>NC_089493.1:217015076-218333409 GCF_036850765.1 Saccopteryx bilineata | reverse complement strand
CAAGTGTATAATTTTATAATATAGCATCTGTATATTACATGGTGTACTCACCACACAGGTTTTATTTTTACCTTGAGCCAAAGACTGTATATATAATATAACACAGAGTTCAATTCCTTTAAAGTACCAACTGAATCAGGCATCCCATGTGAAGTTACTGAGTGAACACTGCACATTTGACATCACCTACAATGCTAGATTAATGTGCTTGTGCCTTCCTGTCAATTTCATGTCTTCTCTGACACCAAGATCCCTTTTGGAGATGCCAAGTTTTTGTATTCCTGACTTATTCCTATTCTACAAGTTGCTGAAGGCGGTCAGCCAGACACATAACTCCTAGGCTTCTAATCTTTTATATTGCTTTTAAAAGGAAAAAAAATTAGTAAACATTTAAGAAATGGTTCATTTCATCATAACATGGCTAATCAAATGTCAAAGATGATCTAATGGCCTTGTTTAAGAAACATTCTCAGATGAGTCAATTCCAAAATAATGACATAGTCATTGTATTGTTTATAGAAATGTAGAACTCAACATCCTATGCTTTTCTGTATTGAAACATACAGGTATAAGTCATGCATTGAGTAGATAAGGAGATATTTCTCATTACAACCGGCAAAACTGGCAAACTGGAACAATTACACCAGCAGATAAAAACTCCTTGAGGTATTGCATTTCTGGGATTTTTTTGCCTTTATACATTTGAGATAATACAGCATTTGAAAAGAAATTAGTAATAACTCCACATTTAATAAGAGAATATATAGTCAAAAAATTTTTTTTCAAGTACTCTTTTCTGATAACAAGCTATTTAGTAGGGACAAATCATTTACTATTTTTTTTGTTGCAATTTACTAATCAGTGAAACAAGGACACTAGGATTTCTGATTAAGTAACAAAACTAAAAAAAATAAATAAGTACAAGTAATTTAATCTTAAAAAGGAAAAATATAAAGCAGCCCAAGTTCATTAATATTTATTGCAAAAGAGAAAAATAAAAAAAATACATAGAATCCCCCCACCCCAACCCCCTCAAAAAGAATCTCAAAGTTTATACCAAATCCGAACACTCAGAAATAACCACTCTCTCTTGGATATGAACTTCCTTAAAACTACAATTTCTAGAGAGGATTTATTTCCCCCAACTCGTTAATTATGTAAGGGCATGCTTTTATACGTAAGCAGTTTTTTGGAATAAGAACTGAAGGTTGGATTTATAGTTGGGCAATAACTGGCTAACGTCAGGTCTTGGTTTGCCTGGAACAACTACTTTGCTTGGGATTTTGGAGGTAGATTGTTGTCTCAGCATTTTTATTAACACCACCCCTTTCGCTCAAGCATCAATGACAGTGAATTATATGGCAATTTATTTAGTAGGGCTAGGTGGGCCCAGCCTTGTGGAATCTATTTTATTTGACATAGAACTATCAAGTATAGTATGCTAATAAAAATCTAAGTCCCAACAAGACTTCTTCACATGAAGATGCTCTTAAATTTAAATTCTCTTTAACTATTTTGATTGAGTGAAAACACAATAGCTGAGTGTCCACCTAGCGTACAGTAGGTTCCATGAAGGCAGTGCGCAGACAGGCTCAGTCCTTTATTCCAGAGTATTTCATGCCCACTCATGTGGTTTAATACTTGGAGCTTCATCACGAGTTCTCTGCTTCCTGAGCCTAGGGTCACAGCCTGAAGGGAAAATCAATAAAGCGGAGGGTGGGTCCAGTGGCTGGCCTTACCTAGATTTGGTGATGTTCTTTCAAATATTTTCTCTCTCTTTAGCGAAATAATGTGTGTACTATTCTTTTAAAGTTTTTGAGTGCCTACTATATGGGAAATTTTGTGATTCCTAAAATAATATAAAAGATGTGGTATCGGCAACAAAGAGCTTATAACAGAGTTAAGAACAGAAGGCACATAAATAAAATTAAGTCCCGTGGCCTAGAATGTGTACTACAATGTAGGTCCATACTCTCAAACATCTTTCGCAACAGAAAATTTCACCTTTGCAATAGCAAATAAGTTTCACATGTGAATATGTATTTCTTTCCCCAATGAAAGTCAAAGGGAAAAGAAGATTTAGTTTTATGTATTTATTCTGTAGCCAATTTCTCAGAATATAATTCACATATATATGATACTGGAAAATGTAAATTTTCTTAGTAGTGCCTCTTTTAATTACCACAACCTCAAGTCAATCTTTTTTCATTTTTTAAAGATTTCTTTTTATTAGATCAAAAAATATAAAAATCAGCAAATGGGTATTGTATTGTTTTACATTTGGAGTCCAAGGACATTATTCATCATCATCTACTCTTTAAGAAAGTGGAATGTTCAATTCTTGTGATTGGTAATATAACAAAAATCTAAATAAGGATTTTAGTCTAGCCCTAAACTCAATTTTCTTTACTGCTTATAATTACAGCTTGTAAAAAATAGGATTTAAAGTCAGATACCTTGAGATTATACTTCTAATAAGTAGTATTAGTAGAATAAGTATATACTAATTAGTATAATTAGTAGCTCTGCTGTTATATTGAGCTATACTTTATTTATATGAACCTCAGGCTTTTTCATCTGTACAATGGGAATATATATCAGTTACCTTAGTGGATTACTGAGAGGTGGAAATAAAATCACTATAAGATATATATTTGTAAGCTATAAATCTGCTTTATAAATATAAGGTGATATTGTTTTCATTGCTAAAAGGATTTGCACAAGTTAGTGGCATCTTTATTTTGTTTGATTTCTTTCTGTGCACAAACATTCCTAGTAGTTGAGGTGGCCTGTCACAAGGTTGTGTTCTGAGAAAGGGAGGGCATCAGTTTCCTCACTGGTAGGGTTTATTCTTTTTTTTTTTTGGATTTTTCTGAAGTGAGAAGCGGGGAGTCAGAGAGACAGACTTCTACATGCGCCCGACTGGATCCACCAGGCAAGCCTGCTAGGGGGTGATGCTCTGTCCATCTGGAGCCCTTGCTCCTTTGCAACCGGAGCCACTCTAGCACCTGAGCCATTCTATCTAGCACAGGTCATAGAGCCGTCCTCAGCACTCAGGACAACTTCGCTCCAATGGAGCCTTGGCTGTGGGAGGGGAAGAGAGAGAGAAAGGAGAGGGGGAGGGGTGGAGAAGCTGATGGGTGCTTCTTCTGTGTGCCCTGACCAGGAACTGAACCCGGAACATCCACACAGCAGGCCGTTGATCTGCCACTGAGCCAACCGGCCAGGGCTGGGTTTATTCTTGATTAAGTCATATCAAAATTAGTGGGAAGGGAAGACAAGTGAATGCTTCAGTGGTTTCCAATACCTTCTGAGTAGAGAATATACATTTGTAATTTGACTAGTAAAGCCTCTGTGGTTTGTTCCTCACCTGTTTCCATTCTCTGCCTAGAGTCCACACTCTAGGCATTCTGAACCACCAGACACTTTCATTTCCTCCAGATGAGCTGGGCTTTGTCTCAGTTTCATCCTGCAGACTTGCTGTTCCCGCTCCTGCCCAACCTCCCCTAGCTTGGCTGGGCCTCTCTACTCATTAGGTAAATATTGGCCTCCTCCAAGACACTGAGAGGCTTCTTTGGTTACCTCACCATCCCATACTGAGTTATTCACCCCAACCTCTCTGCTCCTGCCACCCCATGTACCCCCTTTTATAACAATCATTATGTCCTATCCTAATGGCTAGTTTTCTACTTAGTCTCCTACATCAAAAAATAGCTGTAGACTTAAAGCCAGACTATTGCATCTCTTCCCTGCCATAGCCCAGTACAGTGCCAGGCAAATGGCTTGTTCTTTGTAATACTTGTTGAGTGAAGGAGTGATAGAAAGTCCAAGAAAAAAGCCTGTATTACCTGAGGCCTAGAAAAATAAGGGCCAGAAAACCCAGAATCTCTCTGTAAATAGTATCTACACCTTAAGGACTTATTCTTGACTAAAAAGTAGGTCTAGTTGTATCAGCTATGCCATTTCCTTAATACATCTTCACAGAAATTTTGGAAGACTTAAATTGGGGTACTCTCTTTGGTAGCTGTTCCTGTGGATCAGTATGAGTATGAGGGTATGTAATCACAACTTTTTATAAGCTGTTAAATTGGAACAAAAACTTCCTATAGTGGGAGGGAATGAAAGGCACGTTATGGGCAAGGCAGTAAAAGCTGACCTGGGAGTGTGTGTGTGTGTGTGTGTGTGCGCGCGTGCCAGTGTGTGTGTGTGCCAGTGTGTGTATGTGTATGTTTAAAGTACTTAGTGGTACATGTAGACACATGACACATTTTACTATTTCACTGGCTTAAAAAAAATTAAGTATATAAGGCAATAATTATATCTATAAAGAATAGTTGCTGCCTGACCAGGCGGTGGTGCAGTGGATAGAGCGTCGGACTGGGATGCAGAGGACCCAGGTTCGAGACCCTGAGGTCGCCAGCTTGAGCGCGGGCTCATCTGGTTTGAGCAAAAGCCTACCAGCTTGAACTCAAAAGTCGCTGGGTCCAGCAAGGGGTTACTTGGTCTGCTGAAGGCCCGTGGTCAAGGCACATATGAGAAAGCAATCAATGAACAACTAAGGTGTTACAATGCGCAATGAAAAACTAATGATTGATGATTGATGCTTCTCATCTCTCTCTGTCCCTGTCTATCGCTCTCTCTGACTCACTTTCTGTCTCTATAATAAATAAATAAATAAATAGAATTTAAAAAATTTATAAAAAAGAATAGTTGCTAAAATGAAGAAACCAAGCCTCAAGTCCTAAATTTTGGTTTCATTTCGTTTTATAAATCTTCTATACAGACAGTGGTTTGTACCTTGACTTTAAATTTTACCAACCTTATAAGAGAGTGAATATTTTACAAAATTACTCAAACCATATTGTAATTTTTAGAATAAAAATGTAAGGAAACATAAAAAATATCTAGTAATACTGTTTACATGGCATTGTGAAAAATAGTGAATCTGTGCATCCCATCACACGGCGAAAGGATGACTGAGGTCCTTTCTATGATTTGTCAGTAACAACAAAGTAAGGACACGGAGAAAAAGCAGGCCATTCTTTTAAGAAATGTTACATAGTGTAAAAGATTCATCTGCGCTTGCCTATGTTTTCCTCAAGGGATCATAGACACTTACCTCTGTACTGTTCATACTGTTACCTCTTTTTTTTTTCTTTTTTCTTTTTTTTTTTACATATTTTAGGCGTATATATGAGACTAACAGGCTTGAGATATTAGCAATGGAATCTTTTGCCTTTTATTAAATCTTTACTATATGAAGCTGGAGTCAGTGGTACACTGAGCCTTTTTCTAAGGGTAGTTACGTTAGGAAAGAGGCACCCTCTTGGTGTTACAAGCAGAGTTATTACTTAATTGACAGTAAATACATATCTTTAGTAAGGTCTGCAATTGGGTTAACCTCTGTATAAAACCTGGTAAGACATATGCTGCTAAAAATATATTTACCGTAATTTCAAATCAGACAAAGTTGGTGGGATTCACAGAAGTGTAAGACACAGAACCAGCACACAAAAGAAGACAGATGATTTCTATTTGTTGCACTTTTGTTTGTGCCATGCTCTGTATTAGAGGCTTTGCAAGCATTATTGCTCACACCTTCCAAGAATCCTATAAAATCCATACCATCATCCTGCTACCTATGAGCCTTCCTTCACAGAGGTTCAGTGATTTCCTTGCATACACAGTTTGCCTTAGCAGGCTGGGAAACCTGGGTGTGAAGTGGCTGGAAGCACAGGGATCTGGGCTTCTCTCACATTGGAGCAGTGAAGTAGTACAGGGTGGTGGCAGAGTCTGGATGGGACCAGACGGCAGTAGTGGAGAAGGAGAGCACCCATTGTTATGTAAGGTGGATCATCTACACCAGTGGTAGTCAACCTGGTCCCTACCGCCCACTAGTGGGCGTTCCAGCTTTCATGGTGGGCGGTAGTGGAGCAACCAAAGTATAAATAAAAAGATAGATTTAACTATAGTGAGTTATTTTATAAAGATTTATTCTGCCAAACTTAGCGAAAATCTGACATAAAGTACTTGGTAATTATTGTTATATACTTTAACTTGCTGTAACTCTGCTTTATAAATTTTATAAAGTAAAGTTACTTCCCTCTTCCCTACTTTATAAATCACCATTACTTTGGAACCGGTGGGCAGTTAGAAAATTTTACTACTAACAGAGATACAGAAGTGGGTGGTAGGTATAAAAAAGTTGACTACCCCGATCTACACATACCAATGTTAGGAGAATGGCCCTGCACACCTGGGACAACCCCTTCCCTTCCTCCTCCCTACCCAAGTCCAATCAACTTTACCTCTTTAACCTTTGGACCTCTCTTTAAATCCACTGCTAATATGCTAGTCACAGTTATCATGATCTCACACCTTCACCAAGGCAAGAATCTCTGTATCAACTCACCCCTATTCTCTTCCTCCACTCTCTTGCAATAATGTTCTGTAACAGAAGACGTTACTTCACTGTTTATAGCCCTCATGCTTATCACTACCTTTAAGATAAAGGTCCCAAACCTAAGATGTCTTATAAGCCTTTGTAAGACCTGGATTCTAGCCACTGCTCAATGCCACCAACCTGGCTGTACTCCTCACGTCCAGCTGCACTAGTCTAATTTCAAGTCCCCTACACCTCAAGGCTTTTGCATCCTCATTTTTAGCAAACTCATTCTGCCAATGTATATTAATTACACAGGCAGGATGGCCAGGTAGAGTTCCAAGTGCCTTTCCCTCTGACCGCAGACATGGGCAGAACACATACATCGCTCTTGGGCCTGGCACCACTTAATCAGCCTCCTGATCACACTTCTTCAGAAATTCCACAAATTAGATGATTTTCTTCCATTTTTGCTTTCATAGCACCCTGTTCTGCTCTCTTGCAGAACTTATCACAATTTTAAACAATGTTTGTGTGATTGTTTTATAAAAACTGCTTCCCAGAGTAGAAGCAGTCTCTGATTTTTCCTGTTCTGTTTAGGATGGTTCCAGTTGGTTCTCCATTGTTCCCTCCGAACCTGATGTGGTGACAGACTTGAGAAAAAACTGAATGAATAAATGGTCAGGGAGGCTCTTTGTTGAAAACTTCTCAGAAATAACCTAAAGCATGATTTGTAAATGTATTACCAATGATGATAATAGCAAAACTCAAATTTAGCAGAAAATCCAAAGGGCATTCTAACGAGAGACACATTGAGCTACAATGTAAATAACTGAAATAAATTTAACTATTTTTTTCTTCATACAAACCATTCAGGAAACACTGACAGGTGAGAGTCAAGAATCTGACAGAGATCTTCATTACTAACCAGGGACACAGAGGCTTTATTTCTTTTTGTCCTCTTCCATTTTTAATTTTAGATATTCTGGTCTCCTCTCCCCACCAAGTGGAAACAAAGATGCTTTGTCAGATGAATTCAGCTTAATGGAAACATTCATTTTGAGCATATTTTCCTGTTTAATTTTATAGTCACTAAAGAACTTGGACCATCTTCATGTCCAACTTCTGACCACCCATCCTGCTCCAAAATCAGGGAGGCAACAGGCACTGTGAAAAGTACATAGATTCTGAGACCTGGATTCTAGTCTCTGTCACTAAAAAGTGCTAAAAACTCATGGCCCCAATTTCTCATCTACAAAATTGAGATGTGCTGTAGATGAGATTATATAAGTCTTTATAGAATTAAAATGTGATTTTTATTATAATTGCAGAACATAACATATTTGCAGACATTTTGTCTCCTTTTGAGGCTTGTCACAAAGAAGGATAAATCTATGAATTTACTTTCTGTAGACAACTGGCCCAAATCCCCAGACACAAAATTATTGTAAGTTAATATATCATCAGTACTTGAGCAGGGAATCAAGTTTCTAGAACCTTGTCAAATTCGAGGTTTTGAGCCTGTACAATTAAGGATCAGACTTGGATCTATGGTGTTCCCAAAGATAAGGGTATCCTTTAAAATATACTTGTGAGAAAATAATACCACATTCTAAAGTGGTGACCCAAGTATGGCAAGTAATTATAGAATTTATTGGAAAGGAAGAATTCTATTCTCTTTCCAAAGTGCTCTCTAATTTAGCCTGCCTCATGGTAGTGGGGGGAAATTAAGAAACAGATCTTCAATAGTGATTTTTACATTTCTTGCTACATACATCACAATTACACATGTTAGACTTAGAGAACAAAAAGTATCTCTAGTAAATGTCAATCATATTTGTATATAAAGGAAATGAATTTCAGAGCTAGTTCTAACACATAAATGCAATAACAAAACATTCTACATATATCTGTCTGAATAATTTAGATATCAAAATACTCACAATAGTCTGTATCAATTTTTTGGTCCAGAGAAAACTAAATATTTTAAACTTAGGCTTTTCCTATTTTAGGTTGAGTACTTAAAATATAGTATAGATGATTTTTCCTCATCTATACTATAGCTTTTGGTTTTAATTATAAAAGTCTTAATTTATTTTTTTCAACACTCTTTGTCTTGCCCCACTCACAGCTTGTATAATAATCCTCTAGGAATATAAAGATAAAATTTATTTCCCAGGGAATCCTGTCCTTTTAGATTTGCCTAAGACTACTGGAAATAATTCAACTGGAAAGCACTGGGAACGTGGGATAAATTGTTTTGGAAATAGTGTGGTTATTATCAGTTTACTGCAAGAACAGCAAAATGGTCTTCATGTCTTTATTTTTTCCTACTACATGTGCGTGTGCATGTGTGTGTATGGTAATGGTGGTGAGAGAGTCATTTAAATTTAGAATACACCAATATAAGTAAACATATTGGAAAGGTATAAAGAATCTTTCATTAGTCTAAGCATTCATTTAAGCATTTATTCATTCATCAATCTATTCATTCATTCAACATATACTAAGCATAGGCATTGTTAGAGGTTGGAACACACATAACACCTGTCTTTAAGTGGCTAGCAAATCAGTGGGAGAAAACAAAATTAATAAGATTATAATATATAAATGCCATCATAAGAGAAAATGTCATATTGCAGAAGCTCAGGGGAAATTCACTGAAAAGTGGTTGGGGTTCAGCAGAGAAGACCCCTTGTAAGACTTATCTTCTAAGTGAGTTTTAAAAGACAAATAAGAAGCCAGGCAGCAGGCAGGAGGAAGGAGGAAAAGGCAGTAGAAGAAGGTCCTCAAGAAGACCAGACAACATGTCCATGCTAAAGTAAGCAGTACAAAAAAGCAGTACAGCTGCTGCTATCAGACTGAATAAAATCTTCATGCAACACTTCATTTCAGTGCACAACTTAAGGGAATCACAGATGTTTACTTTATGGTTCTCAATTAGTACATTACAAACCCCAAATGAATCCTGTTGATTATTCAAAATTATAAAACTAAGAAGAGTAATCTTATTTTAAAGTACATTGTAGAATGTTCATTTGAGGGGGCATGAAGATCTCTGAAGACCTATAAAACTATTATACCTGTGAGTTCAAGAATCACAGTGACTTTCTTTAATAAAGGGTTAACAAAGTTGTTTAGGTCCTGAATCAACAGCATGACAGCCTGTTGGTCTTGAAAGCAACCCAAATCTTTATTATGAAAACAGAAAAGATTTTAAGTGGTTCAGGTCAAATAATGGTGTCACCTCTGAAGCTAGCTTCCTAATTTCTTATCCAAGATTCAAGCTGACAAAAAGACCTTGTTTTTGCTTTTTCTACTGTGTAACTACATGGACTATTTGTCCAGCTGAAAGACATTTCTCTAAGACAAAAACTCAAATCTCTAAAAAGATTATTATTACTTAACAAAGTCTCAAATGCATTATTGGATGCCTGCAGGGTAAATTTAATGGGTAATAACAAACAGCCCTGACTGTTGATGGGCTTCCTTGTTGCTAATGACTAGTTTATCACTGACTGAGAGTTCATAAAGAGTTAAAGCACAGCACCTGAAAGAAGGAACAAAGGTGTTCTTTGTCCAAGTTATCGGGAAGTCCAAGGAAGTGATGATCTCATGTATTATCTGTTTACCGTAATTCTGGAACAAGTGACTATAGTCTACAGATGGACACCTGGTTGTTCTGCAAGGTTGGATGCCTGCCTACAGATCTTAGGAAATTAAAACTTTTTACTATGGGTATATTGCTTGTTGCCTTTATGAGGCAGAACCATGCAAACACCAGGCATTTCTGTTTCTTCTAGACACCATCCCAACAGAAGTGGCCCATAAATGACAGAGCCAAGTCACAGAACAAATCTTGTTTCCAGTCAATGCTACAAACATAGATTAAGTCATATATTGGAATTCTTTCACCGAGAAAACTTACAAGAAGCAAAGCAACTTTTCAAAGCATAGCAAAATAAACATTTGCTCCATGACTTACTGAATTTGGCTCTGGCTGGAAAATATGCACTTCCTTACAGTAAACTGAGTTAACTGAGGCACCGACTACACCTTCCTGGTTGCTAAGGCCACCAGACTGCGATGGAAGCCTAACCTCTCTCTTATCCCTAACTCCACCACTAAGTCTATTTATTAATTTAGGTAAAGCATGAAACCTTTAGCTATTTTAACTCTTCGGTGGGACAATGCTGCTGGCTCTCATCACTGTTCTCAGAGCAAATGTTCACTAATTAAATATGGTCTTTTAATATAAACCCTGTTTTGGTACTACAGGCTGGAAAACTATGAAGCATGTAAATAATTTGAAAATGTCAATTGGGGACAAGGTGCTAAAACTCATGAATCATTTCAAGAGATTGCCCTAAATTGAGGAGATTTGTAGGAGGGGAGTGGAAGCATTGGAAATTTCAACTAAGATTTAATTCAACAAGAATTCACTGAGGACCTTGTGCCAGCCCTGTAATTAAGCTTTCTGGGCAGCACAAAAGAAGTGGGAGAGTGGGTCTTCAGGGAACTGGTTGGGGAACAGCCCCAGGCGGTGCAGAGGTGCCAAAGAGTACAAGTACACAATACAAGGGCGGGGGGGGGGGGGGGCTGGCATCAGAAGAGGTTACAGTAAACTAGTGAGGCACAGAAGGGAAGGAAATGGCCAACTTAAAGATGGGTCCTTAAGCTTGGCCTGTGGTGGCACAGTGGAAACAGTGTCGACCTGGAATGCTGAGGTCACTGGTTTGAAACCCTGGGTTTGCCTGGTCAAGGCACATATGAGATGCAAGCAATGAACAGCTAACGTGAAGCAACTATGAGTTGATACTTCTCATTTACCAGCGCTCTCCTCTTTGTGAAACAGATAAATGAAATCTTAAAAAAAAAATGCTGAATCCCTAAGAAAAGTAAGATTTGGAAAAATTTTAAAAAGGTGAACAGAATTACACATGAATGCTAACAGCATGCTTGAAGGCAAGTGGATGGAAAATCTTTCTGTATGATGTATGACCATAATCATTGTATTTGTTCATTCCAGCCAATATTCCCTAGCAATAGTGCTTCCCATGCTTTGTTGGTCCTGTTACCACACAAAACTCTAGCACAAAATGCAGTTACTCAAAAGTTTGAACAATTATTTAAGGTCATGCAAATCTTTTCTTCTTCTCTTCTCTAAAAAAATAGTAAAACTACACTTTATTAAGTATTATGTACCAAGCACTGGGCTAACCGCTTTATGTGTGTTATTTCATTTACTAGGGCTTAGGGATGTCACTGTACCTGAAATTTAAAGTTAGGCCTGTCTGATATTATTTTTAACTGTGTTATAATTTTCCAAGCCTGGTGTTGCCTGGATTCTCTCTGGGAAGTAGGGATTTTCAATGCTTTTCTGTGGATCAGGTTATTCTCCCTGATAATGCTGTGATGTGATTACAGCTTTCATTGTGTCTTCTCATTTCATCCCTGACCCTTCTGGAGAGGTATAGTAAATCTTCAATGTCATTGATAGGTTCTGTAATTTTAAATGAAACGATATCTAATGAAACCAATTTTACCACTGTCCAGCGATTTTCAACCTTTACATCTCATGGCACACATAAACTAATTACTAGCATTCTGTGACACACCAAAAAATATATTTTTTTGCCAATCTAACAAAAAAAATAGGTATAACTTTTATTCATTCACACTGGATGATGACTGTTGCGTTGGCTGTTGTCATTTTTTTAAATTTGACAATCTAAGGGAAAAGAAGTCAGTGCCCTTGACTAAATAATTAGATATTTGCATGTTTTGAAAATTTTCGTGGCACACAGGCTGAAAATCACTGCCGTAGGCTAACAAACAAGCATTAAGGTGTTAGGCATCGTATCAACATTATAATGAAATGACGTTGAACAAAATAAAGGTATTTGAGGCCCTGATATATATAAATGCCTATTTTTTTTGAAAAATAGTATAATATTACATGATCCACTCAAGAAGAATGATATGTACTTTATTTATTTTTATTATTTTTATTTATTTATTCAATTTAGAGGAGAGAGAGAGGGAGGGAGGGAGAGAGGGAAGGGGGTAGGAGCAGGAATCATCAACTCCCATATGTGCCTTGACTGGGCAAGCCCAGGGTTTTGAACTGGCAACCTCAGCATTCCAGGTCGATGCTTGAGCTACCACCACAGGTCAGGCTGCTATGCACTTTTTATTTATTTATTTATTTATTTATTTGTTTATTTTTTACAGAGACAGAGAGAGTCAGAGAGAGGGATAGACAGGGACAGACAGACAGGAACAGAGAGAGATGAGAAGCATCAATCATTAGTTTCTCATTGCGCATTGCAACACCTTAGTTGTTCATTGATTGCTTTCTCATATGTGCCTTGACCATGGGCCTTCAGCAGACCGAGTAACCCCTTGCTCGAGCCAGTGACCTTGGGTCCAAGCTGGTGAGCTTTTGCTCAAACCAGATGAGCCCGCACTCAAGTTGGCGAGCTCAGGGTCTCGAACCTGGGTCCTCTGCATCCCAGTCTGACGCTCTATCCACTGCGCCACTGCCTGGTCAGGTTGATACGCACTTTTAAAGAGCAGTCTTTACATAATGAAGCATAGAAAAGAAAGGCTTGTAACATAAATAATTTTTGGCAAACTTACTTTCTCTAAAACAAAGAGACTTTTAGCAAAACTTACTCTTTCTGAATAGACTCTGTATTCCTGGCCTTGAGGCTGGTTTCCCAGACTGTGGCCTTGGACTAGCTTTGCGAAGTAGCAGGTATTTTCAGAATGTTTCTCCCTGAACTAACCCTATAGATAAACATTGTAAGAAAGCTTGTTTCACTGCTTTGTTTTACTGCTATACTTTCTCCCCTCCCCTTTCCTCAGTCAGTATGTAATTCTCCCTATAAAACTTAACTCCAAAATGCAGTCGGGGCTGCATTGATTTGAATGACTTAGGTTTCTATGCGGTCTGTGTAGCTGACTAATTAAAGACTTCTAATTTCTTAATTTGGCTAATTGATTGTGTGGTAAGACGTCTTATCTCGCTGATCCGATACAACAATATCATGTCAGCAACCCATAGTTTAAAAGATTTTCTCAACCAAATCTAGTGAGTATCAAGGGTGGAGCTTTTTAACTCTCATAGATTCAGGGGAAGCAAGTCTTGAGAGTTGCGAATACCTGCAACAAGAAGTAGAGAGAACAGTGTGTGTCTTCCCTCTGTTCATTCTATTGGTTGTGTACTAGAAAGTAATCTTGGACTGAGCTTGGCCAGAGGTCTGTACTGCCCTTGAAAAAATGTTGAGATGCCCAGTTCTCTTCTCCCTTCTCCTCTGTCTCTGACAGTACAACTCTTGACACTTCAAGCCATGTCTGAAGTGATAGTTAATTGTAATATTAATTAAAATATAGTTTAGAAATTAATTATAAAAACTCCAATATTAGAAATTATTGTGGGAAACTTAAGTATGACATATTTTTATGTAATCTCTCTGAACTAAATCTGTCGATTTAAAATTTTTCTTCCTGACCTTGTAACAAAATTGCCAAAGTTTGTTATAAACATTTTATTTGAGGAAAAGTAGGCTTTCACATGAAGTTTGCTTTTGTCCCATCTGTCATCTTTTCTATCCTTCATTATATTATTTTCGGGTGTTTGTACTAGTGGGCTAAGTTTTTTCTATAGTCATGTTTAAAGTCACCACTGAGACTCTTTAATCTCTAGATCAAGCGGTTTTGTCCTAGTTTTGCTCACATGACACACCTACTTTGGTAAGAGATGCTAATCAAGAAATGTTTCAACTTCCTTTTGGTGCAACAATACTAGGTTGACCTAAAGTGAAAATGAAACTCTAACATAAAATACCTGATATTAACTCCACTTAACTATGAGAGAAAAACAAACATTTGTAAAAAATTAATGTTGTGGTTTTTTCGATAGATGAACTCAAAATATACCAGAAAATAAATGCAACAGAAAATTTTAGGATAAAGGCCAAATACAGCAAAAGAACTAGTCTTAAAGAGATTCCCTTTGCAGTACTAATAATGTAATGAAACTCACTGATGACTACTCAGAAATAATACAAATAAAAAATTCTATTCAGGAAAAAATTTTAAAAAATAAATATATAAATCAGACAAGGAAGTAAAAGCAAATGAAGATGAACTCCGAGACCTTCCTCCTTCTTTCTAGATGTGGCCATCCACTTGCATTCTCAGTAAACTTCCCCCTGCACTTATTTAAAATTGCAACTCACCTGCCTGCTCCTCACTCTTCTGAACTTGGCATTTATCACCTTCTAACGTGCTACATAAGTTTCTTATTTTGTTTATTTGTATTATTTATCCATCCCTCCACCCCAACTAGAATGCAAGTCTCTCAAGGACATGCATTTTTGGGTCTGTTTTGTTAACTGATTTATCCAAAGCACATAAAACAGTTCCTGGAACAGTATAAACAAACAAATTAATTAAAGCTAGGCCTTTTCTAGTGTTAACTACAGTGAATTCATAGCTCGGAAACAAAAGTGAGTACTAGTCAATTCAGCAAAAGAGATTTGTAGAACAGGAGTGGTAACATTGGAAATAATAGAAACAACATAAAAATAGTTAACGTTTCTTAGGTGCTTACTATGTATCACCACTCTTAAATGCTTTACATATATTGTCTTGGACAGTCCTCATTGCAACACCGGGATAGGCATCATTATCATCCTCACTTAACACCAAGGAAACTAAAGCGCAGGGATGTTCAGTGACTTATCTAAGATCACAGAACTAGCAAGTGACAGAGCCCACATTTGAACCTAGGAAGAGAGCTTGTACTTGCTATTTGCACACCCTGGAAGGTGGATGACTGAGGCAAACAGGTTTCACCACATCTATTTTCTCTCCAGGAATAGGCAAACTGGAAGGAGGTCTGGGAGTCCTATTTTAAAATGCCAATATTCAGGCAGGAGGCACACCTGAAACGTCAGTGGGGGTTTAATAGGTAGTAAGCCACCTCAGCCATGATCACAAAGTGTGGGAAACTAGGCAGGGCCAGAGATGCAGAAAGACGTGGAAAGCTGAGTGAGGAGTTACTAAAAAAGAAACTTTAGCATATTGTTTTGAAATTGTCCCTAGTTTGTTTGCTGTCAGTGAGAGTAATAATCATTTCCTGACCTGCACTTTGCCAGACTACTCTTAACCTTTGCAATAAGATGAGAATATGTAGTTCAATAGAAATTTATGGTTTTGTACTGTTAAGTAATGCTCCTTTATTATTTTCACTCTTCTCCCCCAAAAGAGTTATGAGGTAGAAGTGCATCATGAGAAGATCAAACAGTGCTAATAAAAACAATGGTTATTTGTAAACAACCTAGAACAAATAGTGCTTTCTCTTTTTCTAGCTGTGTGTGTGTGTGCGCGCGTGCACGCTTCGTCATTCATCATAGGTGATACGAAAAAGATGACTTCTGGTTGAGGACCAAGTCCCTGCTTACCATTTAGCAAATCTGACTATGAAATGTATTCATTAAAAGAATTTTATTTCCATAACTATTCTATTCAAAAACATCAAAAGGCAGAGAGGAGCAGGAAATAATTATGACACCCCACTCAAGCAGCCTGATAACATATATTCCATATATATGTATAAGCAGAGTATAAATAACTTTGGCTGTCAAACTAGTTTTCCCCTTGTTGTTTTTCACTGAAAGGCCCAAAAAAGGAGCAAAGTAATAGTCTTTAACTTTATTGGTCTTGTCTCCTTTTTCACAGCCACCAAAACATTTTGAGATTTAATTTCACTGATAAATAAAGCACTTTTAAAGTTCAATAACAAGTAAATGGTCCAAGATTTTTGTGTTTTTTTTTTCTTTCTCTTTAAGTCATACTGACCTTTATAGAAGCTAAAGAGTGACATTTGACATTTCACGGAAAATAAGGAAACACAATTTAGCAATTTTAAACCAACGGCCACACGCTACAACTTTAGAGTTGCTCAATTCTTTCCAGACACAAATGCCTCACAAGCATGCTTCATATTCTTTTTAGACTCACAAGTAAATAAACAAAATTTAACGAGATGAGCCTGCATTGTGTATTTGGTTGATGTCATTCTCTCCTCACTGGGGGAAAACATCCATTAAAGAAAATACAGAAAGAAAGAAGGAAACACAAGGTGCAGATGACCCTGGGCGTGCAGGGCTGGCCGGTCTCTCAGATGCTGTGCAGACCTTCGGAACTGCAGCTTGGAGGCCGAAACTGCTGGTGCTGACTCGGCCACTCAGACTTCAATGCAAACTCACACCATAAAAAACCACACCCATGAGTACAGGTGCCAATTTCCTTGGACTCGCTCCATGTTTTTGTCTGCTCAGGTGGCCTATTCCTAGACTTGGAACAAACCTGCTCTGTTGTCTTCATCCCAGCCACTGGGACACAGGCACTGCTTCTGTTTTTGGTGAAGCTATTCAATAGCCTGGTGAATGGATGGGCACACTCAGTGAAGAAGTTAGGAGGGAGCACTAAGCATTGCCCATGGTCTGGTTATTTGGCTCCTCTGCTTGGATTCTGACAACTGATTAAAGTTGAGGAATCTGTACTGTTTCTCTACAGCCCCCGTTCTGGCTCTTAATCTCTCTGTCTCCTGTAGTATCTCAATCCCTTCTACACGGGCGGATTGCAGGCTACCAAGCACAGCGAAGAAGGTTCTGGCCCGATTTCTGCCCGGCATATGCATTTTCTCATCTATTAAGGATAACTAACTCTGTGCCTGCTCTGGGGTATAGATCTGAGCCAGGTTTCACCAGTGCTTCCTACCACAGTTATCAAGGACAGGCCTGGAATGCCAGCCTCGCCCTCCTCCCCTCTCGGATCAGCCATAGACGAGAGGTCACTTGAGGCGACAGATCATTCTGAGGCTGCCTTGGGAGTTGGGGTTGGTTCCAGACTATGTTCAGAAAAGGGGTCCAAGAATTCTCAGAACAACTCTTATTTTTAAAAAACGTTCAGTATAAAAAATTCAGAAAAGATCGACAAAGCCAAAAAAGTTTATTTTCCCTGATCCACATGGACTGTGAGCAAGGGTGTTAGATCATTACAAAACCTTGAGTGAGCGCCTGCCTATGAGGTAAGCCAGAGGTCCAAAACTGGCGCTTGAACGCTGTCTGCCAACAGCCTTTGATTGGCCTGCGCAGTACTTGAAGGTTGTCTTTAAATAGTTGCCAACATTAACAAATTAGGAGCTTTCACATAAAAATCTGGTTTCTGGCTTCTCTAGAAAAATCAGAAGATCTGGCTGACACTGGATCTGCATCCTGTCTAGCAAATACTGACCCAAAGCCAAGTGGCTGCTGCCCCTTTAGACAAGGCTCACTGGCTCCTGATCGAGGCCCCAGCCAGGTCGGTGTGCAGGTCCTGTATACATGGGGCTGTGCAACTTCTGGTGTAAGCACCATAAGTAAATACATAAGTGAGAACCAGGTGTTAAGTGCTAGGTTCTTGTCACTAGGTATCTGGCAAGGTTTGGCTCATGCTGGTCTTACCTTTGCCACCCCCTTATGCTCGCCTCGGAGCTGCCCTGATGCTGCACAAGCACTTCCTATTCACCACAGTTTCCTTTGCCAAAGGATCAGAAGGCCAAGCAAAGCCAAAATGCTACCACTGCCAGATGTTCTTATGTCTGTGAAGTCAATTGCTGCTTTAGTTGGAAAAGACTTATTAGTGAGGCAGATGTATAACTCAGATAATTGAGCCAACTATTTGCCAGTAAACAGACACAGAGTCATGTCAAGGGAGAGAGTTCTATGAGCCAAAGAAGTGGGTGTGTGTGGATCTATTTTATTTCTTAATGCCAATAAACAGACATAAAGTCATGTTAAGGAAGAAAGTTCTAAGGGCCAAAGAAGAAGTGGGTGTGTGTGGATCTATTTTATTTCTTAATGTGGGTCCACAAATTGAGCTGCAAAGTTGTTAAACATAAGGGATAATGGCTAAAGTCAAGATTAAGAAAAAAAAGCTCTGAAACATTTTCCTTGCTTCAACCTGGAACTATGGAGATTGCATTTGACTCCATATACAGGACAGTTGCCAGCTCTCTATTTATTAAATAGCAGAGGTTAACTTCTGGTGGCACACAGCTTGAAAATCACTGCGGGGCT
Organism: Saccopteryx bilineata; assembly: GCF_036850765.1. Classification (NCBI taxonomy): domain Eukaryota; kingdom Metazoa; phylum Chordata; class Mammalia; order Chiroptera; family Emballonuridae; genus Saccopteryx; species Saccopteryx bilineata. Next base: position 218,314,893 of record NC_089493.1, on the reverse strand, counting down.
AGGTGAAAAGTTGGTAACACAGAGGTGAAAGAAAATGAGAGGTGGTTTTCAAAGTGGTCTGGGCCTGCAGCTGTAAGATGCCTGTTGCCTGCACAGCAGTGGTGTAGCTACATGCCGCTCTTTCATGCAGCTCTAAAAACATAAGCAATCAACTCTTGGCTGACTTTTGGCTTCAGGAATTCAGTGGCCTATCTGATGCTTCACAGCACCTGCCATTATTAACTGCTACTAGGAATATGCGCTGGCTTTCTGAAATGGCACAAACCTGGATGTTCTTTTATTTCTTTTCACCCTTTCTGAATTGGGAAATTCACCAAATCTCCTAAAACAAACACACAAAAAATGCCCTGCTGAAACCGCTGGGTGGATTTTTGGTTTTGTTTTGCATGCAGAGTTGGGTCTTTGTGTGAAGAAGGCTCTCTCTCTTGGAGGATAAACCAGACATGGTTATCTTTAGGATTCCTGACCAAGCCCTGAATATGTGAGAATGATCAAGATTCATAAAAAGAAAAAAAAAAAGAGGAAACAATAGAAAACAGATGTTGAAAAGGAAAGAAAAATAAGAAATTCCAGCTGATGAAATAGAGATGGTGACAGAAAGAGAAAACAGGAGACGTGCCAGGGATTTAGATGGCTACACACAGTGCCGAGTTCAGCGTGCCCTCGGTGGCACCTCCCTCAGCCACAGCGGAGACAGCTCTAGCGCTGCAGTGTCCTAAGCTGCACGTGCTCCGGGTTGCATCTCAGGAAGTCCTCAGCACAGTAGGATGGGCTCTGACTGTGAGACACATAGAAGATTTATAAATCATGGCCTTTGATCTCAAGAAGCTTGCACGCTGGATTATAATTTTGTCTTACGCATTTATGTGTTGTTTATTTATGATAAATTCCCTTCAAGCTGCTCCAAGCTCACGCTTTCAGTCAGTGACAGTGGGAGGAGCAAGAGCATCCATGACTATGGTTCTAGGCTCCAGACAAATAAACTCCCTGGTAGCTGTCTTTGAACTTGTCTTTATAGGTAGGATGCAAGAGGCCAGAATCAAATATTGCAGTGGTTAAGGTACTGATAAAAGAATAATTTAAAAGAAGTTTTTTATAGAAAGTTTTTAAAACTGTTTTACTAGATCCCATAATAATGTGGCACAATGGCTTTCCTGCTATCAGCCCTCCCTCACACATACACTCCTGTTCCAGGGCCTTTTCAGTCCTATTTCCTTTTATTCTCCTACACGAACTCCACTCCAGCTGGACGGAAGTCAGGGATGGGCAAAGGGGATGAACGAGAGCTTGGTTACATGAGGAACCTGAAGAAACCTTCCTTTCTCCAAACTCATCCAAATCTGGTAGCCTTTGAAGACCAGTTGTAGGAACACATCTCTCATGAAGTCCTTTTTGGCTTCCTATGAACTTCTCTAATTATCGCTATGATTATTATTAAGAATAATTACCAATAACATTAGATTAAAACCGACACCATTACAATATAAGTAACTAATATTTTCTGAGCATTCTTTCAGCTACATACACTTGACCATGCCTCACTTATATTGTTATTTATATCACTCAATCCTCTCAATAATTCTAAGATAGGTACTATTATCATCTCCATTTTTTTTAGAATGAAAGAAATTGAGACTTAGAGAAATTAAGTAAATTTCCCAATGATAGCTATCAAGTGATCATCATCAATTTAGTATTTAATTCTGAATTAAATACTAAATTAAATACTGAATTAAATTGGTCAGTATCATCAATTTAGTATTTAACTCTGAAGTAATCATTTTTGTCTCTTGAGTTGCTATTTGTTGTACAGTTATTTAAAATTTTTTACATGTATTGTTTGGGCAAGAGGTTTTAGTTAAAAGCAAAATTGAGGTTTTAAATATAAAATGTACTCTTCTGTTAATCCTGTGATTGCTATTTCAGGGTTCGGAGAGACTTAGGAGATATCTGAGACTGAGCAGAGAGAAACTTAGAGAGCTCCTTCAGATGAAGAAAGAAGAGTGATATCCTGGAAAACCACTGGGTTGTCATCTGAGACCAGTGGTTGGTTGCTGGAAATCCAGATTTAGTTCCCAGACCAAGCTCATCTCACTCTCTCAGGTCTCAGTGTTCCAATTAAAACAAAACAAACAAACAAACAAACAAAAAACAGAGAATATGGGTACTTGCAGAAGTTATATACTATATATATAGAAAAGAAAGTCAGAGGGGGGATATATTCGGGGGGACACTAGAATCTATGTAAACACAATAAATTAAAATCAATAAAAAAAAAAGAAAGAAAAGTCAGAAGGAATTATTGCCATACCCTTTTTCATTCTTCATATAGAGCATTATTCATTTTTATAAACTTTTGAAATAGAAACAAAGTTCCCGAGTTAGGCAAGATATTGTCTGATTCCATTCATTTTACAGATGAAGAAATTCCAGCCTCATGCCTTGGTTGGAGTCACACAATTAGTCAGTGACACTTCTGAGTTTCTTAATTCTTAGTTCAAATCTTTGTTCACAGGTCATCATGATCCATAAGGACAAAGCATTTCACAGGTAAGTCCATACATATCTTTTTATATTTGGTCTGGGTAGTGATAAACTTGCAATTAATTTCCTTTGATAATAGTGTCTTCAAAGACTATTTTGACCCCAAATGAGAAGACATACAAAAAGTAGTAATTTTAAAAAGGCAAGTTAGTGACTTAGAAAGTTAACCTCTCTAGCCTTGGTTTCTTTATCCATGAGAGGAAGTAGTTGATTCAAAATCAAAGTCAGTGGGAATCTGATAGTGATAAAAATACTTTTGGTGACCAAGAATTACCCAAGCTGTTTAAGGAAAGGAGGGGGAAAAAAGGTAAAACATGTCACAGAGATAATAATCCAGAGGAGAAGAAAAATAAGTTTTGGCCAGGGCTGCTGACTGTTGCAAATGGAAGGGAACTACAAGAAGGGAACTACAAGAAGTGTGGATATCATTAGAGAGAGGTGCGTAACATTTCAGAATTTTCAATGCAGAGACTGAGAGGGAGAGCGCTTCACAAGAAGAATGCATAAAGGAAAGAATAGGGCTGGAATGATTTCTACAGATGCAGGGGTGGAGAGGTGGCCATCAGGGAGGATTCTTGAAAAATACACAAGGGCAGGCAGAGGAAAGGGCATGGCCACGAGCACAGTGTGGCAGGACTAGCCTCTTTTTCTCGGGGAGAAGGAGAGGCAGGAGACAGGGACTGTGCTAGTGAGCCTCAGGATCAGGGAGGTACATGATATTGCTAATGCATACTAATTAATGAACCCATCTGGTGAGTCAGTCAGATTTCAACCAACTTTTATACTTGGTTTATATTTGCTTTTGCATTAAAAATGTGCATCCCATGCTTCAAAGAGAAGAGCACATGATGGAATTAAGTATCAAGGACTAGTGAAAAGTGGTTTTGTTTTTGTAGAGATGACCTTTCTGTTTCTCTGACTCTACTTTAACCAATAAAATGTTTGATTTATATGATTTAGAGGCATAAAAAACAAACATTGTGAACTCTGTCCAAAGACTAAAGTACTAAATTACAGTGTACTAAGAGAAACCTACCAGTTGCAAAAACACTGTGGCTTTTATCATTTATACGTAAATAACAACATTCTAAAGCACAAAAAAGACAGCAAATTGAGGATTTTACAAGCACATCTTATTAAAACCTACAAGAAATTTAGATGTTAAATACAGCAAGTCCAGAAAAAATTGCAGCATAATCCAGAGGCACCCACTCTTCAAGGTACCCCCTGTATTTGCAGATCACATATGTATTATGTTAACATTTTTCTGATAATCTAATTTTGAAGTGTAGTTCATGGGTAAAGACCAGAACTGAGGAGGGGTTCTAGTTAGAACCTATAGTCAACTACTAACAGTCAACAGAAATTTGTCAATTTTTATTTATTTGTAGCATGTTGTTTTATTTTAGTAAAGACTGTACACACATAAAGTCATACTGGCACTTACAAGAGACATCCAAGCACTTCACCCGAGGCCAGTTTGTATTTGGAAATAGACAGTGTTTTCTTGGATGTTTCCTCAAAATACTGAGCCTTTGCAAATGGAAAAGATTCAAGTAGATACAAAAAACGTTTGCAATTTTTTTCCTATAATGGCTACCTAAGTGACTTATTAGAAAGAAAAAAGAAAATAAACCTTTAAAATATGATGAATGAGATGCTCTGAATAAAAGAAGCAAAGACTATGACAAAAAGTTAGATTTCTCAAAAGTATCTTATAGGGACATAATATGATATTGAAAAGGTACTACAGACATGACTATTCTTAAATTTCTCAAGTGTGAATTTTGTAAAAGACCCAGAAAAATGTAAATGATTAATAATATTAGAATTATCATGAATAAACTTATTACTACACTATATATAATAAAATAACAAAGAAGCAGAATCCTCACAGATTCAGAAACACTTTCTAACTTTTCACACTTCAGATGAGCAGTGCAAAGGAAGGCACACCTGTACAACCTTCCTTTTATTTTTACAGCGATTCTTCATAAAAAGTGGGTAACTTAGAAGCATATCATCTGTCATTCAATAACATTTAGAAGTGTTGCCTGGCTAAGCAGTGGCACAGTGGATAAAGCATTGGATGCTGAGGACCCAGGTTTGAAACCCCAAGGTTACCAGCTTGAGCGCAGGCTCATCCAGCTTGAGTGTAGGCTCACCAGCTTGAGTGCGGGGTTGCCAGCTTGAGCATGGGATCAAAGACATGACCCCATGGCCGCTGGCTTAAACTCAAAGGTTGCTGGCTTGAGCCTAAGGCCACTGGCTTGATCAAGGTGTCACTGGCTCAGCTACAGCTTTCCTGCCCCATCCTGTAAATGTACATATGAGAAAGCAATCAATGAACAAATAAGGTGCCAGAACTATGAATTTATGCTTCTCATCTCTCTCTCCCTTCCTGTCTGTCTATCCTAGTGTGTTCCCCTGCCTCGCTAAAAAAAACAAAACAAAAAATAAAAACAGCATTTAGAAGTGTTATAAAATTCATTTATTAAGTAAGAGTAGACCCTCTCCAATTCAAATGAAGTATTATTTTGCCTAACTTAAGGTAAATAGTATTCAAGGACCTTTCTTTAAAAAATCATGGGTATCAACCTCAGCTGCCCTACCCAAGCTAGCAACCTGTAGAGGGGTTGGTTGTCTGAGGCCAGTCTTTCTACAGTCTTTCTACAGAAGGCTCTGTCAGAAGACCAGGCAGCTGCAAGATGAGCTAGAGCAGCTGAAAAATGGAGGCAAATCTTATGGAGCTTGAGGCTTATATGAAGCTGCTGTCATCTCTAAGTAGGAAGAAGCTGATCCTTATACATAGATTGGCCACTTCCACACTACCTAGGCACAGAAAACTTAGACACAAACAGTGAACAGAGAAGTAACTCCAGACAGGTAGCCTACAGCAAGTTACAAAGAACGGCTGATGCCAATGAAGAAAACCTAGAACCAATACAACCATTACTGGGGGGCAGGTAGCACCAACCCTAGCTACACAAGCAGCACACCCAAAGGAGGAGTCCAGCAGGCACCAGACACTGTGGAGAATAAATATGCCTAGCGGGACAGACATTGCACAGTGTGTAATACACATGATCAAAGTTGACCCTTAGAGCCAGCCAGCCTAAAGGGATAATTTCACCCATGAAAGGACCAATTACATTCAATACTCACAACAGGAGGGAAAGTACTACCCTCAAGAAGCATTTCTAGAGCAAGAAAAATAGATGGTCTGGAGGTCAGAACCACCAAGCCCATCTTCATCATAAAGACACCACAACAAATTTCAGAGTCAGACAGTGCAACCTAATCAAAGAAATGTAACCCGAATGAATCAACAAAATAAATCCCCAGAAAAAAAAACTAAATGAAATGGAAGTAACCAAACTACCAGATGCAGAGTTTAAAATAATGATTTTTAGGATGCTCAAAGATCTTAGGACAACAATGGATGGTCATAACCTAAATAAAGAGATAGCAAGCATCAAAAAAGGACATTGAAATCATAAAAGAGAAGCAGTCAGAAATGACAAATACAATATCAGAAATAAAGACTGCTCTAGAAGGAATCAACAACAGGCTGGATGAAGCGGAGGACTGAATCAGCAATTTAGAGGACAAGATAAATGAAAGCACAGGAGCAACGCAGCAAAAAGAAAAGAGGTTCAAAAAGACTGAGGAGATCCTAAGAGAGCTCTGACAACATGAAGAGAAACAACATCCATATTATAGGGGTTCAGGAAAAAGAAGAGAACAAACAAGGTATAGACAACCTGCTTGAAAAAATCATAGCTGAAAATTTTCCTAAATTGATGAAAGAAAAAGTCACACAAGTTCAAGAAGCATAGAGAGTTCCATTAAAGAGGAACCCAAGGAGGCCTACAGCAAGACACATCATAATTAAAGTATTAAAGTTAAGAGACAAAGAAAGAATACTAAAAGCTGCAAGAGAAAAGCAGTTAATTACCTACAGAGGAGCCCCCATAAGGATGATATCTGACTTCTCAAAAGAAACACCCAAGGCCTGAATGGATTGACAAGAAATATTCAAAGTGATGCAAAACAAGAATCAACAACCAAGACTACATTATTCAGCAAGGCTATCATTTTAAATTGAAGGAGAAATAAAAAGCTTCTCAGACAAAAAGAAAATAAGACTCAAAGAAATCAAGAGAGGAGAGACAAGATGGTGATGGAGTAGGCAGATGTACCAACTTCCACCTCCCAGAACCAAAGTGGACTACAAACTAATTTTAAGAACCATCATCTGGAAAAACCAACTTTGGACTAAACTAAGAGGACTCTTCAACCAAAGAAGACTGAAGAAGGCACACTGAGACTGGTAGGAAAAGCAGAAACGCGGAGAGGGCTGCCCAGCTCCCTGGAGCGAATGGCAGCCAGAAGAGACTTGCGTGGTGAGAAGTGAGTTTAGCAGAGAGGGGAGGGTCCTGAGTCCCAAGAACAAAGCCCCAGCCTGCAGCCCCAGAGCCTAGAAGATGCATATAGACAGTATTTAGCTGGAAACAAGTCAGGATACCGTTTGTGAGAAAGAGACTGATTTCTCAGACCCAGGACTCTTCTTAAAGGGACCGCGCAGAAAACCTCTCTCACAACCACTAACCTGGGGATCCAGGGGATGGGGAGAGAGGAGAGGACTGAAGTACCAGGAAGAGTGTAATCTAGAAGGCACAGGGAGAAACATTTTGAGAGAAGCCACCCTAACCCCTGGGACGAGTCACTCCCCAAATCTGAAGTGAATATTTCCCCTAGAAACAGCAATACCAGCAAAGGGAAGGACACCAGCCAAACAAGCTCTCCCGCGGCACTCAGAGCAGAGTCACTTACAAGGAGGGAGCTTTCAGGAATACAGTAGTGAGTGTTAGGGTCTGAGCTGCAGCACCCCCACCCACACGGCTGAGGGCTCGCCTGAGAGCGGGCGGCAGCGGGATGCGGAAACACGGTTCTGTCAGCAAGGGCAGAAGCTGGCTGGCCACTACTGAGGCCCAGGTGTGTGCTCAGTCTTGTCTGGCTGGGGAGCAGGGGACCTGCAAAAGTGGTCAAGCCCAACTTTGGACCACCTGTAATCCAGCCTGCAGGGGAAGGGCAGGAGCCCCGGAAGGGGCAGAGACCCACCCTTGAGCAAGGGCGCAGGAGCACAGCATTGCCCCGCCCATGGGAACGAGGCTTGTGGCCTGACTTGGGAGCCGGCTCCTCCAACGGTGGGCGAGGGGAGCCAAAAGCCCAGAACAGGCAGAGTCCCACTACTGAGCATGGGCATGCAGTCCCGCCTGGCCTGTGGAGCCAAGGCTTGCAGCCGTCCCATGAGCAGGCTCCTCCTGCAAGGGTAGGGCGAAAGCCCAGAATCAAGTGGAGACCCACAGCTGAGCAAAGGTGCTTACCCCTGCCCTCAGGGCTGAGCATAACGCCACCCGCAGAGGCGGGGTGAAGGCCAAGGCAAACGAGGCTTGTATACCAGAGCACATGATCACAGCCACTCCCGTGAAGGAGAGGCGGAAACCACAGCAACAGCCCCAGTGGGCAGGCACCGGCAACGCCTGTACCCAAACACCCTAGGCAGAAACAGCAGAGGGGGTGGCAGGCCTGCAGACAGACCACACCTAGGGAACACAGAGGCGATACCCAGTGGACTCCAGTGGCCAAAACCTTCTTTTACACACACAAAATGAAAAAGCAGAGACGTGCAACACAAATGAATCAAGAGAAATCCACAGAAAAGGACATGAATGAGTCAGATATAACCAAATTACCAGATGCAAAGTTTAAAATAATGATTGTTAGGATGCTCAAAGATATTAGAAAAACAATAGATGGTCATTATGAACACCTAAATAAAGAGATTGCAAATATAAAAAAGGACATTGAAATAATAAAAAAGAATCAGACAGAAATGACAAATATAATATCAGAAATGAAGAACACAATGGAAGGAATTAAAAGCAGAATGAGAGACTTTGTTCAAATATATCATAGCTGAAAACATCCCTCAATTAAGGCAGGAAAACATCTCACAAGTTCAAGAAGCACAGAGAACTCAATTAAAAAGAAACCCAAAAAAATCTACACCCAAGACACACCATAATTAAAATACCAAAGCTAAGTGATAAAAAGAAAATATTAAAAGCTGCTAGAGAAATAAAGACTATCACCTACAAAGGAGCCCCCATACGGATGACTTCCGACTTCTCAAAAGAAACACTTGAGGCCAGAAGGAAATGGCAAAAAATATTCAAAGTAATGCAGAACAAGAACCTACAACCAAGACTACTTTATCCAGCAAGGCTATCATTTAAAATTGAAGGAGAAATAAAAAGCTTCCCAGAAAAAAAAACCCCTCAAGGAATTCACTATAACCAAACCAAGGCTGCAAGAAATGCTAAGGGGTCTGTTGTGAACAGATCAAAGGAGAAAAAGAATACAGCAAAACAGGAATACAGTTTTAAAGAATAAAATAGCAATAAACAATTACATATAAATAATAACCTTAAATGTAAATGGACTAAATGATCTGATCAAAAGACATAGGGTAGCTGCGTGGATAAGAAAACAGGACCCATACATATGCTGTCTACAAGAGACACACCTTAAACAAAAGATATACATAGACTAAAGATAAAAGGATGGAAAAAATATTTCACGCAAATGGAAATAAAAAAAAAGCTGGAGTAGCAATACTTATATCAGACAAAATGGACTTTAAAACAAAGACTATAGTAAGGGATAAAGAAGGTCACTACATAATGATAAAGGGAGCAATCCAACAGGAAGATATAACCATTATAAATATCTACGCACCTAATATAGGAGCACCCAAATATATAAAACAGACTTTGATGGATATAAAGGGCGAGATCAACAGCAATACTATAATAGTAGGGGATTTCAATACCCCACTAACATCACTAGATAGATCCTCAAGAAAGAAAATTAACAAAGAAACAGCAGACTTAAAGGACATACTAGTTCAACTCGATTTAATAGATATTTTCAGAACCTTTCACCCTACAGCAGCAGAATATACATTCTTTTCAAGTGCTCATGGTACATTCTCTAGGATAGACCACATGTTAGGGCACAAAAGCAGTCTCAACAAATTTAAGAAGATTGAAATCATATCGAGCACTTTCTCTGATCACAATGGCATGAAACTAGAAATCAACCACCACAGAAAAACTGAAATATACTCAAACACTTTGAAACTAAATAGCATGTTATTAAATAATGAATGGGTTAACATTGAGATCAAAGAAGAAATTAAAAAATTCCTAGAAACGAATGATAAGGAGTATACATCAACTGAGAATTTTGGGACCCAGCAAAAGCAATCCTGAGAGGGAAGTTCATAGCATTACAGGCATACCTCAAGAAGCTAGAAAAAGCTCAAATAAACAACTTGACCCTGCATCTAAAAGAACTAGATAAAGAACAGCAAGTAAAGCCCAGAGCTAGTAAAAGGAAGGAAATAATAAAGATTAGAGCAGCAATAAATGACATAGAGGCTAAAGACACAATACAGAGGATCAATGAAACCAGGAGCTGGTTCTTTGAAAAGGTAAACAAGATTGATGAATCTTTAATCAGACTCACCAAGAAAAAAAGAGAGAGGACTCATATAAATAAAATTAGAAAGGAGAGTGGATAAATAATAACTGATACAACAGAAATACAAAATATTGTAAGAAAATACTATGAAGAACTGAATGCCAAAAAAAAAACTAGACAATCTAGATGAAATGGACAAATTCCTTGAAACATATAATCTTCCAAAAATTAATCTGGAAGAATCAGAAAACCTAAACAGACCAATTACAACAAATGAGATTGAAACAGTTATCAAAAAACTCCCAAAAAGGAAAAGTCCTGGGCCCGATGGCTTCACAAGTAAATTCTATCAAATATTCAAAGGAGAACTAACTCCTATCCTTCTCAAGCTATTTCAAAAATTTCAAGAGGAAGGAAGACTTACAAGCTCCTTTTATGAGGTGAGCATAATTCTGATTCCAAAACCAGGGAAAGACAACACAAAGAAAGAAAATTATAGGCCAATATCCGTGATGAATTTAGATGCTAAAATCCTCAACAAAATATTAGCAAACCGGATCCAGCAATATATAAAAAAAAAATCATACATCATGATCAAGTGGGATTTATTCTTGGGAGGCAAGGCTGGTACAATATTCGCAAATCAATCAATGTGATTCAGGACATAAACAAAAGTAAGGAGAAAAACCACATGATAATTTCAATAGATGCACAGAAAGCATTTGATAAAATCCAGCACCCATTCATGATCAAAACTCTCAGCAAAATGGGAATACAGGGACCCTGGCCGGTTGGCTCAGCGGTAGAGCGTCGGCCTAGCGTGCGGAGGACCCGGGTTCGATTCCCGGCCAGGGCACACAGGAGAAGCGCTCATTTGCTTCTCCACCCCTCTGCCGCGCTTTCCTCTCTGTCTCTCACTTCCCCTCCCGCAGCCAAGGCTCCATTGGAGCAAAGATGGCCCGGGCGCTGGGGATGGCTCTGTGGCCTCTGCCCCAGGCGCTAGAGTGGCTCTGGTCGCAACATGGCGACACCCAGGATGGGCAGAGCATCGCCCCCTGGTGGGCAGAGCGCCGCCCCATGGTGGGCATGCCGGGTGGATCCGGTCGGGCACATGCGGGAGTCTGTCTGACTGTCTTTCCCTGTTTCCAGCTTCAGAAAAATGAAAAAAAAAAAAAATGGGAATACAGGGAACATACCTCAACATGATAAAGGCCATCTATTACAAACCCACGGCCAAAATCATACTCAATGGGCAGAAATTAAAAGCAATCCCCTTAAGATCAGTAACAAGGCAGGGGTGTCTCCTTTCACCACTCTTATTCAACATAGTTCTGGAAGTCCTAACCACAGCAATCAGATAAGAAAAAGAAAAAAAAAAAGAAAAAAGAAAAAGAAAAAAAGGCATCGAAGTTGGAAAAAAGAAGTAAAACTATCATTATTTGCAGATGATATGATATTGTATATAGAAAACCCTAAAGTCTCAGTCAAAAAACTACTAGACATGATAAATGAATTCAGCAAGGTGGCAGGATAAAAAATTAATACTCAGAAATCAAAGCTATTTTTATACATTAACAATGAACTCTCAGAAAGATAAATTAAGGAAGCAATCCCTTTTACCATTGCAACCAAAAACATAAAGTACCTAGGAATAAATTTAACCAGGGAGATTAAAGACTTGTACTCAGGAAATTACAAAGCATTGATAAAAGAAATCAGGGAAGATACAAACAAGTGGAAGCATATATCGTGCTCATGGTTAGGAAGAATAAACATCATTAAAATGTTTATATTACCCAAAGCAATTCATAAATTCAATGCAATACCAATTAAAATACCTACGACATACTTCAAAGATATAGATCACATATTCCAAAAATTTATATGGAACCAAAAGAGAACACAAATAGTCTCAGCAATCTTGAAAAGGAAGAATAAAGTGGGAGGTATCACATTTCCGGATATCAAATTCTACTACAAGGCCATTGTACTCAAAACAGCCTGGTACTGGCATAAGAACAGGTATATAGATCAATGGAACAGAACAGAGAACCCAGAAATAAACCCACAGCTCTGTGGACAACTGATATTTGACAAAGGAGGCAAGAGCATACAATGGAGTAAAGACAGTCTCTTTAATAAATGGTGTTGGGAAAATTGGACAGCTACTTGCAAAAAAGTGAAACTAGACCACCAACTTACACCATTCACAAAAATAAACTCAAAATGGATAAAAGACTTAAATGTAAGCCATGAAACCATAAGCATCTTAGAAGAAAATATAGGCAGTTAGCTCTCCGACATCTCTCGCAGCAATATATTTGCCGATTTATCTCCATGGGCAAGTGAAATAAATGACAGGATAAACAAATGGGACTATATTAAATTAAAAAGCTTCTGCACAGCTAAAGACAATAAGAACAGAATAAAAAGACAAACTACACAATGGGAGAATATATTTGACAATATGTCTGATAAGGGGTTAATAAACAAAATTTATAAAAAACTTGTAAAACTCAATACCAAGAAGACAAACAATCCAATCAAAAAATAGGTGAAAGAAATGAATAGACACTTTTTCAAAGAGGACATACAGATGGCCAATAGGCATATGAAAGAATGCTCAACATCACTAATCATTAGAGAAATGCAAATTAAAACCACAATGAGATATCACCTCACACTGGTCAGAATGGTGCTCGTCAACAAAACAACAAAGAATAAGTGCTGGTGAGGATGTGGAGAAAAGGGACCCCTCCTGCACTGCTGGTGGGAATGCAGACTGGTGCAGCCACTGTGGAAAACAGTATGGAGATTCCTCAAAAAATTAAAAATTGAACTGCCTCTTGACCCAGCTATCCCACTTTTAGGAATATACCCCAAGAACACCATAGCACTGTTTGAAAAGAAGAAATGCACCCCCATGTTTATTGTAGCATTGTTCACAATAGCAAAGATCTGGAAACAGCCCGTGTCCGTCAGTGGATGAGTGGATTAAAAAGCTTTGGTACATATATACTATGGAATACTACTCAGCCATAAGAAATGATGACATCGGATCATTTACAACAACATGAATGGACCTTATAACATTATACTGAGCAAAATAAGTAAATCAGAAAAAACTAAGAACTATATGATTCCATACATAGGTGGGACATAAAAATGAGAGAGACATGGACAAGAGTGTGGGGGTTATGTGGTGAGGGGATGAGAGGAAGGGGGTTGGGGGAGGGGAGGGCACAAAGAAAACCAGTTAGAAGGTGATGGAAGACAATTGGACTTTGGGTGATGGGAATGCTGCATAATCAAATGTCAAAATAACCTAGAGATGTTTTCTTTGAACATATGTACCCTGATTTATCAATGTCTCCCCATTAAAATTAATTTAAAATAAAAGAAATCAAGAGAAAGAGGATTGTAGGTTAAAGAAAAAAATGGCAACATAAAGGACATATCAATAATAACCTTAAATGTTAATGGATTAAATGCTTCAATCAAAAGACATAGGGTAGCTGCATGGATAAGAAAACAGTATCCATACTGTATCCATATGCTGTCTACAAGAGACCCACCTCAGAACAAAAGATATACATAGACTGAAAGTGAAGGGATGGAAAAAAGTATTTCATGCAAATGGAAATGAAAAAAAAAAAAAAGCTGAGGTAGCAATACTTATATCTGAGAAAATAGCCTTTAAAACAAAGGCTAGAATAAGGGATAAAGAAGGTCACTACATAATAATAAAGGAAGCAACCCAACAGGAGGATATAACCATGTAAATATTTATGTACCTGATATAGGAGCACCTAAATATATAAACCAGATTTTGATGGACAAAACTCTCAGCAAAGGAGGAATACAGGGAACATATTTCACTATAATAAAGGCCACCTATGACAAACTCACAGCCAACATAATACTCAATGAGGAAAATTAAAAACAATCCCCTTAAGAACAGGAACAAGGCAGGGGTGCCCCCTTTCACCACTCTTATTCAACATAGTTCTGGAAGTCCTAGCCACAGCAATCAGACAAGATGGAGAAATAAAAGGCAGTTAAATTAGAAAAGAAGTAAAACTATCATTATTTGCTGAAGACATGATACTGTACATAAAAAACCTTAAAATCTCAGTCAAAAAACTACTAGACCTGGTAAGTGAATTTGGCAAGGTGGCAGGATATAAAATTAATATTCAGAAATCAGTGGCTTTTTTATACACCTCCAACAAACTGTCAGAAAGAGAAATTAAGGAAACAATCCTCTTCACTATTGCAACAACAATAATAAAGTACCTAGGAGTAAATTTAACCAAGGAGGCAAAAGACTTATACTCGGAAAATTATAAGACATTGAAAAAGAAATCAAGGAAGATAAAAATAAGAGGAAGCATATACCATGTGTAAGTAATCACCCATCTATCCTTGAACCCTCTATGACTTGGATTGGGGAACTTTAGTTAAAATCCCTGAGTGAATGTCTCTTGGATGCAAATACCAAGAAACTGTGTGAGTGAATGTCCTTTGTGCAGACACAAAGAAATGGATGTGAACAGGCATTAGAAAATTAGCCTGGAGGTTCTAGATTGCTCCTTCCTTTGTGCTTAATTAGCTTAAAAAAAAAAAAAAGAGAATGTACTGATCCAAATTAGCCCTTTCCACATGTCAGCAAAATGGCTATTAGTCATTCTTTCCCCTTATAACCTGGTCTCCCTCCTTTATAATCTTGTTACCTCTGTTCTGTTTCTGATCAATAAAAGCTAAGGGAGAAGGAAATTTAGGAGGTCTTCTTTGCTTCTCTTGGCAGACCTCCCCCTCTTCCTCTTGACATCAGTTTGTATCTTGAGCAGGTTTTTTCCATGTGACACTGGTAGTTCCCAGCAGGTTGAAGTACTACAACCGTTTTCATAGATAGGAAGAATAAACATTATTAAAATTATATACTACCCAAAGGAATCTATAAATTCAATGTAATTCCTATTTGTAAAGCCAGTATACAAGGCCAGGGCCACCATCACAGCCACCTGGCCCATGCAGATTCGCACTGGATTCGGACAGTTGGTAAAAAAACAACGGAGCCAAAAACTGGTGGGCCATCATCTTTAATCCTAGCTTGCACCCGGCGGGCAAGTAAAAACACACACGGGGCTCCAAAACCCACTCACATTCAGTGCTCATAAAGCTACTGACTTATCCGAGTTTCCTAGAATCAAAGGTTTCCAGACTCACCAGACTTATTCACCTCTGTTCACCATCTCCTTCCTTCTCCCTGCACAAACTGGCTTCTCACTCAATACTCCGCCATCTTGGCTGCTTCTCCTGGCCTCCTCCACGTGGCCTCTCTCTGCTCTCCTCTCTGCTCTCTCCCCTAATGATAATCTCAGGAACCAAGAGAGCAAGCTCCTGTTCTGCCCCCATTTTATAGTGTAGATTCATAACCTTTAATCCAATATACGAAATAGGGAAATTTCTAATACAAAGTCACTTATCTGGGGCATGATGGGATTGTACCACCCCACATCAAAACGGGTGGGAAAGGCTTAATCCTAAAACCAAGCCCCAGGCTACAAGGATCCTGCCTGCCCACAGCCTACAGAGACACACATTAATATCACCTGGGCAATGGCCTCCACATGGGCAGTGCCATCTTTAACAAAGTGAGCATAATACATTTTATCCACCCAACACTATTAAAATACCAATGGCATACTTCAAAGATATAGAACAAATATTCTAAAAATTTATATGGACCCAAAAAAGAACACAAAGAGCCTCAGCAATTTTGAAAATGAAGAACAAAGTGAGAGGTATCACATTTCCTGATATCAAGTTATACTACAAGGCCACTGTAATAAAAACAGCTTGGTACTGGCATAAGAACAGGCATACAGATCAATGGAACAGAACAGAGAACCCAGAAATAAACCCACGCCTTTATGGTCAATTGATATTTGACAAAGGAGCTAAGAGCATACAGTGGAGTAGAGACAGTCTCTTTAATAAATGGTGTTGGGAAAATT
Organism: Saccopteryx bilineata; assembly: GCF_036850765.1. Classification (NCBI taxonomy): domain Eukaryota; kingdom Metazoa; phylum Chordata; class Mammalia; order Chiroptera; family Emballonuridae; genus Saccopteryx; species Saccopteryx bilineata. The sequence goes on along the minus strand of NC_089493.1, from coordinate 218,298,778 downwards.
GGACAGGTACCTGCAAAAAAAATGAAACTAGACCCACTTACACCATTCACAAAAATAAACTCAAAATAGATAAAAGACGTAAATGTGAGTTGTGAAATCATAAGCATCTTGGAGAAAAACATAGGCAGTAACTCTCTGATGGCTCTCATAGCAATATTTTTGCTGATTTATCTCCACAGGCAATTGAAATAAAGGACAAAATAAACAAATGAAACTATACAAACCAAAAAGCTTTTGCACAGCAAAGGACATCATTAATAAAATAAAAAGACAACCCACACAATGGGAGAACATATTTGCCAATACTTCTGATAAGGGGTTAATAATCAAAATTTATAAAGAACTTCTAAAATGTAACATCAGGAAGATAAACAATTCAATTAAAAAATGGGCAAGCCTGACCAGGTGGTGGCATAGTGCATAGAGAGTCAGACTGGGACGTGGAGGATCCAAGTTTGAAACCCTGAGGTCACCAGATTGTGCATAGGCTCACCTGGTTTGGTCAAGGCTCACAAGCTTGTTTGAGCCCAAGGTCACTGGCTTGAGCAAGGGGTCACTTGGTCTGCTGTAGCCCCCAAGTCAAGGCACATATGAGAAAGCAATATATGAATCATTAACCTGCCACAATGAAGAATGGATGCTTCTCATATCTCCCTTCCTGTCTGTCTGTCCCTATCTGTCTGTCTGTCTGTCTGTCTGTCTGTCTGTCTGTCTCTCTCTCACACACACACACACACACACACACACACACACACACACAAAATTGGGCTAAATAACTGAATAGATGCTTCTCCAAAGAGGACATACAGATGGCCAACAGGCATATGAAAAAATGTTCAACATCACTAATTATCAGAGAAATGCAAATTAAAACCACCTCACACCTGTCAGAATGGTGCTCATTAACAAATCAACACATAATAAGTGCCTGCAAGGGTGTGAAGAAAAGGGAACCTTCCTGCACTGCTGGTGGGAATGCAGGCTGGTGCAGTCACTGTAGAGAACTGTATGGCATTTCCTCAAAAAATTAAAAACAGAACTGCCTTTTGACCCAGCTTTTAGGAATATATCCTAAGAACACCAAATCACTGATTCAAAAGATATGCACCCCCCTGTTTATTGCAGCATTGTTTACAATAGTGAAGATCTGGAAACAGCCCAAGTGTCTGTCAGTGGACAAGTGGATTAAAAGGCTGTGGTACATATACACAATGGAATACTACGTGTCTGTGAAAAGAAGGAAACCTTACCTTTTGTGATGGCATGGATGGAAATAAGCCAGGCAGAGAAAGAAAAATATCATATGATCTCACTTATATGTGGAATCTAATGAACAGTGAACTGAGGAATGGAATAGAGTCAGAGGCAGGGTCAGAAGGAAGGGGGATCAGGGGATAGAATCAGAGAAGGTGAAGGGATTAGTGAAATTATATACACATAACACATGGATACAGATAACAGGACAGCAAATCGCAGAGGGAAGGGGGGAGGGGGTTGAGGGAGGGGGGCAAAGGGGGTAGAATGGGGGACATAGGGGTGGGAGCTGAGGGAGTGGGACCCTTGAACACTTGAATCCATGTTAACACAATAAATTAAAATTAAAAAGTTTTTTTAAAAAGAAGCAAAAAAAAAATCATGGGTAAAATTTATTCCATTTTGCAGTAATTTGCCTATCAATCTTCAGTGAAAAAAGAAAACTTCCTTTTAGCAGATGATCAGGTCACTCATGTAGTCCCCGTAATCAGGTCATATACTTCTGGTAAGCTTTTTTTTTTTTTTTTTTTTTTTTGCATTATTCCACTAGCAATTCTCTAGCTTTTGCTAGTACTGGACAGAGGTGGACACCCAGTGATAAAACAACCCTTCAATACAAAATGCTGCAACCACATCAACCAAAGAGAGGCCACATATACATTCCGAGAGGAGAGACAAGAAGCAAAAGGGAGAGGATGACTGCTCGAGCCCCGGTCCCTTACTCATTTTAGAAGGCTCAGGTACATTTGAGACAAAGGCTCCCTGGTTTGGACACAGCCAGTGAATCCAGCCTCCATTCTCCGTTTTTGCAGTCCCATTATTTCAGATGAAGTCTCTAGCTCCAGTTAGTGCTAGGTTTACTATGCTTTCGTCTTCACACAGCAATGGTCAACTAAGTGGAGAAAATAAAGCTAGAGACTTCCAATGTGTTCCCACCAAAATGTTAACCGTATTGTGCATTTCTTGCTATATTTAAACTCAGTTTATATTCATGAAAAGAGAATGTGTTAGGGATTTCAGAAAACAGTGGATTTCATGGCCATAAGCGTCACCAGAGGTTGGGAAATCCACTCTATCTGGCCTGATTAACTCAATGCATATGGCTTTTGGGTCTCCTCTAACAGGCATTAGGTAGTGGAGGGGACAGTGAGTGAGAGATGGGAAAAAAAAGCAAGGGGCATGTAAAGGAGCCAGGACACATCACCAACTGCATACTTTTTTAAACAGCTTTTCCTGTCTTTGAAGACAGGAGTGATTTTTTTTTTTAATTTCCATTTCAGCTTTCACTGTGCTTACAAATATCCTGAGTAAACAATAGAAACCTGATTTCTATCTTGACTTGATGCTGAAGGCCACTTCTTTTAGGACTGCTTCAATTATAGAACTAAAACATTAAGGATGTAATATAGCTTGTGGGGAGCATGTTCACTGTGGACTTCACTGTCTAATTTGGCGCCTACTGTATGATACTGCTACCCACCCACTGTCTCAATAAAGATCTTCAACTAAGCCAAAAAGAGATTGTTCTTTGAGGAATGTGACTTTATAATGAGCATAAGTTTTAAAACAGACGAACATTTGTTGAAATGCATTAATTTTTATAGGGGAAGATAACTAAACACAAATTCCTATGTAAATTATGCTTATTTATTGTTAATTCATTTTTCTTTTTTATGCATTTTAATTTAGCAAAATTTTTAATGCAACAGAGCATTTGTTGAATAGCTCCTATAAGCATGGCCTTCTGTTAAGTTACCATGGAATATGTAAATAATATTATATGGTGTTGTAGAACTGCATAGCCTACTAGGGGAATTGATCTTAATTTATTGAATCCCAACTCTTGAGTTACTGAGTGTGTGACTTGGCTTAAGTTACTTAACTTCTCTAAGCCTTTGTTTCCCCAAATGTAAAATGGCAAGAATACAGTTCCTTTCTTGCAGGGTTGCTGTAATGTTGAAATAAAGTAAGTACAATTCCACATAATAAATGCTTAATAAATATTAGATATTATTGTGATTTTTATTATAATACATATTAAGCAGAGAGGCATGGGGACACGTGTCTAATATATACACACATGAACACAGTCCAGATAGACTAATGCTTCTGAATGAATGAATAGAAGATTTCTAGTGGGATGATATTGGCTCAAACAATAAGGTAAATGTATATAATCTACCATATCTCCACTTTATAATGAGATTTTTCAAGACTGAAAGAGAATCTGAAATGTTGCTTCAAAATGTTCCAAAACATTAGTTAAGAAACAAAGGACAAAATATAACTAATAGGTTATGCTATATAACACCAACATAGTAGCTATACACGGGATCTTGTAGCCAAATAAGATCACTGAAATGGTAGCTCAGTGAGTGTGACCTGTGACATCATTAGGGTTCTGAACAGACTGAATGATCATCAATTGGAGAAACACTGCTAACTGATTTCAGTGACTGCTAGGAAGAGCTGAATCTCAAAGGTTTTGTTTGTGTGAAAATAATCTAATTTGAATGCATATGCAATTATGGTGTCACATTATTACAGACAGGAGAAAGGCAGTTAATGTTACTATATACCTATTATGTACTAGAAATTATAAAATCTTTTTGGGTGATTTCCACAGATGCCTTATAAAGTAAATAGTAGTATCTCCATTTCAGAGATTAAATAATTTGCCTAAAATCACAAAGCTAAAAGTTACTATGACAATATTTGTATTCCACAGTGCTTTTAACTATTTCATGCTATTTCTCAATCTAAAGAGAATATTATTTTAAATACTTGTATAGAAAAATAGTGACATGGATTTGGTTTATTTTGAAGCATGAAGACAGAAATTCCTGGATCCACCTATCTAAACAGATTTTTTTAAGAGTTACATTTAGCCTGACCAGGCGATGGCACAGTGGTTAGATCGTTGGACTGGGATGTGGAGGACACAGGTTCGAGACCCAGCTTGAGCATAGGCTCATCTGGTTTGAGCAAAGCTCACCACCTTGGACCCAAGGTCACTGGCTTGAGCAAGGGGTTACTCGGTGTGCCAAAGGCCCACGGTCAAAGCACATATGAGAAAGCAATCAATAAACAACTAAGGTGTCGCAACGAAAAACCGATGGTTGATGCTTCTCATCTCTCTCCGTTCCTGTCTGTCTGTCCCTATCTATCTCTCTCTCTGTAAAAAAAAAAAAAAAAGAGTTAAGTTTATACCTGTATTTGATTTCATGCCATTAAAACTGTTTTCGGTAAGATTTTAGTTGGCATTTTTAATCCACATTGTGAGAAGGCAGATCTGTTTTCTAGAACAGTAAGCTTTTGAAACATTCATCTTAATTGTTCTTTTGTGTTGACTGTTTTCCCTTTTTTTGTCAGCTTTGAAAAATAGGTATGAGGCTATTCTATAGCCACAGTCTCATTTCTGAATCTAAAATTTCAATTGATGGATATAAATTGTACAATTTTAATGAGTTTAATATATTTATATATGATATATATATATAAATGAATGACATACAAGATGTATAGTGTACCTCATCAGCTGATCTTAGGATGTTGCATGCACAGCCTTTGTCATCAGTGTTTCCAGAAGCATTAGTACAGTACGCGTGTCTTAAAAGATACCTGCTTACCTGACCAGGTGATGATGCAGTGGATAGAGCATTGGACTGGGATGTGGAGGACCCAGGTTCAAAACCTTGAGGTTGCTGGCCTGAGTGTGGGATCACAGACATGACTCCATGGTCACTGGCTTGAGCCCAAAGGTCACTGGCTTGAGCAAGGGGTCACTTGCTCTACTGTAGCCCCCCCCCAGGCAAGGTACATAAGAAAAAGCAATCAATAAACAACTAAGAATCTCTCTTCTTGCCTGTCTGCCCCTCTCTCTGTCTCTCTCTCTGTCTCTATCACATACACAAAAAAAGATATCTGCTAGATATCTAATGAATTGCAGTGGCTCTAAATATCTTCATATATTAACACACATTTCATCTAATGTTAAAAATTTATTAGATATTTATTGAAATAAATTTAATGAGTCCTTTGCTTCTGGCTCTGATGGGAGTTTATTTCAGATTAACTCTCACATGTACAATCCTATAAACTAGAGAAAATACTATCAACCACATGCACACAACAAAACAACAAAAACAGTAACAGAATAGCAGATGAAAGGCATCAAAACAACTAGCGCTTGAGAGACCAAGATCATACAAGGAACAAAACACACCTAGCAAGGGGTTCTATCTTCACTGCGTGCTTTTTTTCTTTAGAAAACTTTCCAATACGAAGTAAGATGCCTAAAGGCAGATCAAAAAGACATAGCCTGTGACTTGTGGTAACCTCGTGAGATTGGGGAGACCAAATATACAGTTTGGAAACCAAAATTTCTTTTAGACAATAATAAAAAATACAAAGCATTTATTTTAGCGAAAGGAGCTGCAGCCAGGGAAACACAGATTCTGGTCTAAACCTAAATTTTGCTCCACCAAGACAAAGGGGAGGCCATTTTTCATAGAGAAAGTTTCCACCCAAACTCCCAGCTACAGAAATGAGGTTTACAAATTGTGCAGTCCACATCAGATAGTTCCAACTGGTTGTCATTATAGACGCAATGAGGATACAATGTGCAGTTCTGATTGGAAGGAACAGGTCTCAGTCTGTTGGTAGGAAGGGGAGACCAGGGTGTTCCTGCAGTGGGTGATGGGAAGGTGTAGACAAGTGGGGCACCGGGCCAGGAGCCCAGAGTTCAGTCGGAGTCCCTGCTGGTACACAGAGTATGTGAGGAACCCCTGTCAGTAAGAGTTGTTAAACTTATTATTCATAAAATTTGAGCCCTTGGTTGACCATGGGGAGTAAGTGTCAGAAGACAAATTCTTTCTTGGAGTTCACATAAAGTGAGTCTTTTTCTCATGGTCTATAGGTTCAAATATACTAAGGCAAGCAGGAGTTGAGGGGCCAAGATTCCAAAGAAAAAGGAAACTGTAAAGGCATTTGCCACTTTTGAAGCTGCCTAGCAGAGAGATGAGAGGGTAAGAAACAAAGCAGAAAGGAGCTGCACAGAGGCTAAAACACTAAGCAAGGGACTCAGCAGTCTTCCAGTGCTGGGAATGAGCAGCTGGGGCCCAGAGCCTGCCGAGGAGGAAGAGTCCCAGATAACATGATCGGCTTTCACTTCAGCACCTGAACAACTTTTTCGTTTTCCCAAGGGAGGAGGCAACCATACACAGACTGACCACCACAAATCCTGAAATCCAGTGTCTACCGGATCAAGGTGATCAGCCCATATTGTTTGCTTTTCAAAAGAAGATTAAATCTCTTCTAGAGGAAGAAGTTTGCACTTATTTTTATCCAGGGTTTGTACAAGGACTGCCAGCTAGCTATGGGAATTTACCCTGCAAAAGTTTTTGTTTGGCCCACACAATGTTGGCTTTTTTCCTTTCCATTTAGGAGAAGTCTACTCTGCAGTTCTTCTATAAGCTTATTTCACCCACATAAGTTACCTGCATGAACCTGAAGACATCTGCTATACGTTTAAAAGCAAATGAGTGACCACAGTGGGTCTATGTTCTAAATAAGCAGACACAGGGGCCACCACTACATCTGCAATGAAGGAAGTACCTATGAGTAGATGGGACCACTTGGGGGAGGACCAGTGACTTAGGAGGACTTAAGGACTAAGCTTACAAATCTGCTTTTGGCCTTTCATTCATCTTTATATAGCTTCTGCCATAACTGTTTTTTCTCTCTCTTTTTTTTGGTCGAATTCTTCTAATATACTTTGTAGTTATAAAACATTATATAGTTTGTAAACTATATTTTATACATATATTTTTACACGATCCTTCAGACAAAACTTAGGACAAGAAAGCACCTCTGGAGAGTAGATGACAAGCTCAGAGACGGCACACCACTTGGCAGAGCAGACACTGCGTGACACGTGGTTGCGTGCTCCTCACACCGTCCCTGACAGCTCAGTGTTGGAGAATGCCACCATACAATATGCATAGAAAAGCATTCTCCTCTCCACAATATGTGACTAATACAAGAGATCAGAATAAATTAACACTAAAGCAAAGAATCTGAATGACCAGGTGAAAGTCGGCCGTTGGCCCCAAACTTTGTTTCCTTTGTTCTCCCAAACCTTTTTTTTTTTTTTAAACATGACAGAGAGAGAGAGAGAGAGAGAGAGAGAGAGAGAGAGAGAGAGAGAGAGAGAAAGAAATGAAAAACATCAACTTGTAGTTGTGGCACTTTAGTTGTTAATTGATTGACATGCCTTCATGGGGGCGGGGGTGGTGGTGGCAGGAATGGGGAGTGGAGAGGCAGCTAAGGGGTAGGGCTCTAGACAAGCCAGTAACCCCTTGCTCAAGCCAGCGAACTTCGGGCTCAAGCCAGTGACCATGGGATCATGTTGATGATCCCTTGCTCAAGCTGGTGAGCCCACGCTGAAGCTGGATGAGACTGTGCTCAAGCCAGTGACCTTAGGGTTTTAAACCTGGGACCTCAGTGTCCCAGGCTGACGCTCTATCCACTGTGCCACAATCAGTTAGACCGAAAACTGTTTTAACAAAAGGAAGCACACATCTTACTCTAATTCCTATAGGCTATTTCAAAAATCAGAGTGTGCTAGATCTATTCACAGGTAATGGCACACAGAGTTCAGGAAGGCATACCACACAGTTAAAAAAAAGTGCTTGTAGAGGGCATTGAAAAATAACTCTGAAATGGAAAAAAGCACAGGATTAAACACTAAAACAGGATTGGGGCAGGTGAAAAGGAGACACCTGTTTTGCAAGGATAAAGCCAGGAGTCAAAAGGTAGTCTACGCCATTCCTTCGTTACTATTCCTGCATTTGTGGAAGATACCCACCCGAGAGAACCTAGTACAAACAAAGGTAAAAATCCTGCAGTCTGCCTGAAGTGCTCTGCCTGGCTGATCAACAGGCTGAGGAGTCAATGTCAGAGGCTGTCATTCAATATCAAAGGGAGTAAGAAATCTATGGCACAAACACACAAAGATATTTCACCAGCACAGATGCTACTGAACATACAACAGAATGGCATGACCTAATCAAAACTATTTAAATACACCTCTTTGTCTAAGCTGCTCTATATTTATTGTAAAGTTATAGAAATAATCTGTGATGTTTTGAAGAGCACACAAGACATTCATTAGTCTCTGAATCTCACTTTATTTAAAAAGGGTAGTGATTCTTTTCTCACTGAACTTGACATGGCTCTGGGACAAATCAATGACAGAATCATACTTCCCCTGGCCTCTCCATGTTTATTCCAGGGTTTTCTGGAAGATTGCTTTTTCCACTCCTCATGAACAGTTCATGTGCTAGTCTCCAATGGAAACAAAGTGACACTTCTTATTACTTTTGGCTGTTGAAAAACAATTGCAAAGGGAGTGCCTTGAAGCAATTAGTCCTCTGTAACTGATTATTTAACAATATGTATTTCCCAAGAGCTGTTTATCCTCAAAAGGAAGCAGCCAAGACTAAATATGTACTGTATCTAAGCAGACACCTGCATGAACCCCTCTGGATGCTAACTAGAAATTCTCGTAGATGAAAATTAAAGGAGGATTATTCATGAGCAAAGGAGCATGATCCATTTCTTATGCTACGTTAAGGACTACTTTCATTTGGGATAATCTCTTCATAAAAGATGGCTTTAGTTTTAAAGCTGAAATTTAGCATAGAACAACAAGAGATACATGGAAAGCAAGGAATAAAGAGAGAAAAGAAAGAAGAAAGAGAGGGAATAAAGGAAGTAGAGTGGAAAAGAAAGAAAGAAGAAAAAAATCACTATTTTTCTGTATAAGATAAGTGTGTTATGTATTCAAAACACTCTAGTGGTCACCAAACAACAACAGCTAATGGGTAGAAAAAACTGTTCCCACCTTTGAGTCACTTGTTTCCCATCCATTTAAGACATGGGGTTAGGAATAAAAATGATTTTAGTCATCTGGTCCTAAATTTGAATATAGGCTATATATTTTTAGCTACAGATTCCATGTTGTAACTCCCTTCTCTGGAATAGTGAATCATTCAAAAATTGCCAGGACACATCTCGAGACCAGATGCTTGTACAAACGAACATACAGAAGTCATTTACAGAGAGACAGTCAAACAGTACTTTGCAGAATGTGATCTCATAACGCACATACTGAGAAGTGTCATAATCCAGTGCTATGTAATGTTTGGGTCTCTTGCCAAATTTGCATTCCAAGAAGAATGAATTTCAGCTTTTGGAAAGGTTCTTCTGTGTATATGAAACTGTCTCCAAAAACTTATCTTCCCGTATCTCCAAGAAGTTCACGCCTGAAACTGCTGGCTATACTGATGATCTTACATGGGATTCCCTATGTAAAAGTTACAACTGACAGTGAAATTTTAACATAGTAAATGGGAGAAAGCCCTAGAAGAATACATGAAATAAATGTACATAAGTCTGAATATGATGGGTTTGGGTTTAAAATGGACTTAAGAAAAATATTAAATGTAGTACCTTATACATTTCTTGTGGACCACATAGAAACATTTGTTTATATGATGGACTTCAAGGATATTCACAATAAACTGATGTCACACTGATTAAGTTTCTTAGTGGTTTGATAATATCTATCCTTGTCTAAACATCATCAATGAACAAGAAAATGGAGAAAATATGTGTAGTGGATATCTGTTACTTTGGCCTGGTTACCACTGTTGTCCCTTCCACCTCAAATTTGTAAAAGAATCCTTTTCTCTGCTAGGAATTCCATTCCATGTGGGTTTTCTAAGACGAATTCAACTTCTCCTACCTCAGGAGTCTGCTCATGACCCAGGCTTGGCCAGAGTACCTGTCACCATGTGATTGGTTTCTGCATAGTCTGTGATCCAAGGTGAAGATAATTCAAGTCCTTCATATTTCCTGTTGGGAAACAAGCTCTTTCCCTGCTGGGGCACATAAGCTGGTAAAAGGTATCTTACACTGCTGGTGGCCACAATGCTCAAAAAGATTACTGAGTAAGAAAAATAATAGTAGCTATATTTACAATGATTTTTCATACCTTATTTTTGCACTTATATCCATTATGCATTAATAAGTACTTTCGACAGTTTCTTAAATGCTCAGACATAGTTCAACCTTGAATTGTCAGAAAGTGATCAAGAAATTCCTGATGATATTTCTAGTGATCAAGATTCCCTTTTTAAAACTGCATCAACTAATATCTATTAAAAAATCAGAATATTAGAGCAATATCCCTTTCATTCATCAGCCTCAGAGCACCTATGTCATAATTACATTCTCAATTTTAAAAAAAGTGGCAATAATCTCTGCTGAGCAAAATATAGTAGCCAAGCATATGTATATAACATATTTTGTGGTCCCAGACATTGACAAAGGCAGTAAAAGTAATACAAAGGCCAGTAAAACAAAACAAAGAACCATTCAGCCTTCATGGAACATATGTCAAAGATCTTACTACTCTATAACCATGTCCCATAGAGATGCTCGAATTAAAGACATGAAGCAATCTCTACCTTAATGAACCCCAATAAACCCTGGGGATATCATATTTCCCAAGTGTCTCTTTCAGGACTGACTGAACCCTGATACCAAGAATGAACCAGTGTGCCAGATCCCAGCAAGAGTAATACAAATACTCACTGCTTCGATAGAGCCATGCAGATGGAATTAAGCTCATTAAATATGAGTATGAAATATTTTTATTCAATAATTTTTACTTATACACAGCTTATATTAAATTTCTCAAAGTAAGAGACCATAACAATTTCTTTTTATCTCCTTATAATATAGCTTAATGCTCAACAATCATCCTCAATTAATTGGCCTCAATAACAGCTCAATAGGCTTTTTCCTGTGTATATGGTTTGGTAGATTGTACCAGCTACCATTTTAACCTTAAGGTTTAAATTTACTTAATTACTGCTAACTGGTCCAAATACAAATTTCAGATTTCCAACCTCCACTGAATCACACCGATACCTTAAGCAGACCATCTTCAGACCCACCTCCATTTTTATCTACTTTCTGCTTAGAAACTGCTTCATATTTTTTTACTATATTTACCTCAGCTTTCAACTCATTTATCTCAACAAATCTTCTAGTTTGCTGATTTTGAGAGAAAAGAGAGGGCATCAGATGAATATTCTAACTTTCCACCTTTTTTTAGCTCCAGAATAGTGTTTTCATGTTCATTGATCCTTCCCCCTTTCCTTCGCCTCAGAGAGACAGCTCTGCTCCTCTCTCAGACAAGCCCTCTATCACTGCTGCTCTTCCTGCCCTACTCAGGGTCTTGCCATGACAATGACTTTTTCCTCCGGGTGTCAGTTTCTCCTTTGTTGATTCTTATCACAAGTCAAGAAAACAAAACAAAATAATCTTTGAATAACCAATCAATCTTCCTTCCTCAGCCACTATTTCTCATTTAGCATTCTCCTTGACACCTCTTGAAAAATAGAAATAACTGTTCTTTATGTGTGAGGGATGTACAATTGCTTTACATTCATTATGCCATTTCATTAAATTCGACTGTAATTCTAAAGAGTATTTATTTCTATTTCACAGTAGAATTGAGTAAGTATCCAGGACTCCAGCTGAAGTTGACGAGAGAGTAGGCTGGTAGAGTTAGAATCGCGTTCTATACCAGTGGTTCCCAGACTGTGGTTCCTAGGCTAGCTGCACCGGTACCCTCTGGGAACCTGTTAGAGATGCAGATTCTCAGACCCCACCCAGATCTTCCGTGTCAAACACTCTGAGTGTGGGGTCTAACAGCCTGTGTTGTAACTAGCCTTTCTAGACCACATCACTCTTCGGTTCTCATCCAATTTATCTGCTCTGCTACACTTGACAGAGTTTGGTACTGTTTTCTTGTGAAGCTTTTTTTTTTTCTAATAGCAACTCCAAACTGCCCTACACCAGTCCTCTTTCATAATTATCTCTTTCACTGGCTCTCTCCCTAGACCTAGTTACTAAAACATCGATTGGTAGCTTTGTTTCTCAAATCTTACTGACTCTCCAACCTCACTGCTTACTCCTTAGAACCCTGCACTTGAGGGGATCCCCATGTTGTCTCATGTGTCAGCGTCCAGCCATTCACTTGCGCCAGGCATTGCTAAGCAATGTTGCTCTCTCGCAGTCTAGATTCCCACATTGAATTGGCTAACCGTGTTCATTAATTGATCTCTACAGCAATTCTCAAACCTGTCACTACTTTCTGTTCCCAGGCACATTGCCAGAGCACGACAGGCTGGACTGTGGCAACATCTACCTGCTGGAGCTGCTCCCCTTTTCAATATCATCCTAAATGTTTTCCAGCATCCTTCTAAAAAGTAGGTATGAGCATGTCATTCCCATTCAATATTTTTTAAAATTAAAACTAACAATTAAAACAATCAGAACAAAACAAGCAAAGCCCTCCAACTCTGATGATTTCCCATTGCTTAGAAACTGAAGTTTACTGTCCCATCCTGACCTCGTCACATGACACTGAATCCCGCCCACCCTTCTGTCTCCTTTCCTACCTCTGCCTTCTAACTGCAGAACTGTTCTCGCTCTCCTCGACCCTTTTTCTTCATCTAGGTGAATTTGATCACTTTCTCCTTTTGTAGTCCAGGCTACAACGGTTTTCTTGGTCTGAAATACCCATCTCTAACCATATGCTCATCACTTATTTAATAAATATTAAAGGTGTCAGAGCTCATGGGCAGGCGAAATGAATGAATGAAGTCTACCACGTGTATAAGGTCGCGCAGCCTATTGAACGAGGCGGCGTCTACTCAGGACTTGAAAATTGCTGCCAAGCAAGTACAGCTGGAAGAAATTCAGGATTTCTCATTATTAAGTTTGCAGCAAATATTTTTAAAAATCTAAAAACTGGTCTGTGTACCACTGTGTGTCTCACAAATAACATATACCTTTAGGTTGTCAGGGGGGACCTTGATTCTAGCTGCACCGGGCTGTCAGGGGGGACCTTGATGATAGCTGCACCGGGCCTTAGGGCTTCACAGGCGACCAGGACAGGGCCTCTGACTTGAGTGGCTCACTTCTGGGGATCAGCTCAAATGCTAGTACAGGCAGGAGTAAACAGGCCCTTCACTGGGCTCTCAGAACACTTTGTTTACATGACACCTGCCATAGTTTATGCTCATCACTAAGTGATTATGCCTTTGAGTCACCAGATCCTAGAGGAGCAGGGCTGTCATCCTCACTCCGGCCCTGGCTCCACAGGCTCACTGTGCTAAGAGCAGATGCTTCATAATAACCATATCTGTGGGGAGGTATCTGCATAACAACTAGATTCAAAACTCTGAAGTTACTTTGTATTTTTTCCCTTCCTAAGTCCATATTATGCTTTGATAGGTACTCTGCGATAAAATATGCTCTCATGAAAGAATATGTCTCCTTTGCAAACCTAAATATGCTTTGAGTCATATTTTAGTTTTATGACATAATCCTAATACAAGATGTTTTTCTATACATGTTCTTTGCAAGACAGTGGTCAAAATAAGGACAGTTTAGACATATCTCTGGTATATTTAAGAAGTTATTTTAGTCTAGAATAGAACTTTTCACTTGAAAAAATAAGAAATATATATTTACTTGTTCCATTTGTTAATTTCAGGGTGCAACTTTTTCCCATTTAACAAGAACACTAAAGAAGTCAGCTTTAATTTTTGCTGCATCCTTTCATTTCTAGTTATGCTATCCAAGCATGCTGACAAAACTAATTTCAGCTAGGCATTGCTAGATTTAGAGGATGTCTATCATTTGTAGGGAACCAAAACACTCTCATTTCACTCAGCACAAGAGGGGATTGCTTGAACATTGCTATTTACTTCACTCCTCATTTGATCTAAATCTAGACACAGCCATGGTCCGACTATGAACACAGGTCCTCCATAGCTGCCACCTGCAAAGTTCACAAACATCAAATCTTCTGAACAAAAATATATTTTTGTAATTACTGAGATGTTCTCAAAATAAAAGGAAAGTATGTATGTCCTCCCTATCTCTATAGCCCAGCCGTCTTTCAGGTGTTAAAGATTTAACCCCCAATATCTTGTTCTACAATGCTGCATGATGTTATTATGCACACAAATTCCCCTATGTGTGGACACCTCATACCTTTACATTGACACTTCATGCCATGTGTTCATTGGCATACATGTGTGCCATCCATAATCAAACTGTAAATCTTACCTGTAGACTGTTGAAAATGACAAAGAGGACCAACATCCAGAAGTGTCTGTAAGCCATGTGCAGGCCTCCCCAAAGCCATGTTACAGAAATCAGGGCGAAGAGATATAAAACCAGTGGAATTTCTAGAAATCACAGAAAAAAGAAAGAAAAAGAAGAAAGAAATTTTGAGCTTCGGAATACTGCATAGTCTCACACACACAAAAACTATTTGGGGCTCTTTTTTTGGGGAATACTCTCCATGCCTAAGTCCCCATTTTGAAGAACTGCCTTGGAAATCCCATTCTTACGCCAGAGAACACACGTTGCTGAGTCTTCCTGTTTTGCTGGTAGGCAGGGGTGGGGTGGGGATGAAGAATTGTTCCTCTCCTAGACTACCACCTGCTGGAGTGTTCCGGAAGTTATAAGAACAATGGCAGAGATGAAATCACTTTTAAATCACAGGTAAATTCGAATAGATCACTTTGCCAGAACATGGCAAGCAGGCATCAGTGTGCTCTCGAAATTAGTGTAGTCCAACTCAGCATTTTAAAACAGAAATGATATAAAAACTTGTTTGTGTATGATGGTAAAATATATACTGATCTCTCTTTTTCTTTCCTGACTGAGAAGATCCCAAAATTTACAGTTAGGGTTAAGAGCAGAGACTAGTGAATGGGATTCACAACTATGAAAAATAAGTCTATTCTACCCATTGTTTACCCATGCGATTTGTTTCAATACTTTTCAGAACAGATTTCTCCAGGGCCAATGATTTAATTACCCTTCTGGCTTGTTTTTGATGCTTGGGTTTTAGAATAATAACCTTAAAGAGGGGATTTTAATATTTAAGTGACAAGCTGCATAAGATTTGGAAAGTAAATCAGATCTTAGCAGCTGCAAATAAACAAATTTTCAAGTTGTTAAAAGACATCAGTCTGGACCACATCACTGTCCACTCTCAAGACAAACTTGAAAGTCCATAGGTACCCACCACCATCATCAACTAACATCTACCATCCACATGTACTGGACAAGTTAGAAAAACTAAATATAACTATAGCAGGTTTAGATTTTATTTTGAAACAATTTCAAATTTACAGAAAAGTTACAAGTACATTATGACAACAAAGTTTTTCTGAACCATTTGAAAGTTGCCAACCTGATCCTTCATCATCACCCTCTGTAATACTTTAGTGCGAATTTTCTACGAAGACATTCTCCTACATAAACACAGAACAACCATCAAATCAGGAAATTAACATTGATATGTTACTAGCACTCTCAGATATTACTCAATACCTGTCAGTTATTCCAGTAGTTTCCTTTGTAGCAGAAAGAGCCAGCTGACATGTTTCTGAAGTCTCCTTTAACCCCAAACAGTTCGCCTGTCTGTGGTTGGCTTTCGTGACTCTGACCCTTTTAAAGATTACCAGTCAGATTTTCATACAGAAAGTCCTTTGAGTTTGCCTAATTTTTTCTTGTGTTTCAGTTTGTACACTTTGGAAGAAATAATAGAAGTGATGCTGGGTTCTTTTTATAACATTCAATTGGTGGCATAAGAATTTGATTTGTCCCATTACTTATGATAATCATGTGGGTCACTTGATTAAAATTGTAGCTGCACAGATTCCTCTCTGTAAAGTTAGTCTATTTTTCTTTGTAATTAACAAATACCTATGTGGTATTACTTTTGTGAATGAAAAAGGTGCTGTGTAATAAACCTGGCAAGCTGGAGGGGGGTGTCACAGGGCAGGCCTGAAAGCTCAGTGACCCAAAGTAACCGCATGGGATGTTCTGTTCATGAATTCCTGGCCGGGCATGCCATGGTGGGTAGGCACATCCCAAGTTCATAGCTTCCTTAGCAAAGGTCAATCTTTACCTTAACTGACAGCTAGCTGTCCATTGTTCTCATGCATCTAGGTTCTAGGATAACATACCTTTGAAATGTCAAAGTAACTTTCTTTTCTAGACCTCTCTCTATATAGCACAACCACAGCCACTAGAGCTCAAGACCACAGAACCCTCACTGCTCTCCTGTTGTTCAAGTACCATCTCTATGGGCTGTCAATGTTAAATATTATCTGTCCCATACCTGCCAGTGTAAAAGAAGTATGTGTTTCTCCATTTTGCTCTTTTTTTTTCTTTTTTCTTTTTTTTCTTTTTTTTTTTTTTTTTGTATTCTTCTGAAGCTGGAAACGGGGAGAGACAGTCAGACAGACTCCCGCATGCGCCCGACCGGGATCAACCCGGCACGCCCACCAGGGGCGATGCTCTGCCCCTGGGGGGGGGGGTCGCTCTGCCGCGACCAGAGCCACTCCAGCGCCTGGGGCAGAGGCCAAGGAGCCATCCCCAGCGCCCGGGTCATCTTTGCTCCAATGGAGCCTTGGCTGCTGGAGGGGAAGAGAGAGACAGAGAGGAAGGAGGGGGGGGGGGGTGGAGAAGCAAATAGGCGCTTCTCCTATGTGCCCTGGCCGGGAATCGAACCCGGGTCTCCCACACGCCAGGCCGAGGCTCTACCGCTGAGCCAACCGGCCAGGGCCCATTTTGCTCTTTATCCAATCCTACAGCTTTCCTTTCTTTGCTTCCTCCCACCTCCTTAATCTACTACCAGTGGATTTCATGAACCTTTCTTATGTTTTCTCCTTTGATTCTAAATGCACACAAGGACATGCAAAACTGCCATTCTCAGGAGCATTTTCTCAATCTGTTGAGATCTTGCTTCCAGGCATGTCTTCAAAATTTTGGCTCAAATAAACTCTTGTAAAACTTTTCTATAGGCTGGACATTATTTTATCAACGTTTTGAAACTAGGTAAACATTCTTTTATCAAATGTTTGATTTATTAATTTATTCATTCTTAGAATTTGGACCCATACAGTCTCAATTTTCATATGGGTTATTATCAATTGCTATCATTTACCTTGATGCTTAAATTGTTCTAAGTTTGTTTAGCCAGAACTCCTTCAAAATAGTTTCTGTGACTTTTGTTATGTCCTCATTCATTCTGTGAGCTTTTGGGTTCACAAAGGTGTCTTAAACTCATTTTGTACTTTCTCTGCCTCAGTCTTGGTTCCTTCTAGGAGAGAACAGCATTTAAAAACCAAGCACTGGGGCTAAGTATGCTGTTAGGGTGTTGTTGTTGCTTCTCAGCCCTTTCAGTAGACAGACTATGAGAATATATGTATGTATAACAATGTGTACACACTCATACCATACAAACACATGTACAACTATATGTATTTCTATATCCATCCCTATGTAATGAAAGTCAGTTGGAATACTTCCAACTTCAATGAAACACCACAGGGTTATTCTAATTTTCTCCCTTTTCATTTTTGTGATTCCATTCTCTGTTTTTTAAGAAATCTATTTCCAATTATCCTGAACATATTTACCTATTTGACCAACTGCCCTATTTAACTGTAACTAATCTCCCATTGCTATAATCCCTTCTCTTGCACTGATGACCTCCCATGCTCACTCTAACACCTCATGAAAATCTGACACTCCATGCTTAAACACCTTCCTGTGGATACATCCTTGCTCTATATCAACAAGTGGCTTTATGATGGAATTGTTTGGGAAGCGAAGGAAAAGGAAAACACAAGAAGAGAAAGGGCAAAGGAAATGGAAAAGTCTGAGCTTTTTTTTTTTTTTTTGAGAAGACAAAGACTTTAGAATGATACCTTATACCCTTCAGAGAAAAATACACAATTGTCTGAGTTATTATTATTAATTGCACAGTAAAAATGAATAAGACTGTATGTATAAGTGAACAATTCCTTTGTCATTAAAGCTTTACAGTAGTACAGAAGAATATATTAAGAATTATTTAATTTTTATAAAAATTCATTTTTGTTTTATAAAAGCATATAATTTGACAAGGGGTCGGAAGCTCATTTTTACTTTCAACAAGATACCCCAAAGATAGGAAACTGTGTAAGTTTGCTTGTGAAACTTCTGAAAGATGAAGTATTAGGTCTTTAACGGCATTCTTTGCTCCCACTGTGTAAGTACAAAGTTCTATTTATGGCCCTGTACAGAGTACAAAAGGACATGCATATTTTTGCATGAACAACGAGGCACCAAATTTTCAAAAACTGGCCGGCATGTTCTTCTACGTGCCTAGAGCCAAACAAGGGCTGTGCTGACAGCTCAGTGGGGGAGCCAAGGCAGCAGAGCAGGGCTGACCAGGAACACCCGCGGCCCAGCCCATGCTTCCCGGGAACTCGGTTGAAAGTGTGGTAGCTTGGCACCCCAGAACAGAAACTGCAGAAGAGAAAACCAGTTATGAATAACTCAGTATACTGAACCACAGACCCCAAGCTGCTTTCCCACCAGTTCAACAGCAATTAAAACATGACTTCTAATAGAAGAAACCTGTCCAGAGACACTTCTGGATTTTGTGAGCCTGAAGTTTAGAAAACTTAGGGAGGCTTCTTTAAAACATGAAAATTAAAAAAGCATAATTAGGCATAAGACTTTTAAAGGGGCCCATGAAAGTAAGAAGCCCTCAAACTTAAGCTTCAACTGCTTCATGGTTAAGCAATCTGAGGAAACACCTTTTACCCTCCTTGGGGTCTAGAGAGACAATGACCAAAAGGGGAAAGGGTCTTAGGGATGGGTGATGGTGGTGAAGATGGGTGGGGCATGTTGTTTAACAGCTATTATGAATTCCATTTGGCAAACTGAAAACTGAAGTGACGTCAGCGAAATGGCGCCATAAGGAGTGATACTGATAAATCTCCCCCAAAATTCAACAAGATCTTCAACCAGAGACAGAAAAATCTATCCTTGGAGCCTCCAGAAGTTGGAACTTCTAAACGCGAAGGCAGAGGCAGCAGCAACCCCATAGCTGGATCATCGGGCTACTAATTCAGGAAGGAACGATTAGGAGAGAGGCTCCGGGAACACGGATTCTCATTGGCGGAGCCTGCACATGCTAATGAGCCTTGACTGCCAACGAGACTGAAGCCTAATATATGACATCGCAGAGACTTATCAACTGCAAACCTCTACCTGAGTGTGCCATAGGGGCAGAACCTGGGATACAGAGTCACCAATCAGGAAGAGGGAGAGAAAAGAAAAAACAAGAAGATAACCTCTCAAACTCAAGAATAATCCACAGACTTTATAACCTAACCCATTTTATTATATTTGTTTGTTTGTTTCTCTTATCTTCTTGTCTTGATTCTTTTCTTCCTCTTCCAATTTGGTCGTTTAATTCTCTGCCGGTCTTACTCCCTCCTCTCCTTGAACTACATACACTACCCATAAGTGTTACATCTCCCATTATCTTTTCTTTCCTCTTCCTTTCTTTTTATGAGGGTTGCACTCCAAAACCCTTAACTCTCTCTCTCCTTTTCTTCTTTTTTCTTCTTTTTGTGTTTTCTTCTTTCTTTTCTTTTCTCCCTCTATATTAGTTTCTTCTTTTCTCCTTTACTTTTCCTCTCATTCAATCCTCAGTCACAAACAAATTATTTTATCTGGGACTCAAATTTTTCTTCATGGTGCTTTGGGGTTTTTTTACTTCGCTTTTTTAACTCACTAGCAGTGCTCCCAACCCTGGCTCTCCATTTTATTTAGTTCTTGCTCCACTAAATACAATAGTAATTTTAATTTTCCCCCCTTTTTTCTGTTTTCCTCTTATTCCTCTCATCATATCTTTTAGTCAACCATCACCTAAAAGCAAATCATTTTATTCTTGACCCAAAGTTTTTTCTTTTTTGTATTTTGTGGTTTCATACACCCTTTTTTGCCCCTTTATCACTTCTCCCCAACTCAGGCCCTCCATTATAGGTATTTTTTGTTCTATTTAGCACAATATAATTCACAGTTCACCACAAGATTTTCTCAATAAGGAAGGGAGAGGAGAGGAGAGGAGAGAAAAAAAAAGGGGGGGTGGGATAATAACTTTTTATTCTTTTTTATCTTTTTAACTTTTTATCCTTTATTAATTCTCATTAGTACTATCAACAAAACCACCCCCAGATGCCATTAAGGAAAAGGAAATCGAATATCATGGATACAAAAGACAGAGAGGTAGCACAGATAGATAAGGAAAAATCTATGAAGAAAAAATTTAATATATTGGAAACCTTGGAGCTAAATGACAGAGAATTTAAAATAGAAATCCTAAAAATACTCAGAGATATACAAGAAAACACAGAAAGGCAATTTAGGGAGCTCAGAAAACAACTCAATGAACACAAAGAATATATTTCCAAGGAAATTGGAACTATAAAAACAAATCAAACAGAGATGAAAAACTTAATTCATGAGCTGAAAAACGAGGTAACAAGCTTAGCTAATAGAACAGGCCAGATAGAAGGTAGGATTAGTAAAATAGAAGACAAGCAACTTGAGGCACAACAGAGAGAAGAAGAGAGAGACTCAAAAATTTAAAAAAATGAGAAAGCCCTACAGAAATTGTCTGACTCCATCCAAAAGAATAACATAAGAAAAATAGGTATATGAGAGAGAGAAGAGAGAGAAAATGGAATGGAGAACATATTCAAACAAATAATAGATGAGAACTTCCCAAGTCTGTGGAAAGAACTAAAGCCTCAAATTCAAGAAGCAAACAGAACACCGAGTTTTCTTAACCCCAACAAACCTACTCCAAGGCACATCATAATGAAATTGGCACAAACCAACGGCAAAGAAAAAATTCTCAAGGCATCCAGGAAAAAGAAGAATACAACATATAAAGGAAGGCCTATTAGATTATCATTGGATTTCTCAGCAGACACTCTACAAGCTAGAAGAGAGTGGACCCCAATATTTAAAGTCCTGAAAGAAAGGAACTTTCAGCCACAAATACTATACCCATCAAAGCTATCCTTTAAATATGAAGGAGAAATAAAAACACTTACAGATACAGAAAAGATGAGGGAATTTATCATCAGAAAACCCCCACTCCAGGAATTACTAAAGGGGTTTTTCCAACCAGATAAAAAGAACAAAACAAAACAAAACACAAGTAAAAGCTCCAAGAAGAACACAATAAAACCAAATTTAAACTGTGACAACAAAAAAAAAGGGGGGGGGAGAGGATGGAGATTAACAGTAGCAAAGGACGATGGAGTGCAGAAGTACTCACAAGATAGTGCACTACAATGAACAGGATAGAAACCCTTTTCATTACTTAATGGTAACCACCATTGAAAAAAACCATCACAGAAGCACATGATTTAAAAAAGATAGCAACAGAGGAAAGATGTATGGAATACAACCAAACAAAAACAAATGATAGAAAAACAAAAGAGAAGAATCAAACAAGACACAAAACTAACAGAAAGCAATGTATAAAATGGCAATAGGGAACTCACAAGTGTCAATAATTACACTGAATGTAAATGGATTAAACTCACCAATAAAAAGACACAGAGTAGCAGAATGGATTAAAAAAGAAAATCCAACTGTATGCTGCCTACAAGAAACACATCTAAGCAACAAGGTTAAAAACAAATTCAAAGTGAAAGGCTGGAAAACAATACTCCAAACAAATAACATCCAAAAAAAGCAGGCATAGCAATACTCATATCTGATAATGCTGATTACAAGACAGCAAAAGTACTCAAAGGCAAACTGAAAACTAATGTTCCATTTAATATAGATTATTTTAGTTTCACATTTTCTAAGCTAACATTTTTATACGTGGTGAATTACTAAAAACTCTTTGGTTGTCTATATAAGACAATGCTTACCAAAGCAGGCAATTATATTGTAATTTGGCAATGTTAGAAACATGTTTAAAGATGAATGTTAACAGAAAACAAAATCATTTCAATGTGCTCAATAAAAGGAAACCCTAAAAACAGAATAGGCCTAAAGAATAGAAGTGTCTATATAAAAGACTATACTATCCAGAGCATATAAGGAACTCCTACAACTTGACAACCAAACAAAAACAACCCAATTCAAAAATGGGTAAAGCAGTCAGAGAAAGACAAGTACCATATGATTTCACTCATATGTGGGATCTAATGAACAAAATGAACTAACCAGCAAAATAGAGACAGACTCATAAGAAAGTAGGTTGATAGCTGTTGGGGCGTGGGGAGCTGGGTGGGGGATGAATGAATTGAGCAGAAGAAAAAAGAATGCACAGACACAGACAACAGCGTGGTGATGGCTGAGGTGGGGGAGGGGGAGCTGGGGGAGGTGGGGGAGGGTACAGAGAGGATAAACGGTGACAGAGACTTGACTGGAGATGGCAAACACACAATACAGTGTATAGATGTTGTGTTGTAGAACTGTGTACCTGAAATCATAGAATGCAAATCAAAAGCACAGTGAGATACCCATTCTTGTAGCTATTGCCAAAAACCTAGAAAATTACAAATGTTGGCAAAAATGTGAAGAAAGTAGAACCCTTCTGCACTGTTAGTCGGGATGTAAAATTGTACAACTCTTGTGGAAAACTGCTTGGTGATACTTTAAAAAGTTAAACATAAAACTACCATATAATCTGGCTATTCCACTTCTAGATATATACTCAAAACAACTGAAAGCAGGGATTCAAACAGAGACCTGTACACCAATATTCATGACAACATTATGGACAGTAGCCAAAAAGTGACAACAATCCAGTGTCTATCACAGAAAGTGAGATATTTATGAATATTACTCAGCTTTAAAAATAAATGAAATTCTGTAAAGTAGTACAACCATTATGGAGGAAAGTATGGTGGTTCCTCAAAAAACTGAAAATAGAACTACCTTATGACCCAGCAACCCCTCTACTGGGTATATACCCCAAAAACCTCAGAAACATTGATACGTAAAGACACATGTAGCCCCATATTCATTGCAACACTGTTCACAGTGGCCAACACATGGAAACAACCAAAAAGCCCTTCAATAGAAGATTGGATAAAGAAGATGTGGCACTTATACACTATGGAATACTACTCAGCCATAAGAAATGATGACATCAGATCATTTACAGCAAAATGGTGGGACCTTGATAACATTATACGAAGTGAAATAAGTAAATCAGAAAAAAACAAGAACTACATGATTCCATACATTGGTGGACCATAAAAACGAGACTAAGAGACATGGACAAGAGTGTGGTGGTTACCAGGGGTGGGGGGAGGGAGGACGCGGGAGGGAAGGAGGGAGAGAGTTAGGGGGAGGGGGAAGGGCACAGAGAAAACTAGATAGATGGTGACGGAGGACAATCTGACTCTGGGCGAGGGGTATGCAACATAATTTAATGACAAGATAACCTAGACATGTTTTCTTTGAATATATGTACCCTGATTTATTAATGTCATCCCATTAACATTAATAAAAATTTATTAAAAAAAAGAAATGAAATTCTGACATATTCTACAACATGGATGAACCTTGAAGATATTATGTCAAGTAAAATAAGCCAGATACAAAAGGGCAAATATTGTATGACTTTACTTATATAAGGTGCCTAGAGTAGGTGAATTCAGAGACAGAAAGTAGAACAGAGGACAGCAGGGGCTGTGGCAGAGATAGGGAGTTATTGTTTAATGGGTAGAGAGTTCATGTTTGGGATGATTAAAATTCTGAAAATGAACAGAGGTGATGGCTGCACAACCTGTACTTAGTGCCACTGAACTGCACACTTAAAAATGGCTTAAATGGTAAATTTTGTTATGTATACTTCACAATTAAGAAATAAAAGACTATGATATACAGGGCATGTCAAGATTAAGTTCTACTACTGGTAGAAAGAAAAGTAAATCTTAAAAGTGCCTTATTTAGCAAGGAGTCACTAATGCGAAATTACTTAAATTAGCAAGAAGTCACTAATGTGAAAAAGTAGTTTGAAAAGGTTTCAATGAAAGAAATTACTTGTGGAAAGGAAAAAGAAACAGGATGTGTCAGGACTATTATCATTAAGAAAGTCTAGTTATGGGAGTTTGTAAATTCCACCAAGAATACATAAAATCTATTTTTTAGCAGAAAATATGATATCAATGAATTCAACTTCCATTTTTAAAGAAAGCATGGGGCTATATTATGTGTCTTCTTTGTAAGTGCAGCCTTGGCATTTATTGCTGCTCACTAGTGACAATAATAATGGCTTTATTGTGGCAATCACACGTAATTTACATGAGGCTGAAATTTATTTTGTGTTTACAATCTCCTAAAGTACTTGTTTTCCTTTTATCTCACTGACCTTCTGATTGTAACAATTTGGATGTGCTACTAAAACAAACTCATCAAAGTAAAACAAAGAACATATCTGTGAAGTGATGTGGATTTAAAGATATTTAGAAGTCTATTTATAACCATAGGCACACATTATTTTAAATTAGAAGAAAAGGCAATTAAAAAGGTATCAAAGGGTCTTATTTCTAAAATATGGCTCTAAATTAAGATACTTAGAGGCAAAGAAGTTTCATTGATCTGACACATTTCTTAGAGAGAAAATAATGTGCTCTTGAACTTTCCTAACATTAATTCCATAATGATAGTTACCCACCAGTGTTCTCAGCAAATACACCTAAAGTCATAGAAGACGATGACAGGGCACCTATTTCACAGCATTGCCAAACTGGCATTAGCATACTGGGGGTGGAACAGATAACAAACGTATGGATTAGATCTGCAAATTGTTCAAAGGAACACTCCATGGCTCATTTATCCATTTACCTCATTCCTTATGTTTGGTCACTAGTCCTATATTTGGTTTCAATTTTAGAATTTCCTTTTTGCTTCAGTTCTTCAAACACATTCCCAAAAGAGCTCTTAAAAACCCATTTGGATAAGGGAACCCCCTCTAAGTCTTGTGGCTTCTGTCTCGAGATACAGTTGGCCAGTGTTTGTTGCAGGAGGCTAACCTTTGTACGTCTCAGCTTTTCATCATGTGTCAGGGTCTTCATTTCATTTAGCTATCCCTACTAAGTTCATAATCTCTAGAGTCACCAACTTTCTTTAAACTTTTTTAAAAATTATTTTATTTTATTTTTATTTTTTAAAAATTATAGTTGACATTCAATATTATATTGGTTTCAGGTCAACTTCTCTCAACAAACACTTTAGGGCCAGTAATTTCCAAATATTCACCTCCACCTCTCCTGAGCTCCAGGCATGGAGCTTTCCAAAGCTTCTCAAACTGAGTTAATCCAAAGACGAGTTTGGTATACTTCCTCTCAAGCTCTCTCTTTCTCCTGAGTCTCACTCTCTACTAATCTCACGGCTGGTTATCCGTGATACCTGCACCAAATGGGGTGGTGGGAGCCATGCACACGAAGCAGTCAGCACAGAGCCGAAAACAAAGCACCTGTGTACCAAGTTTTAACTTGCTATTATCCTCATCCTCACCACCATCATGACATTAGTCAAGTTAGGAAAACAGTGTCTGACTATAGAGAGCCCCCTCTTGCATATTTGAAGTATCAAAATATCATGTAATAAAGAAACATGTTTAACTTTTCTTGTACCTGAATTTCTCAAACATATTTGGTTATAGAATCTTTCTTTTTACCTGATGTACTCTCAAATTCACACTGGGAGGAGGCTTGTTTTCAGTGTACAGACTCCATCACATCTGGATTGTCACTGAAAACTTCCTGACAAACCTATTTGAAATGTGCCTCTCAGTGTCTACTATTCCTATCAGTCTCCCTTTGATATTTTCCATCCCATCCTATCCCCATCCCCATCCCATCCCATCCCATCCCATCCCAATCCCATCCCCATCCCATCCCCATCCCATCCCAATCCCATCCCCATCCCATCCCATCCCATCCCCATCCCATCCCCATCCCATCCCCATCCCCAACCCATCCCATCCCCATCCCATCCCCATCCCATCCCATCCCCATCCCATCCCCATCCCCATCCCCATCTCATCCCCATCCCATCCCATCCCATCCCCATCCCATCCCCATCCCCATCCCCATCCCCATCCCCATCCCCATCCCCATCCCCATCCCCATCCCCATCCCATCCCATCCCATTCTGCTGTGCTGTGCTGTGCTGTGCTATGCTATGCTATGCTATCCCATCCAACTTTAAAAAGCATGTTGTGACTTACAATTTGTAAATCTCTGCTCTAAAAGTCAATTTAAATAGGATATTGTAGGATATCTTTGACATAAGGTAGGGACAGTAAACATAACTGTAACGAAGACCTACAATTACCACCTTCTTAAGTGGATTTACCCTGACCCTCACTGATAAATCTAATTTTGAAATATCTGTACAGGTGAGCTATTGGATCCGAAGACACAGAGGAGAGCCAATATTGGCCTAGAGTATATTTTACAGGGGAAAAGAGAAAGAATGTGAGCAAATTCTCAGAGGAGCCTCAAAGTCTGCTGAGAACCTAAATAGCAGTACTTTGTCAGTGGCTGACTTAGGGCTATCCTCAGTGCTAAGGACAGTCCAGTGTCAGGCCTACTTTGAGTATGATTTATTGGGATAGAAGAAAAATGGTGCAAGCCTAGAATTATGGTCTTGCCTTGCAACAGCTATATATAATTTTCAGTTTGCAGGCTATAATTTTGAATCTAAAGAGAATAATCAAGTTAGATGAGACATACCCACATGGACCTTGCACGAACTGTTATTAGAATAATTTCATTGGAATCATGTACTTCAAAGTTGCCAGATGTATCCTACTGGGGTGGGGTATGTGTGTGTGTAGGGGTGGGGTCAAACAGGTCCGTGATTCTTAAGTAAAAGGTTATATGGTCTGTTTTCTTCTTCTGAGGCAAAATATCTTGGAATTATGGGAAGAAAAATTATCATTTGGGTTCACAGCCAACAGAGTAATTTTCTACACATTTCCTAAATGTTTTATAAAATTAATTTGAGAATAATTTTTAGAAGATTGAAGTTCTAAAACAAACAGGAAGTCAGCCAACTAACAGTGGAAGACTGGCTCAACCTAGTTTTCTAACCACGTTACCAGCTAGTTACTCTGCCATTGAAGAGTTCAAGGCCCTCATCCCCAGGCTGCAGGGCACACCAGCAGCTCCGTCACACCTGGCTTTCATAACACAGTGAAAATGTACAATGCACCTTTCAACCTGAATACATCCATATTTTTCACCTTATTAGATGGCCTCATAATTTTTGAAAATCATATTATTATATATTTGGCCATGAACAGTCTAATTTTATAGATAGTTTGATAGGACATACACTGCAATCATTAAGATTTATTAGGCTCAAATTCAACAATAAAATCTTGAGTCAATTCTGACACCATGACTCAGAGAAATTAACACTACAGATAACTCTGCGAGAGAAAGAAAATACTTTTACAGTGTGTTAAATATGTTAGTTCCTAAAACCGTTTTCTGGTAGACCTTCAATCCTCACCTGAAGGAATGCCAGTTGACCCGAGTGCTTATTTTCTTTCCTTCATTTGGTTCTCTAGCCCTCACATTACAAAGCTGTACCATCAATTATTTTTTTAATTTTGTTTGTATTTCCTTTGCCATGTTACTATTCTAAAAAGTTTATTTGAGTTAAATCTTTTGTTTCCTCTCTGTCACTGTGATTAACTGTAGTTCTTCTCCTATCAGCTATCAGATTATCTGAGTATTGTTTAATCTTTAAAATTATGCTATATGTATAATTATCAAAAGCCTTGGAAATATTATTTGGTCTCTGTTGTTAAATAACTATCTTTGTGAATAGAGCAAATTAATACCAAACTCACCTACAGAACTGTTTTTAAGAATATACAACCATAATAGACCACAAAATGGTCTGATATCTGTATTACTTAAAAACTTATCATTATCCATTTAAACAATGGCACAGTACCCAGAGGTGTGGCAGGGATTTTTAAGCATATGGAAGTAAACTAATATCTAATTGTTCATTCTTTTTTTTTTTAATGTTTATTTTGTTGATTTTTAAAGGGAGCGGAAGAGAGGGAGAGACAGAAACATTGGTTTGTTCCTGTATGTGCCCCAACCAGGGATCAAACCAGCAACCTTTGTGCTTCAGGACAATGCTCAGAGGAAGCAAAGCCCAGAGGAAGTAGAAGCAAGGAAATAATAAAGATCAGAGTAAAAATAAATGACATAGAAGCTAAAAAAAAAATACAGAGGATCAACAAAACCAAGAGCTGGTTCTTCGAAAAAGTAAACAAGATAGATGAACCTTTAACCAGACTCACCAAGAAAAAAAGAGAGAGGACTCAAATAAATGAAATTAGAAATGAGAGTGGAGAAGTAATAATGGACACAGCAGAAATACAAAGGATTGTAAGAAAATACTATGAAGAACTGTATGCCAAAAAATTAAACAACCTAGGTAAAATGGACAAATTTGTTGAACAATATAATCTCTTGAAAATCAATCTGGAAGAATAAGAAAACCTAAATAGACTGATTACAACAAATGAGATTGAAACAGTTATCAAAAAATTCCCAAAAAACAAAAGCCCTGTGCCTGATGGCTTCATAGGCGAATTCTACCAAACACTCAAAGAAGAACTAGCTCCTATCCTTCTCAAGCTATTTCAAAAAATTCAAGAAGAAGGAAGAGTTCCAAGCTCCTTTTATGAGGCAAGCATAATTCTGATTCTAAAACCAGGCAAAGACAATACAAAGAAAGAAAACTATAGGCTAATATCCTTGATGAATTTAAATGCTAAAATTCTCAACAAATATTAGCAAACAAAATCCAGCAGTACATGAAAAAAATCATATGTCATGATCAAGTGGGATTTATTCTGGGGAGGCAAGGCTGGTACAATATTCGCAAATCAATCAATGTGATTCATCACATAAACAAAAGGAAGGAGAAAAATCACATGATAATATCAACAGATACAGAAAAAGCATTTGATAAAATCCAGCACCCATTCATGATCAAAACTCTCAACAAAGTGGGAATACAGGGAACATACCTCAACATAATAAAGTCCATCTATGACAAACCCACAGTCAACATCATACTTAATGGGCAAAAATTAAAAGCAATCCCCTTAAGATCAGGAACAAGGCAGCGGTGCCCCCTTTCACCACTCTTATTCAACATAGTTCTAGAAGTCTTAGCCACAGCAATCAGACAAGAAGAAGAAATAAAAGGCATCAAAATTGGAAAAGAAGTAAAACTATCATTATTTGCTGATGATATGATACTGTACATAGAAAACCCTAAAGTCTCAGTCAAAAAACTACTGTACCTGATAAATGAATTCAGCAAGGTGACAGGATATAAAATTAATACTCAGAAATCAGAGGCATTTTTATACACCAACAATGATCTGTCTGAAAGAGAAATTAAGAAAACAATCCCCTTCACAATTGCAACAATAAAAAATAAAGTACCTAGGAGTAAATTTACCAGGAAGGTTAAAGACTTGTACTCAGAAAATTATAAAACATTGATAAAAGAAATCAAGGAAGATACAAACAAGTGGAAGCATATACCGTGCTCATGGTTAGGAAGAATAAACATCATTAAAATGTCTATATTACCCAAAGCAATTTATAAATTCAATACAATTCCTATGAAAATACCAATGACATATTTTAAAGATATAGAACAAATATTCCAAAAATTCATATGGAACCAAAAAGGAACATTAATAGCCTCAGCAATCTTGAAAAAGAAGAATAAAGTGGGTGGTATCACACTTCCTGATATCAAGTTATACAACAAGGTCACTGTACTCAAAACAGCTTGGTACTGGCATAAGAACAGGCTATAAGATCAATGGAACAGAACAGAGAACCCAATATAAACCTGCAGCTTTATGGACATTTGATATTTGATAAAGGGGGTAATAGCATACAATGGAGAAAAGATAGTCTCTTTAACAACTGGTGTTGGGAAAATTGGACAGCTACCTGCAAAAAAATGAAACTAGACTACCAACTTACACCATTCAGAAAAATAAACTCAAAATGGATAAAAGACTTAAATGTAAGTCATGTAACCTTAAGCATCCTAGAAGAAAACATAGGCAATAAGCTCTCCAACATCATTCACAGCAATATATTTGCTAATTTATCTCCATGGGCAAGGGAAATAAAGGACAGGATAAGCAAATGGGAATATATCAAACTAAAACGCTTTTGCACAGCTGAAGACAATAAGAACAGAATAAAAAGACAAATTACACATTGGGAGAGTATATTTAACAATACATCTGATAAGAGGTTAATAACCAAAAGTTATGAAGAACTTTTAAAACTTAACACCAGGAGGATAAACAATCCAATCAAAAAAATGGGCAAAAGAAATGAATAGACACTTCTCCAAAGAGGATATACAGATGGCCAATAGGCATATGAAAAAATGCTCAACATCACTAATCATTAGAGAAATGCAAATTAAAACCAGAATGAGATACCACCTCACACCAGTCAGAATGGCGCCCATCAACAAAACACATCAATGATTCAAAAGAAGAAATGCACCCCCATGTTTATGGCAGCATTGTTCACAATAGCCAAGATATGGAAACAGCCCAAGTGCCCATCAGTGGATGAGTGGATTAAAAAGCAGTGGTACATATACACAATGGAATATTATGGGGTTGTGAAAAAAGGAAATCTTATCATTGCGACAACATGGATAGACCTGGAAACTATTCTGTTAAGGGAAATAAGCCAGGCAGAGAAAAAAAAAAATTATATGACCTCTTTTGAGGAATCCAATGAACAATATGAACTGAGGAACGGAATACAGGCAGAGGTGGGATCAATGGGTCCAGAGGTAAAGCAGACAGAGGGAAAGGGGATGATAAGAAGGGATCAGAAAAGGGAAAGAGATTGGTGAAATTATACACACAGAACACAACGTTACAGAGAGCAGGAAAGCTAATCCTGTAGGGCAATGGGGAGGGTACTGCGGGGAAGGGGTAAAGGGGAATGTTGTGGGGAACACAGGGGAGGGAGGATGCATTTGGGAGGATACTAGAATCTACGTAAATTAAAATTTAAAAAATACTAGAAAGAAATAAAAATAGGCTAGACAGATACTGCTATATTTTGTTGTTTTTTGTTTTACTTTTAACTAGATGAAGTTGATTTTGTTACAAAGCTTGTGCAATTTGTGAATTTTAAAAAAAACAAACAAATTCTTGTGTGGATTAAGTATTTATTTGCAAATACTCTGGCATTGGGCGGAGGGAATGATGGAGCGAGGAAAATCAGCACACTTCTTGGACCTGTACAAGTAAATGAATGCAAGGCTCAAATACTGTTCACTTGGTTAACTTGTTAATTTACACCCCACTGATTTATACTTTTTATAGTACTGTACAAGAGGGCTTTAAATTGCTCTTTAATGTTTTTAGTCTTTCTTATGGTCCAAATTCTACTTCTTTGTTGAAGTTGATGCTAACAATCAATCATCTGAAGGTTATTTATACTAAATTTTATAATTTGTTTCTGTCAATTTCAATCAAAAGGAAAGATCTAGTTTAAATATGGGCCTTCAGCCAATAACATTTTTTTTTAAAAAAAAAGCATGACTGGGATTGACTGAGTGGGATTCATTAATAATAATAATAATAAACAGAATAGTATAATGGTTATAGACATGGACTTGAGCCAGATTAATTGAAGGCCATTTACCAGCTGTGTGACCTTGGCAAGGTACTCATCTGCTCTGAGACACAATTTACTCATCTGTACAATGAAAGCAATACTAGTACCTCCCAAATGGCGTTTTCTAGACCTAGATTTAGTGAGGATTTAACAGTTAAAATGCAGAACACTTAGAAGAGTTTTATATAAACTTTGGCTATTGCTTGCTATTTAAGAAATGTATTTCATTAGCAAGCATCAAAATATATTAGCTAAAATGTGGTAGGTAAAAAGGTACATTACATATGGATTTCATTTCAAATATTATATATATTTATATATAGACACACTATTATATATGTACATTTATATACAAATACACTATAATAAAAGGTAGAAGATAATATTAGGAGAAAACAAGTTATGTAAAAATTTAGGGGAAAAAAGCAGTTACTTCTCAATGGTAGTAGGGAGATATTAGTGAGAAAGAATTTTCAGCTGGGCCTTGAACATGAGCTAAATTTGAACATGCAGATTTTGAGCTTAATATAGCAGGAATAGCATAAATAGAGGCAAAAAGATAAATGCATAAATTAGTATAAATTATTCCTTTTGATTGATGTTAAAAGTCCATGAAAGTAAACAGGAGAAGAACATTTGTAACACTGGGTCATGGAGGGAGCGTGAGGGCCAGGGGAAGCAATACAAAATTATTTTGTAGAAAATGGAAAGTCATTTAAAAATTTTGAGAAAGGAGGTGGCCTATTCATAACAGAGCTAATATCAAAGGAAAGTAAATAGTGGAGAGAAGGCTAAAAGCAGGGCACCAGCTCAGTAATGACTGCAGTGGTCGAAGTGCAAGATGAAGAGGACGTGAGGCGAAGGACTGGCAGAGGAGGAGCTCCCACAGTGGAGAGATGGACACAGAAATGTTACAGAAGGAGGATCTACCATAGAACCCCCAAATATAAAAACAAGGAGAAGCTTTGAAACTATACCGATATTGGGACTTAAACATTAGATTCTAAATCAACTCAGCAAAGTATACTTTCTGATAGTGTGATTCTGATGATCATTTTTTGGCAACCGACATAAAAGTCTATGACTGCAGAGTTAAAGAAATTACACTGGCATTCAGTTTAGGAAAATAAGAACAGGATTAAGAGGAAGAATAGGAAGAGTGAGAATAACACAATAATCAGAACAACGAGAACAGGCAAAGGAGCAAAGTTGATAACAAATTTTGTACTTTTTGAGAACAAGATATAATTCTCAGTAAGAGGATAGAAAATAAGTTGGGGGAAAAATTATAAACAAGAGGATAGATTTGAAAATTGCCACTATGATTGAAAAAGGCAAAGGCAATCCCTGAAAAACACAGACACTCCAAAGGTGAGTCACAAGAAGAATGTATCATGTCCTTGAATTTAGCAGAAAAATAAAAAGAGAGGGTCATGACAACCAACGGAGAGAGACTCCTGGAGGCCGGGTACTGATTTATGCAGCAGAGTTTAAGGGTAAGGACATGAGGAAAGAGATTAGTAGATGTGGTGTCCAAGGTTACAAGTGATGAATGAAAAAGGACAAGCAAGGTACTCTCAAGATTTAGCAATGAACAGAGGTGATGAGATCAGCTAGCTCCACATCCCAGTTCGATGCTCTATCCACTGTGCCACCTCCTGGTCAGGCGAGATCAGCTAGCTCATACGAACTACTCTAAGAAGTTTGTTGGTTGATCAAGCAGAACAGAAGCAGACTCACAGAGAACATTTTGATGGCTGCCAGATGGCAGAGGGTTTGGGAGGATGGGTAAAAAAGGTGATGGAATTAATTTGTACAAATTGGTTGTTACAGAACAGTCATAGGGATGTAAAGTACAGCATAGTGAATATAGATAATAATATTTCAGCCACTATGCATGATGCCAAATGAGTGTGAGATGTATTGAAATAATCACTTAGTAAGTTATGTAATGTCTAATCACTGGGGTGTACTTCTGAAACTAATATAATATTGTATGTTAACTGTAATTGAAAAATTTTTAAAAAGATTTCAAAAATAAGTAAATAAATAGATAAAACACTTTGGGAGAAAAAGAAGTTTGTTGGTGAAGGAAGAGAGGCAGGAAAGTAACCTGAGGAGGCAGCAGCATTATTAATTAGAGGCAGTGAAAAGTGGTGAATATGTTTTTAGACGGAAGGGGAAGACTGAGAGAGAGAGAGAAAGAGAGGGAGATTTAAGACATAAGGCAATTGTGTAAAATTGAATGAAACAAGTTCCAAGAGAAGGAAAAATAGATAAAGAGCACAATTGTGAGAGTTGGTTGGTTTTGGTGAGAATGAGTTATTTACCTCCTTACCGGATATGGGAGGAAAAGTGGCAAAGAAAGTGGACAACAAAGAGTAATGAATATATAAAAATAAGGAAAGTTGAGTGAAGTAACATGTTGTTTTCACAAATGTATAGAAAGTAAGAATAAAGCTATTGTGCAACAAGACTTAAAGGTAGTGGAATATGTTTCAAAGATGACTTAAACATCAAAGATAATCCAAAGGATTTCTGAGAGGCAGAGAAAGCCCAGTTGAAGGTTACTTAGACTGAATTAGTATCTATTACAGAGTAGTGCTAATTGGCTGGTAAACAGATGTGCTGTGCCTGCATTGACAGCACTGATGATTGGCAAAATGCTTAAAGAGGGAGCCAAGTTGGTGAGGAAACCGAGGGAGCTAGTGAAAATAGCCTTGGAATGCCAAGCACAGAGAGGAGGGAAGGGAGGTCACAACGACCATTAAAAACAAGTCAGAGTGAGGAACAGAGAGGAGGGCAGAAAGATATTGTGCTCAGAGACAAAGAGAGGGAAAGGGTGACCCAGGAAGGGAGAACATCATCAGAAATGATAACCACATTAACATAATTAGGAAAAGGGTAGTAAAACAGATTTAAAAATAGAAAAAATATTTTTGACATCCTATAAATTGGTAGGAGTGGCGTCTTGTAACTGGTTGCAAGAAAAGTGATCTTTCTTTAGGACCACCCTCTCAGTCCACCTCTGATAGGGTGTACTACTTTTCTTCTGAAAGGAACCAACTTATAAAATATCATCTGTTATTCAGCTGTCTGAGTTTTATAATATGCAAAAGATCAAGTTTGGTGTTGTGAACATAGGCACTGTGTCCAGTATACATTTTTAAAGAAATTGATGACACAGTTGCCCATTTCCAGATTACCTGTTCTTACTTCCTATTTTCCTAGTCCTAGCTATCCTATTTTTCTCTAGTTCTGGATATTTTCTTCAGTATTGTACTGGCTCATTAATTAAAGTATGATCAACTACTATTCCGTGACTATATTTTTTTTAAGTAACTGTGCAGGCACTAAATCATAAAATGAAAGTATCTGTAAATTATGAGAATAGTAATAAATAACAAGGAAAAAGTTGCAACTCAAGAATAAAATTTACAGCTGAGAATTTGGGATTTGGCTGATGAGAGGAAAGCATGGTGTGTTAGAGGGTCACCATGTTGACAGCAACAGGGGGGCTCAGGTCAAAGGGGAAACACCGCATTTTCAGTATCATGGATCTGCCTGACGTGGTGGCGCAGCAGAGAAAGCAGTGACCTGGAATGCTGAGGTCACTGGATGGAAACCTGGCCTTGCTCGGTCAAGGCACACACAACAAGCAACTGCTGGGAGCTGATGCTTCTGCCCACTCCTTCCCCTGCCTTCTCTCCTTCTCCTCTCTCTAAAAAAAAAAAAATCTTTAAAAAATATATCAGACATTCCAAGATAAAACAGCCTTAAAATAGGTTTCTATTTGCTAGTTGGATTTAATACACATTCTTCAGAAATGGTGTGAATATACATTTTAGAGAGACACATTAAAAAAAATCATAAGTTGTATTTTTGTTAGCCAAGAGTTAAATGGAAGATTTCAGTCATCTATTTAAAAAAAGAATGTGCTCTTAGTTCAAAGCAATAAACATGAATCACTATTTTATGTAGCTTTCAAAGTAGTAGAAAGTAATAGTTCATCAGTAATTTTTCCAGAATAAATAAAGAAGGATTTGAGAAGGAAGTTTTTAAAAAAAGAATGAAGCATACCAGGAAAATTAAAATTTAAACTTTTTTTGTCTATGTAAACTTACTTTATACTATCTAAACTTACTTTGTCTATGTAGAAAAACTATAAACAGTGAGAAAAGTTCCATTGAATTCTCCAGTACAAACAGAGGCATGGCAATGGTACTCATACATCAACGGGAGATGCAGCTTGACTGAACTGTGTGCAAGGCACCTGACTAACAAGGCTACTGGGATGCTCTCAGTTACTGGCTGTAAACGAATACCATGCTGACCATATTTTCTACTAACACCCCACTGAAGCCTACTCATAATGCCTATCAACATGGAAATGAGTTTCAATTCCATTCCCTCTGCTCCCTGACCATAAATTTGTTGATAAACTCCACAAGTGAGAGTGGATGCAATGTTATTTAAGTCCAGCTTCTCAGAAATCATGTCACCTTTAGACAACAGTACAAGTTTAGTATAGCTGAAGAAAGAAGGAGGATACAGTGTTCTTTTGTCTATCATGGGGGTTGGGTTCCAGAACCACCTCTCCACCCCGTGATAGGTGAAAATCAGCGAAGTAGCGACCTTATATTTATTTTATTATTTATATATATTTTAAGGCTTTATAAACCTTCCCCACATCCTTATAAACCTTTCCCACACTCTTATAAACACTTCCTATGCTCTTAAATACTTTCTATACTCTTAAACCTACGTAATTTTAACAACATATAAAATTCTATATGGGTACTCACCAGTGAATATACTATAGCTCGATTTAATATTCTTTTAATATACTTTAATTATTTTTATATTTTGTATATTATTTTCAATTTCTTAGGCTAGAAAATCCTTATTTTACTGCAAAAATAATTAATATAATAAATATATAAAAATGCCTATATACTGCAAAATCTCACGATATAGCAAAAAATCTGCAATACAAAATTAGATATGTACAATTTAGAAATCCACGATATAGTTAAGACCGTGAATAGTGAACCTTGATAAGGCTGGGATGACTTTGGAGATGGATACTTTGAAAGGTAATTAGGTCATGAAGGTAGAGTCCTCATGGTGCGATGAGTTCCCTAATAAGAAGAGACATGAAAGAACTCTCTCTTTACCATGTGAAGACACAGCAAGAAGAGGGCCATCTGCAGGTGAGGAAGGGGGCCTCGTCAGGAACTGAACTGGCCCGCAAACCAGATTGTAGGACTTCTCAGCCTCCAGAACTGTGAGGAATAAACCTCAGCTGTTTAAGCCACCCAGTCTATGCTATTTTGTTATGACAACTCCAATTGATTTAACACAGCAGGCATAATCATGAAGAAAGAGGGAGGGATGCATATTTGAGATAATTGAGAGACATTAAGGATGCATATAGGACAAAGGAGTACATATCTGACTATATTCTGTACATACTTTCTTTTAATTTTTTGACAGAGAAAAAGAGAGAGTCAGAGAGAGAAACAGATAGGGATAGACAGGAAGGGAGAGAGATGAGAAGAATCAATTCTTCATTGTGGCACCTTAGTTGTTCACTGATTGCTTTCTCATATGTGCCCTGACCTGGGGTGGAGGGGGGTGGCTATAGCAGAGCAAGTGATGTCTTGCTCAAGCCAGAGACCTTGGGCTTCAAGCCAATGACCTTTGGGCTCAAGCTAGCAACCATGGAGTCACTTCTATGATCTCACACTCAAGCCAGCAACCCTGCACTCAAGCTGGTGAGCCTGTGCTCAAGCCGGATGAGCCTGCGCTCAAACTGGAGACCTCAGGGTTTTGACCCTGGGTCCTCCGCATCCCAGTCCAACGCTCTATCCACTGCACCACTGCCTGGTCAGGCTATTCTGTACATATTAAAAGAGTTAGGCTTTTTCTAGAATTCTAGTTCTTCAATGTTTCATTTTTTTTCTTATAAATTCTATCTAAAACAAAAGTTATATTAAACAGTCAATGAAGGAATAAAAAATAGTTATGCTAATAGAAATACCAACACATACTGTGGGCTGAGTAGATTCCAGAGAGTTCACTAAAGACTTCACACAAGTTAACATTTAATCCTTCAAACAGCTCTATAAAGTTAAGTATTGTTATTATGCCTGCACTACATACAAGAGTAATGAAGAAAATCAGGGATGGTTCAGTACCATAAAGAGAGGGGAAGTCTTTCTTGGAAATCAGAAGATGAAGGAATAATTGCCAGCCCAGATCACTTCCAATTATTTCTCAGGAAAGAAGTCTACTACTTTTATGAAATGAGAACTCTTTAGGTTTAATTAAATGTTTACATGTTCCTTTTCTCGATGAAAGTTTTGATAACAACCTGGGATAGGTGCTCCAGGGGTAACGGCAGCTCTGGAGAGCGTGAGAGTCACCTGTGGCTCTACTGCCAACTACAGACTTGGATACTTTTCTGTGCCTCTCATTTCCATGATTTTCTTATCTGACTACAGACATAATACCTGCTTCATAGGATTCTTGGACAAATAGAGATAATATATACGAAAAGCTTACCACAGTGTCTGGCATATGGTGAGTCTTAATTGGTAGTGATGATGATAATAATAATTATGACTACCACAGCCCACATAAATTCATACTTGCCACTTATATGCAGTCCAACCCTTTACTTCTCCTTCCAGCCCTCCCTATCTGTGCCCTCTGACCTCTGCACGTAGAAAACAAATGTAAATATTGGACTTAAAAGTGCAGTACTAAAATAGACTAGATAGAGAACTTCCCTTGTTCTCACAAGCATTTAACTGTGACTAATAAAAAGCAGTTCACTGAGGGAAAAAAATATTCAGGAAACTTTAGTTCCAGAAAGACCCAGCTCTAACACAAATTAATCAGTCCCTTTTCTTCTTTGGTTATATGTCTAAATCAGGAGTTTAAATAGAAATGTAAGCTTTCTCTCAACTCTATGATTTTATTTCTATAATACTTTTCACCTGGATGTTTTAAGCCTTAGGAAACTAACTCCTTATGTTAGTTTCTAATAAGCATTATCAAATCTTATATGTTTTCAAACAGTAATAAAAAAAAAACACTGACAACTGACTACACTATCTTTAAGGCTCAAAGATTTCTGAATTGACTCTTTAAAGACTGAAGTCATAGATAGGAGTCTAGGCAGAGGATGAGCATCCACGATGTTTCTTAAAAATTTTTTATTTTTCCCATCACTATTGGCAAAATGTGGGAAGACTGAACTGTGTTCACAAAGAGTTTTCAAGCTCAAGTGAAAGAATTGGTCAGGTCTAGGGAGAAGCTCTGGGGTTTTCTGTAGGTCCGAAGACATTGCTTTCTTTTCTGGTGAGCAACCAGGCTGCAGACAAACAGCTTACTGCCAAGGACATGTGAAACCTGTTATATCAGTCATTCTGGACACTATTCAAACACTTACTAGGTTAGATTACTTTTTCTTCACTTTAGTGGAAATGCCAGTTTCACTTTCAAAAAATAATTATATTGTGTTTTCCATTTTTATTTATAAATCGTGTATGTTTCTGCAAACAATAAAATCTAAAACAAAAATGACAATTATAATTTTGATGTAAGAGTAATAATACTAGAACCATAGTGTTTCAGCTATTTATTGCTATGTAATAAAACCAACACAAAACTTAGGGGCTTAAAATAATTTATTATTTCTCACAATCCTACAATCTGAGCTGGGCAGTTTTTCTACTTGTGCTTGAACCTATAAGAATTTTTCTGGCCCTGGCCCGTTGGCTCAGCAGTAGAGCGATAGCTTGGTGAATGGAAGTCTCTGGGTTTATTCTTGGTCAGGGCACACAGGAGAAGCAACCATCTGCTTCTCCACCCCTTCCTCTTCTCTTTCTCTCCCTTTTCCCCTCCCACAGCCATGGCTAGAATGGTTCAAGCAAGTTGTCCAGAGGTGCTGAGGATGGCTCCACTGCCTTTCCTCAGGGACAAAAAAAAAAAAAAAAAAAAATTGCTTGGTTGCCAAGCAACGAAGCAGCGGCTCCAGATAGGCAAAGCATTGCCCCAGAGAGGGGTTGTTGGGTGGATTCGGGTAGGGGTGCATGTGAGAATCTGTCTCTCTGCCTTCCTGCTTCTCACTTAACATATATACATATATATATATGATATATATATATATATATATATCATATATATATATGAGAGAGAGAGAGAGAGTTTTTCTTCACTCTCGTGTCTGGAATCAGAGTTGAGGTACCTGAAACAACTGAGGGATGGCCAAGCATGTCTACCCACGGGGCCACCCCACACTTCCAGCTTGGGGTTTCAAACTTCCTGGTGGTCTCAGGGTAGCTGAACTTCTTACATGGAAGTTGGCTTCCAAGAGAAAAGAAGCAGAAACTGCTAGTTCTTTAAAAGGCCAGACCCATTATGGGACAGCATTATTTCCATCAGATTATATGGTCTAAGCAAGTGCAGAGCCAGTCCAGATTTAAAGAGTGGTGAAACAGATCCACTGCTTTGCACGAGAAGTACATATGCAACAGAAGGGAAGTAACTGATGGTGGCCTTCTTTGCAGAGTACAACACAGAGTTTATTGCATTTACTAGGACTTCTTTCCTTTTCCTCTCTTTTGTTTGAAATTCATTGAGTATCTTTGAACTTAGTTTGAAATTTTTTAAATGTCAGGGGAAACAAAGTCACTCAACTTTAACAAAAGGATGATACTTCGTAATATTCATTATAACAAGTTCTCAATGATTTTCACAATAACAATGGAATCTTGATTTATATTATTTCTGTTTAGTATAAATGTGAAGTAATGGTGCTGCGGAAAAATAGAAGCATTCATTCTCAAATATGTTCTCAAGAAGAAAGGTAGCTATCACAGTACCAGTAAATTCTACATAACTCAGATTCTTGTTGTGCATGGCTATCTGGCTCGAGCCTCCTTTACATTTTCATGTACTGTACTGAAACATATGTGTGGAATTTTAATAAAAGAATTTGTTATCACCTACATCCTCTTTTTACTCCAATTAACCTTGCTTCCCTGATATTACATAAATAATTCCTCACATAAGAACTAGTTGGTGAATCAGAAAGGACTCAGTAAATTTTAATAAGCCTAAAAGAAGAGACAAGATTATCATCATCAGAGATCAAAACCAAACTCTAAAATTACAGGCTTTGTTTAAAATGCTGTTTGAGATACTGAAGTTTAGGTCAGGAAACATATCTTTATCCTAACTCATTCTCACTGCGTCTTCAGCCCACTGACGAGAGGAGGAGGCCAGGGAATCTCACTAAGAAACACTGACCTTCAAATACTTGGTTGACAGCAGCCAGGCAGCAACACGGCACAGAGGCCACGCTGTCATCGCTGTGCCAGGCGAGCTTAGAGGAGGAGGGGCCGGCCAGTGGCCAGCCCGGGGAGATCACGGCACAGAGTGTAGTTTCTTATTAGCAGCTCTCTCTCTGCGCTCCCCTTTCCTTGGGTTTCATTGAGTTTACTTGAGCTCCGAAATTAAGGGTACCAGTAACAAAAAAGTAACTCAAAATACAGAGTTGTAAAGGGATTGATACTTAACAGTCATGACAAACACACCCGTGTTGATTTAAAATTGCTCCTTTAGGCCCTGGCCGGTTGGCTCAGCGGTAGAGCGTCGGCTTGGCGTGCGGGGGACCCGGGTTTGATTCCCAGCCAGGGCACATAGGAGAAGCGCCCATTTGCTTCTCCACCCCCCCCCCTCTTTCTTCTCTGTCTCTCTCTTCCCCTCCCGCAGCCAAGGCTCCATTGGAGCAAAGATGGCCCGGGCGCTGGGGATGGCTCCTTGGCCTCTGCCCCAGGCGCTAGAGTGGCTCTGGTCGCGGCAGAGCATCGCCCCCTGGTGGGCAGAGCGTCCCCCCTGGTGGGCGTGCCGGGTGGATCCCGGTCCGGCGCATGGGGGAGTCTGTCTGACTGTCTCTCCCCATTTCCAGCTTCAGAAAAATACCAAAAAAAAAAAAAAAATTGCTCCTTTTGTCATGAACGTCTAACCTGTACAGTAGCTATTAGTTTGGAGAATAGTTCTACAGATATATAAAAAATCCCAGGCCTAACAAAATGATTGATGCAAGTGCGTTAGGTATTCAAACAGGTGATGCTGGTGTTAACTAATGCATCTGTTTACCAAACCTAAAACTTCAAAGTAAATAAATAATCATAAACAAACAAGCAGCTTGTAAAACTAGGAAAGTGTGCTTTTGTAAGAAAAGGGGAGTTATTTTCTCCTCTTGATTTATTACTTGAGAATCTATTTTTTTCATAATATCTGATATATCTAGAAATGGTCATCCAATTCAAAAATGCAAGGCAAGATATAACTAGACTATACACCATCCTAGCTGCCCTAGTGGAAAGGGTTGCTTTGGAATGCTTGGAATTGCAGAGAACTAAGCTGAGCTGGCTGGAGACTAATTAGAATTGCCTTCCTTCCCAGGTATTAAGTGTGCCTGGGGTGTAAAAAGTTCAGGTTTCTCAGAAGAAAGTGAAGGGACTGGCAATCGGTCTGTGTGCTGTCTTTGAAGCTCAGGTTCACGGAGAGCTTTGCTGCATCTGTTTGTACCTGGAATCGTAACTCTCGAGCGGGGTTCGTGCCACTTATATATTATAGAACGTCAGACAAAGAAAAGCTGCTCGCTATCCAGTTTTCCAAAAATATGGACACGAGAACTTTCAAAATGTACTTCATATTTTGCTAATACACTAGAATATTCATCAATCTCCCCCGCCTCCCATTTTTCCACATAGATACCTATTTTATGTCTAGTTATGGTTTTGTTTTGTTTTTTAATTCTGGAACATTCTCAATCATTAACTCTTAAAATCTTCCTTTTTCTCTATCCCCTGTATTCTTTTCTTTTGGCAATATATGCTTACATCATTTAGTTTTGCTTTTGCATTCTTTCTTTTTGACATGAACTCCTTGGTT
The DNA here is from genome assembly GCF_036850765.1 of Saccopteryx bilineata. NCBI lineage: Eukaryota > Metazoa > Chordata > Mammalia > Chiroptera > Emballonuridae > Saccopteryx > Saccopteryx bilineata. Next base: position 218,255,840 of record NC_089493.1, on the reverse strand, counting down.
AATTCCTCAGTCCCAGCTTCAGGTTCTAATTCATTAATGCCCTCTTCTGTGTCTCATATAGAGTTCATCTCAAATATTAAGATACTTTAAAATTTCAACTAGTATATTTTTCTTTGCCAAGATTTCATTTTCACTTTGTCTATTTTATTTGTTTACATCTATTTTGGGGTTTTGTGTTTAAGTGATTTTAGTGAATATGTCTGCCTTTATACCGGGGGTCAGTCATCACAATTTTTCTGAAAAGGGCCAGATATTAACTGCTGTGTTTGCAGACCACATGTCCTTTGTTGTACTACATATAGTCAGCTATGTATTGTAAAAGCAGCCACAGAATATGAGTATAATACAGGTGTGGCTGGGTTCCCAAAAACATTTTATTTACAAAACAGGTCACTGCAGCCACTTTGGAAAAGTTTAGCAGTTCCTCAAAATGTTAAACACAGAGCTACCACATGATCCAGCAATTCTACCTCAGGTATATACCCAACAGAAATAAAAACATATATGTTAAGCCTGACCAGGCGGTGGCGCAGTGGATAGAGCATCAGACTGGGATGCGGAAGACTCAGGTTTGAGAGCCCGAGGTCGCCAGCTTGAGCGCGGGCTCATCTGGTTTGAGCAAGGCTCACCAGCTTGAACCCAAGGTTGCTGGCTTGAGCAAGGGGTTACTCCATCTGCTGCAGCCCCACGGTCAAGGCACATATGAGGAAGCAATCAATGAACAACTAAGGTGTTGCAACGAAAAACTAATGGTTGATGCTTCTCATCCCTCTCCGTTCTTGTCTGTCCCTATGTATCTCTCTCTCTCTGACTTTCTGTCATTGTAAAAAAATAAAAATAAAGAAAGACAGAAAGAAAGAAAAACATATGTTAATACAAAAACTTATATATGAATGTCCATGACACCATTCTTCATAACAGCCAAAAAGTAAAACCAACCCAAATACCAACTGATGAATGATGAGCAAAATGTAGTGTATCTATATAGTTTACTATTATTTGGAAATAAAAGGAACTATTTACAGATATATGCTGTAATACGGTGAACATTGAAAACATTACACTAAGTGAAAGTCAGACACAAAAGACCATATGTTCTATTATCTTGCTATATAAAATGTCCAAAATAAAGAAATCTAGAAATGAAAAGTTGATTAGTGGTTACCTAGGGCTCAGGGAGTGAAGAACGGGGAGTGACTGATAATGGGGTTTCATTTTGAGACAATGAAAATGTTCAAAAAGTTGTATTATGGTGATAGTTACATAACTTTATAAATATACTAAAGACCACTGATCTATCCAGTTGAAATAGATGAATTCTATGAGACATAAATTATATCTCAATGAAGCTTAAGAAAACCCAGATGAAATGAGAAACAGATCAGCAGCTGGCAGGACCACAGTTTGATAACTACTTATTTAGAATCCTAACGTATTTACTCAAAGTTATTCATAGTTTATCTTAACACTTTTTTTTTTTAGATCGGATTGTTTTGATTGCTGATTTTAAAGGCTGTCTTTGTTAGTTTTCCTCCAATATTGGGAATTTTTATATTGCAGCTATATTCTCTGCCTGTCTGTCCCTCTTTCTCTGGCTACCTTTTTCTGTCCAATGGTTTTATAGTTGCCTTCACTCAGTCCTACATCCAAAGAGGACTGTCGAGTCTGAGTCTTGGGCCTCCTGACCCCATGGTGACATATGGACATGACAGATGGAGTCTGAAAAATCTAGAGAGCTTAGCCCAGGTACTTAATGATATGCTTTGTCTTCTTTCTCCTTGGACTCCCAGATTTCTATGATCTGAAACCCAAGCTACTGTGCTGCTCTTTTTTAGGCTTTTCATGCTGGTGTAAGTGCTCCAGTTTTACCTGCCTTGGCTGGGACCTGTTTATTTCCAGTTGACCACGACAGCCGTTGAGATACTCTCTCATCCACCAGGCTTGTGGACCCAGAAAACAGGTCAGCTTATCACTTTGTCTTCCTGATTTATTTCTGATCCACGAATGTTCATCTTTTGTAAAATTTTCTTTTATTATAGTGTGTCTTTGCTACAAATATGGAACAGGGTAATGGGCAGAACACAAATTAATGGTGCCATCTTGATAAGAACTTTTTCAGGTCATTACAATGAAATTTTAACAGAAAGATTTAAACAGAGCATCAAAAGCTCCTTGGTACATTAGACAGTATTTTTTTTTTAATTTTGAATTCAGGGTAAGTAGAGCATATTAAGTGGAGGTGGGTTATAATAAGTCGCTAATAAAATATAAAAGCTCAATCGGACATCAAAGGTGAACATGTAGTTTTGGAAATAACAGAAGTCAATGAAAAACAGTCTTAATAATAACCTTCAGAGGAGATATCTACAAACACATCAATGAGATAAATCCTTGAATTTCTACTTCTGATGATATAACAGATTTCTCTTCTTATGTCATAAAGTATCCATTTCTATAATTATAAGATTTTATAATACATTAATGATTTTTAATTTATTCATTTATTCAACAAATATTAATTATGCTCATGATATTCACTGAGCAAGAGCTCTGCAAGACCCTGGTAATACAGAGATGAAAGTAAATGGTCCTTGCCCTCAAGGATTCATAATTTATTAAGGAAATCAGCCACACACCAAAACAAGTCATTATCACAGATAAGTGCTATAATAGCTATAGGGATAAAGTGGTTTCTTTAAAGGCATAGATAAAGAAATGAGTAATTCCTACTGGTATGGTTCTGTAAAGAGGTTTCACAGAAGATGTAACATATTGAGAACTTTCAGAATTTTTATAAATGAGGTAGTAACATATATTTTTTTTTCCTTTTTTTTTTTTTGCGCACGAGAGAGATGAGAAGCATCAACTCATAGCTGTGGCACCTTAGTTGTTCGTTAATAGCTTTCTCTTAGTCTCATTTTTATGTTCCACCAATGTATGGAATCATGTAGTTCTTGTTTTTTTCTGATTTACTTATTTCACTCCTTATAATGTTATCAAGATCCCACCATTTTGCTGTAAATGATCTGATGTCATCATTTCTTATGGCTGAGTAGTATTCCATAGTGTATATGTGCCACATCTTCTTTATCCAGTCTTCCAAGAGTGTGGTGGTTACCAGGGGTGGGGGGAGGGAGGACATGGGAGGGAGGGAGGGAGAGAGTTAGGGGGAGGGGGAGGGGCACAGAGAACTAAATAGAGGGTGGCGGAGGACAATCTGACTTTGGGCGAGGGGTACGCAACATAATTTAATGACAAAATAACCTAGACATGTTTTCTTTGAATATATGTACCCTGATTTATTAATGTCATCCCATTACCATTAATAAAAATTTATTAAAAAAAAATAAAAAAAAATAGCTTTCTCATATGTGCCCTGACTGGGGGCTCCGGAGCTATTGACCTCTTGCTCAAGCCAGTAACCTTGGGCTCAAGCCAGTGACCTTGGGATTCAAGCTAGTGACCTTTGAGCTCAAGCCAGCGACCATGGTGTCATGTCTATGACCCCACACTCAAGCTGGCGACCTTGCGCTTAAGCTGCTGAGCCTGTGCTCAAGCCAGTGACCTCAGGGTTTTAAACGTGGGCTCTCAGTTTCCCAGGCTGATGCTCTATCCACTATGCCACTTCCTGGTTAGTCAGATTGAGTAGTATCTTTTTGGAAGTGGGGTCTCAGGGAATTAACTCATGTTTATCTACCACTTTTACTTAGATTATGGGTTTATTTTGGACAGCTTTGAGGAACTAATGAACATGACAGGGGGGAGATAAGACCTTTCCACCTCTCTCATCCCCACATTCCCACATTGCTTATTAAACACATGGATTTTTATCAATTAATGATAAAGTGTTCAAAGTAGAGGGTTCTTTACATGAACAAAGATGACAGTATCAAGCAATTTTAGGAAAGAGAAAATAGACTGGCATAGTCAGAATGCAGGATAAATAATAACTAATTTAAGGTTGAAAAGATGATGCCAGGGCAGACTGTGCAGACTCTCATAGGCTACAAAGACTGGACTTTCCTTTGGGGCAATGAGAGAGTGCTTGGGTGACTGTAATGCTGGATAGTGAGGGGATCCACTTTACAGTTTTGAAATATAGACATCTGAGAAATGAAATAGAGAAGAAAAAGACTTGAGCTAGTGTCCAATGAGGAAAATACTGTAGGAATCCAAGTATGAGGTAATGACTATTAGGTTGAATTGTCATGGGAATAGGAAAATTAGAAATATTATATTTTTTTGAATTTGAAAAGCTACAATAGTGGCCCTGGTCGGTTGGCTCAGTGGTAGAGTGTTGGCCTGGCGTGCAGGGGTCCCGGGTTCGATTCCTGGCCAGGGCACACAGGAAAAGCACCCATCTGCTTCTCCACCCCTCCCCCTCTCCTTCTTCTCTGTCTCTCTCTTCCCCTCCCGCAGCGAGGCTCCATTGGAGCAAGGATGGCCCGGGCGCTGGGGATGGCTCTTTGGCCTCTGCCCCAGGCGCTAGAGTGGCTCTGGTCGCGGCAGAGCGATGCCCCGGAGGGGCAGAGCATCGCCCCCTGGTGGGCGTGCCAGATGGATCCCGGTCGGGTGCATGCGGGAGTCTGTCTCTCCCCGTTTCCAGCTTCAGAAAGATAAAAAAAAAAAAAAAAAGAAAAGCTACAATAGTACAATGCTTCTATTAATACTTCATTGAAAGAGAGGTTTTCCTAGTTGAGAGACAAATGTGCTAGAACTTTCATAATTATGTTTAATGCTTGAGGGCTAGATTTTCCAGGTAAAATATTGTCTACTATATCCATGTTAGATCATATCCAGAATGCATAGGAGTGATTTAGGCATGAAAATGATTAACTCATTATGTTAGACCCTAATGTTACCATTATTAAAAACATGCAAACACTGGCACTTTCATATTACACAGTAAACAAAACAAATCTTGTCATTTGGAAAAAGAAACTAACAAATCTTCCCTAAAGAATGTGCATTGTAATAAAATTGACTCCAACTTGAAAAAAAGCATGCTTCTGTAAAAATTCTATGTCCTGTGAAAAACTAGGATTTCTACATTAAATAGTTTCTTAATTGAAGAATTTAAGATTAATCACAACCTTAAATAATATTTCTTCCTATGCAATGATTACATGCTAAATGAGAAAGGATACAGAAGAGGTAGCTAGATACAGCTATCTTACAAATGACCCCACAAAATAATATAAAAAAATCCCTTGTCTTTATACCACAAGGATCTTCCCTGATCCAGTTCAGGTGCTAGAAGATGTGGTGTCATTTGTAAGATAGCTGTATTTTTCATTATCCTATAAGTGGCAACATCGATTGAGCCCTCAAGAATATATCAGATTATTCTGGAAACTTCATATATGGTATATTGTTTAAACTCTGGGAAGCCCTTAAAATGTGAATAATTCCTCTCATTCATTTGGCTTTAGATTTGTCAGAGCTTAGAATAAAGGAGACGCCTCTTCTTCATTGGCCCAAGAGGGATCCCCTGCCCCTAACTTATAAGGTTCGCCCTAATATTCTAATCACTCACCCATTTTAGAGTGAGTTTTCCATACGTAGGTGTGTGGTTATTGTTCCTCATTAAGAAAATTCCTAAGAGACTTTAACAAAAAAAAAAGAATCAGATCATAAAAACCTGTCCTAAGTATGATTCAAAGGGAAAGAATGAACTGCAGTGAAAGCCAATTTGAGCTGGAAAGACTTGCGCTCTTAAATAACTAGACACGTGTAGCCACTTATGGAGCTGTCTGATCACATGTTTCTAAACATCTGTCAGCACAATCAGAACACCACATGCAAAACACAACCCTCCTGAGCACTATGGAGGTTTATTTGTGATGAATTCTCATATTTTAAAAGAAATGAATAAATTTCACACATTGAACAGAGGTTATTACTGTTTAAGTTGAAGGAAGCTTTGGGAAGCAGCTCCCAAAGGCTGTGACTCATTTTTCTTGAACATTAACATCTTAAGGACAAAACTGGAACTAACAATAAAACCTACAGAGACCTAAAGACAGAAAGAAGTCAGGAAGTACCAAGAAGCAGGAGAAACTGGAGACTACAGCTTCACTTACAGAACTGAAAGCTGAGTCTAACTTCACTCTTCTCTTTTTTTTTGGATAAAATTTTTTTTCAGTGACACTGTCCCCACCATTAAAAAGTTCCCATCTCCAAAGTGAAAATACTGTTTCTTCCAAACCTGCAGCGTTTGTTCGCCCTCTGAAGATATCATCATATGCTTTCCACTGTGGCTTCACTTGGTAGGCATGGATGAACACCACAAATACCACCACAAGGCACATCAAAGGAATAAGAGCTGCAGTGAACAGAGCTGCGTAGATATTTGGGATGAAACACCTGAAAGAGAAGAGACAATTCAAACAATTTCAATAAAAGTATTTCTGAAATCCAGCATGCATGACATTATTGCTTTATTCTAACTCTTCATACCTAAATGTTGGCAAAAGCACAATTTTGGTTTGCCAATTTGAATTTTTGTTTGAGTAGAGGCTACATGATTAAGTCTAATCTACTGCTTCACAAAGTAGGGTCTATGAAACATGCTTATCCTGAGATGCTTAGAAAACTTCAGAAAAGGTTCTAGCCAATACATTTGAGAAATAAACATTGCTTTCCAGCTCTATATTCTTGGCCTAATAAGATCATGGTTACACTGTGGACCGGTTGAGAGAAAGTACTGCTGACTGGTACATCTGAGTTATCCTCAGGCTCAATTCTGTCATTCCTAAGCTATACATTTCCTGAAGAGCCATTAATTCCCTTGAAAATGATAACTTTTCATTTAGAAGCTATACTGCTCAATTACATTTATTAGTACTAGAGTTTATTTAGAACAATGAGGTCCAAGGTAAACTTACATTATTTATTTATTCTGGTAACACTGAAATTCTATAAAAATAGTTTTAGACATGTAACCGGAAATTTTTACTCATATAAAAAAATCACCTTGTTCTTTACATAACATTTTCCATAAAATAATGTCAAAATAGAGGACTGCTAAATAAGTTCTCTATCTGAAACTATGTTTGAGGTATTGTAGAAAGGACACACCTCCTACAACTTACAAGACTATCATACTTTTAATTATAAGAAATCTTAATAGTAGGTAGTATTCTTTTCAAATATTTTTGCCAAGTTCTCAATTTTAATATATAATTCCTATAAAGCTAGATTACAACACAGTCAAAAATAATAGATTCTGAAGAACACTCAAGAAAAAAATATATAACCTGTATAAAAGAAAACCTTAAATCCAAAATACAGGTAATTAGGAAAAACATCCATTCTTGCAACTTGTAAAAATAGTGCCTCAGTTTTATATTTAAAAAGAGATATATAGTCAAAGACCTCATGCAGGTAGTATTTCTAATTAACATGATCTGCTAAATGTATTCCTCCTGTAAACTAGACACATTTCAAGAGATATTTCAACACATATTCTGCATCTGCAAAGAGACGTCAGAATGATAAATGTACTGGCTTTCAGAATTTAATTTGGACAGCACAGAGGCTCGGTCACCCCCTGTGCCCTCCTCTGTATGTCCCTGGCCCATCTCTTCCTGGTAAAAGGCATATGATTAAATAAAACAAGCAAACATTAATGACCTTGCTCTTGAATATATTTCTGCACTAAAAATAGTGGTTATGTTGGCTAGTCATTTCTATGTACATTAGCTTTGAATGATTTTTTTAATTGTTTTCATCTGAATTATGAAGTCACCTCCATAGACTGGCTTAAAGATGCTCAAAGGCAGATATGAACAAAAACTCACACAGGCTTCAGTGCTGTTTTTACCTTGAAAAATGCCATCGCAATTCAGTTTCAGAATGTAAAATGGGGACAGTCACTGAGACTATTGGGAAGTACTCTAGGAGTAATAAACATTTTATACAGAGCTCCAGGGTAGAGATTCAACTCCAACGCATAAAACTGCTCAGTGGCTGACCATGGTCGGCTCCCACTTCTCTATTTGAAGTGCCTTCCTAAAAGCTTTCCTTTGTTTTCAATTCAGGGGACAACCTTGAAACCAGAACACCAACTAATGGTGCACCATCTTGGTTAAAAATAAAACTGGCAAAGTGAACCTCGAGGAGGTGAGCACTAACCAGGCATGTCAGCAGCGGCTCTTAGGAAGAGAAGGAAATTTCCTAAGTGCATCGCTCTTAAACACCTCCATTGTAATTTGCCCTGCATGTAAGAAGATTTGGCCATCCTGCCCCATTCTTTCAGAGAAAGGGGCAGGAAAACTATCCAACCCCAAAGTGACCCTCCCCACAGCCCCATGCTTCTCAGAGCCCCATGGGCCATAGCCTGTCATAAGCACCAGGCTGTTGAGTGTCCTAAATTCGTCCTCTGCATGGTTAACACGGGCAAATCATTAATGAGGAGGGCTCTGGTTCGCAGCACACCGCTCCTGCTGGGAGCCCGGGCCTTCCTGCCTACCTCAGGCCTCAGACCCTGAGGGCTCTCCCCCTACCTGATCCTATCCAGTTGCGGCTCTGTCCCTGTCTCCCTGAGATGAAAGCTACCTGCATTTCCTACCACCTCTTCTGGGAATTAAGGTGGCTAGCTCCTGGGAACTAGCCTTAAAAGGAAAAAAGGAGCCTCATCAATCAGAATTTCCTTTAGCCCAGCTGAATAAGAGGTATAGTACATCCAGGTAGTTTGAGGATTAGGTCACAGGAAAGTGATGTGGGAGTTCGGAAACTATGACTGTCATGTTAGGAACAGTTTCTGGAATGAGGCTAGGAACACATTTTTGGAAAAACCGAATGTAATGTAAGAAATGTGCAGACTGAGTGCTCATCACGCCGAGGGCGGTGAGGTCGGCTGGAGGCTCGGGTTCAAGGCCGATTTGGCAGTAAGAACACTGTGGACTTCCTCTCTTCAAAAGGGTGAAGGAATTGTGTCCCGTGTAATTATCAGCTCATCCAGCTTCAAAGCACTCCAGTGACCCTTCTCTCTTTTGGTGCTGAAAGTCCTTTGGGGTTCTTGCAATCACATGACTAACTTCTGCTGTTCCTTTTTAAACTTTCATGGGTAAGTTTTCATTCTTATTCTAAGCCACAGATGATCCCAATTTATTTCAAAATCTTGTCAGGACTTTAACATTTGCTCTATTTTTAGCCAGATGCAACAAGCCACGGCTGTTTCACTACCTCCAGGCTCTCCTCTTCCACGGGCGCACGGCCTGTCGACAGCGTCTTGTGTCACTTTCTAATCTGGTGAGATGATTACTTCCCCTCGGTAGCACTTCTTCCTTATTCAACTGTTTTCACTTGTATTATCTAACTTGAGTAAAAAATATATAATTTTTGAGTAAAACAATCTCTCTCTATATTTGAGTAAAAACCATATATATGCCATTGGCATGAGGTTATTTCAGTTTTGTTATTCCTATGTGGAATAAGCTCAGGAAGCTCAGAAGCAAAGGAGTCCAGGAGAGACAGAAACTTCACTTACAACTGCTGAAAGATTGGGAGAGATGTTGGGAACTCCCTGTACGTGTGACTGTGATCTGAGTCCATTTAAATTCTATTTTAAAGAACAAGTTGACCCTGGCAATCTGGAGAACTTGAAGAAATCCAGGCAGCTGACATCTGGGTTACATCTGGGTTACACAGATAATGAAAAAGGAGCCAGTAATGGAAAAATAATAAATGTTTGTTTCCAAGGTCCTTACAACTAAGTACGTCTCCTTAACAAGACAATGGTAATAGCTACGAGTCACAGACTCATGTGCCAACCTCCCCTAGGTAGGTCTCCATCAGGCTCCATTAATGATGGCACCTACATCAAAAGCTGTATTTGTTGCTTCAACCAACTTTTATCTTTTGCACATGGAAAATAAATAACTTTATGAAGACATGAGAGTGAAAAGAAAATCACAACTTCAAGGGAGGAAAATATATTCTTTCTGTCCTCTTATAGTGTATAAAGCAGTTTTCATACCTAGGAAAACCAAATGAATTCTAAAATGCATTTTCTTTTAAGCTCAAACTTTAAAACAATAATCAAGTTAAGATTAAATTACAGATAAGCCCTACAAAGTGAAAATGAACCACAGGAAAACAGATGGACTTAGAGAGGATGGGAAGGAACAAGGTATTTTCCTGGACTGTGTTAGCTGGATAATGAAAACTACTGTAAATGTTACTACTACTATACTCACTTCCAACCTCGCTACAAATGACACAGCAGGGATCATTTACTATGTGCCAGGCATGAAACTCAATCCTTACACGCATCATCATGCATAAATATCACAACAATCCCCCTAGTCTCACTGTACACATGGAAAAATGATTCCTAAATTACATAAGGTCAAATTGCTGATAGCAGACAGGCTCATTTGCCTTCACTGCTACCTCTATAATTCTAAAATTATTTCCATAATCCTAGTAAAGAAATATTAAAGGCAGTGGTGAACATGCCAGTGTTCTTCTTGAGAACAGGAACCATAATCTGTTTTGTTTATATTTCTCCCAATGCTTTGTATAATAGGCCCTTAAGAAATGTTATCAATTCAACTGATTTTTAGCAGTGTTTGAAAATCACTTACTTAAACAAAAAAGTAGGCATAGAAAATTCTGTTTTTCAGGTGTGCTCATTTCAATCAAAATCCAAGCAACATTGGCCTATCATGTACAAGTACAGTGCTGGACATGGAAGGACATATAAAAATGCCTGAGGCATGATCCCTTGCATTAAGCAGAGTATATTTACAATAAATACACAGCACATCAGAATCTAGTCTTTATCTCAAAGTGTTGCTGTTCCGTCAGCATCACTAGCACTACCTGGGAGTCTGTTAAAAATGCAGGATCTCAACCCAAGACAGAGTTTCTGTACTGATTTTTTTAGAGAGAGAAAGAAGGGTGAGGGGGGGGGGAGAGTAGGAAGCATCGCCTTGTAGTAGTTGCTTCTTGTATGTGCCTTGACCCAGAAAACCTGGAGTTTCGAACTGGTGACCTCAGCATTCCAGGTCCATGCTTTATTTACTATGCCACCACAGGTAGGTGACACAGTTTCTAAAACCATGTTTTAACAAGATCCCCAGTTGTCTCAAGTAAACACTGAAAGTTTGAGATGCATTTTTCTAGCACACTTAAGGGACATAATGTAGATTAAGGTAATTAACTAATCTTAACATTCTTTTGGCAGAAAAGCCATGGAACTATGGACCCCCAAGGAGAATCAGATCCAGAGATTTCATAGCACGTGGTGGTAACAGCAGCCTGAAGAACCAGAGAGAAAGTAAAGCGGCAGGAAACAAAAGGAATAGAGAAGCAGAGTTGTGTCATAGAAGCCTGGGATTTAGCAACCTGAGCACGCTGCAGAAGAGGAGAGAGCTAGCCAGCAAAGTGAGAGAGGACACACAGGTCTGCAGATGAAAGGAGAAGGGGCCTGAGGGCTGTGGGGGGAGGTGAACATTCAGTCCTGCTGCACAGAAACAACTCTTGAAGGACGAGTTCTGTGAGTGCAACAGACATGCTCTTCAACTGCGTACACAGCTGAAGGTTTCTGGGAAGTGTGATCCCTCTATCCCTACACGCTGATCGCAGATCACCCTGGCCACGGGCAGTCAGCTGTGAGATATGTACTTGACCCAAAGTCTTGTGGCTCGCCCCGGACTTATAACTTAGTAACTCTGCTCCAGAAGTTCAGCTGAGCTAATCACCTTTGAGAATCTGCCACAGATAGTTGCCAGTTAGTGGTGGGCACTAGAGACGATGTAAATTCAGAGCAATTAAGAAATTAAGACTGAGAGATGAAGATTATGGCCTTGGTTTTCAGCATTCTAACTCAAGTTCTCTGAAGTCCAAGTATACCTCATTTCCCGCATGTGAATGTCCATGCAGTGGGGTACATATATTTCTACAGCGCCTCCCCTTTCCTGGAAGTAGCGTGTTTTTACATGCAACTGTAATGGCCATTGAACAGCCCTAGTGAATGGGGATAAAGAGAAAAAGGAAGTGAACACAGAACTGTCCTTTAAAAACAGGTTGTTTTGAAGATGCAGTAGAATATCACTGCCATATATTCCAGTTTGGGGGCTCACTCTCAACCATGTTTAGTGCCTCTATCTAACTCTGCACTGACAATTGCGTCAGAAGAAGCCAAAGGACTAGAAACTGAGAATCAGCCTCACCTTTTAGTACTTATAATGTATCTATATGCTTATATAACTTGAAAAGATTGAGCAAAGAAAAATGTAAATAAAAACTCAATTAACATTAAACTGTCTAAAACTTTAAGGTAGTCAGATATACTATATGCACTGAAGTATAGTCCTGTGTTGTATATAATTAGTTCTTGGTGAACAAGATAATTACCGACATCCCAGGCTTATTAAAAGGTAAACTATGGTGATTATCATTAAGACAGCAGATGCAAACACACGCAGCAACCACCTGCTGAAACCAGGTTAACGTCAGCCTTGTCCTGCGGCTGTCCTCCCACTGCTGCCGACTCAATAATAATAAAAAAGGCCAGATTTATTTACACACAAATTCCACAGATGAATAATGGACCCATTGTATTAACAGGTTAAAAAAAAAAAACAGTCTGAAAACCATGATACCCCAAGAAAAGAAATTTTCTTTTGCTTTCTTTTTTCTTTTTTAAGAAACTCAAGTATGAATAATGCGTTCCCTAAACGACATGATGATACTGTTGAAATCAGTCTACAACTTCACTCCAGGTAGGTTCCAGGGAATCAAGTCCCTTCAGAATTGAATCAGAATAAGGTCAAGCTGACTTGTCATTTTTTACATGTACTAATGCTCCACGTGCTCATAAAACAAAATTATTTGGTACTGAAAAATGTCATTGTCCTAGAGCATTCAAAGGTGTCCTGCTCTTACCCCTTGCTCACCAAGCCTCAGAATAAATGGCTAAAAGTTTTTTCCCCCAAAGAATCATACCACATTCTTATATCTGAAGATAGTAAAATTATAGATTTTTATAATTTTATGAAAATGTAGATAAGATTCACAGATGTGGATAAAAGAATATAAGGATTAACATCTAAAACTTCTGTCTTTTTGCACACTCTTGCCATCTGCATCTGACCCCATGATTTCACCAGGCACAAGCACCCCGAGCGCATGAGCAGTAGTCGGAATGCCGTTATTTCAGGGAAGGCCAAACTCTTCACATAGGCTAACTTCTGATCCTAGGCTACTGTTGGAGATGCAATTTTAATTTTTGTGATTTTAATCTGTGCTTATTTCAGTAAACTCAAAGCATTTAGGAATAGCTAAGAAGAAACTGGGGGCATGTGTCATGTTAGCATAACTGTTACTTCCTTTTCCTGATGAAAATTTGTAGGCTTTGAAGTTCTTTCTCCCCAAATACTCTTACAACACACTTGTATCACCCTTTAAAACAGAAGAAAGGCAGAAGTATTGGTCCATGCTGACAAGAGTGTCATTGGATATAGATATTGTTGGTGGTAAAAAATCCTGACAGCAATAGTGGCCATTTCTTGAAGGGGAAAAAAAATCACTTGGTAGAGGATAATCCAATTGATAATTATTAACCATCTTTTATGAACAGTAGCCACATTATATTGTCCAGGAGATTAGACCCACTGATTCCTCTGGCTTTATGTGAAATCTGCAAATGCTCCAAGAAAACACTTCAAGAACATTCCCTATAGGAATGAATGCTCAGTCACACCACTTCTGCTATCATCTATAGTCATATTAACACTTACAGCTCATTGTAATAACTGATATTCTTAAATGAGAACTTTAAATCATGAAGAGATTGTTAATTATAGTCATATTGTTTAAAATAAACTATATATATCTTTGTCCTGTTAGCAAAATTTTAATTGTAAAATTTTGCAAATAATAGGGTTAACTTTTTACTATAGAGAAAACAAGGATAATGTGAGTAGTTGAAGTTAATAATTTTAAGGTCATTATTTTTAGTTGTACATAATATATATAGTTATGTCTTGACTCTAACAGCCAGTTTTGTTCCTAAGCACATAGCCCTGATACACTGATTTTTTTATTGAACAAATATTTCAGGATGTTGGTCTTCACTGAATAATGGGTTAGCACAACAAAGATGTGTTTTAAGATATCTAAACAACCTTTATATGTTTATAGATGGTTGCTAGAGTTGGTCCATGATACCAGTATTAACTAGTATTTATTGAGTATTTCAATAAGCCTTGAAATGTTGCAATTACACCTGAGAACTTAAGAAATGTGAAAGGCATAACTCCTTACCTGAGGATCTTGGAGTAAGAAAAGGCAATGTAATAATACAAGAACATTATAAAATCCCAATTTACACTGTCAGCATGTGAGGAATAGCTAATAATGTTAAAAAGGTAAAAAACATTAATTAAAATTACCTAGGGAAAACGAGGTAGAGGTCATGAAGTAATTTCAGAAAAGAAAAGTAAAAATGGGTCAAGGATATAAAGGCCAAAATTTTATCTACTCTACATGGAAGCCCTAGTTTTGATGGGGAAATAAAATGACATATTTCATTTTCCTTGAGGTTTGGAAAGCTTAAAGATTGGATCAAACCTGAATGTTGAGAAAGCAACATTTTATTTTATGTATGTATGTATGTATGTATGTATGTATGTATGTATTTTAGGTGAGAGGAGGGGAGATAGTGAGGCAGACTCCCACATGTGCCCCAACCAGATCTACTTGGCAACCCTGTCTGGGGCCGATGCTCAATTACTGAATACTTTATAGTGCCTTGGGCTGTTGCCCTCTCCAATTGGGCTATCCTCAGTGTTTGGGGCTATGCTTGAACCAATCAAGACACTGGCTGTGGGAGGGGAAGAGGTACAGAAAGGGGAGAGTGAGGGGGAGAAGAAGCAGATGGTTGCTTCTCCTGTGTGTCCTGACCAGGAATTGAACCCAGATGTCCATACACTGGGACAACGCTGTATCCACTGAGCCATGGGTCAGGGCCAGGAAGCAGCACTTTAAAGCTCCTTAGACAGTCCTAAGCTATCAGATAGATATTAAAGTGATTTCTTTGTGATTTCTGCAAAGGTTCTCAAAAGGAAATGATGTTGTGTCTATGTGTGGAAGAGGACAGAGAATGTAGAAGCCTCCTGTTGGATGAGGATAATACTGCCTAAAGGAAAAGGAGTATACCGTTAGGAATAAAAGCAGTGGTGGGATTCAGCCAGTTCGCACCAGTTCAGAAGAACTAATACCTAATTATTTGTTGAGTTCAACAAAAAAAAAATCAGTGAACCACTTGTTAAAATGGCACTTGTAATCAGGGTTCTCACTAAGGTGGGCACCTGGGCAGCCAGCCAAGCAGCTGCCCGATGTGGAAATCACAAATTGACATTCCTTACTCTTTTTTAACATCCATCTGGGCAACAGCGTATTCTAAGAGCCCATACTAATGTTCATTTTGTTCACAGTTGAAAAAAACTGCAAGTAAGGACACCAATCAAGAAGCAATATAGAAATATCTTAAATAACAGTTTTACTGTTTTTTGTCAGGTATTATTTAGTATTTTTTCATTACTATTTTAAACTTATAACATAGGTAATCTAGTGTTGTATACTTCTTTTATTGTTCAAGTATTAAATGCATGAAATAATAAACTACCTTTTGATATATCATCTTTTTATACTTACAATGGACATGAGGGCAAAAAACTGGTAGTTAAATTATTTGAATCCCACCACTGAATAAGACTCTGGAACCAGACTATGTGGGTCAATCCTGGATATGCATGTTGTTGATTCTCTGGAACTTAGGCCAGTATTGAACTAGTCCATACGTCAGTTTCCTAAAAACATTAAATGGGAGAACTATAGCATCTAACACACATGAGTGCAGTGAGGTCTTAATAAGTCAATATGTGTAAAGCCCTTGGATTAGAGCCCGGCATGCTGTAGATAGTCAATAAAAGATAGCTATGATTATTATTATCACCGGTTACTAAGTGGTAAATCTTATTTATATACAAGACTTAATCTGTATAAAAAATAAAAGGAGGGTCGAGGGAAGTGCTGAACAGTATAAATTCAATGAAAGTAAATTTTCAACTGGGGTAGGCAGGGAAGACTTCGCGGAAGAGGTGGGGAAACCAGCTTTCTTTCTCTTAAATTTCTTATCAAGCAGCAGATGTTTAATATGATTGAAATGTGCAAACAAGATTATGTGCCTGTGTGCACAATGGCTCTGCATAGGGGAAGGAAGAAAACTTTCCCTTTGCTGCTTTTCCCCATGACTCATGTGTGTTTCTGCAAAACTAGTTGTTGAAACTTGGTTCCAACTTGAAAAGTGAAGGTAATTATGAGCCATTCAAAAAAAGGCTGTTAATATTCAGGGAAGTCCAACATAACACGATGGCACCCCCACAGGCTGACAGGCCAGCCTGGCTCAGAGATGTCAGCAGCAGTAGACTGAGCTCCGGGTTCGGGGACTTCTGAGGGATTTGAACTGATAGCTTTTTACTTGCCATACTCCTGTCCCCCCTCCCTTCTTCTCCCCCAGCCCCAACACCTGCAACAAGAAGACAAAAGGAAGGAAAAAGCCAATTAGCTAATAGTTCTCTAGAAGAGGAAGTGTTTCTAGCCTAGTCGATGCCTGCACTCTACTGGCGGATGCCCGATGCTGACTGTTGAGGGTCCCCATCAACCTGAGCTGCCTATCAGAAAGAAAACTGTACTTCCTCCTTTCAGGAACTTTTCTTTCTGCATAAAATCGTAAAACTATAAGGGATAGTAGGGGTCATTCCTTCTTGCCTCTAGTTTTATGGGTGAAAAAACCAAGATGCAAGGTTTGCCCGGTACCTGGGTGTCTAAACTCCAAGGTCATGCTCTGACTGAGGCTCTGAAGCAAAAGTCAGACTCAACAGAAAAATAACTTAGAATATTTTCAGGCGCTATTTTCTGTTAATAATCTAAAAATCTCCCTGTAGGAAGTGTCCTCAGTGTTTTCTTTTACATTGCATACAAATACGCATGATACTGAACACGCGTATTTCTGACCCTAACGCTCAGTAGTCATCACCCGGACCGCACAGACCGCACCTACTCCTCCATGGAAATTCTTAATGACATGCATTTAACACTTTTACAAAACACAAAAATTCATACAAAAGAATATATTTCATCCACTCAGAGTAACAAAGATATAAGGAAAGGGCAAGTATTCTAAGATGGCATTTTGTCATTCATAAGCCCCCCTCCCACTGAGGCCCTTCCCCTCTCTGAAAAAAATCTGGCTTCAGCTGAATCAATATTTTATCGTAAGGAGTTTATTTTTGTCAACAGGATGTTCCTGTTATTTTCAAGTCCTGTAGTTTCAACAACAGGATTTCAGAGCAGTAAAATGAAATGGGAACAGTAGAGTAATATTAATTTCTCAGAATAATCATAATGTGTGAGAAAAAAATCCAAATAGTCCAAAACCTGCTTTAAAAATTTAAAGCTATGTTCTTCATAAACTTTCTAAATTTCTATTCCTTAAAAATATATCATAATCTAATATGCAGCAAAGATTTCTGGCTGAGGTTCTTAACTATAGCCAAACTTCTGAATTGTAGAGCTGGGTTAATATCTGCAAACACTTCCCCTTATTGTGAGATCCTAGTTTCTTTTCTTTCTTTTTCTCTCTTACTTCAAACAAAAGTTTGATATGCCATAAAATGGAAAAAAATTAAAACATACTAAAAATTCAAGAGTGTGAGAGCCATGCCATCTGGGAAGGTATCATGTGCTTTTAGATAAGAAGATCTTACCAAATGTCAGCACTATCCTTCATAACTCATTTGGAGGTTTATTGCTCAAGTGTGCGAAGACGAGTCAGAGAAATCACTTCCTCTCAATTAAACAATTGTTAGAGAGTCTGCGGCCTGCCATCACCAAGAATGGAGACTAATCTTAATCTAACTGGGTTTCATCAGGGGTAGAAATGCATCAAAACCCACCACTCAATTCAGAATCTGGGATGTTCTGAATTGATGACAGAAAGATATGATGATTTTATAAAACACAGAGTGAGAAAGTGGATGTGAATGTGAATGTATTTAATGCTAGTTAATAGCTGTGTAACTCTGGGTAAGTGAAGTTACCTCTGTGAGTCTCAGTACCCTTGTTAATAAAATATGAATAAAATGTATTTTTTCATTAATGCATTGAGATTTAAATGAAATTAATTTGATTAAAGTGCTTAGCATGGTGCCTAGCATGCAGGACTCAATAAAGGATAGTAGGCCCTGGCCAGTCAGCTCAGTTGGTTAAGAGCATCATTCCAAACAACAAGGTTGTGGGTTCAATCCCTTGTCAGAAAACACTTGAGAAGCAACCAAAAAATGCATGACTGAGTGGATGAAAATGCTTCCTTTCCCTCTCCCCTCTCTCTCCCTTCCTCTCACTATATCTCTGGAAATCAATAAAAGTTAAGCCCTGGCCAGAGAGCTCAGTTCATTGGAGTATCGTCCTGAGCACGGAGTTTGCCAGGTTTGATTCCCTAGTCAGGGCACATACAGGAGCAGCTCAATGTTCCTGTCTCTCTCTCTCCCTGAATCTCTAAAAAATAAATAAATAAGATAAAAAATAAAAAAAATTAGCCATTCTCATTCACATTAGTATATCCGTTGGTTTACTTTGCTGAGACACTGTAATACTTAGGAATAGAATAAATGATATTTAACTGTATTCACATTCCATTTAATAGGATACCCAAATATTTGGTTAACATCACTCATTTTCTGGAACAGCAAGCTTATCCACAAAGTTTTCATTACCTCTAACCAAATACCTAACACCATTTTTCACAAGATTAAGCATTTTCCTTGAACACCCATAGCAATGACTTAAATGTGAAGGCACTAGGTCAATGTTCAGTCATTTGAAAGAAAGATATACAATCTTTTAAATATATGTTTAAATCTCCATTTGGTTCTGCCACAGTTACTAAAATTTAAATCTAAATCTCAGATCTAAAAATCACAGAAATGTGAGGTGTAATTAAATATTTAAGTCAGGATGCAGAGAACTGCTCAGAAATGTGTCGCTGAAATGCTGTTTTGAAGGGCAAGGGACCACACACCACCTCAGTGGTCTCCTTACTATGTCTAAGCTGTTATTCTCACAGCTATGTTACTATACTTAGAATTCTAAAGACATTTTTTTTGCAGTTGAGGCAACTTTGTTAAGAGTTCTTGTCATGTTACTTTATTATCTGGGGAGCAGTAAATAACATCCTCATGATGGTTCACCCTGCACCCCAATTTTCCTTGTCACCAATAAAAAAGCTTCTTTATTTTTATAAAATACTAAAGATTAAATGATGTTCCCTACAGATTTTTGAGTAGCTGATAAAATACATACTCAAAAGGAAACTAAGATTAAAGAGGGAATGGATACCAAAATACTATTTGCTAAAAAAATGGATTTTACATTCATCCTAGTTTGCTTTCTCTAGCAAGTATTTCAGAGTTACATACAAACACTGAACAAAATACCCCTATGTAGTAAAACTGGAAAGCTCAGGGGGGCCACATAGCAGGCCTGAGAAGCTCAGTGACCACAAGGAACCATGCAGAACTGTCTGATCATAAATTCCTAACTGGGCAGGTCATGGAAGGTGGTCACGTCCCAGGCCTACAGCTTCCTTAGCAGAGGCCAATCTTTACCTTCTGTGACCTCTGTCCATTGTTCTTGAGCATAGGATAATGTACCTTTGAAATGTCAGAGTCATTTTCTTTCATAGATCCCTGCTAACCACAGGCACCATAGCACAGGACCCCTCAGTGGTATGTATGTTCCCTGCATAACATCTCTCTGTGCTGTAAATGTTAAAAGTTAACTGCCCCATACCCGCCAGTGTAAAAGAGGTAAGTTTCTCCATTTTGCTCTTTATCCAATCATAGAGCTTTCCTTGCTTTGCTTCCTCCCACCTCCTGAATCTACTACCAGTGGATTTCATGAACCTTTCTTATGTTTTCTCCTTTGATTCTAAATGCACACAAGGACATGCAAAACTGCCATTTTCAGGAACAATCGGTTGAGATCTTGCTTCCAGGCATGTCCTCAAAATTTTGGCTCAAATAAACTCTTGTAAAACTTTTTTATAGGCTGGACATAATTTCATCGACAACACATGCATACCACTCTCATACATCAGTTCAAGAGAAGTATAACTTTCTCCAATATGAGAACAGTGTGGTTACTGCGTCATATAATAGACCATGTTCTGGATCTTGTAATCGTGAAAAACTCAGTACTGACTCTCATACAACTGCTGTTCATTTACTTAACATGCATTTACTAAGCAACAGTGTGCATGCTACTTGCTATGCTGTGGGCATATGTGATGAGTAAGACATGCCTCCTGACCTGGAGAATATTATTATAGTGTAGAGGTGAGGCCCATTCCAAATCTTAATTCAGTGTGTTACGTTTGATTGCATGATCATCTGGAGCATAGTGGGAACTCAAAAGAAGGAGCAAGCTATTATATGAGCAGGAGTTGGATGGTAAAATCATTTTTACCAATAAAAAAAATAAGATGAAGTGAAAGGATTAAGCAAAGAAAAAACCTTACAGACACATCATTGGGGGACTGAAGAAAGGAAAGGGCGTAAGGGAGGTAGAAGAGGGTAAGAGGGATGGATAGGGGTGGAGGGTGCCTTGACTTGGGGTGGTGAACCCAAAATGCAGTATACTGATGATGTAGTATAGAGCTGTACAGCCAAAACCTATATAATTTTATTAACCTGTTACCCCAATAAATTCAATAAAACTTTTTAAAAAATTAATAAGATGAGAATTCAGAAGGACATTTGTTACTTGAGTGACTTGATAGGAAAATGATTTGGGCCACCTTGGATAGCCACACTCCTTTCTCACCAGACAATGTCAAAGAAAAGGCTAGGCTCAAAAATTTCTCAGCTTTGTTTCCTGTTGGTTCAGGAATCATCTGTGTTCTTAAAAGGGGAAGCATGGCTTGAGGTTTTCAGGAAGATAACATAATTGTGATTAATCTTTGTTCTTCCTCTGGGAGCTATAAAACTTTCAAGGACAAGGATTTGTGTATATGCTCTGATTTTGGGGGGTAAGGATAAGAATTAATAGCCACAAATAATTACAACCCATGCTTAGTTGATCTGATGATACGTGGACTGTGTATTTTACTACTTTTAGAAAAAAAAACCCAGAGAGAAATGAGGACACATCATTTCACAACCCTCCAACACAGTCTGTGTGAAAAATAATTATGGGTGAAAGCTCAGGAAAGTTCTCATATAAAAATATCAAAAGAACTTCAGACAATCCAGAAATCCCAGCAGCATCAGGAAGCAAACAGTTACTGAATCAATGCTCTCTCTTCCCTGGACCCTTCAACCAATGAAACGACCAGATGTGACCCATAAGGTCAAAGCCGAGTAAGGGGTGCTTGGGAAGTACAGTAGAGGTAAAATAATTCACAGCTCCTCAAAAAACTTCCACTTTCTTTTATTAGCTGAAGCTAATTAAAACTTAACAAGTGAAGAAAGCACTAATATTGGAGGAAAGTAGAAAACCCAAAAACACTGAAGAAATATTATGTCTAGAGGGAAAAGAGGCCTTAGTACTGCTTTTTCGTCTATCTTTTCAATGTAAATGTGTCCTTCTTCATTAAAATTCTTCCCAAACTATAACTGGACTCTGACTGACACAGATATCTGTAATAAGAAACAAGATATTTAAAATGCTAGGTCCAAGAGCTAGACTCTACTGATAGCCAAAATAGCAGCACAGCTGTTAATTAGCATGCAGAAATCTTGTAAAAAATGTGGCAGAACATCTCCTATATTTCAATGCTACCAATAAAAACAGAGCACAAAACACTGAATTTCATCCATTAAATGCCACTACAATGCAATTTTGGACAGTTAGATTTTAAGATGCATCTTTATGGGGAGAGAGGATCAAGAAAATATAGAGGCTATGAAGCCATCATACACACTAAAATCAAGTGTCTCACTCTTTGTAACCCCTTTATTTAACCCTCTTAAAAACTCACTGCAGAGACCCTGATATTAACATCTGCACTTGTTTAGAGTTCCAAGTGAAACCCCGTTTCTGGTCTTTCCTGAGATTAATTCTAAAAAAGAAAAGCCAAACAAGGAACATCATTCTATTGTTTAGGTGCAATCATTATCAAACAAATAGAGCCAAGATACTGGTCAACGAAGTCACTAGTAGTTCTCAGTCTATAGTTGGGTAAGATGTTTAAGATATTCTTCTTTTATACAAAAGAAGCTTTTATAAGCCAAATATAAGGCCAAATGCTCACGAAATCTTAAAAATTCACTCATAAAAACTAGTATGTTGAATATAATTTTTAGAAGTCTAATACATTTAAAACGTGTTTAATCAGTACCTCCCAGTTTATGGGTTGAAGTTCATATATTTAAAAGCCAGGTTTGACAGTTTTGGGTGCCATATGAGCCCTTTGAGGTTTTGGGATTCCATATCCTACAGTAGGTATATTAAGTACTTTTGCATGCAATTTTTAGTTTAATCCTCATGACAGATCTATAAGGCAAGCATTATTTCCATTCTTTTATATATTTAATATTTATTGAGCATTCATTAAAGTCCAGAGACTATTCAAAGCTCCAGAGGTAGAGTAGGGAACAACCACCACACAGAGTGCTTGTCCTCCTGGAGGCTACATTCTTGTGCATACTGTTTCTTTCCTTCTTTCCTCCCCCCTTCCCTCCATCTCTCCCTCCCTGCCTTCCTACTTCCCTCCCTCCCTCCCTCCTTCCATTCTTCCGTTCTTCCTTCGACAGGGGGAAGCAGCAGGAAGCATCAACTGATATGTGTCTTGACTGGGCAAGCACAGGGTTTCGAACCAGTGATCTCAGCATTGCAGGCTGACACTTTATTCACTGCACCACCATAGGTCAGGCATGTTTTTTTTTACTTCTTTTCAATCTAACCCGGTCCTAAGCTAAGTTATTAGAAAGAAATTGAAAAATAAAACTTTCCTGATCTGTTGTGGCACAGTGGATAAAGCATCGACCTGGAATGCTGAGGTCGCTGGTTTGAAACCACAGTCTTCCCCAGTCAAGGAACACACAAGAAACAACTATGAGTTGATGCTTCATTCCCCACCCCCCTCCTTTCTCTTTCTCTTTCTCTTTCAAATCAATAAATAAAATCTTAAAAAAATAAAACTTTGTCTTAGACTATAGCTAAAATCTGATATAGATAACTGAGAGACATATAATATAAAAAATACAAATACATAAATAAATATATACTACATCTGAGAGTAATAAGGCTATGACAGAAGAAAAATAGTATAAGATCACTATGAAGTGCTGGAAACTTAATTTTATGTCAGAGGGTCATAGTGGTATAAAGCCCCCTATTAAGGCAAACTGAGGCATGAGACATTCAATGACCTAATCAGTAACTAGAGCTCAGACATCTCTTTCAGAACAACCGAAAAATAATTAATGTTGTATCAACATGCTTTTAATGCTAGCCTTGGAATGGCAGGATATCACCCAATGAATACTTTTTCTCTCATAAAGGTAAAAAATATCTTATCACCTTATTTCTAAAACATGAGATCTTCATTGTCACCACATGTACCCAAATAAGTATGATTATTTTTCTAATTCTTTATCAGCAGGATCTGGTTGAAAACATATGGAATTCTTTTTCACAGGTTAGCTCATGACTCATGTCAGCAAAATAGTTGTATCAGGTATCTGACAAGTTTGTATTTATGGTATTTCTAGACCTCATAAAATATATCATTTTTCTTACTTATACCCAGATATTTCTTTTCCCCAAAGCATTCTCCTTTCAAAAATAAACAAAAGACACTGATGATTCAAAATTGAAATTTGCTTGATTTTTTTCTATCTCATTAGAATCCATATCATTTGATTATCATCATCCCTTTGCTACGAGTCTGAATATATAGGGCAACAAGTGTCCACGTGTGGTTATTTAGTGTAGTATGCATGCATTTACTTACTTATTTAATTTATTTGTTCTAGATGGGCTGTCTTATTTCAAGTAGACCATCATAAGAAAAGTATAAAAATAAGATTTAAAAGATATTTGAATAATTTGCTGTACTTTTAAGTGTAAAAAGTCCACTCAGCCTAGAACTGATCATTTTTCCTAAAGGAGGAAACATCCTAGATCATCAAACAATGCATTTAAATAAGCAACAGGCCTGACAGATTCATAAGCAAACACATGAGTTTTGAGAATCACACTCAGGCAATACATATAAAATACATGGGTTGGAAAAAAATTAAAAGTACTAAGTCCTCCACTTCCAATAAAATACATTTTCCACCTCCACCGCCATTACAAGTAATATATCATCTCATCATCTCAAAACATCATATTGATATAAATAATAAAATTAATTATAGATTATTGTATAAATTATTGACATTGTATAATTATAGATATTGTATAATTATATAAATAATAATAATCCATTATTATTACTTTTCAGTACATTACAAATCATTCAGTTTTTCTTTATTTAGGGTACCATTTCAATTATTTTATAAATAGAAAATTTTGAAGGTCTTTTAAAGATCTGCTTATATTTTCCTCTGATCCAATCTGCTATATTCTTCAGTGTTTCTCTACTAAGTACTCTTAACAGTTTGGTAAAGGGGGTTGCAGTATTACCATATA
Organism: Saccopteryx bilineata; assembly: GCF_036850765.1. NCBI lineage: Eukaryota > Metazoa > Chordata > Mammalia > Chiroptera > Emballonuridae > Saccopteryx > Saccopteryx bilineata. Next base: position 218,231,126 of record NC_089493.1, on the reverse strand, counting down.
CTTTAAAATAGATAACAAGTTAAGAAAAATTATTATTTGCTACTAAGGTTTTGGGGATAAACCAGGGTTGTGCCATGTTAGCTTCATGGTAAATGAGACAGGTTTGATAGCTTACCTAGAAATTTTTCTTCAATCTCAAAATAATATTATTCTTTTCTTTTTGAGTGTGTGAGAGAGACTGATTGATTGAGGAAGAGAGAGAGAGAGAGAGAGAGAGAGAGAGAGAGAGACAGGAAGGGAGAGAGATGAGAAGCATCAACTTGTAGTTGTGGCACTTGAGTTGTTCATTGATTGCTTTCTCATCTGTGCCTTGACCAGGGGGCTACAGCACACTGAGTGACCCCTTGTTCGATCCAGAGACCTTGGGCTTAAGCCATAAACCTTGAGCTTCAAGCCAGTGACCATGGGGTTATGTTGATGAGCCCATGCTCAAGTCAGAGACCTAGGGGTTTTAAACCTGAGACCTCAGCATACCCAGTCAATGCTCTATCCACTGTACTTCCCACTGGTCACGCAAAATCATATCACTCTTTAAAATATATTTTACTGTCATGAATATTTAATGATTGATTCAGATCAGTGGTCTCAGTCTAGTATTAACTTTTTTTTAAATGAAAAAGGCTGGATTTTTAAATAATCATGTCATAATCCAGTAATCACCTGAGGGTGCCTCATTGGACTGGTGGGTAAAATAAACTTCTGTTAGTGTTGGCTGAATGTTGAAGAAGCAAATAAGTTGTTACATTTTTGTGGTTTTCACCATTTTTAAAAGGTAGAGCATGTTATAATGGAAGTTTTGATCAAACTCTAAGGCATTAGATGTCAAAGTAAGTTGACAGAAAACATTGTGAAATTAGACCTGTGAAACTGGCTGAGAATAGATGATCTCTTGAAATCTTCATGCATCAAGGGTATTAAATAGGGAAAGAGAAATGAAGATTTTTAGAAAAGGGAAGATTATTTTTTTTATTTAAAAAAGTTTTTTTTGAGATAAAGAGAGATAGTGAGGAGGAAGGGACAGGAAGAGAGAGAGGAAAAGGGGCTGAGGGAGAAAGTGGGAAGAGAGAGTGAGAGAGAGACATACAGAGAGACAGAGACAGAGTGCCCAAAAGAACTATACTTTCGCTACATAGCTAGATGTGTGCCCCTTGGAGTTGGAAATAGTGGGGAGAAATGAAGAGTTCTCATGCTGACTTTCACTTTAAAAAAACCTAAAAGGTGAGAGACCAGCTGGCTTGCTACTCTAACAGCTAGTTAAAAGAATTGGTGATTGGGTTTAGTTGGGTAAAGTAGAACTTCAAAAGTTTATTGGGTCAAAATACACACTGATGTTTCTGGTACATTGTGCATGAGTGAACTGGAATAAGATGCTTCTAGCTTTTGTCTAATAGAACCTCTGAGAAGAGCCAACTGGCCTCAGCAGAAAGAAATCAAGGTTATTACTGAGTTTCCAGAGAACGTGCAAATAATAAGCAACTCTCCAGAGGAGAGCAGCCAACTCATGACAGTACCAATTAAATAAAAATGCCAGTACTTTCCTGCATCTCTTCCCTTTCTCCCTCACCATGTTCCAGCCCTGTGGAACCAGAAACAAAGATTAGCTAGCAGAGGGGAAAAGAAATGGGGAAAAAAAGCTAACTGCACCCTCTTCCCTATCTTCAAACTTTATGCTTTAGTATATCTTTGCTCTTTGAAGTTAAGTAGTTCTAACCGAATAAAATTGATTCAAGGCTTTCTTTGTGATTTAAAATGACCATAGACCTTTTCCTTTTTTTTCTTTTAAAATCCAAGGTCAGAAAACTTGTCTTGCCCGCATTTCAAAGAAAGAGAAAGTGACAAAATGATATTGGTTTATGATTAGGTTTCATTAACCCTAACAATTAATTACATATAAATGGGGGGGAATCTTGATAGTGGTGGCTATTAGTCAAATTATATTGTCTTATTTATGACATCAGCAACTCTATTATTTGCTTTCATGAAAGGTTTTTAAGGGACTAAATTGTCTAGGTGATGTTATCTAACAACTATATTCTTGTAGAGTGCTTCATAGTTTCCAAAGCAATTTCACACACTTTATGTCTCTTATAGATAGGGCAATATTATCATCCTTATAATGACAAGGGAACCATGTGGCTAAAAATTTGCCCCCAGTTATCAGATGTGGAAACTAGAACTCAAATCCAGATCTCTGAACTCCCAGATCACTGCTATTTTTACTCTGCTGTAGTCACCAAAGTTTGATTGATGAGGTCTAAAATGAGTCTCTTTCATAATGAATTCTCCTAAAACTGATCACAGACTCCTTTGTATTTTGGTTGCTTGCTTTTAATTTTTATGAGTTCCTGGTGGTATCCATACAAGAGTATCTCTCTTTACAGATTTACCTTGGGGGTGCATTTCTTTTATTTCTTACCAAAAGACTCATAACTAGATACGAGTAGAAACATATTCTATTTTTTAAAGTTAAATACTTGCTAACTTACTAAAGTGCATGCCTAGTATTCATTGGAAAACTTGCAAAGAGAAGTCTAGTGATCTAGTTGGAGAAAGGTGGTATTCCCATTTACAAGGTATTAATATAACTAGTAAAATTTGTTCTGGCCTTTGGATGATCTCTGGTTCAAACCACCTGCTTTGGTTTTGAACCATGCTAATCAGCCCATTTTGATCTTGTCTCAGGCTATGCATCATGCACCTCTGTTCTCCTCACCTGACCCCAAACTACCCAGAAAAATGCTTTTCTTCCTTCAATGCATGGCTAACGTATCTCTGTTCAAGTCTTTCTCTGATCACGTATACTCCAAAGATATTTCCTTTATCTGAATTTCTGTGTTGCTAATGATTTACTGATCTCTGGGGTTTTTTTTGTTTGTTTTTTTTTTCAGAGACAGAGAGTCAGAGAGGGGGACAGATAGGGACAAACAGACAGGAACAGAAAGAGATGAGAAGCATCAATTATCAGTTTTTCGTTGCAACACCTTAGTTGTTCATTGATTGCTTTCTCATATGTGCCTTGACTGGGGGGGGGGGCGGACTTCAGCAGGCTGAGTAACCCCTTGATTAAGCCAATGACCTTTGGTTCCAAGCTGGTGAGCTTTGCGCAAACCAGATGAGCCCGGGCTCAAGCTGGCGACCTTGGGGTCTCAAACCTGGGTCCTCCACTTCCCAGTCCAATGCTCTATCCACTGCACCACTGCCTGGTCAGGCTGATCTCTTACTGTTTTTGTTTCTTTTTTTTTGTATTTTTCTGAAGTTGGAAACGGGGAGGCAGTCAGACAGACTCCCACATGCGCCTGACTGGGATCCACCTGGCATGCCCACCAGGGGGCGATGCTCTGCCTATCTGAGGCGTTGTTCTGTTGCAACCAGAGCCATTCTAGCACCTGAGGCAGAGGCCATGGAGCCATCCTCAGCGCCCGGGCCAACTTTGCTCCAGTGGAGCCTTGGCTGCAGGAGGGGAAGAGAGAGACAGAGAGGAAGGAGAGGGGGAGGGGTGGAGAAGCAGATGGGCGCTTCTCCTGTGTGCCCTGGCCGGGAATTGAACCCAGGACTCCTATACACCAGGCCAATGCTCTACCACTGAGCCAACCAGCCAGGGCCTGTTTTTGTTTCTTATTGTTCCAAATAGACTACATGCTTTTGAAAAACAGAGCTCCACTTAGTGACACCTGATGAAGATTTAAGAAACAAGAAATATTTATTCTTTTATCTTGATGGTAGTGCCAGTCTCTACTTAAATAAGATTTTAAAAGATAAAGAAAATTTATTTTCATTTGAAAATATTGAAATAACCAAATTAAAGCAAGTGAAATTCTGGTGTGGTTGAGGTCAGTGGTTTTCAAAATTCTAACCTATAGGTTAAAGGGCGTTTGGCTATTTTACCCTGACATATGTTACAAAGTAAAGCAACAGTTTTAAAAACAATTCTTTGTTGAATTATTCAAAATTGAAAATGAGAAATTACTTACTCTTTCTTTACCAATGATAGAAATCACTGTTATCTTTGTGTGTGAACAAACATCTCAAATTTTTCAACTTGGTACCATTTCCTTCTCTGTATGTTAAACATCACATGTACTGAAAACAAAACTGACTTTGAGAAGTCGATTGGAAAGGTCAGGCTTATATGTGAATCACTATAAACACTCATAAGTGTTGGGTATGAGCACAGCATTCTTCTATTCACTATAAACATAATCCTAAAACCAAGATCTAGTTCATTTTGGAGTAATTGTGATTATTTTGTGTCCTAAGGAGTTCTGATATAAAGATTTACGTCTCTATAGAAATGCATTCTAATGAAAATATACTTTTTAAGTAACGTCTTCATATATTGTTATCAAATAATTGCTGAGCATGGGTACCTACTATATATACACCAGACACTGTTCTAGACTTTTTGGATACAGTGCAATACAGAAGACCTTACTGTGATGACATTCTTTTTGGAGAAACAGAGAGTTAAAAAGATGAAATAAATATAATATTGGGTGGTGATCAGGGATATAAAGCAGTAAATAGAAATAGAGACTGAAAATGATGGTCAGGAAAGGTCTCTCTGAGGAGTGACATTTGAAGTGGCGAAGCATGCCATGAAAATGTCTGAAAGAAGAACATTCCAGATAGAAGATACAAGTGCAAAGACTTTGAGATAGGAATAGCTGTAAAAATATCTAACATGTTAAGTGTATTTATTAGGTGCTAAGTACTTTTCTGAGTAGCAGAAGAGTAGCATGAATAGAGTAACTGATTTAATTCTCACAGCAATCTTGAATCAAGGCACAGAGAAGTTTAATAACTTGTTTAGGCCCTGGCCGGTTGGCTCAGTGGTAGAGCATCGGCCTGGCGTGCAGAAGTCCCGGGTTCGATTCCCAGCCTATCGAACGTGCAGGAGAAGCGCCTATCTGCTTCTCCACCCCTCCCCCTCTCCTTCCTCTCTTTCTCTCTCTTCCCCTCCCACAGCCAAGGCTCCATTGGAGCAAAGATGGCCCAGGCACTGGGGATGGCTCCTTGGCCTCTGCCCCAGGCGCTAGAGTGGCTCTGGTCACGGTAGAGTGACGCCCCGGAAGGGCAGAGCATCGCCCCCTGGTGGGCAGAGCATCGCCCCTGGTGGGCGGGCCGGGTGGATCTCAGTCGGGCACATGTGGGAGTCTGTCTGACTGTCTCTTCCCCATTTCTAGCTTCAGAAAAATACAAAAAAAAGAAAAAGAAAAAGAAAAAAAAAAGAAAAATAACTTGTTCAAGGTTAAACTGTAGGGAAAGGCAGAACCAGAGTTTGAACCTAAGCAGTCTGTTTGGCTCAAGAATCCCATTCTCTAACTACTGAACACACAGCCTCTCTACACAAAAGGGCTGTTAGAGCTTATTACAGAGCCATGTCTCCTTAGCAAAAGTTGTAGCAAGAACTTCTAGAGCTGCAGAGTATCACCATCAAGAGATAAGGATATTTGCTTTGATTTTTAAAAAAAATAAAGGTTTATCAGCAGGAGCCAATACAATACCTAATAGAACTATATATGGATTAAAAAGTCTTCTGGAAAGACAAAATGGTGATGGAGTAGGTGGACGTACCAACTTCCACTTCCCAGAACCAAAGTGGATTACAAACTAATTTTAAGAACCATCATCTGGAAAAACCAACTCTGGACTAAACTAAGAGGACTCTTCAACCAAGGAACACTGAAGAAGTCACACGGAGACTGGTAGGAAAAGCAGAAACGCGAAGAGGGCTGCCCAGCTTCCCGGAGCGAATGGCAGCCAGGAGAGACTTGCGTGGTGAGAAGTGAGTTTAGCAGAGAGGGGAGGGTCCTGATTCCCAGGAACAAAGCCCCAGCCTGCAGCCCCAGAGCCCAGAAGAGACGTATAGACAGTATTTAGCTGGAAAGAAGACAGGATACTGTTTGTGAGAAAGAGACTGATTTCTCAGACCCAGGATTCTTCTTAAAGGGACCGTGCAGAAAACCTCTCTCACAACCACTCACCCGGGGCTCCGGGAGATGGGGAGAGAGGAGAGGACCGGAGTAGCAAGAAGAGAGTGTAATCTAGGAGGCACAGGGAGAAACATTTTGAGAGACAGCCACCCTAACTCCTGGGATGAATCACTCCCCAAAACTGAAGTGAATATTTCCCCTGGAAACAGCAATACCAGCAAAGGGAAGCAGGACACAAGCCAAACAAGCTCTCCTGTGGCACTCAGAGCAGAGTTGTTTAGAAGGAGGGAGCTTTTGGGGCTACAGTAGTGAGTCTTAGGGTCTGAGCTGCAGTACTCAGACCCACATGTCTGAGGGCTCACCCAAGGGCAGGCAGCAGCAGCAGGACGCAGAAGTGCGGTTCTGTCGGCAAGGGCGGAAGCCAGCTGGCCACCACTGAGGCCCAGGTGTGAGCTCAGTCTTGTCCAGCTGGGGAGGAAGGGACATGCAAAAGTGGTCAAGCCCAGCTGCAGACCGCCTGCAATCAGCCTGCAGGAGAAAGGCAGGAGCCCTGGAATGGGTAGAGACCTGCCCTTGAGCAAGGGTGCAGGAGCACAGCCTTGCCCTGCCTGTGCAACCCAGGCATGTGGCCTAACTTGGGAGCTGGCTCCTCCCGTGGAGGTGGAGCCAAAAGTCCAGAACAGGTGGAGTCCCACTACTGAGCGTGGGCATGCAGTCCCGCCCGGCCTGTGGAGCCAAGGCTTGCAGCTGTCCCACGAGCGGCCTCCTCCTGCAGGGGCAGGGCAAAAGCCCAGAATCAGGTGGAGACATGCAGCTGAGCAACGGTGCTCACCCCTGCCCTCAGGGCCGAGCTTAATGCCACCCGTGGGGGCAGAGTGAAGGTCAAGGCCAACGACGCTTGTACACCCGAGCACGTGATCACAGCCACTCTGCTGAAGGAGAGGCAGAAACCACAGCAACAGTCCCAGTGGGCAGGCACCAGCAATGCCCATACTCCAACGCCCTAGGCAGCAACAACAGAGGGGGTGGCAGGCCTGCAGACAGACCACACCTAGGGAACCAGAGGCCACACCCAGTGGGTTCCAGTGGCCAAAACCTTCTTTTACACACACAAAATGAGAAAACAGAGAAATGCAACACAAATGAATCAAGAGAAATCCCCAGAAAAGGATCTGAATGAGTCAGATATAACCAAATTACCAGATGCAGATTTAAAATGACAATTGTTAGAATGCTCAAAAATATTAGAACAACAATAGATAGTCATTATGAACACCTAAATAAAGAGATAGCAAATATTAAAAAGAACATTGAAGTAATAAAAAATAATCAGTCAGAAATGACAAATACAATATCAGAAATGTAGAACACAATGGAAGGAAGGAATTAAAAGCAGGATGGATGAAGCTCAGAATCGAATCAGTGAGTTAGAGGACAAGATAAATGAAGTCACGGAAGCAGAGCAGAAAAAAGAAAAGAACTCAAAAAGTTGGAGGAAACTAAGAGAGCTCTGTGACAACATGAAGAGAAATAACATCCGCATCATAGGGGTTCTTGAAGAAGAGAAAGAACAAGGGATAGAGACTTTGTTCAAACATATCATAGCTGAAAACTTCCCTCAATTAAAGCAGGAAAACATCTCCGAAGTTCAAGAAGCACTGAGAACTCCATTAAAGAGAAATCCAAAGAAATCTACAACAAGACACATCATAATTAAAATACCAAAGCTAAGTGATAAAGAGAAAATATTATAAGCTGCTAGAAAAATAAAGACTACCACCTACAAAGGAGCCCCCATAAGGATGACTTCAGACTTTTCAACAGAAACACTTGAGGCCAGAAGGGAATGACAAGAAATATTCAAAGTAATGCAGAACAAGAGCCTACAACCAAGACTCCTTTATCCAACAAGGCTATTGTTTAAAATTGAAGGAGAAATAAAAACCTTTCCAGAAAGAAAAAAACTCAACGAATTCACTACAACCAAACCAAGGCTGCAAGAAATGCTAAGAGGCCTGTTGTAAACAGATCAAAGGAGAAAAAGAATATAGCTAAAGCAAAATACAGTTTTAAAGAATTAAATGGCAATAAACAACTATATATCAATAATAACCTTAAATGTAAATGGATTAAATGATCCAATCAAAAGACATAGGGTCTTTTGATGGATTAAATGATCCAATCAAAAGACATATGCTGTCTACAAGAGACACACCTTAAAACAAAAGATGCACATAGACTGAAGGTAAAAGGATGGAAAAAATATATCATGCAAATGGAAATGAAAAAAAAGCTGGGGTAGCAATACTTATATCAGACAAAATGGACTTTAAAAGAAAGGCTATACAAAAAAAAGAAAAGAAAGGCTATAGTAAGAGATAAAGAAGGTCACCACATAATGATAAAGGGAGCAATCCAACAGGAAGATATAACCATTATAAATATCTACGCACGTAATATGGGAGCACCTAATTATATAAAGCAGACTTTGATGGATTTAAAGGGCAAGATCAACAGCAATACTATAATAGTAAGGGATTTCAATACCCACTAACATCACTAGGTAGATCCTCAAGAAAGAAAATTAACAAAGAAACAGCAGACTTAAAGGACACACTAGATCAACTCGATTTAATACATATCTTCAGAAACTTTCACCCTAAAGCAGCAGAATATACATTCTTTTCAAGTGCTCGTGGTACATTCTCTAGGATAGACCACATGTTAGGGCACAAAAGTGGTCTCAACAAATTTAAGAAGATTGAAATCATATCAAGTACTTTCTCTGATCACAATGGCATGAAACTAGAAATGAACCGCAACAGAAAAGCTCAAAACTCTCAAACACATGGAAACTAAATAGCAGGTTGTTAAATAACAAATGGATTAAGAAGGAGATCAAAGAAGAAATAAATCCCTGGCCGGTTGGCTCAGTGGTAGAGCATTGGCCTAGCGTGCGGGGGACCTGGGTTCGATTCCCAGCCAGGGCACATAGGAGAAGCGCCCATTTGCTTCTCCAACCCCCTCCTTCCTCTCTGTCTCTCTCTTCCCCTCCCGCAGCCAAGGCTTCATTGGAGCAAAGATGGCTCGGGCACTGGGGATGACTCCTTGGCCTCTGCTCTAGGTGCTAGAGTGGCTCTGGTCATGGCAGAGCGACGCCCCGGAGGGGCAGAGCATCGCCCCCTGGTGGGCAGAGTGTCGCCCCTGGTGGGCGTGCTGGGTGGATCTCGGTCGGGCGCATGCGGAAGTCTGTTTGACTGTCTCTCCCCGTTTCCAGCTTCAGAAAAATACAAAAAAAAAAAGTAGAAATAAAAAATTCCTAGAAACAAATGACAATGAGCAGACAACAATTCAAAATCTATGGGACACAGCAAAAGCAGTACTGAGAGGGAAGTTCATAGCACTGCAGGCACACTTTAAGAAACTAGAAAAAGCTCAAATAAACAACTTAAGTCTGCATGTAAAAGAACTAGAAAAGAACAGCAAGTAAATCCCAAATGTAGTAGAGGGAAGGAAATACTAGAGATCAGAGTTGAAATAAATGACATAGAGGCTAAAGAAACAATACAGAGGATTAATGGAACTAGGAGCAGGTTCTTTGAAAAAGTAAACAAGATCGATGAACTTTTAACTAGATTAACCTAGAAAAAAAGAGAGAGGACACAAATAAATAAAATTAGAAATGAGAGTGGAGAAATAACAACTGACACAACAGAAATACAAAATATTGTAAGAAAATACTATGAAGAACTATAATATATGCCAAAAAACTAGACAACCTAGAGGAACTGGACAAATTCCTTGAAACATACAATCTTCCAAAATCAATCTGGAAGAATTAGAAAACCTAAACAGACCGATTACAACAAATGAGATGGAAATAGTTATAAAAAAACTCCCAACAAAAAAAAGTCCGGGGCCTGATGGCTTCACAAGTGAATTCTACCAAATATTCAAAGAAGAACTAACTCCTATCCTCCTGAAGCTATTTCAAAAAATTCAAGAGGAAAGAAGATTTCCAAGCACCTTTTGTGAGGCGAGCATAATTCTGATTCCAAAACCAGGCAAAGACAACACAATGAAAGAAAATTATAGACCAATATCCCTGATGAATATAGATGCTAAAAACTTCAACAAAATATTAGCAAACCCGATCCAACAATATATGGAAAAAATCATACACCATGATCAAGTGGGAATTATTCTTGGGAGACAAGTCTGGTATAATATTCACAAATCAATCAATGTGATTCATCACATAAACAAAAGGAAGGAGAAAAACCACATGATAATTTCAATAGATGCAGAAAAACATTTGATAAAATCCAGCACCCATTCATGATCAAAACTCTCAGCAAAGTGAGAATACTGGGAACATACCTCAACATGATAAAAGCCATCTATGACAAACCCACAGCCAACATCACACTCAATGGGCAAAAATTAAAAGCAATCCCCTTAAGATCAGGAACAAGGCAGGGGTGCCCCCTTTCACCACTCTTATTCAATATAGTCCTGGAAGTCCTCGCCACAGCAATCAGACAAGAAGAAGAAATAAAAGGCATTCAAGTTGGAAAAGAAGAAGTAAAACTATCATTATTTGCAGATGATATGATATTGTATATAGAAAACCCTAAAGTCTCAGTCAAAAAACTACTGCACCTCATAAATGAATTCAGCAGAGTGGTAGGATATAAAATTAACACTGAGAAATCAGAGACATTTTTATATACCAACAATGAACTGTCAGAAAGAGAAATTAAGGAAACAATCCCCTTTACTATTGCAACCAAAAAAGTAAAGTACCTAGGAGTAAATTTAACCAAGGAGACTAAAGACTTTTACTCGGAAAATTATAAAACATTTTTAAAAGAAATTAAGAAAGACACAAACAAGTGGAAGCATATACCGTGTTCATGGTTAGGAAGAATAAACATCATTGAAATGTCTATATTATCCAATGCTATCTATAAATTCAATGCAATACCAATTAAAATACCAATGACATACTTTAAAGATATAGATCACATATTCCAAAAATTTATATGGAACCAAAAAAAGAACACGAATAGCCTCAGCAATCTTAAAAAAGAAGAGGGAGGTATCACACTTCCTGATATCAAGTTATACTACAAGGCTATTGTACTCAAAACAGCCTGGTACTGGCATAAGAACAGGCATATAGATCAATGGAACAGAACAGAGAACCCAGAAATAAACCCCAGCTCTATGGACAACTGATATTTTTGACAAAGGAGGTAAGAGCATATAATGGAGTAAAGACAGCCTCTTTAATAAATGGTGTTGGGAAAATTGGACAGCTACCTGCAAAAAAAATGAAACTAGACCACCAACTTATACCATTCACAAAAATAAACTCAAAATGGATAAAAGACTTAAATGTAGGCTGTGAAACCATAAGCATCTTAGAAGAAAACATAGGCAGTAAGCTCTCCGACCTCTTTCCCAGCAATATATTCAATATTTGCCGATTTATCTCCACGGGGAAGTGAAATAAAAGACAGGATAAACAAATGGGACATTATTAAACTAAAAAGCTTTTGCACAGCTAAAGACAATAAGAACAGAATAAAGAGACAAACTATACAATGGGAGAACATACTTGACAATATGTCTGATAAGGGGTTAATAACCAAAATTTATAAAGAACTTGTAAATCTCAACTCCAGGAAGACAAACAATCCAATCAAAAATAGGAAAAAGAAATGAATAGACACTTCTCCAAAGAGGACACACAGATGGCCAATAGGCATATGAAAAAATGCTCAACATCACTAATCATTAGAGAAATGCCAGTTTAAAGCACAATGAGATATCACCTCACAGAGGTCAGAATGGCACTCATCAACAAAACAACACAGAATAAGTGCTGGCGAGGATGTGGAGAAAAGGGAACCATCCTGCACTGCTGGTAGGAATGCAGACTGGTGCAGCCTCTGTGGAAAACAGTATGGAGATTCCTCAAAATATTGAAAATCTAACTGCCTTTTGACCCAGCTATCCCATTTTTAGGAATATACCCCCAAAACACCATAGAACGGCTCCAAAAGGAGAAATGCACCCCCACGTTTGTGGCAGCATTTTTCACAATAGCAAAGATCTGGAAACAACCCAAGTGCCCGTCAGAGGACAAGTGGATTAAAAAGCTTTGGTACATATATAATATGGAATACTACTCAGCCATAAGAAATAATGACATCGGATCATTTGCAATAACATGGATGGACCTTGATAACATTATACGGAGTGAAATAAGTAAATCAGAAAAAACTAAGAACTATATGAATTCATACATAGATGGGACATAAAAATGAGACTCAGAGACATGGGCAAGAATGTGATGGTAACGGGAGTGGGGGGGTAGAAGGGGATGGGGAGAGGAAGGAGAGAGAGGGGGTGGGGGGAGGGGAGGGGCACAAAGAAAACCAGATAGAAGGTGATGGAAGGCAATTTGACTTTGGGTGAGGGGTATAATCAAATGTCAAAATAATCTGGAGAAGTTTTCTCTCAACATATGTATTCTGATTTATCAATGTCACTGCATTAAATTTAATAAAAAAATGTCTTCTGGAAAAATAATGAACACACATATCAATTTGTGTCCAGGCTATAGACAACTCTCCTGTGTTATAGCTAAGAACACACTATAAGCCTGCTTCTTTGATTGCATCTGAAATGATGAGCAGAGATGGAACTCTGGTACTTCTTCTCCTAAGTGGTACATCTGGTTTTCCCAGACGGCAAACAGGAAATTACAGATACACACTGAGCTGAGGATAAAACCACCATACAAGGCTTGGGCTGTTGCTGGCGCAAATTAATAAAAATGCTTGTGGCTCCTATTGACTCAAACTATAGCTTGTTTGTTCTCTTGTGAAGGAAAAAAAAACCCTAGCCAGAAATCAAGTTTTAAGGATGTCAATAAAGAATTGGAGCAAAACAGTGAACCCTTTCAGCACTCTGAATCACATGTAAAATGATCATGAAGGCTCTTTTCTAGGGTGCCTCCCATTTATGGGTCTACAAGTACAAGTTTGTTAAAGTCCTGACATACATAACTTTAGATCTGTGTAAAGGAAACAGGATAGAGATTGTTTGCTAATGTGTAGGGTATTATTTTTAAAAGGCTGCTGTTTTTTCTAATACTGGAATTTCACTCAGATTAAATTATCCCAATTTAATATTTAAAGATAACTTTTCTGCAATGCAATTGGCTAAAAACTAAAAGACACTGGGCTTAAGCACTGGAACATCTGTTTTAATATCCAAGGCAGTATACATATCTTGTGATGTCCAATAGACAGCTCTAGCCCAGCTGTGAATGAAATAAACCAGTTTACTTCATGGCCAAAAAAAAGTGTTATTTTTTTATATACCAACGGTACTGAATACTTGTAATTTATTGTCATTTATGGTGACTTCCAACTATATAACTTCTGGATTTTTTATCAATCAAAAAAAAGACTATAGCAAAGAACATTTCTTTAATATTGCATTAACTGCTCAACTAATTTCAGAGACATTTGGGCAGAGGTTGGTGAGATCATCTTTGAATGGGGTGAGCATATCTTTCTGTCCTAAGGGTGTATGGATTAGAGTAATTAGATCACAGGTGAATCAGTAAAAACTGAATAAGAGCCTCAAGATTAATACTTCTGTGAAGCAGTTAAATAAGTTCCAAATTTCTTCCATAATCCTTAAAACTATTTCCTAATGGAGAGCTCATTTTAGTCAACTCACCTAAGTTCTTCTCAAATGTAAGGTGTTTCTTATACAAAGAGGAAAGGAAAATAATAACAAATTTAGCATGTGTTTATCTGCATGAGTTCAATTTGTTTTCAGGGCATTAAAAAGAAAATTGCAAATCAGTGTAGTCTCATGATTATATGAAGATAGAGATTATATCAACCAATTAAAATTAATAATTAAGATCTGGCTTCTGAAAACCTTCCTCTGGCTTCCAGATATATTTCTTTTTCAAGAAGGTTCTAGACCGGTTATATATAAGAGGTTATTTCACATTGGTTAAGTCATTTAACATAGCTAGGCCCCAATCTCATTATCACTTAATGAGAGACCAGAGAAGGAAAGGTAAGGTAGAAGATAAGCCTTTAGTTTCTTTGCTGAACCGAAATTCTATTGCTTAATTCCATTTTGACCTTGATTGAATAACATCATAAAGATGTTATTACCATGTGTTTTTTTCTAGTATAACTTATGATATTAATAAACCCCATCTTTCATAATTATAGCTAATGAACTCTTAGTTGATAATAATAGATTGAAACAACAGACCAGATGACCTAAAACTGAAGATAATTGAAAATTATATCAGTATCACATCATCATTTACCTTCCACTTGGATTAATAGCATATCTAGCTATTTCACTGAAAACTCAGTAGTTAGAAAGCTGGCAGTCTAGGAGTTTGCTATGCATGATGATGTCACCAGCATAAATACATTTGTTTGGTAGATCCACAACACAGATTCCATTCACAGATAATTAAAATTAAGTATATGTACAAATTAGCATCAGCGCACATTTAGTCAGCAAATGTTTTAGAGCCTTTTATGCTCCAGCCTCTGACACAAATTTGCACAGCACATGACTCCTGCCTCTATGAAGCTGATATTCATCTAACCAGCCACTCTGACTCTAAGCAGCACAGAGCCCCCAGCCGTCAGACATATTAAAAGAAAATCTATTTTAAGGGATTCCACAGAAGGCTCCTAATTTCTCCTAACACTAATTAACTACCAGTTAAATAAATTTCCCTATCTCTAATCCAAATGTTTTGTAATTCTACTCAAACTTTTTTTTTTCAGTTTTAGCATGAGTATAGATGCAAAAACAAAAATAGCCACTGGTTTTCCTGAGTTAGAAATATAGCATTAAGTTAGAAGAGAGCATTAAGTTTCTCTTTTCTTATGGCAATAATTTTACATCTATTATGCTCTTAAAAGGCTTTATTTTGCATAGATGATACACTACACACATATTTATTGGTTTTTAAACTTTATTTTCGACCCATTACTCACTTTTTTTTTTTCAGAGAGAGAGAGAGAGAGAGAGAGAGTCAGAGAGAGGGATAGACAGGGACAGAGAGACAGGAACAGAGAGAGATGAGAAGCATCAATCATTAGTTTTTCTGTATGGTGTTGTTTGTTTGTTTGTTTGTTTTTTGTATTTTTCTGAAGCTGGAAACGGGGAGAGACAGTCAGACAGACTCCCGCATGTGCCCGACCGGGATCCATCCGGCACGCCCACCAGGGGTGAGGCTCTGCCCACCAGGGGGCGATGCTCTGCCCCTCGGGGCATTGCTCTGCCACGACCAGAGCCACTCTACACTCTAGCGCCTGGGGCAGAGGCCAAGGAGCCATCCCCAGCGCCCAGGCCATCTTTGCTCCAATGGAACCTCGGCTGCGGGAGGGGAAGAGAGAGACAGAGAGGAAGGAGAAGGGGAGGGGTGGAGAAGCAGATGGGCGCTTCTCCTGTGTGCCCTGGCTGGGAATCGAACCTGGGACTTCTGCACGCCAGGCCGACGCTCTACCACTGAGCCAACCGGCCAGGGCCAATTATTAGTTTTTCATTGCGACAGCTTAGTTGTTCATTGATTGCTTTCTCATATGTGCCTTGACCGTGGGGCTACAGCAGACCGAGTAACCCCTTGCTCGAGCCAGCGACCTTGGGTCCAAGCTGGTGAGCTTTGCTCAAACCCGTTGAGCCTGTGCTCAAGCTGGCAACCTCGGAGTCTCGAACCTGGTTCCTCAGCATCCCAGTCCGACGCTCTATCCACTGTGCCACCGCCTGGTCAGGCCCCATTACTCATCTTTATAGAACTCCTCTGAATCTTTTCCAACTGGGCCTTCAGTGCTTCATCCTCTCACCATACTGATTGGTTAGGGATGAGCAATGACTCAGACTTCCTTGTTTTCATGGTGGGGAAGCAGCATACTTTCCCACTGGAAACCAGAAGGACCATGTAGGCTAAGAGCTGCCAGTGGCCTCTTCCCGCCTCATGTAGAAAGCCTGCCCAGTTAGGGAAATAACAAAGGAACCCAGAGGTGAGTCATGGACTGAGACAGAACTCTATGAAATTTTTTGTATTCAGAGCTGCCTGAATCTTACCCTGGTCAGAAAGTTTTTATATACATGAGCTATGTGTTTTCTTATGCTAGTTCAAGTTGGATTTTGTCAATTGCATTTTAAATACTCCAAAAAGATGCTCCTAGTAGTGCCTTAATTCCAAAAAACTTACAGTGTGGACACCAGGTTCAATACATTCCTGTCACGGTTGTATAAATATTCTATATTATCCAGAATGTCTGTGGGAAGTAAGACAAAATGAAGAAAGATGATAAATCTCAGGATTCCAGAATTAACATACTGGAAATTTAATGTGTATTAAATAATGGTATTCTACTCTAATTTAAAATTTTAAGTTTGGAAGGGATCATTCTGGTAGGAAAATCTCAGTTAATTTTTTTTTCACCAACTGATAGCATAAGGACATTCTTTCTCCAATGAATTCAAGCAAAAAGAGCTATTTATTGAGATTAGGAGGTATGTGTGACATTTCAATTCCCTATAGTTCATCTTTCATCTGCACCAAAGTTAGTTCTTAAGAGCTCTGGAGAGAGTCAGATTCCTTATGTGTATATATCTAAAATGCTCGCTGTCACTGAAATAGAAGTGAATTTATGAGATAAATCCCCAAGAGGCTAGTTAATTCCTTCTAGGCATTCTGCCTATGCAGTTGCCCCTGCCAGAAATCTGAGAATCATCCATGACTTTCTTTTTCTCTCTTTAAATCAAATCAATCACCCAAGCCTGACAACTATATTTTTTGAATATTTTTAATCCATTCATTTTTCTTCATCTATGCTGCCACTGTCTGTAGGCTAGATCACTATCACTTCCTGCCTGGCTTATGGTAATAAGCTTAGAACTCCACTGTCAACATTTCCCTACTCCTTTAAAACCCATTTCTTATAAAACAATGTAATGGGGGAAGCCTTTTAAAATGCAAATATAAGAAGGTATATTCTCTCTTAAACCTTCAGTGACTGTGCATTTTCATCAGATTCAAGACCCAAATACAATCTGGTTCCTCTCTGTTTGTTTTACTCTAATCTAGGAAGACTGGTCTTCTTGTTCCTCCAACAATGCAGGCACCCTTCATCCAGTAGGATTATCCTTCTTCTCAGACCATTATATTCCCTCCTCTTAACTGGTAATTGCTACTACTCATTAGGCCTTGTTCTCAAATGTTATTTCCTCAGGGACATCGTCTTTGACATCACAGACTAGACTGAGTCTGCCCAATATATAATTTTATAAACCTGTTTGATTCCGTCTAGTGGAATTTACTCAAATTGCAATTAATTATTTTAAGGGCTGTTTAAAGCCTGTAAGCTTCCTGAAGGCATTCATTATGTATATCTTGTTCCTTTCTTATTCCTCCTAGTATATTAAAGAGGTCATTAATTATCTATCTGTCCATATAAATAACATTATTCCCCCTCCTCCAACTAATGTGACAATACCCCTGTCCCCTTACTTGATGGAATATAGGTTGTGAGATAGTTCTCAATGAGTATGTTTCTGTATGGCTTGCAAGCAAAGGCACTGACAACTTTTGTCCTGGATTATTTTTTCAAGAATGCATTGAAAGCCTTAGAAGATAGTGCTTCCTTCTTGAGAAGAAGGCATATTTATTTACTGTCTAGTGTAATAAAGATTTATTTTACAGTTTGAACAAGTTTTTAGAGTCATGACCCCCTCTCCACAAAAAATCCCAAAGAGCCAATGCCATTTTGAGAAAGAAAAACAGAGCTAGAGGCCTCACATGCCCTCATTTAAAACTATATTACAAAGCTATAGTAAATAAAATACTATAAAATATAGTGGTATGGTTTTGGCATAAAAACAAACACACAGAGCTGACATCAGTGGAGCAGAATAAATAGATCCACACATATATGGTCAATTAATTTACAACAAAAGAGAATATACAGTGGGGAAAGAATACTCTCTCCAAATAATGGGGTTGAGAAACAAGACAGCCATATGCAAAAGAATGAAACTGGGTGATATGTAAAAATAAACTAAAAATGTTAAAGACTTGAGTATAAGACCTGAAACCATAGAACTTCTAGAAGAAAACATAGATGGTAAATTCCTTGACATTGGTCTTAGTGATGATATATTGGATTTAAAAACAACAGCAAAGGCAACAAAAGTAAAAAATCAACATGTGGGACTATATCAAACTCAAAAGCTTCTGCATAGCAAAGGAAACTATTAACAAAATGAAAAGGCAATCTACTAAATGGGAGAAAATATTTGCAAATCGTGTATTTGATAAGGGCTTGATATCCAAAATATATTTAAAAAAATTAATGCTCTTCAATATCAAAAACAATCCAATTTAAAAATGACCAGAGGATCTGAATACCATATTTCCCTATGTATAGGACACCTGTTTTGAAAAATTTGGGGTATAAAAACTGGGTGCATTTTATTACAATTTGGGGTCTAAAAAATGCTAGATTTTTTTACTTGCATTTCTCGCCTTTTCACACTTGTTTTTGCACTCATTGTTGAAGACAGTGATTTGTTATCAGACACAGATGAGGACAAGCTAATAGATGGGAGTTTTCACAGTGATGAGGGATTATACGAATTTTATGATGAATAAAATTTGAGTTCAATAACTTTATGTAATACATTTTTTTATTCAAATTTTGGGCTCCAAAATTAAGGTGCATCTTATACATAGGCGCATCTTATACACGGGAAAATATGGTAGATATTTTTGCCAAGAAGACATACAGATGGCCAACTGTATATGAAAAAATGTTCAACATCACTAATTATCAGAAAAATACAAATAAAAATCACAGTGAGTTATCACCTTCCACCTATTAGAATGGTTATTATAAAAAGACAAAAAATAACAAGTGTTGATTAGGATGTCGAGAAAAGGAAACCGTTGTGTACTGTTGGCAGGGATATAAATTGTTGCATCCACTATAGAAAGCAGTGTGGAGGTTCCTTCAAAAATTAAAAATACAACTACCACATGATCCAGCACCCTTTCATGTGTCTTGGCCATCTGTATATCTTTGGAGAAATGTCTATTTAGGTCCTCTGTCCATTTTTTAATTGAATTGCTTTTATTTTTTTGATGTTGAGCTGCTTTAGTTCTTTATATATTTTGGATATTAGCCCCTTATTAAATATATCTATCATCTGCAAATACCTGAAGAAAACAAAAACACTAACTTGAAAAGATATACACATCCTTATAATATCCCATATAATCAGTTATCTTTTATGTTTGTCTTTTATTTGTCTCTGCCTCAAAAGCTCCACAGAACAGGGATCTAAGATCTATTAACTTATTTTTCACTGTTCTTTTTGTTTTCTTTTCTTCTTCCCATTGTAATCACTTAGAACAGGGTATGGCATAAAGCAGTTACTCAATGTAATTTATCGTTAAAAAGGCTACTGCTTTGAAAAGACACTAACAATCATTGGCATTATTGATCATTAGAAGAAATAAGCACAAAAACAATGTTCAGAATGAAAAGGGGATATAACTTTAGGTATAACAAAATAATATGAAGCACTTTATGCCCATAAATTGGCATACTTGATAAAATAAACAGAGGTGTTTTTTTTTGTTTTGTTTTGTTTTTTGTATTTTTCTGAAGCTGGAAACGGGGAGGCAGTCAGACAGACTCCCGCATGTGCCCGACCGGGATCCACCCGGCATGCCCACCAGGGGGCGATGCTCTGCCCATTCGGGGCATCACTCTGTCACGACCAGAGCCACTCTAGCGCCTGGGGCAGAGGCCAAGGAGCCATCCCCAGCGCCCGGGCCATCTTTTGCTCCAATGGAGCCTTGGCTGCGGGAGGGGAAGAGAGAGACAGAGAGGAAGGAGGGGGAGCGTGGAGAAGCAGATGGGCGCCTCTCCTGTGTGCCCTCGCCAGGAATCGAACCTGAGACTTCCGCATGCCAGGCCGACGCTCTACCACTGAGCCAACCGGCCAGGGCCTCAAAAGTTATTTATTAAAAAGGAAAAACATGAAATTTCTAAGAACTATTAAATAAACTGGAGCCAAAACTCACCCCATATCTTCAGATCAATAGGTTTTAAAGGGGTCTTAAACAAACATTTATAGAAAAGATAACTTCTTTGTATATAAACTGTGTTGTAAAATAGAAAGTCACCCACCTAATTTTTTGATGCTACCATAACTTAGATACCAAAAGACCAGAAACATATGAGAATCATATTTTTTGTTTCTTTTGTTTCATATGAGAATCATTTTAAACTAATCTTGCCTATGAGTATGCATGCAAAAAATCCAAATTAAATATTAGTAATTTGAATCGAGTGGACTAAAACAAAGTAAAGTTTATTTAATGATTTCAAAGAGGACTTAACATAAGTATGCCTGTGAACATAATCTCCTCAGTAACATGAAAGCAGGAATGTGCAGCAATGAAAAGAGTGTGATATTGCTACATAAACAAGCATATGGAAGAGAAAAAAGTCTACCCACATCTGAATGGAAATCTTAGTATATAATAAATAACTGGGGGAAGAATCAATTAATAAATGGCACTGAGACAATTTATTATTAAAAAAATAAATTCCTAATTAATACCACTCTCAAAAATACATACTACATAAGCAAAATGTCTAAATGTGAAAAGTAATACTTTGAATATCTTAAAAGACAATATAAGAAATTACTTTGTGATATTGGATGGATTATTGTTTAAGCAAGGTACAAAATCACAAGTGTTACAGGAAAATAAGAGTGAATATGACAGCATAATTTTAAACACTTCACAAAATGACAAGGGGCAAAAGAGAAGCAGATATTTGCTACATATTTAATTGAGAAGTGATTACCATCATAAAAATAAGTTATATAAAGACTCCTACAAATCAACAAGAAAAAGACAATCTCATAGAAAAACAGGTAATTATTTGAAGGGAAAAGACACCACGTTGTTGAAGCTATGTGGATATACTCCTACATGGCTGGTGGCATGTAACTTGTTGCTACTATTTTCAAGAGTATTTTGGCAATGTCTACTAAAATTTCAGATGTGCCCCCATCAAGTCCAGCAGTTTATTTCTAGCCAGAGGAACTTTTGTACACATGCACATGCAAACGTGTTCATTGAAGCACTGTTTATAACAAGGAAAAAACTACATGTGTATCTATGGATAGATAACTGGAGAAATAAATCATATTATATACATATTTTATCATATAGAAGAACAGTTTAGTGAATAAACTATAGGTATGTGTATCATTTTAGAATAACCCAAAAGTATTATAACAAGCAAATGGAGAAAGAATAAGAACATTTATATAAGTTAATATTCTATGTAGTTCACTATGAGTGTGAATAAAAAGGATATACATTAACCTTTATAATATGAAGGAGTAGAAAGGGGAGTTGACCTGTATCTATGGTTTATTTCTTTAAAAAAACAAACAAGGAGAAACATCTAACATTTTTACTTGGACTTTGGCTCAGTCATACTTGGTGAGTGGTAAGTCTGGAAAAGGCTATATTTAAAGAGGTTGGCCCTTGATGGTAGAGATGTCATAACACAAAAGGCAAAAGGTAAAGATACTAAAACCAACTTGAAGGAGTCAAAGTCAGCTTAGAGTCTTCCGGAAATAGAGACACAGGTAAATAAGCCATCCAGAAGGAATGGTGAAATAGCTCTCGATAAATGTATGGTGCACAAGCAAGACTGTAATTGAGGCCGACCTTGGTTCTGTTTGAAACTCTAGGTTCCACGGCATCAGACACTGTAGGTTTCTTTAGATAGCTGGGTATGAGTAAAAGGGGGGAATAGTAGAATTGTTCATAGCTTCATAGATTTTGGTAGGAATCTTTCCCTATACTGTGATCCAGACAGCCTCAAAACAGATTCAGAAGAAGTGTAACTCTATTCTTTACTCATAAATCTTTTCCTACTTCTTTTTATAAGAAATAAAAACAGAGAAAAGTTAAAATTCAACCAGTCACTGGTTTAGAGAATTACATAACAAAACCAAACCAGGACTTGAGCAGCAAGTGGGTCTCGTTATTTGGGAAATCTTGACTTAGAAAACAACTTCCATACAACAAAAGAAAACCTGCTGGCTTGGTGAACCTTACAAAGCAGCAGTCTCCTTAAAAAGTCTATTGTAAGATCAGTATTTACACCACCAACAGCACTGTCAATAAATTAGACTTCCTATGGTACAACACAGGAATAGGCAATGTTCCTTGTTTATCTTTGGCTGCTGTTTACTTTTAGCGCTGCTGTGGGAACGAGAACTCAAATAATGCTAAGGTTTCCCTTAAAGAGATCCTTATTAGACAGTCTGGAGCTATGTAGGAAGCACAGTACACTCATGCAGAAGGACAAAATTAACTTCTTTGTTACCCTCTCCCCTGCAACACTGCCATCACTCCAGTGTGTCCTCAGCACAGAGGAGAACCTTGTCATTTCCATGACCTCGCTCTTTGCACCAAGTGCCTGTTCCATCTTGCCTAACAACATTCTGGACCGCCCTTTCTCATGCTGTTCCCCATAATTTTCCAGTTTGGGCAGGCCTTGCTTTGCTCTTAAGTAAGGAAATGCACCTGCTGTGTTTTAACTTCTCAGCATTACAAATTAACAGAATCCCCAAAGTAGGCGTTGTGAAGAATATGAGATTTAATCAAGTTTTTAACCTGGATTCTATGATGAGGTTCAGGGGCCCAAGAAATTAATTGAATTTATGGCTGCTCACTTCTTGAGAGAGAGAGTTCTAAGCTTTTATTATATTGTCATAGGTGAGCAACTATTATTTAGTCTATTCATTGCTCTATAAATTGGAAAGTGAAGAACAGTGTTCCCTAGAAGACAGTTCATTAATGGCAGAGAGAGGACTAGTGCTAGTCCCCTGGATGTTAGGTCCAATCCTTATCACACTGTAAGAGCTGAGGTTAACCTGTCTTCATGAAAACATTCATTCTTAATGACAGTTGACATTTTTACTGAGGCCTTCAGTGTTCTCATCTCTCATCTGCCCGGTCATTTTGGCATGCCTCTAAAATCCGTTCAGCACAGATGGCTGTATTGCCTAGGAATTCAGGAATGTTTACATTCAAAGTGCTATTAAACCTGCCTTGGCCAGATAGTTCAGTTGGTTAGTGTCATCCCGATGTGGGTTTGATCCCAGTCAGGGCACATAAGGAACAGATCGATGTTTCTGTCTCTTTAAAATATTCAGTAAATAGATTTAAAAGAAACAAAGTGCTATTAAACCACCTTAAGTCATCGGTGAACCTTTCCCCTCCATTAACTGAACTCCAAGGAGGCAGCAATCCAAAGTCATCCCTCCTTCATTGTGTATACTTTTTTCCTTCTAGTCCTCAATATCAATCTTAAAATTTTCAGTTTTTCAGGACTTATATTGCAATACAGGGAAAGGGAATTGTATCATGGGAGAAAAAATATTAAATAATGAAATTGCAAGATTTTTAAAAAGTACTTTGGTTAATGTTCACAAAATAACAAAGGGATCAAATAAACTTTGACTGCTTTAATTTTTAAAAGGCATTGTTTTGTGCCCTGCTCCAGTGAAATCCTGCATTTAATTTGCTGATATCACACCTGTTCTGCTTTCAAGCACTGACAAACACTTAACCTTATTTATAAGGAGCAGAAGTTTCCTAAAGGTTAACAGGATTATAGGCTAGTGGTTTAAAGGATGGACCTTGAAGTAGGTTCATATCCCAGCTAAGCTACTTGCTAGTTGTGTGACTTGTACAAGTTTTATATAATCACCTGGTCCCCCAGTTTTCTCATTTTCAAAATGGAGATAATGATCATATGTACTTTATATAACAGATTTTGTAGTAAGCATTTAAATATTATTATTAGCTGGTTATCTCATCAATAGAATGTGTCCAATCCTTCAACTCTGTCTCCTCCACCTTGTTGAGCATTGAGGTACTTTTATGTTAAGGCTAACCCACTAACCCACTGAGCCTTTCTATGTCCTATGCTGTATTTTTAACAGTATATTCAGATTCCTGGACCAGTCACAGTGGCACAACACTACTAAAACAGCTGTTTCAATTCCCTGTTTGGACAGTCAACGGAGATAATCGAAATAAATGCAATGGCCCAATGTGGAAATGAGTATTTGTGGTTTGTGTGGTCTCATTTCATCACTGCTGAATGGCGATGGTCTTGGTTCACAGGCTGTCATTCTGAATGTGTTAGCAGAAGGGTGGGGAAGGAGTCTTCTACTGGCTCTATCTTTTGCCCATGATAGTCCATTGATGGATCAGCTGAAACAACCATCTTATCTGAGAGCTTGCCTTTCCGAATGTCTCTCACAACAGGAAAAAAGATCCTACATATTCAAATGTAATTACATCTATTGTTCCAACTATATGTTCACAAAGTTCATTCATTTTTACACTAAATACACTACTTTACGTATTTATGCATCTATTTTGAAAATTTGTGTTAAAATGCTTACTCAGGCTTGGGTAAGAGGAGACTCCAAAATCTCCCTTCTGCTCCAGTCAACATTATTGTTTTTGTCTCCAACTAATTGTATGATTCTTATGAAAGTTATTTAAGGTCTGCATTGGGGAGGAGGTTGGGGAACTGTGACTGGAAGAAGAAAAACATAAAAGCAAGGAAATGCTAGAAAGAAGAGAGGGAAAATTATGCAAAATAGGAGTGACACTGTGATTTAATGTGTAGGAAAGTCTTCTATTTTGATAGATCAGGAATAGTCTCAAGGTTGCCAGGGTTGATCAGAGAAGCTTGCCATAGGCAATCAACTTTCTTCGTCTGTGAAGAGTTCAAAAAACTGCAGTTTATAATCCAGAAATAGCAATGAAAATATTAAAGCCCTTTATCTTGGCACAATTCTCAGGGAAGTCGATGTACAGACCCACTGGCTATGAACACCATTCTGTGCAATTTGACTCTTTTTATTTGGTGGACTTTTGTTGCCAAGGCTATTGTATCAAGTTATTGAACTCTTAGTGGATGTAAATTGTCTCATCTGTCACTTATTCTGGCAAAAGTTTTAAAGGCCATGCTCTCTACTGAATGGAAGGACTTAATCTCTTTTGCCCATTATGCAATACACAGCATTCTAAACACTATAGAAATGCTTGTGCTATAGCTTGTGTCTAGGAGAACCAATTGTTTTTAACCAGAAAAAGAAAGTTTTAGTGGAACCTAATTCCTCTCATTATGAAATATGCACATATTCTGAGATATTTTCTAGGGACTGGGAATTTTAAAATATATTTGAATCATTTTCTATGGTTGTTCAGTTTTTTAAAATTTGTATGCAACTTAGCACTGCTTTTAGTTAAGTCCTTGGAGAGAAAAAGTCAGTATTGATTAAGTATGTAAAACAACGGTTTAATATTTTCAAATCTTAAATATTGGCAGAGTAAAGAGAGTAGTTAATAGAGCATGATCTTAGGGTTTATTAATCTGCTACGATAATTCAGCAGTATAGAAATTGCTTTCCTTGCTAAAACAAGATATTATCAACATGAACTTCCTTTGTTTGTCTAGACTGAAAATGCCCAAATCTTCAACTTCATTGTCATTCTTTTGTGTCTCAAAATCAGCACACAATAGACAAGATCAGTAACACAGTGCAAGGAA
The DNA here is from genome assembly GCF_036850765.1 of Saccopteryx bilineata. NCBI lineage: Eukaryota > Metazoa > Chordata > Mammalia > Chiroptera > Emballonuridae > Saccopteryx > Saccopteryx bilineata. Next base: position 218,205,448 of record NC_089493.1, on the reverse strand, counting down.
CATCTAAGCGAATGAACAGCTGAGACAAAGCAATACTACAGACTAAGTGTCTACAGAGGAGGAATTCAACCTTGGGAGCACTTCGAATTAGCCATGGACTTTTTAGATCATATCACACCGGACCCTAGGCTTTAGTTGCAAAAATTGTTTTAGGATTCGGCCTGTTCATCAATACAAGTATTAAAAAGCTTTCCAAGTCCATCTAACTGTCTAACATGTAGTCAAAGCTGAGAACCACTGGCCTGTAAGATGATGAAGGAGAGGGATAAACTTGCCCTTGCAGATTTCTAATATGGGCAGGCTCTAAAAATAGACAAAACTATTTAAAAAGCATTTTAGTAACATTCACTGGTTTTCATCCTATGGCTGTCAGGATAAACATCTGCATTCTCAGAAAAGGAAACAGGCTGAAACAGCCTCACTCACGGCTCCGGGAAGAAGCTGTGCTCCCTGCGCACCCAGTCACCCCTGGAGCTTGGGAGTGGCCCAGGAACCTTCTGGAATTATGAGATGGAAATCACAGGAGCGAGTAGGATTTATATTGCTAAACCCCACACCAGAAAACATTTTCAATACCTTTCACCCCATATTCTGGCAATTAAACCTGAAACTGTTCAAGAAGATTAACCCTAATTCAAAAACCAAACAAAAGATGGGGAGAAGAAACATACCTTTGCAAAATACAACAGTTATATTTCTGGTATCAGATTCTTTTTCCCTTGCATTCCCACTGCATCTCTGCCTAAGGTCTTTCTCACTCAAGTTATCACTCTTTTTACCTGGGCATTAGCAACTTATTCTTAATTCAGCCTGTGAACAGCTAGCTGCACATTAATCTTCATGCTCACAGTATGTAGCACCTGTGTTAAACTCATAGTTTAGCCACACATCACACTGTTTTTAATCACAAGAATATTTTCAATATTTAAACAGTGGCTTTATTAACTGTAAAACTGCAATGTACAAGGCTGATTAAAAAGAAGAGTTGCTGTTTAAGCATCAATCCTCCTTTAGGTCTTAAAGTTATCTGCAAGATCTTCAAAGGAAGACAAATCATCCCTATTTTAACCCACACGAAAAAGGACGTTAAGGTTTGAGACAACAGGGATATAAAACTTGATAGAAATTTCCACAACGTTCCAAATTTCCTTTCAAAGGTCCCAGGATTTTACACTTAAATTTAGTTATTTATTAGCTCTCCAGTCTACTTTAAATGTAGTATCTTAAAATAGCGGCACAGAAAGCTGCAGGCTAAAGCTGTAACTTGTAAACCTGTTGCAACAAATCCAGTCCTCACATTAAGGGAAACAAAATTACTATATTCATCTCCCAAAATTTTTCCCCACAAGTAATTTACCTTATCTGTGACCCAATTCCAGTTACTCATGGGTGGGGGTGGGGAACCAAACACCCACACAGTGGAAGCACTTGAAGGGTTTATGAGCCTGTAAGTGGATGTTGGCCATTTGAAGAAAACATAGGCCAAGCCAAACTCTTAGCTGTCTGTATTTAGCCCTGATTACAGGGGTTATACAAATAAAAACCCCGATGTATTCAGGATTTAGAAAATTGCTTAGAGGCTTTCCTTTCCATAAATCTTAAAGTACAGGAGGTTCTCTATATTGAGTCTGCAAATCAAATCTTTCAGTCAAAAAAGTTTTTTCTGTCTATTTTCATGGCAGAAAAACAGAAATTCTGAGGAGCCACAGAAAATATTTGTAGATCAACTATTCAACACTCTCTGATAGTAAATTTAGTGGTTTTTCCCACCTGTGCTCCATGGAAACTCTATAAGCAGTTGGATGTACCTAAGTTAAGTCTAGCTAAATGTAGCAGAAATATTATGTTTACTTGGATATAACTTCTACTCATAAAGATATGGTATCATAGAGCCTAGATTACCTTGATATATATTATGGCTAACATTGACTATGATTGAGTCATGAAGCTAAGCTAGAAGAAAGATTATGGTTATGCTATTTTAACTAAGTTGTGTGCTGCTTAATGACAGGGATATATTTTGAGAAATGTGTCATTAGGCAAAATCATTATGGTGCTTACATCATAGAGTGTACTTATTAGCACAGGTAGCTAGATATTAAAAAATAAAGGTAGCAAAGGAAATCAGACATTAAGAAGACTAATCAACAAAGGAGCTGAATCAGACAATAAACCTGATTAAATCTGAAAGTTAAGAGCTTCCAGACTCCCCAGTGGGATCATAAGGGGCCTCATCAAGGGGATAAAAACTCCTCACTGCCCCGGGTAGGGAGGAGCAACCAGCTTTCCAGTCTCCCCAGGACACCACTGGCCCACTCCCGTGGACTGTGGTGGTGGGGGGATAAATAATAAAGGGGAAATTCCTTTGCTAGGCACAGGTGCAGCAGAAGTAAGGATGGCACAGTGGAAAGTCCTTCTATTTTTAGGCATAAGCAGGAGGAGCCAAAATGGTGACACAAAGGGGAGCAGTCTACCCTAGGAAAAGGATCCAATTGGGTAAAGGACACAGAATCCTGGGAAAGCTAAGAAATACATGGGCCAGGGGAGGACCCAACACAAGCCCTTGAAAGATTAGGAAATGAGTTTGGTTAGTTCGAAAAAGTACCTGGTCCTCCCCAAGTCTGAGATAATATAATCAGACCCTAACAAAGGCCAGCTCTTTATGTCTTACTTGGTAACATGCATTTGTTTGCACACTTGTTCTCATGTTCTGTCTCTGCAGCAGCCACCTGGGCCCGCCAGCCATGCAGGCTCCAAGTGCAGACCCCAAGCGAGCTGCAAGTGTGAGTATGATATCGCAGGGAAGTGCAGGCTGGAGTGCAGCCAGGAACAGAGACTGAACTAAGCTTTGGCATGGGCTGAACCAACGCCACAGAAGTTTTGGACCCTGGCCTTTCTCCTGGGCTAGATGATGACAGGGCTGGACTTTTTCCATAGCGGGATGGACAGAAATGAGACATTGGGAACCTGGGGGCAGCCTTTTCTTTCTTTTTTTAAAATTTTTATTTATTGATTTTAGTGAGAGGAAGAGAGGGAGGGAGGGAGGGAGGGAGGGAGGGAGGGAGGGAGGGAGGGGGAGAGAGAGAGAGAGAGAGAGAGAGAGAGAGAAAGAAAGAAACACTGAGCTGTTACTGTATGTGTCCTGACCAGTGATTGAACCAGCAACCTCTGTGCTTTTGGATGATGCATTAACCAACTGAGCTATCTGGCCAGGATAGCCTTTTAACTCTATTCCAATAAAACACCCCAGCCTCCCATTCTTGGGTCCCTGGAAATACTTTTCTGGTGACCCCATTTCCACCAGCAACATACTTACACCAGCCTAGATAGCATACCCCAGTGATTTTCAACCCTTTTTCATCTCATGGTACATATAAAATAATTACTAAAATTCTGTGCTACACCAAAAACTATAAAGTTTTTGCCAATTAAAAAAATGGGTATATTTTTTACTCATTCGCACCAGGCTGCTATTGTGTTGACTACTGCCATTTTTTTACTTGACAATCTAAGGAAAAAGACGTCAGTGACCCTGATTAAATAGTCAGATACTGCATGTTTTAAATATTCTTGGTATACCAGTTGAAAATCACTGTTATAGTCAAATGCTCCTAGGCTACAAGCCTGAACAGCATGTAGGCAACTGTCATACAATGGTAAGTATTTGAATACCTAAATATATCTAACATAGGATAGGAGCAGTAAAAATACAGTATAAAAGATTTTTTAAAATGGTGACCCTGTATAGAGCACTTACTATGAATGGAGCTTGCAGGCCTAGGAGTTGCTATGGGTGAGGCCGTGAGTGATAGCGAGTAAATATGAAGGCCTAGGACATTACTGCAGACTTTATAAACACTGTATAGTTACACTATGTTAAATTTATAAAATATCGAGATTAAATCATGTACAAGAGAAAATAAAGATATCAAGAGGCTTAAACATAAAATGTATGAGGCTGCTGCTAGTATAACACAGCAGGCATACTGTTTTACAGCAAAATATTTTTAATAAGTAGAAAGAGTACATCCTATGTGCACTCTTATCTATGTATAATAAATATATAAATTTATACAGTGTGTCCGTAAAGTCATGGTGCACTTTTGACTGGTCACAGGAAAGCAACAAAAGACGATAGAAATGTGAAATCTGCACCAAATAAAAGGAAAACCCTCCCAGTTTCTGTAGGATGATGTGGCAGCATGTGTGCATGTGCAGATGATGACATAACACCGTGTATACAGCGGAGCAGCCCACGGCCATGCCAGTAGAGATGCGGACGGCACAGAGGAAAGTTCAGTGTGTTCTGTGGCTCGCTAAATTCGAATCCGTGACCAAAGTGCAACGTGAATATCGGTGCATTTATAATGAAGTGCCACCACATAGGAATAACATTACTCGGTGGGATAAGCAGTTGAAGGAAACCGGCAGTTTGGTGGAGAAACCCCGTTCTGGTAGGCCATCAGTCAGTGTGAGTCTGTAGAGGCTATACGGGATAGCTACCTAAGGAGCCCTAAAGAATCTGTGCGTGAGCCCACATCGAACTGCACTGAATAGGTATGAAACTGGGAGAGTTTTCATTTTATTTGGTGCAGATTTCACATTCCTATTGTCTTTTGTTGCTTTCCTATAACCAGTCAAAAGTGCACCATGACTTTATGGACACACTGTATATGATACCCCAGCCTCCCATTCTTGGGTCCCTGGAAATACTTTTCTGGGGTCTCTTAAATACTTTTAATTGGGTCTCTGATTCCTTCCTGGGCACAGAAATTATTAGTTTTTGGTGTAGCACAGAATTTTAGTAATTATTTTATATGTACCATGAGATGAAAAAGGGTTGAAAATCACTGGGGTATGCTATCTAGGCTGGTGTAAGTATGTTCCTGGTGGAAATGGGGTCACCAGAAAAGTATTTCCAGGGACCCAGTAATACAGACATTTATTATCATTATCAAGTATTATGTGCTGTACATAATTATATGTGCTATGCTTTTATATGAATAGAAATGTGTTAGGTTTGTTTACACCAGCATCACTACATACATGAGTAATGCACTGACCTATGACATTAAGACAGCAATGATGTCAGCAAACAATAAGAATTTCTGGCATCATTATAATCTTATGGGACAACCACTGTATAGGTAGTCCATTGATCAAATTGGCAGTATGTGGCCCATGACTATAGTTCAAAATGGAATTAAATGGTTAGGATTACTGTATTAACTAATCCACTGTTTCTTTTTCAGTTTCAAAATGTCTTGAATTTTGTACTATATCAACTGCTTGCGGACTTTAAAATACCTGTCACTATGTTCATATCCCAATTGCTAATTCTGATGACTGAAGAGCGTACTAATAATGATGCTGGTAGCTTTTCCCTGGATGTAATATATCTTTTTTTCATATGAGGCATCTAGATCTGAATTCCACATGTTTTAGCTGCTCCCAGTGCACATATTTTAGACGTTCTATCTAGATACTATTCTTCTTTTAAAATAAAAATTCAGAATTAACCTGGCATTTTCTGAGAAGTCAAGACCAGGATTGGCATGGGTCTGTGCCATATAAGATATGATCCGGGAGAGCAAACACATCATTTCTACCTGCTGCCACCCTGTGAGAGCCAGAGTGATTTATGCTTTCCTCTGTTTTACACTTCCTTGGTGAAGAGTCACACAGAAGCTGATGGGATGAGACTGTTTCACACAGGAAAATGTGGGAGATAAGCAGACTCTAACCTGGTTCTCTGTGCGGGCTTAACTGGGTCTCTGATTCCTTCCTGGGCATAGAAATTATTAGTCTCAGCTTTGTTTTCTCCACCTAATATAAATAAAGCTGAGTTCATTAAACTATTTGATCTGCTTCCAGTGACTCAAACTAGATTTTATATATTTAACTTTGTAAATATAACATAATGAAGAAACTGAGAAAAAAATAATAAGTAAAGACAATAGGCCTTGGTTAGAATTCAAGTCATATTTTACTTACTGATGAATGAAACTGATAACCTCATGCCATTTTGCATTACAGCCTTTCAAAACTATCAGTTATGACAGTTTTAACTGATATTCTTAAAATAAAACAAAAAATGAGGTCAGATAAAATATTTTCTTATTGCAATTCAAAGTCCCAATAATAAATTAATAGGCTTAAAATAATTGCTTTTAGGAATATAAACTATTGATTTGTCTCTTTCTGATATGGAAATATTTACTGTAAATTAATATTCAAATTCAAAACTATATGTAAAGGACTGAAATAAAAACACAAATTCTTATTTACATACTAGGAAACTGGAGATAAATAGCTTGAAAGAATTCAAAGAACGTATTTCTTTTACTTGAGTTGTGATGCAAGTATAGTAGGTAGATGGGCAGGGCAGAGCAGGAACAACAGGCCAGGAGCAGAGCCCTGGGTGCCGAGCAATGGGCAAAACCGTAAGCCCTTGCACAGCCACTCCCTGAGCATCAACTCCTGGACGTGACACCTAGGCTTCCACTGTTTCAGCAGCAGGCCCAGAGAAGCAGCAAAATCAGATGGAATGACGCCATGATTGACATCAAGACCAGCTGCACTGACTAATGACCCTCTGGGGCTGACAAATCAGTGGAGATCACGAGGGGGGAACCCTGGAAAGTTAATGAGTTTTCTATTGGGATTCTTTCCTAAGGCCTCCAGATAAAGCCTTTGATATGGGTACCCTGGACGTGCTCTCTCTCTTTTTCTGGAACATGACAGCACCTCTCCTCTCACTTTTGTCCCTCAAGATGTGTATCTCTCTTCCTCTTTTTCCTAAGCTGCAAGGGCCCTTCTACTCCTCTGTTACTCTCTAAATAAACTCTCCCTTACAATTTGAGTTCTCTGGCTCTGAATTCTTTCAAGCCAAACTCAAGTGCTGAGGTGGCTGAACCAAGGTCCAGCCTAACTCATCGCTAACACCTGGTGTCATTTTTCCACTGCTCACACAAACAGCACAAAAACTAACTTATATCCAAAGTCAGAGCCTCTTAAATCATATTTCAGAGATTTAGCTGTCAAGGCAATGGTATTCAGTCACTTTAATGTTCTTTCAAATGTGTCCTACTGGTTCATTCCTCTTTCCAGGATCTCAGTTTCGGTCGGGTCTCTGGGCCTTCCAGCTGAAATGCCTGAACCGTTCTCAGCCTTGCAGCCACCCTGATGGACGTGCACAGTGGCAGTGGCCTTTCACACATGCTTAGCTCCATCTCACAGTCTGCAGATGCCAGGATGGATTCCAGGCAATGGCGTGATGGAAAGAACACGGACCCAGTCCAGACTCAAAGCCCTGACTGTCATTTCCTTCTTATATAACTTGACACAAGTCACTAAAGGTCCTCAAGCCCTAGTCTTTACTGAAAACAAGAAAATGACATCTCATCTATTGTGAGAATTAGGTGGGATAATATACATGAAACTAGTTTCTAAAAGGAAAGTCATATATAAATGAAAGCTGTCTGACAAGCTCTTTTTTCTGTGATGGGCTAAGTCAGTAATGAAAGACAGTGGATATGTCAGTACTGAGCCAGCTGCATAGCTCAGAGGGCTAAGAACGGAACTGGACACATATTGCATGCACTCCTTGTCCCACTCTTTGGGATCAAGGCCAGCTTGCAAAAGCACACACCCACAGCAGCCTGACAAGTATAATTACTCGTACTTGCTCAGAAATAACATAAACCAGCTAACGAACCACAGATAACAGTACGATATGCACTCAATGGGAAGTAAATCCTAGCCACCCTGTTATAACTATAAACCATAACAGAAATTATAGTTAGAAACATCATCATATTTTCTCTAAATTTTCCTTAAGCAAGATCTGCTTCTCTCAGCAAATCCTAGATAGGCCCAATTGTTTAATGAGAATTTTAAAGTTCCAGCTTTTGAAATGATAGTTATACAAGGAGAAAGCATTGGAGACCTGGGAGAGGAGTAGAGAGTAAGAAAGAGCTAGACAAATGAATGAGAACATTTTCTGAGTGAGGAGAATTAGATTTATTTCCACATACATTTCAGTAGTTATACAAATCTGAAGAGTTAAAATATGAGGAACTGGCCCTCGCTGGGTGGCTCAGTGGTAGACCGTCGGCCCAGTGTGTGGATGTCCCAGGTTTGATTCCCAGTCAGGGCACATAAAAGAAGTGCCCGTCAGATTCTCTGCTGCTCCCCCTCTCGCTTCTCTCTTTCTCTTTCTCTCCCCATCTGCAGCCATGGCTCGAATGAAGCAAGTTGGCCCTGGGTGCTGAAGATGGCTCCATGGCCTCCACCTCAGGTGCTAAGAAGAGCTTGGTTGCTGAGCAATGGACAAGGCCCCATATGGGCAGAGCATCATCCCCTAGTGGGCTTGCTGGGCGGATTCCGGTAGGGGCGCATGTGGGGGTCTGTCTCTCTGCCTCCCCTCTTTTCAGTTAATAAAAATAAATGTGAAGAACTAAAAATATTGCTTGTAGTGGTCATATGCTTGGATGATAGCATTTTCAACAAACATTTTATTTTGATGACATCACCATTGAGAGTCCTAAAAATTTTATAATTAAAAAGAATAAAGCAGTTTCCTAATCATCAGACTCCCAGTGAGGATCTAGTGACATCATATAAAATTTTCCCCCAGAGAAAGAGAAGTAACCTAAGTAAATGAATGGTACATAGATGCTCAAAAGCTACATCTACTAACTTTACCCAAGAGTACAGAAGAGCAAGCTTAAAGTTGGTCTCACTTTGCACTAAAGTGCAACATACTGATTAAATAGTGCAAAGCAAGATGAAAAGACTGAAAGTATCACACAACACAATCAACAGTTCAAATGTTATAGAGATGTTCACCTGAAACCTATGTACTCTTATGGATCAATGTCATCCCATTAATTTCTAAAAAAAAAAAAAAAAAAAGTATTGCAGCTAAAAAAAGCCACCTCTACCAAATTATAGTAGACAGCAACAGCAGAGCGGATGTCAAAAAACTATTGCTCCTTCTACATTTCCTCTCCCAAAGGAAGAGAAGAACGATCATCAATGAATCCTTCTATATTTCCTAATCCCTATGATTGCATTCATGCAGATTTTTACATACTCAGTTACTATAAAGTACCTATATAATATTGTAGAATAGAAGCTAGTTTCCTGCTCAGCATTTATTCCTTCTTCTTCTGATAATAGCACTTCAAAATTTCCTTTGAGATCTACAAAATTTAGCTACAGTTGACCTCACTTTTCCTTGTCCCAAAAATGGACCTATGGCCTGGACAATCAACGTTATCTGTTCCCTTATCCACAAGCTCAGGGATGAACAGCGACTCCATGAAGCTGAAGAGACACCTGTTAGGACTTCTGTTAGAGCTCTTAGAACATTTCCTCATCTGAACTGAGAAGCTGAAAGGATGACAGTCTGAAGCCACCAGCCCTCATTAAGTTGCTACCTTAAGGGATGTGCCTTGTAGTGACGAAATGAGTGACAGAGGACTGCTATGACATGGGTTTAGCCCCTAGATGGAGAAAGTGAGAGTGCTGTGATACTGGGAATCCCTGGATTTAGAAATACCTGAAGCTAGTTATTCACAATTAATTTACAGAATTTTTAAGGCTTATGCCATGCCAGTTTGCATTGGGTTCCTGCCATTTGCATTAGCATGAATTCTGAATAGCATAATTTTGCTTCACAAATTGTGGGGATTTTCTTTACTGAATAGATATAATAAATGTGCTTTAGGACACTTATTTTGAAAGAAATTTCAATGGGGAATTTTATAAAATGACTAAAAACCAACTTCTTAATTTATTTGTATAAATGTACACTTGGCATTTTCTCTTTTAGCTGATTTAAAACAAATATAAGGTACAAGACTTAGAGTATCTGCTATTTTTTAGAAGGACAAATGTTGCCTTTTATATCCAAGAACCCAAAGCAAACGCTACTTGAGGCCAAGGCATTGAGCAACAGAAACCTCAACTTCTCTTTCAACACTTCTCTTGAGGAGGTTCTGCCAAACGCTCCGTCCTACTATGTGGCTATGTAAATCTCCCTATCTTATCCAGTTCAGTAATGGCATCTCCTGGGAGTCTCTGTCCAGGTACCGGGACAGCAGAGGGAACTTATCTAGAAACTCAGCTGGCTACCAGAGCTTCAGTGAGCTCCAGGTACTAAGGGGTAGGGAGAGCGGGCAAGGTATGAAACTGCATTCCAGAGAGCCCGCTGGGCCTGCCTGCAAGGACAGCTGGCTCTCAAAACAGACAGGGTCAGAAGACAGTGACTCTCAGTCATATGCAGGAAAGACTTTCCTTTCCCGTTCAGGACCAGGTTCTTCGTTAGGCCTCTCCATGTTGATTTCTTTTTCCAAGTAAATATAGAAAACCTAGTATGTACATGGTAAAAAATGGGTAGTTCAGATTATAAATTCTCTAATAAATTTTTTACATTGTCTCTGTATATCATATATATTTTGTACTTTTAAAAACATTTTTAATTATTTTAGAGAGAGTGGAAGGAAGAGAAGAGAGAGAAAAACATTCATTTGTTGCTTCGCCCATTTAGGCAGTCATTGGTTGAGTCCTGTATGTAACCTGACCGGGATGGAACCTGCAACACTGGCCTTTTGGGACAACGCTTTAACCAACTGAGCTATCTGGCTAATGCCTATATCCTGTACTTTTAATCATGTAATAATTAAAGTTTGATTTCTATGAAAAATTTAGTTATACTGACGGATAGGAAGAAATTCTTTCCCTTCGAGGCCCTTTAAACTTCATTTTGCATTGTATCCTCTGAGGACTCATTCAAAGTGCTGATTCTGAGGGCCTACCCCAGCCTTGAAGAATAAGAATCTCTGTAGACAGAGCCTAGGAATCAGAATTTTCAGTGATAAAAAATCACCTGAGACCCACACATGGAAAAACATTCACATCTAAGAGCATATATCTATAATACATAAATATTTGCACTGTGTAAGTCTAATTCACATTGCTGGTGTCATTTCTACAACTTGATGCTTTTATCATAAAACTTTATTTATTAAGAGCCACAGAATTAAAGAGTATGCAAAATTGCTCAGACTAGTTATTTTGTGTGCAATCACCCCCTGCAGTCATGTCATGAGAGGGCAGAGCGTTCCTGACTACTGCTGCGGTGGAAACACATACAACCTGCTTGGGCTCACCTTCAGGGGACAAGGCAAGAGGCATCACAGACCTTCCTGGATGACATGGATACATTTTAACTTGCAAAGGTAAAATGGGGGGGGGGTATTTTCCACTCTAATTTTTTTTTTCCAAGTGAAAGGAGGGGAGATAGAGAGACAGACTCCTGCATGCGCCCCCATGGGGATCCACCTGGCAACATGGTCTAGGGGCAATGCTCTGTCCATCTGGGAGCATGCTCACAACCGAGCTATTTTTAGCACCTTGAGGTGGAGGCTCCACGGAGCCATTCACAGCACCCAGGCAATGTGCTGAACCCGTTGGGCCATGACTGTGGTAGGGAAGAGAGAGAGAAAGAGAAGGGGGAGGGGAGAGGTAGAGAAGCAGATGGTCGTTTCTCTTGTGTGTCCTGACCAGGAATCAAAGCCGGGACATCCAATGTGGGGCTGACGCTCTACTACTGAGCCAACCAGACAGGGCCTCTACTCTAATTTTTAACATGGAATTATATGAAAATACATTATGTATTATACTTCCTGCTAGAACACATTCTGCCAATGGTGGTCTAAAAGCAGTTCACATAGTTTGGTAGTTGGTCAATCAACACTGTTAGAACAATAACATGTCTTAATAAAAAAAACTGTGTCAAAATTAAAAATCTAGCAACTTTATACAGACCAGGCTCTTTATGAGTCACATGTATCCATTTTGAAAGCCACATTTACCATACGACATATTTGAAACATGAACAGCAAAGTACCACTGAATATAATGAAACAATAGTTTCATAAATGGTTCTACTGGAACTCTTCAAGTTACACCTTGAAAATCCCTTAACATCAAAGTTTTCTCAGTTCTCTTCTCTCTTTAAACTCCCCTTCTCATCTTTGTACCCTCTTTTTACTAGCACTGAGATTGATGTCAGGGACTATTTTTATTACCCAGTCTCCAAAGTCTACTAGAGTGCTTGGCATATAGAAGGTGCTTAATAAATACTTATTGAATGAACAAATGAATGAATAAATGAACTAAATGGTCACATTACACCTCATTCTGTCTTAATTTTATTCAGTCTGTCTACTCAAGCTGGAGGAGGTAAGAACAATCTCTCTTTCTCACCACCTGCCACAGGATACCTAAAATTTATCGACCTGGCCCTCCTCAACTGATAATCCTGGAGGACAGAGGAACACTGGCCAGAATTTCCCCTCCTTCCAAAATTTCAAGGGTTTTTCTTCTTTACTCAGTAATGAGCTTAAGAAAATACTGACAGGCCCTGGCTGGTTAGTTCAGTTGGTAACATCGCCCCGGTGCACCAGGGTTGTGAGTTTGATCCCCATTCAGGGCACATATAGGAATCAACCAATGAATGTATAGATGAGTTCAACAAATCGATGTTTCTCTTTCTCTAAAGTAAATATTTTTTTTAAAAAAAGAAATTATGGATAGAAGAAAAGCCCAATAAAGAGAACTTGTTCATAAGTCTGGAGCCATATTTGTGGAAATTTGTCTCTGCGTTGTGTGCACATATGTATGTGAAGCTTCCAGGGGCTGGGAGCTGAGGTGGTGGCTGGAGTGCGTGAGAGTGAGAACTCTTCCAAGTCTGGTAGTTTATGAAGAACTTCCCACGATACTGTGCCTGGAACCAAACAGATGATCGATAAATCTTTTTTGAATGAATAAAAGTATATATAGGGAGAGTAAAGGTGTGTGTGTGTGTGTGTGTGTGTGTGTGTGTGTGTGTGTGTAGAGAGAGAGAAGGAGGGAGGGAGGGAGGAAGGGAGTGAGAAAAAGCAAGGTACGGCCCAAATCAACCTATTAAAGGCTGCTTAACAATTACAAACAGATGTATATTTGAGCCATCTCAATTTTAAAAATCTATGAATATATTTTACCATGAACCCTGTCACAGGCAGGAAGCAACTGCTACTTGTTTTCCATTATTCCCTCAGCATCAGCACACTGCCTGACATACAGTATGTGAATAAAGTAGTAAGAGAGAAAAGGTTACATAAGTTATGTGATAATTGCCAGAAGAGTGTTTCAGAAGTTATTAATAGGAGAGAGAGCCTGCTTATGATAAAAATGAAGCAGGGCTTCTTGAAGTTCATGGAATTTAATCCCAAACTATAGAAAAGATTTGAACAGAGAGCTAGGAAAGAATGCACTTTATTAAGACAAATGGTATAAGCAAATGGGTGGAGCAAGGAAAGAGGAAGTTGTCTGAAGGAGAATAACAGCAAGTAAACTAAACAGACGGGATCAAGTGGAATGCCAAACAGTTAGAGACCGAGCTGAAAAAGGTATCCAGGGACATGGAAAGTTAGGCTAAGGGAAATCAAATATTATTTAGGAGGAAGTAGGAAACCAGTCACAGGAGAATAGCAACAGGAAGAGATAGACCAACCTGACCCCAAAATAAAGAAAAATTGAAGGGGGACAGGGAGCCTTGGAAATTGTTCATATTTCAATATTTCAGATCATGGATTTAAGTGGAAAAGACCCAATGTGAGATGTATGGTGAAGGAATAATAAAAAATAGGGAGATTTTATTAGACATGAAGAGTAAAAGAAGGGGAATGAGAATTCTCAGAATTAGAGGAAAAGTATGGCTTATTTCTCAGAAAAAAACAGTTCTTAGTTTAAGAAGATCAAGATAATTGATATTGCTATCAGTGGAAGGCAAATCAAAGCTTATAAAGTAGCTTTATTAGGTTCAAAACCAAGTCTGTTGGCTCCATTTTTTTTTTTGCCTTACCAAATCTAAATAGAAAAAGACTTCATGAATGGGAAGCATAAGCCATAGCATCAGCAGATAAGCTGATAGTAATAAGACTGTAGTGAGGGAAAGAATAGAGAAATTTACAATTCATCATTTTCTGGTTATATCAGTGAAAAACTTTACACACACACACACACACACACACACACAAACACACACAATATAGTACTATGTTCAAACTTACAAAGGGTCCACAAAGTAAATGTTCTGAACATGATAGTGTTCCAAATGAATGAGGAAAAATGTGGAGTGAAATCTGCCAGGATCTAAGCAGTACTGTTTCTTTTATTTTTGCCACATATTAAGGTGATGACTAAAGAAAACTGAAATAAAGGGAAATGGACACAGAACTATAAAGAGAATACAAGAAATCAGAAAAGAATTTGAAATGACATTTTAATTAAAACTTGTTCAAATGAAATTTCTCTCCAGAAAATAAATGGTAACATAATTTAGTGAAGACTCCAACATAAATATAACAGTTAAATATTTGATGTTTTCCCATCTACAAAGCTTTAAGGTGTCATATCTTGGGAGCTTAAACATTCTTATTATAAAAGTAGCAAAGCAGGTCCTGGCCAGTTGGCTCAGTGGTCGAGTGTCAGCCTGGAATGTGGATGTCCTGGGTTTGATTCCCAGCCAGGGAACACAGGATAAGTGACCATCTGCTTCTCCACCTCTCCCCCTCTACTTTCTTTTTTTTTTTTTTTTTTTCATTTTTCTGAAGCTGGAAACAGGGAGAGACAGTCAGACAGACTCCCGCATGCGCCCGACCGGGATCCACCCGGCACGCCCACCAGGGGCGACGCTCTGCCCACCAGGGGGCGATGCTCTGCCCATCCTGGGCGTTGCCATGCCGCGACCAGAGCCACTCTAGCGCCTGGGGCAGAGGCCACAGAGCCATCCCCAGCGCCCGGGCCATCTTTGCTCCAATGGAGCCTTGGCTGCGGGAGGGGAAGAGAGAGACAGAGAGGAAAGCGCGGCGGAGGGGTGGAGAAGCAAATGGGCGCTTCTCCTGTGTGCCCTGGCCGGGAATCGAACCCGGGTCCTCCACACACTAGGCCGAAGCTCTACCGCTGAGCCAACCGATCCCCCTCTACTTTCTTTTTATCTCTCTCTTCTCCTCCCACAGCCACGGTTCCACTGGAGCAAAGTTGGCCCCAGGCGCGGAGAATGGCTCCATGGCCTCCACCTCAGGCACCAGAATGGCTCCGGTTGCAAAGGAGCAAGAGCCTAAGATGGGCAGAGCCACACCCCCTAGTGGGCTTGCTGGATGGATCCAGTTGGGTGCAATGTGGGAGTCTGTCTCTCTGCCTTCCCGCTTCTCATTTTGGAAAAATACAAAAATACAAAAAAAAAAAAAAGTACTAAAGCAAGTTTGTGATAAACAGAATCAGAAGAATCGAAAGCAGAAAATAAAGGCCTCTTGATACCCCTCCCCCATCTCATTCTCTGCAGAAAACTACTGTTGGTTGTTTGTTTCATATTTTTACAGATCTGTTCCAACCATATTAACATTTGAATTCCATAAAACATGATGCCATCTTTTTCTAAGAAATCATTCATTTATTAATAGGAGTAATGGTGCACTATGCTGAAAAGTCAATGTCAAATAATGTCTGGATTTTGTTTTCAAAGAATTTACAATCTGGTGGGAAAGAGAAAGAAGCCCATCAATTTTCACAATAAAGAACTTGGGACTGTGAAAATCATTACTTTGTCTAATGCTTATAAATATTTTAAACTTTCAGAAAATTTTCAGAAATTATGGTTAATATATTCCAATAGAATAAAAGCAGTTTTGTAGGACGTAAATTAGATTGATTTATTCAGAAGATTTATATAAGGTTCCTACTGAAAGTTGTACAAGAACATTTGCAGATAAGTTTGGCAAAGTTTCTTTATAATACAGAATGGATATCATTTTAGTGTTCATTTTCTGGTGGTTTTAATATCTGAAAATATCTTTAACCTAAAATCTTTCATTTTATTTTAGCCCATCAAAAATCCACTTGAACAAAGTAAACACTAATTTTTCTATTTCCAAATATTTTGGAGAAAAACAAATGATTCATAACTATGTCTCTACAGAGCAAATAAGAGTCATGAAAAGTGCCTACACATCATATGATTTCTGAGAACAAGACTAATGTTTTAAGGCAGCCTTTGTATTCAGTCAAGCATTTCCCCTTCTTTTGAAAGATGAACACATGTATGCTCATATAGTCATGGTTCCTTTGATCTACCCCAGGATCTGCAGTGTGCAAGTACTGCTTCTGAGAAATGCTGAATGACCTCATTATTCATTACTTGGAAAGTCTGTGTGTCATGTTGCGTTTTGCTTTTATACATCCCCATTCATTTTATTCCCCTACTAACAACTACTTCCAAACCCAGCCAGTTTTTAGTAACTCATATTTAAAAACTATTAATATAAATTAGTGAAACAACAAATTGATGTCTCTCTCTTCCTTTCTCTCTCTAAAAAAAAAGTCAATCAATAAAAAACTTTTAATTAAAAAGGTGAAAACTATTTTGTTTGTGACCTACCATTGACAAAATTTTATGCAAGAGATATGATAGTAATACTAGGATGACTCTGATCACGTTACAGCTGTTTCTTTTTTTTTATTAGTTTTAATGGGGTGACACTGATAAATCAGGGTATATATGTTCAGAGAAAACATCTCCAGATTATTTTGACATTTGGTTATGTTGCATAGCCCTCACCCAAAGTCAAATTGTCTTCTGTCACCTTCTATCTGGTTTTCTTTGTGCCCCTCCCCTCCCACCACACCCACCCTCTCCTCCCCTCCCCCCACTACCTCCCTCTCAATCCCTGCCCTTAACCATCATACTCTTGTCCATGTCTCTGAGTCCTGTTTTTATGTCCCATCTATGTATAAAATCATATATTTCTTAGTTTTTTCTGATTTACTTCTTTCACTCAGTATAATATTATCAAAGTCCATCCATGTTATTGTAAATGATCCGATGTCATCATTTCTTATGGCTGAGTAGTATTCCATAGTGTATATATATATACCAAGGATTTTTACCACTCATCCAATGACGGACACTTGGGCTGTTTCCAGATCTTCACTATTGTGAACAATGCTGCATAAACATGGGGGTGCATTTCTTCTTTTCAAACTGTGCTATGGTATTCTTGGGGTATATTTCTAAAAGTGGAATGGCTGGGTCAAAAGGCAGTGCAATTTTTAATTTTTTGAGGAATCTCTATACTGTTTTTCACAGTGGCTGCACCAGTCTGCATTCCCACCAGCAGTGCAGGAGGGTTCCCTTTTCTCCACATCCTCGCCAGCACTTATTCTGTGTTGTTTTGTTGAAGAGCGCCATTCTGACTGGTGTGAGGTGATATCTCATTGTGGCTTTTTGTTTTTTTTTTTCATTTTTCTGAAGCTGGAAACAGGGAGAGACAGTCAGACAGACTCCCGCATGCGCCCGACCGGGATCCACCTGGCACGCCCACCAGGGGGCGACGCTCTGCCCACCAGGGGGCGATGCTCTGCCCATCCTGGGCGTCGCCATGTTGCGACCCTCCTGGGTGTCACCATGTTGCGACCAGAGCCACTCTAGCGCCTGGGGCAGAGGCCACAGAGCCATCCCCAGCACCCAGGCCATCTTTTGCTCCAATGGAGCCTTGGCTGCGGGAGGGGAAGAGAGAGACAGAGAGGAAGGCGCAGCGGAGGGGTGGAGAAGCAAATGGGCGCTTCTCCTATGTGCCCTGGCTGGGAATCGAACCCGGGTCCTCCGCACGCTAGGCCGACGCTCATTGTGGTTTTAATTTGCATTTCTCTAATGATTAGTGATGTTGAGCATTTTTTCATATGCCTACTGGCCATCTGTATGTCCTTTTTGGAGAAGTGTGTATTCATTTCTTTTGCCTACTTTTTGATTGCGTTGTTTGTCTTCCTGGTGTTGGGTTTTACAAGTTCTTTATAAATTTTGGTTATTAACATATCAGACATATTGTCAAATATGTTCTCTCATTGAGTAGTTTGTCTTTTTATTCTGTTCTTATTGTCTTTAGCTGTGCAAAAGCTTTTTAGTTTGATATATTCCCATTTCTTTATCTGGTCTTTTATTTCACTTGCCTGTGGAGATAAATCGGCAAATACATTGCTGCCAGAGATGGCAGAGAGCTTACTGCCTATGTTTCCTTCTAAGATTCTTATGGATTCACGACTTACATTTAAGTCTTTTATCCATTTTGAGTTTATTTTTGTGAATGGTGTAAGTTGGTGGTCTAGTTTCATTTTTTGCAGGTAGATGTCCAATTTTCCCAACACCATTTGTTAAAGAGGATGTCTCTTACCTCTTTTGTGAAATATCAGTTGTCCATAAAGCTGGGTTCTCTGTTCTGTTCCATTGATCTATATGCCTGTTCTTATGCCAGTAACAGGCTGTTTTGAGTACAATGGCCTTGTAGTATAACTTGATATCAGGAAGTGTGATAACCCCCATTTTATTCTTCTTTTTTAAGATTGCTATGGCTATTCGTGTTCTTTTTTGGTTCCATATAAATTTTTGGAATATGTGTTCTATATCTTTGAAGTATGTCATTGGTATTTTAATTGGTATTGCATGGAATTTATGAATTGCTTTGGGTAATATAGACATTTTAATGATGTTTATTCTTCCTAACCATGAGCACATTATATGCTTCCACTTGTTTCTATCTTCCCTGATTTCTTTTATCAATGTTTTATAATTTTCCGAGTACAAGTCTTTAACTTCCTTGGTCAAATTTACTCCTAGGTATTTTATTTTTTTGGTTGCAATAGTGAAGGGGATTGTTTTCTTAATTTCTCTTTCTGACAGTTCATTGTTAGTATATAAAAATGCCTCTGATTTCTGAATATTAATTTTATATCCTGCCACCTTGCTGAATTCATTTATCAGGTCCAGTAGTTTTTTCACTGAGACTTTAGGATTTTCTATATACAATATCACATCATTTGCAAATAATAATACAGTAGCTTTACTTCTTCTTTTCCAATATGAATGCCTTTTATTTTTTCTTGTCTGATTGCTGTGACTAGGACTTCCAGACTATGTTGAATAAGAGTGGTGAAAGGGGCACCCCTGCCTTTTTCCTGATCTTAAGGGGATTGCTTTTAATTTTTGCCCATTGAGCATGGTGTTGGCTGTGGATTTGTCATAGATGGCCTTTATCATATTGCGGTATGTTCCCTGTATTCTCACTTTGCTGAGAATTTTGATCATGAATGAGTGCATTTATCAAATGCTTTTTCTGCATCTATTGAAATTATCATGTGGTTTTTCTCTTTCCTTTTGTTTATGTGATGAATCACTTTGATTGATTTGGAAATATTGTACCACCCTTGCCTCCCAAGAATAAATCCCACTTGATCATGGTATATGATTTTTTAAATATATTGTTGGATCCTGTTTGCCAATATTTTGTTGAGGATTTTAGCATCAATATTCATCAGGGTTATTGGCCTATAATTTTTTTTCATTGTGTTGTCTTTGCCTGGTTTTGGAATCAGAATTATACTCACCTCATAAAAGGAGCTTGGAAGTCTTTCTTTCTCTTGAATTTTTTGAAATAGCTTGGAAGGATAGGAGTTAGTTCTTCTTTGAATATTTGGTAGAATTCACTTGTGAAGCCATCTGGCCCAGGACTTGTTTTTGTTCGGAGTTTTTTGATAACTGTTTCGATCTCATTTGTTGTAATCAGTCTGTCTAGGTTTTTGGATTCTTCCAGACTGATTTTTAGAAGATTGTATGTTTCAAGGAATTTGTCCATTTCATCTAGGTTGTCTAGGTTTTTGGCATGCAGCTCTTCATAGTATTTTCTTACAATATTTTGTATTTCTGTTGTGTCAGTTGTTATTTCTCCACTCTCGTTTCTAATTTTATTTATTTGAGTCCTCTCTCTCTTTTTCTTGGTGAATCTAGTTAAAGGTTCATCGATCTTGTTTACCTTTTCAAAGAACCAGCTCCTAGTTTCACTGATCTTCTGTATTGTTTCTTTAGCCTCTATGTCATTTATTTCCATTCTGATCATTATTATTTCCTTCCTTCTACTACCTCTGGGCTTTACTTGCTGTTCTTTTCCTAGTTCTTTTAGATGCAGGGTTAAGTTGTTTATTTGAGCTTTCTCTAGCTTCTTAAAGTATGCCTGTAGTGCTATGAACTTCTCTCTCAGTACTGATTTTGCTGTGTCTCATAGATTTTGAGTTGTATGCTCGTTATCATTCGTTTCTAGATATTTTTTTTTATTTCTTCTTTCTTAATCCATTCATTATTTAACAATCTGCTATTTAGTTTCTATGTGTTTGAGAATTTTTGAGTTTTTCTGTTGTGGTTGATTTCTAGTTTCATGTCATTGTGATCAGAGAAAATGCTTGTATAATTTCAATCTTCTTAAATTTGTTGAGACCACTTTTGTGCCCTAGCATGTGGTCTATCCTGGAGAATGTACCATGAGCACTTGAAAAGAATGTATAGTCTGCTGCTTTAGGATGAAAAGTTCTGAAGATATCTATTAAATCGAGTTGATCTAGTGTGTCCTTTAAGTCTGCTGTTTCTTTGTTAATTTTCTTTCTTGAGGATCTATCTAGTGATGTTAGTGGGGTATTAAAATCCCCTACTATTATAGTATTGCTGTTGATCTCGCCCTTTATATCCATCAAAGTCTGTTTTATATATTTGGGTGCTCCTATATTAGGTGTGTAGATATTTATAATGGTTATATCTTCCTGTTGGATTGCTTCCTTTATCATTATGTAGTGACCTTCTTTATCTCTTACTATAACCTTTGTTTTAAAGTCCATTTTGTCTGATATAAGATTGTGATACCAGCTTTTTTTTCATTTCCATTTGCATGAAATATTTTTTTCCATCCTTTTACCTTCAGTCTATGTGCATCTTTGTTTTAAGATGTATCTCTTCTAGACAGCATATGTACGAGTCCTGTTTTCTTATCCATACAGCTACCCTATGTCGTTTGATGGGATCATTTAATCCATTTACATTTAAGGTTATTATTAATATGTAGTTGTTTATTGCCATTTTATTCTTTAAATCTGTATTCCTCTTTTGCTATATTCTTTTCCCACTTTGATCTGTTTACAACAGGCCCCTTAACATTTCCTGCAGCATTGGTTTGGTTGTAATGAATTCCTTGAGTTTTCTTTTGTCTGGGAAGCTTTTTATTTCTCCTTCAATTTTAAATGATAGCCTTGTTGGATAAAGTAGTCTTGGTTGTATGTTATTGTTCTACATTATTTTAAATATTTCTTGCCATTCCCTTCTGGCCTCAAGAGTTTCTGTTGAGAAGTTGAATATCATCCTTATGGGAGCTCTTTTGTAGGTGATAGCCATTTTTTCTCTAGCAGTTTTTGGTATTTTCTCTTTATCACTTAGCTTTGGTATTTTAATTATGATGTGTCTTGGTGTAGATTTCTTTGGGTTTCTCTTCAATGGAGTTCTCTGTGCTTCTTGAACTTGTGAGAGTTTTTCCTGCATTAATTTAGGAAAGTTTTCAGCTATGATATGATTGAACAAAGTCTCTATCCCTTGTTCTTTCTTTTCTTTTTCATGAACCCCTCTGATGCAAATGTTATTTCTCTTCATGTTGTCACAGAGCTCTCTAAGAGTTTCCTCAGACTTTTTGAGTCTCTTTTCTTTTTTCTGCTCTGCTTCCATGCCTTCATTCAACTTGTCTTCCAACTCACTGATTCAATTCTCAACTTCATCTATCCTGTTTTTAATTCCTTCCATTGTGGTCTTCATTTCTGATATTGTATTTGTCACCTCTGGTTCTTTTTTAATGTTTCAATGTTCTTTTTTATACTTGCTATTTCATTATTTAGGTGTTCATAATGACCATCCTTTGTTGTTCTAAGATCCCTAAGCATCCTAACAATCATTATTTTAAACTGTGCATCCGGAAGTTTGGTTATTTCCATATCACTCAGTTAATTTCCTGGAAGTTTCTCTTGTGGTTGCACTTCTCTGTCTTCTCCTTATGTCTGTATGTTTGGGTGTATTGTTTGTAGAGCTGGTTGAGTTTAGGCTTGGTGTTGTTTGCCTCCAGTTTTCAGTTGTATTATTTCTGGGTCTTATGAGGTTGGCATCAAGTGTTATTTCCAATTGATTTTTAATAAACTAGAAAATTAAAGCAAATTGCAACATTTTAGAAACATGGAATATGAATTTATAATTCATGTAACTATTCTTTTTTTAATTATTTATTTATTTATTCATTTTAGAGAGGAGAGAGAGACAGAGAGAGAGAAAGGGAGGAGCAGCAGGAAGCATCAACTCCCATATGTGCCTTGACCAGGCAAGTCCAGGGTTTTGAATCAGCGATCTCAGCGTTCCAGATCGAGGCTTTCTCAACTGCGCCACCACAGGTCAGGCCATGTAACTACTCTTAATTTACTAAATCATATGCCCTTAGTTCTCTGATACTTTTAGTCTCTCTTTCCTTTTACTTCAAATAGCTAAAAGGCTGTCACACGGTGTTTTGAAAGCCACCCAATTTGGTGCACTAGGCACTACAGCACAACTTAAAAAACACACATTACATAATGTTAGTTCATGACATGACTGATTTGCCTTTCATTTTTCATTACAAAATAGAAAAAAATGGCTGAAATGGGATTTTTAAATTAAAATCATAGACAAAAGTTATAGCTTTAAACAAAATAAAGTTTCTAATTATTTTTTGTTATTTGGCTTAATTATCTGCCAGATAGATATTTATTATATGACAGAGAAAACAGAGTGTAAACATTTGAAATAAAAGATAAAATGTGTTCTGGAAACTCACAGGAATTCTATTTCATGTCAATGCAAAGCAGTAGGTCATTCTTGGGACACACCAGAACCATTGGGTTTGCCTTGTCTCATGGCAGTGCTCTCTAACAGGACCAGGAAGTACAAGCTGAGGTCTTGTGGCCTGAATGCAATGCTGGCCTAGTAAAAACCTTAGCCTAAGAAATACTAGGAGTTCTGGATACCTCATCTATTTTCTTCATCATTTTCTCAATGAAAAATCCTTTTGCAGGGATTCTGTGAGTGGAAGGTCATTGTTTTTTTGGGTTTTTTTTTCACCTCTTATTTATATGAGGGGGAAAATCACACTTGGAGGAAACTTAGGAAATGGTCAATAGTCTTTGCATTACTGTTCGTGATGTGCCTCTCTGGACTACACATTTTCAAAATTTTTTATGAATTGAAGAACTAGTAAGTCACATACAAATGCAACAAATTATCTGAGGACAGCATCATTATTAACCTGAGGGCAGTATTAGTTTCCCTACTCTATTACCAATATAATTTCTTTCTAGAATCCTCTGAATATGATTGTTATGATTTGTCAACATTTACTTTAAGGAGTCACAAACAGTGCTGTGCTGGCACAGGCTTGTACAAGCTCATAAGAACTGATTGTTAAATTTTCCTAAATTTTGTGAATCACCTGTTATATACAGTCACTACTGAAATTACACAGACTTACAATAAAACTAATTATATTAAAAGAAAGGTAATAAATACAACTCATACCACTTTTTAATTATTTTACTATGTTTTATTATTAACCATGCATCTATCACATCTTTGTGGTCAAAAGGCTATATAATGGTGTGCTAGTACACATTTCTTTCCACCTCTGTGTTCAATGATGCCATGTTGTAGTTTAAAAATCACAATAGTGGAAGCATTTGTACTATGTATTTCCATAGAAAGAGCATTTTTTTTCATTTACTTTTTCTTAAGTGAAAGGAGGAGAGATAGAGACAGATTCCTCATGTACCCTGACCGAGATCCACCCGCAACCCGTCTGGAGCTGATGCTTAGATCAACTGAGCTATCCTCAGCACCTGGAGCCGACACTTGAATCAATGGAGCCACTGGCTGCAAGAGGGGAAGAGAAAGAAGTGGGAGAGGGAGGAGAAGAGAAGCAGATGATCACTTCTCATGTGTACCCTGACCAGAATCGAACCCGTGATATCCATAAACCAGGACAACGCTCTATCCACTGAGCCAGCTGGCCAGGGCCAAGAGAGCATTTCTCAATTTTTCTTTCTGATAGTTTATTATTGGTATACAAAAATGCCACTGATTTCTGAATATTAATTTTGTATCCTGTTATTTTGTCTAATTTGTTTATTAGATCTAGTAGTTTTTTGGTAGCTTCTTTAGGGTTTTCTATTTATAGTATCATGTCATCAGCAAATAATGATAGCTTTAATACCTTCTTTCCAATTTGGATGCCTTTTATTTCTTTTTCTTGTCTGATTGCTGTGGCTAAGACTTCCAACACTATGTTGAATAAGGGTAGTTAAATAGACCTCCCTATCTTGTTCCTGATCTTAAAGAAAATAATTTTAGTTTTTGCCCATTGAGTATAATGTTGGCTGTGGGTTTGTCATTTATGTCCTTCATTATGTTGAGGTATGATACCTCTATTCCCACTTTGCTGAGAGTTTTTACCTTAAACAGGTCCCAAATTTTATCAAATGCTTTTTCTGCATCTATTGATATGATCATGTGGTTTTCTTCCTTCATTTTGTTTATGTGATGGATTATGTTTATTGATTTGAAAATATTGTACCAGCCTTGCATCCCGAGAATAAATACTTGATAATAATGTATTGCTGGATCCAGGTTGCTATAGTTTTTGAGGATTTTAGCATCTATGTTCATCGGGGATATTGGCCTATAATTTTCTTTCTTTGTAGTGTCTTTATTTGGTTTTGGAATTAGGATAATGCTGGTCTTATAGAAAAAGCTTGAAAATCTTCCCTTCTCTTGAAATTTTTGGGATAACTTGAGAAGGAGAGTTGTTAGATCTTCGAATGTTTGGTAAAATTTGCCTATGAAGCCATCTGGTCCAGGATTTTTGTTTGCTGGAATTTTTTTGATTATTGCTTCAATTTCATTAGTTATAATCAGTCTATTCAGGTTTTCTGATTCTTCCTGGTTCAGTTTTGAAAGACTGTATGTTTCTAGGAATTTATCCATTTCATCCAGGTTGTCCAATTTGTTGGCAAATAGTTGGAATCTTTTTTTACAATCCTTTTCATTTCTTTGGTGTCAGTTATCACTTCCCCTTTTTCATTTCTGATTTTATTTATTTGGGTCCTCTCTCTTTCTTTTTTGATGAGTCTGGTGAAAGGTCTATGAATATTGTTGGTTTTCCAAAGAACCAGCTCTTGGTTTCATTACTCTTTTGTATTGTTTTTTACTTTCTATGTCATTTATTTTTGCCCTGATTTTTATTATTTACTTCCTTCTAATTACTGTAGGCTTTGTTTTTCTTTTTCTAGTTCTTTTAGGTATTGTAATAAGTTGTTTAAGATTTTTCTTGCTTCATGAAATAGACCTGTAAAGCTATGAACTTCCTTCTCAGACTGCTTTCATTGTGTTCCATAGATTTTGCGTTGTTCTGTGTTCACTTTCAGTTGTTTCCAGGTAACTTTTAATTTCTTCCTTGATCTCATTGTTAACCCATTGTTTACTAGCATGTTATTTTGCCTACATGCGTTTAAGTGTTTTTCAGTGGTTTTATTTATTCAGTTTTTTAGAGAGGAGAGGGAGAGACAGAGAGAGAAGGGGGGGAGGAGCTGGAAGCATCAACTCCCATATGTGCCTTGACAAGGCAAACCCAGGGTTTTGAACCAGCGACCTCAGCATTTCCAGGTCGACGCTTTATCCACTGCACCACCACAGGTCAGAGTCAGTGGTTTTATTGTAATTTATTCTAGTTCCATACCATTGCGGTTAGAGGAGATGCTTGATATGATTTCAATCTTCTGGAATTTATTAAAAGTTATTTTGTGTCCTAACATGTGGTCTATCTTTGTGAATGTTTCATGTGAACTTGAGAAGAATGTATATTCTGCTTCTTTGAGATAAAATGTTTTGTAAATATCAATTAAATATATATTATGCAGTGTGCCATTTAACATAACTGTCACATTGTTGATTTTTTTGTCTAGAAGATCTATCCATTGATGTCAGTGAGGCGTTCAAGTCTTCTACTCTGATTATCTTGCTGTTAATTTCTCCCTTAATGTCCACCAAGATTTTCTTTATATATTTAGGTGCACCTGTGTTGGGTGCATATATGTTTAGAAAAATTATAACCTATTGTTGAATCAATCCCTTTAGTATTACGTAGTGATCTTTGTTTCTTGTTATAACCTCTGTTTTAAATCCTATTTTGCCTAATGTAAGTATTGCTATCCCAGCTTTGTTTTAGTTCTATTTTCATGGATTGTTTTTTTCCATCCCTTCATTTCTGTATCTTTTGCTCTGAGGCGGGGGGGGGGGGGTCTCTTGTAGAAAGCACATATATGGGTCAAATTTTCTTATGCATTCAGCTACTTTATATCATATGATTGAACTTTTTTAATCCATTTATATATATGGTTATTATTGATTGGTACTTCTTTATTACTATTTTATTCTTTATACCTATGTTCCTTACTTCTTTTTGTCAGTGATATTTACAATATACAAAATTATAAATGCTCTATATATTTATTTTTTTTACAGACTATATTTATTTTAGAGCAATTTTAGATTCACAGCAAAACTGAGAAAAAATTATAGAGATTTTTCTTATACCTCATGCTCCACACATGCACAGCCTTCCCCATTATAAACATCCCTTATCAGAGTGGTACATCTGTTATAATTGTTGAACCTATATGGACATGTCATAATCACCCAAAGTCCATAGTTTACATTACAGTTTAATCTTGGTAGTATAAATTCTATGGGTTTTATGACATGTTCATCATTATTGTATTATATAGAGCATTTTCACTGCTCTAAAAATCATCTGTGCTATACTTATTTATCCCTTCTCTTCCTCTCAACCTCTGGAAACCCCTGATTATTTTTTACTATCTTCATATTATCCCTAAAATATAGATCTGCCCATGTGAGTATTCTTATTAAAATATTACAGGGCATAGTATTATGGATCTAGCATAAAAAATAATATTTAACTTCCTAAACTACATTTTTGCCATTGATATTTAAATAAAATAAAACTTCAGGAAGATGAACCGTGTCTTTTCTGAGGCTTAGTGACTCAAGCACACTCTTCAAGTACTATAGTTTAAAACATATAGGTCTAGGACTTAGCATAGATGAGTGGTTATGAAGGACTAGAAAAATATAGGTTGGGACCAATGAATCAATGCTGTGCATAGGAGTTTGTATTTTTTCCCCCAGAGAGTTGAGGAAGGATTTTAAGAAGATCTTGTTTTTAGAATGGACTTTGGTGATGGTACAGAGAAAGGATTAAAATGGAAAGTAAATAATATGACAACTGACATTGAGGCTACTGCAGTAGATTTGGTTCAAGATCACGAGGACTTGAATTAGGCTGATGAAATAGAAAAGGACAGAAGGGAACAGGTTTTAAGTGTTATCAAAAGGATCAATAGCCTATGACTAATAGGATGTGAAAAGTGGGTGAGAGGGAGCTACCAAGGATGACTCCAAATTTTCTAGTTTGAACACCTGCAGGAATATACTGCTGATAATAAATTTGGACAAATAAAAAGCAGATTTTTTTTCACAATATAAACAGTAATGGCAAACAAATTGGAATCCTTGCTTTAAAATATTTTGATACAATTTAAAAATATTTTTTCAATTAAATTGTTTATATGAATATCTGGGGTCGTCTTCTTTCCTTAGAAGTTAGTTTTTGAATTATAAGCTGTATCCTAGGTTATATATTAGGAATAACTAGAATCTTTTTTTGTGTGTGTGACAGAGACAGAGAGAGTCAGAGAGAGGGACAGATAGGGACAATCAGACAGGAAGGGAGAGAGATGAGAAACATCAACTCTTCATTGCGGCTCCTTAGTTATTCATTGTGGGCTCAAGCTGGTAAGCCTTGCTCAAACCAGATGAGCCCACGCTCAAGATGGTGATCTCGGAGTCTCAAACCTGGGTCCTCCACATCCCAGTCTGACACGCTATCCACTGCACCACTGCCTGGTCAGGCGTAACAACTAGAATCTTAAAGTAAACTGGTCAACCTTATTTATTTATTTATTTATTTATTTATTTATTTATTTATTTATTGGCAAAACAATAAAGTTTTAAATGAATTTAAAAAAATATTGCCTGAACAGGCGGTGGCGCAGTGGATAGAGCATCGGACTGGCATGTGGAGGACCCAGGTTTGAGACCCCACGGTCACCAGCTTAAGCGTGGCCTCATCTGGTTTGAGCAAAAGCTCACCACTTGGACCCAAGGTCGCTGAAGCAAGGATACTCCATCTGCTGAAGGCCCGTGGTCAAGGCACATATGAGAAAGCAATCAATGAACTTAGGTGTCAAAACGAAAAACGATGATGCTTCTCATCTCTCTCGTTCCTGTCTGTCCCTATCTATCCCTCTCTCATATATACACACACACACACATACACACACACACAAAATATCCATCTTTATTTAATGTTGGATTAATGCAGTAAGTTACATTTAACAGAAAAATTTAAAAATATACATCACTGTATCAGGACTATAAAAGAAAATGAAATTAGAAAACACGGAGGGGAGGTCATTTAATTAATTTTGAATCAATACTTGACTCTCACAGATGACCCTTCCAGTCTCCCTTTTTGTTATGGCAGTTATTCATAGGCCTAAAGAAAGCCATCTGTGTCCCTAAGACATCCATTTTACAGACAAGGCCCTGCTTCTTCTATACATGAGGTTACTTGACATTCTCTTAACATCATAACATCATGACCATTCTCCCCTGACATACTATTGTTTTTTAGCATTTCGTTTTACCTTTAGAATTCAAAATAAACTATTAAATCAATACTCGTTGGATATATTTGTTTAAACAACTCAATCATATCTACACCATATTTCATCATCTTGTCCTTAAGACAATCATGGGAAAATAAATAATTGATTTTAACGTCTATAGCATTTTCCTGATTATATTGATATGCCCCTTATTTAAAAAATGGGTATAATAGTATATGTTATCTTTTGGTTTAATCACCACTTCCCTTTTTCTAAGTGCTCCTAAGCAATAAATTTAAAAAGATATTTTAAGAAATTATTTTTTTAAACCAGGATGAGTAAAAAAAATCCCATTTATCAATCTGGGAACAATTTGCTTATTTTCCATTTATTTTTATTACCAAACTGTTCTGCAGTCCACATTACTCATTGTCAGTTCATAAAATTCTCTCATATTTTAATATTGTCATTTATATAGAAAGAGAAAAGT
Organism: Saccopteryx bilineata; assembly: GCF_036850765.1. NCBI lineage: Eukaryota > Metazoa > Chordata > Mammalia > Chiroptera > Emballonuridae > Saccopteryx > Saccopteryx bilineata. The sequence continues at coordinate 218,176,227 of NC_089493.1, read as the reverse complement.
GAAATTATTTAGAACACTTAAGTGCTCTCATAATCAGTTCACTATTTTTGAAATTGCATTTTTTACCTATAGTCTTTTTTCCAAAGTTGTAAAGATTGTTTTTATTTGAGAGAAAATTAAAGCAAAATGGGACTTAATCATCTTTTCTTCTAATATTAAATGTCTTCCTCTAGTAAAAATTTTCTCTACTATTGAGCATATTTTTAATTGGAACATAAACTTTAACCAGGCTCTCCTCCAACTGTTATTATTGTTAGCAACTTTTAATTCATAGTTAGGTTTCAGCTTCCCTGTGATATTTATATTAGAATGCTTTTTCTATTAATGATATGTCTCTACTCTCTTTCATCAGTCTTGTCCTTGTTACATTTGAGCCCACCAGATACGTACACCAATATTGATTTTGATTACCAAATCCCTTTTTCCTTTCTTTTGAATTTTTAAAAAACCTTTCATTCCTCTGGTATTGTCATTCCTTTTAGAGCCTTCGGTCATGAAATATAATCAGTTTTTACCTGAGTGTTTTGAAATTGATCTTCCTAAATTTTAGTGTACACATTATCAGTATTTCTTGTCTACCAAGAGCTCTATCAGACAAAGGTTGTTTTCTGCTGGATCTTGTCATTTCTGGTTTCAGATTTGAAGAGAATTATGTCAAGCAGTTTGCCTCAATGCCTCTTCTACCTTCTGAGAAATTTTCAGATACGCAAATTAAATATCATCAGTGATTCTTTTTAAAGCAGAATAAAGGGCCCTGGCTGGTTGGTTCAGTGGTAGAGCATCAGCCTGGCATATGGATGTTCTAAGTTTGATTCCCGGTCAGGGCACACAGTAGAAGCATCCATCTGTTTCTCCATTCCTCCTCCTCTCTTTCTCTCTCACTTCCCCTCCTGCTGCCATGGCTAGACTGGAGCAAGTTGGCCCCAGGCATTGAAGATGGCTCCATGGCCTCTGCCTCAGGTGTTAAGAAGAGCTCAACTGCTGAGCAATGGAGCAACACCCCAGATGTGTAGAACATAACCCCGTAGTGGGCTTACCAGAGGTGGATCCTGGTCTAGGCGCATGCAGGAGTCTATCTCTGCCTCCCCTCCTAATAATAATAATAATAATAATAATAATAATAATAATAATTAGAATGAAGATTCCAGTATGTGAACGAGAACAGCTATAGATCTGTGGATAAGTCAGACACACTAGGTATAATTCTGGTTGTACTACCTAAAATTTTCACTTTATACCTAAATTTCCCATGTTGAAACAAGTTACCTAGTGCTCATGGCATAGTTGTTTAGCAACAAGTGCCAAAATCTCTACCAACTAGAAAGCAGAAGACACCATGTCTGTGGGCCGACCATGGACCAGACAAATTTAAAGAAAAAAAGTTACAACTCAATACATTTGGCTTAGACGTCTACATTATAGAAATACAGTTTTAAAGATATATAAGTATAAGAAGGTGAGGAATAAATTTACCTAAATGAAACAATATCAAGTTAATCTCTGTAACATGAACTGCTAAACAGTAATAATATATTTTTAAGTTCTGATGCAAAAAATTATATCAATAACAAATTATTTAATAGTAAAGAAATAAAACAAATACTAATTTCAATTGAATTAGGCAAATGTAGGAAATGTTTGAGAAAAAAGACACAAAAAAAGAAAGGGAGTGACGTCAGAGAAATGGCGCCGTGAGTAGCGATACCGATTAATCTCCCCAAAATTTCAACAAGTTCTTCAACCAGAGACAGAAAAATCTATCCTTGGAGCATCTAGAAGTCCCACACTGAACACAAAGGTATGATAGAGTCAAAAATTGATTAAATATATAATCAACCCTGAAGGAAATAAGACAGAAAAAGGAACACTTCGCCTTCCTCACTAATCTAAACAAGGGCTGCTTTCACTGAGAACTTAGAGAATAGGAACTAAGGCGGGAAAAGCAGGTGGATAGAGCCAGGCTGTGGCACAGATGTCCAAGCCAAGGAAAGACTGTGCCTGTGGCGACCCAGTCAACACAAGCTAATGCCTGCACCAGACCCAGACAAAAGACAGGCAAGTGCGGAAGCCAGTAGCCCCGATATCCTGGTCGGCGAGCACGAATAGTGGGTGAGAGGTTCCTCCTAGCGCCACGGGAGTGGGTGCCCATGTTCCCGGACAGAGGGGCAGAGTCAGAGGCCTTTGCGTGGGCTGTGACCAGTCTCAGTGTCGCCTTTGCTCCCTGAAGAGTGGCACGTGGGGAGTGTGCGAAAGCGAAATTCCCTATGCTTGAACTTCTCCAAGCGAGCAAGGCGCCTCACCCAGCCATACAAGCTAACAGACCCAGAAAGGATTAGCTTAACCCACCATCTGCTCACCTCCCAACTGACCAATGTGACCCTAACTGACAAGATCTCTCAGTTCAGTGATCTAAGACAAGAGGCGTGATATTTTTTAGTGCCTCTTGCTATGCATGTAGGGGTGGGGCCAACTTCTGATTGGCAGAGCTTTCATACTCAGGGCTATATGTTAAAAAGAGGGATTTGGCAGCTTGTAAGTCCTCCTGTTTGGCAAACAGCAACTAGGGCATCTTCTACCCAGCCAAAACAGGTTACAACGTGTCAAAAGCCTGGGGAAAGTGGACCCACTGAGCACTGAGGAATTCTGGACACGCCTAGAGACGCATAGAAAGGCACCTTGAAAAAAATTGGCTCCCAGCCCCACCTGATTATGCTAGTGGCTCTGACTGATAGAGCCTTACCCAGAGCCCTGCGCTGAGAGTGCATAGAGTGGGGATTTGCCAGCTCTTTGAGCCTTTTACTCTCCAGACAGAGGCAGCGGCAACCTCACAGTTAGATCATCAGGCTGCTAATTCAGGGAAAAAAAACTAGGAGAGAGGCTCTGTAAAAACAAACTCTTTCACTGTTGGAGCCTGCAAATGCTAAAAAGCCTCAACTGCAACAAGACTGAAGCCTAATTTATGACATCGCTGTAGAGACTTATCAACTGGAAACCTCTCCCTAAGCATGCCACAGGGGCAGAGCCCGGGGTACAGAGTCAATGACCAGGAAGAGGGAGAGAAAAGAAAAAGCAAAAAGATAACCTCTCAAAATCAAGAAAAATCCGCAGACTTTATAACCTATCTCATTTTATTATATTTGTTTGTTTGTTTCTCTTATCTTCATGTCCTGATTTTTTTTTTTTCCTCTTCCAATTTGGTCGTTTAATTCTCTGCCGGCCTTACTTTCATCTCTCCTTGAACTACACTACCCATAGTGTTACATCTCCCATTATCTTTTCTTTCCTTTTCCATTCTCTCTATGAGGGTTGAACTCCAAAACCCTTAACTCTCTCTTTTTTTTTCTTTTTTCTTCTTTTAGTGGTCCCCTTTTTTTCCCCCTCTCTTTCTTTCTCCCTCTATATTAGTTTCTTCCTTTCTCCTTTACGTCTCCTATCATTCAATCCTCAATAACGAAAAAATTATCTTATCTGGGACTCAAACTTATGTTTGTGGCATTTTGGGGGGTTTTTACTTCACTTTTCCAACTCACTAGCAGTACTCCCAACCCTGGCTCTCCATTTTATCTAATTCTTGTTCCATTAAATACAATAGTAATTTTTTAATCCCCCCCCCATTTTCCTGTTTCCCTCTTATTCCTCTCATCATATCTCTTAGCCAACCAACACCTAAAAGCAAATCATTTTATTCCTGACCCAAATTTTATTCTTTTTTGCATTTTGTGGGTCCATACCCCCCTCTTTTGGCCCTTTATTACTTCTCCCCAATTCAGGACCTCCATTATATGCATTGTTTATTCTATTTAGTATAAAATACTTCACAGTTCACCACAAGATTTTCTCAAGAAAGAGAGGAGAGGAGAGAAGAGGAAAAAATGAGGGGGGGGAATAATTGTTTTTTTCTATTTTTATTATTTTTTTTAATTGAAACAAAATTTTTTTAAAAAAACTTTTCTACTTTTTATTTTTTTAACTTTTTATTCTTTATTAAATCTCATTAATACTATTAATAAAACCACACTCAGATGCCATTAAGGAAGAGAAAATCGAATATCATGGATACAAAAGAAAGAGAGGTAACACAGATAGATGAGGAAAAATCTATGGAGAAAAAACTTACTATATTGGAAACTTTGGAGTTAAATGACAGAGAATTTAAAATAAAAATCCTAAAAATACTCAGAGAAATACAAGAAAACACAGAACGGCAATTTAGAGAGCTCGAAAAACAACTCAACGAACACAAAAAATATATTACCAAGGAAATTGAAACTATAAAAACAAATCAAACAGAGATGAAAAACTCAATTCATGAGCTGAAAAACGAGGTAACAAGCTTAGCTAATAGAACAGGCCAGATAAAAAGTAGGATTAGTGAAATAGAAGACAAGCAACTTAAGGCACAACAGAGAGAAGAAGAAAGAGACTCAAAAATTTAAAAAAATGATATCCCTACAGGAATTATCTGACTCTATCAAAAAGAATAACATAAGAATAATAGGTATATCAGAGGGAGAAGAGAGAGAAAATAGAATGGAGAACATATTCAAACAAATAATAGATGAGAACTTCCCAAGCCTGTGGAAAGAACTAAAGCCTCAAATTCAAGAAGCAAACAGTACTCCGAGATTTCTTAACCCCAACAAACCCACTCCAAAGCACATCATAATGAAATTGGTACAAACCAATGACAAGGAAAAAATTCTCAAGGCAGCCAGGGAAAAGAATACAACATATAAAGGAAGGCCCATTAGATTATCATCAGATTTCTCAACAGAAACTCTACAAGCTAGAAGAGAGTGGACCCCGATATTTAAAGTCCTGAAAGAGAAGAACTTTCAGCCACGAATACTATACCAATCAAAGCTACCCTTCAAATATGAAGGAGAAATAAAAACATTCACAGATACAGAAAAGATGAGGAAATTTACCATCAGAAAACCCTCACTCCAAGAATTACTACAGGTGGTTCTCCAATCAGATACAAAGAACAACAACAACAAAAAAAAAACAAAGCCACAAGTAAAAGCTCCACAAAGAACACAATAAAACCAAATTTAAACTGTGACAACAACAAAAAGAAAGAGGGGTGAGAGGATGGAGATTAACAGTAGGAAAGGACAATGGAGTGCAAAAGTACTCAAAATATAGTGCACTACAATGAACAGAGTAGGAAGCCTTTTCATTACTTAATGGTAACCACCATTGAAAAAACCACCACAGAAGCACATGATTTAAAAAAGATAGCAACACAGAAAAAATGTATGGAATACAACCAAATAAAAACAAAAGATAAAAAAACGAAAGAGAAGGTTCAAACAAGACACAAAACTAACAGAAAACAACCTATAAAATAGCAATAGGGAACTCACAAGTGTCAATAATTACACTAAATATAAACGGATTAAACTCACCAATAAAAAGGCACAGAGTAGCAGAATGGATTAAAAAAGAAAATCCAACTGTATGCTGCCTACAAGAAACTCATCTAAGCAACAAGGATAAAAACAAATTCAAAGTGAAAGACTGGAAATCAATACTCAAGCAAATAACATCCAAAAAAAGCAGGTGTAGCAATACTCATATCTGATAATGCTGACTACAAGACAACAAAAATCCTCAGACACAAAAATAGCCATTTCATAACGGCTAAGGGGACAATGAATCAAGAAGACATAACAATTCTTAATATATATGCACCAAACCAAGGAGCACCAAAATATTGATATATAAGACAGCTACTTATTGACCTTAAAACAAAACTGACAAAAATACAATCATACTTGAAGACCTCAATACACTGCTGATGGCTCTAGATCGGTCATCCAAACAGAGAATCAACAAAGATATATTGGCCTTAAAGAAAACACTAGAGCACCTGGATATGATAGACATCTACAGGACATTTCATCCCAAAGTAACAGAGTATACATTTTTCTCCAGGTTACATGGATCATTCTCAAGAATTGACAATATGTTGGGCCACGAAAACAACATCAGCAAATTCAGAAAAATCAAAGTTGTACCAAGCACATTTTCTGATCATAAAGCCTTGAAACTAGAATTCAACTGCAAAAAAGAGGAAAAAAATCCCACAAAAATGTGGAAACTAAACAACATACTTTTAAAAAATGAATGGGTCAAAGAAGAAATAAGCACAGAAATCAAAAGATATATACAGACAAATGAAAATGACAATACGACATATCAGAATCTCTGGGATGCAGCAAAAGTAGTGATAAGAGGGAAGTTCATATCACTTCAGGCATATATGAACAAACAAGAGAGAGCCCAAGTGAACCACTTAACTTCACACCTTAAGGAACAGGAAAAAGAAGAACAAAGACAACGCAAAACCAGCCAAAGAAAGGAGATAATAAAAATCAGAGCAGAAATAAATGAAATAGAGAACAGAAAAACTATAGAAAAAATTAATAGAACAAGGAGCTGGTTCTTTGAAAAGATCAACAACATTGACAAACCCTTGGCAAGACTTACCAAAGAAAAAAGAGAAAGAATTCATATAAACAAAATCCAAAATGAAAGAGGAGAAATTACCATGGATATTGTAGATATACAAAGAATTGTTGTAGAATACTATGAAAAACTTTATGCCACTAAATTCAACAACCTAGAAGAAATGGATAAATTCCTAGAACAATACATCCTTCCTAGACTGAGTCAAGAAGAAGCAGAAAGCCTAAACAGACCTATTAGTAGAGAAGATATAGAAAAAAACCATTAAAAACCTCCCCAAAAATAAAAGTCCAGGCCCAGACGGCTATACCAGTGAGTTTTATCAAACATTCAAAGAAGACTTGGTTCCTATTCTACTCAAAGTCTTCCAAAAAATTGAAGAAGAAGCAATACTTCCAAACACATTTTATGAGGCCAACATAACCCTCATACCAAAACCAGGCAAGGATGGCACAAAAAAAGAAAACTACAGACCAATATCTCTAATGAATACAGATGCTAAAATACTAAATAAAATACTAGCAAATCGAATACAACAACATATTAAAAAAATAATACATCATGGTCAAGTGGGATTCATCCCAGAATATCAAGGATGGTTCAACATACGTAAAACGGTTAATGTAATACACCATATCAACAAAACAAGGAACAAAAACCACATGATCTTATCAATAGATGCAGAAAAAGCATTTGATAAAATACTACACAATTTTATCTTTAAGACTCTCAACAAAATGTGTATAGAAGGAAAGTATCTCAACATGATAAAGGCCATATATGATAAACCATCAGCTAACATCATATTAAATGGCACAAAACTGAAGGCTTTCCCCCTTAAATCAGGAACAAGACAGGATTGTCCACTCTCTCCACTCTTATTTAACGTGGTGTTAGAGGTTCTAGCCAGAGAAATCAGACAAGATAAAGAAATAAAAGTCATCCATATCAGAAATGAAGAAGTAAAGGTATCACTTTTTGCAGATGATATGATCCTATACATCAAAAACTCCAAAGAATCTACAAAAATACTACTAGAAACAATAAGCCAATACAGTAAGGTCGCAGGATACAAAATTAATATACAAAAGTCCATAACCTTTCTATTTGCCAACAATGAAATATTAGAGAACGAACTAAAAAAATAATCCCCTTCACGATTACAACAACAAAAAAATAAAATACCTAGGAATAAACATATCAAAGAATGTAAAGGACCTATATAATGAAAACTACAAAGCATTGTTAAGGGAAATCAAAAAAGATACAAAGAGATGGAAAAATATTCCTTGTTCTTGGATAGGAAGAACAAATATAATCAAAATGGCCATATTACCCAAAGCAATATACAAATTTAATGCAATTCCCATCAAGATTCCAATGACATTTTTTAAAGAAATAGAACAAAAAATCATCATATTTATATGGAACTATAAAAACCTCGAATAGCCAAAGCAATCCTAAAGACTAAGAATGAAGCTGGGGGTATTACAATACCTGATTTCAAAATATATATATTATGGACCCATGACAATCAAAACAGCATGTTATTGGCAGAAAAATAGACACTCAGACCAATGGAACAGAATAAATAGTCCAGAAATGAAACCACATATATATGGTCAAATAATTTTTTTTTAATTTTTTATTTATTTATTCATTTTAGAGAGGAGAGAGAGAGTCAAGGGTCAGGAAGCATCAACTCCCATATGTGCCTTGATCCGGCAAGCCTAGAGTTTCAAACTGGCAACCTCAGTTTTTCAGGCCGACACTTTATCTACTGCGCCACCACAGGCCAGGCAAATAATTTTTGATGAAGGGGCCAACAACACACAATGGAGAAAAGAAAACCTCTTCAACAAATGGTGCTGGGAAAACTGGAAAGCCACATGCAAAAGAATGAAACTCGACTACAGTTTGTCCCCTTGTACTAAAATTAATTCAAAATGGATCAAAGACCTAAATATAAGACCTGAAACAATAAAGTATATAGAAGAAGACATAGGTTCTAAACCCATGAAACTTGGTTTTAAAGAGCATTTTATGAATTTGACTCCAAAGGCAAGGGAAGTGAAGGCAAAAATAAATGAATATGACTACATCAGACTAAGAAGTTTTTGCTCAGCAAGAGAAACTGACAACAAAATAAACAGAAAGCCAACTAAATGGGAAATGATATTTTCAAACAACAGCTCAGATAAGGGCCTAATATTCAAAATATACAAAGAATTCATAAACCTCAACAACAAACAAACAATCCAATAAAAAAAATGGGAAGAGGACATGAACAGACACTTCTTCCAGTAAGAAATACAAATGGCCAACAAATATATGAAAAGATGATCATCTTCATTAGTTATTAGAGCAATGCAAATCAAAACTGCAATGAGATACCACCTCACACCTGTTAGGTTAGCTATTATTAACAAGAAAGGTAACAGCAAATGTTGGAGAGGTTGTGGAGAAAAAGGAACCCTCATTCACTGTTGGTGGAAACGTAAAGTAGTACAACCATTATGGAAGAAAGTATGGTGGTTCCTCAAAAAACTGAAAATAGAACTACCTTATGACCCAGTAATCCCTCTCCTGGGTACATACCCCCAAACTCAGAAACATTGATACGTAAAGACACATGTAGCCCCATGTTCATTGCAGCATTGTTCACAGTGGCCAGGACATGGAAACAACCAAAAAGCCTTTCAGTAAATGACTGGATAAAGAAGGTGTGGCACATATACACTATGGAATACTACTCAACCATAAGAAATGATGACATCAGATCATTTACAACAAAATGGTGGGATCTTGATAACATTATATGGAGTTAAATAAGTAAATCAGAGAAAACCAAAAACTGCATTATTCCATATGTAGGTGGGACATAAAAATGAGAGTAAGAGACATGGACAAAAGTGTGGTGGTTATGGGGGGCAGGAGAGGGAGAGGGGGAGTGGGAGGGGAAGGGGCACAAAGAAAACTAGATAGAAGGTGACAGAGGACAATCTGACTTTGGGTGAGGGGCATGCAACATAATTGATTGACAAGATAATCTGGACATGTTTTCTTTGAATATATGTACCCTGATTTATTGATGTCACCGCATTAATTTTCATAAAAATTAAAAAAAAAAATTTGGGAGGATATAATGTAAACGTGGGAGATAAAAAGACAAGCCAATAAATTAATAGATAATAAAGAAAAAAACTCACCAAATGTAAAAGAATAAAAAAAAATTAAAGATATAATTGAAGAAAAAATATCTGAATTTAAGGAAATTAAATTAAGAAAATTAAGAAAACTAAAAGAACACACACTTTTCTAAGCAAATATACAAGAAAATATATAGGAAAATGAATAAATTTAGTACAATTAAAGAAGATAAATGACAAATTGTGGACTGAACCTGAGATGACGTCAGAGTAATGACAGCGTGAGAGATACTCCTGATCTCTTCCCTTGAAATTTAAAAAACTGAACAATTATGCAGCAAAGGAACACCAGCTGGGCTTGCACGTGTGCCTGAAAAATCTACACACGAAATGGACAAAAGGTGGGACAGGGTGAAAAGGGAGGTGGAAGATAAAATGCATTTGCAGTGGGGTTTGGAGAGGAGAGGAGAAAAACCTAGAGTGACTGGGAGGAGGAAAGCTTAGGGTCTCTGGATTTTTTCTGAGGGGTATGGAGACAGAAACTCAGAGTGACTGGATCTCCTTCTGCCAGGGGGAGCAGTGAGATAGAGGGGCAGAGGGGGAGATAAAAGGGCCAGAGCATGGAGTCACGGCCAGTGTTCCTGCGGTCTGCCTGCTATCCACTATCAGCAGAGACAGAGAAAACTAAAGTGTGCCTCCTCAGCATCCCAAATTCCACCTCCCTCACTTTGTGGTACCAGGAGAGGCAGAGACAAACCCAACAGCTCACTCCCCAGAGCCACTCACTCCCATAAAGAATGAAGGTGCTCCATATCTGGTCCCCAGTCTGTTAAGTTGTGGAAAGTATTACCCCAAAAACTGAGATCACCATTGCTAGAGCTGTAAAGTTGAAGCTATAAAGTTTTCACAACATGCCCTACCCACCAATGCAAATGTAGCCCCATCTACATCACTGCAATAGCAACATATCACTAGAGGACAGGCTAAAAAATTTACAGAGCTAAAAGTTCTAATACAGTGAAATCTACTGCAAGAAACCTCACAAAACTGAAATTATTCTTAATTTTCCCCCCTTTTTTCTTATTTTCTTTCTTCTCTTTTGAATTTTACTTTCTTTAATTTTCATATTTTTTATTTTTATTCTTTGTGGGTGTTTTTTAATTTTTGTTGGCTTTCAATATTTTTCTTTGTTTTTTCATTTGTCATAATTTTTAAATTTTTGTTGTATTTTAAAATTTTTCATTTATTAATTTTATTTAGGTTTCTTAACAGTACAACTCTCAAATGTCATCAAGGAAGAAGAAATTGAATACCATGGCTATACAAGACAGAGATGTAGTTCAGAAAGAAAGTAAAAATCTCAAGAAAAAATATCTCAGTCACATGGAAACCTTGGAGTTAAATGATAGAGAATTCAAAATTGAAGTTCTGAAAATAATCAATGAGATGCAAGAAGACACCAAGAGGTAACTTAATGTATTCAGAAAAAAAATAATGAACAAAAAGAGTACTTCATCAAGAAAATTGAAACTTTAAAAACAGAGATGTAGAACTCAATTTATTAACTGAAGTCAGAGATAGCAAGTTTAGCTAATAGAACAACTAGATGGAGAAAGGAATCACTGACATTGAAAACAAGCCACTAGAGATGCTAGAGTGAAGAGCAGAGACTCATGAATTAAAAAAACTGAGAGAGCTCTACATGAATTGTGCAACTCCATCAGAAAGAGCAATATAAGAATAATGGGTATATTGTAAGAAGAAGAGAAGGAAAAGGGAATGGAGAACCTTAAATAATTGATGAGAATTTCCCAAGCCTATGGATAGAGCTAGAATCTCAAATCCAACAAGAAAACAGAACACCGAATTACCACAATGCAAACAGACCTACTCCAAGGCACACTGTAATAAAATTCTCAATTAAAAAAAAATGACAAAGAAATAATCCTTAAGGCAGTTAGGAAAAAGAAGAACATAGCATATATAAAGAAAAGTCCATTAAGTTATCATCAGGATGTTCAGCAGAAACTCTACAGCCAGAAGAGAGTAGACCCAAATATTCAAAGTACTGAAAGGGAGAAATTACCAGCCAAGAATACAATATCCATCAGTTATCCTTCAAATACTAATGAGAAATAAAAACTTTTACAGACATTCAGAAGATAAGGGAATTTATCACCAGAAAAAACCCACTACAGGAAATACTAAGGGGGGTTATTTGATCAGATACCAAGAACAAAACAAATCAAAACTACAAATAAAAGCTCCAAAAAGATCACAATAAAAACAAGGATAATCTGTGACAACAATAATATGAAAGGGGAGAGAATAAAGATCTTCAGTAGCAAAGGAGGATGGAGTACAGAACCACTCATAAGACAAAGGACTCTTGTACATATGAAATTTTTTTTCTTAATAAGCTAATGATTACCACTTATGAAAAAGTAACTACTGAAACATACAGCTTAAAAAAAAAAGAATCAAGAAGACCTGGCCAGTTGGCTCCATGGTAGTGCACTGGCCCGGCATGTGGATGTCCAGGGTTCAATTCCTGGCCAGGGTACCCAGGAGAAGCACCCATCTGCTTCTCTAGGCACCCTCTGCTTTCTCTCTATCTCTCCTCCTCCCACAGCCAAGGCTCCATTGGAGCAAAGCTGGCCCTGGGCGCTGAGGATGGCTCCATGGCCTATGCCTATGGCACAAGAATGGCTCCAGCTGCAACAGAGCAACACCCCAGGTGGGTAGAGCATCACTCCCTAGTGAGCTTGTCAGGTAGGTCCAGATCGGGTGCATGCTGGAGTCTGTCTCTGCCTCCCCTCCTCTCACTAAACAACAAACAAAAAAATAAAATAGAAAATATAGGGGAAAGAAGTATGGAATACCACCAAAAAACCTAAACAACTGACAGAAACAAAGAAGAGAAGAACCAAGCAAGACACAGAGCTACCAGAAAACAAAGCATAAAATGGCTATCGGAAATCCTCAACTAGCAATAATTACTCTAATGTAAATGGACTAAGCTCATTAACAAAGAGGCATAGAATAGCAAATTAGATAAAAAACCAAAACCCAACAATATGCATCCTTCAAAAGACACATCTAGATTCAAAGTGAAAGATTAGAAAATGATTCTCCATGCAAATAATATCCAAAGAAAAGCAGGTATAGCCATATTCATAGCTGACTTTGTTGACTTCAAGACAACAAAGGTAACATGAGACAAAGATGGACATTTCATAATGATAAAGGGGACACTGTATCAAGAAGACATACACTTCTTAATATATATGCACTGAAATTACATAAGACATCTACTAACTGATCTTAAAACAGAAGTCGACAAAAACAATTGTATTTGGAGATTTCAACAAACCATCGACTGCTTTTGATAGATCATCCAACAGAAAATCAATAAAGAAATATTGGCCTTAAATGATACTCTGGACCAAATGAACATAATACACATTTATAGGACATTTTATCCCAAAACGTCAGATTATACATTCTACTACAGTGTGCATGGAACATTCTTAAGGATAGACTATATGTTGGCCCACAAAACAAACATCAACAAATTCTGAAAGATTGAAATTATACCAAGTGTATTTTCTGATCATAAGGCTTTAAAATTAGAATGCAACTGTAAAAAGAAAGTAAAGAAACCATAATAATTTGGAAATTAAACAACATACATCTAAAAAATGACTGGGTAACAGAAGACATGAAAGCAGGGATCAAAGAGATATACAGATGCCTGAACTATGGTGGCGCAGTTTATAAAGCATCAACCTGGAACACTGAGGTCACCAGTTCAAAACCCTGCACTTGTCTAGTCAAGGTACATATGAGAGTTTATGCTTCCTGCTCCTCCCCCCTTTCTCTCTCTCTCTCTCTCTCTCTCTCTCTTCTCTAAAATGAATAAATAAAAAAAAGAGATATACAGACAAATGAAAATGACAACACAACATATCAGAATTTCTGGATGAAGCGGAAGCACTAATAAGAGGGAAGCTTATATCATTACAGACTTATATCTAGAAACAAGAGAGATCCCAAGTAAACAATCTAACATCAAACCTTAAGAAACTAAAAAGAACAAAAGCAACCCAAAGTCAGCAAAACAAATAGTAAAAATTAGAGAACTAAATGAAATAGAGAACAAAAAAACTATAAAAAAATATAATACAACAAAGAGCTGGTTCTTTGAAAAGATTGATAAAATAGACAAACCACTGACTAGGCTAAGGAAAAAAGAGGAAGGATTCATATTTTGAAAATCCAAAAAGAATAAGGAGATATTAACACAAACATCATAGATATACAAAGAATCATAGTAGAATACTATGAAAAATTATATGGCACCAAATTCAATAATCTAAAAGAAATGTGTAAGTTCTTAGAACTAAACAATCTTCCTAAACTGAGTCATGAAGAAGTGGAAAACCTAAATAGACATAGGGGCAGAGAAAAAATAGAAACTATCACAAACTTCCCCAGAAACAAAAGTCCAGGACCAGATGCCTACATTAGTAAATTCTACCAAACATTAAAAGATTTGGTATCTATTCTTCTCAAAGTCTTCCAAAAAATAGAAGCAGCAGTAAAACTCCCCAACACATTTTAGGAGGCCAACATGACCCTCATACCAAAACCTGGCAAGAACAAGAAAAAGAAAACTGCAGGCCAATATCTCTAATGAATACAAATGCAAAAATTCCTAAACAAAATGATAGCAAATCGAGTACAACAACATATTAAACAAATAATACATCACAATCAGTGGGATTCATTCCAAGAGCACAAGGATGGTTCAACATATGTAAAATGATTAACGTTATACAAAACAAAGAACAAGTATCATATGATCCTATAAATAGATGCAGAAAGCCATTTGATAAGATACAACACCCCTTTACATTTAAAACATGCAATAAAATCAAAATAGAAGGAAAGTACCTCAACATAATAAAGGCTATGTATGACAAACCATCAGCTAGTATCATACTAAATGGTGAAAAAAGGAAGGCTGTTCCTTTAAAATCAGGAATGAGACAAGACTGCCCACCCTCTCCACTCTTATTCAACATAGTTCTGGAAGTTTTAGCCAGAATGATCAGGCAAGAGAAAGAAATAAAAGGCATTCATATCAGGAAAGAAGAAGTAAAAGGTATCACTTTTTGCAGATGACATGGTACTGTAAATAGAAAACCTCAAAGACTCCAACAAAAAACTCTCAGAAACAATAAATCAATAAAGTCAAGTCAGAGGATATAAAATCAATATACAAAAGTCCACTGCTTCCTTATATGCAATGATGAAACATCAGAAAATTAATTAAAAAATAACAATTCATTTTATAATAGCAAAAACAAAAAAATAAAATACCTAGGAATAAACTTAACAAAGAATATGAAGGACCTATATACAAAAACTAAAAAACAGTATTGAAAGAAATTGAAAAAGACAATGAAATGGAAAATGTTCATGGACTGGAAAAATCAACAGTAAAAATGACCATATTACCCAAAGCAATATACAAATTTAATACAATCTCCATCAAAATCCCAATGTCATATTTTAAAGAGATAGAACAAAAAATTACCAGGTTTGTATGGAACCATAAAAATCCCAAATAAACAAAGCAATCCTGAGGAAGAAGAATGAAGCCAGAGATATCACACTTCCTGCCTTCAAATTATACTACAGAGCAGTGGTAGTCAACCTGGTCCATATCGCCCACTAGTTTGCATTCCAACTTTCATGGTGGGTGGTAGCGGAGCAACCAAAGTATAAATAGAAAGATAAATTTAACTATAGTAAATAGTTTTATAAAGACTTATTCTGCCAAACAGCGAAAATCCAACATAAAATATTTGGTAAGTAATTATTATTATATGCTTTAACTTGCTATAACTCTGCTTTATAAATTTTATAAAGTAAAGTTACTTCCCTACTTTATAAATCACCATTACTGTGGAACCGGTGGGCAGTTAGAAAATTTTACTACTAACAGGGATACAAAAGTGGGCGGTAGGTATAAAAAGGTTGACTACCCCTGCTATAGAGCCACAATAATCAAAACAGCATGGTATTAGCAGAAAAACAGACATACATACCAATGAAACAGAATTGAGAGCCCAGAAATAAAACCACATATATAGGGACAAATCATCTATCTTTTTAATTTTTTTGTATTTTTCTGAAGCGAGAAGTGGGGAGGCAGAGAGACAGACTCCCACATGTGCCTGACTAGGATCTACTCGGCATGCCCAGTAGGGGGTGATGCTCTGCCTATCTAGGGTATTGCTCTGTTGCAACCAGAGCCATTCTAGTGCCTGAGGCAGAGGCCCTTGAGCTATCCTCAGCACCCGGGCCAACTTTGCTCCAATGGAACAATGGAGCCTTGGCTGTGGGAGGGGAAGAGAGAAAGAGAGACAAAGAGACAGAGAGAAAGAGAAAGGAGAGAGGGAAGGGTGGAGAAGCAGATGGGCATTTCTCCTGTGTGTCCTGGCCAGGAATCATGGACTAATCATCTTTGACAAAGGAACAAAAAAACACACAATGGAGAAAAGAAAGCCTCTTCAATAAATGGTGCTGGCAAAATTGGAAAGCCATATGTGAAAGAATGAAACTTGACTACAGTTTGTCCCCCTGCACAAAAGTTAATTCAAAATAGAATAAAGACTGAAATATAACAAGAAAAACAATAAATTACATTAAAGAAAACATAGGTACTAAGTTCATGAACCTTGGCTGTAGAAAACAATTTATGAATTTGACCGCAAAGGCAAGGGAAGTAAAGGCAAAAATAAATGAATAGGACTATTTCAAACTAAAAAGCTTCTGCACAGCAAAAGAAACTGACAATAAAACAAATAAGCAGGCAACAAAATGGAAGATGATATTTGCAAACAACAGCTCCCATAAAGGGTTAATATCCAAAATATATAAAGAACTCACAAAGCTCAGCAAGAACCAAGCAAAGAATCCAAGTAAAAAATGGGGAGAGGACCTGAACAGACACTTCTCCCAAAAGGACATACACACAGCCAAAAGACATATGAAAAGATACTAATCTTCACTAGCTATTAGAGAAATGCAAATCAAAACTACAATGAGATACTACTCACACCTGTTAGATTGGCTATTATCAACAAGACAAGTAATTACAAGTGTTGGAGAGGCTGTGGAGAAAAATGAACCCTCATTCACTGTTGGTGGCTCTGTATCTACCTGGATACAGTATCTTTCTCCACGGTTCTGGAGAACCATGACTAATACCCTGCACTTACCTATCAAAATCATAAAATTCACCATTAACACACTAGCATTGGTGTTGGAAGACAGGGACCCTCAAGAAATACTGAGACTGTAAATGTTCAACCTTTCTGGGGGAGCTTGGCAATGTTAATATTTCTAAAACTGTCAAATCTTTAACCCAGTAATTTCATTTCAAAAAGTCGGTGATGCAGAACCATGACATAGCATATCACATGTAGGATTTTTAAATATTATAAAGGGGGACAAGGGATTACTTAAATGTCTAATACTAGGAAACAGTAAACATTCATGGTAAAGTCTATCATGAAAGATATTATGAGTCCATTAAAAAAATTTAGAGTGAGAGGGCGCACATGACCCCCAAGGAATCTGCTGAGATATGAGCTGACGGAGGCAGTCCCGGAAGTGGTCCAAATGGGCACGCAGGCACATGCGAGCCCAACCACAGCAGCGGCGGTTGCAAAGGTGGGCTGGAGCCAGGAGCACCTGAGACCAAAAGCCCCAGGCAGCAACAGCGGCGGTGGCCTGGTAGAAAGACCACAAAACGAGAGCTAAAATGTCTAGCTAGAAGAACACCTGAGGCAAAGAAGTAGGCCACATCTAATACTGTACCTAGTCACTGAATTATAGTACTGAGACCAACAAGTAGCCTGCAATAAAAGACAACGGAAAGCAGATTTTAGGGGAGCTTAAACTTTTAAAGTAACTTCTTCCAGGCCAAGAGCAGATAAAAGCAAACCTAGGCATGCAGCTGATATTTACAATGGTATCTGGACCCAGCAGAGGCAGGCAAAGGATCTGGATAACCTGTAGCTCCCAAAAAGTGGATAAGAACCAGGCAAAGGCAGTGACTCCCACTGACCTGTGCCAAACCTCAACCAGGGAAGCCCAGAGCAACACAGATAAAATGGGAAGACAGAGAAGTGTAATCCAAATGACTCAACAAGAGAAACCCTCAGAAAAAGAGCTGAGTGAGATGGATATAAGCAAACTATCAGCAGAGTTTAGAATAATGGTTATTAGAATGCTGAAAGATCTTACAACAACAATGGAAGGTCACAGTGAGCACATAAATAAAGAAATAACAAGTATTAAAAAGGACATTAAAATAATAAAGAAGAACCACTCAGAAATGAAAAATACAATATCTGAAATGAAGACTACACTAGACACAATTAATAGCAGGCTGGATGAAGTAGAGGATCGAATCGGCGATTTAGAAGACAAGATAAATGAAAACACAGAAGCAGAGCAGCAAAAAGAAAAGAGAATAAAAAATCTGATGAAACTCTAAGAGAGCTGTGTGACAATATAAAGAGAAACAACAACCGCATCATAGGAGTTCCTAAAGAAGAAGAGAAAGAACAAGGGTTAGAAATCTAGTTCAATCAAATTATAGCTGAAAACTTCCTTTTTTTTATTTTTATTTTTGTATTTTTCTGAAGCTGGAAACGGGGAGAGACAGTCAGACAGACTCCCACATGCACCTGACCGGGATCCACCGGGCACGCCCACCAGGGGTGACGCTCTGTCCACCAGGGGGCGATGCTCTGCCCCTCCGGGGGGGTCGCTCTGCCGCAACCAGAGCCACTCTAGCACCTGGGGCAGAGGCCAAGGATCCATCTCCAGCGCCCGGGCCATCTTTGCTCAAATGGAGCTTTGGTTGCGGGAGGGGAAGAGAGAGAGAGAGGAAGGAGGGGGGGTGGAGAAGCAAATGGGCACTTCTCCTATGTGCCCTGGCTGGGAATCGAACCCGGGTCCCCTGCACACCAGGCCAACACTCTACCACTGAGCCAACCGGCCAGGGCCGGAAAACTTCCTTAAATTGACACAGGACAAAGTCACACAAGTTCAAGAAGCACAGAGAACATTAAAGAGAAACACAAAGAAATCCACACCAAGACACATCATAATTAAAATAGTAAAGCTAAGAGATAAAGAAATAATATTAAAAGCTGCTAGAGAAAAAAAGGCTATGACCTACAAAGGATGACATCCAACTTCTCAACAGAAACACTTGAGGATAGAAGGGAATTGCAAAAAATATTCAAAATAATTCAGAACAAGAACATACAACTAAGACAACTTTATGAGCAAGGCTATTGTTTAAAATCGAAGGAGAAATAAAAAGCTTCCCAGACAAAAAGAAACTCAAGGAATTCATTACAATCAAACCAAGGCTACAAGAAAAGTTAAGGGGCCTGTTGTAAACAGAACAAAGGGGAAAAGCATACAGCCAAAGAGGAATGAAGCGTTAAAGAACAAAATGGCAATAAACAACTACATATCAATAGTAACCTTAAATGTAAATGGATTAAATGATCCAATCAAAATACATAGGGTAGCTGCATGGATAAGAAAACAGGACCTATACATACATTGTCTACAAGAGACACACCATAAGACAAAAGATACACATAGACTAAAGGTAAAAGGATGAAAAAAAAATATTTCATGCAAATGGAAATTGAAAAAAAGCTGGGGTAGCAATATTTATATCAGACAATATGGCTAAAACAAAGGCTATAGTAAGAGATAAAGAAGGTTACTACATAATGATAAAGGGAGTAATCCAACAAGAAGATATAACCATAATAAATATCTACGCATCTAATATGGGAGCACCTAAATATATAAAGCAGACTTTGATCGATATAAAGAACAAGAACAACAGCAATACTATAATAGTAGGAGATTTCAATACCCCACTGACATCACTAGATAGAAACTCAAGAAAGAAAATTAACAAAGAAACAGCAGACTTAAAGGACACTAGGATCAACTCGATTTAATAGATATCTTTAGAACCTTTCACCCTAAAACAGCAGAATATACATTCTTTTCAAGTGAGTGCTCATGGTACATTCTCTAGGATAGACTACATATAGGACACAAAAGCAGTCTCAAGAAATTTAAGAAGATTAAAATCATATCAAGCATTTTCTCAGATCACAATGGCATGAAACTAGAAATCCACCACAATAGAAAAACTTAAAAATACTCAAACACATGGAAACCAAATAGCATGTTATTAAATAACAAATGTATTAACAATGAGTTCAAAGAAGAAATAAAAAAATTCCTAGAAATGAATGATAATGAACATACATCAACTCAAAATTTATGGGACACAGCAAAAGCAGTCCTGAGAGGGAAGTTGATAGCACTACAGGCATTTCTTAAGAAGTTTGAAAAAGCTCAAATAAACAACCTAACCCTTCATCTAAAAGAACTAGAAAAGGAACAGCAAGAAAAGCCCAGAGGTAATAAAAGGAAGGAAATAATAAAGATCAGAGAAGAAATAAATGAAATAGAAGCTAAAGAATCAATACAGAGGATTAATGAGACCAAGAGCTGTTTCTTTAAAAGTGTAAACAAGATCGGCCCTGGCCGGTTGGCTCAGTGGTAGAGCGTCGGCCTAGCGTGCGGAGGACCCGGGTTCGATTCCCGGCCAGGGCACATAGGAGAAGCGCCCATTTGCTTCTCCACCCCTCCGCCGCACCTTCCTCTCTGTCTCTCTCTTCCCCTCCCGCAGCCAAGGCTCCATTGGAGCAAAAGATGGCCTGGGCGCTGGGGATGGCTCTGTGGCCTCTGCCCCAGGTGCTAGAGTGGCTCTGGTCGCAATATGGCGACACCCAGGAGGGTCGCAACATGGCGACGCCCAGGATGGGCAGGGCATCGCCCCCTGGTGGGCAGAGCGTCGCCCCCTGGTGGGCGTGCCGGGTGGATCCCGGTCGGGCGCATGCGGGAGTCTGTCTGACTGTCTCTCCCTGTTTCCAGCTTCAGAAAAATGAAAAAAAAAAAAATGAAAAAAAAAAGTGTAAACAAGATCAATGAACCTTTAACAAGACTCACCAAGAAAAAAGAGAGGACTCAAAATAAATAAAATTAGAAATGAGAGTGGAGAAATAACAACTGACACAACAGAAATACAAAATATTGTAAGAAAATACTATGAAGAACTGTATGCCAAAAAATTAAACAACCTAGGTGAAATGAACAAATTCCTTGAAACATATAATCTTCCAAAAATCAATCTGGAAGAATCAGAAAACGTAAAGAGACTGATTACAACAAATGAGATAGAAAAACTTACCAAATAGCTTCCAAAAAACAAAAGCCCTGGGCCTGATGGCTTCACAAGTGAATTCTACCAAATATTCAAATAAGAACTAACTCCTATCCTTCTCAAGCTATTTCACAAAATTCAAGAGGAAGGAACACTTCCAAGCTCCTTTTATGAGGCAAGCATAATTCTGATTCAAAAACAAGGCAAAGATAACACAAAGAAAGAAAATTATAGGCCAATATCCCTGATGAATTTAGATGCTAAAATCCTCAACAAAATATTAGTAAACTGGATCCAGCAATACATGAATAAAATCATACATCATGATCATAAAAGTAGGATTTATTCTGGGGAGGCAAGTATGGTACAACATTTGTAAATCAATCAATGTGATCCACCACATAAACAAAAAAAAGGAGAAAAACCAAATGATAATTTCAATAGATGCAGAAAAAGCATTTGATAAAATCCAGCCTGCATTTATGATCAAAACTCTTAGTAAAGTGGGAATACAGGGAACATACCTCAACATGATAAAGGGCATCTATGACAAACCCACAGCCAACATCATAATTAATGAACAAAAACTAAAAGCAGTCCCCCTAAAATCAGGAACAAGGCAGGGGTGCCATCTTTCACCACTCCTATTCAACATAGTACTGGAAGTCCTAGCTACAGCAATCAGACAAGAAGAAGAAATAAAAGGCATCCAAATTGGAAAAGAAGAAGTAAAACTATCATTATTTGCAGATGATATGATACTGTATATAGAAAACCCTAAAGTCTCAGTCAAAAAACTACTGGATCTCATCAATGAATTTAGCAAGGTGCCAGGATATAAAATTAATACACAGATATCAGAAGCATTTTTATACATGAACAATGAAATGTCAGAAAGAGAAATTAAGGAAACAATCCCCTTTACTATTGCAACAAAAAAAATAAAGTACCTAGGAGTAAATTTAACCAAGGAGGTTAAAGGCTTGTACTCAGAATATTATAAAACATTGATAAAAGAAATCAAGGAAGACACAAACAAGAGGAAGTATATACCATGTTCATGGTTAGGAAGAATAAACATCATTAAAATGTCTATATTACCCAAAGCAATTTATAAATTCTATGCAATACCAATTAAAATACCAATGACATACTTCAAAGATATAGAACACATATTCCAAAAATTTATACGGAACCAAAAGAAAACACAAATAGCCTCAGCAATCTTGACAAAGAAGAATAAAGTGGGAAGTGTCACACTCCCTAATATCAAGTTATTCTACAAGGCCACTGTATTCAAAACAACTTGGTACTGGCATAAGAATAGGCATATAAAACAATGGAACAGAACAGAGAACCCAGAAATAAACCCACACCTTTATTAACAATTGATATTTGACAAAGGAGGTAAAAGAATACAATGGAGTAAAGACAGTCTCTTTAACAAATGCTGTTGGGAAAACTGGCAGCTACCTGCAAAAAAATGACACTTGACCACAAACTTACACCACTCACAAAAATAAACTCAAAATGGATAAAAGACTTCAATGTAAGTCATGAAACCATATGCATCTTAGAAGAAAACATAGGTAGTAAGCTCACTGACATCTATTGCAGCAATGTATTTGCTGAATTATCTCTCTAGGCAAGTGAAATAAAAGACAGGATAAACAAATGGGACTAAATCAAACTAAAAAGCTTTAGCACAGCCAAAGATAATATGAACAGAATAAAAAGACAAACCACACAATAGGAGAATATATTCGACAATACATCTGATAAGGTGTTAATAACCAAAATTTATAAAGAACTTGTAAAACTCAACACCAGGAAAACAAATAATCCAATAAAAAATGGGCAAAAGAAATAAATAGACATTTCTCCAAAGAGGACCTACAGATGTCCAATAGATAGATGAAAAAATGTTCAACATCACTAATCATTAGAGAAATGCAAATTAAAACCAGAATGAGATACCACCTCACACCAGTCAGAATGGCGCTCATTGACAAAACAACACACAATAGGTGCTGGCGAGGATGTAGTGAAAGGGGAACCCTCCTGCACTGCTGGTAGGAATGCAGACTGGTGTAGCCACTGTTGAAAACAGTGTGGAGATTCTTCAAAAAATTAGAAATGGAACTGCCTTTTGATCCAGCCATCCCACTTATAGGAATATATCCCAAGAACACAGTATTACCGACTGAAAAAAAGAAATGCACCCCCATGTCTATGGCAGCATTGTTCACAATAGTGAAGATCTGGAAACAGCCCAAGTGTCCATCAATGGACGAGTAGATTAAAAAGCTGTGGTACATATATACAATAAAATACTATGGGGCCATGAAAAAGAAGGAAATATTACATTTTGCAACAATAAGGATGGACCTGGATACTATTATGTTGAGTGAAATAAGCCAGGCAGAGAAAGAAAAAGATCATATACCTCACTCATTTGAGGAATCCAAGGAACAATGTGAACTGAGGAACAGAATTAAACCTGAAGGGAAGGGGGGAGGGAACTGTAGGGAGGGGGGTAAGGGAGATATTGACGGGAATACAGGGGAGGGGGGATGCTTTTGTGGTGACACTAAAATCTATGTAAACACAATAAATAAATTAATTAAAAAAAAAATTTTTTAAGGTAGCCTGACCAGGCAGTGGTGCAGTGGATAGAGGACAGACCTGGAAAGCTGAGGACCCAGGTTAGAAAACCCGAGGTCTCTGGCTTGAGCGTGGGCTCATCACCAGCTCGAGCATCGGATCATAGACATGACCCCATGGTTGCTGGCTTGAGCCCAAAGGTCATTGGTTTAAACAAAAGGTCACTGGTTCAGCTGGAGCTCTCTGGTTAAGACACATATATGAAGCAATCAATGAACAATTAAGGTGCCACAACTACCAGTTATTGCTTCTCATCTCTCTCCCTTCTTGTCTGGCTTTGTCTCTCTCTCAGTTAAAAAAAAATTGAGGTATACTTACTCGCTTGGAAATTCTGATGATATATCATTAAATGACCCAGAGGAAATAAAACTATGTGATCCCAATTTTGTATTATTAAAATAAAAATGTATGAATCTAGACATAACCAGAAACAACACATCAACAATTAGAAGTACTTATGGTTGAATAATGAAAATGTATCTGATTTTTATTTTAAAAATTATATTATCTATGCTTTCTATAACTTGTAAAATAATGATTGATTTTACAACATAAAAGAACATATTTTTCCAGGCAGAGGCAGCAGCAACCCCATAGCTGGATTATCAGGCTACTAATTGAGGAAGGAAAGACTAGGAAAAAGGCTCCAGGAACACGGACTCTCTCACTGTCGGAGCCTATAAATGCTAATGAGCCTCGACTGCCAATGAGACTAAAGCACAATACATGACATTGCCATACAGACTTATCAACTGCAAACCTCTACCTGAGCGTGCCAAAGGGGCAGAACCCGGGGTACAGAGTCACCGACCAGGAAGAGGGCGAGAAAAGAAAAAGCAAGAAGATAACCTCTCAAAATCAAGAATAATCTGCAGACTTTATAACCTATCCCATTTTATTATATTTGTTCATTTGTTTCTCTTATCTTCATTCTTGATACTTTATTTCCTCCTCCAATTGGGCCGATTAACTCTCTGCCGGTCTGACTCTCTCCTCTCCCTGAACTACACTACCCATAAGTGTTACATCTCCCATTATCTTTTCACTTCTCTTCCTTTCTCTCTATGAGGGTTGCACTCCAAAACCCTTAACTCTCTCTCTCTCTCTCTCTCTCTCCTTTCTTTTTTATTCTTTTAGTGGTTCCCTCATTTTTTCTCTCTCTTTCTTTTCTCCCTCTATATTAGTTTCTTCCTTTCTCCTTTACATCTCCTCTCATTCAAACCTCAATAACAAACAAATTATCTTATCTGGGACTCAAACTTATGTTTGTGGCATTTTGGGGGGTTTTTACTTCACCTTTTTAACTCACTAGCAGTGCTCCCATCCCTGGCTCTCCATTTTATCTAGTTCTTGTTCCACTAAATACAATAGTAATTTTTTAATTTGTCCCCCCATTTTTCCATTTTCCTCTTATTCCTCTCATCATAACTCTTAGACAACCAACACATAAAAGCAAATCATTTTATTCTTGACCCAAATTTTTTCCTTATTTGCTTTTTGTGGGTCCATACGCTCTTTTTTTTTCTTTTTTCTTTTTTTTTTTTTTGCCCCTTTATTACTTTTCCCCAATTCAGGCCCTCCATCACAGGCAGTGTTTGTTATAATTCACAGTTCACCACAAGATTTTCTCAAGAAAGAGGGGAGAAGAGAGGAGAGAAAAAAAGGAGGGGGGGAATAATTTCCTTTTTTAAAATTTTTATTATATTTTATTTTTCTTTATTTCATTATTAATTTTTTTTAAAAAAACTTTGATTTTTTATTTTTTTATTTTTTTTATTTTTTTAACTTTTTATTCTTTATAAAATCTCATTAATACTATCAACAAAACCACCCTCAGATGCCATTAAGGAAGAGAAAATCGAATATCATGGGTATAAAAGAAAGAGAGGTAACACAGATAGATGAGGAAAAATCTATGGAGAAAAAATTAATATATTGGAAACCTTGGAGATAAGTGACAGAGAATTCAAGATAGAAATCCTAAAAATACTCAGAGATATACAAGAAAACACAGAAAGGCAATTTAGGGATCTCAGAAAACAACTCAATGAACACAAAGAATATATGTCCAAGGAAATTGAAACTATAAAAACAAATCAAACAGAGATGAAAAACTCAATTCACGAGCTGAAAAACGAAGTAACAAGCTTAGCTAATAGAACAGGTCACATAGAAGAGAGAATTAGTGAAATAGAAGACAAGCAACTTGAGGCACAACAGAGAGAAGAAGAAAGAGACTCAAAAATTAAAAAACATGAGATAGCCCTACAAGAATTATCTGACTCCATCAAAAAGAATAACATAAGAATAATAGGTATATCAGAGGGAGAAGAGAGAGAAAATGGAATGGAAAACATACTCAAACAAATAATAGATGAGAACTTCCCAAGCCTGTGGAAAGAACTAAAGCCTCAAGTTCAAGAAGCAAACAGAACTCCAAGTTTTCTTAACCCCAACAAACCTACTCCAAGGCATATCATAATGAAATTGACACAAACCAACAGCAAAGAAAAAATTCTCAAGGCAGCCAGAGAAAAGAAGAATACAACATATAAAGGAAGGCCCATTAGATTATCATCAGATTTCTCAGCAGAAACTCTACAAGCTAGAAGAGAGTGGACCCCAATATTTAAAGTCCTGAAAGAGAGGAACTTTCAGCCACGAATACTATACCCATCAAAGCTATCCTTCAAATATGAAGGAGAAATAAAAACATTCACAGATACAGAAAAGATGAGGGAATTTATCATCAGAAAACTCCCACTCCAGGAATTACTAAAGGGGGTTCTCCAATCAGATACAAAGAACAAACAAAAAAAAAAAACAGAGCCACAAGTAAAAGCTCCAAGAAGAACACAATAAAACCAAACTTAAACTCTGACAACAACAAAAAGAGAGGGAGAAGATGGAGATTAACAGTAGCAAAGGACGATGGAGTGCAAAAGTACTCACAAAATAGTTCGCTACAATGAACAAGGTAGGGACCCTTTTCATTACTCAAAGGTAACCACCATTGAAAAAACCACCACAGAAGCACATGAGATAAAAAAGATAGCAACAGAGGAAAGATGTATGGAATACAACCAAATAAAAACAAAAGATAGAAAAATGAAAGAGAAGGATCAAACAAGACACAAAACTAACAGAAAGCAAGATATAAAATGGCAATAGGGAACTCACAAGTATCAATAATTACACTAAATGTAAACGGATTAAACTCACCAATAAAAAGGCACAGAGTAGCAGAATGGATTAAAAAAGAAAATCCAACTGTATGCTGCCTACAAGAAACTCAACTAAGTAACAAGGATGAAAACACATTCAAAGTGAAAGGCTGGAAAACAATACTCCAAGCAAATAACATAAAAAAAAGCAGGTGTAGCAATACTCATATCGGATAATGCTGACTACAAAACAGGAAAAGTACTCAGAGACAAAAATGGCCATTTCATAATGGCCAATGGGGACACTGAATCAAGAAGACATAACAATTCTTAATATATATGCACCAAACCAAGGAGCACCAAAATATTTAAGACAGCTACTTATTGATCTTAAAACAAAAACTGACAAAAACACAATCATACTTGGAGACCTCAATACACCGCTGACGGTTCTAGATTGGTCATCCAAACAGAGAATCAACACTAGAGCACCTGAATATGATAGACATCTACAGGACATTTCATCCCAAAGTGACTGAGTATACATTTTTCTCCAGTGTACATGGATCATTCTCAAGAATTGACCATATGTTGGGCCACAAAAACAACATCAGCAAATTCAGAAAAATTGAAGTTGTACCAAGCATATTTTCTGATCATAAAGCCTTGAAACTAGAATTCAACTGCAAAAAAGAGAAAAATAATCCCACAAAAATGTGGAAACTAAACAACATACTTTTAAAAAATGAATGGGACAAAGAAGAAATAAGTGCAGAGATCAAAAGATATATACAGACAAATGAAAATGATAATACGACATATCAGAATCTATGGGATGCAGCAAAAGCAGTGATAAGAGGGAAGTTCATATCACTTCAGGCATATATGAACAAACAAGAGAGAGCCCAAGTGAACCACTTAACTTCACACCTTAAGGAACTAGAAAAAGAAGAACAAAGACAACCCAAAACCAGCCGAAGAAAGGAGATAATAAAAATCAGAGCAGAAATAAATGAATTAGAGAATAGAAGAACTATAGAAAAAATTAATAGAACAAGGAGCTGGTTCTTTGAAAAGATCAACAAAATTGACAAACCCTTGGCAAGACTTACCAAGGAAAAAAGAGAAAGAACTCATATAAACAAAATCCAAAATGAAAGAGGAGAAATCACCACGGACACTGTAGATATACAAAGAATCATTGTAGAATACTATGAAAAACTTTATGCCACTAAATTCAACAACCTAGGAGAAATGGATAAATTCCTAGAACAATACAACCTTCCTAGACTGAGTCAAGAAGAAGCAGAAAGCCTAAACAGACCTATCAGTAGAGAAGAAATAGAAAAAACCATTAAAAACCTCCCCAAAAATAAAAGTCCAGGCCCTGACGGCTATACCAGCGAATTTTATCAAACATTCAAAGAAGACTTGGTTCCTATTCTACTCAAAGTCTTCCAAAAAATTGAAGGAGAAGAAATACTTCCAAACACATTTTATGAGGCCAACATAACCCTCATACCAAAACCAGGCAAGGATGGCACAAAAAAAGAAAACTACAGACCAATATCTCTAATGAATACAGATGCTAAAATACTAAACAAAATACTAGCAAATCAAATACAACAACATATTAAAAAAATAATACATCATGATCAAGTGGGATTCATCCCAGAATCTCAAGGATGGTTCAACATACGTAAAACGGTTAACGTAATACACCATATCAACAAAACAAAGAACAAAAACCACATGATCTTATCAATAGACGCAGAAAAGGCTTTCGATAAAATACAACACAATTTTATGTTTAAGACTCTCAACAAAATGGGTATAGAAGGAAAATATCTCAACATGATAAAGGCCATATATGATAAACCATCAGCTAACATCATATTAAATGGCACTAAACTGAAGGCTTTCCCCCTTAAATCAGGAACAAGACAGGGTTGTCCACTCTCTCCACTCTTATTTAATGTGGTACTACAGGTTCTAGCCAGAGCAATCAGACAAGACAAAGAAATATAAGGCATCCATATCGGAAAAGAAGAAGTAAAGGTATCACTTTTTGCAGATGATATGATCCTATACATCGAAAACCCAAAGAATCCACAAAAAGACTACTAGAAACAGTAAGCCAATGCAGTAAGGTCGCAGGATACAAAATTAACATACAGAAGTCAATAGCCTTTCTATATGCCAACAATGAAACAACAGAGAAGGAACTCAAAAGAATAATCCCCTTCACAATTGCAACAACAAAAAAAATACTTAGGAATAAACATAACAAAGAATGTAAAGGACATATATAATGAAAACTATAAACCATTGTTAAGGGAAATCGAAAAAGAGATAATGAGATGGAAGAATATACCTTGTTCTTGGCTAGGAAGAATAAATATAATCAAGATGGCTATATTACCCAAAGCAATATACAAATTTAATGCAATTCCCATCAAACTTCCAATGATGTTTTTTAAAGAAATAGAGCAAAAAATCATCAGATTTATATGGAACTATAAAAAACCCCGAATAGCCAAAGCAATCCTAAAGAAAAAGAATGAAGCTGGGGGCATTACAATACCTGACTTCAAACTCTATTATAGGGCCACGACAATCAAAACAGCATGGTATTGGCAGAAAAATAGACACTCAGACCAATGGAACAGAATAGAAAGTCCAGAAATAAAACCACATATATATAGTCAAATAATTTTTGATAAAGGGGCCAACAACACACAATGGAGAAAAGAAAGCCTCTTCAATAAATGGTGCTGGGAAAACTGGAAAGCCACATGCAAAAGAATGAAACCGGACTACAGTCTCTCCCCCTGTACAAAAATTAACTCAAAATGGATCAAAGATCTAAACATAAGACCTGAAATAATTAAGTACATAGAAGAAGACATAGGTACTCAACTCAGGGACCTGGGTTTTAAAGAGCATTTTATGAATTTGACTCCAGTGGCAAGAGAAGTGAAGGCAAAAATTAATGAATGGGACTACATCAGACTAAGAAATTTTTGCTCAGCAAAAGAAACTGATAACAAAATAAACAGAAAGCCAACTAAATGGGAAATGATCTTTTCAAACAACAGCTCAGATAAGGGCCTAATATCCAAAATATACAAAGAACTCATAAAACTCAACAACAAACAAACAAACAATCCAATAAAAGAATGGGGAGAGGATATGAATAGACACTTCTCCCAGGAAGAAATACAAATGGCCAACAGATATACGAAAAGATGCTCATCTTCTTTAGCTATTAGAGAAATGCAAATCAAAACGGCAATGAGATACCACCTCACACCTGTTCGATTAGCTGTTATTAGCAAGTCAGGTAATAGCAAATGTTGGAGAGGCTGTGGAGAAAAAGGAACCCTCATCCACTGTTGGTGGGAATGTAAAGTAGTACAACCATTATGGAAGAAAGTATGGTGGTTCCTCAAAAAACTGAAAATAGAACTACCTTATGACCCAGCAATCCCTCTACTGGGTATATATCCAAAAACTCAGAAACATTGATACGTGAAGACACATGCAGCCCCATGTTTATTGCAGCATTGTTCACAGTGGCCAGGACATGGAAACAACCAAAAAGCCCATCAATAGATGACTGGATAAAGAAGATGTGGCACATATACACTATGGAATACTACTCAGCCATAAGAAATGATGACATCGGAACATTTACAGCAAAATGGTGGGATCTTGATAACATGATACGAAGCGAAATAAGTAAATCAGAGAAAAACAGGAACTGTATTATTCCATACGTAGGTGGGACATAATAGTGAAACTAAGAGACATTGATAAAAGTGTGGTGGTTACAGGGGGGGAGGGGGGAATGGGAGAGGGAAAGGGGGTGGGGAGGGGCACAAAGAAAACAAGATAGAAGGTGACAGAGGACAATCTGACTTTGGGTGGTGGGTCTGCAACATAATTGAACGACAAGATAACCTGGACTTGTTATCTTTGAATATATGTATCCTGATTTATTGATGTCACCCCATTA
This sequence comes from Saccopteryx bilineata, assembly GCF_036850765.1. Lineage (NCBI taxonomy): Eukaryota > Metazoa > Chordata > Mammalia > Chiroptera > Emballonuridae > Saccopteryx > Saccopteryx bilineata. Next base: position 218,145,408 of record NC_089493.1, on the reverse strand, counting down.
AAAAAATAAAATTATTTAAAAAAAAACATATTTTAAGGAAAAAAATAGCACACAGATCCTCTGTTCCTGAGAAGCTACAATATAGAAAATAGAACCACAAAATCAACTGTCAAAAAATCCTCTTGAGCCAGGAATGGTTTTTTTAAGTTGTACTTAGTATCGTATTTGACCAACTGTTTATATTTGTGGGCATTTCCTTTTTCATTAGAGACCTGGTATTCAACAGAACTTCCTCTATAAATAACTGATTTGTTTCCTGAACTAATACACACTTGACTGTTTATGATAGTACGGGCTTTTTCAATTTTCCAAATGAGAGTATTTGAGAGATTGCAAAATGCCTTGTAATAAAGAACATCTGAATAAAAGCGGATCAAGTTTTTCATTTTATCCCTGAACTATTTAAAAAAAATAGTGAGATGAAATTCGATTTCACCTCTATCATTACAACTCTACTGCCTGCAGTTTTACAATGACATTGTTTCTAATGCTTTATTTGGCTTGATATGCCTAAGTTCTTAGCACTTTGCATGAAAAGCTAATCACTAGTCTTTCTGATTTTGCCCCTAGTTAATAAATCAGGATAAACAAAGAGTGAGCTTCTTGTGGCAACACATATTTTCACTATTTTGACCCTGAGACAGTTACTTCAAAGGCTTTTAATATATTATCATACTTGAAAAATTTAATTAGCACACATAATGCTTAAAATAATTCTCTGAAATAATCTGATATCACACAAAAGCTCATCTCATACATTAACTGTAAATTATTTTTAAAAATGGATGAGAGAGATATGTTAATAGAGAAATAAAAATTCAAGAAAGATAAAAGCTAATAGCCTTAATGTAGCCCATCTTCAAAAAAGAAAAGAAAAAAATACTTTTAAAATTGTTGGAAAACATGGACAATCAGGAAAAATAATGCAGGAAAATGAACAAAAGATTCACAAAAGAAATAAAAATGCTAAATAAAGCTATGCAAAGATATTCAAATTCATAGGGTTGCATGAGGATAAATGAGGCCACATACTTAGTATAATGCCTGGCACATAATAAGTGAAACTATTAAATCATTATTAATAATTAAATAAAAATTTAACTACATATATATATTATATGTGTGTGTGTGTATGTGTGTGTCAATCTATCTATCTATCCATCTATCTCAACATATCTCACATTGTCAAACACTGAAAAAAAATTAGGATGCCCAGAGTAATCAAGAATGTGGGGTAACAGGCTCTGTCATAATTTGTATTTGAGTGTAAAAAGGTGTGCCCACACTGGAAAACACTTTGGTAATATCTTTGAAAGTTAAAAAAAAAAAAATTATATGTGTCTTTGAATGAACCATTCCACTGTCAAAATTCATCCTATAGAAAATATTAACACAAGTGTTCAAAGATATCTATATAGGGATATTCATTATAACACTATTAAGAAGAAAACTGAAAATACTACAGAAGCCCACCATTATAGTATTAATACAATAAAATATTATAGTATAAAATGTGATTGATATATACTGACATAAAAAATTGTCCAATAAATAAAAAGTAAATTGAAAAATAGTACATATAGTATCTCATTTTTGTTGTATGTGTGTATATGTGTGTGTGAGCTTATATATATAAATGTGGTATAATACACACAGAAAAAAAGAAAAAAATATACTAATTATTTTTGGGGTAAGGTTACAGGTTAGGTCATAATTATCATAATATTGTTATTATCGTAAGTATTAAGACTTGGAGAAGTTATTACTGATATGAATAAAGTCATTATAAATAAATATATTTATATGACACTACACTCTGAGAATAATTTTAGAATAAAATTAGTTATTTTCAGAGATGGAAGGATATATATAGTTCATCTTTCAACATAAATGAAGCTGAAGTTCTATTATTTTTTCAGAACTCATGACCTTACCAAAAATGGCTCCCTGAAACTAAATGAATACTTACTTACCCTTTCATTTCAGATTGTATTCAAATTAAACTTTAAAAATATCTGCTATAGGCTGAATTTTATGTCACCCCCCAAAAAAACACCTTATGTTGAACCCTTAAACCTCAATGAGATATATTTGGACATGGGGCGTTTGGGAGGTGATTATTGATATATTAGATGTTGAGGTCTGGGCCTTGTGATGAGATTAATTCCCTCACAAAGACAGAAGGAAACACAGGCTCTCACCTGTCTGTGCATGCGCGATGGAAAGCCATGTGAGGACATGACCAGCCAACGAGCTCTCACCAAAAACTGACCATGCTGGCACTTTGATATAAATTCCAGCTTCTGGAATTGTGAGAGAGAAATGTTTATTATTGAAGTTACCCAGGCATTCTGTTCTATCAGAACTAAATAAGACAGTGTCATCTAGAAGATGACAAGCTTTAGAAACATTTCCCCCTCACTCACTTATGACAAAAATAAAACTAAACAGAACTCTAATTTATGTTGATAAATTTTTCAGTTTCAGAAATATTAAAGATTGTGTTGTTTGCAATCCTGATACCAAAGATTCAAAAGAAAATAACAGAAATAATTTAAATGACAGTTTCAGAATAGCTGTAGGTAGAAAAATGGTAAGCTGCCCCTCAGGAATTTGTAGGGTTAATTATGTTTAGCCAGGCTTGTCTGATAGGTTACATGTAATTACCACTTCCTATGAGACACGTATTCACAGGCTCTCACAACTGACCCTTCCTCTTGCCAGGCACTGCACATATATTTTCTCTACATGTATCACCTCACTCAGTTCACAACTCAATCCTATTACACAAGTTTTATTACACCTATTCCACAGATGAAGAGCTTTAGGCTTGCAGATGTAACTTGCTCTGTGTCACAGAGCTACAACATGGCAGAGCCAGTATTAGTTCCTTAAGTCCCTGATCTTTTCACTGCATTCTAGTCAAGGAAAATTTTGCAGTCTCATCACCAGATACACTTCGTACAGTGAATTTGCTAAAGTACATTTTTTTAATGGAATGCTTCATGAATTTGCATGTCATCGTTGTGCAGGGGCAATACTAATCTTTTCTGCATTGTTCCAATTCTAGTATAAATATTTGTGCTGCCAAAGCAAGTACACTTTTTTGTAGTTTCCTACATTTCAGCACCTAGGTGCTGTAGATGTTAAGGACATTTACATAAGAATTGGAAGCCTGTATACTAGAAGTCAGTCTGAGTTGCATCTGGCCACAGATGCTTATTTACAAATGTTAATTGGGTATGACTACTAAATAAATATTTTTTTTACTAAATGATGCTACTTGATAGTAATGCTAACCATTTTATATAGCAGGATATTGAGGTGGAGCTTGAATGAATGTTAAATCATTTATAATTTTTATTCAAATACAAGACATGGTGGAGTTTGTTCTTCTGACATCCTATGTTGAATAGGGTTCAGTGAATGCTTTACGGAGAGAAGGAGTGACAGAGGTAACTTATCTATGAACTTCTCCAGTGATTAAGATAGTAAAATGAATCTAGGGCTTTTTAACTTAGAATGTTCACAGGAAATTCTCATCTCTGTCTTCTAATGGCAACTTTTTCTACTTAAATGTTTTGCTAGTGTGTTTTAGTTATTATACAGCCATGGGGACACAGCTAGAGAATACAAAAACTTTTGTAAATTATTATTCAGATTAAACTGTATACTGACAAATGTATGCTAGACACATATCAAGGCTATTATGTGCCTTTTCTTCATTATCCACAGCAATGAGCAGCTAACAAGAAACTTTGTCATGTTGTGTTGACATAAGCCAAGCCAGATCAGGACGGCACAATCACTTGTGGAGAAAAGAATTTCATGTTTGTAGATATATCGTAAAGATATGATGGACATTTGCAGTTTTCCATGCAAATAAATTTGAAAGTTTACATGAAATAGATTTTTAACATAACATAGATTACCAAAATTATTCCCATTTGTTTTAAGACCAATATCTATAGATTTTAATGCTATATGAAAAGGAAGATAAACTTTTAAAGTTCTTTTTTCTTTTTTAAGTGAGAGGAGGGGAGATAGACAGACTCCCACATGCGCCCTGACCAGGATCCACCTGGCAACCTTATCTCGGGCTGATACTCAAGTACAGAGCTATTGTATGCCTGAGGCTGACATGCTTGGAACAACCAAGCTATCCTCAGCACCAGGGCGCATGCTCAAAACAACTGAGCCACCGGCTGTGGGAAGGGAAGAGGGAGCAATGGGGGAGAGAGAGGGGAAAAGAAGCAGATGGTTGCTTCTTCTGTGTACCCTGACTGGGAACCGAATCCAGGACATCCATATACCCAGCCGACACTCTATCCACTGAGACACTGGACAGGGCCTAAAGTCCTTCTTTACAGCAAATAAAATACTGCCATATAAACCAATTAAAAGCAGTTTAAACAAAGAAAACAACAGACCAACATTACTTATGAAGAGTGATATAAAACACTAAATAAAATATAAATGACGAGCATCCAACTCCACATTAAGAAAGGGATACCACCTGGGCCCTGGCCAGTTAAATCAGTGGTAGGGCATCAGCTGACGTGTGGATGTCCTGCATTCAATTCCCGGGCAGGGCACACAGGAGTGACTGCTTCTCTACACCTCCCCCTTCTCTCTCTCCCTCTCCCTCTCCTGTAGTCATGGCTCGATTTATTAATTTGAACAAGTTGCTCCTGGGCCATGAGAATGGTTCCGTGGTCTCCGCCTCAAGCACTAAAAATAGCTGGGTTGAGCAACAGAGCAACACCCCAGATGGTCAGAGCATCACCCCAGAGGGGGCTTGCTGGATGGATCCTGGTCCGGGCATCAGCAGAGTCTTATCTTTCTGTCTTCCCTGTTTTCACTTAATTAAAAAAAGAAAGAAAGAAAGAAAAGAAAATGATACAGCCTGACTGGTGGTGGCGCAGTGGATACAGTGTCAACCTGGGGCCCTGAGGCCCCAGCTCTGAAAACCCAAGGTTGCCAGCACTGGTGGGATTCAGCGAGTTTTCACTGGTTTAGCAGAACCGATAACTAATTTTTTGTTGAGTTTAGCCAAGAGGTTGTTAAAATGGCACTTGTAATCAACCTTCTCTCTAAAGTGGGCGCCTGGGTAGCTACCCAGTATGGAAATCCCAAATTTACATCCTTATTCTTTTTTAATGTTCATCTGCACAACAGCATATTCTAAGTGCCCATAGTAATGTTCATTAGGTTCAGAGGTGAAAAAGAATTGATAGAACTATGCTTGTAATATTTATTTATTCATCTCATAAAACTCATTACACCTTTGATAAAATACTATATTTTAATTTCCTGTGTGTTACTTCAGTAAACATACAACATAAAGAGAAAAGTGATAAAACAACCAGGGATGACAAACTGTCATTGAATATGTCTTAAATAACAGTTTTATTGTTTTTTGTCAGGTATTATTTAATTTTTTTCATTAATATTTTAAAATTCTTATAATCTAGTTTTGTATACCTCTTTTATTGCTCTTATTTAAGTGTTAAATGCATGAAATAACAAACTACCTTCCGGTATATATATTTTTTATACTTAAAACGGTCATAAGGGCAGGGAACCAGTTGTTAAATTATTTGAATCCCACCACTGTTTGCTGACTTGAGCATGGGATCATCTGCCTTGAGTGCAAACTCACCAGCTTGAGTGTGGGTTTGCTGGCTTGAACGTGGGATCATAGACATGACCCTATGGTCGCAGGCTTGAGCAAGGGGTCACTGGCTCAGCTTGAGTCCCCTGGTCAAAGCACTTATGAGAAGCAATTAATGAACAACTAAAGGGATGAAACTATGAGTTGATGTTTCTCCTCCATCTCCCTTTCTGTCTCTCAAAAAAAAAAAAAAAAAAAAAAAAAAAAGATACAATGACCAAGAGGGATTTCTTCTTCCAGGAAGGCTAGGTATGTTATACCTAATAATATCATACATATATAAATATATTAAGTGAGAGGAGGGGAGATAGACTCCCACATATGCCCCAACCAGGATCCACCTGGCAATCTCATCTCAGGCTGATGCTCAAGTACAGAGCTATTTTTAGTGCCTGAGGCTGACATGCTCAGACCAACCCAGCTATTCTCAGCACCAGGGCCTATGCTTTAAACAATTGAGCCTCTGGCTGTGGGAGGGGAAGAGAGAGAGAATGTATAAAGATACATTCTTGTATCTTAATATATGAAGATACATTAATAAAATGATATAATTGCCTCCAAAAATGTTGAAAAGCCTCTGATGAAATTTAACACCCATTAACAATAAAGCATTCAAAAAAACAGAAATTAAGAAATATTTTTAAATTTAATAAAACACATATATTTTATTCCTAATGCCAGCATCTTATTTAATGGAGAATATAAAAACAGGTAATCTTATTTAATGGGGAAACACTAGAGAAATATCCACTACATAAAATAAAAAAAGCTAAAGATCACCACTGTCTATTTAAACAGTATGCAACATTGTACAACAGGTATTAGCCAATGAAGCCATACACAAGAAATCAATTAGGGTTGCCGATGGATCTGGTTGGGGCACATGTGGGAGTCTGCCTATCTTCCTTCCTTTCACCAAAAAAATAAATAAATAAATAACAGTCTCAATGGACATATCCAGAACAGGGGTCCCCGAACTTTTTACAAAGGGGGCCAGTTCACTGTCCCTCAGACCGTTAAAGGGCTGGACTATAAAAAAAAACTATGAACAAATCCCTATGCACACTGCACATATCTTATTTTAAAGTAAAAAAACAAAACAGGAACAAATGCAATATTTAAAATAAAGAACAAGTAAATTTAAATAAAAAAACTGACCAGTATTTCAATGGGAACTATACTCCTCTCACTGACCACCAATGAAAGAGATGCCCCTTTCGGAAGTGCGGTGGGGCTGAATAAATGGCCTCGGGGCGGCATGCGGCCCGCGGGCCATAGTTTGGGGACCCCTGATCCAGAACATCAAAAATAAATAAGTCAAACTTTAAATTCACTTATTTTATTATTTTAATAAAATAATTTAGTTAAGTTAAAAGTGCATCATTTGCTACATAAATCAACAGTCTTCATTGTACACACATTAAACAAAGAATACAGAGGTGGGGAAAAGTAGGTTTACAGCAATGAGTACACAAAACAGTTTATTTTCTGGCCAACAGATATATGAAAAGATGCTCAGCTTCATTAGTTATTAGAGAAATGCAAATCAAAACTACAATGAGATACCACCTCACCCCTGTTAGATTAGCTATTATCAACAAGACGGGTAATAGCAAATGTTGGAGAGGCTGTGGAGAAAAAGGAACCCTCATTCACTGTTGGTGGGACTGTAAAGTAGTACAACCATTATGGAGGAAAGTATGGTGGTTCCTCAAAAAACTGCAAATAGAACTACCTTATGACCCAGCAATCCCTCTACTGGGTATATACCCCAAAACCTCAGAAACATTGATACGTGAAGACACATGTAGCCCCATGTTCATTGCAGCACTGTTCACAGTGGCCAAGACATGGAAACAACCAAAAAGCCCTTCAATAGAAGACTGGATAAAGAAGATGTGGCACATATACACTATGGAATACTACTCAGCCATAAGAAATGATGACATCAGATCATTTACAGCAAAATGGTGGGATCTTGATAACATTATAAGGAGTGAAATAAGTAAATCAGAAAAAAACAAGAACTACATGATTCCATACATTGGTGGAACATAAAAATGAGACTAAGAGACATGGACAAGAGTGTGGTGGTTACCAGGGGTGGGGGGAGGGAGGACATGGGAGGGAGGGAGGGAGAGAGTTAGGGGGAGGGGGAGGGGCACAGAGAACTAGATAGAGGGTGGCGGAGGACAATCTGACTTTGGGCAAGGGGTACGCAACATAATTTAATGACAAAATAACCTAGACATGTTTTCTTTGAATATATGTACCCTGATTTATTAATGTCATCCCATTACCATTAATAAAAATTTATTTAAAAAAAAAACAACAGTTTATTTTCATATTATTATATTATTTATTTACAATTTATTGTATTTATTATTATTAACCTACTCTTACCCACCCCTGGATAATGGTCAGAAAAAAATTCTGCTTATAATAACAATAAAGATTAAATATGTAGAAATACTTTTAATGAGATATTTTCATAATCTATACAAAGAAAATTATATAAATTCCTCTGAAATACTCAAAACTAGATTTGAACAAATGAAAACATTAGGTTTTTTCTTGGATAAGATAACACAACATTGTAAAAATGAAAGTTTTCTCTAAGTTAAATTATATATTTAATATAATCTCAACAAAATACAGAAAAACTATTTTATGGAGGTAGGCAATTAAGACATAAAGCTTGCATTAAAAAGTCAATATTCAAAAATAACCAGAAAAACATGAACAAAAAAAATACTATAAAAGTGGAGAACTAGCCTTACTGAAACATTAAAATATGCTAAGAAAGCCTCAATAATTAAAATTGTGAGAATGGTACATGAATAGACCAAAGATGTGTAAAATAAAATGGAAAATCTACACATAGACCTTAGAATGTATGGAATATAGTATATAATAAAGGTATGTCTACAAGTATTGGTATAAATATGGAATTTTAAATAAATAGTAATGGGTCAACTAGGTAGAAATTTTAAAAAGATAAAATATCCACAAAAAAATACAAATGCATTATAAATTTTTAAAAATTACACCACAGAAGTACCAGAAGAAAGTATAGAAGAATTCCTCTTTAATTTTAGTTCCAGGAAAGGCTTGCTCACAGTGACTGAAAATCCAAAGGCAATAAAAAGAAAAAAATTTGATAAATTACTCATTAAAAAAGTCACATGACAGAAAACAACATAATATGATATATGATAAAAATATTTTCTACTTATACTATATATAAAGCAGAGTATCCATAAAAATAATGGCAAAATTTTTCAGAATCTACTTTCTTAGCATTCTGTGAATAAACCAAAGGCTTGCAGCTACCCAGAAAGCATGGAAGACAAGCTACTCAAAAGCTGAACCTTGAGAAGAAAAGCAAGCTTTACGCAGTGTCATTTGCTCTAGTTTCATATCCTGCTCTGCTTTCATGTAGCCTTGAAAAATAACCGCCCACCTTCCCTGCAGTCTGGCATCCACTAGGGAAGGGGTAAGGTGGCAAGCAGAATGCAGTTATAGTTCTTGCAAAGCTTCATTTCCAAAAAAAGCTCCAACCTGCAAGGCTCTCTGTATTTGACCTGTTTCAGAGCTCAGCCAAGGCAGTTTGATCCTTGGGTAGAGGACGAGGTATGGTGGGGGATGAGGGCAAAGAGGGTTTTGAAGATTATAAGCAATTTAAAGCCAGTGATTTAACTTTATGGCTGCTTGAGAAATGGATAACAATTGGGGCAAACTGACAAACTAAAAAACATATATGAAAATCTGGGGCATGAAATGGTTACAGAGACTTTGAAAACCTCCATTCTAGTCCCGAGAATTCAGAAATCCACATGTATGCCTAGGGCTGTGTTCATGCTCAGCAAAGACCCAAGAAGGCCCTCAGCTCTCTCACCACTGGTTGGCCTTGATGGCCTATGTAAGCAGAAGTGAAGTAGCAACTCTAAGGCCTGGTGAGGTATTGAAGACATGTTCCACAATGCACACAGAGATTTCTTGGTTATAGGCTTCAGTGTGGGTTCTAGTTTAAGCCTAAAGGTCGCTGGCTTGAAGCCCAGTTACTGGCTTGAAGCCCAAGGTCGCTGGCTTGAGCAAGGGGTAACTGGCTCGGTTTGAGGCCCCTGGTCAAGGTACATGTGAGAAAGCAATCACTGAACAACTAAAGTGAAGCAAATGTGACTTGATACTTCTTATCTTTTTGCTTCCTCTCTCTCCCTTCCTGTCTTGGTCTCTCTCTCTCTCTCTCTCTCTCTCAAAAAAAAAAAAAAAAAGATTCCATTGAGTGCAAACCAAAAGTGAGCAGGGGTAGCTATACCTATATTACGCAAAATAGACTTTAACTTAAAAGGTGTAACAAGAGATAAAGAAGGTCACCATATAATGATGAAAGATTACCAAAAGAATATGACAATTATAAATATATATGTTCCCACACTGCACATTGAACATCCAAATATATTAAGCAAATAATAAGATCTCTGAAGGGATAGATAGACAATTCAATAATAGTTGTGAATTCAATAATTCTACTTTCAACAATAGATTGATTATATATAGTAAAAAATCAATATGGAAATGTTGGTGTTCTCTATACTTTGGACCAAATGGACCTAATAGACATACAGACAACATTCCATCTGAAAGCTACACAGTTCTCCAGTGCACACAGAAATGCACACTGTTCTCCAGTGCACACAGAAATGCACACTGTTCTCCAGTGCACACAGAAATGCATTGTTCTCCAGTGCACACAGAAATGCACACTGTTCTCCGGTGCACACAGAAATGCACACTGTTCTCCAGTGCACACAGAAATGCACATTGTTCTCCAGTGCACACAGAAATGCACACTGTTCTCCGGTGCACACAGAAATGCACACTGTTCTCCGGTGCACACAGAAATGCATTGTTCTCCAGTACACACAGAAATGCACACTGTTCTCCAGTGCACACAGAAATGCACACTGTTCTCCAGTGCACACAGAAATGCACACTGTTCTCCAGTGCACACAGAAATGCACACTGTTCTCCAGTGCACACAGAAATGCATTGTTCTCCAGTGCACACAGAAATGCACACTGTTCTCCAGTGCACACAGAAATGCATGGTTCTCCAGTGCACACAGAAATGCATGGTTCTCCAGTGCACACAGAAATGCATGGTTCTCCAGTGCACACAGAAATGCACACTGTTCTCCAGTGCACACAGAAATGCATGGTTCTCCAGTGCACACAGAAATGCATGGTTCTCCAGTGCACACAGAAATGCACACTGTTCTCCAGTGCACACAGAAATGCACACTGTTCTCCGGTGCACACAGAAATGCATTGCTCTCCGGTGCACACAGAAATGCACACTGTTCTCCAGTGCACACAGAAATGCACATTGTTCTCCAGTGCACACAGAAATGCACACTGTTCTCCGGTGCACACAGAAATGCACACTGTTCTCCGGTGCACACAGAAATGCATTGTTCTCCAGTACACACAGAAATGCATTGTTCTCCAGTGCACACAGAAATGCACACTGTTCTCCAGTGCACACAGAAATGCATGGTTCTCCAGTGCACACAGAAATGCATGGTTCTCCAGTGCACACAGAAATGCACACTGTTCTCCAGTGCACACAGAAATGCACACTGTTCTCCAGTGCACACAGAAATGCATGGTTCTCCAGTGCACACAGAAATGCATGGTTCTCCAGTGCACACAGAAATGCACACTGTTCTCCAGTGCACACAGAAATGCACACTGTTCTCCAGTGCACACAGAAATGCATTGTTCTCCAGTGCACACAGAAATGCACACTGTTCTCCAGTGCACACAGAAATGCATGGTTCTCCAGTGCACACAGAAATGCATGGTTCTCCAGTGCACACAGAAATGCATTGTTCTCCAGTGCACACAGAAATGCACACTGTTCTCCAGTGCACACAGAAATGCATGGTTCTCCAGTGCACACAGAAATGCATGGTTCTCCAGTGCACACAGAAATGCACACTGTTCTCCAGTGCACACAGAAATGCACACTGTTCTCCGGTGCACACAGAAATGCATTGTTCTCCGGTGCACACAGAAATGCACACTGTTCTCCAGTGCACACAGAAATGCACACTGTTCTCCAGTGCACACAGAAATGCACATTGTTCTCCAGTGCACACAGAAATGCACATTGTTCTCCAGTGCACACAGAACATTCTCAAGGAGAAATCATATATTAGGTAATAAAATAGGTATTAACAAATTTAAGAAGACTAAAATCATACCAAGTATCTTTTCCAACCATAGTGGTACAAAAATAGAAATCAATAAAAGGAATAAAACTAGAAAAACTCACAAAAATATTAAAATTTAACAGTAGACTCCTGAACAACCAATGGGTCAAAGAGTAAATCAAAAGGAAAATAAAAAATATCTTGAAACAAAACGAGATAAAAATACAACATACTAATACTACAACATGCAGCAAAAAAGCAGTTCTAAGATGAAATGTACAGTGACAAATGGTTCCAGAAAAGAAAAAGAAAGATATAAAACAACCTAACTTTTACACATCCAGGAACTATAAAATACAGAACAAACTAAGCCCAAAATTGGCAGAAAGAAGAAAGTAATAAAGATCAAAGATTGGTAAAAATGTAAATTGGTACAACCACTATAAAAACAGTACAAAGCTTCTTTAAAAATTAAAAATAAAACTGTCATATAATCCAGCAATCCTACCTCTGGTATATAACCAAAGGGGCGGGGACAGAATCTCAAAGAGGTAACTGCACTTCCACATCGATGCATCATTATTCACAATAGCCAAGACATGGAAACAACCTTAGTGTCTTTCTATGAATGAGTGGATAAAGAATATTATTCAGCAATGAAAAAGATGAAAATCTTGCCATTTGCAACAACATGGATAGACCTAGAGAGCATTATGTTAAATGTGATAAGTTAGACAGAAAAATAAAAAGAACAAATACAATCATGTATTGCTAAATGATGAGAATATGTTTGAGAAATAAATGCATGGTTAGGCAATTTGGTCACTGTGAAAACATCATAGAGTGAGTATACTTACAGAGATCTAGATGGTGTAGCTTACCACACACCTAGGCTATAAGGTATGGCCTATTGCTTCTAGGCTACAAACCTGCACAGCATGCTACTACTATACTGAATACTGTAGGCAACTGTAACACAATGGTATTTTTGCATCTAAATATATCTAAATATATAAAAGGTATAGTGAAAATAGGTATAAGTATTAAAAAACAATACACCCATATAGGACACTTACAAAAACGGGCTTGCAGGACTAGAAAGTACTCTCAGTGAGGCAGTGAGTGAGTGGGGAGTGAACACAAAGGCTGAAGGACATTACCGCACAGCACTGCGGACTCTTAAACCTGTCCCACAAGCCCGAACCCTGCTTCCTACCGACAGCGTCAGAAGCAGAACACTGAAGCTGTCAGTGCTGCTCCATGAACAGGGATGTGGGATGGACTAATTGAAAATATCAAAGTGATTTGGCTGGGTAAGGCACAGTTGACCATAATAGTGACTATCAAGAGATAGTGATGCCTGAGGATCAGAAGGAATGAAAAATCAAGATAAAGAGATAAAGAAACTCGGACTAGCGTGGCAATATGGTTTTGGATACTGCATGTTGAAGCAGTGGTCAGATTAAGGATCTTTTATGGTAGTCATGAAAAAGAGGGCATTTTATATGGAGAGGGTATAGAACTTAGGATTCAATATTTGGACTTTGAAAATTTGTTTTGGTTCCCTTGATCCCATCTGACACAAAGGACTCTCTCTGGCATTGAACTGAATAACGAAAGAAATAAAACTTATCTGTGTTTTGAAGCTTCTGCAGACTTGTGTCCTGTGCAAGAGCTTAGGGCCGCAATAAAGAATCTATAGCAATACTCTGAAGCCCATCAGGCTAGATCTGGGAGGGCTGTAGTGTCCTGTGACTATGTAGCTCTGGGGGTGGGAGGGCGATTCCTCTGTGCTGAAATGGGCCAGTGGATGACCCAGTGGGATGTAATCTGTGCACTGAAAATTGAGGTGCTGTGAGTGAAAAGAAATCTATTGCAAAGACCTACAAATATTGTTCTTGCCAGAAAAATAAAAAATATATCCTAAACACATCTCTTTCCACTTCTTCCAGGAAATTCAGTGCCATTATAATCTTATGGGAACATCGCTGTACTGTATAATCTCACTTATATGAGGAAACTAAAAATGTTGAACTCATAGAAACACAGATTAGAATGGTTGTTGCCAGGAATGGGGGGTGGGGAAAGTGGGGAGATGTTGGTCAAAGAGTAAAGATTTGCAGTTATAATATGAATAAGTTTGGGGGATCCAATGTATAGCATGGTAACTTCAGTTAACAATACTGTGTTATATGCTTGCAAGTTGCTTAGAGAGTAAATCTTAAATGTTCTTACACACATACATCAAAAAGGTAATATAACCGTTGTGGAAGACTTACCTAAACCTATTTTGGTAATCATTTCACACTTGGTACATGTATCAAATAATCATATAGAACATTTTACACTTATATAATTATATATGCCAATAAAGCTTGGAAAGCTTTTTAAAATAAATAAAATTAATGTCTAGTATCTGGTATACAGTAAGAAAAAAAGATAAAACAGAGGTAGTAAAAGTAATAAAATTAAAAGATGAGTTTAAAAAGTGATGAAATCAAAGACAATCCAATTAAAAAATGAACAAAGGAATAAACATTTCTCCAAAGAGGATATACAGATGGCCAACATACATATGAAAAGATGATCAACGTCACTAATCATCAGAGATATGCAAATCAAACCACAATGAGCTATTACCTCACACCTATCAGAATGGCTGTCATCAATAAATAAATAAACGGCCAGTGTTGAGGAGGATGTGGAGAAAAGGGAACCCTCCTGCACTGATGGCGGGAATGCAGACTGGTATAGCCACTATGAAAAACAGTATGAAGCTTCCTCAAAAAATAAAAACTGGAACTACTTTATAACCTAGCAATTCTGGGTATATATCAGAAGAAACCCAACATACTACTTCAAAAAAGAATATACACCTCTATGTTCATTGTAGCATTATTGACAATAGCCAAGATAGGAAAACAACCCAAGGGCTCGTCAATAGATGAGTGAATAAAAAAGTAGTGGTATGTATATACAATGGAATATTACTCAGCCACAAAAAAAAACAACTTACCATTTGCGACAGCATGGATGGACCTTGGGGGTATTATGCTAAGTGAAATAAGTCAATCAGAGAAAGACATATACCATATGATTTCACTTTCACATCAAATCTAAAGAACAATATACACGAACAAAATAGAAACAGACTCACAGATACAGGGAATAGACTGTTGCGGGGGCGGGGGGAGTTTGGGAGACTGGCTGAAAATAAGTGAAGGGATTGAGAAGTACAGATCAGTCGTTACAAAATAGTCATTGGGATGTAACTTACAGCATAGGAAATATAGTTATTAATATTGTGATAACTATATATGGTGCAGGATGGGGACTGAAAATACTGGGGGATATGCTTTTTAAAATATATGATTGCCCAACCACTCTACTATACACTGGAAACCAAATTATAAAATAATATTGACTATAAACTGTAATTAAATATTTTTTAAAAATCTTTTTAGAAACAGAGAGAGAGTTTCTTCAAATAAACATCACTTTCATCAGGTCCCATCCATCAAGGTGAGTTAGGTACACCTGGAATTCTAAAACTTCCCCTTAACAAGTCCTGTCTCCCCCAGGAGCGAATGAAAGGAATGGGCTGCTGGCTTGTCTCATAGTGACTTTGTATTTGACAAAGAATGCTGCAGAACCTTCTGAAATTAATCGTGGTAGCATGATCTGTGGTGGTGCAGTAGATAAAGCATCGACCTGTAATGCTGAGGCTGATGGTTCAAAACCTGGAACACTGAGGTCACTGGTTCAAAACCCTGGGCTTGCCTGGTCAAGGCACAAATGGGAGCTGATGCTTCCTGAGGACCGCCCTTCTTTCTCTTTCTCTCTCTCCCCCTTCCCTCCCTCCCTCTACTCTCTCTAAAATATTTTTAAAAATCAAAGATTTAAATTAAAACAGGAGTAGTAAAATGCCATAACATAAGTTTGAAAAGATATGACCATTCCTTTCTAGACAATTAGGCTTTAGAACTTCACATGAGAAAAATATATGACAATACTATAATCAGTATAATGGAATCTCAATAATAAAAAGACAAATTATTATATATGTTATTTTAATAGGTGTGGATGTGGTATGAGATATAGGTCTGTGATTGCCTGGATGTGAAATACATTTGCATATGTTGATAATAAGAATTTATTAAGTATATAATAATTATAATTCATCAGAGGCAGAAATAATGTTAAAATGAGTTCTGCTTATACAGTGGTTTTTACTTTAAAATTTTTTTCATATCCGTTAACTAATTTTAATCTTCACAATAACCTAGGAGATATTTAGGTAAAACTGTCTTCATAGGATTATGAATAGGCATTCTTTCTTATTTAGAAATGTTACTTTTTCCTCTAATTATAATTATACTGAAGGAGATGATTAACTTTTATTATTACAAAGGTTTTGGGGTTTCTTTTTTCTGCATGTGGAGTCAATGCAAGGAGCTGAGTGGTCCTAAAATCTGTGAGAAACCAGATTCAGAACTAAGACATGGATGTACATGCCTGCGTGCATGAGGGTTTGACAGATTTCAGAACTACTGGCTCACGGAATACCTAATGTAAGGAGGAGGCACTGATCTCGTCTCCCTCCCAGGTCCTTCGCTCTCCATTCACTCTGATCCAGGCTTTTGGTTTTTTAAGGATTTTTCTGGATGACGGTGGCTGCCATCCCACCCCAAACTACCCCCTTCCCCATCAGAGTCCTTAATGTGCCACACTTTTAATTTTTTACTGCTTGTATTCTTTATCAACATTTATACAGTTCTCTGATTTTGCTTGGTATTTTTGTTGGTCTCAATTGAATAAACTAAATTATGTTAAGATGCAGATTACTGTGAACTGTTTGATACATCACCTCACCTAAGGAAATTAAATCTATAAAAGGAACTGGAGAGGTAATAGTTTCTTGTTTAAAGAGATAATTGGAGGAAGTAGAATCAGACAGTATGACAGGAAATCTAGATTTTCTGTTTTTTGTCCAATCATAGCGAGTCAGCCGTTTCTACCATCTACTACTAATAAAACTGCCTGGGCACATGGAGGCTGCGAAGGCAATGTGTTCCGCCTGGACGCACTTACAGGTCGCCGTGGATGAGCCCGTAGATCTGTGGCATGCTCTGATGATAGACTCCTCTCAAAATCACTATAAGGAGAATCACCACAAAAGCTGGCAGTCCCCAACTCAGCAGGAAAAACAGCAGGTACCGCCTCTCGGTGTGTTCATCATTCATCACCAGCACGTACCAGAAATTCACAGACTAAGAGAGGAAAAATAACATGAAATGAGCAGGGTCTGATTTAATGGCACAGGACACAAATTTACCTGGCTTACACGTAGAGTTATTGGCCAGCAAAAGGCTAGGATTTACTTAATAATTGTAGTTTTGAGTTGATTTTTTTATGATAGTACATGCATTCATTCTTTCTTATACCCAAGAATTTCAGGATACCTGAAAAGTCTAGAAACACTGAGAAATAGTTAACTTATTATACTTTTTTATTTTTCTTAAATTGCTTTGTTTTAATCTCAGTCATAATCTTTTGTGATTGTTCTGTAAATGTGTCTTTGAAGAAACAAACACAGATACTCAAACTTACTTTCTAGGTGAACAATTTCATGATGATAACGAAGTAAATAGCTTTACATTTTCAGATTTTTATTTATTGAGGGCCTATCATATGATAGGCACAGTTCCAGCGACAGGCGAAATGACTGAGCAGATAACTCCATCTCAGCACCCCTGCCCCCAGGTGACAGAGAGAAGCATACAGAAAATGACTGCACAGAGATAAGTCCTGTGACAGGGTCGGTTTGGTGGCTAGTTTTCCTTCTCAGTTTATACTCTCTTTTTTTTGTTTATTCATTTGAGAAAAATATATTGTTTGTTTACAAAATTTCAGGGACCCATCCCGGCAGTAGGAATGTAGCAGTGAAAGAACTGGGGGAGGTTTTTACTTTCCTGAATCTTAAGTTTCTAAAGAAGTGGGAAAAGTATTTAAGAGAAACATTTATTTTATATTCTATTTGTATCATATTTTACATGTTATCTGTTACTTCTTATCTAAGATTAACATAAAAGAGACTAGTTTGTAGAGAGTGTGGGGGAGATGAAGGGACACATTAGATAGCTAGAATAAGGAAACTGAAGCCTGGAAATATTACTGGCCCTAAACCCCACACCTAGCTTATATCTAAGCCAAGTCTAGAATTTATATATTGTGTGTACAATGAGGCCATTATAAAGATTAAGTGAGATATTTATTACAAATGAAGTGCTGAGCACATAGTCACCATGGGAAAAATATTACCACCTCTTTTAAAATTTCCTATTAGGATGTCAGCACAAAAAACAAAAGGTAAATAGTTTAAGACCAAAAGTAAGCAGTGATACAATGGAAACTATGTGAAAAGTACACATGCCCAATATTAGAGGAAAAACTTTCAGATGCTCTTTGCTGAGGCTTCCAAGGAAGATTCCATCTGTATCAAATTAGCCTTGAGGAATTAGTATTGATTGGGCTAAACCTGAAAGGATAAAAATATTTGGTTAAGTGGAGAGTTTGTCTCTGAATTTTATTTCCAGTCAGCACTCCTTTTCTTTATGTACATTTACTTATATCTGCAACTATGAAGCATGTTATGAGTTGTTGCTTATGAAATTCTGTTTCAACTTCTTTTTAAAAATTATTAGATCACAGAGGGTTCCCTCCATCCCTGCTTTTCCTATAATTACTATAGGGAAGTAAACACAATATGTGAGATTGTATTAATGTCCCATGCTGAGGTCATCCACACTGTCTGTTTTCACGCAAAGTAAGAATTGACCATCTTCTTAATAAAGTACTAATTAATTATTTTAAATAGATATTTGTGTGTATCCAGATAACATGGTAATTCAGAGGTGTAGTTGGTGGAAGAATCAGGAAGGAGACTACAGATTGGTAAATGTCTTCTAAGTTGATTCCTCATGATAAAGATCGGGATAGTTGCAAAATGTCTGCTTTACAGAGAAGGACATTAGTTCTATCAGTTAAAAACACTGATCAGTTGTCTGACCTTCACCACAGGCTCAGATAAGATAAAGACAAGTGTAATTGTTAGATTTTTACATGCAATGCTTCAGCTCCAAAGAGCTCAAGGCACAGTGTTGCTGAGTTCTTAAATACTCAGGCAAGAAAACTCAAAAAGTTATAAGCTTTTGTTAATAATAATGATAAAAAAAATCCCTTTCCTTCTCAAACGAATCTAATCACTAAGGTATACTCTAAGGACAGTATTTACCATTTTGTTTTTCTCTCTCTTTTTTTACTATAAAATAAAAATGTTATGTAATGAAACATTTTATTATTCTAGAAAATATATGGCCCAAACGTAAGATCTGTTTTGACTAAGCTTTACTTGAATTTCAAAATATTTTAATATAGTATGGTAAGTACATTTGGGATATGCTAAGGTTATGTGCTCTCTTTCTCTGAATCCTGTCTCCCTACTCATACTTCTCTCTCCCCCACTGCCCCTTCCATCCAACATTTTCAGGGTGAGCTTATGACCCTGCTCTTCTGGCCACAGCTGATTTGATTCAAGGAAGAAGTCTGGCCCAGGCTGGACCACTCACTCATCACTGAATTTCTTAAAATTTGGTGACAGTCTAAGTTGGCCAAATGAGAAAAGAAGGCATATGAATGTTAGTGGTAAGGGAGCCAAAACATAGTGAAGACAGAAAGTGTGTATTCAGATAAGAAGAATGGACACAGACTTCCATTCATGCTCACAGTCCCTTGTGAGGTCCAACTGTATTTACAAATCTTAGGTTCCCTGAGTTATCCTACTTATGCTTATTATTCCCTTTATGATTTGAATGTTTGCTTACATTCACTCAATTTAACTTCTTTTTATTGTTCAAAAAAACCCAAAACAAAACAAAAAACAACTCAACTGAGATTGGATTAAAAGCTCCAGATATTGCCAATATGTAGACAAAAAGAAGACAGTGGAATATTTGACTATGTTGCTTTTCCTATAATCATGGTTCTTCCTTTGGAACTAAGGTAAGAGAACTAGGAGACCATTAACTTTGCATAATAATTTTATGTTGACAGTTACATAGTATATGTGATCTGTGTGCTATAGTGTCTGTGTGCTTATCCAATATTAGAACTAACAAAATTATCAGGACAAAAGAAAGGGTGTCAAACTCAGCAAACATGCTTCACACATATTGAGCATGGCTAACCATCACTGCCTAGCTTACATTTTTCCTGCTAAAGACTAAATGTAAACTGAAAATTTCAATATGTAGGTCTCTATTTACATGTCTATGTCTAAGCTTTGAAAATTTGTTGGAACAATCTTATGGACCATCTCAACACATAATCACTATGTAGTCAAAGTGTTATTATACCCTAATATAACCATCTATATGAATCCAACTTGACTATAATTCACACATACACAGATACAAAGTCTCTCAACATTAAAGTGATGTAGGCTCTGAAGGTCCAAAAAGTTTAAAAAGTATTTTCAGCATTAGAAACCATCAAACTAGCCACCTTGAAAGGGGTAACTGAATAAAATCATCTGCAGAATGTTTAAAAATCAGTGATGTTACCATTGAGTTCTTTAATATAATGTCAATCATTGGTGTATTTGAATAACTATCTTCTTATTTTTGTTATTGCTAATCATGAAGGATGATGCATTCAAATTTGCACACTTACCACAATTACCAGCACTTCCAGATTACCTGGGTGACTATAACTTGAGAGAACTTAATTAAAAGGTTATTTTACTAAATTTTAAATTTAAAGAAAACTACCTATTGCCATTTTAAACATTTTCCTGTCATAAACACGATTCACAGAAATACAAGAAAAGAAGATTTGTAAAGGCACACATACTCAAATGCTATATTTTCAGGTAAATAACAATTTTTTAAATAATTATAAAATTTGAAAAGACATAGTGAGTAATGATTTAACTTGGGATTTTAACATGGTTCTGCATGGATAAACTGTATGTATTTGGTCAATAACTTTTGAATCACCTGGTTCTCAATTTCCTCCTCTGGCAAAAGAAGAGGTTAAATTGTAGGTTATTAACAATTTCCTGACTGATACTTTGTGACTAAATTATTGTAGAAATCCTGATTTCTTAAATAAAAACACTAATGGCATGAGTGTACATATTATGAATTTTAGCAGCAATAACAAACCTTACAGACCATCTGACTAGTGTTTTATTGAGAGATAAGAAAACTGAGGCGATGAGAAAAAAAAGCATAGTATTTTAATATTTTTATTAGTTGCAGAACTGGGAGTGGAACACAAATCAAAAGCACTTTGTCAAGGTGATTAAATTTAAATTTTATTTCCATAAAAGTTCATATAAATATTGGCATTATTTGCATGGCCTTATTATTTTTGTCTTCATTTCACCACACTAACTTTACATACCTGGTACAGGTATGAAGATAACTCTTTATCTCTCTCTGCTTTTTTGCTAACACTAAATAAAAATTTATAGAAGTTTATAAAACATATAAATGCCTGAAACATAACTGAGGTGTGGTAGATTAATTTTTATATATTTCATAGTACCTAATAAAATGCTTTTTATATAATCTTTATTGAGCAATATCAAATAAAGATGTATGCAATCTGAGTTAACAATGTTAATTTAATAATAATTTCATAATTTTGTTTAGTTTTTGAGTTTATTCATTTATATATAATTTTCCATAAAGAATTTTAGGAGGCTTGTTAATTTTCATTGATTTCATTGAACTCCCAATCAAGATTGTCAAAGTTAACCGGTGGAAACTTTAAAATATTAAATGTGATAGTTTGAGAGGAAAAATTGAATTAGTATTTAATAATTGGGTAGTAAATGTAGACTCCCACATTAAGCTATAACTCATTCAACTTTTTTCTTAAGTTTTATTATAGTATTTTTTAAACAGGAGTAAACTGAAAATGGAAGAAGTATATTTCCAAGAATTAATATGTAAGGCTTTTAGAATTTAAACTGATTCTGATTAAAATGCAAACCAACCAAATGAAAGACCCAGATATAATTCAGGTCAAAGGTAGACAGGAATAAACTAAAAGACTGTGTCAGTAGCATATTTATTTATATTCCTACATAGAAATGTCTATTTATTTTTATAATAACATTTTTAGTGAATACTACTACTATATTCCAAGTGCTCACATAGGAAAATCAAAGACATACCTTTGTTACCTGTTTAATTATCATAGGTCATAACTATGCTTTTATATTCTATATAAACACAAGTTTATTTGTTTACATATATAATATACATTAACATAAGACATATTAGTATATCTATAAAATATAATATAGAAATATCTTTAATTTTTTTAGTTAAAAATAGACTACTTGGACCCCATAAATTTTCATGGTATGGGAAATAAGATTGGTATCTAGCCTGCCATTTAATATTTGGTAATTAATTACATCACCAGAAACCTTGGACTTATAGCATCAAGTTTAGTCAGAGATCATAGATACTATTAATTGTCATTATCATACATTCTTAGTCATTTATTCCATAGAAGAGACTAAGCAACATTACCACGTGTCCTTGCTCCAGATATCCAGTTATCTTAATCATTTCTGCACGTAATAAACTACAAGGCTTTTTGAGGACTGGAAAACTCAGTGTTTCCTGGGTAGGGCACTTTTATCTTGGTAATTATCAGTTTGTCCTCCCTAGTACCTTTGATGTCCACCAAATTAAATCAAAGATGAAGGAAAAACATGGCTAATTTTAGCATTTCCCTTTCTGTTACTATGCTCTAGCATTAAATAGCCCTTCTGCCAAGGAGTAAATAATATGTGCATTTGCTTCTTCATAGCCTTATAGGAAGAAATTAAAACACAAGAGATGATTACTCAAGTAGAATTGTAAAATGCTTTTAACTTTATTCTACCACTTAGAAAGTACATTATTCAAGCAAGCTTTAGTTTCACAATAAAACATTATTCTTTTAAGTAAGCTCTGTTCCCTGGGCATGAGATGGACAAGCTGCAAGGACATTTCAAGGTGTGGATATTGCTAATAATCGAAGAAAACTGCTATATAATTTAACTTGGTGACAGGAAATGATCATAAAACTCAGCCTAATGAATATACAGACAAAATTTTATGTTTCCATTTACTCATTTATAATATTTCAAATAATTTACTTGTGATTTATTTCTTTCATATATTAACCCATGGCCTGGCAATCCATCTGGTAGCAAATTTTACATAGATGTTAATAGTAAGTGCATATACTCTAGAAATTTATTCTATGGATAGTCCATTAGTAAGGAAATATTCCGAGTATAAGGATGTCTAAGAAAACATTGCTTATAATTATAAAAATAACTAGAAATAATCAACATTTCAATAATGAGAGACTGGAAAAATGAATTACAGAATAACTATTATAAAATAGGAAAAAGGTATATTTGTATGTGGTAAATTTATGTGTGCACAAAAATATATATATTATATATAAAATATATACATATACTATATATACACACATACATACAAGGATATACACATCTGTCCTTGTTTATGTATTTATAAATATTTGTATATTTGTGGAATATTTCCGGGGGAATACACAGGAAATCATTAACAATGTTTACCTTTGGAAACAGGGTGTAGAGTAGAGCAGAGGGTGGAGAGTGAGTGAAACGGAGAAACAGATGTCCTTTTCAGTTTATATTTCTCTACTGTTTGATTATATTTTGTACCATTAGTATATGCTATTTTTAAAATGAAAGCAAATAAAACAAAAAGGCATTGAAAATAAAACAATTAACTACTAGGAAAATAGAGTAGAAATATTATGAGTTTAAATTCTCATTGCCAATCTTTCTTAAAGTAGACATGACCTGCTGTTATAAGGAAGTGAAAAACTATTTCAGTAATTTTACAGAGTGATCTTAAATGAAGAGCAAACAAAAAGATAACTCAATTTCCATAACCAAAAAGGAAATCTGTGAGTTGTTTGCTTAAAAAAATAAATAAGCACAAATAATCTGTTACTCTATTCCCGTCATACACAATATAACTTCCCTGCCAAAGAAAGGATAAGCCTAAAGAAATAGAGTCAAGTCACTAGTCACAGAGCCTGCTATCAGCCATGCAAGCACTTATTTATAAAGAGGTTAGGGCCATGGCCAGTTGTCTCAATGGATAGAGCATCACCCAGCATATGGATGTCCTGGTTCATTTCCCAGTCATGCACACAGGGAGGCCACCATCTGCTTCTTTCCCATCCTGCTTCCCTATCTTTTTCTCTTCTCCTTGCCCAGCAAGTGGCTGATTGTTTCAAGTGTCAGCCTGGATGCTGAGGATAGCATGTTGGTTAGAGCATCAGCTTCAGGTGCTAAAAAAGTGCTTGGTTGATTTCAGCATTGGCCCGAGACAGGGCCTGTAGGGTGGATCTGGT
Source organism: Saccopteryx bilineata (assembly GCF_036850765.1). NCBI lineage: Eukaryota > Metazoa > Chordata > Mammalia > Chiroptera > Emballonuridae > Saccopteryx > Saccopteryx bilineata. The sequence goes on along the minus strand of NC_089493.1, from coordinate 218,121,034 downwards.
CAGGGTGCATGTGGGAGTCTGTCTCAGCATCTCCCCTCCTCTCACTTAAAAAACCCCCCAAAAGTAGAGAGGTTAGAGGTTATACAGTTTGCTAAGGATTTGCCTGTAGTTAATGTATGTCTTACTTTAATTCTTTTTTCTATATCAAGCTAATTCTCTTCAGTTAAAAAAATAAAAAGTAAATTATATTGGAAAAAGCAGAATATTCAACATGTTTCAAAAATCTATGAAATATCAGCCATAAATATTTGCTTAACTAATAATATAAATAAGTATGTATGGAGTGTACAGCCTGGCCAAGCCACATTTCCAAGCTCTTTCCATGTATTAATTCATTTTATCTCTTGACAATTCTCAAAGAGTGGTGCTGTTATTACAAGTCTTAATTATTCAGAGAAGAAAATCTAGGCTAGGAGAAGTTATGTAACTTGTTTAACCAATAAAGTTTTCCTCTACTTACTCTAAAATATAATCCAATTTTACTATAATGAATTAAAAATATCTGATATAAAGTAAAATAACATTTTATGATAAAGTCATTAAATGCACTTAGAATAAATATTCTAAGATTGAATATACAATGCAGATCAAAATATACAATAATTCTAACATGTTTAGGCAATAATTAAAAGTTAATGTTTAACTTTGCCATTATTAGCTATGCATCCATATACATTTATCAAATTCTCTCCTATACTGCTACAAAACGTGAAGCAGAATCATTAAAATGTTAATATTTGCTCTTAATTTTTCAACCCTATTTGACAAACAGATTTGGATTAACAGTAGTGTAATCCTTTATATAATGTTTTAAAAATGGATTCTAGTTTTAAAAAAATATTTAGATTACTTTATAAGTGGGAAAACACAGTCTGGTAAAATGACAACCTCCAACCACAAAGTAACTCATTAGAAGTAACCTACCTAGAATCAGAAGTTACTGAATTTTCCCCTTGTGGTCACACCACAAACCATGAAAAATATGTGGTGTACCATCTGAGATACACTGACCTTCACTGGTACTTTAAACAGTTTTCCTAAACCATTAGCTATACAGAAAGCTAATTAGTTTACTAAATGTGCATTAGCCACAATCATATTTACTTAAGACTTGAAGAAGAGATATAGAATGCACCAAATCTGTATTAAATTGGGTGAAATCTTACACATCATCCTGTCCCCAAAAGCAGGAAATCCATCTAAATCCATATTTGAAAATTAGTCATTTCCTCATCTGAATATATTTCAGTGATTGAATGCTCTCTACTTTTAGTAACAGCCTCATCGACTTTGAAAGTTTTATTGGCTATGGAAGTTCATAACATGAATCAAATTTGCTTTCCTAATTTTTGACCCATTTGCTCTGCTCCTTCCAAATGTATTTTGTATTTATAAGGACTGTTTTCTGACTTCCCATTGGCTGATTAATGTTCCTGCTGAAACACGATTTATGAAAGCGGTTAAGGGTCCCAACATAATCTGAACATTACAGATTATAATGTACTCACAGTTCCCCCAGCTGCCTCCATACTATTATTATTATTATTATTATTATTTAATAATTTTATTTTTTTAATGGGGTGACATCAATAAATCAGGATACATATATTCAAAGATAACAAGTCTAGGTTATCTTGTCGTTCAATTATGTTGCAGACCCACCACCCAAAGTCAGATTGTCCTCTGTCACCTTCTATCTTGTTTTCTTTGTGCCCCTCCCCACCCCCTATCTCTCCCATTCACCCCTCCCCCCCGTAACCACCACACTCTTATCAATGTCTCTTAGTTTCACTATTATGTCCCACCTACGTATGGAATAATACAGTTCCTGTTTTTTTCTGATTTACTTATTTCGCTTCCTATCATGTTATCAAGATCCCACCATTTTGCTGTAAATGTTCCGATGTCATCATTTCTTATGGCTGAGTAGTATTCCATAGTGTATGTGTGCCACATCTTCTTTATCCAGTCATCTATTGATGGGCTTTTTGGTTGTTTCCATGTCCTGGCCACTGTGAACAATGCTGCAATAAACATGGGGCTGCATGTGTCTTTACGTATCAATGTTTCTGAGTTTTTGGGATATATACCCAGTAGAGGGATTGCTGGGTCATAAGGTAGTTCTATTTTCAGTTTTTTGAGGAACAACCATACTTTCTTCCATAATGGTTGTACTACTTTACATTCCCACCAACAGTGTATGAGGGTTCCTTTTTCTCCACAGCCTCTCCAACATTTGCTATTACCTGACTTGCTAATAACAGCTAATCGAACAGGTGTGAGGTGGTATCTCATTGCCGTTTTGATTTGCATTTCTCTAATAGCTAAAGAAGATGAGCATCTTTTCATATATATGTTGGCCATTTGTATTTCTTCCTGGGAGAAGTGTCTGTTCATATCCTCTTCCCATTTTTTTATGGGATTGTTTGTTTGTTTGTTGTTGAGTTTTATGAGTTCTTTGTATATTTTGGATATTAGGCCCTTATCTGAGCTGTTGTTTGAAAATATCATTTCCCATTTAGTTGGCTTTCTGTTTATTTTGTTATCAGTTTCTCTTGCTGAGCAAAAACTTCTTAGTCTGATGTAGTCCCATTCATTAATTTTTGCCTTCACTTCTCTTGCCATTGGAGTCAAATTCATAAAATGCTCTTTAAAACCCAGGTCCCTGAGTTGAGTACCTATGTCTTCTTCTATGTACTTAATTATTTCAGGTCTTATGTTTAGATCTTTGATCCATTTTGAGTTAATTTTTGTACAGGGGGAGAGACTGTAGTCCAGTTTCATTCTTTTGCATGTGGCTTTCCAGTTTTCCCAGCACCATTTATTGAAGAGGCTTTCTTTTCTCCATTGTGTGTTGTTGGCCCCTTTATCAAAAATTATTTGACTATATATATGTGGTTTTATTTCTGGACTTTCTATTCTGTTCCATTGGTCTGAGTGTCTATTTTTCTGCCAATACCATGCTGTTTTGATTGTCGTGGCCCTATAATAGAGTTTGAAGTCAGGTATTGTAATGCCCCCAGCTTCATTCTTTTTCTTTAGGATTGCTTTGACTATTCGGGGTTTTTTATAGTTCCATATAAATCTGATGATTTTTTGCTCTATTTCTTTAAAAAATGTCATTGGAAGTTTGATGGGAATTGCATTAAATTTGTATATTGCTTTGGGTAATATAGCCATCTTGATTATATTTATTCTTCCTAGCCAAGAACAAGGTATATTCTTCCATCTCATATATTTTTCGATTTCCCTTAACAATGGTTTATAGTTTTCATTATATAAGTCCTTTAAATTCTTTGTTATGTTTATTCCTAAGTATTTTTTTGTTGTTGTTGCAATCGTGAAGGGGATTATTCTTTTGAGTTCCTTCTCAGTTGTTTCATTGTTGGCATATAGAAAGGCTATTGACTTCTGTATGTTAATTTTGTATCCTGCGACCTTACTGTATTGGCTTATTGTTTCTAGTAGTCTTTTTGTGGATTCTTTGGGGTTTTCGATGTATAGGATCATATCATCTGCAAAAAGTGATACCTTTACTTCTTCTTTTCCAATATGGATGCCTTTTATTTCTTTGTCTTGTCTGATTGCTCTGGCTAGAACCTCTAGTACCACATTAAATAATAGTGGAGAGAGTGGACAACCCTGTCTTGTTCCTGATTTAAGGGGGAAAGCCTTCAGTTTAGTGCCATTTAATATGATGTTAGATTGTTGAATTTAGTGGCATAAAGTTTTTCATAGTATTCTACAATAATTCTTTGTATATCTATGGTGTCCGTGGTGATTTCTCCTCTTTCATTTTGGATTTTGTTTATATGAGTTCTTTCTCTTTTTTCCTTGGTAAGTCTTGCCAAGGGTTTGTCAATTTTGTTGATCTTTTCAAAGAACAGCTCCTTGTTCTATTAATTTTTTCTATAGTTCTTCTGTTCTCTAATTCATTTATTTCTGCTCTGATTTTTATTATCTCCTTTCTTAGGCTGGTTTTGGGTTGTCTTTGTTCTTCTTTTTCTAGTTCCTTAAGGTGGGAAGTTAAGTGGTTCACTTGGGCTCTCTCTTGTTTGTTCATATATGCCTGAAGTGATATGAACTTCCCTCTTATCACTGCTTTTGCTGCATCCCATAGAATCTGATATGTCGTATTGTCATTTTCATTAGTCTGTATATATCTTTTGATCTCTGCACTTATTTCTTCTTTGACCCATTTATTTTTTAAAAGTATGTTGTTTAGTTTCCACATTTTTGCGGGATTTTTTTCCTCTTTTTTGCAGTTGAATTCTAGTTTCAAGGCTTTATGATCATAAAATATGCTTGGTACAACTTCAATTTTTCTGAATTTGCTGATGTTGTTTTTGTGGCCCAACATATGGTCAATTCTTGAGAATGATCCATGTACACTGGAGAAAAATGTATACTCAGTCACTTTGGGATGAAATGTCCTGTAGATGTCTATCATATCCAGGTGCTCTAGTGTTTTGTTTAAGGCCACTATGTCTTTGTTGATTCTCTGTTTGGATGACCGATCTAGAGCCGTCAGCGGTGTATTGAGGTCTCCAAGTATGATTGTATTTTTGTCAGTTTTTGTTTTAAGATCAATAAGTAGCTGTCTTATATATTTTGGTGCTCCTTGGTTTGGTGCATATATATTAAGAATTGTTATGTCTTCTTGATTCAGTGTCCCCTTAGCCATTATGAAATGGCCATTTTTGTCTCTGAGTACTTTTCCTGTCTTGTAGTCAGCATTATCCGATATGAGTATTGCTACACCTGCTTTTTGTTGGATGTTATTTGCTTGGAGTATTGTTTTCCAGCCTTTCACTTTGAATTTGTTTTTATCCTTGTTACTTAGATGAGTTTCCTGTAGGCAGCATACAGTTGGATTTTCTTTTTTAATCCATTCTGCTACTCTGTGCCTTTTTATTGGTGAGTTTAATCCGTTTACATTTAGTGTAATTATTGATACTTGTGAGTTCCCTATTGCCATTTTCTATCTTGCTTTCTGTTAGCTTTGTGTCTTGTTTGATCCTTCTCTTTCGTTTTTTTATCTTTTGTTTTTATTTGGTTGTATTCCATACATCTTTCCTCTGTTGCTATCTTTTTTATCTCATGTGCTTCTGTGGTGGTTTTTTCAATGGTGGTTACCTTTGAGTAATGAAAAGGGTCCCTACCCTGTTCATTTTAGCAAACTATTTTGTGAGTACTTTTGCACTCCATCGTCCTTTGCTACTGTTAATCTCCATCTTCTCCCCCTCTTTCTTTTTGTTGTTGTCACAGTTTAAATTTGGTTTTATTGTGTTCTTCTTGGAGCTTTTACTTGTGGCTCTGTTTTTTTTTTTTTTTGTTCTTTGTATCTGATTGGAGAACCCCCTTTAGTAATTCCTGGAGTGGGGGTTTTCTGATGATAAATTCCCTCATCTTTTCTGTATCTGTGAATGTTTTTATTTCTCCTTCATATTTGAAGGATAGCTTTGATGGGTATAGTATTCGTGGCTGAAAGTTCCTCTCTTTCAGGACTTTAAATATTGGGGTCCACTCTCTTCTAGCTTGTAGAGTTTCTGCTGAGAAATCTGATGATAATCTAATGGGCCTTCCTTTATATGTTGTATTCTTCTTTTCTCTGGCTGCCTTGAGAATTTTTTCTTTGCTGTTGGTTTGTGTCAATTTCATTATGATATGCCTTGGAGTAGGTTTGTTGAGGTTAAGACAACTTGGAGTTCTGTTTGCTTCTTGAACTTGAGGCTTTAGTTCTTTCCACAGGCTTGGGAAGTTCTCATCTATTATTTGTTTGAGTATGTTTTCCATTCCATTTTCTCTCTCTTCTCCCTCTGATATACCTATTATTCTTATGTTATTCTTTTTGATGGAGTCAGATCATTCTTGTAGGGCTATCTCATTTTTTTTAATTTTTGAGTCTCTTTCTTCTTCTCTCTGTTGTGCCTCAAGTTGCTTGTCTTCTATTTCACTAATCCTCTCTTCTATCTGACCTGTTCTATTAGCTAAGCTTGTTACTTCGTTTTTCAGATCGTGAATTGAGTTTTTCATCTCTGTTTGATTTGTTTTTATAGTTTCAAATTCCTTGGACACATATTCTTTGTGTTCATTGAGTTGTTTTCTGAGATCCCTAAATTGCCTTTCTGTGTTTTCTTGTATATCTCGGAGGATTTTTAGGATTTCTATCTTGAATTCTCTGTCATTTAGCTCCAAGGTTTCCAATATATTAAATTTTTTCTCCATAGATTATTCCTCATCTAGCTGTGTTACCTCTCTTTCTTTTGTATCCATGATATTCGATTTTCTCTTCCTTAATGGCATCTGAGGGTGGTTTTGTTGATAGTATTAATGAGATTTAATAAAGAATAAAAAGTTAAAAAATAATAAAAAAATAAAAAATCGAAAAGAGTTGTTTTTTTAAAAAAAATTAATAATGAAATAAAGAAAAATAAAATAAAATTAAAATTAAAAAAAAAAGAAATTATTCCCCCCTCCTTTTTTCCTCTCCTCTCCTCTCCACTCTTTCTTGAAAAAATCTTGTGGTGGACTGTGAGTTATAATAAACAATGCTTGTGATGGAGGGCCTGAATTGGGGAAAAGTATTAAAGGGGCAAAAAAAAAAAAAAAGAAAAAAAAAGAAAAAAGAAAAAAAAAGAGCGTATGGACCCACAAAAAGCAAATAAGGAAAAAATTTGGGTCAAGAATAAAATGATTTGCTTTTAGGTGTTGGTTGTCTAAGAGTTATGATGAGAGGAATAAGAGGAAAACGGAATAATGGGGGGACAAATTAAAAAATTACTATTGTATTTAGTGGAACAAGAACTAGATAAAATGGAGAGCCAGGGATGGGAGCACTGCTAGTGAGTTAAAAAGGTGAAGTAAAAATCCCCCAAAATGCCACAAACATAAGTTTGAGTCCCAGATAAGATAATTTGTTTGTTATTGAGGTTTGAATGAGAGGAGATGTAAAGGAGAAAGGAAGAAACTAATATAGAGGGAGAAAAGAAAGAGAGAGAAAAAAAGAGGGAACCACTAAAAGAATAAAAAAGGAGAGAGAGAGAGAGAGAGTTAAGGGTTTTGGAGTGCAACCCTCATAGAGAGAAAGGAAGAGGAGAAAAAAGATAATGGGAGATGTAACACTTATGGGTAGTGTAGTTCAAGGAGAGGAGAGAGTAAGACCGGTAGAGAGTTAATCGGCCAAATTGGAGGAGGAAAAAAAGTATCAAGAATGAAGATAAGAGAAACAAACGAACAAATATAATAAAATGGGATAGGTTATAAAGTCTGCAGATTATTCTTGATTTTGAGAGGTTATCTTCTTGCTTTTTCTTTTCTCTCCCTCTTCCTGGTCGGTGACTCTGTACCCCAGGTTCTGCCCCTTTGGCACGCTCAGGTAGAGGTTTGCAGTTGATAAGTCTCTATGGCAATGTCATGTATTGTGCTTTAGTCTCGTTGGCAGTCGAAGCTCATTAGCATTTATAGGCTCTGACAGTGAGAGAGTCCGTGTTCCTGGAGCCTTTCTCCTAGTCTTTCCTTCCTCAATTAGTAGCCTGATAATCCAGCTATGGGGTTGCTGCTGCCTCTGCCTGGATAGTAAGAGGTTCAAAGAGCTGGCAACTCCCCACTCTATTTCCACTCAGCACAGGGCTCTGGGTAAGGCTCAGTCAGTCAGAGCTGCTAGCATAATCAGGCGGGCTTTCTGCCCACTCAAAGACCTCTGGCTCTGCCACTCTGTCCGGTAACACAAGAGGGCACCCACTTCCGGGGTGCTTGGAGGAAACTCTCACTCACTGTCTGCGACCAGGATATCTGCCCAGCAGTCTCACGCTCTGAGTGAAACCCCCAACCACAGGGAAAAGTTGCAGCGTTGGAATTGAGTCTCGCTCTGTCCCCGTGCGTGGCTTTTGCAAGGCGCTGGGGCGGCCCGAGATTCCGCTTTGGCCCACACAAAGGCCCCTGACTCTGCCCCTCTGTGCGATAACATGGGCGCGCACTGCCGAGGCACTCGGAGGAATCACTCACTCCTTATCTGCGCGCGCAAACCAGGATATCAGGCCGGCCGCGTTTCCCTCTGAGTGAAACACCCTCCAGCACGGAAAATCTCCACCGTTGGAATTAGTTCTCACTCCCTCCCGTGCGTGGCTTTCCCAGGGCGCTGGGGCTGCCCAGAGACTCTGCCCTCGGCCCACAGAAAGGCCTCTGACCCTGCCTCTCCGTGGGGCAACACGGGCACCCACTCTCAGGGCCTAGGAAGAAATTCTCGCCCACTAACTGCGCACCGACCAGGAGACCGGGTAAAATGGCCGCTCTGCTTGTCTTTCTTTGTTTGGGTTTGATGCTAGTGTTAGCTTGTATTGCCCAGGTTGTCACAGGATCTGATTTTCCTCGGCTTGGATCTACGTGTCACAGCCTGGTTCGGCCGTTTTTGTCGCGGCCTGGATCTATTCACCCCCTTTGCCCGCCTCAGTTTCTATATTCACAGTTACCAGAGAAAGCCGCCCTGTTTATGTTAGTGAGGAAGGCGGAGCATTTCTTACTCCCTATTTCCTTCGGGGTTTGGTTATATATTTAGCCAATTTTTCACTCAATCATACCTTTGGGTGTATTGCGAAGCATCTGGAAGCTCCAAGTATAGGTTTTTCTGTTTCTGGTTGAAGATCTTGTTAAGTTTTGGGGGAGATTTATCGGTATCGCTTCCTACCCCGCCATTACTCTGACGTCATCCAATCTCCATACTATTATTAATGTAATTCCGGCCTGTGTTGTTTTTGTAGTTAAGTTTAGTTGCTACCTTTTAAGCAATCCAGTCACACATTTGATTACTGAATTTGTGTTAAATTAAATTTTCAAAGTGTTTACATTAACCCTCTTCAGATTATATCGCTTCCACTGGTTTTCAATCTGTTTTGGTACAGTCTGTACCTGTTCTGCCTGCACTCTTAAAGCAGGCAGCTTGCTCTTTTAGCTATCTTTTCAGCTCTGTATCATTTCCTACCTGATAAGACACTTTCCTGTGTTTTCATCCAAATCACTCATGAAAAAACGGAATAGGTCAGGGACACGGACAAAGACCTTCAGCCCACCAATGGGGAGCTCAGTACAGGCAGAAAAATGACATATTCTCAAAACACACATAAAATATTCAGCTTAAATTCCTAAAGAATTTTGCAAAAACAAAATCTAGCAAAGACTACTTTAATTTCAGCAGATATTTAAGATTTATGTTATATGATTTAGATTTATTTTACTTTTCAATTGTAAGGGAGATTTAGAGAACACTCCAACTTTCTATCATTACAGCAGCTCAAAAAGCCATAAAACAAAATTGTATGAGATATGAATTATTCTCCCCATATGTAAATTTAGAACCAAAACTTAAGAGTCAATAACTTGATTAAGATTACCAAAGTAGTGTTTGAACCAGAATTCAAACCCAGTACAGGGTTCCAATTGATCCAACCAATTCCATTAAATAACTAAATAGTTTGGTTCTCTTCTCCTTCAGGACCCACAGCTATATGAAGGAAAGAAATTATCCCTTCCTCGAGTCTCTATTATTCCCTCATAATAAGAGTACCACATCACTTTCCTTCAATAGTGCTATACAGTGGAAATCCCACACCCTTCTTATTCAACAAGAAAAAAGAATACGCAAGTGCCCAGATGCATCTGTTTACATAAAATAGTTACTGCGAACACTTAGAAACACATACGGAAACTTCTATCACATAAAAGATTTAACAATACCATTATATAGAAATCATTATTAAAGGCAGCATTTTAGTTGAGCCATTAGGGACATTATTTCTGCAGATGTGGATCCAATTTTCACATTAGCCTCTTTATCAAGCAAACCAGTATAGGACAATAGACAGATTTTGGGATTTTAGTCAGAAAAAGAGAGTTCAACATTCTTCTTTACATACACCAGTTACTCAGGAGAGTATGCTCATGCTCAGTAAGACTCCTTGGCTCTCACTCTGTACTCTTTCCCAAAGTAATCTCTTCTAAAACAATGATTCCATTTTCTTTTTTTAGAATATTTTTTATTATTTTTTTATTTTAATTTATTCTGTTTACATAGATTCTAGTGTCATCCCGAATGCATTCCCCCTTGCCCCGTATTCCCTTCAACATATACTTTGCCCCCTTCCCATTATCTCCCTCCCCCCTTCCCTTCAGGTTTACCCCATCCTATCATCCCCTTTCCCTCTGTCCTCTTTTCCTCTGGTCCCTTTGATCCCTCCTCTGTCTCTATTCTGGAAGTTCCTCAGTTCAAATTGTTTCTTGGATTCCTCAAATGAGTAAGGTCATATGATATTTTTCTTTCTCTGCCTGGCTTACTTCACGTAATATAATAGTTTCTAGGTCCATCCATGTTGTTGCAATATTTCCTTCTTTTTTATGACCCCATAGTATTCCATTGTATATATATATATGTAGCACTGCTTTTTAATCCACTCATCCACTGACAGACAATAGGGCTGTTTTCAGATATTTGCTATTGTGAACAATGCTGCCAAAAACATGGCAGTGCATTTCTTTTTTTGACTCAGTGATATTGTGTTCTTGGGATATATTCCTAAAAGTGGGATGGCTGGGTCAAAAGGCAGTTCCATTTTTAATTTTTTGAAGAATCTCCATACTGTTTTCAACAGTGGCTGCACCAGTCTGCATTCCCACCAGCAGTGCAGGAGGGTTCCCTTTTCTCCACATCCTCGCCAGCACTTATTCTGTGTTGTTTTGTTGATGAGTGCCATTCTGACTGGTGTGAGGTGATCTCTCATTGTGGCTTTAATTTGCATTTCTCTAATGATTAGTGATGTTGAGTATTTTTTCATATGTCTATTGGCCAACTGTATGACCTCTTTGGAGAAGTGTCTATTTATTTCTTTTGCCCATTTTTTTTATTGGATTGTCTTCTAGGTATTGAATTTTACAAGTTCTTTATAAATTTTGGTTATTAACCCCTTATCAGACGTATTGTCAAATATATTCTCCCAATGTGTTGTCTGTCTTTTTATTCTGTTCTTATTGTCTTTAGCTGTGCAGAAACTTTTTAGTTTGATATAGTACCATTTGTTTATCCTGTCTTTTATTTGACTTGCCCATGGAGATAATAAGCAAATATATTGCTACAAGAGATGGCAGAGAGCTTACTGCCTATTTTTCTTCTAAGATGCTTATGGTTTCATGACTTACATTGAAGTCTTTTATCCATTTTGAGTTTATTTTTGTGAATGGTGTAAGTTGATGGTCTAGTTTCATCATTTTTTGCAGGTAACTGTCCAATTTTCCCAACACCATTTGTTAAAGAGACTGTCTTTACTCAATTGTATGCTTTTACTTCCTTTGTCAAATATCAGTTGTCCTTAAAGGTGTGGGCTATTTCTGGGTTCTCTGTTCTGTTCCATTGATCTGTATGCCTGTTCTTATGCCAGTACCACACTGTTTTGAGTAAAATGACCTTGTAGTATAACTTGATATCAGGAAGTGTGATACCTCCCACTTTATCTTCTTTTTCAAGATTGCTGAGGCTATTCATGTTCTTTTCTAGTTCCATATAAATTTTTGGAATGTGTGTTCTATATCTTTGAAGTATGTCATTGGTATTGTAACTTGGTATTGCACTGAATTTATAAATTGCTTTGGGTAATATAGACATTCTAATGATGTTTATTCTTCCTAACCATATACGGCATATGCTTTCACTTGTTTGTATCTTCCTTGATTTCCTTTATCAATGTATTATAATTTTCCGGGTACAATTCATTAATTTTCTTGATTAAATTTACTTCTAGGTAATTTATTTTTTTGTTGCAATAGTAAAGGGGATTGTTTCCTTAATTTTTCCTTCTGACAGTTCATTGTTGGTGTATAAAGATGCCTCTGATCTCTGTGTATTAATTTTATACCCTGCCACCTTGCTGAATTCATTTATCAGGTCCAATAGATTTTTGATTGAGACTTTAGGGTTTTCTATATAGAATATCATATCATCTACAAATAATGATAATTTTACTCCTTTTCCAATTTGGATGCCTTTTATTTCTTATTCTTGTCTGATTGCTGTGGCTAGGACTTTCAGGACTATGTTGAATAAGCGTAGTGAAAGGGGACACCGCTGCATTGTTCCTGATCTTAGGGGTTTGCTTTAAATTTTTCCTCATTGAGTATGATGTTGGCTCTGGGTTTGTCATAGATGGCCTTTATCATGTTGCGGTATGTTCCCTGTATTTCCACTTTGCTGAGAGTTTTTATCATAAATAGATGCTGAATTTTATCAAATGCTTTTTCTGCATCTATTGAAATTATCATGTGGTTTTTCTCCTTCTTTTTGTTTATGTGATGAATCACATTGATTGATTTACAAATATTATACCATCCTTGCCTCCCCAGAATAAATCCCACTTGATCATGATGTATGATTTTTTTCAAGTATTCCTGGATCCGGTTTGCTAATATTTTGTTGAAGATTTTAGCATCTAAATTCGTCAAGGATATTGGCCTATAATTTTCTTTCTTTGTGTTGTCTTTGCCTGGTTTTGGAATCAGAATTATGCTCACTTCAAAAAAGGAGCTTGAAACTCTTTTTTCTTCTTGAATTGTTTGAAATACCTTGAGAAAAACAGGAGTTAGTTCTTCTTTGAATATTTGGTAGAATTCACCAGGAAGCCATCTGGCCCAGTGTTGAAAGTTCGTTGAAAGTTTTTTGATAACTGTTTTGATCTCATTTCTTGTAATCGGTCTGTTTAGATTTTCTGATACTTCCAGATTGATTTTGGAAGATTATATGTTTTAAAGAATTTGTCCATTTCACCTAGGTTGTCTAATTTTTTGGCATACAGTTCTTCATAGTATTTTCTTACAATATTTTGTACTTGTTGTGTCAGTTGTTATTTCTCCACTCTCATTTCTAATTTTATTTATTTGAGTCCTCTCTCTTTTTTTCTTGGTGAGTCTAGTTAAAGGTTCATCAATCTTGTTTACCTTTTCAAAGAACCAGCTCTTGGTTTTATTGATCCTGTGTGTTGGTTCTTTAGTCTCTATGTTCTTTATTTCTGCTCTGATCTTAATTATTTCCTTCTTTTACTACCTCTGGGCTTTACTTGCTGTTCCTTTTCTAGTTTTTTTAGATGCTGGGTTAAGTTGTTTATTTGTGCTTTTTCTAACTTCTTAAGGTATGCCTGTTGTGCTATGAACTTCCCTCTCAGTACTGCTTTTACTGTGTCCCACAAATTTTGAGTTGTTTTATGCTTATTATCATTCATTTCTAGGAATTTTTTTTATTTCTTCTTTGAACTCATTGTTAACCCATTCGTTATATAACATGCTATTTAGTTTCCATGTGTTTGAGTATTTTTCACATTTTCTGTTGTGATTGATTTCTACTTTCATGCAATTGTGATTATAGAAAGTGCTTGATATGATTTCAATCTTCTTAAATTTGTTGAGACTACTTTTGTTCCCTAACATATGGTCTATCATAGAGAATGTTCCATGAGCACTGGAAAAGAATGTATATTCTGCTGCTTTAGGGTGAAAAGTTCTAAAGATATCTATTAAATCCAGTTGATCTAATTTGTCCTTTAGTCTGTTTCTTTGTTAATTTTCTTTCTTGAGGATCTATCTAGTGATGTTAGTGGGGTATTGAAATCCCGTACTATTATAGTATTTCTGTTGATCTTGCCATTTATATCCAACAAAGTCTGCTTTATACATTTAGGTGCTCCTATATTAGGTGCATAGATATTTATAATAGTTATTTCTTCCTGTTGGATTGCTCTGTTTATCATTATGTAGTGACCTTCTTTATCATTTACTAGAGCTTTGTTTTAAAGTTCATTTTGTCGGATATAAGTATTGCTACCCCAGCTTTTTTTTTCATTTTCATTTCCATGAAATATTTTTTTCCACCCTTTTATCTTCAGTTATGTGTATCTTTTATTTTGAGGTATGTCTCTTGTAGGCAGCATATGTATGGATCCTGTTTTCTTATCCATGCAGCTACCCTATGTCTTTTGATTGGATCATTTAATCCATTTATATTTAAGGTTATTATTGATATGTAGTTGCTTATTGCCATCTTATTCTTTAAAGCTATATTCCTCTTTTACTATATTCTTTTCATTTTTTGTTCTGTTTACAATAGGCCCCTTAACATTTCTTGCAGCACTGGTTTGGTTGTAATGAATTCCTAGAGATTTTTTGTCTGGGAAGCTTTTTATTTCTCCTTCAATTTTAAACAATAGCTTTGCTGGATAAAGAAGTCTTAGTTGTCAGCATTGCTTTGAATATTTCTTGCCATTTTCTTCTGGCCTCAACTGTTTCTGTTGAGAAGTCGGATGTCATCCTTATGGGGGCTCCTTTGTAGGTCATAGCCTTTTTTGCTCTAGCAGCTTTTAATATTTTTTCTTTATCTCTTAGCTTTGGTATTTTAATTATGATGTGTCTTAGGTGTAGATTTTTTTGGGTTTCTTTTTAATAGAGTTCTCTGTGCTTCTTGAACTTGTGTGACATTTTCCTGCATCAATTTTTGGAATTTTCCAGCTGATTTCATTGAACAAGCTCTCTTTCCCTTGTTCTTTCTCTTTTTCTTTCCGAACCCCTTTGATGTGGATATTGTATCTCTTTAGGTTGTCATAGAGCTCTCTTAGAGTTTCCTTTGATTTTTTTTAGCCTCTCTTCTTTTTCCTGCTCCACTTCCATGTTTTCATTTATCTTTTTTTTCTAAATCACTGATTCCATCCTCTGCTTCATCAAGCCGCTTTTAATTGCTTCTAGTGTAGTTTTCATTTCTGATATTGTATTTGTCCTTTTTGACCGGTTCTTCTTTGTTATTTATCAATGTCATTTTTGATGTTTGTTCTCCCTTTATTTATGTGTTCATTGTGTCCATCTATTGTTGTTCCAAGATCTTTCTGCATTCTAATAATCATTATTTTAAACTCTGAATCCAGTAGTTTGCTTATTTCCATCTCACTCAGTTCATTTTCTGGAGGTTTTTCTTGCTGGTTCATTTGGATTGCACTTCTCTGTCTTCCCATTTTGTCTTTGTATACCCTCCTCATTTGGGTGTGTTGTTTGTAGAGCTGGTTAAGTCAAGGGTTGGTGTTGTCTGCCTCCAATTTTTAGTTGTGTTATTTCTAGGTATTCTTGGGTTGGCATCAGCTGTTTTTTGTCACAATGGCTCTATTTTCTAACTCTAAGGCAACAGTTTACTAATGTAGTTCTATAATGTGGGCCTCTGTTCTGAAATTTAGTCATTTCTCCCACTTCTCACAAAGCTTCCACTGTCAATCTCATAGAACTTCACACAGTGTACGTCCTAAAAAACAGTGATCATCTTTTCCCCAATATCCAATGATCATTATTTCAGACCCATCACTCATGCCAGAAACATCCTTCATTTCACCTTCTTCAGGCTTCATAACCAATCTCTACCTCTTATAGTTCTATCAAAAAAAAAAACAACAAACAAACAAACTTCAAAAGCTGACTACTTCCCTTAGCTTTTTTTCTGCTATCTCTGTGTTTCACACTATGTTCTTTCCCCTGCATACATTTATATCAAATGCTACTTAATTTGTCCTCATGTCAGCTCTTTCCTGTTCTCAATACACCATAAACAGGGAGATCTTTCTAAAATCCAAATTGTATGATGTCACAGCCTTGCTTAAAATAATTATATGATTACCCCTACAAAAAAGTTCAAATTTCTTCCTGTGCCTTACAGGATGGCCCATATCATAAGCCTCATTTGCTACCAAACACTTATTTTCAATCTTACCAGAGTTCTTCTCATTATTTCAAAGTCACTATGCTCTCTAATACTATATAGCTTACATGTTTTTTCTTGCATTAATCTCCTAGAAATGCAGTGATTACATTACTTTCATTTCAGTATAAGGAGTATCAGATAAGATCATTCATTAGAAAGTTGAAAGGGGAAGGGGTGGGAGCTTGGGTGAGGAAATAAGCATTGATGGGCTTCAGCCGTTTTTGCACTGGTTCAGCAGAACCAATACCTAACTTTTTGTTGAGTTCAACAAACAGGTTGTAAAAATGGCACTTGTAATCCAGGTTCTCTCTAAGGTGGGTGCCTGGTCAGCTGCCCAACGTGGAAATCACAAATATACATTCCTTACTTTTTTAACGTTCATCTGTGCAACAGTGTATTCTAGGTGCCCATAGTAATGTGCATTCCGTCCATAGGTGAAAAATATTGCAAGTGAGTATGCCAATCAAGAAGCAATATGGAAATATCTTAAATGACAGTTTTATTGTTATTGTCTGGTATTATTCATTATTTTTTCATTAATATTTTAAAACTCTTATAATCTAGCTTTGTGGACCTCTTTTATTGTTCTTATTTAAGTATTAAATATATAAAATAATAAACTACCTTTCAGTATGTCTTCTTTTCATACTTAAAATAGTCAATAGGAGAGAGAACCGGTTGTTAATTATTTGAATCCCACTACTGAAAGAAGGTACCAACCTGAATGAGCATCCAGCTAAACTGGCACAGGTACAGGTAGTGCATGGCAGCAGCCATGGCTGAGCAGGTCTCATCTGTGAGCTGAGGACTTGCATATGCAGATGCCAGAAACAGAATCTGTAAGAAACAAATATTTTTGTTTTATAATCACGCTAAAACCATTCAGGAATATTCAGAGGCTCTGGCTGGTTGGATCAGTGGTAGAATGTCGGTCCGGCGTGTGGAAGTCCCAGGTTCGATTCCCGGCCAGGGCACACAGGAGAAGCGACCACCTGCTTCTCTACCCTTCCCTCTCTCCTTTCTCTCTCTCTCTTCCCTTTCAGCAGCCAAGGCTCCACTGGAGCAAAGTTGGCCTGGGTGCTGAGAATGGCTCCATGGCTTCCGCTTCAGGCAATAAAATGGCTCCAATTGCAACGGAGCAACACTACAGAAGAGCTGAGTGTCGCCCCATGGTGAGCATGCCAGGTGGATCCTGGTTGGGCGCATGTGGGAGTCTTTCTGTCCCCACTCAGTTCCTCACTTCGGAAAAAATACAAAAAATTAAAATAAAACATAAATAAACAAAAGAATATTAAGAAAATACTGTTTTCTTATCTGAATCTATGATTTAATGACTCAAAGGGACAATAAGTTGATCTGTTGCTCAAACTGAGATGACTAAGAATCTTCTAAAACTGGCAGTTCATGAATTTTTATATTTCTAAGAAACTATGAATTCTATGAAATTATGATACCTGTTGCTAAGGGCTGTCAAAGGACATTCTCAAAGTAAACTTGTTCTTGTTATTGATATACAAAAATCCTATAAAATACATGTGTGTAGCTAAGTAGAAAAGAGAATAGATAGAAATGCCATGCTTGTTAAAGTCAGAGTGAATGGGAAAATGGGAAAGAACCAAAGGAGCAGAAGCTGATTTTACCCTCAGCTGCATCTTCCTGCTGAGAAGTAACATATGTAACAATATAGACAAATTAAAATTAAAATTTCCAATTGTATGATTACTTTAATCCTTGGGATTTTATTTCAACTGCCCTTTAAGGCTTTGTTCAAAAGTAACCTTCACATTGAGGCCTCTCTTGACCATACTATTTAAAATTACACCCTCTTTCCATCTCTCCTTCCAACACGATTCCCCACCTCTCTTTTCTTCTCTTTTTAAACAGAGTATATCTACTTTTAACATGCTCTATAATTTGCCTATTTATTATGTCCAAATGAATTCCCTAGAAAAAGTCAATAAAGTCATCTTTCCAGAACATACCATAAATAGCTTTTAATTAATTAGAGCTTATTTTAAAAACATGTTTAGATTTTTCTAGATTTTTAGCTTCTAATTTCTGAATTGTAACATATTATAGGTCATAAATTTAATCTTTCTAAATTCCACACATGTTCAGTGAACTAAACCAAACACTAAAACAATAATATTGATCCCTATGTGCACAGCCATTCCTAAAGGGCCTTGAAAACACGATCTGTGAGACTCAGCATCCTCCAACCCCAAAAGGAATAATTTTATTGTTTTATGTTCTTTCTTTTTTGCAAAGTGGCATCTGTTTCCTTAAAATCTTTAAAAGTGTACCTGCAAGAAATTTGAGTCTCTTTAATTCAGACTCTATAATATAATAATTCTTTTATTTTTTACAATTTATTTTTTACATTTTATTTATTCAGTTTTTTAGAGAGAGGAGACACACAGAGAGAGAAAGAGACAGAAAGAACAGAGGGAGGAGCAGGAAGCATCAACTCCCATATATGCCTTGACCAGACAAGCCTGGGGTGTTGAACCAGTGACCTCAGCGTTCCAGGTCGATGCTTTTACCCACTGCACCACCAAAGATCAGGCCAGACTCTATAATATAGATAATGAAGTTTACTTGATAGTTTTATTCTAATCAACCTAAACAGTCTGTTATGTAATCCAAATTGTGCTTCAATGTCCCTAGTTTCAAGCATTTTATGAATCTCTTTATAAATAATATGCTAATTTAAATAATTCTAATTTTAAAAAAAATTTTTTAAGACTTTATTCATTTTAGAGGAGAAAGAGAGAGAAAGGGCAAGAGAGAGAAAGAAAGAGAAGGGGGTAGGAACAGGAAGCATCAACTCCCAAATGTGCCTTTACCTGGCAAGCCCAAGGTTTTGAACTGGCGACCTAAGCATTCCAGATCAATGCATTATCCACTGTGTCACCATAGGTCGAGCAATAATTCTTATTCTTTTGGATATTTTTTTTCTTTGAATCAAATCAGTATAGGTTATTGTTTAAAATTCTATTTAATTTCAGAATACTGCTTTAACACCCCAAATTCCATTCTTAAGGTGTAACTTTTTAATATATTGTTGTTTGAATTTCCTTTTCCAAGTTATGATAGTTACCAATCTACTTTTGTAAACTGTGAACATTCTTCCAGAATTGTGGGTGGAGTGCAGAGCACATTCCTAGAAGCTGCGGCTGATACAATGCTGTGAGAATACTCCAGCTCCCAGAAGCCTCCAGGGCACACCCAGGAAGGAAGCTCGCCTGCTATAAGGAAGTGACTTAGCGCCAACCACGCAGCTCCCTGATCTTTTTAGTCATTGGCTTTGAGGAACACACTGTAACACCCTATAGGCTGAACCCATATATATAAGCTTGTGTACTTCCTGAATAAAGTGGATCTGCGTCACTGAACCTGGTCCCCGGAGTCGGGTCTATGTGTCTCCGTCATCCTCACCCACGGCAGGACTTGTCCACACAGAATACTCTCTGAATTATGAAAAATACTTCTGTCTACATGGCAGAAGATTAGTCACAAGAACACCTGAGGGGTCACAATGCAATTGCTACAGCAGGGATGAACTAAGAATGTTTAGCGAACCCACTCTTACATGTAACCAGGCCTTTTTAAAATTAAACTAAATTAAAATGAAAATTAAATGATTAAAGTAAAAAACAATAAAAAGGGAAAAGAAAACTCCCTCAGCACAGTTACCTCACACATCATTAAACCTTATAACCTATTTGAGAAAAAGATGGCAGCGGAGTAGGCGGATGCACAGATGCCCAGCTGTCACCACCAAACTGGAATACAAATCAATTTAGGAAAAATTAGCATAAAAGACCAACTCTGAACTGCAAGAATGGCTCTCAAAAACCAAGGAGCAAAGAGGAAATCACAGAAATCCTGGTAGGGAGCCCCTGAACGTCCTCTGCTTGCCGGAATGGAGGGGGGGGCTGAGAGCCCAGAGAGGATCTCGGAGGGAGGGGAGCAGAAACTACTGCTCACAGCCACTTGCCTGGCGACCAGGGAGCGAGGTGCGTTGAAAGGACCAGCTTATCTCCCAGGTGGAGAGGACAGAGAGAGGGACAGACTGTGAGGGGATAAGGAATGCAGGAGAGGAGCTAAAAGGGCTGACTCATCGTGCTGGAGGCAGCCATAGCTGGAGGAGGGACTGAATCTTTCACAAAACAGAGCTGAAGTGCTTCTGGATCAGAGACCTCCGGACATCTCTCCAGCTCCAATCAGCGCAACAAGACACAGCTGAAAACAAGAAGTGGGGAGGAGGGGCAGTAACTCAGGTCTCCATGGAGATCTGAGCTACACCTCCCGCTACTGAAGCTGAGAAAACACCCTGCCCCCAGAGAGTCTAGCTGGCTAAAGAGGCCTTCAGAGTCTCAGGTTACACCCACCTCATTCCTGGATACAGTTTCAAGGAAGCCCCCTGCTGAGATCAGTAAACAAGACTATCACCTGTTAAGAAAACAAACAAATCAAGACTTCAAAGCTGCCCAAATCCGAAAGTGGATTACAGATAACAGCTGATACCAACCCAAGAAGACCTAGAAATAACACAACTGAAAACTGGAAGCAGACAACACCAAGCCTAGACTCAACCAACTCTACAAATAAAACAAAAAAAAAGAGGATGAGAAGACAAAGGAGTACAATCCAAATGAAACCACAAGAGACACCTTCGAGAGATGAACTGAGTGATATGGAAATAATCAAACTTCCAGATGCAGAGTTCAAAATAATGATTGTAAGGATGCTTAGGGATCTTAGAACAACAACGGAGGGGCAGTTTGAAAACCTAAATAAAGAAATAGCAAGTATAAAACAGAATCAGATGAAGACGACAAATACAATATCAGAAATAAAGACCACAATGGAAGGAATTAAAAACAGGATAGATAGAGCAGAGGATCGAATCAGCGAGTTAGAGGAAAACTGGAATGAAGGCATGAAAGCAGAGAAGAAAAGAGAAAAAAGACTCAAAAAGTCAGAGGAAACTCTTAGAGAGCTCTGTGACAACATGAAGAGAAATAATATTCACATCATAGGGGTTCCTGAAGAAGAAAAAGAACAAGGGATAGAGACTTTGTTCAATCATATCATAGCTGAAAACTTCCCTAAATTAATGCAAGAGAAACTCACAAATCCAAGAAGCACAGAGGACTCCATTAAAGAGAAACCCAAAGAAACCTACACCAAGACACATCATAATTAAAATACCAAAGCTAAGTGATAAAGAGAAAATATTAAAAGCTGCAAGAGAAAAAAAAGTTATCACCTACAAAGGAGCCCCCATAAGGATGACATCTGACTTCTCAACAGAAACACTTGAGGCCAGGAGGGAATGGCAAGAAATATTCAAAGTAATGCAGAACAAGAACCTACAACCAAGACTCCTTTATCCAGCAAGGCTATCGTTTAAAATTGAAGGAGAAATAAAAAGCTTCCCAGACAAAAAACAACTCAAGGAATTCATTACAACCAAACCAATGCTGCAGGAAATATTAAGGGGCCTGGTGTAAACAGATCAAAGTGGGAAAAGAATACAGCAAAAAAAAAAAAAAAAAAAAGGAATACACCTTTAAAGAAGAAAATGGACGTCAGAGTAATGGCGGAGTAGGAAGCGATACCGATAAATCTCCCCCAAAACTCAACAAGATCTTCAACCAGAAACAGAAAAACCTATACTTGGAGCCTCCAGATGCTTCACAATACACCCGAAGGTATGGTCGAGTGAAAAATTGGCTAAATATATAACCAAATCCTGAAGGAAATAGGGAGTAAGAAATGCTCCACCTTCCTCACTAACCTAAACAGGGCGGCTTTCTCTGGTAACTGTGAATATAGAAACTGAGGCGGGCAAAGGGGGTGAATACATCCAGGCCGCGCACAAAAGGCCGAACCAGGCTGTGGCACGGAGATCCTAGCGGAGGAAAAACTGTTCCTGTGGCAAGCTGGGAAATACAAGCTAACACTCGCGCCAAACCCAAACAAAGAAAGACAAGCGGGGCAGCCATTTTACCCGTTCTCCTGGTTGGTGCACAGTTAGTGGGCGAGAGATCTCTTCCTAAGCCCCAGAAGTGGGTGTCCGTGTTGCCCCACAGAGAGGCAGGGTCAGAGGCCTTTCTGTGGGCCGAAAGCAGAATCTCTGGGCAGCCCCAGCGCCCTGGGAAAGCCGCGCACGGGAGGGAGCGAGAACTAATTCCAACGGTGGAAATTTTCCGTGCTGGTGAGGGTTTCACTCAGGGAAACGCGGCCGGCCTCATATCCTGGTGTGCGCGCGCAGATAGGTAGTGAGCGATTCCTCCGAGTGCCTCGGCAGTGCGCACCCGTGTTATCGCACAGAGTGGCAGAGTCAGGGGCCTTTGTGTGGGCAAAAGCGGAATCTCGGGCCGCCCCAGCGCCTTGCAAAAGCCGCGCACAGGGACGGAGCGAGAGCGAATTCCAGCGCTGCAAATTTCCATGCAGTTGGGGGTTTCACTCAGAGCGTGAGACTACTGGCCGGATATCCTGGTCTGCGCACGCAGATAGTGAATGAGAGTTTCCTCCAAGCACCCCGGAAGTGGGTGCCCGCCTGTGTTACCGGACAGAGTGGCAGAGCCAGAGGTCTTTGAGTGGGCGGAAAGCCCGCCTGATTATGCTAGCAGCTCTGACTGACTGAGCCTTACCCAGAGCCCTGTGCTGAGTGGAAATAGAGTGGGGAGTTGCCAGTTCTTTGAACCTCTTACTATCCAGGCAGAGGCAGCAACAACCCCATAGCTGGATTATCAGGCTACTAATTGAGGAAGGAAAGACTAGGAGAAAGGCTCCAGGAACACGGACTCTCTCACTGTCGGAGCCTATGAAAGCTAATGAGCCTTGACTCCCAACGAGACTAAAGCACAATACATGACATTGCCATAGAGACTTATCAACTGCAAACCTCTACCTGAGCGTGCCAAAGGGGCAGAACCTGGGGTACAGAGTCACCGACCAGGAAGAGGGAGAGAAAAGAAAAAACAAGAAGATAACCTCTCAAAATCAAGAATAATCTGCAGACTTTATAACCTATCCCATTTTATTATATTTGTTCGTTTGTTTCTCTTATCTTCATTCTTGATACTTTTTTTCCTCCTCCAATTTGGCCGATTAACTCTCTGCCGGTCTTACTCTCTCCTCTCCTTGAACTACACTACCCATAAGTGTTACATCTCCCATTATCTTTTTTCTCCTCTTCTTTTCTCTCTATGAGGGTTGCACTCCAAAACCCTTAAATCTCTCTCTCCTTTCTTTTTCTTCTTTTACTGGTTCCCTCTTTTTTTCTCTCTCTCTCTTTCTTTTCTCCCTCTATATTAGTTTCTTCCTTTCTCCTTTACATCTCCTCTCATTCAAACCTCAATAACAAACAAATTATCTTATCTGGGACTCAAACTTATGTTTGTGGCATTTTGGGTTTTTTTTACTTCACCTTTTTAACTCACTAGCAGTGCTCCCATCCCTGACTCTCCATTTTATCTAGTTCTTGTTCCACTAAATACAATAGTATTTTTTTAATTTGTCCCCCCATTTTTCTGTTCTCTTATTCCTCTCATCATAACTCTTAGACAACACCAACACCTAAAAGCAAATCATTTTATTCTTGACCCAAATTTTTTCCTTATTTGCTTTTTGTGGGTCCATACCGCTCCCCCCTTTTTTTTTTCTTTCCTTTTTTTTTTTTTTTTTGCCACTTTATTACTTTTCCCCAATTCAGGACCTCCATCACAGGCATTGTTTGTTATAATTCACAGTTCACCACAAGATTTTCTCAAGAAAAATGGGAGAGGAGAGGAAAAAAAGAGGGGGGGAATAATTTCCTTTTTTTAAAAATTATTATTTTATTTTTCTTTATTTCATTATTAATTTTTTTTTAAAAAAAACAACTCTTTTTGATTTTTTTTAACTTTTTATTCTTTATTAAATCTCATTAATACTATCAACAAAACCACCCTCAGATGCCATTAAGGAAGAGAAAATTGAATATCATGGATACAAAAGAAAGAGAGGTAACACAGCTAGATGAGGAAAAATCTATGGAGAAAAAATTTAATATATTGGAAACCTTGGAGCTAAATGACAGAGAATTCAAGATAGAAATCCTAAAAATCCTCCGAGATATACAAGAAAACACAGAAAGGCAATTTAGGGAGCTCAGAAAACAACTCAATGAACACAAAGAATATATGTCCAAGGAAATTGAAACTATAAAAACAAATCAAACAGAGATGAAAAACTCAATTCACGATCTGAAAAATGAAGTAACAAGCTTAGCTAATAGAACAGGTCAGATAGAAGAGAGGATTAGTGAAATAGAAGACAAGCAACTTGAGGCACAACAGAGAGAAGAAGAAAGAGACTCAAAAATTAAAAAAAATGAGATAGCCCTACAAGAATGATCTGACTCCATCAAAAAGAATAACATAAGAATAATAGGTATATCAGAGGGAGAAGAGAGAGAAAATGGAATGGAAAACATACTCAAACAAATAATAGATGAGAACTTCCCAAGCCTGTGGAAAGAAAGAAAGCCTCAAATTCAAGAAGCAAACAGAACACCGAGTTTTCTTAAACCCAACAAACCTACTCCAAGGCATATCATAATGAAATTGACACAAACCAACAGCAAAGAAAAAATTCTCAAGGCAGCCAGGGAAAAGAATACAACATATAAAGGAAGGCCCATTAGATTATCATCAGATTTCTCAGCAGAAACTCTACAAGCTAGAAGAGAGTGGACCCCAATATTTAAAGTCCTGAAAGAGAGAAACTTTCAGCCACGAATACTATACCCATCAAAGCTATCCTTCAAATATGAAGGAGAAATAAAAACATTCACAGATACAGAAAAGATGAGGGAATTTATCATCAGAAAACCCCCACTCCAGGAATTACTAAAGGGGGTTCTCCAATCAGATACAAAGAACAACAAAAAAAAAACAGAGCCACAAGTAAAAGCTCCAAGAAGAACACAATAAAACCAAATTTAAACTGTGACAACAACAAAAAGAAAGAGGGGGAAAAGATGGAGATTAACAGTAGCAAAGGACGATGGAGTGCAAAAGTACTCACAAAATAGTTCGCTACAATGAACAGGGTAGGGACCCTTTTCATTACTCAAAGGTAACCACCATTGAAAAAACCACCACAGAAGCACATGAGATAAAAAAGATAGCAACAGAGGAAAGATGTATGGAATACAACCAAATAAAAACAAACGATAAAAAAACGAAAGAGAAGGATCAAACAAGACACAAAACTAACAGAAAGCAAGATATAAAATGGCAATACGGAATTCACAAGTATCAATAATTACACTAAATGTAAACGGATTAAACTCACCAATAAAAAGGCACAGAGTAGCAGAATGGATTAAAAAAGAAAATCCAACTATATGCTGCCTACAGGAAACTCATCTAAGTAACAAGGATAAAAACAAATTCAAAGTGAAAGGCTGGAAAACAATACTCCAAGCAAATAACATCCAACAAAAAGCAGGTGTAGCAATACTCATATCGGATAATGCTGACTACAAGACAGGAAAAGTACTCAGAGATAAAAATGGCCATTTCATAATGGCTAAGGGGACACTGAATCAAGAAGACATAACAATCCTTAATATATATGCACCAAACCAAGGAGCACCAAAATATATAAGACAGCTACTTATTGATCTTAAAACAAAAACTGACAAAAATACAATCATACTTGGAGAGCTCAATACACCGCTGACGGCTCTAGATCAGTCATCCAAACAGAGAATCAACAAAGACATAGTGGCCTTAAACAAAACACTAGAGCACCTGGATATGATAGACATCTACAGGACATTTCATCCCAAAGTGACTGAGTATACATTTTTCTCCAGTGTACATGGATCATTCTCAAGAATTGACCATATGTTGGGCCACAAAAACAACATCAGCAAATTCAGAAAAATTGAAGTTGTACCAAGCATATTTTCTGATCATAAAGCCTTGAAACTAGAATTCAACTGCAAAAAAGAGGAAAAAAATCCCACAAAAATGTGGAAACTAAACAACATACTTTTAAAAAATGAATGGGTCAAAGAAGAAATAAGTGCAGAGATCAAAAGATTTATACAGACTAATGAAAATGACAATACGACATATCAGAATCTATGGGATGCAGCAAAAGCAGTGATAACAGGGAAGTTCATATCACTTCAGGCATATATGAACAAACAAGAGAGAGCCCAAGTGAACCACTTAACTTCCCACCTTAAGGAACTAGAAAAAGAAGAACAAAGACAACCCAAAAGCAGCCGAAGAAAGGAGATAATAAAAATCAGAGCAGAAATAAATGAATTAGAGAACAGAAAAACTATAGAAAAAAATTAATAGAACAAGGAGCTGGTTCTTTGAAAAGATCAATAAAATTGACAAACCCTTGGCAAGACTTACCAAGGAAAAAAGAGAAAGAATTCATATAAACAAAATCCAAAATGAAAGAGGAGAAATCACCATGGACATGGTAGATATACAAAGAATTATTGTAGAATACTATGAAAAACTTTATGCCACTAAATTCAACAACCTAGAAGAAATGGATAAATTACTAGAACAATACAACCTTCCCAGACTGAGTCAAGAAGAAGCAGAAAGCCTAAACAGACCTATCAGTAGAGAAGAAATAGAAAAAACCATTAAAAACCTCCCCAAAAATAAAAGTCCAGGCCCTGACGGCTATACCAGCGAATTTTATCAAACATTCAAAGAAGACTTGGTTCCTATTCTACTCAAAGTCTTCCAAAAAATTGAAGAAGAAGCAATACTTCCAAACACATTTTATGAGGCCAACATAACCCTCATACCAAAACCAGGCAAGGATGGCACAAAAACAGAAAACTACAGACCAATATCTCTAATGAATACAGATGCTAAAATACTAAACAAAATACTAGCAAATCGAATACAACAACATATTAAAAAAATAATACATCATGATCAAGTGGGATTCATCCCAGAATCTCAAGGATGGTTCAACATACGTAAAACGGTTAACGTAATACACCATATCAACAAAACAAAGAACAAAAACCACATGATCTTATCAATAGATGCAGAAAAGGCTTTCGATAAAATACAACACAATTTTATGTTTAAGACTCTCAACAAAATGGGTATAGAAGGAAAATATCTCAACATGATAAAGGCCATATATGATAAACCATCAGCTAACATCATATTAAATGGCACTAAACTGAAGGCTTTCCCCCTTAAATCAGGAACAAGACAGGGTTGTCCACTCTCTCCACTCTTATTTAATGTGGTACTAGAGGTTCTCGCCACAGCAATCAGACAAGACAAAGAAATAAAAGGCATCCATATCGGAAAAGAAGAAGTAAAAGTATCACTTTTTGCAGATGATATGATCCTATACATCGAAAACCCCAAAGAATCCACAAAAAGACTACTAGAAACAATAAGCCAATACAGTAAGGTCGCAGGATACAAAATTAACATTCAGAAGTCAATAGCCTTTCTATATGCCAACAATGAAACAACTGAGAAGGAACTCAAAAGAATAATCCCCTTCACGATTGCAACAAAAAAAATAAAATACTTAGGAATAAACATAACAAAGAACGTAAAGGACTTATATAATGAAAACTATAAACCATTGTTAAGGGAAATTGAAAAAGATATAATGAGATGGAAGAATATACCTTGTTCTTGGCTAGGAAGAATAAATATAATCAAGATGGCTATATTACCCAAAGCAATATACAAATTCAATGCAATTCCCATCAAACTTCCAATGACGTTTTTTAAAGAAATAGAGCAAAAAATCATCAGATTTATATGGAACTATAAAAAACCCCGAATAGCCAAAGCAATCCTAAAGAAAAAGAATGAAGCTGGGGGCATTACAATACCTGACTTCAAACTCTATTATAAGGCCACGACAATCAAAACAGCATGGTATTGGCAGAAAAATAGACATTCAGACCAATGGAACAGAATAGAAAGTCCAGAAATAAAACCACATATATATAGTCAAATAATTTTTGATAAAGGGGCCAAGAACACACAATGGAGAAAAGAAAGCCTCTTCAATAAATGGTGCTGGGAAAACTGGAAAGCCACATGCAAAAGAATGAAACTGGACTACAGTTTGTCCCCCTGTACTAAAATTAACTCAAAATGGATCAAAGATCTAAACATAAGACCTGAAACAATTAAGTACATAGAAGAAGACATAGGTACTCAACTCATGGACCTGGGTTTTAAAGAGCATTTTATGAATTTGACTCCAATGGCAAGAGAAGTGAAGGCAAAAATTAATGAATGGGACTACATCAGACTAAGAAGTTTTTGCTCAGCAAGAGAAACTGATAACAAAATAAACAGAAAGCCAACTAAATGGGAAATGATATTTTCAAACAACAGCTCAGATAAGGGCCTAATATCCAAAATATACAAAGAACTCATAAAACTCAACAACAAACAAACAATCCCATAAAAAAATGGGAAGAGGATATGAACAGACACTTCTCCCAGGAAGAAATACAAATGGCCAACAGATATATGAAAAGATGCTCATCTTCTTTAGTTATTAGAGAAATGCAAATCAAAACAGCAATGAGATACCACCTCACACCTGTTCGATTAGCTATTATTAGCAAGACAGGTAATAGCAAATGTTGGAGAGGCTGTGGAGAAAAAGGAACCCTCATACACTGTTGGTGGGAATGTAAAGTAGTACAACCATTATGGAAGAAAGTATGGTGGTTCCTCAAAAAACTGAAAATAGAACTACCTTATGACCCAGCAATCCCTCTACTGGGTATATACCCCAAAAACTCAGAAACATTGATACGTAAAGACACATGCAGCCCCATGTTTATTGCAGCATTGTTCACAGTGGCCAGGACATGGAAACAACCAAAAAGCCCGTCAATAGATGACTGGATAAAGAAGATGTGGCACACATACACTATGGAATACTACTCAGCCATAAGAAATGATGACATCGGAACATTTACAGCAAAATGGTGGGATCTAGATAACATGATACGAAGCGAAATAAGTAAATCAGAAAAAACCAGGAACTGCATTATTCCATACGTAGGTGGGACATAAAAGTGAAACTAAGAGACATTGATAAGAGTGTGGTGGTTACGGGGGGGAGGGGGGAATGGGAGAGGGAAAGGGGGAGGGGGAGGGGCACAAAGAAAACAAGATAGAAGGTGACAGAGGACAATCTGACTTTGGGTGACGGGTATGCATCATAATTGAACGACAAGATACCCTGGTCTTGTTATCTTTGAATATATGTATCCTGATTTATTGATGTCACCCCATTAAAAAAATAAAATTATTTAAAAAAATAAATAAAAAATAAAAAAAAATAAAGAAGAAAATGGCAATAAACAACTACATATCAATAATAACCTTAAATGTAAATGGATTAAATGATCCAATCAAGACATAGGGTAGCTGCGTGAATAAGAAAACAGGACCGATATATATGTTGTCTACAAGAGACACACCTTAGAACAAAAGACACACATAGATTGAAGGTAAAAGGATGGAAAAAAATGTTTCATGCAAATGAAAATGAAAAAATAGCTGGGGTAGCAATACTTATATCAGACAAATTGGACTTTAAATCAAAGGATATAGTAAGAGATAAAGAAGGCCACTACATAATGATAAAGGGAGTAATCCAACAGGAAGATATAACTATTATAAATATCTATGCACCTAATATAGGAGCACCTAAATATATAAAGCAGACTTTGATGGATTTAAAGGGCGAGATCAACAGCAATATTATAATAGTAGGGGATTTCAATACCCCACTAACATCATTAGATAGATTCTCAAGAAAGAAAATTAACAAAGAAACAGCAGACTTATTGAAAACACTAGATCAACTCGATTTAATAGTTATCTTCAGAACCTTTCACCCTAAAGCAGCAGAATATACATTCTTTTCAAGTGCTCATGGTACATTCTCTAGGATAGACCACAAGTTAGGGCACAAAGTGCTCTCAACAAATTTAAGAAGACTGAAATCATATCAAGCACTTTCTCTGATCACAACGGCATGAAACTAGAAATGAATCACAACAGAAAAGCTCAAAAATTCTCAAACACATGGAAACTAAATAGCAGGTTGTTAAATAATGAATGGATTAAGAATGAGATCAAAGAAGAAATAAAAAAAATTCCTAGAAACGAAAGATAATGAGCATACAACAACTCAAAATTTATGGGACACAGCGAAAGCAGTGCTGAGAGGGAAGTTCATAGCAATACAGGCACACTTTCAGAAGCTAGAAAAAGCTCAAATAAACAACTTAACCCTGCATCTAAAAGAATTAGAAAAAGAACAGCAAGTAAAGCCCAAATGTAGTAGAAGGAAGGAAATAATAAAGATCAGAGCAGAAATAAATGACATAGAGGCTAAAGAAACAATACAGAAGATCAATGAAACTAGGAGCTGGTTCTTTGAAAAGGTAAACAAGATTGATGAACCTTTAACTAGACTCACCAAGAAAAAGAGAGAGAGGACTCAAATAAATAAAATTAGAAATGAGAGAGGAGAAATAACAACTGACATAACAGAAATACAAAATATTATAAGAAAATACTATGAAGAACTGTATGCCAAAAAACTAGACAACCTAGATGAAATGGACAAATTCCTTGAAACATACAATCTTCCAAAAATCAATCTGGAAGAAGCAGAAAACCTAAACAGACCGATTACAACAAAGGAGATCGAAACAGTTATCAAAAAACTCCCAACAAAGAAAAGTCCAGGGCCCGATGGCTTCACAACGGAATTCTACCAAATATTCAAAGAAGAACTAACTCCTATATTTCTCAAACTATTTCAAAAAATTCAAGAGGAAGGAAGACTTTCAAGCTCCTTTTACGAGGCGAGCATAATTCTGATTCCAAAACCAGGTAAAGACAACACAAAGAAAGAAAATTATAGGCCAATATCTCTGATGAATATAGATGCTAAAATCTTCAACAAAATATTAGCAAACCGGATCCAACAATATATGGAAAAAATCATACACCATGATCAAGTGGGATTTATTCTGGGGAGGCAAGGCTGGTACAATATTCATAAATCAATCAATGTGATTCATCACATAAACAAAAAGAAGGAGAAAAACCACATGATAATTTCAATAGATGCAGAAAAAGCATTTGATAAAATCCAGCACCCATTCATGATCAAAACTCTCAGCAAAGTGGGAATACAGGGAACATACCTCAACATGATAAAAGCCATCTATGAGAAACCCACAGCCAAGATCATACTCAATGGGCAAAAATTAAAAGCAATACCCTTAAGATCAGGAACAATGCAGCGGTGCCCCCTGTCACCACTCTTATTTAACATGGTCCTGGAAGTCCTAGCCACAGCTATCAGACAAGAAGAAGAAATAAAAGGAATTCAAGTGGGAAAAGAAGAAGTAAAACTATCATTATTTGCAGATGATATGATATTGTACATAGAAAACCCTAAAGTCTCAGTCAAAAAGCTACTGGACCTGATAAATGAATTCAGCAAAGTGACAGGATATAAAATCAATACTCAGAAATCAGAGGCATTTTTATACACCAACAATGAACAGTCAGAAAGAGAAATTAAGGAAACAATCCCCTTCACAATTACAACCAAAAAAATAAAGTACCTAGGAATAAACTTAACCAAGGAGACTAAAGACTTGTACTTGGAAAATTACAAAGCATTGATAAAAGAAATCAAGGAAGATACAAACAAGTGGAAGCATATACTGTGCTCATGGTTAGGAAGAATAAACATCATTAAAATGTCTATATTACTCAAAGCAATCTATAAATTCAATGCAATACCAATTAAAATACCAATGACATACTTCAAAGATATAGAACACATATTCCAAAAATTTATATGGAACCAAAAGAGAACATGAATAGCCTCAGCAATCTTAAAAAAGAAGAATAAAGTGGGAGGTATCACACTTCCTGATATCAAGTTATACTACAAGGCCATTGTACTCAAAACAGCCTGGTACTGGCATAAGAACAGGCATATAGATCAATGGAACAGAACAGAGAACCCAGAAATAAACCCACATTTCTATGGACAACTGATATTTGACAAAGGAGGCAAGGAAATACAATGGAGTAAAGACAGCCTCTTTAACAAATGGTGTTGGGAAAATTGGACAGCTACCTGCAAAAAAATGAAACTAGATCACAAGCTTACACCACTCACAAAAATAAACTCAAAATGGATAAAAGACTTAAATGTAGGCCGTGAAACCATAAGCATTTTAGAAGAAAACATAGACAGTAAGCTATCCGACATCTCTCACAGCAATATATTTGATGATTTATCTCCATGGGGAAGTGAAATAAAAGACAGGATAAACAAATGGGACTATATCAAACTAAAAAGCTTTTGCACAGCTAAAGACAACAAGAACAGAATAAAAAGACAAACTACACAATGGGAGAACATATTTGACAATACATCTGATAAGAGGTTAATAACCAAAATTTATAAAGAACTCGTAAATCTCAACACCAGGAAGACAAACAATCCAATCCAAAAATGGGCAAAAGAGATGAATAGACACTTCTCCAAAGAGGACATACAGATGGCCAATAGGCATATGAAAAAATGCTCAACATCACTAATCATTAGAGAAATGCAAATTAAAACCACAATGAGATATCACCTCACACCAGTCAGAATGGCGCTCATCAACAAAACAACACAGAATAAGTGCTGGCGAGGATGTGGAGAAAAGGGAACCCTCCTGCACTGCTGGTGGGAATGCAGACTGGTGCAGCCACTGTGGAAAACAGTATGGAGATTCCTCAAAAAACTGAAAATCGAACTGCCTTTTGACCCAGCTATCCCTCTTTTAGGAATATACCCCAAGGACACCATAGAACGGCTTGAAAAGGAGAAATGCACCCCCATGTTTGT
Organism: Saccopteryx bilineata; assembly: GCF_036850765.1. Taxonomy (NCBI): domain Eukaryota; kingdom Metazoa; phylum Chordata; class Mammalia; order Chiroptera; family Emballonuridae; genus Saccopteryx; species Saccopteryx bilineata. The sequence continues at coordinate 218,088,285 of NC_089493.1, read as the reverse complement.
GGCAGCATTGTTCACAATAGCGAAGATCTGGAAACAACCCAAGTGTCCGTCAGAGGACAAGTGGATTAAAAAGCTTTGGTACATATATACTATGGAGTACTACTCAGCCATAAGAAATGATGACATCGGATCCTTTACAATAACATGGATGGACCTTGATAACATTATATGGAATGAAGTAAGTAAATCAGAAAAAAAACTAAGAACTACATGAATCCATACATAGAAGGGACATAAAAATGAGACTCAGAGACATGAACAAGAATGTGATGGCAACAGGGGTGGGGGGTGGGGGGTGGGGGGAGGGGGGATGGGGTGAAAGGGGAGAGAGGGGTTGGGGGAGGGGAGGGGCACAAAGAAAACCAGATAGAAGGTGACAGAAGACAAATTAACTTTGGGGGAGGGGTATACAGCACAATCAAATGTCAAAATAATCTAGAGATGTTTTCTCTCAACCTATGTACCCTGATTTATCAATGTCACTGCATTAAATTTAATAAATAAATTAAAAAAAATAAAATAAAATAAAACCTTATAACCTACAAAGAGGTAGAGTTTACCACTATCCTTTTACTCAAACTTATAGAGATGACCAAGAAAAAAGTTATTTTCACCAACAGTTTTCTGGATATGTTAAGTTGAACACTGAAACATAAAAATTTTTTTCAACAGTTCTCAATCATTATGCTATCTATGCAAGATATAAAGAATTATGATGGCTGAAAACTATGGTGTACGAGCAACATGCTACGTTTTCCCATGTCTTGTGTGTTTGTGTGTGTGTGTGTGTGTAAAACTTACATATTAATGACATGAGGTCATTATTATTTTTATACCAATTTAATAAATGATAAAAGAAGATCTGATAGGGAAATTAAGTTGTTTAAGGGTCATTGAACAAGTCTGAAAGTGGGATTCAAATTCTGGTGCTCGGATTTGTAAAACCATACTTCCTTCTGGAACAACACAAAACCAAATCAAGTACAAGTCCTGTCTGAAAGCTGACATTTTACTTCACTGTTTCTCAATCCTCTTTAACTCATGGCTCACTTCAGGTTCATGATAAGAGAATATAATGCCAATAGCAATCATAATATCATTCTAGATTCTATATTGATGTGACACAAATACATCTTAGCAAAAAAGAAAAGAAAAATAAATATTTCCCAAGAGAATATGTGAAATATTTCATTAATAACTTAGAAAATTCTTTGCTTCTTCTGGTTGATGAGAGCTGTACTTTACAGCCAACTGTAAAGGAGATAACCAGATAACCTAATTTTTTGTTTTGTTTTGTTCTTTTCCTCCACTTCCATTATATAGCACATGCTTCTGCTTGGTTGAGCTAAATAATTAGTAATAAAATCTTTTACTTGTAATCCTCAATTATTATACACTCCCCCACACACATATTTTACTACGAACATTCCCATTCCCCTATGAAATGACCTTCTCTCTACTCTCCATCTTATCCAGAACCTTTGCTTTATTGAACCAGTTCAAATCCCACCTGCCTACTCTGATCATAATAGACTCCCAGACCTTTCTATTTTTAAAGTGGCACATCACTTATATTGAACATTTAAAATAAACCAAATGTTGTCCTTTCCAATAGAAGAGTGCCCAAGGATAAAGCCAGATACAATAAAATGTGTCAGATATGGAGTAAATTATTAGAGAATGCAGAGTCAAGATTGATTAGTCCTGCTTGTGGGAGTCAAAGAAATATTCAAAGAGGAAACAATTACTGCAGTGATTGCTAGTCCCTAGACGTGTTCTATCATCTCTCAACTCTGCCTTTGTTCTCTTCTTCCTTCTAGCCAGAATTTGTTTCTCATCTTCCTGTGTTGAAATTATGTCCATTTTTCAAGGCATGGTTGAAATGTCAACTCTGTCATAAACATGTGACTATTTCTTTTAAACATAAATAATATTTTCCTCCTGTGAATTTTTAAAACAGGATTTTATTAACCTAAGGATTGGTTTTTCTATAAACCTCAATTTGCCCAATTATTAGATAAAATCAGCCTTAATCTCATAGAAAACTGTCAATTCCTTAAAGGCAACAATTTGATCTTATTCTCTATTACAATTATTTTGAGATACATTTGAAAAAAAGAAAATGTAGTAAATATTCACTATCTCATACAGACCCTATCATGGATTTAGCATGGTGTTTTTTAAAACAACTTTATTGAAGTATGAGAAACAGACAATAAATGGCATGTAAAGTGTATGATCTAATAAGCTTTGACACATATATACACCTGTGAAACCATCATCACAATCAAGGTAATTAACATGTCCAGTATCCTTAAGTTTCCTCATGACCTTCGTAGTACCAACCACTGCTTCTCATATCCCCACGCAACCTGTTTTCTATCATTCTACATAAGTTTTCATTTACTAGAATTTTATGTAATTGGAATCATATGTATTCTTTTCTCTCTTGTGTATTTCACTCAGCATCATTATTGTGAGAGTCATCTAAAATAATGCATCACTAGTTCGTTCTCTTTCTATTGTAGAGTAGTATTCCAATTATGTATCTTTTCACCTGTTGATGGATATTTGGGCTGACTCCAGTTTTGGACTTTTACAAATAAAGCTGTCATGAATGTCAAGTCTTTGTATGAACATATGCTTTCATTTATCTTGAGTAAATATCTAGGAGAGAAATGGCAGGATCATATGGAATGCATTTATTTTAAAAAATTGATAAATTATATTCCAAAGTGTTTGCAACATTTTACATTCTCACCAGCACTGCATAAGTGTCCAGTTGCTCCACATTCTCACTAAAATTTGTTTCGGTGAGTTAGGTTTTCTTGTTTGTTTGTTTGTTTAACAAGCAAAAGTTTATTTAGAAAGTCACAGGGTGGAAGAAATGACCTTTAGAAAAATGGGCTCAGGAAAAAGTTACAGACGCAAAGGAAAGGCCCTTGGAGCTTAAGAAAAAGAGGAAGGAAAGGAAAATGTGCCCGTGGGAAGGGAGGCAGTAAGGAAGTGCGTTAGTGTACTAGAGAAAGGGGGGACAAGGGACGGAGAGACAGCCACCATCGAGAGTTAGCTTTCAAGATTTTAGCTTTTCTAACAGGTATAGTTTCTCACTGCGGTTTGAATTTTCATTACCTAATGAGTAATGAGGTTGATCATTTTTTCACTTGTTTATTTGCAATCCATATCTCTTCTTTGAGGAAATGCCCTATTGACTCTTTTGCCCACTTTCAAAATTGAGTTCTTTCCTTATTATTGAGTTTGATGAATTCTTTCTATATTCATCATATGTTTTTCATCAGATATTTAATTTGAAAATATTTTCTCCCAGTTTGTGGCTTGTCTTCTAATTCTCTTAGCAGTGCTTTTTGAAGAACAACAGTTTCACAGTTTCTTAACATTGATGAAACCCAATTGAATTGGATTCTACTTTTATGGCCTTTTATAGATTATACTTTTCATGCCATATCTAAGAAAACGATGCATAACCCAAATTCATAAGTTTTTTACACTTATTTTTTCTAGACATTATATAGTTTCAGGTTTTAGAATTAGGTTGTTGGTTGATTTTGAGTTATTTTGAATATGATACAAAGTATGATCCAAAGCTTTTTGTTTGTTTTGCATGGGGATATCCAGTCATTCTAGTATCTTTTCCTTAGGATATTTTTCTTATCCTTCTCTAATGAAGTACTTGTAATTACATGTATTTGCCTATATATGGGAGGGTCCATATATGGATGCTGATCAATTTGTTTATACCAATACCACATCATTTTGATTACTGTAGCTATAATTCTTAAAAACAGACAGTGTTAGGCTTACATTCATTCTACTTTTTTCAAAGTGGCTTTGGTTATTTCAAGATATTGGCATTTCCATATAAATTTTAGAAACAGATAGTTGATTTCTACACTTGGAAAAAAAACACCTGCTGAGGTTTTGATTGGACAGTGTTGAATCCCACCCAGTCTACAGTCTAACTGACATACTGTAATAACAATATTAACTCTTCTATCTGATGAATACAGTTATTTTTCCATTTATTTAGTTTTTTCTTATTTCTATTAGGTGTGTTTTGCAGTTGTGCATGTACAGATCTTTCACATATTAAAAAAATTACCACTAAGTGTTTTTTAGTTTCACTATTATAATTGATATTTCATTAAATTTTAATTTCTGATTGTTCACTGCAAGTATGTAGAGAATACAATTGATTTTTTGATAGTGTTCTTGTATCTTGCAAATTTACAAAATATACTTATTAGCTTGAGTAGCTCTTTTGTAGAAAACATTTATTTTCTACATAATGAATTATGCCATCTCTGAATAAAAGGAAATTTTACTTATTTTCTAATCAAAATGGCTTTAATTTCTTGCTTTGCTGGTATAGTTAGATAGATTAGATGGATGGATGGAGGATGAAAGGATGGGTGGAAGGATGGATGGATGGATGGATGGATGGAAGGATAGATGGATAGATGGATGGATGGATGGATGGATGGATGGATGGATGGATGGATGGATGGATGGATAGATGGCATAGATAGGTAGATAGATAGATGATAGATAGATAGATAGATAGATAGATAGCATAGATAGGTAGATAGATACAGACATAGTACATACACATACACACACAATATTGTAAAGAGGTAATAAAAATTAACACCCTTGCTTTGTTTCCGATCTTAGGGGAAATTATGTGGTTTTTATTATTAACTATTTTTATGTGCCGAACTGTGTTGTATCCTAACCTCTAGTACCTCAGAATGTAAGTATATTTAAATAACGAGATCATTAGAGAGATAATTAAATTAAAATGAGGTCTTTAGTCACCAATATGACTGGTGTTCTTATAAGAAAAAGGAAATTTTGGATACCAATATGCACACATACCGAAGAAAGACAAAGTGAAGACAAAGAGAGAAGGCAGTCATCTACAAAGCAAAGAGTGAAGCCTCAGAATGAAATCAACCCTGCCAACACCTTGACTTCAGAATTCTAGCCTCCAGAGCTGTGAGAGAATAAATTTGTTATTCAAGCCATTTAGTCCGTGGTATTTTACTATGACAGCCCTAGCAACCTATACGATTATACACTGCTCACAAAAATTAGAAGATATTGCAAAATGAATATGAAGAGATAAAAAAAAGCTTGATTTTTTTTTATTAAACAAGAACATCAGAAAAGCAAACAAGTCAAAGAAAGTTGTTCGATTATGCAAATAAGATGCAAACTCAATTATCGTGATTGAGTAGCAAGTGACATACTGGTGGGGGTGAACGGAAGCATGTCAAACTGGACCAGAGTGCCACACATCGACTGCTCAGTAGGGTGTATGGTCTCCCAAGACTGTCAAAACACACTGACAGCGATGGGGCAGGACAGGATCAGACTGCCCAGCAGTTCTTGTGGGATCCTCCACCACTCTTGCTCCAGGGCAACTTCCAGCTCAAGAAGTGCTGTGGGAGGCATTGGATGGTTTGCCAGACGTCTTTCCAGTGCTTCCCAAGCATTCTCAATGGGATTCAGGTCTGGAGAACGTGAAGGCCAGTCCTTGTGTTCAACTTCAGCCTCCTGAATCATGTGGTTGATGAGATGTGAATGGTGGGGCCTGGTATTATTGTCCATGAAAAGAAAGTTGTTTCCAACTGCTCCAGCATAGGGTGCCACTATAGGGTTCAGGACCTCATCTGGATATCTGACAGCAGTCAGCAATCCGTTTCTGATGACGTGGAGGTTGGTACGACCACCAATGCTGATGCCAGCCTACACCATCACACCTTAATTCCACCACCACTGAAGGAGTCCCTTTCTCGCATGAAATGTGGATTCTCCCGTGTTCCTTGTTCACACAAGATCAGGACACAATGATTGTAAGGTTGCAGACTGAACTGTGACTCATCAGAGAAGAGGACAGTTGACCACTCATCATGGGTCCAATGACGATGCTCATCAGCCCACTTTCTACAGGTTCTACAGTCTTCAGCAGATAACAGAATGCATACCATTGGTCACCGGGCATGCAGTCTAACACAATGGAGCCAGTTTCACATGGTCTGGGTGCATATCCATCATGTGGCAGCAAGAAACTGTCCCTGAAGCTCTGTTGCATTGCTGCACCTGTTTCCTCTTGCCAATAAGATCAAGCAGTGGTCATCTCTTGTTGTTGTGGCAGATGGGTGACCTACCCTTGTCTTCTTCATACTATGCCAGTCTTTTTCTTTGAAGATTTTATTTATTCATTTCAGGAGAGAGAGAGAGAGAGAGAGAGAGAGAGAGAGAGAGAGAGAGAGAGAGAAGGAATACACAAGGGAGGAGGAGCAGGAAGCATCAACTCCCATATGTGTCTTGAACGGGTAAGCCCAGGGTTTTGAACCAGCGACCTCAGCATTCCAGGTCGACGCTTTATCCGCTGTGCCACCAGGGGTCAGGCCTATGCCAGTCTCTTGAAAGCGATTCCACAGTCTGCTAATCATGCTTGGGGATGTTCCAAGTGCTGTTGCCACTGTCGTCTGTGTTTGATCAGCTTCAAGACATCCTATGGCTCTCTAGGCTTCGCATTTGAATGAATCATGTTGCAGGGGCATTGCAAGGGCTGGGAAACTGCAGGATGTGCACTTTCAAGATCAGGGAATGTGCAGATACTCCAATCTAGTACTTTCAGCCTTTCGTATAGTGCATTTTCACCAATGAAATAAAAGATGCTTTTGCATCTCTTTTGCATAATCAAACAACTTTCTTTGACTTGTCGTTTGCTTTTCTGACCTTCTTGTTTAATAAAAAAAAAATTCAAATGCTTCTGTTTTTTTTGTTTTTTGGGTTTGTTTTTTTTTTTTTTTTTGTATTTTTCTGAAGTTGGAAAGGGGGAGGCAGTCAGACAGACTCCTGCATGTGCCCAACCGGGATCCACCCGGCATGCCCACCAGGGGGCGATGCTCTGCCCATCTGGGGCATTGCTCTGTTGCAACCAGAGCCATTCTAGCACCTGAGGCAGAGGCCACAGAGCCATCCTCAGCACCCAGGCCAACTTTTTGCTCCAATGGAGCCTTGGCTGTGGGAGGGGAAGAGAGAGACAGAGAGGAAAGAGAGAGGGAGGGGTGGAGAAGCAGATGGGTGCCTCTCCTGTGTGCCCTGGCTGGAAATCGAACCTGGAACTCCTGCACGCCAGGCTGATGCTCTACCACTGAGCCAACCGGCCAGGGCCCAAATGCTTCTGTTTTTATCACTTCTTATTCATTTTGAAATATCCCCAAATTTTTGTGAGCTGACTATAAGATTAGATATTTGTTTTTTGTTGTTGTTTTTAGATACTCTTATCAGGTTAGGTTTCCTTCTAGCCTATTTTATTGGAAGATTGTTTTTTGTTTTGTTATTTAAATCGGGAATGGATATTGAGTTTTGGCAAATGCTAATTCTCTATTAAGATTATATTATTCAATTTTTATTTAATATTAATAAATCACATTGATTGCTTTTGAATATTAAACCAACCTTGTATTAGTGCGAATAGTTATCACTGTCGTGTGTATTAGACTTTTGATTTGCTATTTTGATTTAGAAATGTCTGTATCAATGTTCTTGAGGAACACTGGTTGGAGTTTTACTTCATGTAATGTCTTTGTCTCATTTTTGTATCAGGGTAATGCTAGTTTCAGAGAATGAGTTAGGAAGTTTTCCCTCTTTTTCAATTTTCTGAAAGACTCAGTGTAGAATTAGTATTTTCTTTTTCTTAAATATTGGTAAAATTCAAAGTAAAACCATATTAGGATTAGAGTTTTCTTATTGGGAAGATTTTTAAATATAGACTTACTGGCCCTGACTGGTTGGCTCAGTGGTAGAGTGTTGGCCCAGCATGTGGATATCCTAGGTTTGATTCCTAGTCAGTGCACACAGGAGAAGCAACCATTTGTATTCCCAGAACTTCCCCTCCCCCTTCTCTCTCTCCCTTTCCCTCAGCCATGGCTTGATTGATTCAAGTTGGCCCCTGGTGCTGAGGATGGCTCTGCAGCCTCTGCCTCAGGCACTAAAAATAGCTCAGTTGGGGAGCAGCAGAGCATTCCCCAGATGGGTAGAGCACCGCCTCATAGGGGGCTTGCTGGATGGATCCCAGTGGGAGTGCATGTGGGAGTCTGTCTCTCTGCCGCCCCTGCTCTCACTTAATTAAAAAAATAATAGCCTGACCAGGTGGTGGCGCAGTGGATAGAGCGTCGGACTGGGATGCGGAAGGACCCAGGTTCGAGACCCCGAGGTGGCCAGCTTGAGCGCGGGCTCATATGGCTTGAGCAAAGAGCTCACCAGCTTGGACCCAAGGTCGCTGGCTCCAGCAGGGGGTTACTCGGTCTGCTGAAGGCCCGCGGTCAAGGCACATGTGAGAAAGCAATCAATGAACAACTAAGAAGTCGCAACGCGCAACGAGAAACTGATGATTGATGCTTCTCATCTCTCTCCGTTCCTGTCTGTCTGTCCCTGTCTATCTCTGCCTCTGTAAAAATAAATAAATAAATAAAAAATTAAAAAAAAAAGCCTTTAAAAAAATAAAAATAAATAAATACAGATTTAATTTCTTTAATAGATACAAAGCAACTCAGATAATCTATTTCTTCTTGAATGAGTTTTGGGAATTTGTGTCTATCAAAGAATGTGTCCATTTCAGTGACATTGGCAAGGTGATTGGTAAAAAATTATGTATAATACTCTCTTGTGATCAAGATCTTTAGTGGTACTGCTTTTCTCTTTCTTCATAATGGTAATTAGGATTTACTCTATTATTTTTTCTCATTATTCCAATTAAAAGTTAATATTTTATTAATCTAAAAGAACTGGCTCTTGGCTTCACTGATTTTCTCTATTGTTTTTGCTGCTTTCTAATTCAATGACTCCGTTTTCCTCTTTATTATGTATTTCTTCTAAATGTTTTGAGTTTTTAAAATTGTTTTTCTTTTTATGTGGTCATATTTTGGAAACTTTACTTTTTTTCAAATTTAGTCATTTAGCTCTATAAATTACTTTTTAATACTACTTCTATGGGGTTGCTCAAATTTTGACATGTTGTATTTTCATTTCCATTCAAAATACTTTGAGATTTTTCCATCACTTTTTTTTATCTATAGACTATGAATGTTTATTAATTAGTTTCCAAATATTTGAGGGTGTTTCAACGATCTTTCTGTTGTTGATTTTGAATTTAATTTCACTGTGGTCAGAGGTCATGCTCTGTATGACATTAGTCATTTTGAACTTACTAGCCTATGTTCCATGTACACTTAACAAAAATGTGTATTCTAATGTTGTAGGGTGGCATGTTCTATAAATCTCAACTAGGTCCAGTTGGACAGTAACATTTTAAAAATATTCTATATTCTTCCCGATTATCTGTTCTTTTCCCTCCTATCAATTACTAAAAGAATGATCTTTAAATTCTCAACTGTCATTGTGAATTTGTCAATTTTTTCTTGCAGTTCTATCACGTTCTGCATGATACATCTAAACGCTCTGTTATTAAGTATATAAATATTTAGAATGATTATATCTTCTCAATAAAATGTCCCTTTTAACATTTTGGAACAATCTTCTTTCTTTCTGGTATCTTTTTATCTCTCTGAAATCTACTTTGACACTAATATTGTCACTCCAACCTTTCCCCATCTTTTTCCTTTCAATTTATATATGTCTTTATATTTTAAGTATATTTCTTATGATCATCATATAGCTGTGTCTTGCTTTTTAATTCAATTTGCAAATCTTTTAAATGATATATTTAGACCATTTGCATTTATTGTGATTTTGTGTGCTGAAATAACTTTATCATTTTACTATTTCATTCTTGTCATATCTGTGAAAATTATCACAGATATGTATATTTGAAAACATCTGTTTAACCTTTATTTTGAAATATATATACTTTCGTTGATGTTTTTTCTCTTTCTGTACATAAACATGTTGCTCCACTATCTCTTCACTTGCATTATTTCTGACAAGAAATATGCTGCAATTCTTATGCATCTTCCTCTGTGTGGAATTTTTTTTTAATATTTGTTGCTTTTAACATTTTTTCTTTATCACTGATTTTGATAATTTGACCATGATGTGCCTTGGTATAGTTTCTTCATTTATTATTTGTTTGTTTGAGGCTCACTGAGGTTCATTGAGCTTAAATCTGTAGGTTTACTATTTTGACAAATTTGAAAGCATTTAACTTGTTTTTTTTTTCAATTGTTCTTTTTCAAACATATTCTCTTTAACCTTTCTTTGTGGCACTCCAGCTACACATATATGAAACCCTTACTTTTTTCCTCACAGCTCACTAGTGCTTTATTTTTTTGATTCCCCTTTTGCTTTGATTTTTATTTTAAATAACTTATGTTGCTATATTTCCAAATTTTCTTATTTTCTTCCAGCTATTTCTAATCTGCTATTAATCCCATCCAGTTTGTTTTTTATCTCACACATTGCAGTTTTGAGTAATAAAAGTCTGATTTCGTGCATTTTAATACCTTCCACGTTTCTATTTAACTTTTTAAACACTTGGAATCCAGCTATAATAAATGTATTCTTGTCCTAGTCTGCCAATTCTCACATCTGTAAGAGTTCAGTATTAGTTGATTTACTGATTTCATCTTCTGATTATGTCTTATTTTCTTACTTTTTGCCATGTCTTATAATTTTTTAGAAATTTTACTTCTTTGGGTGTTAAATTTGTATTCATAGACATATTTTTGAGGTTTGTCCTAGGATGCACTTGGAAGCAGTTTAATCTTTTTAATTTCTCCGTTAAGATTTTTTAGGCAGGACTATAGTGTTCAGGCCAATTATTCCCTAAAACTGAGGCAAGATCTTTCTGTGTACTCTATTAAATAGCTTATAAATCTTGAAAATTTTCAGTCTAACTATTGAAAACAAACAGTATTATTGCACCTGGAATTCTATCACTTTATCATTTCAGGTGATTCTTTCTCTAGACTTGAGTACCTTCTTCACACACATGGCCTGATCAGTACTCAGGTGAATACTGGGAACCCCCTGGAGTGTTTTCTTTTCTAGTACTCTGTTCTGCAAACTCCAGCCACCTTGGTTTCCTCAGATTCTCACTTCATGTCCTCAATTCTGTTAGTCTGCTGGGTTCCACCTGCATTTTTCCTCCTGTGCCACCTGGACAATCTTACAAGGCAGTAATCCAAGGCAACTGTTAAACTCACCTTGTTTGCTTCCTGTATGTACTCCAGGGATCCCTATCTTTCACTGTCTGATGTCTAGTATATTGAAAGTTGTTGTTTCATACATTTTTCCACTTTTCATTTCTTTCAGATTTGAAGGCAAACCTGGTCCGTTATTTCACCTTGGCTTAAAGCGGAATCTAGTAGGTGGTCAATACCTTTGGGTCTTGTTATTAGTAGTCTATGTTTTTCTTTTAAAAAAAATCACAAAATGCTGAGCTCTAAATATCTCTGCTACATATAAATCATTTATGTCTGTAAAATCCTTTTCAGTAGAAAATAGTGTATAACTTTAATTTGATGCTACAGACAAAGACACCTCTGTAAGCTGCTAATGCATGGACCACTATGGCATGGCCAACTATGGTATTCACAGGTGTAATGACATTTCCATGACATTTACACACTCTGTGATGAGACTTCCTTTTTTGAACCTTTATCAGCATTATCAATGCAACTTTTTAAATTACTTGAAGAAATATTTAAAACTATCTAAAGACTTTTAACAAAGCTTTAAACATAAAGTATTAGTATTACTTAGAGTGATAATCTTTAATTCTATATGCAATAGGGTAGAAGCCAGACATGAAAAAGTAACTCTAAGGAAAGGCTATCAATTCTTTTCTATTTAACTGTGCTCACTAGAGATTGCCTAGAGCATGTTCCTATAAACACAGTGCTTGGAATAATGTCATACTTAATTTATTGTATCTTTTCTTCATTACTTGTAATCACATAGTACGCTTAACACTTTTCTTTTTCTGGGTTACCATCTTTTTCACTGGCATTTTTGCCTATTCCTTAAGAGAATGTTTAAGTGTCAGGCTGGTTAGAAGACTTTAAATATTCTTGGATAGCCTTCTTATGATTTTTTTTATCAAGGAAAATAAAATCTGTTATGCTCATTTTTATGTCTTTCTCTCTCCACTCTCCCTCTTTCCCTCTTTTTCTTCTGTTCAACTCAAACAATTCCCAGCTCTTTATAATTTATACTTACTTTGGCTATTACATAATTTATGGAATCAAAGACCTTTAAATGCTAAACTAAATATGACTCTGAATGTCTTAGGTGTGTCAGGGAGGTGTTTTAGGCAATGCATAGTTTTTGGCAACTGCAGAATGTCAGAAACCAATCTGACATTTTTTTATCACTATTACTTTTTTATAGTTGCCATAGTAAAAACACAGTACAAAAATCAACACATTTACAGCCTTCAAATGGCATTTTCTTACTTCTTTCTTTTTTTTGTATTTTTCTGAAGTGAGAAGCAGAGAGGCAGAGAGACAGACTCCCTCATGCACCCAACCAGGATCCACCCATCATGAGGGGGCGATGCTTTGTCCATCTGGGGCTCCATTCCATTGCAACTGCAGCTGTTCTAGCGCCTGAGGCAGAGGCCATGGAGCCAACCCCAACGCCCGGGCCAACTTTGCTCCAATAGAGCCTTGGCTGCAAGAAGGGAACAGAGAGATAGAGAGAAAGTAGATGGGGAAGGTTGGAGAAGCAGATGGGTACTTCTCCTGAGTGCCCTGGTTGGGAATCTAACCCGGGACTTCCACTCACTGGGCCAATGCTCTACCACTGAGCCAAATGGCCAGGGCTCAAATGTCATTTTCTGTAAATGCCCTGTCCTTGGTTGTATGGCCAGTGGCCACCACCATCCAAGCCATGCAGATACTCATTGGATTTGGGCAGATGTTAAAGAAACAGTGGAGCCAAAAAATGGTAGGACATTCCTTTATTAAAGTCTCACACTGGCCAATGAGCAAACAGGCAGGGAAAATACTTCCCTTCCATTCAGGGCTCCCAGAGCCCTGACGTATCTCCACTTCCACAACAGGAGGATCTTCTCCAGTATCCTAGAATCATAGGCTCCCATTAGCCTCAGTAGGGCTCCCAAAGCACCTCAGCTCTGGTTCCCCAACTGCACACCTTCCTTCTCTCTCTGTAAAACTGGCTTCTTCTTCAGCACTCTGCATTCTCTCTGCTCTCTCTACAAAAAATGGCTGGGGCCCAGTAAGACATCTCCTCCACCAAACATTAGCAAAAACAATGGCCCCTCCAAGCAGGAATGCAATCTGCAATTTGCAATCAATTGCCCTGCTCTGAGGGCAAGCACACAAGTAGCTGCCCAGTGCCATTTTTTAACAATAAAAGTGAACAAACTAAGAAAAAAACAAATTTTACAAACTCATTTTCCCAACATTAGTGTACCCTTGTTCCTGCTGCTGTAACAACACAGGGCACAGATCTCCTATTTACGTTACACATTTCTGTCAGAACGTTAAGCAAGTTGCTAGCTCACCACATCTAACAACTAAAGTATATAAACATATACTATTAATAAATCAGTAGCTATTACTCAGAGTCAGAAGCAGGTAGAGATTGGGAGTGTCCACTTAGATTATATATGTGCAAGTCAGATTAAGTTATGTGTTTTAGCATATAACTTAAAAGAAGTCAGTCAATCAACAGTTGTCAATTACCATTTTTATTTTATTTTATTTTTTTTCTATTTTTCTGCAGCTGGAAATGGGGAGACAGTCAGACAGACTCCCGTATGTGCCCGACCGGGATCCACCCTGCATGCCCACTGGGGCAATGCTCTGCCCATCTGGGGCATTGTTCTGTTGCAACCAGAGCCATTCTAGAGCCTGAGGCAGAGGCCATAGAGCCATCCCCAGCGCCTGGGCCAACTTTGCTCCAATGGAGCCTTGGCTGCAGGAGGGGAAGAGAGAGACAGAGAGGAAGGAGAGGGGGAGGGGTAGAGAAGCAGATGGGCACTTCTCCTGTGTGCCCTGGCCAGGAATCGAACCTGGGACTCCTGCACACCATGCCGACGCTCTATCACTGAGCCAACCAGCCAGGGCCAATTATCATTTTTAAAAAGCCCCAAACCTCACGTCAATACACATCTCAGATGTTATCCTAGCTCATCTTTGGTAAAGTAGACTGCTTGGGATATCTGACATATAGAAAACTAAAAGACATTTTAAAAGGTCCTGTAGTAGACAATAGCAGAATTCCCTAAAAAAAAAAATTTTAAACAGTAATTTCCTCTTAGAAATACAGATCTTTATCAGTCATTTGTTAATACCAAGACTAGTACTTTTCATTTGGTACAAAGACAAAGAAGTATTAGCTTATTTTTACAATAATAATAATAATTACTGTGGACAAGTCCCCCCGGGGGTGAGGACAACGGAGACGCAAAGATCCGACTCCGGGGACCAGGTTTAGTGATGCAGATCCACTTTATTCAGGAAGTAAACTAGCTTATATACATGAGTTCAGCCTATAGGGTGTTACAGTGTGTCCTTTAAAACCAATGGCTGAAAAGATCAGGGAGCTGTGTGGTTGGCGCTAAGTCACCTCCATATAGCAGGCGAGCTTCCTTCCTGGGTGTGCCCAGGAGGTTCTGGGAGCTGGAGTGTTCTCACAGCATAGCATCAGCCACAGCTGCTAGGAATGAGCTCTGCGCTCCACCCACAAATTACTATGTACCTAATGAATGGTACTTGTGTGCCAGGTATTATGCTAAATATCCTATAAGAAACACATTATCTCTTCTTATCCCTAAATAACTCATGCAATTTAGAAATCAATGTCTTAATTTTATAGAAGAGTAAATTGAGGTTTAATAAAAATTTTTAAAAGCTTGGAAAAAAAGCTCTATGTTTTACATAATGCATGGCTACCTGATACATTGTTATCATTAAAAATCAATGTCAGCTTAAAACTTAGTCATCTCAATATTTTTTTAATTTAAAATGTACTTTTTAATTGCTATTGATAATTATTTGAACAGTCCACTGGCATAGTTAAAATTAAACAAGCACAACCAAAAAACTAAATTCAAAATTAGAAAAATTAAACACATCTGTTTTTAAAAAAAGGTTTTTATTTTTTATCTAGATTTTTAACAAATAAAAAATGCACTAAATTTCCTACAACCATTACCATAACTCTCTCTTATTTATTCTTTGCACCATTTCCCCATTTAGAACTATGTAATAATTATTATAAAGGAAAAGTATTCATGGTTTTTATGGTTAGTTTCAAATCATATTTTTACTTCAAACTAAATCACATAGCTAAATTTTAATACACAACTTTTTAAACTTTTCACTTGGATTGTTATTCTTTAACAGCAGGGGCAAGTTGCACTGACTTTATCTGTAATTTCCCCAAGGTCATTTGATTCATTGGTAGCAGAATAGATTCATGGGCACAGTTGAGAGCAATAGCAGGATATCTGGAAAATGACATGATTGCATCAATTCTGCTGAGGGATATATAATAATTAGAAAACACAGCTCAAATAAATGAGGTATGCTCTATATACAGAGCATGGAACTCTGGAAGGAACTGGTCATGTAGGATCCAGAATGGAGGCTATAGTGAAGTTTATAGCAGATTATATCATTTAATCAGCCAGACAAGTATGAATGGATCTAATCACTAGCTTGTAAAGAAATTGAGATTCTGGCCTGACCTGTGGTGGCGCAGTGGATAAAGCGTCGACCTGGAAATGCTGAGGTCGCCGGTTCGAAACCCTGGGCTTGCCTGGTCAAGGCACATATGGGAGTTGGTGCTTCCAGCTCCTCCTCCCTTCTCTCTCTCTCATTCTCTGTCTCTCTCTAGCCCTCTCTCTCTCCTCTCTAAAAATGAATAAATAAAAAAATTTTAAAAAAATTTAAAAAATATATTTAAAAAAATTGAGATTCTTAGTATAATATGACAAGCTGAGTTCTTTTATCATACATCATAAATCTATGAAAATAAAATTGAGCCTGACCAGGCAGTAGTGCAGCAGATAGAATATAGGCCTGGATGCTGAGGACTCAGGTTTCAGACCCTGTGGTCACTGGCTTGGGCATGGGGTCACTGGCTCAGCTGTATTCTCCCCACCCTGCCCTGACAAGGCATCTATGAGAAAGCAATCAATGAATAACTAGGGTGCCGCAACTACGAGCTGATACTTCTTATCTCTCTCCCTTGCTGTCTGTGTGTCTCTGTCTATTCCTCTCTCTCTCTTGCTAAAAATAAAAATAACATTGAGGTTGGACATTTTTTTTAAATTTTTTCTTAAGCTGTAAACGGGGAGAGACAGTCGGACAGACTCCCACATGTGCCCGACCAGGATCCACCCGGCACACCCACCAGGGGCGATGCTCTGCCCACCAGGGGGCGATGCTCTGCCCTTCCGGGGCGTCGTTCTGCGGCGACCAGAGCCACTCTAGCACCTGGGGCATCAAGAGCATGTGGGTATGTGTAGATTTCTTCACTGCACCACTTAAACAACCAGGCTGTGCTCTGGACTCTACAAGCAAAGCTTATTCCATCATGGAATGAAGGGAAGGGCCAGAATTGTAGAATTTAGGCTAGCACAGTAAGATCTCTAGAAGAAGCTGAAGCTACAAATACAGATTTTGTCATAAGACTCTATGAAAGGTATTTCATATTTGAAATTAAAGGGTCTGAGAGGCTCGATTTTTTAAATCCCCCAGTCACTTCAAGGAAAAAAAAAAATAACAAGACCGGATAGTGATTAAGATCATAAGCTCTGAGCCAGAATGCTCAATTTCAATCCTGGCACTATTCCTTATTAGTTGTCTGAGCTTTGGAAAACTACCTCTCTGTGCCTATCTTTTATCTTGTGTTAAATAAAGATGATGTACATAGTATCTACCTCATAGGGGTGTTGTAAAGATTGTTAATAAAGGTAATTTTTTATTTTAAGTGTCTGTCATAAAGTAGACATGGGTAATTTGTTCAAATGGGTACAATTATTTACATGAAACTAGATAGGTTGATAAATAGCTAGCAACTGAAGATTACACTTATTTTCAATTGGTAAGTAACTTAGAAGTAAATAAAATCATATTTTAAAGAAATAACTCATTCAATGAGATAAATGATGTCACAATTTCCAGTAATTTTCTCAGATTTTGATCGCTTTGAACTGTTTTAATTCTGTTGTTGAAGTGGAAACCTCTGGATGTTTATGAACTGTCAAGAATCTTCATTATCTGAGTAGGTCAATTAAAACAAAAACAATACTAATTGTACTTAAAAAAAAAACCCAAAAAGCAAAAAACAAAACTAGGTCCTCCAAGAAGATCAAGATTTCCTGGAATTGTAGAACTGAGCATATAAATCCTAGAATTGTCCTAAAATATTGAGCATTGTGGGTACACTGGGCACTGTGTTAACACAAATAAATGGGGAGGGATATAATCAACATTTATTGAGTTCCTAAGGTTGGTAGGCTTAATGTGGTTTCTTTTTATAACAGTACTTCAAGATGATTACCCCTATGTGATAGCTAAGGAAACAAACTCAGAGGTCTTACAGCTAACAGACTTGCACTGAGATTATCTGACTCCTAATTTGATTCTCTTTTTGCTATGACCTGATTCCTTTATACTGTTTCATGAGAACTGCTGAAATTCAGGCAAGGGCTGCCATTAGTTCTTTGAATGTAGAGACAGAATTCAGATTTGCCCACATGGCTTTCAAGAATATTTCTGTTAATACAAATGTTCCTGATTACTTGGTCAAAACTGGTGACTCTCACAAGTGACTCAAACTATTTTTTTTTATTTTTTCTTTAATTTTTAAAAAAAATTTATTTATTGATTTTAGAGAGAGAAAAAAAGAGAGAAAGAGAGGGAGGGGGCGGCGGGAGAACATCAGTCTGTTCCTGTCTGTGCCCTGACTGGGGGTTGAACTGGCAACCTCTGCCCTTTGGCAGGAGGCTCTGATCAACTGAGCTATTTGGCCAGGGCTCAAACTATTTTTTTCAATGAATAAATAATATCAAACTGCTTTTAAATGTTTTATGCTAATATGCAAGTTTATATTTTTGAACTGGTAAAATGGGTGACAATTATTAACAGAAATCCAAGTGCTTCTATTTTAAAAGTTAAAAATGAAACATTCCCACTACAGACAATTCAGCAGCACACAGGAAACAAAATAAAAGAGGGTCATGTACAAAACAAGAGGGCAAATCAATATAAACAGGTTAAGGTCTGCATAAAAGTGCATTCCTGTATATAAATAGTAGAAATTTGAGGGGATAGTTTGGTACTTTCCTCTTACTAATATCGACACAGCTAAACTGAGTTCATGTCCTAAAAGAGAAAATGTGTTCTCCCAATAAAGTTATGAAATACTCTGGAATGAGACAAGAACTTGTGGAAGCTGAATTGTATTCTGATCATATTACATACATTGGGTATCTACAGATCAGCTTTCTAGCAACTTCAAGTGTCCAGAATGCCCCAGATTTCAAAGTAGTCCATTCTTCCATACATCCCAATCTTTCTCATGGCCCCACCATCAGGCACAAATGAAACTTAACACAAATGAACCAACCCTGGAAAATAAAAAAGCTCAGAGATAATAAATGATAGCTCATGACTGATCAGAAGGAAAAGAGCATGCCAACTATATAATGATGTCCATAAACAGTCAGCTGTTTTGAGCTAGAGTGAAGAGCCTCTAGAGAAGTGGTAGAGACCAAAAGAAAGGCAGGGAGAGAACAGATGAAGGTGGATGTGGGGGCATCAGGTGCAGAGATTAGAAGTGGCGGCAGTGTCCGGGTAGTAGAGACAGCCAGTACTAAAAACAGAGAGAGATCATTTTTAAACTGATAAGAACAAATACTACACTTGATCTTAGCCAAAAGGCCGAGAAGCGATAGAGAGAGATCATTTTTAAAGGTTCAACATAGATTGGTGAAGACCAGTCTTGGTATATTTGAGTTTTGGAAAGCCATATAAAATCTTCATTAATATTAAGTCTGAATAGAAATATCAACCTCAATCCTAAGAGAAATTTTCTATAATTTGTTTAATAACGACAAATAACCAAGCTTGACCAGAATTACCACTGATTTGCATGAAAGTATTATAGCAAATTATTCATTTTCTAGAAAATTAATATAGCTTTATATATAGCATAATTTATAGTCTTAAAAATAGCTCCAACTCCATATAACTTGGATTTAGTAAACTCTTAGTTCAGATTTAAGCACTTTGAGGGGGGGCTCATGTCTTATTATTGAGGTATCCCAACATTTAGTACATTAGCTACTATCTGGTGAGAATTTAATAAATATTTTATAATATTTATTATTTAATTTAAATAAATATATTCCTTAAGTTAATAATTTATCACTTATTATAAGTGATTAATAAATATTTATTATTTAAGTTAAATATTTATTGAATGTATAGTATGTAGGATACCGACTCATTTTGGAAATGTTTACAAATCTGTGAATTAAAATTTAAATTTGAATTGGAAATCTAATTCATTTAATTCCTTGTACCATTCAGTTATTATTATCTTTTTTTAAATTAATTCTGTGTCAATTATACAGTCCTGGCCTCTAATAAAACAGAAATTGTGTTAACTTCAGTGAAATGCTAATTATCACAGTAAATAGTGTAAAAAATAAAATATTATTATCTATTTGAAATAATGATCAGATGGTACTAAATTTATAACTTAAACAAGATTTCAAGGGAATAATTAGGATCATATTGTTTATTTCCAGGGACCCACAGTAATTAAAGAAATTTTATTCATTCTTTCCTCAATAAAGCAACAGAACTTTTGTAAACTTTTACAAAACTGTTGTAAAAATAATTCATAATTCTGCCTAGTCCCTCATTCAATCTTATCACCTCCCTACAACCCAACTCAACTAGTTCTTATCTAATAGGCAGAAAAATAATAGCACGAAGGTGTACTCTGGGGGAGACACTAAGAAGCAAAAGAAATGTTTCCCACTTGCGAACAGTGGACCATCTCAATGCAAAGATGAGCTAATGCTGTATCAAGACTGGGTCACACACCAGCTTCCCTCTCTCCCTTTGTTTTTGTTTTAACCACAAACTGTAAAAAGTGATTATTGCTTGTTCTGCAAAGTGAATAAATATATAAAAGAAAATTTAGGCTTATTTTTGTTTATGGTAGTAACATGAAATATTCAGCATTAATTTTTTTATTCAATCAGCCATAGCATGCATAGGAAGAGAGATATTGATAAAAGACTAACATTAGTTACGATTATGCGAATTAATCAAAGATTACGGTCCGATGTAACTGCTCCCTACAAGACTCCACACTGAAATTCTGGTCCACTCTACTGAAAGCACTGCCAGTACCCAGTGTTCTGTGTCCCAGTCAACGGCTCCACCATCCATCCAGGTACTCAAGTACTTTAATCCGTTGTTTTCCATCCTGTGCAATTAGTTCTCAAATTCTATCAGTTATATTTTGACTTCTTGAACATGCCAATCCCTCACCCTTCTACTATTATTTCTCAACTGGAGTTTGGTATAATTACCTTAATACGCATCAATAAATACCATGAATTATATACATAAGAAGATATATATTAATATACCTTAAAGATAGAAAACAAAAGATGTTCATTTTGATCCACAAGATAAAAAGTTTAAAATGTGGCATGAAACTTTTTAATTTATTCATCATTACAGTTTTCTCTGAAATAACTACCACACTTTAATCAATATATTGCCAATTTTCATACATTCAGAAACATTCAAATGTTAAGATGCTGATAGGAGTCATAGACCAAGCACTGTACTAAGTTTCTGTTTAACAATGCATTATCCGGGAAATGATTAATCAAATGAGCAAGAGCATCCCTCCTTTGTCAGAGAAACTCCATATCAGAGAACCATGCACTCTACAAAGTCACTGCCAAACAGTCAATGCAACACATTCGTTTTATAATTAGAGGGCTGGCTGCATGAAGGCTAATTACCTTACATATTTCTCTAAAGCAGGGGTCCCCAAACTACAGGCCATGGGCTGCATGCAGCCCCCTGAGGCCATTTATCCGGCCCCCGCCGCACTTCCGGAAAGGCCACCTCTTTCATTGGTGGTCAGTGAGAGGAGCATAGTTCCCATTGAAATACTGGTCAGTTTGTTATTTAAATTTACTTGTTCTTTATTTTAAATATTGTATTTGTTCCTGTTTTGTTTTTTTACTTTAAAATAAGATATGTGCAATGTGCATAGGGATTTATTCATAGTTTTTTTTATAGTCCAGCCCTTTAACAGTCTGAGCGACAGTGAACTGGCCCCCTGTGTAAAAAGTTTGGGGACCCCTGCTCTAAAGTACCATGATTATTTTGCTTCTTTCTGACTTCTCATTCAAAAGTATCGGAATGTATGAATCAGACTCTAAACTAATCTGGTCTCGTATGCAGAGAGCTCCTAGAGTTTCTTGGTAAAAAGGAAACTCATGTCCCCTCTCTTTTCCTCACTTGTGTTCACGACCAAAGCATTCTTCTGGCAACCTGTACTGGAGCCTGCTCTCCACTTATTACCTCCACCAGCTGTGCTCTACAAAACTTCTTACTAATTTTCCACTCATTTTAATTTTACATGCTTTTCAAGATCAAATTGTTTTAGGTTTATTGTAGATCAACTGTTCTCTAAATCTTGCTGTACAGTTGTCATTCTGGGACTTCCCTTTACCATTACCTCAGTGGTTTTTTGTGTCTCGCCTATGCTGTTCATGTCCATATGCTTCCTGGTTCCACAGTTCCCTCCGTTTCCCTTCCCCTTCTTTTAGTGAAGCACATCTTTAGTGATTTGCGATAGAGTTCATAGATATCACCTATTGCAGTATAATGTGACTGAAAACTCACTTTTTCTATCAACTGAATGGTAGGTTAGCTGGGAAAAGAATTATGGAATAGGAATAATTTATAGTGAGAATTCTGGGATTATTAATATTTTTTTCTTTAGTTTTGCTGTGACATGTGACATTTTTATGGGAGAGGAGTCCCTCTGGAAACTCTTAGACCTTCATTTTGTTAATACTGATCTAAAATGTCATCATGATGATGAGCCCTTTTTGTATTGTTTGCTAAGCATTTGAAGGACTTTTATGGGTCATAGCCTTCAATTCTTGAAATTTTTATATTATTTTTTGATAATTTTCTTCCTCTATTTTTTATTTCTTTACTTTCTAGATTTCCTATTTTATCCAAATGTTGGACCTGCTGACCTCATTCTTTCTTATTTAAAAATATATATTCTCTTTATTTACTATATTATTGTTCTCTTTTTACCATGCTAGGATACCTGCAAGAAAAATGTTCATTTAAAATTTTTAAGCTGAAGCCTACCGTACATATAGTAGAGTTCACAAAGGTTCAATTACAGTTAGATAAAATTTTACATCTTGGCCCTGGCTGGCTGGCTGGCTCAGAGGTAGATCATCAGCCTGGTGTGTGGAAGTCCCAGGTTCGATTCCTGGCCAGGGAACACAGGAGAAGTGACCATTTGCTTTTCCACCCTTTCCCCTCTCCTTTCTCTCTATCTCTCTCTTCCCTTCCCACAACCAAGGCTCCATTGGAGCAAAGATGGCCCGGGTGCTGAGGGTGGCTCCATGTCCTCCACCTCAGGCACTAGAATGGCTCTGGTTGCAACAGAGCAATGACTCAGATGGGCAGCGCATCGTGCCCTAGTGGGCTTGCTGGGTAGATCCTAGTCAGGCACATGTGGGAGTCTGTCTCTCTGCTTCCAGGCTTCTCACTTCAGACAAATACAAATTTAAAAAAAAGAACTAAATAAAAGGAAGATAAGCAATCTACCAGATGCAGATTTCAAAACACTAGTTATTAGGATGCTCAATGATCTCAGTGAAATCTTCAACAAAGAAAGAGAAAACATAAAAAAGACCTAATCAGAAGTGAAGAAAACATAAATACAATAAAGAATACATTAGAAGGAATGAACACTAGATTAGAAGAAGCAAATACTCGAATTAGTGATTTGGAAAACAAGGTAGCAGAAAACACCCAATTAGAATGGTAAAAAGAATAAAGTATCCAAAAATAAGAGGATAGTTTGAGGGGCCTCTGGGACAACAATAAGCATAACAACATTCGCATTATTAGGGTAACAGAAGGACAAGAGAGCAAGGAATTAAAAACCTATTCAAGGAAATAATAACAGAAAATTTCCCTGACCTTGTAAAGGAAATAGACATATAAGCCTAGGAAACACACACAGTCCCAAGCAAGATGAAGAGAAAAGAGGCCCACACCAAGACACATCATAATTAAGAATGCCAAAGGTTAAAGACTGAGAGGAATCTTAAAAGCAGCAATAGTAAAGCAGTTAGTTACCTAAAAGAGAGCTCCCTTAAGACTATCAACTGAATTTTCAAGAGAAACTTTGTAGGCCAAATAAATTGGCACGAAATACTCAAAGTGATAAAATGCAAAGAATTGCAAACAAGATTATTTTTCCCAGCAAAGAGCTTATCAGATGAGAAAAAAATTAAGTGAGTTCGTTAACCCCAAACCAGTAACCAGTATTATAAGAAATGTAAAGAGACTTCAAGGAAAAAAAATTATTAAAAAAATTTGAATAATTAAGTGGCAATAAATATATATCTATCAAGAATTACTTTAAAAGTAAATAGATAAAATGCTCCAATCAAAACACAGAGGGTGGCTAAATGGGTATTAAAACAACACCCTTACATATCTGCCTATAAGAGAATCACTTCAGGTCAGATGCAGAGGCGGATTAAGGTCTGTTGAGGCCCTGGGCGCAGAAGAAAATATCAGGCCCCTTACCTTAGAAAAAACTGTAAAGTTGGAGTTTTGTGAAGACCTTCAGAAGTTGGGGCCCAGAGCTCACACCCACTGCACCCACCATTAAATCCGCCTCAGCTCAGAAGGTACACACAGACTGAAAGTAAAACGACAAAGATATTTCATAAAAATGGAAACAAGTAAACAAACAAAAAAGGTAGGGTAGCAAAACTTATACCAGGTAAAACAGACTTGACAACAACAGCTCTAATAAGAGACAAAGAAGTACCCAGCAATGCCACTTATGGGTATTTATCCAAAGAAACCCAAAATATTAATTTGAAAAGATATATGCATCCATATGTTCACTGCAGTATTATTTACAATAGTCAAGATATGAAAGCAACTTAAATGTCTATCAACAGCTGAGTGGATAAAGAAGTGGTATATAGCGGGGGATTCAAAGATGGCTATGGAGTAGGCAGATGGTCCAACTGCCACCTCCCAGGACCAAATTGGATTACAACTTAATTTAAGAACAATCATCTTGAAAAACCAACTTTGGACTAAACGAAGAGGAGTCTATAACCAAGGATCACAGAAGCCACACTGAGACTGGTAGGAAGGGTGGAGACATGGAAATGGCTGCCCCACTCCTGGGAGCGAGTGGCGGCTGAGGATCCAGAGGAACTCTCACTGTGGAGAGTGTTGCCCTGAGAGGAGTGGAACCTCAGCCCCAAACCCAGAGCTCCAGTCTAGAGCCCCAGAGCCTAGAAGAGGCACCCAGACAGCATTTGGTGGTCAAAAGAGGCAAGTTTCTGTCTGCGAGAAAGAGACAGAACTCTTGGACACACAGGCTCTGTCTTAAAGGGCCCTCGCAAAAAATCTCATTCACAGCCACTTACCCAGGGCTCCGGTGGAGGGAGAGCTGAGAGGACTAGAGTTGCATGAGGAGAGTGTACAGTTGAAAGCTCAGGGAGATTACCACCGGAACCCCTGTGCTGAGTCATTCTCTAGTAGTGCAGTCGCCATCTTTCTTGGGGTAAAGCAATCCCTTCTGAATGGCACCAGCCTGGGGAGAAGCAATTGCTCTGCCTTTGGGAGTATCTCCTGTTCCAGTCATGGCAACTGGGTCATACTAGAATCCAGGAGGTGGGGCCCATCAGTGACTCAGTTTTCTGATGTTGAGGCCAGAGCTTCCTCCCGACCCAATTCTACCTCATGGGAGACTCAGTGGAAACTGTCCAGAGTGTGGCCAGACCACGTCACTGGATTTCTGAGGCCACACCCCACTGAGGTCTGTGGAAAAAGTCTGGACTGACACCCATCACCCTTCCTAATCCCTGAATTGCCACAGGCTCCAGACTCTAACAGGTTTTTTCCTATGGCCGAGCTCAATAAGCAGGCAGCAAGCAGACAGAGGCTGCAGGAGGCCAGACTCAGGGAAACTTCCCCCAGGACCAGTGTGGGTAAAAGCCAACTACAGGTGTGTAGTTTGGTATTTCCATGTGCACCTGGGCCCAGCAGAGGCAACCACAAACTCTGGATTGCTTATAGCTCCAAAAAGGTTGCTGAGGGCCAGTCACAGGCAGTGTCTCTCACTGGTCTGCGCTGGGCTGCTTCAGAGAGGCCCAGGGCTGGAATATCCAGTGGTCAGCTGCAGAGAGGATTGGTTCAAGACCTAACAACCCTTGCTAAAGTGGTATCCAAAAGAAGGACTCCTCACATCTGGCCCAGCTAAAGCGAATTTCACTCTCTGTGATCAGCTCAGGCACAGTGGCTCATGTGCATTGCATACAGTGGAGCTTCACAGTCAGCCGGACTGGGTGCTGGATGTCCTGCCCTGTAGGGCTAGATTCCACTGGGAGAAGGGAGAGAGGCTTGGAGCATGGACATTTAAAGTGTGGGTCCCTTTAGCCTAGTGTCAGGTCTGGTCAAAGAGCTTAGTCACTTTCTGTAGAGGGGGCTATCAGCCCCACTTTGAACTGAACCTTCTGATCACTTTGTTGGGATGAAATAAAATAT
Source organism: Saccopteryx bilineata (assembly GCF_036850765.1). Lineage (NCBI taxonomy): Eukaryota > Metazoa > Chordata > Mammalia > Chiroptera > Emballonuridae > Saccopteryx > Saccopteryx bilineata. Next base: position 218,062,441 of record NC_089493.1, on the reverse strand, counting down.
GAGTATCCATCAGTGGCTGAGGGATAAGGCTCTGGAGTGGGACCACATTCCTCATACTGAGCTACTGAACAAGAGACCCTTGAAATAGGGGGTCCCACTAACATTGGATTCCCAACCTCAGCTGCCCTAACCCAACAAGCTTGCAATTTTAAGATGGGTTGGTTGAGTGAGGTCAGTCTGGGCCCACACTACAGTCTTTCTACAGAAGACTCTGTGGAAAGAAAGACCAGGAAACTGCAAGAGGAGGTGGAGCAGCTGAAAAATGGAGGCAAATCTTATGGAGCTTAGGGCTTTAATGGAGCTTCTGTCATCTCTAAGCTGGAGAAACTTGATCCTTACACACAGGTTGGCCCTTCCCATACTACCCAGGCACAGAAAACAAAGACACAAACAGCAAAAAGAGCTGTAGCTGCAGACAAGTAGCCCAGACCAGGTTACAAACAACAGCTGATGCCAACCTAAGAAGATCTAGAACCAACACAACTAGTAGTGGGTGGCAGACAGCAACAACCCTAGACTCATCTAGCTACATAAGCAGCACGCCCAAAGGAAGAGTCTAGCAGGCACCAGACACTGTGGAGAATAAATATGCCCAACAAGACAAACATTGCACAGAGTGTTATACACACGATCAAGGTTGACCTTTAGAGCTAGCCAGTCTAAAGGAATAACTGTACCCACAAAAGTTCCAACTGCATTCAATACTCACAGACAACAGGATAAAAAATAGTACCCTCAAGAAGTATTCCCAGAACAAGGCAAACAGGTGGCCTGGAGGCCAGTACCATCACACCCATCTTCCTCATAAAGAAACCACAAAAGTTCAAAGTCAGACAGTGCTTCTAATATACTGACAAAATGTGTAGACAGAGAAATTCAACCCAAATAAATCAACAAGAGAAATCCCCTGAAAAAGAACTAAATGAAATGGAAGTAACCAAATTACTAGATGCAGAGTTTAAAATAATGATTTTTAGGATGCTCAAGAATCTCAGAGCAACAATGGACAGACATAATGAGCACCTAAATAAAGAGATAGCAAGCATCAAAAGGGACACTGAGATCATAAAAATGAACCAGTCAGAAATGACAAATACAATATTGGAAATAAAGGCAGCACTAGAAGGAATCAACAGCAGGTTGGATGAAGGAGGGAATTGAAGCAGTGATTTAGTAGAGAAGATAAATATAAATATAAGCACAGAAGTAGAGCAACAAAATGAAAAGAGGCTCAAAAAGACTGAGGAAACTCTAAGAGAGCTCTGTGACAACATGAAGAGAAACAACATTTGCATCATAGGAGTTCCTGAAGAAGAGAATGAACAAGGGATAAAGAACCTGTTTGAAGAAATCATAGCTGAAAATTTCCCTAAATTGATGAAGGAACAAGTCACACAAGTTCATGAAGCAAGAGAGTCCCATTAAAGAGAAAGCCAAGGAGGCCTACATCAAGACAGATCATAATTAAAATGCCAAAGTTAAGAGATAAAGAACACTAAAAGCTGCAAGAGAAAAGCAGTTAATAACATACAGAGCAGCCTCCATAAGGATGACATCCGACTTCTCAAGAGAAACACTTGAGGCCTGAAGGGATTGGCAAGAAATATTCAAAGTGATGCAAAAGAAGAACCTACAACCAAGAGTACATTATCAAGCATGGCTATCACTTAAAATTGAAGAAGAAATAAAAAAACTTCAAGGAAAAAAAAATAAAAAAAAAACTCAGGGAATTCAACACAACCAAACCAGTACTGCAAGAAATAAAAAATTTCCTTGAAACAAATAAAAATGGACATACAACATCTCAAAATTCATAGGACACAGCAAAAGCAGTCTTACAAGGGAAGTTTATAGCATTACAGTCATACCTTAAGAAGCATAAAAAAGCTCAAATAAACAACTTAACTCTGCATCTAAAAGAACTAGAAAAATAACAAATAAAGGCCCAAAGAAGTAGAAGGAAGAAAATAATAAAGATCAGAGCAAAAATAAATGACACAGAGGATAAAAAAAAATACAAAAGATCAATGATAGCAAGGGTTGGTTCTCTGAAAAGGTAAACAAGATTGACGAACCTTAACCAGACTCATCAAGAAAAAGAGAGAGAGGACTCAAAGCAATAAAATTAGAAATGGAAGTAGAGAAGTAACAATTGAACCACAGAAATACAAAGGATTCTAAGAAAATACTATGAAGATCTGTATGCCAAACAATTGAACGACCTAGGCGAAATGGATAAATTCCTAGAAACATACAATCTTCTTAAACTCAATCTGGAAGAATCAGAAAATGTAAACAGACAAATTACAACAAATGAAATTAAAACAGTTATCAAAGAACTCCCAGCAAACAAAAGTCCTGGGCCACATGGCTTCACAGGTGAATTTTACCAAATATTCAAAAAAGAACAAATACCTATCCTTCTCAAGCTATTTCAAAAAATTCATGAGGAAGAAAGAAATCCAAGCTCCTTTTATGAGGCAAGCATTATCCTCATTCCAAAACCAGGTAAAGATACTACAAAAAACAACAAGAACAAAAAAAAACTATGGGAAAATATTCCTGATGAACTTAGATAAAATTTTCAAAAAAATATTAGCAAACCGGATCCAGCAATACATGAAAAAAATCATACATCATGATCAAGTGGGATTTATTCTGGGGAGGCAAGGCTGGTACAATATTTGCAAATCAATCAATGTGATTCATCACATAAACAAAAGGAAGGAGAAAAACCACATGATAATTTCAATAGATGCAGAAAAAGCATTTGATAAAATCCAGCACCCATTTATGATCAAAACTCTCAGTAACGTGAGAATACAGGGAACATACCTCAACATGATAAAAGCCATCTATGGCAAACCCACAGCCAACATCATACTCAATGAGGAAAATTAAAAGCAATCCCCTTAAGATCAGAAACAAGGCAGGGGTGTCCCCTTTCACCACTCTTATTCAACATAGTTCTGAAAGTCCTAGCCACAGCAATCAGGCAAGAAGGAGAAATAAATGGCATTTAAATTGGGAAAAAAGAAGTAAAACTATCATTATTTGCTGATGACATGATACTGTACATAGAAAACTCTAAAGTTTCAGTCAAAAACTATTAGGCCTGATAAATAAATTCAGCAAGGTGGCAGGATATAATTAATATTCAGAAATTAGTGGCATTTTTATTTACCAACAGTAAACTGTCTAAAAGTGAGATTAAGGAAAAAATTCCCTTTACTATTACAACAAAAAAATAAAGTAGGAGTAAATTTAACCAAGAAGGTAAAATATTTGTACTTGGAAAATTATAAAACACTGATAAAAGAAATCAAGGAAGATACAAACAAGTGGAAGCATATACCATGTTCATGGTTAGGAAGAATAAACATCATTAAAATGTCTATATTACCCAAAGCAATCTATAAATTCAATGCAATTCCTATTAAAATATCAATAGCATACTTCAAAAATATATAAGAAATATTCAAATAACTTATATGGAACCAAAAAGGAACACAAATAGCCTCAGTAATATTGAAAATGAAGAATAGAGTGGGAGATATCACACTTACTGATATCATGTACAGGCCATTGTACTCAAAACAGTGTGGTACTGGCATAAGAACAGGCATACAGATCAACAAAACAGAACAGACAACCCAGAAATAAACCCACACCTTTATGGTCAACTGATATTTGAAAAAGGGAGAGAAGAGCATACAACTGAGTAAAGGCAGTCTCTTTATTAAATGGTGTTAGGAAAATTGGACAGCTACCTGCAAAAAAATGAAACTAGACCACCAAGTTACACCATTCACAAAAATAAACTCAAAATGGATAAAAGACTTAAATGTAACTCATGAAATCATATACATTTTGGAAGAAAACATAGGAAGTAAACTCTCCAATATCTATCATAGTAATATTTTTGCAGATTTATCTCCATGGGCAAGTGAAATAAAAGACAGGATAAACAAATGGGACTATATCAAACTAAAAAGCTTTTGCACAGCAAAAGACACCATTAACAAAATAAAAAGACAACTCACACAATGGGAGAACATATGCACCAATATGTCTGATAAAGGCTTAGTAACCAAAATTTATAAAGAACTGCTAAAACTAAACACCAGGAAGGTAAACAATCCAATTAAAAATGGGCAAAAGAACTGAATAAACACTTCTCCAAAGAGGACATACAGATGACCAATAGGCATATGAAAAAAATGTTCAACATCACTAATCATTAGAGAAATGCAAGTTAAAACCACAATGAGATACCACCTCACACCTGTCAGAATGGTGCTCATTAACAAAACAACACAAAATAAATGCTGGTGAGGGTGTGGAGAAAAGGGAACCCTCCTGAACTGCTGGTGGGAATGCAGACTGGTGCAGCCACTGAGGGGAATTGTATGGAGTTTCTTCAAAAAAAATAAAAATGGAACTGCTTTTTGATCCAGCTATCCCACTTTTAGGAATATATCCTAAGAATACCAAATCACTGATTCAAAAGAAGAAATGCACCCCTATGTTTATTGCAGCATTGTTTACAATAGCCAAGATCTGGAAACAGTCCATGTATCCGTCAGTGGACAAGTGGATTAAAAAGCTGTGGTATATATATACACAATGGAATACTATGTGGCCGTGAAAAAGAAGGAAATCATACCTTTTGCGACAGCATGGATTGGACTGGAGATTATTGGAAAGTACCCAATCCACAATTCCACAGGTTTTCGTAGAGGCACATAGTCCAAATCAGTTTTTGAAAAGTTTTATTAAAGGAGGAAATTTATTAAATATGCCGGCCACATATATCTTACATGGGGTAGTTCCAAAGTCCCAAATCGTGTGTGTTATTAATATTCTAGGGGTTGGTTATATACTGTTAATTATACATGGGTGGGGAAATAACCTGACTTCATGGTATAAGCCTATACCTTTTGTTTTCTCCTATACAGGTTTGGAAAAAAGATGAAGGGAGGGGGATGTGACACAATTCATTAGCAAGTTTATAACATCTGTCTATAGGATTCATAAAAAGACATTTCTACACATTAAAACTTACAAGGCAACATAATGGTACAAATGTCACTTTACATACTAAAAGACATTCCTATAATTTCTAGTGTTTATTTGCTATTCCTTTGTCCAGAGATACATACATTAAATGCATGCTTTCAGGAGGGGAGAGGTAGTTTCCATGGGGAGAGATGCCTGTAAATGGTCCATTAGTATAAGAAAAGGTTTAATTTAATTTTTTGTATCCCTACATCTGGCTAGCTATTCACCCACTTTCCCATAGGTTTGGGGAAGGTCAGAGAATCCAAGTCTCCTTTCTCTTTCTGCATTTATAACATAATGTCATCGGCCATATTGGTTTTATGCTAATCATATATACAAGTACAGAGATCCTTTACAAAATGCCTAGCCCAAATTAATAAAATGTTCTTTAAACCTCCTAAAATATTAATATTAATTCTGTAGCCTTTGGTACCTTACAACAGAGGTTATTGTGCTAAGTGAAATAAGCCAGGCAGAGAAAGACAAATATCATATGATCTCACTTATTGCAGAATCTAATGAACAAAGTGAACTGAGGAAGAGAATAGAGGCAGAGGTGGGGTTACAAGGACTAGAGGGACAGCTATCAGAGGGAAGGGGGATAAGGGGATGGGTTCAGAGAAGGTGAAGGATTAGTGAAATTATATATACATAACACATAGATAGATACAGATAATAGGATAGCAAATCCAGAAGAAAGGGGGGAGGAACTTAGGGGAAGGGGAGCAAAGGGGGTATTAAAAACAGACACAAGGGTGCGGGGTGAGGGTGATATATTCAGTGGGACACGTATCCATGTAAACACAATAAATTAAAATTAATAAAAATTTAAAAAGTGGTATATAAATACAATATAGTTTTACTCAGCCATAAAAAATATATAATGAAATCCTCATATTTGCAACAATCTGGGTGAATCTAGAGGGTATTATGCTAAGTGAAATAAGTCAGAGAGAAAGGTAAATACCATATAATTTCACTTATATGTGTAACCTAAAAAAAATAAAATAAACAAACAAGAAAGACACAAACTCATAGACACAGAGAACATTTTGATGGTTGCAGAGTAAAGGGGATTTGAGGGCTAGATGAAGAGGTTAAGTAGTACAAATCAGCAGTTATAAAACAGTCATGAGAATATGAAGCATAGCATGAAGAATATAATCAGTAATATTATAGTAAACTATGTGTTGTGTCAGATGAATGCTTTATTTGGTGGGTGATCACTTTGTAAGGTATGTGGACATCTGGTCCCAGGGGTGTACATCTGAAATAATTAATATTGTATATTAACTGTAATTGAAAAATCATGTTTGTTTTTTTTTTAATTCTGGATGGTTTCTGCTAAACGCACTGTCAAGATACAATATTGAGCTACTTATAGGTATTATGTCTTATTCACCTGAATTGAGACTATCCCTATTCTGCTTCAGAATCTCCCTTGGAGTTGAATCTTTAAATTACTGAAGAGTGTCTGAGCAGCTAAGAATTTGGATAAGACAGTTCTTCCAGTTCTGTCTCTAATGCCTGTATTTTCAGTGGGAGGCCATGTTGGCAATGACTCCTAGAATGAAAACCATTAGTAGGTTTTAAATGGCACTGGATTGCTGCCCAGTAGTAGTAAAACCCCAAATTAATGAAACCAAACTGATTTGAATGATGAATTTGAAACATACCAGAAGCCCCATATCCACCCTCTTGCCCAATCAATTTAACTCATTCCTGAAGGTCATTCTCATTTTTAGAAATGGTTATTTATATTATAAATTTTCACAAAATTGATCATTTAATATCAATCAATTTCACTTCCTTTACTTAAGAAAATCTTTTGTGACTTTAATCCTCACTGAGGATTATAAGCGATTTCCTGTCTTTGTTGATTTAGAGCAAATGGACATCTCTAATGCACATTCTACAATATTGGAAGTAGACATTATTTTGAAGTAAAGTTTTTTGTTCTTGATATTGATATGTGCTTACAATATTTAAAAGAAGTGCTTTTACTTCACATGATCTTATTAGGAACTCTCCAGAAGCAGGATTTGTTTATATTTTGTTTTTATTTATTTTCTTTGAAAATGTTAAAACTGAGGATGCTATTTCATCTGTATTCACATTCTATTCTAAAGGAAAAGAGTGGGGGAGGCAAATCCCAGGAGGGAAAAACGCAGAGAAAGCTCTGCTGTAGCACAAATAGCTGTTTCTTTCTCAAAAGAGGAAGACGTTTTTGAAAACATTATGCCCACACCACACACTCCGATGATAGCCTCTCAGTGAATGATGATAGCCGTTACAGTGAATCTTTGAAACGAGGCTCTGGCTGAACAGTAACTCCCTTCCTGAGTGCTCCTCCTCCCTGCTGGTCCTGTGTCCACCTCTTCTCTCCCTGTCATTACTAACTAGTGCCAGTTCAAACTGGCTGGCTCCAGTCTCTGCAGCATCCTTCCTCTCATTCTGGGCTTTTGTATGAGTTAGAACAGAACATGGCTTTTTGCTTCCATGCAGCTTGTGCAATTAACCCACAAAACGGAAAGACATGGAATGTCATTCACTAACCATTCAATGACCTAATTATCTGAGAAGAAAATATTAACCTAAAGCAAATATAACTGCATGTTTACTATTTATTTATTTATTTTCATTTTTCCAAAGCTGGAAACGGGGAAGCCGTCAGACAGACTCCCACATGCACCCGACCAGGATCCACCCGGCATGCCCACCAGGGGGCGCTGCTCTGTCGCATCCAGAGGCATTCTAGCGCCTGAAGCAGAGGCCACAGAGCCATCCTCAGGTTCCGGGCCATCTTTACTCCAATGGAGCCTCGGCTGTGGGAGGGGAAGAGAGAGACAGAGAGGAAGGAGAGGGGGAGGGTGGAGAAGCAGATGGGGGCTTCTCCTGTGTGCCCTGGCGGGGAATCGAACCTGGGACTCCTGCACGCCAGGCCGACGCTCTACCACTGAGCCAACTGGCCAGGGCCTACTATTTATTATCATATTTGTATTTCACCTATTCTCCTGGTTCTGACAGTTTAAAGGCTTTTATCCCTTGGCTAATGGTGTTTTCTTTATAATTGTTCTGTTTGCTGTTTATGAAGTCTACAGAAATATTTGCATAAAGAATTTGAAAAGACTCCAAAGAAACTTCATTTAAATATTCTAACTTTTTCTGTATTTCCACTGTACAGACAGGAAGAGTAAACAGAGCAATCCTGAATCATACAACAAAGCAAAAACTGGAAAATGTCACTGATACAAGGATATTATTTTAAGCAATGCAGTGGTTTTAGAATCAATTATTTTAAACACTGAATATGTATGTTCTGTTACAATACTTGTAGAAAGGAAAACTATTCCAAAACAACTTCTGTTTGCAGAATAAGTATGTCATTATCAAAACTCAAAGGAAATGAAAACAATTTAAAGGATAGAAATATTATATTCTGATGAAATGAGAAGTAACATTACTTAGTCACAGCAACAGCGGCCACACTTTATCAACTGCAGTTTCCTTTCTATTGTTGACCTGAACATCTATCTACTTTTTATGAGCAAAGTTTTGACCTCAGGCTTCTATATTTCAAGACCTGCACAAGGTAGTGCATGCTTATGCATGTGGCTGTGCTGTGGAAGGAAGAGGAACACAGAAGAGATTAGGGCCATGTGACAGGTGGTTGATTCTTTCAGTCAAGGTTTTTAGAACCCCTGTGCTAGCACACGTGACAAACAAAATGGGATCTCACTATTGAACCAGCTGAGAGAACTGAACTTGGCCAAACAGCATGCATCACACCCTGAAAAGTGAACCTTTGCCTGCACCTTTGTTTTATTTGGCCAGTGCAGTGTTTTTAATACTGTGAGTGTGAATGCCCTTAGGCAGGGCATGTGCTGCTCTGTCGCCTCGGTCACCACCCACTCCCCATTGCCTTATCCTTGTGTTCACTTATGGTGTGACTGGCCCCTGCAGGCCTTTGGATATGGTTCTCCTTCTCCTTTAGGAATTTTTTCTCAGAAGCAAATTCACTGTGGCCATAGATACAGCAGTGTGTACAAAATCCCAGGCTGTCTGTCCCCAGTGTGTACGTTTGCAATTAAACAGAGCCTTGTTCTGAAACTCAGCCAACTCACCTGTGTCTTATCCCTTTGCCAGTAAGAAAAAACTCAGAATAGCAGTAACACCATCTAAATCATGAATGACTCATATTCAGAGAAAATGCCAACAATACTTTGCCTTTTAAATTACTTTGGATTCTTAGAGAAAATCAGAATATGGCACAAATAATGTACTTTCCCTTTGTGAAATAAAATAACATAGAAGCAACTCATTTGGAGAAGACAGAATCAGCTTGAATCAGATTTATTTCCAGTCCTTAAAAGACAGTCGGGGAGGGTCGTACATTCTTTGCCTATTTACATTCCTTCCCAGAAATAATTGCAGTTCCTTTGTTGTTCTGCTAGTCTGCAAAAATGTTAGGAGCTATTTAAAGAGGGTGAGGGGTCAACAATGACATTTTAAAGGCCAAAGGAAAATAAGAATACCAAGTTGTTTGCTTGGGAAATTGTTATATCTGAACCACATGGAGAGGTGAGGTGAGAGTGCCAGGCTCTTCTACCTGTGTGGGAAACTCTACAAGGGCATCAGTGTTCAAGGTAAGACAAAGGTGTCCAATCTCTCCTAAATTCTCCGAGAAAAGATGAACAGTTGCTGTTCATGAATCACGCAGGAATGGCCTAACTTAGGGGGCTTTTGTAAGGATCACATGAGATTAGAATGATAATGTACTTAAAAACCTGGAAATCACTACTCAGATGTTAGGTATCATGACTATCTAAAATCAAATGAAAGAAAATGCTATTCTTCTACCTTCTGAGCACAGTATCTACATTCGCAGCAAAATGTTGTTTATCAATTCAAATATTACTCTCAGGTGAACACAAGATCTTTTTTTCTCTAAAGTATTACCATTTTTCCACTGTACTTTCACAGCACTCTATATCCTTGTTATTTAGAGCATTTCGTTTGCAATAGCATTAATTGACAGTATCTCCACAAAACAGGAAGAAATTCAAACTGCATGGAAAGTAAACAGGCAACCTAGAATGGAATCCACAATTCCTGACCTTCAGTTTAGCGTTCCATCTGTGAAGCCCTGGTATTTGAATAATGAACTCATATTAACCTAATGGTCATTGCCCCAAAATTCATTAATCACAGCAGCAAACCAAAACAAAATGTTAGTGAAAACTAATATTCTAAAACTATCTTTCAGTGTCATTACTTACACGGCTACCTATTCATGAGTAAGACTCTAATCCACATCTTGAACTTCGATAAAAATAGGCCTCTCTTTTTTTTTTTTTTTGATTTTGCTCACTTTATTGTTTTTTGTTTTATTAATTTTACTAGGGTGACATTAATAAATCAGGGTACATATGTTCAAAGAAAATAGGTCCAGGTTATCTTGTCATTCAATTATATTGCATACCCATCACCCAAAGTGAGATTGTCCTCCATTACCTTCTATCTAGTTTTCTTTGTGCCCCTCCCTCTCTCCCTTTTCCTCTCCCTCCCCCTCCCCCAGTAACCACCAAACTCTTATCAATGTCTCATTTTTATGTCCCACCTACTTATGAAATACTTCACTTCTTGGTTTTTTCTGATTTCCTATTTCACTTCGTATAATGTTATCAAGATCCCAGCATTTTGTTGTAAATGATCCAATGTCATCATTTCTTATGGCTGAGTAGTATTCCATAGTATATATGTGCCACACCTTCTTTATCCAGTCTTCTATTGAAGGGCTTTTTGGTTGTTTCCAAGTCTTGGAAACAGTGAACAATGCTGCAATGAACATGGGGCTCCATGTCTCTTTATGTATCAATGTTTCTGAGTTTTGGGGGGTATATACCCAGTAGAAGGATTGCTGGGTCATAAGGTAGTTCTATTTTCAGTTTTTTGAGGAACCACCATACTTTCTTCCGTAATGGTTGTACTACTTTACATTCACACCAACAGTGAATGAGGGTTCCTTTTTCTCCACAGCCTCTCCAACATTTGCTATTACCTGTCTTGTTAATAATAGCTAATCTAACAGGTATGAAGTGGTATCCCATTGTAGTTTTGATTTGCATTTCTCTAATAACTAATGAAGATGAGCATCTTTTCATATATCGGTTGGCCATTTGTATTTCTTCCTGAGAGAAGTGTCTGTTCATGTCCTCTTCCCATTTTTTTTTATTGGATTGTTTGTTTGTTTGTTGAGTTTTATGAGTTCTTTGTATATTTTGGATATTAGGCCCTTATCTGAGCTGTTGTTTGAAAATATCATTTCCCATTTAGTTGGCTGTCTGTTTATTTTGTTATCAGTTTCTCCTGCTGAGCAAAAACTTCTTAGTCTGATGTAGTCCCATTCGTTTATTTTTGCCTTCACTTCCCTTGCCTTTGGAGTCAAATTCATAAAATGCTCTTTAAAACCAAGGTCCATGAGTTTAGAACCTGTGTCTTCTTCTATGTACTTTATTGTTTCAGGTCTTATATTTAGGTCTTTGATCCATTTTGAATTAATTTTAGTACAAGGGGACAAACTGTAGTCGAGTTTCATTCTTTTGCATGTGGCTTTCCAGTTTTCCCAGCACCATTTGTTGAAGAGGCTTTTTCTCCATTGTGTGTTGTTGGCCCCTTTATCAAAAATGATTTGACCATATATATGTGGTTTTATTTCTGGACTTTCTATTCTGTTCCATTGGTCTGAATGTCTATTTTTCTGCCAATACCATGCTATTTTGATTGTTGTGGCTCCATAATATAGTTTGAAGTGAAGTATTGTAATGCCCTTAGCTTTGTTCTTTTTCTTTAGGATTGCTTTGGCTATTCGGGGTTTTTTATAGTTCCATATAAATCTGATGATTTTTTGCTCCATTTCTTTAAAAAATGTCATTGGAATTTTGATGGGAATTGCATTAAATTTGTATATTGCTTTGGGTAATATGGCCATCTTGATTATATTTATTCTTCCTATCCAAGAGCAAGGAATATTCTTCCATCTCATTGTATCTTTTTCGATTTCCCTTAACAATGGTTTATAGTTTTCATTATATAAGTCCTTTACATTCTTTGTTATGTTTATTCCTAGGTCTTTTATTTTTTTTGATACAATTGTGAAGGGTATTATTTTTTTGAGTTCATTCTCAAATGTTTCAATGTTGGCATATAGAAAGGCTATGAACTTTTGTATGTTAATTTTGTATCCTGCGACCTTACTGTATTGGCTTATTGTTTCTAGTAGTCTTTTGTAGATTCTTTGGGGGTTATGATGTATAGGATCATATCTTCTGCAAAAACTGATACCTTTACTTATTCTTTTCCGATATAGATGCCTTTTATTTCTTTCTCTTGTCTGATTGCTCTGGCTAGAACCTCTAGTACCACATTAAATAAGAGTGGAGAGAGTGGATAGCTCTGTCTTGTTCCTGATTTAAGGGGGAAAGCCTTCAGTTTTGTGCCATTTAATACGATGTTAGCTGATGGTTTATCATATATGGCCTTTATCATGTTGAGATATTTTCCTTCTATACTCATTTTGTTGAGAGTCTTAAACTCCCTTGACCAGGCATGCCCAGGGTTTCAACCGGTGACCTCAGCATTTCCAGGTCGACGCTTTATCCACTGCGCCACCACACGTCAGGCAAAATTGTGTAGTATTTTATCGAATGCCTTTTCTGCATCTATTGATAAGATCATGTGGTTTTTGTTCTTTGTTTTGTTGATATGGTGTATTACATTAACCGTTTTACGTATGTTGAACCATCCTTAAGATTCTGGGATGAATCCCACTTGATCATGATGTATTATTTTTTTAATATGTTCTTGTATTCGATTTGCTAGTATTTTGTTTAGTATTTTAGAATCTGTATTCATTAGAGATATTGGTCTGTATTTTTTTTTTTTGTGCTGTTCTTGCCCGGTTTCAGTATGAGGGTTATGTTGGCCTCATAAAATGTGTTTGGAAGTATTGCTTCTTCTTCAATTTTTTGGAAGACTTTGAGTAGAATAGGAACCAAGTCTTCTTTGAATATTTGATAGAATTTGCTAGTATAACCATCTGGGCCTGGACTTTTATTTTTGGGGAGGTTTTTAATAGTTTTTTCTATTTCTTCCCTACTAATTGGTCTGTTTAGGCTTTCTGCTTCTTCTTGACTCAGTCAAGAAGGTTGTATTGTTCTAGAAATTTATCCATTTCTTCTAGATTGTTGAATTTGGTGGCATAAAGTTTTTCATAGTATTCTACAATAATTCTTTGTACATCTATGATGTCCGTGGTGATTTCTCCTTTCATTTTGGACTTTTTTTATATGAGTCCTTTCTCTTTTTTCCTTGGTAAGTCTTGCCAAGGGTTTGTCAATTTTGTTGATCTTTTCAAAGAACTAGCCCCTTGTTTTATTAACTTTTTCTATAGTTTTTCTGTTCTCTATTTCATTTATTTCTGCTCTGATTTTTATTATCTCCTCTCTTTGGCTGGTTTTGGGTTGTCTTTGTTCTTCTTTTTCTAGTTCCTTAAGGTGGGAAGTTAAGTGGTTCACTTGGGCTCTCTCTCGTTTGTTCATATAGGCCTGAAGTGATATGAACTTCCCTCTTATCACTGCTTTTGCTGCATCCCATAGATTCTGATATGTAGTATTGTCATTTTCATTTGTCTGTATATATCTTTTGATCTCTGTGCTTATTTCTTCTTTGACCCATTTATTTTTTAAAAGTATGTTGTTTAGTTCCACATTTTTGTGGGTTTTTTTCCCTCTTTTTTGCAGTTGAATTCTAGTTTCAAAGCTTTATGATCAGAAAATATGCTAGGTACAACTTCGATTTTTCTGAATTTGCTGATGTTGTTTTTGTGGCCCAACATATGGTCAATTCTTGAGAATGATCCATGTACACTGGAGAAAAATGTATACTCTGTCAGTTTGGGATGAAATGTCCTGTAGATGTCTATCATATCCAGGTGCTCTAGTGTTTTGTTTAAGGCCAATACATCTTTATTGATTCTCTGTTTGGATGACCTATCTAGAGCCGTCAGCGGTGTATTGAGTTCTCCAAGTGATTGTATATTTGTCAGTTTTTGTTTTAAGGTCAATACATAGCTGTCTTATATATTTTGGTGCTCCTTGGTTTGGTGCATATATATTAAGAATTGTTATGTCTTCTTGATTCAGCATCCCCCTTTTTTTTTTAATAAATTTTTATTAATGTTAATGGGATGACATTAATAATTCAGGGTACATATATTCAAAGAAAACATGTCTAGGTTATCTTGTCATTAAATTATGTTGCATACCCTTCACCCAGAGTCAGATTGTCCTCCATCACCCTCTATCTAGTTTTCTCTGTGCCCCTCCCCCTCCCCCTAACTCTCTCCCTCCCTCCCTCCTGCATCCTCCCTCCCCCCACCCCTGGTAACCACCACTCTCTTGTCCATGTCTCTTATTCTCGTTTTTATGTTCCACCAATGTATGGAATCATGTAGTTCTTGTTTTTTTCTGATTTACTTATTTCACTCTGTATAATGTTATCAAGATCCCACCATTTTGCTGTAAATGATCTGATGTCATCATTTCTTATGGCTGAGTAGTATTCCATAGTGTATATGTGCCACATCTTCTTTATCCAGTCTTCTATTGAAGGGCTTTTTGGTTGTTTCCATGTCTTGGCCACTGTGAACAGTGCTGCAATGAACATGGGGCTACATGTGTCTTTACGTATCAATGATTCTGAGGTTTTGGGATTCAGCATCCCCTTAATCATTATGAAATGACCATTTTTATCTTTGAGTACTTTTGCTGTCTTGTAGTCAGCATTATCAGATATGAGTATTGCTACGCCTAATTTTTTTTGGATGTTATTTGCTTGGAGTACTGTTTTCCAGCCTTTCACTTTGAATTTTTTTTTAACCTTGTTGCTTAGATGAGTTTCTTGTAGGCAGCATACAGTTGGATTTTCTTTTTTAATCCATTCGCTAATCTGTGCCTTTTTATTGGTGAGTTTAATCCATTTACATTTAGTGTAATTATTGACACTTGTGAGTTCCCTATTGCCATTTCATACATTGCTTTCTGTTAGTTTTTCTATATTTTGTTTTTGTTTGGTTGTATTCCATACATCTTTCCTCTGTTGCTATCTTTTTTAAATCATGTGCTCCTGTGGTGGTTTTTTCAATGGTGGTTACCATTAAATAATGAAAAGAGTTCCTACCCTGTTCATTAGGCCTCTCCTTTGACTACTAGTACATTACTTTAAAAGATAATTTGAAGGCTTAAACTGCCAAAATGTTTTTCTTTTATTGCCTTAGTTTAACTTTGTTTCCCAAGCTGGAAATATTAAATATGGTTTACTGAAACTGGCACATTTGACTTGTAGACAAATAAAATCTATTAATAACCTTCTCCTGAAGTTCATACCTATGGCATTAGAATAACTGATAGTCTTCTACAAGTATAGGTTTACTTATACAAAATATAGAGACACAGAGAACCATAGAAAATATAGATACACACAGAACCATGTACAAACATGGAGAGTATGTTTTGTGTCAGTGTCCTAGATATGTGACAATAATAATAATAATAATAATAATAAAAAGGTGAGTTATTCTGGATTTAGTTACCAAGTTGAAAGATAACAAAAGTGAATCCTAGAATCACCAACTGTACTTCTCCTGCCAATACTGAACATAGTAACCAATCCAAGAACTATTACTTTTTATGATATTTAGTGATTAAGAAAAATCCTGCCTGATAAAAATTAATAATAATAAACTCCAAGATGGTGAGAGATTTTATATGGTTTGTCTGCTGTCATATATGGTGTGGTGTGCACAGAATAGTGCCTGGCATATAACAGATGGTCAATAAATTATTTGTTGAAATGAAAGGGAGCAGAGGCTCGGCTGAGGGAGAGAGTCAGATTATTGAGAATGGATCACAGAATGCTTTAACAGAAGTATCCAGTAGGGAACGTTTTTAGTAAACTAGTGTCTCTTTTGACGCTAACTTTACCAGCTTCACTGTTACCTTTTTCCTCAAAAAAGCATACTTTTTTGGTAGTATAATGTATCAGGAAATAAGTTACAAGACAAAGCCAAACAGTTCTAAAATTGAAAGGATCTAAATAAGAATAGTTTCAAGTTAATCAAAGTGAATTTTTCAGAGCAATAAGTACCACAACTGGAACGAAAGCCAGTAAATAAAATGTTGCTTTTATCCCAATTGACATTAAAATGTACTGAATGACAAATCCAATCAAGTTATTTTTTACTCTTCTTTCTAGCTCAAATAAGCTGTTTGGGACTTAACAGTTCAAGATGCTCAATGGCTTCACAAAGTAATGTCCACTCTAAACATAGATCAATGATGGAATAAAAACAAAGCAAAAAAAAGGGGAGATAAAAATTACAGCTAGGGTCAAATACAATCAAAAACTTTTGTGAACCAGAAATGGAATAAAAATCAACACTGGGCAGGTGCTAAAGCAGTGATCTTGTTGGGCTATGGTAATGGAGGTATGCTGAGACATCAGAAGTTAAGGTTCCTCTGTGGTAAAGAGAAATGAAAATGTTTCACAGGAGATGGGGGTCTACAGGTGGCATATGTTGCTACCTTCCCACCTCAACTTCCTAAGAAAAAGACTGATATAGTTTCTGCCAACTGTTGCCTGTGTTAGCATGTTATGGATCTGTAAGACTTGGTAAGTGAAAATTCAAATATAGCCTCCTGACCAGAAACTGAGTCAAGTCACCATTTGGCTCTAAGACTAGATTGACCATACCCCCAATAGTACTATAATATTATAAATCTGAGTTCCAACAAGGAGCTTCTAAGTTCTGAGTGGAAGCTACTGCAATATTATTAAACAAGTATAGGCAGATGAAAGGGGGAAGGAGGAAAGGAGAGAGAAGAAAGGATAAAATAAAACAAAAAACCTGCCACTCAAAACGAGCCTGCCAACTATTATTTTGATACACAAGAGTAAATCTAACTCAACTAGAAGGCAATAAATAAAGTCAATAATTTGAACAATAATGTGCTCCATAAATGAATTTCATAAAACAATCTGACAAAGATCTTAATAAGAGTATGTTAATGCCTAGAGATTAATAAAAAATTATCAATAAAAAGAACAGTGTCTATAAAATATTCACAGTCAGAGCTGAAATAAGAATAGGTAAATACAAAGAAACACAAACTTTAAAATTAAAAAGTGAAGTTACCAAAATGAGAAGATACAATAAATGAGATCACTTTAGATTAAAATCAAAGAATTAATGAAAAGGTAGAGAGTACTGAGGAGCTCACCCAAAATGCAACACAGAAAGATAAGGCCAAATATTTTGAAAGAACATTTATCAATTTCTAACCAACTTAAAAAAAAATAGAAAAAAGCAAAAAAACATTAACAAATTTTAAAAAATATACTCCTAAATTAACTAAAAAATTAATTAATAATTGAAATCACTATATTTAGAACTAAATGACAACAAAAGTACCAAAATTTATTGAAGAGCTGTGACAAGTGATACTTCAAGGTAAATTTATAGACTTGACTTACTTAGAAAACTAAATATACTGCTCACAAAAATTAGGGGATATTTCAAAATAAATATGAAGCTATAAAATATCCCCTAATGTTTGTGAGCAGTATATAAAAAAAAATTCAAAAGTTAAATAAAGATAAAAACATAAATTTGCTAGAAAAAATACACAATAAAAAATAGGATAAAATATTTAGTGGGTAAAATAAACACCGTAAATAAAACTATAGGCATTTTTCTTTGAAAATATCAGTAAAATAAGTAAATGCTGAGAAAGGGTATAAACAGTATTGGGTATAAAATGAAAAACAAATTTATTGGTATAACTGATGTCACTTTAAAAAATAATCATAAAGACCTCCCCAAATTCATATTAACAAATTTAAAAGCTATAGGTGTGTGTGTGTGTGTGTGTGTGTGTGTGTGTGTGTGTTGATACAAAGAGAATGTGTTTATGGCATGTGAGAAAAAACAGCACAACTGATGTTAAAATTAAATAGAAAATTTTAAATTTAATAATCTAGTAATAATTAACTAAATTAGATTCACAATACAAAAGTACCTTGGCTCAGAAAAAAATAAAAAATTAAAACAGTTGTTTTGAAGAACACTGCAGAACATGACACTGTCTTTCTCCACCACTTAGAACATTTAATCACAAAATCTAAGGTACCTAAGAATAACCTAGGAAATTTATGACAGTGACAAACCATCAGGAATAACTTCAGAAATTTATTACAATGGCAGACTTTCAGGTTTCATCAAGGGAAATTCTATTTCTAAAATTCTGAAATAACTTCATTTTTAACAATCATTCCAGGTAACTCTGATAAAGTTGATCCTCAAACCACATTGTGAGAAATACTGCTTTAGGACATATGACCTGACAACATCTATTAATAAAAGCTCAGTTTGTCTTCCTAATTATGATGAATACATCCCACAGGTGTATGTATAGGGGTAAAGTGAGGTATAAATTCCGTGGTACCAACAGAATTAATAACTAAACAATAACAAAAGAACTATTAGAAAAAGCATACACCCATTTTTTCAGACTACATTTTTTTCCTATTGAATATATAGACTTA
Source organism: Saccopteryx bilineata (assembly GCF_036850765.1). Classification (NCBI taxonomy): domain Eukaryota; kingdom Metazoa; phylum Chordata; class Mammalia; order Chiroptera; family Emballonuridae; genus Saccopteryx; species Saccopteryx bilineata. The sequence goes on along the minus strand of NC_089493.1, from coordinate 218,043,718 downwards.
AGTTCCCTAAGATTTAAGAGCATAACCAAGCTTTCCTGTCCATATTAGAGAGCAATACTGTCCAAATAGGTTACAGAGATTTCCCTCAGTCCACTGCTACCAATAAGGACCCAGGGGTACAGAAGAAATTGGGAGTGGGCATTGGAAAGAGATGAAAAGCCCAGAACTACTCACCCCCAGGGAGTAGTGAGTAAAACTATCACTCTGCGAAAGAAGGGAAGACCTTAGCTCCCACATCTAGAGCAGCTGACTGGCCGGCATTTTGGGGGTATCAGCTAGCAAGGCATTGCTAAAAGATGATGAGAGGGGCTGCACTAAATATGCCCCTGCCTCCCTCTCCCATGTGGCTTACTTACTATTACAAGAGTCCCCAAGAATCTAAATACAGCTACAGAAACAGGCCATGGGAGTCCAGAATTGACAGATTTAGTTTCTACCACCCAACAGAATGGGGCTCAATTCAGCTATGATCAAACAGGGTTATATTTCTCAGATATCTGTGAGTAGACAGAGATTCATACCCTCTACAAGTAAAAGGATATTTCCAAGCTGAAGGAACTAAATAAAACCTGAGAGGGTCAGAAGGCGGGGCATTTACAGGAAATAGCAAGCATACGGCATTGCTTATACAGTGGGGGAACAAAGCTGAAAACTGAAACCTTTAAAGTTCCAACTTTAAGCTAAAGGTACAGGCAACCATCACAGGTTCGCAAATTGGGAATGGGGTGTGCAGTCAAAGAAACATACTCAGGGAAACATAATGTGTAGAAAAAGAACAATTAGTATGAAAAATGTATTTGACAGAGAAGATGGGGGACTGGGAGAAAAGTAAGTAGGCTGCCTCTTGCAATAACAAAAGATCATTTGGATTGGATGAAAGTACACACATTTGGGTGTGTGTGTGTGTGTGTGTGTGTGTGTATAAAACTCCAAAGATGATTCAGACCCATTAAGCCTCTGTCAAATGGACCCTTCATGTGTTGTCATTTAATTCTCAAAACAAGTCCATACATAGGTCACATTTTTCTCATATGAACATGAGGAAACGGCCTCAACAAGGTTAAAGAACTTCCTGAAGTGCTTGTAGAACCATACCTCTTGCCTAAACAATTGCAAAACTACTTAAACTAGTCTTCCTACTTTCATCCCAACTCCATATAGTCTAGATTCCCCTCAGAATTTAGAGTGACCTTCTGAAAAGTGAAGTGCCAGCTTAGTTTGCTCTTCTGCACAAACCTGGCCTATGACTTCCCACCCTGTTTGAAGGGAAATCCTAATTAGACCCTTTCAGATGACTGACTTTCCCCACTACAACTCTCTCTAATATCCCTGTTCCTAGAAGAAATCTCAGGACTGCTCGCTTTTCCTTTTATCAGGAATACCCCCACCCCATTATATGCATGTTTTTCTTCTCATTTCCTTCACATGTCTCCACAAATGAACCTTCTCAGAGAGACTTCCTCGGCCCCTCCCATATGCAATAGCTCGGCCTCTACTACTCTCAGTCCTTTCACTCCTGGTTCACTCTACCTCCTGCACCTAACCCCAACCTAGTGTGCACCCTGCCCACCACCCAAGCAGAAACACTACAAACAAAGAGATTTGGTCTATAAATTCACTGCTCTAAACTAAATCAGGGGAACAGGGTCTGGCACCTAATATGCACTCAAGAAATAAGTGAACTGATGGAGTCAGGTCTCTAACTCTGATATAAAAAAAATTGAAAAATCATGCTTGTTAGATAAACCAACCAATTTTAATTTGCAGTACATTTTTAATGTCCAGTTATAATCTCTGATAACAGAACTTGAAATCATCTGAAAATTCAATGCCAAGTGTGACTATTTCTGATCACATGTCACTAAGAAAAGGCTCTCCATAGTCTGGTCATTGTCATTTTTATGTCTGCCTGCATGCATGTATACACCATACTCTGACCCTACAGTCTCAAATGATTTTGGAATCTGAAACCTCTACCTAACACTAATCATCATTTTTTGGTAATATTTTATTCTATTGATATTTAATATTCTCAACAATTAACAACTGGTATATACTTAGTGATCTATATGATTATATCCAGGAGAAAATATATCGGGGACACAATTTTAAAGGTAGTAGTAGTAGAATTTAGTGAACATTTGATAACAAAGATCGTATTTTTTTAACAAATTAATGTCTCCACAAAACAGTAGTGAGAAAAACAAGGTATTAAAACATTTGGAGTGACGTCAAGGAAATGGCGCCGTGAGAAGCGCGTCCGACAGCTCTCCCCTAAATCACAACAAATTTATCAACTAGAAACAGAAAAATTTATCCTCGGAGCATTCCGGAGTTCCACACAAACTGAAAGCAAAAGGACTGTTATCACTTGAATCTGAGAGACGAGGGTGTGGAGGAAGCTACCGCAGCGACGCTCATTCAAGCCGCCAGGGAGTGCGCCCGCGGTGAGTCAGCCCATATACTTGGGAACCGCAAGCCGCCGCGAGCCCGCGAGCTGCCACGAACCCCCGCGAACCGCCACCGCGAGCGGCCGCCACGAGCCGCCGCGCGCGCGCCCGGTCCGGTTGAGCACTGCTGACGTTCCCAGCGGCCCGCACACTGCGAGTGGGGGTCGCCGGCCACCGGTGTCCTGAGCGCCCCATTCGCGTGCGTGCCTTGGGCATTCCACGCGCCCAGGGCGCCCTACTGGCCCGCACACCCAGGGGGCTCCATTATCCTGCACCTGGGGCGGTCCAGCCACCAGCGGCGGGCGATCGGGAGAGGCTTGGGAGATTCTCTCCGTGGGCGGGGCACCTCACCCAGCCATTCAAGCTAACAATCAAGCGTTGGGGGAGGGGTGCGCGCAGGCAGCCTAAAATACCTTCGGAAACACAGCTGCGACCCAATCACTGAAATTAGCTTAACCCATAAAATCTGCGCACCCTCGGTTCTAATTGATAAGATCTCTCTCAGTTCAGCGATCCAAGACAAGAGGCGTGATATTTTTAGTGCCTCTCGCTAAAGGGGCGGGGGCAACTTCTGATTGATAGAGCCTCCATATTCAGGGATAAACGCTAACAAGAAGGACTTGGCAGATAATAAAGTCTATGCTACACTAGTCGTAAGCAGAGACTAGTGCCTCTTCTTCCCTGCAAAAACAGGCTACAAAGTGTGGAAAGCCTGGGTTGAGAGGTCCAACTAAATGATAGGCGCTGAACAGTCACCTTGACAACAATTGACTCCCACCCCCGCCTGATTACACTGGAGGCCCTGACTCTCAGAGCCTTTCCCAAAGCCTTGCACTGAGTGGAGATAGAGTGGGGATTTCCCAGCTCTTTGAGCCTCTTACTCCCCAGGCAGAAGCAGTTGCAGCCTTATAGCTGGATCACCAGGCTGCTAATTCAGAAAGGGGGGACTAGGAGAGAGAATCCAGGAAAGCAAACTCTCTCATCGTTGGACCCTGCAAACGCCAACAAGCCTTTACTTCCAGCAAGACTAAAGCCAATTATATGACATTGCCATAGAAACCCATCAACTGCAAATCCCTAACTAAGAGTGACACAGGGGCAGAGCCTGGGGTATAGAGTCACCGACTAGGAAGAGGGAGAGAAAAGAAAAAGGAAGAAGTTAACCTCTCAAAATCAAGAAAAACCCACAGACTTTACAACTTGATCCACTAATTTTTTTTTGTTGTTGTTGTTGTTGCTTGTTTCTTCTATCTTTCTGCCTTTATTTCCTCCACCTCGGTCCTTCTATTCTCTGCCCATCTTATGCTTCCCCTTTCTTGAACTACATTACCCATGAGTGTTGCATTTTATTTTTCTTCTTCATCCTCACCCTCCTTTAAGGTTATACTCCAAAACACTTAACTCTCACTCTCTCCTCTTTTGTTTTTTTTTTTGTCTTGCTTTATTTTGTTTTTTTCTCCTCCTATTTTATTTCTTCCTTCGTTTTTCTCTTTTTCTTATTTTTTCCTTTCTATTCGTTTTTTCTTTTCTCATTTTACTTTCCTCCCATATAATCCTCAATCACGAACAAATTAGTTAATTTGGGACTCAAGGCTTTTTTTTGGTTTTATTTCTCTTTTTTGCTTTTGTTTTTATTTTTTTTTCTCTTGTTTGTTTATTTTTGTGGCATTTTGGGTCCTCCCAACCCAAGGTCTCCATTGTATTTAGTCTTCGCTCCACTTAATACAACAGATTTTTACTTATTATTTTTATTTTTTCTTCTTTATTATTCTTTTTTGGTCCTTTTTTCTGATTCCCTCTTATCCCTCTCATTATATCTCTTAGTTGACCATCACTTACAAGCAAATCATCTTATGCTTGTCTAAGATTTTCTTCCTTTTTTTTTTTTTTTTTTTTTTTTTTTTTTTGCATTTAGTAGGTCCCTACTCCCTTTTTTTGCCCCTTGAGCTCTTCACCCCAAATCAGGCCCTCCATTATAGGCACGATATTTCCCTGAGGAGGGGAGAGGAGGGAAAGAGAAGAGAGAAAAAAGGGGGAAATAATAAATTATTACTGTTTTTTTTTGTGGGGTGTTTTACCCTTTTTTTTTTTTTTTCTTTTTACTCTTTATTAATTCTAATTAGTGCTATCAATAAGACCACCCTCAGATGCCGATAAGAAAGAGGAAATAGAATATTATGGATACAAAAGAAAGAGAGGTAACACAAATAGATGTGGAAAAATCTATGGAGAAAAGACTTAACATATTGGAAGCCTTGGAGCTAAATGACAGAGAATTTAAAATAGAAATCTTAAAAATACTCAGAGATATACAAGAAAACACAGAAAGGCAATATAGGGAGATCAGAAAACAACTCAATGAACACAATATATTACCAAAAAAATTGAAACTATAAAAACAAATCAAACAGAAATGAAAAACTCAATTCACGAGCTGAAAAACGAGGTAACAAGCTTAGCTAACAGAACAGCCCAGATTGAAGATAGGATTAGTGAAATAGAAGACAAACAACTTGAGGCACAACAGAGAGAAGAAGAAAGAGACTCAAAAATAATAAAAAATGAGAAACCCTACAGGAATTGTCTGACTCCATCAGAAAGAATAACATAAGAATAATAGGTATATCAGAGGGAGAAGAGAAAGAAAATGGAATGGAGAATATACTCAAACAAATAATAGACGAGAACTTCCCAAGCCTGTGGAAGGAACTAAAGCCTCAAATTCAAGAAGCAAACAGAACACCAAGTTTTCTTAACCCCAACAAACCCACTCCAAGGCACATCATAATAAAGATGACACAAACCAATGACAAAGAAAAAATTCTCAAGGCAGCCAGGGAAAAGAAGAGTACAACATATAAAGGAAGGCCTATTAGATTATCATCAGATTTCTCAGCAGAAACTCTACAAGCTAGAAGAGAGTGGACCCCAATATTTAAAGCCCTGAAAGAGAGGAACTTTCAGCCAAGAATACTATACCCATCAAAGCTATCCTTCAAGTATGAAGGAGATATAAAAACATTCACAAATACAGAAAAGATGAGAGAATTTATCAACAGAAAGCCCCCACTCCAGGAAATACTAAGGGGAGTTTTCCAACCAGATTCAAAGAACAAAAGAAAACAACACCACAAGTAACAGCTCCACCAAGAACACAATAAAACCAAACTTAAACTGTGACAACAAAGGAAAAAAAGGGGGGAGAGGATGGAGATTAACAGTAGCAAAGGATGATGAAGTGCAGAAATACTTATAAGATAGGGTACTACAATGAATATGGTAGGTACCCTTTTCATTACTTAATGGTAACCACCCTTAAAAAAACCACCACAAAAACACTTGACTTAAAAAAGGTAGCAACAGAGGAAAGAAGTATGGAACACAAACAAACAAAAACAAATGATAGAAAAACAAAAGAGAAGAATCAAACTAGATACAAAACTAACAGAAAGCAATTTATAAAATGGCAGTAGGGAACCCACAAGTGTCAATAATTACACTAAATGTAAATGGATTAAACTTACCAATAAAAAGACACAGAGTAGCAGAATGGATTAAAAAAGAAAATCCAACTATATGCTGCCTACAAGAAACACATCTAAGCAACAAGGATAAAAACAAATTCAAAGTGAAAGGCTGGAAAACAATACTCCAAGCAAACAACACCCAAAAAAAAGCAGGCGTAGCAATACTCATATCTAATAATGCTGACTACAAGACAGAAAAAGTACTCAGAGACAAAAATGGTCATTTCATAATGATTAAGGGGAAGTTGAATCAAGAAGACATAACAATCCTTAATATATATGCACCAAACCAAGGAGCACCAAAATATATAAGACAGCTACTTATTGACCTTAAAACAAAAACTAACAAAAATACAATCATACTTGGAGACCTCAATACACCGCTGACGGCTCTAGATCGGTCATCCAAACAGAGAATCAATAAAGATATAGTGGCCTTAAACGAAATACTAGAACACCTGGATATGATAGACATCTACAGGACACTTCATCCCAAAGCGACAGAGTATACATTTTTCTCTAGTGTACATGGAACATTCTCAAGAATTGACCATATGTTGGGCCACAAAGACAATATCAGCAAATTTAGAAAAATTGAAATTGTACCAAGCATATTTTCTGATCATAAAGCCTTGAAACTAGAATTCAACTGCAAAAAAGAGGGGGAAAAACCCACAAAAATGTGGAAACTAAACAACATACTTCTAAAAAATGAATGGGTCAAAGAAGAAATAAGTACAGAAATCAAAAGATATATACAGACAAATGAGAATGAAAATACGACATATCAGAATCTCTGGGATGCAGCAAAAGCAGTAATAAGAGGAAAGTTCATATCACTTCAGGTCTATATGAACAAACAAGAGAGAGCCGAAGTAAACCACTTAACTTCACACCTTAAGGAACTAGAAAAAGAAGAACAAAGACAACCCAAAACCAGCCGAAGAAAGGAGATAATAAAAATCAGAGCAGAAATAAATGAAATAGAGAACAGAAAAACTATAGAAAAAATCAATAAAACAAGGAGCTGGTTCTTTGAAAAGATCAACAAAATTGACAAACCCTTGGCAAGACTCACCAAGGAAAAAAGACACAGGACTCAAATAAATAAAATCCAAAATGAAAGAGGAGAGATCACCACAGACATCATAGAAATACAAAGAATTATTGTAGAATACTATGAAAAATTATATGCCACCAAATACAACAACCTAAAAGAAATGGATAAATTCCTAGAACAATACAACCTTCCTAGACTGAGTCATGAAGAAGCAGAAAGCCTAAACAGACCAATCAGCAGGGAGGAAATAGAAAAAACTATTAAAAATCTCCCCAAAAATAAAAGTCCAGGCCCAGACGGTTATACTAGTGAATTCTATCAAACATTCAAAGAAGACTTGGTTCCTATTCTACTCAAAGTCTTCCAAAAAATTGAAGAAGAAGCAATACTTCCAAACACATTTTATGAGGCCAACATAACCCTCATACCAAAACCTGGCAAGGATGGCACAAAGAAAGAAAACTACAGACCAATATCTCTAATGAATACAGATGCTAAAATACTAAACAAAATACTGGCAAACCGAATACAACAACATATTAAAAAAATAATACATCATGATCAAGTGGGATTCATCCCAGAATCTCAAGGATGGTTCAACATACGCAAAACGGTTAACGTAATACACCATATCAACAAAACAAAGAACAAAAACCACATGATCTTATCAATAGATGCAGAAAAGGCTTTTGATAAAATACAACACAATTTTATGTTTAAGACTCTCAACAAAATGGGTATAGAAGGAAAATATCTCAACATGATAAAGGCCATATATGATAAACCATCAGCCAACATCCTATTAAACGGCATAAAACTGAGGACTTTCTACCTTAAATCAGGAACAAGACAGGGTTGTCCACTCTCTCCACTCTTATTCAACGTGGTGCTAGAAGTTCTGGCCAGAGCAATCAGACAAGACAAAGAAATAAAAGGCATCCATATCGGAAAAGAAGAAGTAAAGCTATCACTTTTTGCTGATGATATGATCCTATACATCGAAAACCCGAAGGACTCCACAAAAAGATTATTAGAAACAATAAACCAATACAGTAAGGTCGCAGGATACAAAATTAACATACAAAAGTCCATAGCCTTTCTATATGCCAACAATGAAATATTAGAAAACGAACTCAAAAAAATAATCCCCTTCACGATTGCAACAAAAAAAATAAAATACCTAGGAATAAACATAATAAAGAACGTAAAGGACTTATATAATGAAAATTACAAAGCATTGTTAAGGGAAATCGAAAAAGATACAATGAGATGGAAAAATATTCCTTGTTCTTGGATAGGAAGAATAAATATAATCAAAATGGCCATATTACCCAAAGCAATATACAAATTTAATGCAATTCCCATCAAAATCCCTATGAGATTTTTTAAAGAAATGGAACAAAAAATCATCAGATTTATATGGAACTATAAAAAACCCCGAATAGCCAAAACAATCCTAAGGAAAAAGAATGAAGCTGGGGGCATTACAATACCTGACTTTAAACTATATTATAGGGCCACGATAATCAAAACAGCATGGTATTGGCAGAAAAATAGACACTCAGACCAATGGAACAGAATAGAAAGCCCAGAAATAAAACCACATATATATAGTCAAATAATCTTTGATAAAGGGGCCAACAACACACAATGGAGAAAAGAAAGCCTCTTCAACAAATGGTGTTGGGAAAACTGGAAAGCCACATGCAAAAGAATGAAACTCGACTACAGCCTGTCCCCGTGTACTAAAATTAATTCAAAATGGATCAAAGACCTAAATATAAGACCTGAAACAATAAAGTACATAGAAGAAGACATAGGTACTAAAATCATGGACCTGGGTTTTAAAGAACATTTTATGAACTTGACTCCAATGGCAAGAGAAGTGAAGGCAAAGATAAATGAATGGGACTACATCAGAATTAAAAGTTTTTGCTCAGCAAGAGAAACTGATATCAAAATAAACAGACAGCCAACTATATGGGAACTGATATTTTCAAACGACAGCTCAGATAAGGGCCTAATATCCAAAATTTACAAAGAACTCATAAAATTCAACAACAAACAAACAAGCAATCCAATAAAAAAATGGGAGGAGGACATGAACAGACACTTCTCCCAGGAAGAGATACAAATGGCCAACAAATATATGAAAAGATGCTCAGCTTCATTAGTTATTAGAGAAATGCAAATCAAAACTACAATGAGATACCACCTCACCCCTGTTAGATTAGCTATTATCAACAAGACGGGTAATAGCAAATGTTGGAGAGGCTGTGGAGAAAAAGGAACCCTCATTCACTGTTGGTGGGAATGTAAAGTAGTACAACCATTATGGAGGAAAGTATGGTGGTTCCTCAAAAAACTGCAAATAGAACTACCTTATGACCCAGCAATCCCTCTACTGGGTATATACCCCAAAACCTCAGAAACATTGATACGTGAAGACACATGTAGCCCCATGTTCATTGCAGCACTGTTCACAGTGGCCAAGACATGGAAACAACCAAAAAGCCCTTCAATAGAAGACTGGATAAAGAAGATGTGGCACATATACACTATGGAATACTACTCAGCCATAAGAAATGATGACATCAGATCATTTACAGCAAAATGGTGGGATCTTGATAACATTATAAGGAGTGAAATAAGCAAATCAGAAAAAAACAAGAACTACATGATTCCATACATTGGTGGAACATAAAAATGAGACTAAGAGACATGGACAAGAGTGTGGTGGTTACCAAGGGTGGGGGGGGAGGGAGGACATGGGAGGGAGGGAGGGAGAGAGTTAGGGGGAGGCGGAGGGGCACAGAGAACTAGATAGAGGGTGATGGAGGACAATCTGACTTTGGGCGAGGGGTTTGCAACATAATTTGATGACAAAATAACCTAGACATGTTTTCTTTGAATATATGTACCCTGATTTATTAATGTCATCCCATTACCATTAATAAAAATTTATTAAAAAAAAAAAAAAAAACATTTGGAAGTGTTTTCTTTTTCATTTTTTAACCGCATCTTCCCTGCAAGTAGGGACTGAGTGTAAAAACCCTTAGCTTAGAAACAAAAACAGAAAAGATAAGTATCCATGTTGGAGTATTCTGGGCATTCTGAGAAGAGAGTTTGGAAAGAGTGCCTCCTAGGGGGTAGACTTGCTCAATGTTCAATTGACAAGATGGAAAAGTACTTTTTACAGGAAAACAAAATGGGATAGTTGGGAAATCATCCTCCCCGGGGGGAAAAAAATCACAGCTTTGCAAACTCATTTCCTAGCAAGTCACCATTTCCTTTCATTTTCTCACCTGCTAAGATGATTACATACAGATTTATCACAAGGAAAATCAGCTAAACTGTCTAACAATGCTTAAGAAATCCTTTCTAGAAAGTGGAAAATTTATGTAAGAAAAATAAAATGAGAAAGGCGTTGAGTTCTTCATGGTTCTACTTGTTATTGCAACTTCGTACCTCTGCTCCTATGAATCACTTATTTTACGACCACTAAATATTCAATTACTTTTAAGATTTCAGGCGCCCAAATGAAAATCACCAACAAACTGACAATGATTTTTGAATTTGAGTTTTGTTTGAGTTAATATGTAGCAAAGGATTTTCAAGCATATGCCCTTCCAGATATAGTTATTTCATGTCTGTCCATCAGCTAATCATGGACTAATCAAACAAGTAGGAATGGACAATGATTAAAATATTTATCTTAAGATATTATGTTGTCTATTTAATTGCATGTTTGTTGAAACACTCTCTATTTTCCATATTTCAATTTAATCATTTCTATAACATTTAGTGCAAAAGCACTGACAATAGCAGAGTCATTTTTTAACAATTTATGATTTAAAATTTTTTTCTAATTTCTAAATAGAATTGTACTTCTCCTAGAAAAGCAAACTTTTTTTTTTTTTGGTCTAGTGAAATGTATCAATTTGGATAGCAATGCAAGAAGTGAACTAAGAAAAAAATTTTACAGAATTTCAATTAAGTGAGCTAGATACATCCTGGATTAAACCACTAACTTTTTGGATAATTGCTTCCTTTCACGTAAGACTCCACTTAAATCTTCACTATCTCCCCATTAATGGTAAAACTGCAAGCTTCTTAACTACCTGCCCCTTAGTAACTAGCTATTGCTTACCAGTCCAATCTCATCTTCTACTTCTGCCCAGTGTTGCTTTACATTCCAGTCACCTTCAACTACTGTTTGATCCTCTTTCTCCATCACCACAGTCTGTCAGGGCTACCTGCTCTTACCAATGCTACTTGCTCCACGTGGACAAGTATGTCTTCTTCTCCTCCTTCACTTCACCTATCAAAAGTCAACTAAATTCTTCAGTTCTCAGCTCAGCTATCATCTATGCCAAGTCATCATGAGAGGAACGAAGCGGCCCCTTCTCTGCGTTCTCACAGCACACGCCCGTAAGACTTAGCATTGTCACTCTGCACTAAAGGGCTTGTTCAGGTTTCTCTTTCTCAGTCAGGCGCTGCTCCTCCCTCACTCCCAGCTCCATGCTTTGCCCATAGTGAACACTCTGCAAGTGTTTATTGAGCTATGTAGTCTACACTATATAGGTTCTCACACTGAAATGATATATCTTTAAAACCTAGGTAAAATTATTACTAGATTTGACACCATAGCATTTCCTCATTACCATAAAAGGAGCCATTTATAAAAGTGCAAGGCCAAGTTGATTAGGCCAATAACTTGGGGAATTTTACAGTACAGTTAAAAGAGAAAATTTCTGCCGTTAAAAAGATATACTATCTTTTATATACATTATACTAAATCTTACTCTGACATTTGTTTATGAAAATATTCTTTTAGCTAATGGCTCCTTTAGAGGCACAACAAAAGATTCTGAACACAAACTGTAACTTATTCCATCCACCTTATGTGTTATATGTAATGCTCACAGATTTAAAAGAACATGGTCTGAAAGGGACAAAAATGCTTCTATTTCTTTTTTTTAAACATTTGTTTTTAAAAATTATTTACCAGTGGATTTAAGAGAGATAAAGAGAGAAAGGGAGAGAGAGTGAGAGAGAGACGGTGAGAGGGACAGGAAGCATTCATTTATTATTCCACTTAGCTGTTCACTCATTGGTTGCTTCCCATATGTGCCTGGACAGGGGCTTGAAGCCATAACCTTGGCATTTGGGGACAATGCTCTAAATCACTGCGCTAACTGATCAGGGGAATGCTTCTATTTCTTATGGAGATAAATAATTCAGTTGGTTAGTGCTGAATATACCCATATTGCAAGCATGATTTCTTATAAGATTGTATATTTTCAGAGAAGATAAAATAAAGCACAAATCTGGTTCCTCAGTAGAAATGCACTGAGAGGCACTATGTAACAGATGCTCTGCACCAGGTTTTGAGGGCTCCACACCTAACAAGATTCAGTTCCTCTAAGAGAAACTCAAAGTCTACAAGAGACAGTGCATCAAGAAGCTTATATATGTATGTATACTATCTCTAAAGCCTGACACCAGAAATATCAGATCACATGGAAGTTAGTTACAAATTCTGTGGCTGGTTCAGTAGGTCAGGCGGGGCCCAATATTCTGTATTTCTAACCAGTTTCCAACTGAATGCCAGTGTTGCTGGTCTGCAGACCTCATTCTGAGTGGTGAAGGTTTCACTATTCAGCAACACAGGTAAAGGTAAAGCAGCAATAGACTGTTTCAGTGGAAGATGTCTAGGAAAGCCACTGACAGGAGGTGACAAATGTACAGGATAAAAGGAGAAAGAGCTTTAGTCACAGGAAATTTCAAAAACAAAGATATAGAGCTTTAAAATGACATAATGTGGTTAAATGACAGTGAGCTGGCAAAAGTGCTCAAAGTATAGAATATACAGAAAAAGTGCTCGGAGACAAAGTGAGAAGAGTAACCTAGGCAGGTTATGACTGCCCTATACATTTGCCATGCGTCGTGGAGTTTATCTGCTAAGCACTGTAGACCTCAGAGGGATACTGGACTTTATTTATTTTTATTGAATATACTTGACATAATAACATTGTGTAAATTTAAAATATACAACGTATAAATATGGTACATTTATATAGTATGATTGCCTCTGTAGCAATATTCAGTACCTCCATCATCTTGTATAATTATCCCCTTTGTATTGGTTGGGATAATAAAGTTTGAGTCTCTTAGCAAGTTTGATGATTGTCGTATAATATTGTTGTCTCTATTCATTATACATACTTTGTAGACCTTTTTAATTTTATTGAAGGGTAATAACAGAACAACAGTATTTTAGAAAGATACTTGTGACATTAGTATGGGAGATGGATTGAGAGAAATAAACATAACCAAGCAAAAGGGTATCCGAACTAGTTAAGCAGGAAATGTTGAAGCCTTGGACTACAGCAGTGTCATTTAAATGGAGTTAGAAAGAGAAGGTCTGGAAAGACATTTATGAAACTACATGTGAAAAGACATGGAACCATCCACCAAACTATACATCCCATACTTTCACATAGTTATGGCTGGGGGGGCTGCCTGCTTGGAGACCATGTTTCTTGGACCCCATGCAGCCAGCAGAATGTGAGTAAAAGTGATTTAAACAACTTAGGCCTTGCTTAAGAGTCAATGTTCGATACCAGATTTCCAAAATCCCCTCTCTCACTGGCTGGAATGGTGACCTTGGAAGTCATACACTGAAGATGGGAAAGGCTTTAGATAGTTATAGCTATAGTTTAACTATCTAAAGCGCTGTATGGAATAGAGCTGCCCATTGACCTTGGCACTTCTCTCAGACTTGTATGACAAAACAACTTCAGTGGTTTAAATCTTATTTGTAATGCATCCTGTTCCAGCAGCTTAGTTTTTACACTTAGCCCCTGGATGATTTAGTGATGTGAGTATCTGCAAAGAGTAAAGAGCACTAGGAATTTCAGAATGGCTAAATTTAACAGCGTGGACCACAGAGTTGATGGTGTGCCCTTATTCAAATTAAAGAAAAGCAGATGAAAATGTAGGTCTAAGAAGATTATGAACTCAATTTGGAGGGGTGAAGTCTGAGCTACTTGCTAGTCATCCTACTGCAGATACCCTGTAAGTTTTTAGACAAGGAGGCCTAGATCTCAGGAGAACACAAGAGCTTAGAAGCTATACAAGGTGAGGAATAAATAGGGAAGTGAGTAGAAGAGGTAATAGTGACGGAAAATAGAAAACAGTATCACAAAACTTTTTAAAAAGCAGAAAAGAGGACAAATCTCATAAAACAATGTCAAGTGAAAAATACAAAACCAGATGCTAAACAGTATGCACATTATGATATCACTTATATAAAAGTTGAAAGCATGTATAAATACGACATGCTTACCGGGAGCACACGTGTTCAATGGGACAAACATGTACACTCATGAGAATGGTAAGTGCTAAGTGTCTGTGTGCTCAGGGAGGGTATTAAATAAGGAACAGACAGGGAGCTCAAACTCTGTTGATAATGTTGTGTTTATTACTCCGGGAGGGGGAACATGAGTGCTCACATTTTAGAGTTTACATGTTTCTTAATAAAAATTTGAAACTAATTAAAGTGATAAAAACAAAAGAGAGAGAGCTTCACAAAGTAGGACGTGGGAGACAATATCAAAGGAAGATGAGACTGGAAAAACAATTAGATGTGGCGAGGGACAGTTTAATGACACAAGAAAAAATTTTATAAGTACAGAACTTGGGTAGATTTCTTTTAAAGGAGTAAAATTCCATGTTTATATTTTAAACATTAACTATGCTATTTCTGTTAAGTTATTCATGGTATAGAATACTGTATACTTGTTTCCTAAGGAGCAAAAAATAAGTAAATTGTTCTTTCTGTAATAATTACAGGAAAAGTTACTAATGAAATTACAACCTCTCCAATTCACCTAATAAAAAGGTAAGTTTCTTGATTAGCATAGCTCATTAGAGAAATAAACTATAAAATGCTAATCATTCATTAGTATCTTTATATAAATACTGGGGAAAGCAGAATTTAGAATGGAAAGTAAAAACTGACTCTTAAGGGAAAACATATCTTTTTCATTCAAGAAGTCAACAAACTATTTTCAAAACAGTATTGCAAAATAAACCTCTTTAAAAATACCATTTTATATTTATTTTAGCACTGATGAGATTTCAAGCTATTGCTTGTATTTCCTTTAATAAAACTAAACTCAGAGCTTAAGCTAAACCTTACCTGAATCACAGATAAACATATACCTGTAGCATATTTTAACAGTAAAGGAGATTAATTTTGAAAAAGAACCTTAATTTTGCAAATTGCAGTTGCTTTTCCTCTCATTTAGAAAATAAACACTACAAGAACTTGGTAAAATAGAAGAAAGAAAACTACTAATTTGAATTTGTAGTAACAGAATTTTATATGTATCAATTACACTTCCCAGCATTATTTTCTGTTATCAACTGTATCTTAAAATCTCTAATCCCATGGAAATATCAGCTCTGCAGTCATTAGAATAAACCGCTATTATGATGGGGCAAGACTTTCTATTCTACCTATTGTTGGTAATACAGAGACACTGTTAAGAAGTATACATCATATGAGGATAAAATAGGAACAAGGGTACAGATTCGGACAAAAAGGAAATGACTAGACTAGATAAATTCTTTGGTCCTTTATGATTCTCTAGTTCTAAATATGCTATTAGTGGCTGGAAAATATTTTAAAACTAGAAATCGAGGTTTAGGTTTGATATCTGGGGTAGTGCGTAGTTCATGATGCTTCATGGGTGGCCAGAAAAAGAAGAAATGATCTTTAGTAGGCAAATTAAGATAAAAAAAAACTTTTAAAGAAACTTAACCCAAACTATATGTATGAAACAATGAGGCTTCTGCCAGCTCTAAAAGATAAATATGAAACTTTGTAGTCCTCAAAGTCCTATGCTGCTACAGCCAAAATGCTCAAGCACAGACCTGTGCACTAGACTCCCCCAAAAAAGAAAGAACTCTTATGCTGTACAAAGTCAATGTGTATCATGTCTAGAATCACTCAATAAAATGATGAGGGGAATGGAAAAGGTTCTGCAGTGAGCACCTGACAAAGATCCAAGAAAGATTGTGCTTAGAATGTTGATCCCAGTTGATGTAAGTCCAATGATGAAGTTCCTGCAACTCTATGATAAAAAAGACATACTTTCCGTATATCTTCGGGGGAGACACTTTCTGGTAAGGGGCTGTTTTTGTAAAATTCAAGCCTCAAAAAGAATTCCTCTAATAGCATGTTTATATGCAAGAAACTATTAACCACAAGGCCATGGAAACAAAGCAGACTTTAACAACACAGAGCAAAGCATTTCACTCTGTTACACATGTGCTAGACACTGTATAAAATATTTAAATACATTTTGTTTAATCTTCATAACAACCATGCAAACTTGTTATTATGATACACATTTAACGATCACAAAAATCAAGGCACAGAGACATTAAGTAACTTAGCTGTCCAAAGCTACAAATATAGTAAGTAGTGGGGCTAGATTTCAAACTATAAACTATTCAAATTCTACAGTCTTTCCACTAATCTTTGTACCTATCTCTCACACTAAACTTGGTGACTCATGGACATGGAAGACGCAGGAGATAAAATCACTGAAAATAAGCTGGAGATTAAAACTTACTGACATGGATGTTAAGAAAAGAGAACTAGCCTCTGGGAAATAGATGTTTGGATTGTTTCTATCTGGATCTGGGCCTTTGTTCAGTCTAGTAGAAGTGGCCTGTCATAAAATTGCTACAGGCTTCCTGGAAATCAAGAAAGACTTCTGGAGGATAATTAGAATCACAGTTGGTCCAAAAACTCTGAAATGATTTCCAACAGGAATTAGCATCTTTTATGGCCATCAGATTGGGCTGATCCAGCAGCCAAACCACAGCATCTGTAAGAGGCCAATAGCCTTCGAAATCCATTTAGATGTTCAAGTGCAGGGTCTGGAAGGACAGAGTATGGATCTGATCTATACTGCTCACAAAAATTAGGGGATATTTCAAAATGAATATGAAGTATTAAGTATCCCCTAATTTTTGTGAGCAGTGTATCTCAAATCCCAGCTTCTGTTCTTACTGTCTGTATAACCTTGAATAACGTGTCTATCTCCTCCATGCTCAGTTTTCTCACCTGAAAAATGAAATTGTGAAATACATCTAAGAGCTATGAAAAAGATTAAGCAAAATAAGGTGAGAAAGTACTCAGAATACTAAGTACTTTTCAAATGCTCCTTTTATAAAAATGATGATGATAATGATGCTAAAAATGATAAAGGATGAAGAGAAGATGAACAGGAGTCCAGTTAAAAAATTCAGAGATAGCCTGACCAGGCAGTGGCGCAGTGGACAGAGCGTTGGACTGGGATGCGGAAGACCCAGGTTCGAGACTCCGAGGTCGCCAGCTTGAGCATGGGCTCATCTAGTTTGAGCAAAAGCTCACCAGCTTGACCCCAAGGTCGCTGGCTCGAGCAGGGGTTACTCGGTCGGCTGAAGGCCCGCGGTCAAGGCACGTATGAGAAGGCAATCAATGAACAACTAAGATATTGCAATGTGCAACGAAAAACTAATGATTGATGCTTCTCATCTCTCCGTTCCTGTCTGTCCCTGTCTATCCCTCTCTCTGTCTCTGTAAAAATAAATAAATAAATAAAAATAAAAAAATTCAGAGATATTCTCTGAATATCTGCATTTCTAGGTATTTGTCAGTCAACAGCCTGCTTTCTGCTTGGAGCTTGCTTTCTATAGTCAAGAGGTAATAAACAACATATGTTGAGATGCTTTGGCTAGTTTACTCTTCTAAGGAAAGAAGTCTGTTCTCTCAGTTGCAGAAATAGTCAGGTTTCACACTTGCTTCCTTAGCAGTGTGTCAGATATAGAGCTTGATACAAACCTGAAGACTGTGAAGCAGGTTACACCTGTTCATTTTGTTTTGATTTACCAGTCTTGTTTGCTTATTTTGAGTATTCCAACTGCTAACACATGGTTGGCATAAATTATGGTAGTTAATTTTTATCCATTCTTAGTTGCTGTAGATGATTTACATTAAAAAAAAACTATGTTGGTAATGATTTAGAAAGTCACTTTTAAATTAGAATAACCTACCAGTATCTGTCTGATTATAGACAAGGCAATATTTAATTTCCCACTTCCAGGGAATTTCCCATGATTCTTTTTATAAATTAGCTATTCACAGCATTTTTCCCTTTTTCTCATTTTTATAGTCTTAAAAATAATAAAGATTAAAAGGGTATTTAATAAATGATGACTCCCTAATTCCAGGAAAGGTGTGCTGAAGTAAGGACTCACCGCTGACAGCATTGTGATTGCTACATCCCTTATGAAAACAATGTGGTCAGGTTTACTCATTCTCTTTGGTTTCCTCTGAATGCTCAGAAATCAAATGATAATGCACCATTGTTTTCTACTGACTTACAAATAAAACATTCAACATTAGAATAATTTAATAAATTATGATATACAAATATATGATCATTCAAATGAAAAATTTGAAGAATACAAAGTCAAAAGACTTTGTATATGAAAATATTTACTATAACATTAAGTAAAATAGAATACAACTACAGAATGTAAGATAATATGTACACTGTGGTTGAAACTATGTAAAACACTGGTTCTTTACCTGGTGTGCACACAAGATCACCTACAGAGCTTCTTAAAAATTTAAGTACCTAGACCAGTGGTAGTCAACCTGGTCCCTACCACCCACTAGTGGGCATTCCAGCTTTTATGGTGGGCGGTAGCAGAGCAACCAAAGTATAAAAAGATAGATTTAACTATAGTAAGTTGTTTTATAAAGATTTATTCTGCCAAACTTAGCGAAAATCCAACATAAAGTACTTGGTAAGTAATTATTTTAACTTGCTGTAACTTTGCTTTATAAATTTTATAAAGTAAAGTTACTTTCCTACTTTATAAATCACCATCACTGTGGAACCAGTGGGCGGTTAGAAAATTTTACTACTAACAGAGATACAAAAGTGGGTGGTAGGTATAAAAAGGTTGACTGCCCCTGGCCTAGACTCTGCTCCAAAAGGGGCTTATTCAATTGATTGTGGTTGTGGGATTGTTAAAAATTTACATTTCCTTTAGATTTTAGTGTAATGATATTACCAATTTCAAAATACCTTCCTATGTTTAAATGTTATTAAATGACATAGTTATTAAGATGTCACTTCAAATGAAATGAAAAAATTTTAAGTCTATGGCTTTCTCTTTAAATACTACTGCCTTATTAAGTAAATACAATCCTTTCAATTAAGTCACTGGAATGGGATACTAGAAGCAATACCAATATAATAAAGTGGCTACAATGAATACTCAGCGAGAGGCCAAAGGCATCCTGCATACAAATATCTCCCCAACACCACTCCAACTTTCCAAGCCCTGGTGCTGGTTCATGCCCAAAGAAAACCTCCTGGAAATACTACAAAGAGGTCAAGATTCTTTGCTCACACCCACAATATGTCACCCCAAATATAAGAGGATCAAAACAGCGGCTTGAAATTATGAGCAAACAATGCTGTTAAAGTATGGCTAGAAGCCTTATAGTGAGAGTCTGAATGTTTACACATATAAATTATAAAATGTTGAACTGTTAGCGACGTGTATATTTGTGAATAAAATCAGACAATCTGCTTTGTGGAAGTTAATTTTGATGATTTTTCTAAGAATGAAGCATGCCCATGTAGTACACAGTATAACGGCACAAAGCCTGTGCTCGGGAGGCTGGGCTCGTCCCCCCCCCCCCCCCGGGGTGTCCCAGTGGAGGCAGGCAGGGTGGGGGTGGGGGTGGGGGTGGGCCCTCCCAACCAGAGGCCAGCCAAGGGCCCAGGGTGGGCTGCGCATTGATAACAGTGGCTAATTTTAGAACTCCACGTGTCTGTTTTACTTTGTCACCACCCCCTTTTCTACCAATTCACAGTCAATGTTCATTTTTGCAGTGCTTTTGAATTCCTAAAAGAGTTTAGCCTTCGGACACAATGGAAAAACAAACAAACAAGGTCATGGACCTTGTTACCCTCAGCTCATGTGGCTCTTCCTCAGATTTCTGACCAAAGGCCGCAGAGATTAATAAGTAATACTAAAGTTGGGGGAATTAAACAACCACTGAACTCTTAAGCCAAACTCCATAGACACTCAACACAACATATTTCAAAATAATTACTTTTTAATATCAAGTTTCTTTTAAAACAGCATATTATTTTTAATTTTTATTTGTTTCAAAATGATAAATACTACCTTATAACAAACAAAGATGTTATCCTAAACTACAGATTAATATACTACTAATATGCTTTCTCAGGTTACTGTAAAAATTCTCTTGTTAAGTTATTATTTTTAGGTAATAATTCTCACAAATTAATAATAATGAATATTAAAAAGAAAGTTTCTTTAAATGTCAAAGTTAAAAGAAAGAAAGAGAAAAGAATTACGAACATCACAAACATTATCCAGTTTTGAGGACAGCAAATAGGAAGAATATAAAATCTGTTTATAAATGTTCCAATAGTTAGAGAATTTATCTAAGAGATCTTAACGGTTATTAAAATATCATAATCATATGACTACTGTTAACTAGAAAAGGTTTCTTGAAAAACAAACATTTTGTTGTTAATATAATAAGTAAACTTAGCTGGTACAATTGAAGGTCTATTTAAGGGTTACACACCACTTGCCCTATAAACTCAATGAAAAAGATCTGGCAGCTGCAGGTAAGTGGAAAATCAATGAGAAGTGGGGAAAAACATCTTTTATTAAATATTATTAGATAACACAATCATATTTATAACATTTTACTAGTATAATAATTAGTAATACACTATTATAGCTATTGTTCACTGGGTCTAATATCCAAATTCTTTGGCCTGAAATTAAGGACCAAGTCATTTATTACTTCATAGTTGTGTGTCCTTAGACACGCTAAATAAACTCTCGGAGCCTAGGTTTACCTTTTTTTTTTTTAATAAGGACAATAAACGTAGCTCACTCAAGGATTTACTGTGAGGATCAAATGAGATGGTATCTGTGAAAGGTTTGGCACAATGGCTGGAACAGAGCAAAGCCTCCACTAAGGATGTAATTACTCAGCTTAGCCTGCATCCTTTGCAACAGTCCCACCTGCTATGCACACACTGAACAAAGGACTAGATTTTCATTGTTAAAGTAGCCATGCTAAGAGGGTCTTATTACATCTATAAAATTAATATCTTGATGACACACACTATGCATGATATTCACCTGCAAAGATTTATGATGCTAAACCAGGACAAAAGTAGCATTTATCTCTGAATAACTGATTTTAAATATTTTCAATAAAATGAACACATACATCTTGAAAGTGTCTTTTGGTTGGCTTGGTTTTCCCTGGGGAAACTCACAAGGAACTCTGTCCAGAATGAGGTCTGTAGAAAGGAAGCTCACTCTTTGTGATTATATTTAGAATGCCACTCTCCAACGGGAAGATGAATTGTGATAAATGGGGCTTATAAGGCACAGAGATGAAAAAATCTGAATAGAGGAAACCTAAGTTTCCTTATCAAATTTAAATTTTATACCATCAAAAATATATAAAACAGACATTTCTTAAAATTTTATTATAATCTTATTACTCAAGATATTTTACAATTCTGTATATATACTGCTCACAAAAATTAGGGGATATTCAAAATGAATATGAAGAGATAAAAAGCATTTGATTTTTTATTAAACAAGAATATCAGAAAAGCAAATGACAAGTCAAAGAGAGTTGTTCAATAATGCTACACGAAAGGCTGGAAGTATGGGAGTGGCATAGGACAAATGGACAGGCACAGGAATCTGCTCCTGTGTGTGCCCTGACCGGGAACGGAACTGGCAACGTCTGTGCTTTGGGATGACGCTCAACCAACCGAGCTCTCCAGCCAGGGCTAGAAGTGAAATTTCGATTATACTTACTTGGTTAGCTAACTTCTACCAAATCATAAAATAAGAATTCTCACTAAAAAAGTGGTAAATTTGATAAAACAGGAAAACTATAGTAAAAAAGTCTACAAATTTAGGCTTACGCTTGGGGTTAGGAGTGCTGATTCTCTGATTGCTAGTGATATCGCTGCTACTGTGAGAGATGACACTTCCACTGTAAAGGTGGACCCAGATAAATACAGAACACTGTTTCTATCCTGCCCTCAGTAATAAGTGACTGCTGAGAAGGCACTAACAATTCATTTCTAACATAATTTGCCTGGGTCCCAAATTATTCAGGCAAAATCACAAACTCCTGTTTGAGTGTGGCATATCATTTTTACAGTGAGCCCTTTAATGATGAGAAATACTTGTGCAGGAGATGACGTCAGAGTAATGGCGGAGTAGGAAGCGATACCGATAAATCTCCCCCAAAACTCAACAAGATCTTCAACCAGAAACAGAAAAACCTATACTTGGAGCCTCCAGATGCTTCACAATACACCCGAAGGTATGGTCGAGTGAAAAATTGGCTAAATATATAACCAAATCCTGAAGGAAATAGGGAGTAAGAAATGCTCCACCTTCCTCACTAACCTAAACAGGGCGGCTTTCTCTGGTAACTGTGAATATAGAAACTGAGGCGGGCAAAGGGGGTGAATACATCCAGGCCGCGCACAAAAGGCCGAACCAGGCTGTGGCACGGAGATCCTAGCGGAGGAAAAACTGTTCCTGTGGCAAGCCGGGAAATACAAGCTAACACTCGCGCCAAACCCAAACAAAGAAAGACAAGCGGGGCAGCCATTTTACCCGTTCTCCTGGTTGGTGCGCAGTTAGTGGGCGAGAGATCTCTTCCTAAGCCCCAGAAGTGGGTGTCCGTGTTGCCCCACAGAGAGGCAGGGTCAGAGGCCTTTCTGTGGGCCGAAAGCAGAATCTCTGGGCAGCCCCAGCGCCCTGGAAAGCTGTGCACGGGAGGGAGCGAGAACTAATTCCAATGGTGGAAATTTTCCGTGCTGGTGAGGGTTTCACTCAGGGAAACGCGGCCGGCCTCATATCCTGGTGTGCGCGCGCAGATAGGTAGTGAGCGATTCCTCCGAGTGCCTCGGCAGTGCGCACCCATGTTATCGCACAGAGGGGCAGAGTCAGGGGCCTTTGTGTGGGCAAAAGCGGAATCTCGGGCCGCCCCAGCGCCTTGCAAAAGCCGCGCACAGGGACGGAGCGAGAGCGAATTCCAGCGCTGCAAATTTCCATGCAGTTGGGGGTTTCACTCAGAGCGTGAGACTACTGGCCGGATATCCTGGTCTGCGCGCGCAGATAGTGAATGAGAGTTTCCTCCAAGCACCCCGGAAGTGGGTGCCCGCCTGTGTTACCGGACAGAGTGGCAGAGCCAGAGGTCTTTGAGTGGGCGGAAAGCCCGCCTGATTATGCTAGCAGCTCTGACTGACTGAGCCTTACCCAGAGCCCTGTGCTGAGTGGAAATAGAGTGGGGAGTTGCCAGCTCTTTGAACCTCTTACTATCCAGGCAGAGGCAGCAACAACCCCATAGCTGGATTATCAGGCTACTAATTGAGGAAGGAAAGACTAGGAGAAAGGCTCCAGGAACACGGACTCTCTCACTGTCGGAGCCTATGAAAGCTAATGAGCCTTGACTCCCAACGAGACTAAAGCACAATACATGACATTGCCATAGAGACTTATCAACTGCAAACCTCTACCTGAGCGTGCCAAAGGGGCAGAACTGGGGTACAGAGTCACCGACCAGGAAGAGGGAGAGAAAAGAAAAAACAAGAAGATAACCTCTCAAAATCA
Organism: Saccopteryx bilineata; assembly: GCF_036850765.1. Classification (NCBI taxonomy): domain Eukaryota; kingdom Metazoa; phylum Chordata; class Mammalia; order Chiroptera; family Emballonuridae; genus Saccopteryx; species Saccopteryx bilineata. The sequence continues at coordinate 218,019,899 of NC_089493.1, read as the reverse complement.
AGAATAATCTGCAGACTTTATAACCTATCCCATTTTATTATATTTGTTCGTTTGTTTCTCTTATCTTCATTCTTGATACTTTTTTTCCTCCTCCAATTTGGCCGATTAACTCTCTACCGGTCTTACTCTCTCCTCTCCTTGAACTACACTACCCATAAGTGTTACATCTCCCATTATCTTTTTTCTCCTCTTCCTTTCTCTCTATGAGGGTTGCACTCCAAAACCCTTAACTCTCTCTCTCTCCTTTCTTTTTTCTTCTTTTACTGGTTCCCTCTTTTTTTCTCTCTCTCTCTTTCTTTTCTCCCTCTATATTAGTTTCTTCCTTTCTCCTTTACATCTCCTCTCATTCAAACCTCAATAACAAACAAATTATCTTATCTGGGACTCAAACTTATGTTTGTGGCATTTTGGGGTTTTTTTACTTCACCTTTTTAACTCACTAGCAGTGCTCCCATCCCTGGCTCTCCATTTTATCTAGTTCTTGTTCCACTAAATACAATAGTATTTTTTTAATTTGTCCCCCCATTTTTCTGTTCTCTTATTCCTCTCATCATAACTCTTAGACAACACCAACACCTAAAAGAAAATCATTTAATTCTTGACCCAAATTTGTTCCTTATTTGCTTTTTGTGGGTCCATACAGCCCCCCCTTTTTTTTTTCCTTTTTTTTCTTTTTTTTTTTTTTTTGCCCCTTTATTACTTTTCCCCAATTCAGGACCTCCATCACAGGCATTGTTTGTTATAATTCACAGTTCACCACAAGATTTTCTCAAGAAAAATGGGAGAGGAGAGGAAAAAAGGAGGGGGGGAATAATTTCCTTTTTTTAAAAATTATTATTTTATTTTTCTTTATTTCATTATTAATTTTTTTTAAAAAAACAACTCTTTTTGATTTTTTTTTAACTTTTTATTCTTTATTAAATCTCATTAATACTATCAACAAAACCACCCTCAGATGCCATTAAGGAAGAGAAAATCGAATATCATGGATACAAAAGAAAGAGAGGTAACACAGCTAGATGAGGAATAATCTATGGAGAAAAAATTTAATATATTGGAAACCTTGGAGCTAAATGACAGAGAATTCAAGATAGAAATCCTAAAAATCCTCCGAGATATACAAGAAAACACAGAAAGGCAATTTAGGGATCTCAGAAAACAACTCAATGAACACAAAGAATATATGTCCAAGGAAATTGAAACTATAAAAACAAATCAAACAGAGATGAAAAACTCAATTCACGAGCTGAAAAACAAAGTAACAAGCTTAGCTAATAGAACAGGTCAGATAGAAGAAAGGATTAGTGAAATAGAAGACAAGCAACTTGAGGCACAACAGAGAGAAGAAGAAAGAGACTCAAAAATTAAAAGAAATGAGATAGCCCTACAAGAATTATCTGACTCCATCAAAAAGAATAACATAAGAATAATAGGTATATCAGAGGGAGAAGAGAGAGAAAATGGAATGGAGAACATACTCAAACAAATAATAGATGAGAACTTCCCAAGCCTGTGGAAAGAACTAAAGCCTCAAATTCAAGAAGCAAACAGAACACCGAGTTTTCTTAACCCCAACAAACCTACTCCAAGGCATATCATAATGAAATTGACACAAACCAACAGCAAAGAAAAAATTCTCAAGTCAGCCAGAAAAAAGAAGAATACAACATATAAAGGAAGGCCCATTAGATTATCATCAGATTTCTCAGCAGAAACTCTACAAGCTAGAAGAGAGTGGACCCCAATATTTAAAGTCCTGAAAGAGAGAAACTTTCAGCCACGAATACTATACCCATAATAGCTATCCTTCAAATATGAAGGAGAAATAAAAACATTCACAGATACAGAAAAGATGAGGGAATTTATCATCAGAAAACCCCCACTCCAGGAATTACTAAAGGGGGTTCTCCAATCAGATACATAGAACAAAAAAAAAAAAAAACAGAGCCACAAGTAAAAGCTCCAAGAAGAACACAATAAAACCAAATTTAAACTGTGACAACAACAAAAAGAAAGAGGGGGAGAAGATGGAGATTAACAGTAGCAAAGGACGATGGAGTGCAAAAGTACTCACAAAATAGTTTGCTACAATGAACAGGGTAGGGACCCTTTTCATTACTCAAAGGTAACCACCATTGAAAAAACCACCACAGAAGCACATGAGATAAAAAAGATAGCAACAGAGGAAAGATGTATGGAATACAACCAAATAAAAACAAAAGATAGAAAAACGAAAGAGAAGGATCAAACAAGACACAAAACTAACAGAAAGCAAGATATAAAATGGCAATAAGGAATTCACAAGTATCAATAATTACACTAAATGTAAATGGATTAAACTCACCAATAAAAAGGCACAGAGTAGCAGAATGGATTAAAAAAGAAAATCCAACTATATGCTGCCTACAGGAAACTCATCTAAGTAACAAGGATAAAAACAAATTCAAAGTGAAAGGCTGGAAAACAATACTCCAAGCAAATAACATCCAAAAAAAGGCAGGTGTAGCAATACTAATATCGGATAATGCTGACTACAAGACAGGAAAAGTACTCAGAGATAAAAATGGCCATTTCTAATGGCTAAGGGGACACTGAATCAAGAAGACATAACAATTCTTAATATATATGCACCAAACCAAGGAGCACCAAAATATATAAGACAGCTACTTATTGATCTTAAAACAAAAACTGACAAAAATACAATCATACTTGGAGACCTCAATACACCGCTGACGGCTCTAGATCGGTCATCCAAACAGAGAATCAACAAACACATAGTGGCCTTAAACAAAACACTAGAGCACCTGGATATGATAGACATCTACAGGACATTTCATCCCAAAGTGACTGAGTATACATTTTTCTCCAGTGTACATGGATCATTCTCAAGAATTGACCATATGTTGGGCCACAAAAACAACATCAGCAAATTCAGAAAAATTGAAATTGTACCAAGCATATTTTCTGATCATAAAGCCTTGAAACTAGAATTCAACTGCAAAAAAGAGGAAAAAAATTCCACAAAAATGTGGAAACTAAACAACATACTTTTAAAAAATGAATGGGTCAAAGAAGAAATAAGTGCAGAGATCAAAAGATTTATACAGACTAATGAAAATGACAATACTACATATCAGAATCTATGGGATGCAGCAAAAGCAGTGATAAGAGGGAAGTTCATATCACTTCAGGCATATATGAACAAACAAGAGAGAGCCCAAGTGAACCACTTAACTTCCCACCTTAAGGAACTAGAAAAAGAAGAACAAGGACAACCCAAAAGCAGCCGAAGAAAGGAGATAATAAAAATCAGAGCAGAAATAAATGAATTAGAGAACAGAAAAACTATAGAAAAAATTAATAGAACAAGGAGCTGGTTCTTTGAAAAGATCAATAAAATTGACAAACCCTTGGCAAGACTTACCAAGGAAAAAAGAGAAAGAACTCATATAAACAAAAGCCAAAATGAAAGAGGAGAAATCACCACGGACACCATAGATATACAAAGAATTATTGTAGAATACTATGAAAAACTTTATGCCACTAAATTCAACAACCTAGAAGAAATGGATAAATTCCTAGAACAATACAACCTTCCTAGACTGAGTCAAAAAGAAGCAGAAAGCCTAAACAGACCTATCAGTAGAGAAGAAATAGAAAAAACCATTAAAAACCTCCCCAAAAATAAAAGTCCAGGCCCTGACGGCTATACCAGCGAATTTTATCAAACATTCAAAGAAGACTTGGTTTCTATTCTACTCAAAGTCTTCCAAAAAATTGAAGAAGAAGCAATACTTCCAAACATATTTTATGAGGCCAACATAACCCTCATACCAAAACCAGGCAAGGATGGCACAAAAAAAGAAAACTACAGACCAATATCTCTAATGAATACAGATGCTAAAATACTAAACAAAATACTAGCAAATCGAATACAACAACATATTAAAAAAATAATACATCATGATCAAGTGGGATTCATCCCAGAATCTCAAGGATGGTTCAACATACGTAAAACGGTTAACGTAATACACCATATCAACAAAACAAAGAACAAAAACCACATGATCTTATCAATAGATGCAGAAAAGGCTTTCGATAAAATACAACACAATTTTATGTTTAAGACTCTCAACAAAATGGGTATAGAAGGAAAATATCTCAACATGATAAAGGCCATATATGATAAACCATCAGCTAACATCATATTAAATGGCACTAAACTGAAGGCTTTCCCCCTTAAATCAGGAACAAGACAGGGTTGTCCACTCTCTCCACTCTTATTTAATGTGGTACTAGAGGTTCTCGCCACAGCAATCAGACAAGACAAAGAAATAAAAGGCATCCATATCGGAAAAGAAGAAGTAAAGGTATCACTTTTTGCAGATGATATGATCCTATACATCGAAAACCCCAAAGAATCCACAAAAAGACTACTAGAAACAATAAGCCAATACAGTAAGGTCGCAGGATACAAAATTAACATTCAGAAGTCAATAGCCTTTCTATATGCCAACAATGAAACAACTGAGAAGGAACTCAAAAGAATAATCCCCTTCACGATTGCAACAAAAAAAATAAAATACTTAGGAATAAACATAACAAAGAATGTAAAGGACTTATATAATGAAAACTATAAACCATTGTTAAGGGAAATTGAAAAAGATATAATGAGATGGAAGAATATACCTTGTTCTTGGCTAGGAAGAATAAATATAATCAAGATGGCTATATTACCCAAAGCAATATATAAATTCAATGCAATTCCCATCAAACTTCCAATGACGTTTTTTAAAGAAATAGAGCAAAAAATCATCAGATTTATATGGAACTATAAAAAACCTCGAATAGCCAAAGCAATCCTAAAGAAAAAGAATGAAGCTGGGGGCATTACAATACCTGACTTCAAATTCTATTATAGGGCCACGACAATCAAAACAGCATGGTATTGGCAGAAAAATAGACACTCAGACCAATGGAACAGAATAGAAAGTCCAGAAATAAAACCACATATATATATAGTCAAATAATTTTTGATAAAGGGGCCAAGAACACACAATGGAGAAAAGAAAGCCTCTTCAATAAATGGTGCTGGGAAAACTGGAAAGCCACATGCAAAAGAATGAAACTGGACTACAGTTTGTCCCCCTGTACTAAAATTAACTCAAAATGGATCAAAGATCTAAACATAAGACCTGAAACAATTAAGTACATAGAAGAAGACATAGGTACTCAACTCATGGACCTGGGTTTTAAAGAGCATTTTATGAATTTGACTCCAATGGCAAGAGAAGTGAAGGCAAAAATTAATGAATGGGACTACATCAGACTAAGAAGTTTTTGCTCAGCAAGAGAAACTGATAACAAAATAAACAGAAAGCCAACTAAATGGGAAATGATCTTTTCAAACAACAGCTCAGATAAGGGCCTAATATCCAAAATATACAAAGAACTCATAAAACTCAACAACAAACAAACAAACAATCCCATAAAAAAATGGGAAGAGGATATGAACAGACACTTCTCCCAGGAAGAAATACAAATGGCCAACAGATATATGAAAAGATGCTCATCTTCTTTAGCTATTAGAGAAATGCAAATCAAAACAGCAATGAGATACCACCTCACACCTGTTCGATTAGCTATTATTAGCAAGACAGGTAATAGCAAATGTTGGAGAGGCTGTGGAGAAAAAGGAACCCTCATACACTGTTGGTGGGAATGTAAAGTAGTACAACCATTATGGAAGAAAGTATGGTGGTTCCTCAAAAAACTGAAAATAGAACTACCTTATGACCCAGCAATCCCTCTACTGGGTATATACCCCAAAAACTCAGAAACATTGATACGTAAAGACACATGCAGCCCCATGTTTATTGCAGCATTGTTCACAGTGGCCAGGACATGGAAACAACCAAAAAGCCCGTCAATAGATGACTGGATAAAGAAGATGTGGCACATATACACTATGGAATACTACTCAGCCATAAGAAATGATGACATCGGAACATTTACAGCAAAATGGTGGGATCTAGATAACATGATACGAAGCGAAATAAGTAAATCAGAAAAAACCAGGAACTGCATTATTCCATACGTAGGTGGGACATAAAAGTGAAACTAAGAGACATTGATAAGAGTGTGGTGGTTACGGGGGGGAGGGAGGAATGGGAGAGGGAAAGGGGGAGGGGGAGGGGCACAAAGAAAACAAGATAGAAGGTGACAGAGGACAATCTGACTTTGGGTGACGGATATGCATCATAATTGAACGACAAGATACCCTGGTCTTGTTATCTTTGAATATATGTATCCTGATTTATTGATGTCACCCCATTAAAAAAATAAAATTATTTAAAAAAAAAAAAAAGAAGATAAACCTTTACGGTTGTGTTTGAGTACAAATAAAAAGAAATAAATCTACTTGCATAAAAAAAAAAAAAAAAGAAATACTTGTGCATTTAATTAACACAGAATGAGATCAAGAGGTAATAGACACAGAGGTTCAGTCGCGGGCTCTGGAGCAGAACTACCTCCTAAGTGGTTTAATATGTAGATGTTTGACTTGGGAAAGTTAAATTCTTTGCGCTTCAATGTCTTCATATGTAAAAGGTCAGTAAGTACCTACCCACAGGGTACTTGTGAAGATTAGATAAATACATATGTATATGTGGATATAAAAGGGCTTATAACAGTGCCTAGTTAATAACTCATCAACATGCATATCTAACAATATACATTTGTGAATGTTTCAATTCTTTTTATCAAATGTGGAAATGGTTCCCCTGCAATTTTAGTATTTGCTTCTGAACAATTTTTCTCATTCAAGTTAATCTAGAAAATAGATTCTGAAGACCTACTGTTTGTCTAGTCTTGTTTTTCATAGTGTATAAACCTAAATACCCTAAATAAATATCAAAAATAAAAATGTTTCAAATTAAAATATCCAAATTTCAGATTTCTACTCTACAGACATAAATGTGAACAACAGAGGTTTGAGAACTGGACTTAATTAACTCTGCACAAAAGATGGTGCTAGCACAGATTCAAGAGAAATATTTTGGTACTGTCATTTAAAATCCTAAAAGCCACTGGGGCCTCAGGTGGACTCAGGTCTCCTAGTCAGCTTGTTGTCTTCCTCTCCCATTTTTTTATTACTAGGGGATCTGGTATCAGCCCAACAGGACTTCTGTTTTTCACCACTGGTTTTCGTAAGAAATTAATTCCTTAAAAATCCTGGTTAATAAGGTTCTCTCTTCTCCATAATTATAATGACAACAACAATAGCTTATATTTATGAAGTACTTACCGTATATCAGCCCAGTCACCTTATTGGACATTTATATGCTTTTTTTCTTTTCTGTATTTTATGCTCATACCCTCCTGAAACTGGCTCATCAAGTGCCCACACCACACAGTTCAGAACTGACAGAGCCCAGGTAGATCTGAACTCAGGTACTTGCACAGCAGACTCAGCATTCCCATCAACATGAGACAGCTCGAAAGGAGACTTTGCAACTGTTTGCTTATGTATAATATGCCCTGAACCTGAGTAACTAGAAGACACTTTTTTGTGGGATTTGGGGCAGTTTCCATTTCAATTAACTTCCTGACAAGACAAGGGAGAATATCTCTAACATTGTTTCTGATTCCAAAAAGTTCATAATATATATATTTTTTTCTTGTTTCTTTTCTTTTTATTTATTTATTTATTTATTTTCTATAAAGATTTTATTTATTCATTATAGAGAAGGGAGAGAGAGAGAGAGAGAGAGAAGGGGGGAGGAGCAGAAAGCATCAACTCCCATATGTGCCTTGACCAGGCAAGCCCAGGGTTTTGAACCAGCAACCTCAGCGTTTCCAGGTTGACACTTTATCCACTGCGCCACCACAGGTCAGGCTCTTGTTTCCTTTCTTAGTGAGAGGAGGGAAGACAGAGAGACAGACTCTGGCATGCACCCCGACTAGGATCCACCGGCAAGCCCACTAGGGGGTGATGCTCTGCCCAACTGGGGCTGTTGCAGTGGAGTCATTATTTTAGTGCCTGAGGCAGAGGCCATGGGGTCATCCTCAGCACCCAAGGCCAACTTTCTCAAACAAATCGAGCCATAGCTGCAGGAGGGAAGAGAGACAGAGAGTGTGAGAGAGGGAGAAAGAGAGAGAGAAAGGAGGAGGAGGGGGAGGGTTGGAGAAGCAGATGGTCACTTCCCCTGTGTGCCCTGATCGGGAATCCAAGCCGGAACATCCACACGCCGGCTGAGCCAACCGGTCAGGACCAACCAAGTTCATACTATTTTGAAGATATAGAATGTTAAGAAGGGAGAGGCCAAAATAAATAAATAAATAAAGGAGATGTTACACATAATATAGTTAATGTTTAATATTTATTTGAAATTCAGCTGCAATGATATTAAACAAATAAGATGTTTCAACATTTGTGTTATTCAGTTTATAGGTTTTACATTATTAAAAATTATTATAAGCTAAAATAAACTTTATCCTCCTTCTAGGTAAACTAGTATGTGAAACAATATTGTAAAGCAATTTTTTAATTTCTAAGGAAATGTTAAGAGAATGAATCCAACTCCCATCTTTCAATGAATTTTGAATAAACAAAGGTAACTGACCTTAAATTCAGCATATGAGAGGCCTGGATGGGAATGTTTGGGTAAGGAGATGAATTAGTGCTTCCTAATATTTACAGAATACAAAAAAATTCAAAAGCCAAATGCCTAGTTGTCTGCCTGAAGAGTCACATGTTGCCAATACATGAAAGAACTAACCTAAGAAAAAACCAGAATTCTCATTATGCTGCCTACCCCCTTTTCCTGAGGAACTTCACTTAAAAAGAGAACCACAGTGATTTGACAGCCATACTTACTTTCTTTGGCAAATCCATCAAATGTGTTTATGTTTATAGATCTCTATTAAAACTCCTTTATTAGGATTATTCATAGAATAGACTGAAAACACATTAATTGAAATTCTATTTTTCAATATTAAATATGTCTACTACTTAGCTAATATAAGGATCATCTCAGATAAGTTAACGCTGTCTTTCTTTTATGAGTTGCAAAGGTCAAATATCTGACCAAAATTGTAATAGGAATGAATAGGAACACCAACAAAAGAATTTATCACCACTGTCAAAAAATCAATTCCCATAAAAAATCAGATTTTTAGTCAGTAGTCAGTTTCTTGCTATTAAAGATGAAAATATATTGTGAAATGTACACAACACACATACAAACCCTTAAAGACTCTGACCAAGAATCTGCAGATTGAAGCTACTACTCATGACAGCCACCTGTTGAAGCTGATACTTACACCTACAAGCTCTTCCTTAACTACACTTAGAGCACAAATCAATAGTATATATATTGAAATACACAAAATAAATATAATCATATATAAAATATATATATAAGTACATAAAAGTATATAGATACTATTTTATCCATTTTTTTCCAAAAATTAATTAGTTCACATAAACCCATACTGAAGTATTCAGGAAAATAGTACACAATTTAATTTTCCAATTCTTTTCTAAAAAATTCTTTTGGATTATGATTTCAAATGACAGCCTAATGATTCAAAAGATGGTATTCCCTATTTAAAATCAACTTCAGGAAAGTCTAAATTCATCATGTCACTCCCAGAATGAAATCACTCTATAACATAGTCTCCAAATATTTTCAATCATTACCACAAAATAACCCCAACTGCTAAAATAGTTTTGATCATATACTCAAAATGTGAACATTTATGCACAAAATATAGTTTATTCTCAAAATTAAACACATATCCTATTAAACATAAGTAAAAGTTGAAATTTTAAAAATGGAGTATAAAAATAAAACAGGCAATAAATACATACATTTTTTTAAGTGAGAGAGAGACAGACAGACTGGAAGGGAAAGAGATGAGAAGCATCAATTTGTTGTGGCACCTTAGTTGTTCACTGACTGCTTTCTTATATGTGCCTTGACTGGGGGGCTCCAGCTGAGTCAGTGACCCTTCGCCTAAAGCTGGTTACCATGAGGTCATGTCTATGATCTTATACTCAAGCCAGCAACCCCGCGCTCAAGATGTTGCGCCCACGCTCAAGCTGGATGAGCCTGCGTTCAACCCACGCTCAAGCTGGATGAGCCTGCGTTCAACCCACGCTCAAGCTGGATGAGCCTGCAATCAACTCGGTGACCTTAGGGTTTCGAACCTGGGTCTTCAGCATCATAGGCTGATGCTCTATCCAGTGTACCACTGCCTGATTAGGCTAAAACAGGCAGTTTTTTGACATGATAATTCCATACTCAAACTGCTTATTATCCAAGGTAAGGTTTTTCATCAAAGATACTTGTATATATATATCTAACATTGTAATAGTTTTCTTGGAAATTACCAATTTTTTTTGGTTCTGTCATACCTGACTAAAATACCATTGAGTTTTGCTCTAAGTGTACTTCAGGAAGAGTTTGTATTAGGAGTATAAGAATCAGCTTCAACATGTAACTGCATCGTGAGTAGAAGCTTCAATCTGCAGGTTCTTGGAAAGAATTTTTCTGAAGAACTGGACCATTTTGTGAGTGCTACTGTGGTTAAAGTAAAAAACATAACCTATAAATCTAGGCACACATAAACTACAATACAACAAAAATGCTAATAATAAACAAGTAAGGTCTCCACTTCCAATCCTTCCATGTTGTGAGGTTTAGACTCCTTCCTCAAAAACCTGTTACCGGCCCTGGCTGGCTGGCTCAGTGGTAGAGTGTCAGCCTGGCGTGCAGGAGTCCCGGGTTCGATTCCTGGCCAGGGCACACAGGAGAAGTGCCCATCTGCTTCTCCACCCATCCCCCTCTCTTTCCTCTCTGTCTCTCTCTTCCTCTCCCGCAGCCGAGGCTCCATTGGAGCAAAGATTGCCCGGGCACTGAGGATGGCTCCGTGGCTTCTGCCTCAGGTGCTAGAGTGGCTCTGGATGCAACAGAGTGATGCCCCAGAGGGGCTCTGTGGCCTCTGCTTCAGGCGCTAGAGTGGCTCTGGATGCAACAGAGTGACGCCCCAGAGGGGCAGAGCATCCTCCCCTGGTGGGCGTGCCGGGTGGATCCCGGTCGGGCGCATGCGGGAGTCTGTCTGACTGCCTCCCTGTTTCCAGCTTCGGAAAAATTAAAAAAAAAAACAAAAAAAAAAAACCTGTTACCACACTTGATATGTGACAATATGCTTTTGAGAGCATATTGGGCCAATCTATAATTTATACTATTTGAATTTTTTATTCATTTTTATCTTAAATAGTTGTATTTTCCACTTTTTCTGTATTTTTTTTTATTTTTATTTTTTTACAGAGACAGAGAGTCAGAGAGAGGGATAGATAGGGACAGACAGATGGAACGGAGAGAGATGAGAAGCATCAATCATCAGTTTTTCGCTGTGACACTTTTGTTGTTCGTTGATTGCTTTCTCATATGTGCCTTGACTGTGGAGCTGCAGCAGACTGAATAACACCTTGCTCGAGCCAGCGACCTTGGGTCCAAGCTGGTGAGCTTTTGCTCAAACCAAATGAGCCTGCGCTCAAGCTGGCAACCTCGGGGTCTCAAACGTGGGTCCTCCGTGTTCCAGTCCAACATTATCCACTGCGCCTCCACCTGGTCAGGCTCTTCTGTATTTTAAATAATTACATATTTTTTAAAATTTTAGGATAAAAACACATTGAACTAATCATTTTGAGAATTGCTTTCCACATGACAATGAGTCACCCTGTGTATTTCTGAAATACAAACTCTCCACTTTGAAGTCTACTGGCATAAAGAATAAAATATAAACTACAACCTGCTTTGAAAATGCCTTCATAGCCCAACTTTGTCCTTTTTTTTTTTTTAAGTATTTTACAATTTTTTTTTTTTTTTTTTTTTAGTATTCCCACAAATGACTTTTTCATGGCAAGCAAGCTGGTTGCTATGATAGAATAAGACGCTGGGGAGGAAACTCTGGTTGAAAATGTAGTTTGTGTCAGTCCACAGCTAGGTACTTAGTAAGCCAGGAACTAGACAGACAGTAAGCCAACTATACCAGAAAGCCAAGGGCAAGTCAGACACTTCAGCCAGACTGAAATGAGAATATTCAGGTCAAGCTCAGGGACCAAAGGTAAAAAAGAAATCAAGCAGGCAGGTGACCAAGGCACAGTGGCAAGGCTTCGAGAATGGTCAAAAGGTCATGGAGTCAGGAGTCAGGAGATCCACTTTAACTAGCACAGGGGTTGGTGACAGGACAAGGAAACAGATGTGAAGCCCAAGCAACAAAGCAATTTGATACTGAAGCAATTTTCTGTTATGGCCAGGAAGTTTCTTACACATTTCCTACTGGACCTTTTCCCAGAACCTGACTAGTGTGAGTGACCCTGTGAACAGCATCAGGAAAAGGCAAGTGTCTGCAGAAAAAGGTGGAGAACAGGAGGGATCAAGTCTGCTCCACTGCCCGTCCCTCTGCTAGGATGCACTGTGTTCCTGCGGCAGTCTCTCCGATCCACCCTTAAAACCGCGCTCAGATGCTACCCTCCCCTCGAGTCCTTCTTTAACCATCTCATCACACAACTCCTTGAATTTCTAGGACAGTTATTTTATCCTCTGAGTATTTTAACACAAATCTGTGTTAAAATCTGTCCAGTCTTGATATTTTTCTTCTTTCATGTATCAACTGCCCCCAAAAGATTCCAAACACATAGAGAGTTATGAATTCATGTTACACTTTGATTTTTAGAAGTCAATGCTTTTTTAATGTTGTTGAGAGTTCCTCGAATGCTGTGATGTCGCTCTTTACCCAGAGAAATGCACAGAGGGGCATGTAGACAATATTTAGTATATAATTATATGAGATCAGGTAGTTTGCCTGAGATGATTATAGTAAGATTCTACCACTGAATTCATAGGAAAGGCGAGGAGAAATGGGCTCTGTACCAAAATAGAATAAGTAGAGATTTCTTTACTTGTGTGAACTATGAAGAATCAGAATAGGAAAAATTGGCTATTAGTCTTTAAAGCACTGATTACTCTCCATCCATGGATGGATTACCATAGCATTCATCTACTAATTTATTGACAAACTCCATACATCTACAATCTCCCTGCTACGAAATACTCAGCAGACACTGGCATAGGAATTAGATGAAAAGAGGGCTATGCAATAAATAAACATCACTTAGTCTTGGAAAAACCCAGTAAATGTGAAATATTTCAGGGCCACCTAATCAAGCCCTGAAAGGTTGCCCAGCCATTTGATACTGGGCATGAAGAATGAGTAGTAATTTAGCAGGCAAAGAAAAGGAAGAAGTTGTTTGTAGGTAGCAGCAGAATCGACAGGGGTAAAGCTAGGAGACTATGGAGTATGGGTATGAGGCATTCCCTCCGAGGAATGAGAGAGAGAGTACATGGATGGGAGACCAAAACTTGGTTTGCTGCTGTGTTCAGGATTTCGGACTTCATCAAGGAGACACTGATGAGCCATGGCCAATTCTGAAGTAGTCAAGTAGCAGATTTTATCTGGGTTTGTGGATAAAAATTAATATTAATTTAAGTGATTACTTTATTGCTTGCTATTATTAAGATAACCCAGGTGGGGCAAAAATAGGTTTACAGTTGTCTGTATGGAAAAGAATGCAATAATTAATAAATAATAATATAAGAATAAACTGTGTTTTGAGAATTCACAAATGTAAACCTACTTTTGCTCCACCCTGTATGTGAATCCAACCAAAGTGATATATAACATTCAGGCTAATTCTTTTATTTTTATTTTTATTTTATTTTTTTTTTCATTTTTCCAAAGCTGGAAACGGGGAGGCAGTCAGACAGACTCCCGCATGCGCCCGACTGGGATCCACCCGGCATGCCCACCAGGGGGCGATGTTCTGCCCCTCTGGGGCGTCGCTCTGTTGCATCCAGAGCCATTCTAGCGCCTGAAGCAGAGGCCATAGAGCCATCCTCAGCACCCAGGCCAATTTTGCTCCAATGGAGCCTTGGCTGCAGGAGGGGAAGAGAGAGACAGAGAGGAAGGAGAGGTGGAAGGCTGGAGAAGCAGATGGGTGCCTCTCCTGTGTGCCCTGGCCGGGAATCGAACCCGGGACTCCTGCACGCCAGGCTGATGTTCTACTGCTGAGCCAACTGGCCAGGGCTAATTCTTTTGTTTTATAAATTATCTATTAAAAAAATACATATCTAGCTGACTTCTAAGCTATTTCTGAGAATAATTCACAGTGGGCACCATTTATTGTATTATATGTAAAAACTAATTTGTTGATTAACTTAATTTAGACTAATTCCTAATTATATATTCTAGATCTAACTTAAATTTGAAAAAAAACCCACAAGTCCTCACTCAACTATCATCTGGAACTCAGGGGCCGTAGCTGAAGTCACTTGCTGAAAGGTCTGACAGGTCCACAGTGCCTCTCCACATCAATTGAGAATATTAATAACTATTTTATTATTCTAGTTGTTTATATCCCAATGGCTCACTAAGCTACCAGTTCTGCTCTTTTACATTTAAAAATATGGAAAACAAAAAAAAGAAAATAAACCCTAATTTCCTTGCCTCTTAACTCTAGGGTATATTCTAATTTTTTATAAAGTATATTTGACAAATGATCCACAGTCAATAGCATGCTCCAAACAAAATATCACTGTTCCAAAATAACAATGGAAGTTACTCAAGTTAAAGAAAGTGCTATTATTTAAATCTGCAAAGAGCTTGTATTATTGTCCCATTTAAAAGAGGTAAACATTGCTCACTATTTTTTAAGAAAAGAAACTTTGGTATGTATTATAAAACAAGAAATTTATCTACATCTGAGATCATGCATTATAATTTAATGAAAATATTTTGGGATGACTTTCAAATGGATGCAGGAAGAATGCCGTTAAAAAGAACAAAGACTAGGAAATACACTGCAGCACGTAACCCTGCAGAGGGGAGGGGACGGCTCTTCTGGTTTCATGGGATTTTTCCATTCTTAACTTGGTTAATCTTAGACACAGAGCAAATAAATCTTTCTTGGTTTCTAAAAGTCCATGGTGATACTCAAAGGAAATTAATTCTCTTTGCTAAACATCATTCATAAAAACATAATATTACAGTCAACTCAATGAAAATTCTAGATTTGTCACTAAAATGGGATGTCTTTTTTTTTCCATAAAATTAGGGATTTTTCCATCCCTTTTTAAAATAGTTTCTAACACAAGCGTGACTTTCCAGTATTGGTAAATACATGGTGTCTGTAATAGAATAGCAAAGGTATATAGTGTTGACATGACAGAGCTCTTGGTAAAGTCAGGGTGGTGAACGGCAGCCCTTGGATACCGCAAGCGGACTACTGCCATCCGAAAAACACGGGTGTTTCATCATTTTAAAATATGGGAGGGAAAAAGCATCACTACTGATAACAGTGTGATTAAAATTCTTATCAAACACAGCCACTACATTGGAATCAAAATGTAATCATCATTTAAAAATATTTATTTTGAGCCTAATTGCTCAAGTGTAAGGCAGGAATTGCCCTCTAGTGTCAAAAATCAAAAATAGTATGCACATTTAGTGAAACATGGAACTGAACATGCAGAGCAAATATATGGACAGAAAATGAAGCATTACTATTTCTCAGATAAAAGGTAGGGCCCTGTAGCCAAGACATAACATATGCAGCTGGGTTGAGGACAGAATACCTATGAAAACTCTTCCTCCCAACCAAATAAACTATGTGGAAATAGTCTGGCCTTTGGTCAATCAGTAGAGTTTGGTGAAAGAGCAAGGATTTCAAAATCTGTTAGAAAGTTCACAAAACACGTATAATCTAGAGGTGGGTGGTGACAGAAGTAATGAAAAGCAACTGAGCAATGGAATATGGCTCAAAGCTGATTTCTCAAAGGAAGAAATCATTTGGATAAAGATTGAATGACTCAAATCAGGAGTCACCCTGGACTCCTCCTCATTTTTCCTTACCTGCAATATCCAAGCCAGCAGCAAGTCATATGGGCTTTATACCTTCAAAATCTAGTGCACCCACTATATTTTGTGCTTCCCAGTGCTAATGCCCCAGTTCAAGTTATTACTGTCTTTCACTGGACTCCTGCAAAGGCCTCTTAATTGTTCTCTTTGTTTTCACTGTTCCCCACCATCAAATATCCACTATGATCTATCATCCTTCACTCAGCAGCCAAAACTTTATAATGACTTCTCATCACACTTAGAATAAAACGCTTATTGTTTATCACAAGTGACCGAACCTTACATTATCTGGCTCCTACTTCTCCTTCTATACTCATCCCCCTCCATTCTCTGCCTTGTTTTATCCAGTCCAGCCCTACAGGACTTCCTGTTGGTTCTCCAGGCAAAATCCCAGTTAACTGCTATTTTATGCAACACTAAAACCTGACCATGTATAGAAACTGTTTACTCATGTGTCCTTCCTTGGCTAGGGATTTGCTATTGAATTGAATTACAAAAATTGACATTTGGAAATAACAACAATGATTTAACCGATTGCTGAGCAAACAAAGCAGTACAATTTAGGCATTTTCAAATTTACCTTTGAGATAAAAACAAAATAAGCATTTGCTGCCCTACAGAAAGACACATATAAATGGCCAATGTCTGTAGGTGACCCTGTTCCTTCTGAAGCATGAGATACGTTCACTGACACAGCACATGTGGTAACAGAGAAAAATGGGAAGAAGAGAGAAGCAGAAAGAGAAATGCGTTGCAGGTGCCACACATACCATGTGGAGCTGAGATGAGTAGAGGAGAAAGGGGCTCTAGTTTGAATCCCAAGGTGTAAGCAACAAAGATCCCAGAGTCCTCAGATACCCATCACACACTGATGGTCACATCCACTTGATCAGCATACCAGGGGGTTGTGGCTGAATAAGACAGATTCCAGGCATCTCTGCATCCTTTTCCAACATGCATAGTTGCACAATGTTCTTTCCTATAGAAGCTATGCTATGAGATAGTGAGGATTCCTGAAAAGACCACAGAATCTAGAATCCTTCATGATATTGCTGGGGTAATGTGTATTTTTAGTAAGGAGGAACCTGATATCAACTGAACACCAGTAAAATACCAAAGCGTTGAGCTCTACACGTTACCTCATTGAAAAATCTATTTTATATTCTTGACATATATTTATTTTTATGTCACAGCCTGACTATGGATTAAATTACCTTTTGGGAACAGGCAAAGAGTCTAAATATTAATTTAAAAATGTATTTGCATCCTAAATGCCTGAGTACAGTCGAAATACTAAAATGCACAGCAATTACAAATCAGAAGTTAATAATTGTGTAAGTAGTCTGAGCAAAAGTCAAATGGGTTCATGCTCATTCCCAAGGGGAGGACCCTTGGGTGCAAAGGTTTGGTGGCAACGAAGGTGGGGCTGATGATATCATACCACACGAGAAGGGCAGGTGAATTTCCAAACTTTGGCCCAGATGAATACTTGATCGTATTCACTGTTTAATTCCATTGGCTTGAAGCTGGCCAGGATCTGTGAAAAATACACCTCCCTGACCAGGAAAGGTCAAGACTAGGATGATTCCAGCTTCCTGTTCCACATTTATAAATACTCACAAATTAATCTGTTACAAGGACTTACAGGTGTGCCTTTGTCCCATTTCAACCACTATGAAATCAACTTATGACTACGTTTTCTACATGAGCCCGAGAGACTCTAGACCAAGAACCCTTAGGGTCCTTGATTTGGAGAAAGTGGAATGTGTAATGCCATAGTCATAAAGTGGCTAGACTTTGCAAACCTGAGATCATTATATCTCCTGGAAAAAAAGGTAGTAACACCTTTGAGAACAGAAGGTCTTTTTTTTTTTTCTTTTTTCATTTTTCTAAAGCTGGAAACAGGGAGAGACAGTCAGACAGACTCCCGCATGCGCCCGACCGGGATCCACCCGGCACGCCCACCAGGGGCGGTGCTCTGCCCCCCAGGGGGCGATGCTCTGCCCATCCTGGGCGTCGCCATATTGCGACCAGAGCCACTCTAGCGCCTGAGGCAGAGGCCACAGAGCCATGCCCAGCGCCCGGGCCATCTTTGCTCCAATGGAGCCTTGGCTGCGGGAGGGGAAGAGAGAGACAGAGAGGAAAGCGCGGCGGAGGGGTGGAGAAGCAAATGGGCGCTTCTCCTATGTGCCCTGGCCGGGAATCGAACCCGGGTCCTCCGCACGCTAGGCCGACGCTCTACCGCTGAGCCAACCGGCCAGGGCCGAGAACAGAAGGTCTTGATGACAGAGAAATTAACCCTGAATATGGTAATCAAATTCTATAAGATTAAAATGGTGCTGGACAGGGGGAAAAAGCCTTGAGAGTACACGTGCCAAAAAATTAACAATGATTTATTCTGGATGGTGTTGATATGGAAGACTATTAATTTTTTTCTCTGTAGTTTTTTAATGTTTTGATTCTTTTAGAAAAAGCACTGCTGGGTGGAAATCTATGCCTTTATCTCTTTGGTTCCAACCACACTTCTTAAGACAAGGATCACAAACTCATGCCTTAGCACCAGCACTTAGCTGGTACAATGAAATGCAGGTAGTGATGCCAGATTTGAAACTTTTCCAACATGGCAATAAGAATTTTTGTTAAAATTTTCTGAATTTTAAATCTTAGCAAGCAATTTAAATTAAAAAAAAAAACATTGATTTTGGGTGATGGGCACACAACTCAATGAATAGCTCACATTCCATGGAGATGTACACCTGAAACTGTGTGTTCCTAGGGACCAATGTCATCCCATTGAATTTAATTTCTAAATTAAACAAAAGAAAACAAAACACATAACTCTGTAAGGGGACAAACAAAGCTTCAGGGATTTCAAAGGGTGATTTTTCCCCCATAAACCATAAGGTATATACTTATTTGTTTTGTATGAAAACTCATATTTACATTAAAGTCTAAGCAGCACAGGTCTAGATCAAAGGAAAGGATAATAGTAATCTGTATGCAGAAGTCTGGCCATCCAAGCAATGCCTTTAAGAGCTATTAAATTCCTATCTAAATGGAGACATCCATATCTAATGGTAGACATTGCTAAAGTATTCCTTTCTGCTAGTAAAAATCATTCCATCCTACTTATCATTAGGTCTCTATTACATGTTAACAGATTATACAAGTGAAGTCACTCTAAAATGGAAGCTAGGTGAGACAACTTCACTAAAATAATAAATGAAAAGATTGCATCATTCTCATATTATGCAGTCAACATAAAATTTATGGTGAAAAAAAAGTACAAGGACTAGTTGAGTCAGAGAAAGACAACCAGAGGGATCAACAAGGACAGATCCATACATAGGAAGAATTCCCTCTCCCAAAGACCTGGTGGCAAAGGGCATCATCCCAGGTAGAGAGAAGACAAGGTTAACGAGGCCCACTAGGTGGTGGGGAAATGTTAGCTGGCTAAGATGGAAGAAGATCACTCTTGATACCAGACAGCCCAGATGAGGTAGAAAGGTTGAAGGAAAAAAAGAGGAAGGAGGGAAGAAAGGAGAGAGAGTCTGGAAGGTATTGTCAGCACGCCAGGCCCAGAGGTCAAAGCCTGAGAAGAGCGGTGGCCTACAGTCAGACCCTGGGAGACAAGCAGGAAAGCAGGCTTCGGCACAGGAAGACACAGACTAAAAACAGGTTTCCAGATCAGCCAAGTTCTTCCAGCTTTGTTGCTTTTGGCCAGGTCGGGGATGTTTACCTATGCAGGGCCAGACGGGGTAGAGAACATAACTCCAGAAAGGTATGTAGAGTGATCTGTTCCTTAAGTTGACAGGCAGCCAGAAATACCATCCCAGAGGCTTGGGGCTGACCTGGGCAGAGCAATGTCGCGTCACTGTAGATGAATAAAGCCATGATTCTTCTGCCAACAAATCTGCTATCTGATTTATTTCTGTAAAGCCCAGCATCCAGGAAGTTCAACCGTTTCATTTATTTTGCAAACAGAGTATAATCAGAAAATTAAAGAAAGGGTTAAAAAAATCACTGAAGCTAGCTAATTTTTTTTTCTGAATCACATGGTTCCCTGTGACTTTGTGTTTATACAGAAAAGACAGGCAGCAGCAGAGTTCATTTCAATCTTTAACCATAGCTGATTTCCAACAAGCGAAACACCAGCCCCAGTTGTTTAGTTCAGTTACTTTCAACCAGTTATCAGCATTTAAACTTATTGAAGCATGCTTGAAAATCAGACACATTGAAAGGCTAACCTAATTTAAGTTATGAAATTTTATTCTGAAGGGAAGTATTCCAGTTAAACAAGGACCTATGATGACATCTGCTATGAAAATGAGAATACAGTAATGACTGGACTAAGGGAATGAAACCTCAGAACTTGAACTTGTCCATTTATCAAGCTTTAAAAACTAATTTCTACGACCAACTTGAAGTTAGGAGCTAAATTAAAATATGTCAACCACTTAATGCAATGAAGTGACCACTGAGGACCCGAAAAGGTGACTGAATTGCCCGATCCTCTACTTCTTGGACCAACCATAGTAATGAAAGTCAGAGACTCTTACAGTATGCCTCTGGACAGAAAGTGCCATTCATTATTTTGTCTTGGTCTGCACAGGACCCTCAGCATCAAATAGTCAAACATGACAGAAGGAAATCAAAATGAAATTTATATTATACTGTACAGTGTTTTAATGTACAGTATAATATAAATTTGTACACACTTACACTCACACTTTTGTGTAAGTGTGTACATTTATTAGTTTTGCAATTGTTCTCAGGTGAGCTAAAACTGAGAACAATTGCAAAACTAATAAATGTACACACACAAAAGTGTGAGTTCACTGTAAATTCTCTACCTTACTTTTGAGATCCTGCTAGGCCTAAAGAAACTGGAAAAAGGCATAGGCAGTTAAAAGCAAAATAAAAGTCATGTTCAGGTTAGCAGAGGCTGGCTGGACAGGACAGGACCCCCTGTGACCTCATCTATCCACAACTATTAGAACCTTCGGTAGTTCTGGGAGTCACTGAATCTAGGCTTCCCTCTCCTACAGGGTCAGGCTACGGGCTCAGGCCGTTCTTTCTAGGCATGCTCTAAAGGAAAGACAAAATGGAAAAGTTTATCCTCTCACTAAACAAATACAAGCAAAAAAAGGCCCCAGAGACAAAATATGAGACCTCAAAAAAGAAAGATCTAGATGTTCTGATGAATAAAGCTGATAAATGTAGGGGCATATAAGTTCTAATCATCCGGAATACTCTAAAAAATAAAAATAAATGTATTTCTCTAAGCATACTCCTTTTTTTTTTAGTTGCTAACTGTGCATAAATAAAAACTTATTTTCTAGGTTATTTAGCCGTGGTATGATATTAAAATAGCAGGATGCAAAATGTATACACCTTCTAGGGGAATAAAAATGGCTATTAACGATAAGTAGCATACACTGAGGGCAGGTGTTCTGACAAGCACTGTGCTAAGCTTGCAGCACTTCATGAACTACTGATATCATAGAGAGAATTATAAAATGGGTGTATCATGTACATATGTATTCTTATTTCTACACTTTACTATTTCAAATACTACATTACTCAAATTTTATAGCTGATGAAATAGCCACAAAATTAACAAGTGGCAGGTTAGGGTCCAAAATCCAAATCTCCCAAAGTCCATATCAATATCAACAATGAATCATGTTTATATCTGGCCTTCCTTTCCATCGGTTAATTTTTTATTTGTCTGATCTAAATCAATTTATAAAATTAATTTTTAATTTATATTATAAATTTTTGTATTTATATAAAAGATATACTAAGTTGTACTAAATTTTCTGTTAGCTCAGAGACATTCTGGACTCAATTCTATTTCTCTAAGGTGAGACATCTTCCTCTTTAAAGCACAAGTACAAACAATAAAAGCAGTAAGGAGTCTTAATGAGAAGTAGCTCTTTCAGAACCAAATACAAATAAAAAAGTCACTCTTGAAAGCAAGGACTCAGATTTTGTAACCGGTTCATACATTCGGTCAGTGTCTCTGGGACTTCGTAACTGATGCCTCCTTTTGGTCAGCTTGTCAACAGATCCGGCCGTAAAAAGTGCAACACCTAGTCCTGGCAGTCCCCTTCTTGTGCATTTAATTCTGCTTTGTGCTGGTGCAGTAACAAGGAGTTCATGACAAGGCTGTTTTTTAAATAGTTTTTCTTTCTTGAGAAGTCATACTGCCTATGTTTTTACTCACAAGGCATAGTTATCTTATTAAGCAAGTTTCACTTTTAACACATGTATATTGAAATCATAAGAATAAACATAGCAGTCAGGGACGGAACATACTGAATGGATGTCAGCTGTTGGATATACTAGCTACAATACAATTACTTTTACTCAGTTCTTAAGAATGGACCTCAATGCATATACAATAGGTAACAAATATTTTACTGTAACATATTTATTTGTTTTTAAATTTTTATCTTTTCATGCTAAACTTATACGTCCAAGAGGCTAAACTTATGCATCCAAGAAATACAAAGAGAGAAACTTCTTTCCTTAGTCTTTGAAATACCAAAAGAAATGTCAGATCTACTACATTTGAACTAATTTATGGCAGTTTTTTTTTAAAGTATATGGTCCATATCAAAATTGCTTTTGGTTTGGTCTTTTTGGGAGTTTTATCTTTTGTAATATAAAATCAGTAAGTAAACCTTATAAAAAATAAGAGTAATTTCCAATTTAAAAAAATGTATACTGGCCCTGGCCGGTTGGCTCAGCGGTAGAGCGTTGGCCTAGCGTGCGGAGGACAGGGTTCGATTCCCAGCCAGGGCACATAGGAGAAGCGCCCATTTGCTTCTCTACCCCTCCGCCGCGCTTTCCTCTCTGTCTCTCTCTTCCCCTCCTGCAGCCAAGGCTCCATTGGAGCAAAGATGGCCCGGGCGCTGGGGATGGCTCTGTGGCCTCTGCCTCAGGTGCTAGAGTGGCTCTGGTCGCAACATGGTGACGCCCAGGATGGGCAGAGCATCGCCCCCTGGTGGGCAGAGCGTCGCCCCTGGTGGGCGTGCCGGGTGGATCCCGGTCGGGCACATGCGGGAGTCTGTCTGACTGTCTCTCCCTGTTTCCAGCTTCAGAAAAATGAAAAATGAAAAAAAAAAATGTATACCGCCCAACAATCTACATTTTCAACTGCAGTAAAATTCACTTAGCTTGACCACTCAATCATCGCCCACTTCAGAGGCTGGAGTCTACGACTTAAATGCACTCCTATTGGCACTCTTAAGCCTCGACAGTTCAGAGCACACTTCACTCTAACGAATGGCACAAACTATAGACAGACAACTTTCAGTTCAACCATGTTCAGTTCATCTTTCAGTTAAAAATTAATGTATCATTGCAGTTGTCAATTAAAGTCAACTTGTGGATACTACAATCCTTGTTGATATGCTATCCAGTAGCAGATGTTCTGTATGATCCTGACTAAAAGCACACTGCAGTACATCTCCCAAATTGGACACATCAACAAACTAAAAGTATTACCACTTTTAAGTAGCCAAAATAATGGTATTCTCATCAGCTAACCTAAAATTTACTCTTCTGAAAAAGAGGCAGATAGTCTGTGTTTAACTAAACTGAAAAAAAAGAGAAATGTTAAATTTTAAAAACATGTTATACCAAGGCCCTGCCCAGCTCTTGGACATTGTCTAGACCTCCCATCTTGTTCACTAGGGCCACACTGCCCTTTCTGTTGGAGCATGCCAAGCTTGTTCAACCTTCTGGGTCTTTGCACTTGTATTCTCTGCCTACAATATTCTGACCCCTAATATATTTATTTTATTTTATTTTTATTTATTTATTCATTTTAGAGATGAGAGAGAGCAAGAGAAAGGAAGAGGGGGGGAAGGGGGGGAAGGGAGGAGGAGCAGGAAGCTTCAACTCCCATATGTGCCTTAGACCAGACAAGTGCAGGGTTTTGAACCAGTGACCTCAGCATTCCGGGTCGACGCTTTATCCACTGCGCCACCCAAGGTCAGGCTGACCCCTAATATTTGCATTTCCTTTCAGTTCACCTGTAAACTCCAAAGAGATACCTTCTTTGGTCCCACTTCCCTCCAACTGGTTTTCACTGTAACACTTACACGGTCTAAAGTGTGTTTGTTTACTCCTTTATGCCTTTTCTGAAGTGCTAAGGTATTTATACTCAGAGAATAGAGAACTTGCATATTTTTGTTCACCACGATGAAAATAGTTGCATGGCCCTTATTAGAAACTTAATGCATATTGATTATTGTAATAAATGATAAAAACTGGCCCTGGTCCGTGGCTCAGTGGATACAATGTCAGCCAAGGGTATGGACATCCTGGGTTCAATTCCCGGTCAGGGCACCTAGAAGAGGAGACCATCTGCTTCTCCTCCCTTACCTCTCTCCCTTTTCTCCCTCTTCCCCTCTTGCAGCCAGTGGTTGATTGGTATGAGTGTGGCCCCAGGCACTAAGGATAACTCCGTTGGAATACACCAGCCTCAGGTGCTAAAAGTAGCTCAGTACTTGAGCATCATCAGCCCCAGATGGGGTTGCTGAGTGGATATTATTTGGGGTGCATGTGGGAGTCTGCCTATATCCCCTCCTCTCACCTAAATAAATAAATAAATAAATGATTAAAATTAATCTAATAAAAGCATTTTGATTTAAGGGGCAAATTTACAAAGTAAACTTGGTTCCTTAATATCGGGTATCCTTGGGTTATGACAGTCTTGACATATATAGTGTTCCGAGTTTACAATGATCGCTCTCATAAAAACTTAAAGAAATCGAGATGTGTTTCTGTTTATGTCTTTAGTGTCGTACTTACGAACTATGTGGGCAAACTAGTTTGGTTGTGCGTGGCGGAAGAATATGCAGTAATGGGGCATAGAGTGAGGGAGCTGGCATCTGCAGTACCCTTACCAACACCATTTTAGATTGTTAAGCATGCACGTGTTCCATTTGTGTTAGGTTAGGGTGTGTTTCAATTTACACCAAAATTCGGGTTACGTCACTGCTGTAAAAATGGAGCTGTGTTGTAACCTGAGGATGCCCTGCACTTACTTTCCTCATTTAATCAAAATTTATCTTGAAGAAATTCAAGGTAAAGAATGAATTAGCTTCCACATTCATTCTTAGGACTCAGTTCCCTTTGCTTTGCTATACGCTATGCTCATGCTTGCGTGACTCTAATCCAGTTACACTCAATGAACCCCTTGGAGTCTGGGGAGCCACCGTGCCCCGCAGAGTCAGTGACTTTCTGTGCCCTTAACATTCATAAAATATCAGTGAAATAAAGAATTGGGGGGGAAGGGAACAGTCAAAACTTATTAGTCTGCTCAGTTTTGCTAGCTAGCTAACAAATACAGTGTCCTCCCTAGCCTTACCCTCCAATAAATGAGTCTTCAAATTACAGTAGGTGCAGGCTATTGCATTTTATCTGCTTTGTTTTAGGGTACAGTTAAAATTACATGAAATTGTGCCGGCACTCCTGATGTTTTATACAGGAATCAGAGCAAAACACGGGAAAGTGAGAAAGGAATATAAGAAGAATAATGCAACTGAATCTGGGAGTCTGAAGAAAGTCTGAATATGATGAAAACCTTTGCCAAAACTTAAGCCTCAGAACCCACTGCTTCTTTCTTGGGAACAGCATGTGC
The DNA here is from genome assembly GCF_036850765.1 of Saccopteryx bilineata. Lineage (NCBI taxonomy): Eukaryota > Metazoa > Chordata > Mammalia > Chiroptera > Emballonuridae > Saccopteryx > Saccopteryx bilineata. Next base: position 217,994,254 of record NC_089493.1, on the reverse strand, counting down.
TATAGGGTGGGGCAGAATGACTTTACTTCCAGATTCTTTGATGCTGTGTTTAATTTGGTTTTCACTGTTTGCATCTGAGGGCTTATTTTGAGTTATATACTCTATTACTGTTTATAAATGAGAACATCTATTAATATACTACTCACAAGAATTAGGGGATGAACATCTATTAGAGTTTAATTGTAAGCTGTAGTTTTGCTTTAAATAATCTTTTTCAAGTATGCTGATTTTTTTTGAGAGAGAGAGAGAGAGACAGGGAGAGAGAGAGAGTAACATCAAGCTGTATACGCCCTCCTGCATGTGGCCTGACCAGAGAATTGAGCCAGCAACCTCTGTGCTCTGCAATGACGCTCCAACCAACCGAGCTATCCAGCCAGGGCTTAATTTTTTTAACTTATTAATTGATTTTTAGAGAAACAGAGAGAGGAAGGGAAAGAAGAGGGAGGGGTGAAGGAAGCATTTATCAGTTGTTCCACTTAGCTAGCCAGCCAGAACCATATGCTGAATTTCCAAGTGTGATGTATTTATACACTCAAATCCTTCTTTTTGTACTGATTTTCAAAGTAACACTAAGAATTTTTTAAATGTATCTACACGTAAAATATTGGAAGCATGTCAAAAAATATGAACAATACAATAAATACTATGAAAAGGGTGAACAATACAATAACACTTTTCAAAAAAAACTTTTTACTATAGTGGGGCTTGGGAAAAATAACTATTAAATTAGCTAGTCTTTCTTAGCTTCATGTTTATTAGTAGTCCTTCTGAGTAAACCTAGAAATAATAAATTCAGGTTCTTTTATAACATACTGAAGTTTTGATCAATATAGGTGGTTTTCTTTTGTTCAGTGTCATAAGTACTTAAATGTATACAAAAAAGAAAGCACACAGAAATAAAAACTACCAAAATAACAAAAAGTTCTTGAAATATAGAGGACATTTTAAAAAATGCAACTTTTATTTATTTTTTGACAGAGTCAGAGAGTCAAAGAGAGGGACAGATAGGGACAGATTGACAGGAAGAGAGAGAGATGAGAAGCATCAATTCTTCGTTGCACCTCTAGTTTTTCAGTGATTGCTTTCTCATATGTGTCTTGACTGGGGGGCTGCAGCAGACTGAGTGAACCCTTGCTCAAGCCAGTGACCTTGGGCTCAAGCCGGCAACTATGAACTTCAAGCCAGCGACCTTGGTGTCATGTCTATTATCCCACACTCAAGCCAGAGACCCCGTGTTCAAGCTGGTGAGCTTTGCTCAAGCCAGATGAGCCTGCGCTCAAGTCAGTGACCTCAGGGTTTTGAACCTGGGTCTTCCGCAGCCCAGTCCAATGCTCTATCCACTGCGCCACCACCTGGTCAGGCTCAACTTTTTTTTCAACTGCTGCTAGTAAAGTGTTAAATAAATATGTGCTTTTAAAAATTATTATTCAATAAGTTGTATAACTGTTGTGAAATCAGACCAAATGAATACTGCTAAGCTGGATTTTATGGGTTAATTACACAAGAGTCTTAAAGAATAATAAAAAGTATAAACATTGTGAGAGCCAGACTTCAAGTTGTCCCCAATGAGACCCATTGCCTAGTACACTTTTGTAAAGTCCCCTCCCACTGTGAAACAGGTTGTTCTGTATGACCAGCAGAACATGGGAGAAGAAATAGTATGTGACATCCAGGAAGATTTAGTTTTCATCTTGGTCATGCTCACTCTCATTCTTGTAACATTCACTTTGTAGGAAGCCCAATATTATGTTAAACTTTCTATAAAAAGGCCAAAGCATGAGGATCTGATGTCTTCTGACAGAGAAGTGCCAGTGAGAAAGTAGGACCTTTGGCCAACAGTGACATGAGTAAGCCTGGAAACAGAATTTCCAGTTCAAGTCAAGCATTAGCTGGTAATGTGACTGCAACCTCATGATCTGGCCTGGGCCCAAACCACCCAGCTAAGCTGTTCCTGGGATCTTGACCCAAAGAAATTAAAATGTACTGTTTATGCTAATAAGTTTTGGATAATTTGTTACGCACCAATAAATAACTAACACGCACATCCTCTTGCAACCCATCTGTCCCTCTTACCCCACTTGGACAGGAGACAAAGTCAATCAATTCTGATTGAAGATTACAGTTCAAATAAGCTATGTTTTGTACATTTCTCAAAGACTTAAGGAATATAGAAGAATTATTTAGCCCTGGCTGGATCGCTTGGTTGGTTAGAGCATCATCCTGAAACACAAACATTGCCAGTTTGATCCCTGGTCAGGGCACACACAAAAAGAGATTTCTGTCTCACTACCATTCTCATTCTCTAAAATCAATAAATTTTTAAAAATAATTATTTAAAGTTAGTATCTAACTCGTTTATATCCTGGGTTTGAATTTACCTGAGCAATAATAATGATTATAAGATATTTTATTACTTTAATATACCATAATCATCCTCTATTATCAGGAAGCTAGAAAATTTTTTCTTTTACTCTTATTACTCTCTAAATATGTTCTGCATATTTAAAAAGATTAAAAGTCATTATTTCCTAATGCTTTTTCATAATTTTACTATTTATACTTTTATACAAAAGAATGACTATAAGCAATAGTTTTTCTTATAATAACATGTACATACTAATTTTCTTAGTCAATGATACTTAGACTATTGCTATTATTTATTTATCAGTTATCTATAAGTATGTGATTTTATATAAAGACTATTTTAAGATAGTATCTTTTAGTTTGTGTTACACAACAGGGCATGATTATAATTCTATACATGCCTGTTGTTAACTACTCTAGAGATGCTAAAAAAAATAACAATGCCAAAAATAAAAGTGAGAAAGATACAAAAGCAAGTCCAACCAAAAAATCATCTGAATCCCAAATAGGATTACTTGCTCTAGTAATATAACTAAATTTAATATTTTTAAGTTATAAAATACTAAATATGAAAATGGCAAATAATATAAAATATGACGAGTTACTCATCACCCAGATATAACAAAATAAATTTCCAAATGTTCTTCATATTTTTGTTGTTTAAAGAAATGAAATGTTACAGTATAGCTAAGCCTTATTCTTTTAATCCACTTCTGCCTCTTCTACAGGTAAAATGTAAGTTTCCGCAGATTTTAATTTTATATGCTTGTATCCCATATTATATGTTTCATTTTGAGGAAAGAATATTAATAGGAATTCTAAGAAAAGCCAATAAGAAAAAAAATTCAATTCCACTCTATATCAGGGACTTTAAATTAAAATAACAGAGAGATACCTGTCATCCATCAAACTAAAAATAAATTAAAAGTCTGGTAACACAAAGTGTTGGTCAAGATGAGAATAAACAGAAATTTCTATTCCATAGATAAAAGTATAAGTTGATATAATGTCTTCAGAGAACAATTAAACAAATTTTTAGTGAAAACTAAAACTATTCCTAGTATATAGCCCAGAATTGATTGTATTACACAGAGAAAGCTCATATGTGTGTGTGCATATATATATGCACAATCTCTATTGAGACAAAAACCAATCTAAAAGCGACAAATCTTTGAAAGAGCTATAAGTTAAAGTGAGCACTCACATACATGGCTAAAGAGTTAGTTTTCATGGAAACATAATGGACAAATAAATGGGGTATATTAAATGTTAATTACTCTTAATCTTAGCTGTTGAAAAAAAATGCTTTAGGTTTGGGTGCGGCAACTCCTTCTGAAAATCTTGTTGACACTCCAGTGTAGAACTTGCTATGATTTATTTCCAACATTGGACACACCTTGTTCAAAAGACAAAGTGACTCATAAGAGCTCACAATCTAAGATGTTATATTCAGCATTTAACTTGCTAATGATACCCCAGATATAACCACAGCTTCTACTATGAGAAAAATAGTAGATAGTGCAGTAAGAACTATGGCTTCTCTATTCACTAGAATCAGTTGTGCAAGAATAGTAAAAATACAATTTAAAGAGTCAGATAAGGTAATGAGGAGAAAGGCTACAGGGAGATTGTGAAAGTGTGCCAACATCAATAAATGTTACTCAATATTTTACCACTTAACAAAAGTAAGTGAAGCATCGAAGGTGAAAATGGATAGATAAGAAAGAAAATAAAGGTAACTATGTAAGAGTTGACTAGGCAAATCTGTACTACAATGATTAAAAATACCAAGTGATTAATAAACCCATATTTATAAAGTCAATTAATCTATGACAAACAAGGCAAGAATATACAATGGGGAAAACATAGTCTTTCCATAAATAGTGGTGAGAAAACTAGACAGATACATGCAGAAAAAAAAAACTTGATTATTTTCTTAAACCATATACAAAAATAAACTCAAAATCAATTAAATACTTTAATGTAAGACTTGGAACCACAAAACCCTTAGACAAAAATATGGGCAGTAAAATTTCTGACACCAGCCTTAGTAATATTTTTGGGGATATGTCTTCTCAGACAAAGGCAACAATTGAAACAAAAACAAACAAATGGGACTACACGAAACTAAAAAGATTTTGCACAGTGAGAAAAAGTAGCAATAAAACAAAATGGAAACTAACCTAATAAATTAAAGAATATATTTGCAAATGGTAAATCCAATAAGAGGTTTTTTTGTGTTTTTTTTTTTTTTAGAGTCTGAAAGAGAGAGTCAGAGAGAGGGATAGATAGGGACAGACAGACAGAAATGGAGAGAGATGAGAAGCATCAATCATCAGTTTTTCGTTGTGACACCTTAGTTGTTTATTGATTGCTTTCTTATATGTGCCTTAACCGGGAACCTTCAGCAGACCGAGTAATCCCTTGCTCAAGCCCGTGACCTTGGGTCCAAGCTGGTGAGCCTTGCTCAAACCAGATGAGCCAGAGCTCAAGCTGGAGACCTTGGGGTCTCGAACCTGGGTCCTCTGTATCCCAGTCCAAAGCTCTATCCACTGAGCCACTGCCTGGTCAGGCTTAATATTCAAAATTGTGGGTGGAGCACAGAGTGCATTCCTAGAAGCTGTGGCTGATGCAATGCTGTGAGAATATTCCAGCTTCCAGAACCCTCCTGGGCACACCCAGGAAGGAAGCTCACCTGCTATAAGGAAGTGATTTAGGGTCAACCACGCAGCTCCCTGATCTTTTCAGCCATTGGCTTTGAGAAACATGCTGTAACACCCTATAGGCTGAACCCATGTATATAAGCTAGCTTACTTCCTGAATAAAGTGGATCTGCATCACTGAACCTGGTCCCCAGAGTCAGGTCTTTGCATCTTCATCGTCCTCACCCCTGGCAGGACTTGTCCACAAAAAATATATAAAAAACTCATACAATTCAAAATTAAAAAATAACAATAACCATACAATTTTTTAAAATGGGCTTAGGATCAGAATAAGCATTTCTCCAAAGACATACAGATAGCCAAAAGACACATGAAAAGATGTTCAACATCACTAATCACCAGGAAAAATAAAACTATAAGATATCACTTCACAACTATCAGAATGGCAATTATCAAAAAAAGAACAAATAACAAGTGTTGATGAGGATGTAGAAAAAAGGGAACTTGTAAAATATTGGTGTGATTGTAAATTAATGCAGTCACTATGTAAAATGGTATGGAGGTCCCTCAAAAAATTAAAACTAAAACTACCATAGGAGCTGACAATTATAATTCTGAGTATTTATCCTAGGAAAACAAAACCAATAAATGGAAAAGATACATGTACCCCTATGTTCAATGCAGCAATATTTATAATAACCAATATATGGAAGCAAACTAAGTGTCCATGGATAGATGAATTGTTAAAGGTGTAATCCAGATATACAATAGAATATTACCCTAACATAAATAAGAATGAAATCTAACCATTTACAATAACACTGATGAACTTAGAAGGTATTATGTTAAGTGAAATAAATCAGACAAAACAAAACAAATACCATATTATTTCACTTGTATGTGGAATCTAAAAAACAAAACAAACAGATGAAACAAACTCATAAATACAGATACCAATTGATGGTTGTCATGGGGAATTGGGTGGAAAAGGCAATTAAAACGTACAAACTTCACCTGACCAGGCAGTGGCACAATGTACAGAGCATTGGCCTGGGATGCTGAGGACCCAGGTTCAAAATCCCAAGGTCACTGGCTTCAGCATGGGCTCATCTGGCTTGAGCATGGCGTTGCTGACCTGAGTGTGGGATCATGGATACGGCCTCACGGTTGCTGACTTGAGCCCAAAGGTCACTGGCCTAAAGACCGATGTTGCTGGCTTGACTGAGCAAGGGGTCACTCGCTCTGGTCAAGGCACATATGAGAAAGCAATCAGTGAACAACTAAGGTGCCACAACAAAGAACTAATGCTTCTCATCTCTCTCCCTTCCTGTTTGTCCCTGTCTGTTCCTCTCTCTCTTTACCATTAAAAAAATATAGGTACAAACTTTGAGTTATAAAATAAGTCACGGAGATGCACAAAATTAGAATAAAGTCATAAATTGGTGAGTGATGTTAGAGAAATGGTGGCACGAGAGATAATTCTGATCTCTCCCCTTAAAATTTCAACAAATTGAACAAACTACAAGCAGTGAAGGAACCACAGCTGGGCTTGCAGGCATGCTTGAAAGATCCACTCAACAAATGGACTGAAGGTGAGACAAGTTGAAAAGGAGGGTGGAAGATAAAACACATCAATGGTAGGCTCTGGAGAGGAAATAAAGCAGAGGATTGAATTTTTCTTTCTCCTTGCTGGACTCAGGAAGAGTTTTATTCTGAGCCAGGAGAGGCAGAGACTAGCGGTCAGGGGAGAAGCAGCTGAACTAACGCAGGCAAAATCAGACGTAGGGTTTCTGAGGACTGCCTATGTTGCTTGCCTTGCAATTAAGTTGTGTGGGCAAGTGCTCAACTTGCAGCACTTGCTCCATCAGTGAATGCTGAGCCCAAAGTGCTGGGCCCTTGGTCTCTTGTGGTGGGCCCGAGCTCCATTGGTGTGCACTGGGTGATGCCTGGCTCTTGTGGTGAGGTGCAGGCTCCATTAGTGGGTGCTTAATCTATGAAAATCAGCCCACACGTGGCTGCACACTTGCCAATGGAAAACCTGAAACTGCCACTGTTAAAGCTGTAAAGCCAGCATCAAGCAGCCCCCAGAACATGCCCCACCCACCAATGTGACTGCAGCCCTGCTTACATCACTACGACAGTGGAGGTCTGCCCAAGAGTTTCATAGAGCCAAAACTTGTAGTATAACAATAGCTACTGGAAAATAATCACTTCTTATTAGGGTTCTTAACAATACTACTTTCAAATGTCATCAAAGAAGAAGAAATCATACATCATGGAAACATAAGCCAGAGACATAGTTCAGGTAAATAATAAAAAATCTCCAGAAAAAAATTTTCAATTATATGCAAACCTTAGAGTTAAAAGACAGAATTCAAAACTGAAGTTCTAAAAAAACTCAATGAGTTGCTAGAAAACACTGATAGGCAATTTAATGACCTCAGAAAACAAATTAATAAACAAAAAGAGTACTTCACCAAGGAGATAGAAACTTTAAAAAAAAAACCAAATAGAGATGAAGAACTCAATACATAAACTGAAAAATGAGGTAACAACTTTAGCTAATAGGACAGGCCAGATAGAGAAGAGAATTAGTGACATTGGAGACAAGCAACTAGAGATACTAGAGAGAAGAGAGAGACTCAGGAATTTTAAAAAAATGAGAGCTCTAAAAAATATCTGACTTCATCAGAAAGAGCAATATAAGAAAATGGGTATATCAGGAGAGGAAAAAGGGAATGGAAAACCTATTTAAACAAATAATTGATGAAAACTTCCAAAACCTGTGGAAAGAGTTAGAGCCTCGAATCCAGGAAGCAAACAGAATACCGAGTAGCCTCAACCCAAACAGACCTACTCAAGGCACATCATAATGAAATTGTCACAAATCAATGACAAAGAAAGAATCCTTAAGGCAGCTAGGGAAAACAAGAATATAACATATAAGGGAAAACCCATCAGGTTACCATCAGGTTTCTCAGAAACCCTACAAGCCAGAAGAGAGTGGACTCAAACATTCAAAGTAATGAAAGAGAAGATTTACCAGCCAAGAATACTATATTTATCAAAACAATCAAATATGAAGGAGAAAGAAAATCTTTTACCAACAGAGGCTAAGTAAATTTATCATCAGAAAACTGCCACTGCAGGAGTAAAAGCTCCAACAAGATCACAATAAAAACAAGGATAAACTTCAATAACAATAACATAAAAGGAGAGAGGATAAAGATCAGCGGTAGTAAAGGGGGATGGAGTGCAGAAGCACTCATATGATAATCAACTCATAAATATGACAATTTTTCTTTTAATAACATAAAGGTAACCACCTACCAAAATGCCACTATTGTAACAAGTAGCTTAAAAAAAGAAGAAACAGGGTGGGGAGGAGGTATGGAATACCACCAAACAAAAACAACTGACAGAAAAACAAAAGACAAGAACCAAATGAGACACAGAACCTATCAGAAAACAATACATAAAATGGCTATAGGAAACTCTCAAGTGTCAATAATTACCCTAAATGTAAACAGATTGAACTCACCAATAAAAAGACACAGAGTAGCAGACTGGATCAAAAAGCAAAACCCAACCATATGCTGGCTTTAAGAGACACATTTAAACTGCAAGGACAAAAGTAGATTCAAAGTGAAATTTAGGAAAAGGATTCTCCAAGCAAATAATACCCAAATAAAAGCAGGTGTAGCCATACTCATAACTGAAAATGCTGACTTCAAGACAATAAAGGTTACCAGGGGCAAAGATAGTCAATTCATAGTGATAAAGGGGATACTGTATCAAGAAGACATAACACTTCTTAATATATACGCACCAAATCAGGAACACCAAAATATATCTACCAATTGATCTAAAACTAAAAACAGACAAAAACATATTTATACTTGGAGATCTCAATATACCATCGATGGCTCCAGACTGATAATCCAAACAGAAAATAATAAAGAAATATCGGCCTTAAATGACATACTAGACCAAGCAGACATAACAGACTTTTACAGGGCATTTCATCCCAGGAATTCAGACTACACATTTTTCTCCAGTGTACATGGAACATTCTCAAGAATACATCATATGCTGGGTCATAAAACTAACATCAATAAGTTCAGGAAGACTGAGATTATACCAAGCATATTCTCTGATCATAAGGCTTTAAAATTAGTATTCAATTGCAAAAACGAAAAAACCCCACAAATATGTGGAAATTAAACTACACACTTCTAAAAAATGAGTGGGCAAGAAGAAATAAAAGCAGAGATAAAAAGATATACACAGACTAACAAAAATGGCAATACGACATATCAAAATTTCTGGGATGCAGCAAAAGCAGTAATAAGAAGGAAGTTTATATCATTATAGGCTTATATCAAGAAACATAAAAATTCCAAATAAACAGCTTAACATCACATCTTAAGGAACTAGAAAAAGAAGAACAAAGGTGACCCAAAACCAGTAGAAGAAAGGAAATAGTAAAAATTAGAGCAGAGATAAATGAAATAGAGAACAGAAAAACCATAAAAAAATTAATACAGCAAAGATGGGTTCTTTATTAAACTCCTGGCTAGACTCACTAAGGAAAACAGAAAAAGGACTCATATAAACAAAATCTGAAACTGAAGAGAAATTATCATAAATATAATAGATATACAAAAAATCATTGTAGAATAATATGAAAAATTATATGGCACTAAATTTAACAATCTAGAAGAAATGAATAAATTCCTAAAACTACACAATCTTCCTAAACTGAGTCAACAGAAGTGGAAAGCCTAAATGGACCCACAAGCAGGGAGGAAATACAAACAACCATCAAAAACCATCCCCAAAATAAAAGTCTGGGACCAGACAGATACACTAGTGAATTCTACCAAACATTCATAAAGGAATTGGTTCCTATTCTTCTCAAAGTCTTCCAAAAAATAGAAGAATCAGTACTCCATAATAGATTTTATGAGGCCAATATAACCCTCATACCAAAACCTGGTAAGAATATTGCAAAAAAAAAAAAAAAAAAAAAATACAGACCAGTATCTCTAATGAATATAGATGTAAAAATCCTAAACAAAATACTAGCAAATCGAATGCAACAACACACTTAAAAAATAATACATCATGATCAAGTGGAATTCATTACAGAAGCACAAGGATGGTTCAACATATGTAAATTGATTAATATAATACATCATATCAACAAAACAAAGAAAAAAAATTATATGATCCTATCAATAGATGCAGAGATGCATTGATATGATACAACATCCCTTATGTTTAAAACACTCAATAAAATGGGTATAGAAGGAAAATACCTCAACTTAATGAAGGCCATATATTTCAAACCATCAGCTAATACCAAAATAAATGATGAAAGCTGAAAGCTTTTCCTCTAAAATCAGGAACAAGACAAGGATGCCCACTCTCTCAATTCCTATTCAACATAGTGCTGAAAGTTTTGGCTAGAGCAATCAGACAAGAGAAAGAAATAAAAGGCATTCAGATAAGAAAAGAATAAATAAAGGTTTCACTTTTTGCAGATGACATGATCCTGAAATACAACTCCAAAGACTCCTCAGAAAGACTAATAGAAACAATAAACCAATACAGTAAGGTCACAGGATACAAAATCAATATACAGAAGTCTATTGCTTTCATATATGCAAACAATGAAACTTTGGAAAATGAACTAAAAAAAAATAATCCCTTTTACAGTTGCAACAACAACAACAAAATACCCAGGTATAAACTTAACAAAGAATGTAAAGGATCAATATCTGAAAACTACAAAGAATTATTAAAGGAAATTTAAAAAGACACCTTGAAGTAGAAAATATTCCATGGTCATGGAAGAATCAACACAGTTAAAATGGCCATATTACCCAAAGCAATATACAGATTTAATGCAATTCCCATCAAAATTCCAATATTATTTTTAAAGAAATGGAACAAAAATCACCAGATTTGTATAGAACCATAAAAATCCTCAAATAGCCAAAGCACTTCTGAGAGAAAAAAAAAAGCTGGAGATATTACAATACCTGACTTCAAATTATACTATAGAGCCACAATAATCAAAACAGCATTGTACTGGCAGAAAAAGAGACACATAGAAGAAAACATAGTTGCTAAACTCATGGATCGTGGCCATAGAGAACAATTTAGGAATTTGACCCCAAAGGCAAGGGAAGAAAAGGCAAAAATAAATGAATGGGACTATATCAAACTAAAAAAGCTTCTGCACAGCAAAAGAAACTGACAACAAAACAAATAGCCAACAAAATGGAAGATAATATTTGCAAACAGCTCTGATAAGGGGTTAATATCCAAACTATATAAAGAACTCACAAAGCTCAGCAACAAACAAGCAAGCAATCCAATTAAGAAAGGGAGAGGACATGAACAGACACTTCTCCCAGGAAGAAATACAAATGGCCGATAAATATATGAAAAAATGCTCATCTTCACTAGCAAGTCGAGGTGCAAATCAAAACTACAATGAGATACCACCTCACACCTGTTAGATTAGATATTATCAACAAGACAGGTAATAGTAAATGTTGGAGAGGCTGTGGAGAAAAAGGGACCCTCATCTTCTGTTGGTGGGAATGTAAAGTAGTACAACCACTATGGAAGAAAGTATGGTGGTTCCTCAAAAAATTAAGACTAGAACTACCTTATGACCCAGCAATCTCTATACTGGGTATTTACCCCCAAAACTCGAAAACATTGGTACGTAAAAACACATGCAGCCCCATGTTCACTGCAGCATTGTTCACAGTGGTCAACACATGGGAACAACCAAAATGCCCTTTGATAGAGGATTGAATAAAGATGTGGTACATATATGCAAAATGAAATACTACTCAGCCATAAGAAATGATGACATAGGGTCATTTATGACAACATGGATGGAGAACATTATACTGAGTGAAGGAAGTAAATCAGAAAAAGCTAAAAATTGTATGATTTCACAGATAGGTGGGATACAAAGCTGAGACTCATGGACATATATGAGAGTGCAGTGGTTACCAGGGGGAGGGAGATGAAGGAGAAGGGGAGTGGAGGTTGGGGAAGGGTGTAAAGAGGGAAAAATACAAGGTGAGAGAAAATGATCTGGCTTTAGGTGATGGATATATAACATAATTGACTACTCAAATGATAGAGTGATGTTTGCCTGAAATCTATATATACTTATTGATCAATGTCATCCTGTCAAAATTAATTTGCTAAATTTAAAAAAAAGAATAAATTCAATAACATTGTACTATGTACAGTGACAGATGATTACTAGACTTAAGGGTGACCACTTTGCAAGGTATATAAATGTTAAATCACAATGTTGTACACCTGAAACTATCATAATAATGTATGCAAATTACAGTGAAAATTATGGAAAAAACAACTGATTGACACATGATATTCAATATCAAATACCTTATTTATTATCAATGAAAGTTATAAGTTCCTTCAAAATTTTTTTTTACAGAGACAGAAAATCAGAGAGAGGGATAGATAGGGACAGACAGACAGGAACGGAAAGAGATGAGAAGCATCAATCATCAGTTTATCATTGCGACACCTTAGTTTTTCATTGATTGCTTTCTCATATGTGCCTTGACCGTGGGCCTTCAGCAGACCAAGTAACCCCTTGCTCAAGCCAGCGACCTTGGGTTCAAGTTGATGAGCTTTACTCAAATCAGACGAGCCCGCGCTCAACCTGGAGACTGTGGGGTCTCGAACCTGGGTCCTCCGCATCCCAGTTTGATGCTCTATCCACTGCACCACCACCTAGTCAGGCCAAAAAAATTTTATAGACTCAAACTCATGGATATAAAGAACATTTTGATGGTTAGCAGATGGGAGGAAGGTTCAGAGATGGGTGAAAAAGGTGAAAGGATTAAGAAGTACGAATTGATAGTCAGAAAATAATGAGAATATAAAATACAGCATAGGAAATACAGTAAAAAATATTGTAATAACTATGTATGGTGTCAGATGGGTACTTGATTTATCAGTGTGATTGCTTCTTAAGTTATATAAATGTCTAATCACTGCTATACACCTGAAACTAATATAATATTATATGTCAACTAAAATGAAAAATAAAGAATTACTTTAAAGCCTGACCTGTGGTGGCGCAGTGGATCAAGTGTCGACCTGGAACACTGAGGTCACCAGTTCAAAACCCTGGGCTTGCCAGGTCAAGGCACATATGGGAGTTGATACTTCCTTCTCCTCCCCCCTTCTCTCTCTCTCTCTCTCCCTCTCTCTCTCTCTCTCTCTCTCTCCTCTAAAATGAATAAAATAAAAATAATTTTAAAAAAAGAATTTAGTAAAAAAAAATTACTTTAAATAAATATTTAATTTAAAACTTTCACCAGCCACAAGAAGGTACTATATATTTGGTTGAGTTTATTCATTGTTTCAATATAATTTTATAATTCCATTATGCTATGTCCTAATAACAGAAATGTAAGAGACACTACTTTTTTTGCTCTTATATGCTCAAAGTGCACGAAATGGGGCAGAAATATACACAGATATTTCTGTTTAATAATGATTATTCTATCAGAGAGTTGTATAGAGGTAAGTTTTTCCTGAAGTTCATCCTTCCTCCTAGAGGAAAAATTTATTTTAATGCTAACCAATTCCACTAGTTAAAAGAAATTTAATAGACCTCATGTACTTCGAACATGATAATGTAATGATCTCTTCCTATATATATAACTTTAACAGAACCCCAGGGAGAAGCCAATATTCAAAATGGTACACAAAAATGAAGACTTAAAGAATACTTTTAGATTGTTTTTGCTTTTATAACCTACCTCAAGTCAGAGCTGGTAGACAAATGGACATTTATCTAAGGTCAATCTGTATTTTTTTCCTTTCTGACATAAATTTTAAAATTAGTTACTGTGTCTGGAATGCCTAATTTAAAATTAGGGTAGTACAAAAAACTTACCGTAACTTATATAAGTAAAGGAAGTGTTTGCTTACTTAATATTTAAATATTTACATAAAAACAATATAAGAGCATAATAGATGAAGGATAAGATAGAGCTTATTAGAACTCCATGTGAAGTTTTAGTTTGTAGTTTTCCACTTTTAACATAAAATCAGTTATTTTTTACAGTCTCTCCCAAATTCTATTCCCCATCTAACATGTCTTGACTTTACATTAAAGAAAAACAAAACCTAAGCCTTAATCAATTCATTGAATAAATATACACTGATTGTTTATTATTGGCCAGGTACTGTTCTAACTAATGAGTATATAGTAGTGATGGAAACAGCCATAGTTCTTGACTTCATCAACTATACAGTCTCAAGAGGGAAAAAAATGAATAAATATATAACCACAGCATGCCAAGTATTACTGAGGAAAGGAAAATGAACTGAGAGAAAGCAAACTACATACCGAGGATGAGAAGATTTAAACAGAGAGAAGTGGAGTGGTGAGGAAGGCTTTCCTAAGAAGGTGATATTTAACATGATCCCTAAAGTGACTGAAGGAATCTGCAAGATGAAGTACCAAAGGACCAGAGAAAGAGCCCACCACACTCACACAGCTTCCATGACGGGAAACTAAGGGAAAACACCAGTATTGCTGGAGCAGAGTGACAAGGAGTCAAGCACCCCGAGCACTGGGAGTCTGGGAAGACTGAGCTGGTCAGGTACTATCTTATCAACCATATTAAGATGTTTGAACTGAATTTGAAAAGCAGTGGAAAGCCATTAAACCAATTCTATATGAGACATATATGTCACTTTTCAAAGATGACACTGTCTCCTAAATAGAGAACGAATTGGAAGGGAACTGGAGGTGAAGCAGCAGACCAAGGAACATGCAATTTCAGTAGTCATGTAGGACATGTGGCGAGTTGGAACAAAAGGTAGTGCATGAATCTGAAAAAAAACAGATAAAGTCATGGCATAATTTGGAGATAAAATCAATAGAACTTGCAGCCAGATCAAATACTGTGGGTGATGCAGCAGGAGGAAGAAATATTGCTTGAGAAACACTGAGAAAAGTGGCCTCAATTATCAAAATATGGAAAACCGTGGGAGGAACAGGTTCCAGAGAATATTAAACATCTTGTTTAGAAATGCTAAGTTTGAGATACGAGATATTCAAGAGGAGATATCAAGGGGCAACAAAGCATACAAGACCAGAGCTTCATAGAATGGTTGTAGTGGAGCTATAAATTTGTCAGCCATGAAACATGTACATACTACCTAAAGCTATGACTCATGGTGAGATCACTGATGGAGAGTGTGGAGTAACACGTATTCCTATAATTTTGGCATGCAGAAAAAATTCCTAGGAAAATTCTGATTCAGTAGGTTTGGGGTGAGAACTTTAAATCTATATTTTCATTAAACCCTACAGATGAGTTCATCTTAGAACCATTTTGTTAAATACTCCTAAAGAGACAGAAAATAAGTGAGGCAATAGTGAGCTGAGAAATTCTAGCAGTTGTTGGCTGGCCAGGCGAGACGTTTGAGAAGCTGAAGCTAGACACTGAGCAGGAAAGAGTGTTCTATGCAGTTTATACTATCTTAGAAGGAAGAATAAGAGGCATCTGACTATTAGGTACTACTACCACGACTCTGATCAGAGTTCTTTTGAACAAGTCTTATAAAACAATGCCAAGAACAGACCTCCAGAACAATAGGTTGGAGCAAGTGCTTGATGCTGTTCAATAGATGCTTTTGACTGGAAAAAAATATGGACAGTATCAACAACAGGATTGCTGATGCCTTCCAAGTATGACTACTGAAATACAAAAATCAGAAGAGGGCATCATGGGATCAGTACTGGCTATCATGGAGTTAAAGAGACCTTGACAAACCCACTTCAACATTACTGTGAGTAACACCACACCTTTTTTCTCTTTTCTTTCCTGTAGTAAGTATGCAACTAGCCTCACGACCCTAGTATAGTAAGTCCTCACTTAAAACTGTCAAGAGGCTCTTGAAAACTGTGACTTTAAGCAAAACAACATATAACAAAAGCAATTTTAACATAGGCTAATTGATAGAAACAGAAATTAGGTTCCTGTGGCATATTTCTGGTCACAAAAACATTGCCAAACTTCTAAATAAAGACCTCAAACACTTTTAATATTAAACCTTAAAATAAATGTGAGCTGTATATACATTTAAGAAAGATGAATGGAAACAAGAGAATTCTTTTCCAACCTGCTTAGTTCAGTAGAGGATCATGGGTCACCAGCGCCTCTCCCAGGAGCTCTGGCTGCAAAGGTGAAAACCCACCTTCCATCACAGGGCACACTCACACACCCACACTCAGGCAGGGACAGTGCAGACACACCAGTTCACCCTAAATGTATATCTCTGGGACTGGGGGGAAACCAGAGTGCCCAGAGACAACCCACCGATACGGAGAGGGCGTGCAAATGCCACACAGACTGTGACCCCAGCAGGAATTGATTTCTCTTTCTCATCAACATTACAATGAAACTACACTGAACAGAATAATGTTATTCAAGGACCTGCTACATTTTTTAATTTGTTAAAACAATAGGGTAAGACAAGTAGGGCCAGACAAATTATGAGACAGACTCATATCTTTCTCAAGTGTAGATCTGCTAGCAGCTCCTTTGCCAGCCCTCCACATCTCCACACTATTCCACCTGCTTAGAACTGAACCACTCAGTCTTTGCCTGGGTCACACAAACCAAACTTCAGAACTCTTTTTTTGATCACCTCACAGAACTTGTCAAATTTCACTTAGGCTTGTGTAATAACCAGTTGATCCATACAATTATTATATGCTGATAGTGAGGAGCCACTGAGCCATTTCACCCGCAGGTGTTGTAAAGTACCAAAGGCTACAGAATTAATATTAATATTATAAGAGGCTTGGAGAACATTTTATTAACTTGGGTTAAGGTGTGCAAAGAAATTGTGAGAATAGTCTCTGTACTGTGTGATTGGCATAGTCAGGATAGCCCTTGGCATTGTATTGTAAATGCAAAGGGAAGGAAAACATGGATCCCCAGACATTCCACCACACCTGTGGGGAAAGGGGTGAATGGCTAGCCAGGTACAGGGAGAGAAAAGCCAAAATAAACCTTTTCTTATAGCAATGAGCCATTCGCAGGCATTTGTCCCCACCGAAACTACCTCTCCTATGTAAATGCGTGTGTGACTCTGGACAGAGAGATGGCAGATAAACACTAGATAATATAGGAATGCCTTTAATATGTAAAGAGACATCTTTCTACCATTGTGTTGGCTTGTAAATTTTGTTTTCTACAAAATGATGTATGGCTTGCAAATTGAACATGGTCCTAATTGCAATTTTTGCTTCAGTACTTCCCACTTACAAAACTATAAAAACTAAGTAGAACAAAGGGCCGGCGCGCTCTCGCAGCTTGGCCAAGCTAGACAATAAAGCTTTGATGTGTAAACGAAGGACCTTGTTCCTGTCTTTCATGTTTCAGGTCCCTCAGAATTTGGCTTAACAATAGGTTTGCTATTGCCCACTAATTTACATTTTAACAGGGTCTTTTGTGGCTACACAACTTAATTTGAAGAAGTTAAGCTAATGTTAAAGTATTCCTATATTATAATGAAGAAGATAATTTCAACAATCTTTAATCAACACTCCACAGATTGCTATCTATTTCACCTGTACAGACAGTTTAAGAAGTCTTTGAGTTAATTACCTGGGTGGAAACAACCATTTCAAAAGACTGCTAAGAGATTATAAACTGCTTCAGAAAGCTGATTTCATGCTCTATGGTAGCTAAAACAAGTATTGAACAGCAAATGCATCTATGAGTCTGCCATGTAAAAAATTTACAGAACCAAAGTTTTTTTTAAATGAATAATAAAGCTGGAAGTAGTCCTTAAAAGAAGGGTTGCAAATCAAAGACCAGCAGGTACAAGATACTTAACAAAAATGTGTGGAGGAACCAGAAATAAGATAACATGGGGAGGAGAGGTCCATAACAGACATTCAAACACCATTTTTGGAAAACACAGGCCACACACATCACAACTGTGAGCCAACCTCAACTCATCAGACCTCAGTGCACTAAATTCCCCATGCCACTGTGGAACAGAAAGTAGAACAGGACAACATTCCTCTAAATGCCAAAGAAATCAAAAGAAATATCAAGTAGGGTTTTCACCTGTCCTAAATTTCCTAGGTTACAGAACTTTCAGTGCTAATATCAGGACGGTCCTGGACAAACTTCTCAGGGATCACTGTTCACCCTAAATCAAGACAATTATTGGCCTCTGTTTTGGAGTTACGGGAACAAAGTACAATGACAATCTGAGATCCAGTTCACACAAAAAGTTGAAATTGGCAGCTTGGTTTGAAAAATGTTGTCAGGCAGCACATAAGGAAGAAGATGAGTCATCACTGAGAAACCCTCCAAACAGGACCCAGAGGGTAAGGCAGTCAACTGTCACAGGCACTACAGTGTATGTCACTGACACTATTCTTCCAATAACTCACACAATAACAATGCTGTGAAAATGTACTAGCAACTCTCAAAGAGATCATGATATGAAACAAACAAACAGAAATATCAGAGGCAATTTAATGAGCAAGTGTTGAAACCAACATCTTAAAGTCAAATAAGATAATGGTTCTGTAATTTAAAAACAATAGCCTATATTTCATAAAGCATGTATAAAAAATGATAAAAGAAATAGACTGTCTAGAGTAGTGGCTCTCAAATGGCAGTAATATTGGCCCCTTAAAAAACATTTGATAACAACCTGAAGACATTCTTAGATGTCACAATTGGGAGAAAAGGTGTTATTGGTATTTAGTGAGTAAGGGCCAGGTATGGTACTAACATCCTACAATGCACAGGATAGTACTTTATATCAAATTTTATGCCCCCAAATATCAGGAGGTGCTGAGGATCAAAGAAATCCTACTTTCAAGCCATACAACTTTTATAAATACCCTTGGTTAATGCCAGTCAGATTACAGGATATGAAAATTACGTTTACTCTGTGGATGTGATTCCTTACTTGACAAACGACAAAAATGAGAGACAAGGAGGAGAGTAATGTGGAATAAGCAATGTAAGGTGATGCATGATATAAGGCAGGGGTCCCCAAACTTTTTACACAGGGGGCCAGTTCACTGTCCCTCAGATCATTGGAGGGCTCCCACATACAGTGCTCCTCTCACTGACCACCAATGAGAGAGTTGTCCCTTCTGGAAGTGCAGCGGGAGCTGGATAAATGGTCTTAGGAGGCCAAATTGCGGCCCGCGGGCCTTAGTTTGGGGAAGCCTGATAAAAGGTCTACATACAAAGAGAAGGGGACTTAGTTATCACACATAACCTTTATGCTCAGTACCGCCCCCCTCAAATCAACACCTGTAGAAGCTTGTCTTTCCACTCAGGAATGTGGAGTTCTAGTTACTACAAATCACCTCTCCATGTCACAGCTCCATGAGTGGAATTTGAAGTGCATATGACATCATCTTACAGTCACCAAATGCAGGAAGAATGATGGCCTTGAGGTGAGGAGTTACGAGAATTGGGGTGTGAGAAAAGGAAATGCTGAAGAAGTAAAAATACCAGACACGTGGCAGTTAGGAGAAGGCATATTCTGCATATATACAAATGAATTTGAGGAGGGGGAGAAAGCTAACATTATACTAGTTAAATCTGGAAGCTGTGAACAGGATCTATGTAGCACAAGATGACCACGGCAAGTAAGGCTACACCACTTTTCTCTGAATGCCATCTGCTTGGAGAAACACTTTCCATCCCTTCAATTATGGACCTTGGTATCAGAGAGCATTTTATGAATTGGACTTCAAAGGCAAGAGAAGTAAAAGCACAAACAAATGAACAGTGCTATATCAAACTAAAAAGCTTTTGCTTAACAAAAGAAACTGCCAACAAAACATAGAGGCAACCAACAAAATAGGGATTAATATCTAAAATATATAAAAAACACATACAACTCAGTAACAAAAAAACCCCAAACGATCCAATTAAAAAGTGGACAGAGGACTGGAACAGATAATTCTCCCAAGAATACTTAGAAATGGCCAAAAGGTATACGAAAAGATTGTCAACTTCAATAGCTATTAGGGAAATGCAAATCAAGATTACAATGAGATACCACCTCACACCTGTTAGAATGGTCATTATCAATAAGCCAAGTAATAACAAGTACTGGAGAGGTTGTAGAGGAAAAAGAACCCTTATTCACTGCTGCTGGAAATGTAAAATGGTACAGCCATTATGGAAAATGCTGAGGAAAACAGTATAAAGATTCCTCTAGGCCCTGGCCAGTTGGCTCAGCGGTAGAGCGTCGGCCTGCCATGCGGGGGACCCGGGTTCGATTCCCGGCCAGGGCACATAGGAGAAGCACCCATTTGCTTCTCCACCCCCACCCCCCTCCTTCCTCTCTGTCTCTCTCTTCCCCTCCCGCAGTCAAGGCTCCAATGGAGCAAAGATGGCCCGGGCGCTGGGGATGGCTCCTTGGCCTCTGCCCCAGGCGCTAGAGTGGCTCTGGTCGAGGAACAGCGACCCCCCGGAGGGGCAGAGCATCACCCCCTGGTGGGCAGAGTGTGGCCCCTGGTGGGCGTGCCGGGTGGATCCCGGTCGGGCGCATGCGGGAGTCTGCCTGGCTGTCTCTCCCCGTTTCCAGCTTCAAAAAAATACAAAAAAAAAAAAAAAAAGATTCCTCTAGCCTGACTAGGTGGTGGCGCAGTGGATAGAGTGTTGGACTGGAATGCAGAGGACCCAGGTTCGAGACCCCAAGGTCGTCAGCTTGAGTGCAGGCTCATCTGGTTTGAGCAAAAAGCTCACCAGCTTGGACCCAAGGTCGCTGGCTCGAGCAAGGGGTTACTCAGTCTGCTGAAGGCCCGCGGTCAAGGCACATATGAGAAAGCAACCAATGAACAACTAAGGTGTCACAACAAAAAACTAATAATTGATGCTTCTCATCTCTCTCCATTCCTGTCTGTCTCTATCTATCCCTCTCCCTGACTCTCTCTCTGTCTCTGAAAAAAAAAAAAGATTCCTCAAAAAAATTAAGAATGAAGTTACCATATAACCCAGCAATCTCTCTCCTGAGTATCTACACCCAAAAATTGAAAACATTTATTTGCAAAGATATATTCTCCATTATGTTAACTGCAGCATTATTCATGGTGGCCAAGACATAGAAACAACCAAAGTGTCCGTTGACAGATGACAGGATAAAAAAGATGTGGTACATATATACAATGAAATACTACTCAGTCATAAGATGAAATTATGCCATTTGCTTAACATTGATGGATCTTGAGAATATCATGCTAGTGAAATACATCAGACAGAAAAAATTAAAGAACCATACAGTTTCACTCATATGTGGGATATAAAACTAAAAGCAATAAACAAACAAAAATGCATGGGCACAGACAACAGTGTGGTGGTGACCAGGAGGGGAGGTAAAAGAAAGGTCGTAAAGAGAAAAGGGGGTCAAACACATGATAACGGAGGCTTTGACTTTGGGTGGTAATCACACAATGCAGCATACAAATGATGTATCGTAGAAATATACACTTGAAACTTATACAATTTTATTAACCAAAGTCACCCCAATAAATTTAATAAAAAAGATTAATGATTTCATAAGGAGATAATTATATAAAATGAAAATATTCAGGGTACTAACTAGGAGTTTGAAGACAGCATTTTCAGCATATCTCACTATTGTACTGCATATCTATTGAAATAATAGGAAAAAGAGAAAAATTACAGAGAGCTATCTAAGAATCAATACATATTTGTTCTCTGTCCAGCACAGAATCCTCTTCAAGGCTGAAATGTCTATTCTAAAAGGTAGAAGCAAGAAATGGCCTTTGGGTTCCCAAAGATGAACATGTAACTTTTAGTATAATATCTCTATCATTAAATACCTGTTAGGGTTCATCTTACTTTAGAAAGAATCACAATTTTTTTTTTTGACAGAGACAGAGAGAGTCAGAGAGAGGGACAGATAGGGACAGACAGACAGGAATGGAAAGAGATGAGAAGCATCAATTCCTCATTGTGGCATCTTAGTTGTTTATTGATTGCTTGTTCATTGACTTTCTCATATGTGCCTTGATCTGAGGGCTCCAGCAGAGCAAGTGACCCCTTGAGCAAGCCAGCAATCTTGGGCTCAAGACAGTGACCATGGGGTCATGTCTATGATCTCATGCTCAAGCCTACAAACCCACGCTCAAACCAGTGACCCCACACGCAAGCTGGTGACCTCAGGGTTTGGAACTGGGTCCTCTGTGTCCCAGTCCAATGCTCTATCCACTGCGCCACTGCCTGGTCAGGCAGAATCATAGGTTTAGGGATATGCCCGCTAAGATTATGTTCAAAACCTGTACTTTCAAAGTAGAGATGGAATTTTTTCTTAGTAAATTGCTACTTTGATGGAAATATTTACCCAAAAGCATCTATCTTAATTTCAAGATCTCTAGTTACTAGTAGCACAATATCAAATTTTTTAATTAAAGATTTTTATTTCAATACAATTTTAAAAACATTGAAATAATTTTTGGAATTTTGACATCATCTGATTCATGTTACAATTCAGTTGTATGTTTACTGATTATGCATGTATTGACAGAAACATTTCCGTACTTTGGGTGTTGTCACTTATCTTCTGTGAACGTCACCCATATATACCCACTTTCCTTTAGAAAAATCATTTCTAGATGTGAAACGCAAACACAGTGAGCATTTACCCTGTCGAAGTAAGTAGGTAGTGAGCAGCACACCCAGAAGCCTTTCTGGGCACAGGTCGAGTTCCCTATCCAGAACTAGAACTTCCTTGAAAATTAACTGTGAAATCTCACAGGGAGGAGTTTTTGAGTCTACCATGAAAATAAATATATATAGGTATACAATAGTGGAAACAAATATATTTTGACATTAGCCAGGTGTAGGGGGAATTTTACCGTTTCATCAATTACTAGGCAGGAGACCAAGAGTAAGCTTATTTATCTCCACATCTTTCAAATGAGGATTACAAAGGTAAATAAATTACCTGGTTCTCAACAGACCCCTCAGTAATGTTCTTTCCTACCCTCCCCTCCAAAGTAAATGACAAAGACACACAAAAGCCCTGAAGAGCTTTGTGAAACTGCTTTCAGAAAAAACTCTGTTTTTTAATTAATTATACTAAATCAAAATATCAAATTTAATTTTATAATTTGGAAATAGCTTTCTGTTTGGAGGTGAACATATCAGTGGAAAAGAAGATTTCCAATATAAAAATTATCTGTGATTTTCTCCTGTATGTGAATCTGCAATGCTCTTCTTTTGGCTTAATGAATAATACTCGGGGGTAAAGTAACCTCTATTCAAAAGTTAAGGATGAAATTGCCCCATATTTTATTCTTGGTGTCTCTTCTTCCCAATCTCTAATAATTTTCCAGATTTTCTTCCACAATTTGCATGAATCCTGCAGGAACAGCTAGGAAATACTACAAATTCTAAGCATCCCTCACACACAGTGCCCAGTCTCCATCCTTGCAGGGGTCTCCAAACTTTTTACACAGGGGGCCAGTTCACTGTCCCTCAGATCATTGGAGGGCTGCCAAATACAGTGCTCCTCTCACTGACCACCAATGAAAGAGGTGCCCCTTCCGGAAGTGCAGTGGGGGCTGGATAAATGGCCTCAGGGGGCCACATTGCGGCCCGCGGGCCGTAGTTTGGGGACGCCTGCCTGTGGCCCACAGGCCGAAGTTTGCCTCTTCTGAGTTATCCAGTAACATGAATCTTATGGAAAAATACAAGATTAACAAAAAACCTTCCTAAGGCTTTTCATGAAGGTTTGTGATTAGACAAGTCTATTAAATGGTAGCACATTTAATGAGTACTTAAGAACATTATTAACAGCCTAATAATTAGACCCCTTTGCCACACACACAAAATTATCAAAGTAACAGGGTCATAATTTCCGGCAAAACTGGTTACAGGTGCTCTGGTCTTAACTTTTTTATTCTTTCCCCTTAATTTGATTAAGCCAGAAATAATGAGCAAATGTGACCCCTTCCTGGAATGCATCATTTAATTTCTTTTCAAAAATTGCACAGGTAGAATCCAGCAGTCTCTTGGCAATGCACTGAGGTAGGGTCCAAGAAATACAAAATATTCCATTCATTATCAACTATGAATGAGATGCACAACAAAGTTCCTCTCATTGTATTTACCCTCAGGGTCTGATTTTGTTAAAAAGCAGACCAAAACATCATCCATCTATGGAGGATGCATTGCTGTGCAGATACGGTTTAAGTTTCCCCCAAAAGCAAAAGTAGTGGATGT
The DNA here is from genome assembly GCF_036850765.1 of Saccopteryx bilineata. Classification (NCBI taxonomy): domain Eukaryota; kingdom Metazoa; phylum Chordata; class Mammalia; order Chiroptera; family Emballonuridae; genus Saccopteryx; species Saccopteryx bilineata. Next base: position 217,969,893 of record NC_089493.1, on the reverse strand, counting down.
GAGAACCTTAAAGCTGCAGACAGGACCATGGGGTCTATAGAGCAGTCACAGTCAGAAAAGGTCATTGCAACAATCTGCCACTTTACAGTGCGAGTGTCCCTAAGGCAGCGATTTCAGCCTTTCCATCTCATGACACACATAAACTAATTACTAAAATTCTGAGGCCCATCAGAAAATATATTTTTTGCTGATCTGACCAGAAAAAAATTAGGTGTAATTTTGATTCATTCACACCAGACAGCTATTGTTGTGTTGGCTGTTGTCATTTTTTTATTTGACAGTCTAAGGGAAAAGAGGTCAGTCTGACAAAATAGGTATTGCATGTTTAAAAACTCATGTGGCACACCAGTTGAAAATTGCTGATATAAGGGCGAGAGACTACAAAGAAATGGGAAATGTGAGATTACTTCCATATCTTGACACATTGATTATCTCCAGGAAACGGGTACATTGGGATGGTGGTACAAATGAGCAAACTGTCTGTATCCTAGTAATTCCACAATGTTCTCAGAAGCTAAGCTGAGAGCTGGTTCCAGGGTGGACTTTCCCATCCCGTCTCATCTCTAATAGAAACTCTCAATGTCTAAAACTTAAAGCCTCAACTTCTAAATTGAGCTTTCAAGGTCTCCCATAAATTAATCTGGATCTGCCTTTCCAAGATTTTCCCCCAACACTCTCATCCAAGGATGTGTTCTTTGTGGGGGAAGAACAAACTTTCTTCTACAATACTTTCAAGGTTCTTCTGGCCAGTCTAATAATCAAATAGACGTGACAGGTTAGCAAGAAAAAATAACCAAATTTGATACATACCTATGTGTGGAAACCCCCCACAATGAGAGCGTCTGAGACCTCACAGAGATGAGAGGTTCAGAGACAGAAAGGGGGAGAGGTACACAGGCCACCCTGAGCTAGGGCTGAGGTGCAGGCCCACAGCTTCAGAAGACCAGTGCAGCCTGTTGAGAAGAGCGGCCTTCAGTACACAGAAGCTTGCCCTGCCCTCTGGGCCGAAAGAAGTTCTCTCTCATAATCTCTTATGGGAAAGGCCCCTAATTAAATGTCTCTGGTGGTTCAAGGGAGTCAGAGGCACATCTTGAAGTGGCTTGTTCTGAACCCCACACATGTCCGTCACAATGTCCTACTCTGGAGTTTCTAAAAATATGTCCTGTACGTTCATAAAACCAAGGTGTTATCGACGCTGTTTTCTTTTTCTCTCTCTCTTTTTTAAATGCTGCTGCTTTCTTTGCTCAAAAAGCCTTCACTCCCCTAAAAGGCACCGTCTAATTCTGATTGTTCATTTCATCCGTCCGGCTAAAGCCTTCAGCAACTTTCAGGAAAAGGGAAAAGAACTGCTATACATGAGCCGAGTTCATGTGACATGCATGTGCACATGTTTGTGGCTAGTTTTGTGGATCAACGAGAACCAGATGCACATGGGTTCATATCTCAGTCCTCCTGCTTCATCGTTATGGTTTCTTAGGCAGACTTATTTACTTATTTTTTTAATTTTATTTAGAAAATTAAATTTAACAGGGTGACACTGATTCTCAGACAGACTTAATTATATTCTGTGAGACTCAGTTTACTCAGCTATAAAATGAAGATAACAATGAATAATTATACCAATATTGTGAAAATAAAATAGAAATAGCATATTTAGAGTCTGCATTATAACAGGACCTCAAAAAAATCATTAACAATACCATTAGTCCTCTAAGAATTAAATACAATAAAAAACTGGAAATGGCTTTTGAAAACAGTTTATTTCAACTGAATTCAGAATTTAAATTAAATATATGCTACTTACCATTTGGGAAAATAGAAGCATAAAATCAAACAAATCAAAGCAGTACAACAAGAAGAGAACTGGCATTCTGACACTTTAAGAAGTAAAGTCAACCTTGGAGGGAGGTGGGAGAAAGACCTTTGATGAGGGGAACCAGTGCTTCCATAATCAAAATAACTATAATCACACATTTTACAAGTAAAAAATAAATAAGTTTTTAAAACCCAAATAAAATACCTTAACTGTTTTACACCCACAATGTCATACTTTATTTGCTTTTCTGAATAAAAACTGTTTTTTCTTTTCAAATTTATATCTCATCCTGTTTACTGATACTTCTCTTGTTTTCAAATATATGTTAAGTGGTTTACTTGTGAACATAAGGGCCTAGGTTTTCTGTGAATCTCAAAAAGCTTCTAGAAGGATGGTGGGAAGGGGGACTCTTGGGCTCCACTCCGAGCGTGAAGTTGGGAGTCTGCACCCATCGTGCTGGTAGGGCTCCCCTCCTCCGTCCTGCTGACAGACTGGGAGAACGGGACAGCCGCCACAGCCCAGTCCTGTCTGAGTCTGCGCTCCCATTTCTGCCACACCTTCCCCAAGCCATTCTCCACTTGAGAACTAAAGTAGGCTTACACTAGGGAAGGAATTAGTCACAGGCAGCTGGGGCAATGTTTCTTTTCCCGTTTGTTCCAGTCTGTCCACAGAAGGCGACTGAACAAACAAATGTGGTTAGAGTCGTCTTCACCCTCAAGTAAATTATAATGTGTGAGTGGGGAAAGTGTAAATGGGCAACAACAAAAAATGGGTGATAACTGTCCACATTCACGTAGCCAATTTCATACTCCCCTTATTTTCTCGCTCCACAGCTGTAGGAATTTCCCCACCACCCTTTGGAATCATAATCTTCCTGAGGGCATAATTGCGACTACTTTGGGGTCCATTAGTCATTTTTTTAAGTGACAGGAGGGGAGAAAGATTCCTGCATACGCCCTGACCAGAATCCACCCAGCAACCCCGTCTGGGGTGATGCTTGAATCAACTGGCTATCTTCAGCACCTGTGGTCGATGCTCAGCCCAATCGAGCCACTGGCTGCGGGAGAGGGAGAGGGAGAGAGAGAAGGAGAGGGAGAGAGAGAAGGAGAGGGAGAGAGAGAAGGAGAGGGAGAGAGAGAAGGAGAGGGAGAGGAAGAGGAGGGGGAGAAGGAGGGGAGGAAAAGCAGGTTGCTTCTCCTGTTTGCCCTGACCAGGGATTGAACCCGGGACTCCTGCATACTGGGCTGATGCTCTATCCACTGAGCAAACTGGCCAGGGTCATTAATAAATTTAATTATTTATTTAATCTCACAGAGAATTTATAAATGACTATAAACAAAAGAGATATTGAGGCTGACCAGCTGGTGGCACATTGCAATGAATACTGCATTGGCTGGGATGCTAAGGACCCAGGTTTGAAATCTCAAGGTCGCTGGCTTGAGTACTGGTGGCTCACCAGCTTGAGCATGGGGTCGCCGGCTTGAGTGTGGAGTCCTAGACTTGACCCCATGGTCACTGGCTTGAGGCAAAGGTGGCTGGCTTGAGCCCAAAGGTGGCTGGCTTGAAGTCCAAGGTTGTTGGCTTGAGAAAGGTGTGACTGGCTCAGCTGCAGTCCCCTCCCCCCATCAAAGCACATATGAAAAAGCAATCACTGAACTTAAGGAGCTGCAATGAAGAATTGATGCCTCTTATCTCTCTCCCTTCTTGTCTGTCCTTATCTGTCCCTCTCTCTGTCTCTGTCTCAAAAAAATAATAATAAAATAATAATTTAAACAAAACAGCATTCCTATGGTGTTCTACACCACTAAATTTGGTCTTTTAATTCCATGTTAACCAAAGTGGTAAACAATCTTTTCTTCAAGTCACTTCCTCTCTCATGGCCACCACTGACGTAGACATCAGCTGAAAGAAGGCCTCCAAGGATTAGGTAGTGCGTATTATACACAACTTGGCAGCCACTTGTAAACTCTAAAAAGAGTAAATCAAACATCAGTGACTGACTGTGAAACTGAATTGCTTCCTCTCTGTAATTTTCTCACAAAACTGTTTGAATGCAGCTTCCCTTCCCCCAACAGCAGCCACTTTTGACGGAAGTCTATTTTCTCAGACTTGCTTCTATTTAGGGGAAATTGCTTATGTTGTTGTTCTCAAGCCTATTAATAACTTAGAAAAAGAGTTACACATGCTGAATTTTAAACACCACCACAAGTATTTTCCTGTGGCATTTTCACTGTATTTCTCTATGCTCTGAATTCTATCTTTACCTCAAAAATATAATTTCAATAGTTCACAAAGTAAAATCGTGGAAAATATATACAGGATATATTTCCTATAGTTAAACAGTTTATAGTTCCAGATATTACAATTCCAATTTAGGTTTTTATTCTGAATTTTGTCACTAGGGCTTACATAATGAACATATAAAATATAGCGTTAATATTTTTATGTTTAAATATTGCAAAATATATAGCTGTACTGATTTATGCCTTAATGGGTCTTTAACATATGATTGCAGATTTTATCTGAAGGAACATTGAAAAATATACTCTAAACCCAATTAGCCTTTTTTCCTATTTCTTCATTTGAATTCATAATAAATAGCTCATTAGAAGGCTGTTTTAAGGAACTAGTCTTTAAAATATAAAATAGCTTTTTATCTTAATGCATAATGAATGCCTCAGTTTCAAAGATTACCTCTGCATCAATAAAAAACAAAACAGAAAAGCTGAAACCTTAGTGACACCTTACAGAGTAGAGACCTGGTTTTTATGAGCAGTAGTATACAGAACTGGGTATGCTGGCCTCTTTAGATTAGACCACTTAAAACATTTCTAAGAAAAACACTCATGAGACATAAGAATGTATCTATGGCACTCAAATTCTTATCCTAGAAAAACCTGTAAAAAGTTCTAGTTTCCTCTTACTTCCCCAAATGTCAGTCTGCACAAGTGTGGTGACTATTCTCCATCTCTTCCAAGTCTGCGGCAGAAATCATTTTTATCATCAACCTTTAACCCTTTGAGTAGTAGGAACGTTCATGCAATCCTTGTGCCTCCTGACCATCCAGAGTACGACTGATTGTACATGTGTAAGGCAACATTTTTAAAAAGGCAAATGTATGTTCTTTTTGTTTCCATAAGTTGGTTATCAAACAAACATGATTTTAAGTTAATAAAACTGGAACTGGAACTAGTTTTATTTTTTTGAAAAAACAAAGCAGAACAAAAAAATTACCAGGGGTCAGAGAGCATGAAAAAAACTCACTACTCAAAGGGTTAACCAATTAAAGTGTCCCTGATGTCTTGGAAAGAAAAAATAAGCAGAATATAATCCAATGCAGAGCAATGCTTTTTCATCACTAATCCTGCCAGACACGGCCCATTCCTCTGCCTTTACTAATGTCTGTGCTTTAATTATACGTAGATTCCACCTGGTAAAGACTTCTCATCTTTCAAGACAGCTTAATCATTCTCATCGCTATAAAGATTTTCCTGACCCCACCCCTCACCCTGGATATAATAACTCACTTGTTTTGTTCCCACTGTATGCTGTACACACTGTTATCATATGACTATAACACTATTGTATTCATTCATGTCCACGTTAATCCCATTACTAGTCAACTACAATTGCTTGAGGGTCCAAACGGTGTCCTATTTTTCTTTCTGTCTGCAGTTCCTAGCAAAGAGCCTGACATATTACATATGACACTAAATACTTGCAGAACGGAAACAAGCAACATCTACTGTATATACAAGGAGATAAATTTAAATTAGGCTCCCAGAAGAATTTCAGAAAAGGTCCTCTTTCTTTTTTGTTACCTAGGGAATAAGCACAGTTTTCTGTTACTCTGATTAATACTGAAAACAGGAGGTGGAAGACAGGCCTGCTTGTCCTCACCTGACTTTCTATATTCACACAAGAGTCTTCAATAATTAACCCTGACAAATATTTTCAAAAAAGCAATTCCGAATCCATAAAGTTGAAGGTTGCTCAAGTATGGATTGTTTGTATAAGGCCCTTTTCACGGGGTCTCACGAAGCCGTAGTGAGTTAAGAGTAATGATGACCAAGTCCCGAGTTAAAACATTGGTAGTCCAGCTGCTCTGACTTCCTTGGGTAACTCTCTTAGATTCTTCTGGCCTTTGTACCTCTGCAGAATTAAGAAATTATGTAAGCACTCCCTACACATTTCTATTTCTATCATTTTAATTGATAATATCAGCCATCAAAAACAAATATTTATTGAACACTTCTCTAGGCAGATTCAAAGAAGCAAACACAAAGAACCAAACACTTTCACTTTTTTTTTTTTTTTTTTTGCACTTTTCTGAAGCTGGAAACGGGGAGAGACAGTCAGACAGACTCCCGCATGCGCCCGACCGGGATCCCCCGGCACGCCCACCTAGGGCGATGCTCTGCCCACCAGGGGGTGATGCTCTGCCCCTCTGGGGCATCGCTCTGCCGCGACCAGAGCCACTCCAGCGCCTGGGGCAGAGGCCAAGGAGCCATCCCAGCGCCCGGGCCATCTCTGCTCCAATGGAGCCTCGGCTGCGGGAGGGGAAGAGAGAGACAGAGAGGAAGGAGGGGGTGCAGGGGTGGAGAAGCAAATGGGCGCTTCTCCTATGTGCCCTGGCCGGGAATTGAACCCGGGTCCCCCGCACGCCAGGCCGTCGCTCTACCACTGAGCCAACCGGCCAGGGCCAACACTTTCACTTTTTAGTTTCAAGATTTCCAATGTACAAAAAATACATTCCTTAAATGCAGATACTTTAATTCTCAAAAATTTGGGGTGAAAATTGGGTTTTGTGATTGCTGTATCTTGTTTACTCACTTGCTTTAAAGTAGCAGGCACTGTAATGAATGCTTTCAGGTACTCATAGATGAAAACAAATGGTGTCAGATATAACAAACTCAGAAACTAACAGCGCTTTAATCATAATACACATGACCAAACATGGAAGGATTATTCATTACGTGTAGACAAATACCCTAATGCCAACATATTATGAATATTACAACCTTGTTATTTATATCTTTATTTCAGTGGCCATATTAATTACTTGGGTGCCCTAGACACTTACTAGTTAACTATGTCTTAGAATTAGCTATTAATATTACTTATTGTCTATCTTGAGTGTCTATTATTCAATCTTAACACAAAAAATGTTATTTCTATGGAATATAAAAAGATTTTAATTAAGAAATCTTTTTTCTGTATTCTACAGTAATTTTTCTCTCATCTCTAACCTTGCTTCTCAATAAAAAAGTTAACAAAGGGGCTTTAAGAGCCAAATCTCTATCCACACACTACAGTGTGTCTGCAAAGTCATGGTGCACTTTTGACCGGTCACAGGAAAGCAACAAAAGACGATAGAAATGTGAAATCTGCACCAAATAAAAGGAAAACTCTCCCAGTTTCATACCTATTCAGTGCAGTTCGATGTGGACTCATGCACAGAATTTTTAGGGCTCCTTAGGTAGCTATCCCGTATAGCCTCTACAGACTCGTCACTGACTGATGGCCTACCAGAATGGGGTTTCTCCACCAAACTGCCGGTTTCCTTCAACTGCTTATCCCACCGAGTAATGTTACTCCTATGTGGTGGCGCTTCATTATAAATGCGCCGATATTCATGTTGCACTTTGGTCACGGATTCAAATTTAGCGAACCACAGAACACACTGAACTTTCCTCTGCACCGTCCACATCTCGACTGGCATGGCCGTGGGCTGCTCCACTGTATACACGGTGTTACGTCATCATCTGCACATGCGCACATGCTGCCACCTCATCCTACAGAAACTGGGAGGCTTTTCCTTTTATTTGGTGCAGATTTCACATTTCTATCATCTTTTGTTGCTTTCCTGTGACCAGTCAAAAGTGCACCATGACTTTACGGACACACTGTATGTCTAAGTTTCAGAAACCTTCACATTCGCTATCCAATTCACTTGTCAAAGCATCAACCCAAACTCAGGAAGTGTTGCCTCTCACCTCTATGTCCATCTCACCTGCCCCGCCCACCACCGTCCTGCGCCCTTGTTGTCTGAAGGAAGGAGAGCCATGGAACAGAGGCTCTGGGAGCAGCAGAGGTTTTCTTGGAAGTTTCCAATCAGAAGTCAGAATATGTTTTAACACAAAGAAAAATTACAAAATACAGTTAAGGGCCCATAATAAAGCAGATGGAGAGTAAAGCAGGATTTGGGGAATGGCCTGAAATCTTAACTTTTCTTTATAACTATTTTCCTGGAAAAAAATTCTGACTTGAACATGTTTAAATTATAAACCAAGATTTATAATGCTATTTGCTTATAAGTTGTAGAACACTACAACACTTCACTTCTTTAAGAAAATGAATATCTTTCTAAAGTATGATTTTTTGCTAAGAAATTGAAAATATAGGAAGAGCTTATTTTTAATAAGTAAATGATGATAGGTTAGTTTTAAATTGCTGAAGAATGTTTGTTAGGAGCAAGCCTATAATTTCCTTTCACCTCATTATTTTTCTTATTATTTTAACCAGTTTTTACTAAACATCTAGTCTAGTCCATTCCAAAAAGCTTTGTGTGCTAGACCACACCAACGAATAAAACAAGTGATTCCTGATCTAAAGGAGTTTACATTCTAGGAGGTAGACAGGGGTTAAGGAAGGGGACAGAATATAAAAAATGAAGAAGAGATTTCAGATATCAGTATACGACATGATATAACAGTGATGTGATACTGTAGAGTAGGCGGGCTACCACAGCAGGATTTTCTAAGGTGACAACATGTGAGCACAGAGTGAATGAAGGATCGGTGAATGAATATATAAATGAGCAGAACACGGTGCAGAGCTGTCCAGGCAGAGGGATTAACTGGCGCCCAGGACCAGGTGGCAGGTTTAAAGAACTGAACGGTGTCCACTGTGGGTGCTGGGCGAGCAGGTGGAGATGGTAGGAGGAGAGATGAGAGCTGGCAGAGGGGAGGACCCTCAGGGCACTGCTGGATGGAAGGCAGGTCCTCTCTATCTGCAACAGCAAGTCACTGAAGGGTTTTAGGTGGGAGAGTGCCTTGAGTTGATTTAGTCTGTAAAAGGTCTGCTCTGCTTGCTGAAAAGAGAACCGATTACAAAGGAAGGGGTCAGAGTAAAACCATGGGGACTAGTTTGGAGGTTACTATAGAAGACAGATGGCTTAGACAACAGTCAAGACTGACAGAAGGGGACAGAATGGGGATACAGTTTAGAAGCAGGGAGATATAATGCATTCCCAAATATGGTTAACTCTGCATATTTTAAAAGAAAATCCATACTAAAAGGTTTGAAGACATGCAAACATGAGGATATAAACTCAGAGGTTGACTTTCATTTAACACTGATGCCTGTATTCCATAAGGGCGAAGGCATAGACTAGGTTGGGACAGGGCTTAGAGTGAGGTCTGAGGCTGCCAAGTCTCATCAGATCCTTGTACACGCCATCTTCTGCAGATAAAACTTGGCTATGAAATGTACTTGGTTGTTGATATGTGACATGTAAATGTTTCAATTTGGCAATAACATTCACCTTTATAATCAAAATATAAAGCCTGAAACCAAGTTCCTCCCCATCCCTGGCAGAACACAGAGTTTATGTTCCTGAGAGACAGGACTCAAATGGGCCTGTGCCAGAAAGGTGGCTCTGGACGCGCACAGCCAACGAGTCTCTGAGAAAGGCAGCTGCACTTCCACAGCCGCTGTCACTGTGGCCCTCATATACATTTGGCCCAGGGTCTGATATTTACAGAATGGTCTCTTCACTCAGGAACGTAAGATAAGATTAGCAGATAGGCACCTAAATATAAGACACTCGGCTGGTACAGCGATTATCTAAAACTCTCCAAGACAGGACTTCTTGGCACTTACAGATGTACATGGAAACATAAAATCCTCTTTTGTAAGGATCACTGTGGGGCAGATAAAATATATTATGCTCACTTTGTTAAAGATGGCACTGCCCATGGGGAGGCCTGTGGCCCAGGTGATATTAATGTGTGTTGGGGGCGGGCTGTGGGCAGGCAGGATCCTTGTAGCCTGGGGCTTGGTTTTAGGACTAAGCCTTTCCCACCCTTTTTGATGTGGGGTGGTGCAATCCCATTATGCCTCAGATAAGTGACTTTGTGTTAGAGACTTACCTATTTTGTATATTGGATTAAAGGTTTTGATTCCTACACTATAAAATGGGGGCCGAACGGGAGCTTGCTCTCTTGGTTCCTGAGATTATCATTAGAACAGAGAGCAGAGAGGAGAGCAGAGAGAGGTCACGTGGAGGAGGCCAGGAGAAGCAGCCAAAATGATGGAGTGCTGAGTGAGAAGCCAGTTTGTTTAGAGTTTGTGCAGAGAGAAGGAAGGAGATGGGGAACAAAGGTGAATAAGGCTGGTGAGCTAGAAACCTTTGATTCTTGGAAACTCGGATAAGTCAGTAGCTTTGTGAGCGCTGAATGAGTGGGTTTTGGAGCCCAGTGTGTGTTTTTACTTGCCCGCCAAGTGCAAGCTAGGATTAAAGCTAATGGCCCACCAGTTCTTGGCTCCACTGTTTCATTACCGACTGTCCGAATCTAATGCAAACCTGTATGTGAATGGCCACGATGGTGGCTCCTGGCTTTACAGTCACTCATTGAAAAGATTCACAAAAGGAAACAAGGTATCAGAGAGCTAAAAAAGAGATTGAAAAGTGTCCTGCTACCATGATCAACACAGTAGTAAATGTCAACTACACCCATATAAAGCTAGAAAAAATAACTACATAACATTATTGTGATGGTACACAACAGTATGTGCGTGGGAGGGTGTGTGTACACTAAAGGTCACTGAATTGTACAATTTAAATGGGTTGAATGTAGCCTGTATGAATTATATCACAACAAAGTTGTTTAAAAACTTCTGCAAGAGCCCATGCTGTACTGCTGGATGGGAGCGGAGGGAAACCTCACCACGGGGGTGTGAGCTGTCCTCACAGAGGAGAGGACAGGCAGACGAAGGCTTGGAGTCGACAGGCTACTTGATGTGGTCAAGTAATGTAACCTTTTGAGGTTTCTGATTTCTCATATGCAATACAGGGGCAGTAATAATAATACTGATTATCTCACAGACTGCTGTCAGGTCAGGTGCATATTATACGGGTGTTTCATTAATTAATGCCTCTGTGAATATACACTTATTTCAAATTTCAAATATACACACATGTACAAATTCACACCACATATGTGTACATATGCACACATAGTTGGGGTTTTTTTAATAGGTGTATACAGGGTGGGGCAAAAGTAGGTTTATAGTTATTCCTATAAAAATAATACAATAATTAAAAATACTAATACAAGAATAAATTCTATGTTTTGCATACTCATAATTGTAAATCTTCTTTGCCTCACTCTATATGTGTATATAAATAAAAGTATCTATATATATATAAATAGGTGTAAATTTATAAATACTGTATGTATATTCCCAGTTATTAAAGTTCTAATGATTCGACAAAAGCAATAAAGACACAAGCTTAGAAAATACTCAAAATTGGGAGAAAATCCCATTTGAAAATATAAACAAAGCAACATTGCTGTGGTATCTACAGATAATGTGGACAAACAGAAGAGCCTTTCTGGGACAGTAGAGTGAGAGAGGAATGGTGACAGGCAGGAGAGAGCGGACTATGTGAAAAGGGTGAGGCTGAGAGGACTGTCATCTCAGTTCCTTCCAGAAGGCAGTAGGAGGCGTCTGACTCAGCAGAACCCAAGGGGCTGCAGGAATCATCCTTGCCCTCCTCCTCTGCCCCCATCCCTCCCTGTGTTTTGAGATTTTTGAACACGATCTATTATCCTCTCAATTAAACATGATGTATTATCCTCTCAACAACATTGCAAGGCAGGCATTCTACTTATTTTCCCAATGATTTTTCCCATGCAGCTCCGGGATATTACCCCATTTGTCCTTCCAATTCCAAACCTGGGACTTTCCCCTACAGTCCACATTTGTTAAGTGAAACTCTTTAGAGCTATCATTAAATATTCGGGAAAAGCTTTTTCACATGCTGATTTTCCCTTGTTAGCATCATCAAAAGAAGTCTTTAAAAAGTCAAGGATAGTTTATGTTTTTGAGGCCAGCCATAATAAAAGATTCCAAACCAGTATTTTCTGGTAAAGTCTGGATCTGCCTCACAAATTTTCCTGGTAACAAAGCCGTGTTGCAAACACGATAATGTCACTGTAGCCTCATTCAGAATATTACTCACTCCTTCTGTTGCTCTGCTACTTCAGCACTTGGGAAAGTTTGAACTTCCCAGTAGTATGACCATGGTACTATTTTCGTATCTTCAGTGTCCACTTATTTTCAATTTAGCAGGAACAGACTATGTGGAGCTGAGGATTGAAAGCTTGTCTAAAAAAAAGGAGCTGGATTTTATCTTAAAATATTTTAAGAATAAATATATAATATATAAAAAATGTATACTTAAGAAAGCAAAACCAAAATCCATTGTTTCTTTTTAAATTCAATATTTTGATCAATATTCAGTTTCACTCCATCTTGAATACCATTATTGCCTTAATTCCTCAAAGCAAATACTTGTGACTCTCATAACAATATTTTTGGTTGTAGAGGGATTATACAATTCCTTGATAATCACTAGTCAAAAATTTACCTCACAATTGATTGCAAGTTTACATAAAATTTAATAATAGCAACACCAAAGGAAAAAAAAACACCAAAAATGTATGGTCATCAAAGAAATACGTATTTAAGAAATGGGGGGGGGAGCTCAGACCAGAGATTTCATATTCTTCTACATATAACATGATTAGGTTAGGCACATTAGCAGGATGCCACTTGCATTAGGCATAAAAAATTTCAAAGTAATCAAAAAATACAAATCAAAATGTGGACCTAAAACTCTTTTAGCAAACTTCTACAGCAAGCTCTCTGTCCTGAGAAGGAAAATACGGGGGGTGGGGGGGGGGGAGACTAGGAGTGTAGCTCAAGGTCCTGCAAGCTTTTAATGATCAGAGGCCCCAGGGCTGTCCTTCTTCCTGCGTCCTTCACTGTCCCCTCTTCCATGCCAAAGTTTTCTCAGGTGTGGTCTGAAACAGCCTCTGCCATTTCCTCCTGAATGTTTTATGTTTCATTTTTATCCTTTCTCTCCAAAGTTTCCAGAGACTTTGTTCTTGCCAAATGAGAGGACTAACAATCTCTCACTGATGCTAAATCCTTCCATCTGAAAAGTGATTTTTAAATTGATTTTAGAGAGAGGAAGGAAGAAAGAAGGAGTGCAGGGGAGAGTGGCAGACAGAGATAGAGAGAAAGAGGGAGAAACATTGATTTGTTGTTCAACTTATTTATGCATCCATTGGCTGATTCTTCTATGTGCCCTGAGCAGAGATCAAACCCACAACCCTGGCTTATTGGGAGAATATTCTATTCAACTGAGCTACCCGGCCTGGGCAATAATCTTTTTTATTCCTTGGCCTCAGAACACTATGCTTTAATTATTTGTTTCTAATGATGCTTTTCATTCCAACTGGCACGGTGTTTTAAACACATAAGTTTCAAAGCCAGAGACACTTGGGTTCAGATCCTATTCCAGCTGCAACATCTATTAAGGTTAGGGCCGATAGCTGAGTATCTCACAGTCCCATTTTTTCCATCTGCAAAATGGAAATGATGGCAGCACCTACCCCGTGTAGTTGTTATAAGGAGTAAATAAGGCCATGCACACAAATCACCTAGTTCAGTGCTATAAAGCAGGCCCCTAAGGCCATCAGTCTGAGTATTCTGTAATCCTAGGTTCTCTACACAATCTATCTTAAAGGACTTGTTTTCCAGTGCCTGGTCCTTTATGTTTATGTAACTAACATCTAAATCACTAGCTTAAATGTGGGGCAGAAACTTTAAACCCCCTGTTGGCCAAAACTGCACGTCTCCCCCTCCATCTATATAACTTCCAGCCTTTTCTCTTCAAGTCAAATGAAACCCCTGATTTCAGTCACCTTGAAATCATCCAGCTCCTTTGGTGGCCAAGTAAATCTTATTGATTCCTGATTTGTGAGGCGGTATAGCATTGTGGTTAAAGGCGAGGACTAGAACCTGGGTGCTTGTGTTCAAAACCGGTCCTGTCACTTACCACTGTATGACCCAGGGCAATTGAAACTCTTTGTGCTTTGATTTCCTCATCTGTAAGATAGGAATAATATTAGTACCTACCTAATATAACGTTTAATAACTGTTATTTTAATGTTTATTAAATAAAATTTGCAATGTGGCAAATTTTATTGCTTTAAAGAAAAAAAGTGAAACTGTAAAAGTTTTATAAAGCAAAACAGGTTTATTAGTTCTTATTTCTTCCTTTGTATTCTTACTGCCATGACTATTGTCCAAGCTAACAACCCACCATAATCAGGTGATGCTAAAAGCTGCCTTCCCTGCCTCTCTAAACTGATCTCCCTAATTCCAGCCTCTCATCTACTTTAATCCATTTTTCATTAACCCTTAATTGCCAGATAAAGCCTTAAAAACACTCCTTTCCTACTGGACCCTCCTGGGCTGACTCCACCAGTGACTCTGCACGGTGTTCAGACAATACGCAGCCTCTCCCCTGGAGCAGCGACCCTATTTCTCCACGCAGACATGTAGGCCTCACCCACGTCCCCAGGCTCCTGTGCCATCCCTGCTCTTATTCTTGTACTCTTCCCTGCCCGGAATGTGCCACATTTTAAGTTTTCAAGTCTTACATATCATATCCTTCAACCACCAGCTCAGATTCCAATAGCTCCATGGAGCCTCTGAAGCTGAGGCCCCATCCACGGCTTTGTGGTACCACCTGGTATATCAGAGAAATAGAGACCATCTGGTTACAGAACACCCAGTTCTTGTCATGAGCTTTCTGTTTTAGACTCATTTACATACTCCATGGAGCTTATCTCGCTTGGCATCTCCCATTGCACAACTCCAAGTTTTGCATGCGGTTGATGGGGTGAGAGTGGTTGAGTTCTTGGATGAGTGCTGATCTGCACCTGGGATAAGTAGGTTTTGATTAACTTTTTGTTTTAATTTCTTTACTGGATGACTGGATGGGCATTCATAGTCAGGAATGTGATAATAGTTTGGCCACCCTGATGAACACCTAATTAGAGTCAAATAATTTAATAAGTTCAACTTCAGTGCATATTCATATCTGTGTGCAGAATGCTCTTTAGTTATGTTCACCAGATTAATCTTTACACGAAGAGATAATTAAATACCTCAGATTGTTTTGTTCAAAAATAAAAGTAAAAGCCTTGTAGTATACTTAATACCATTAAAGTGGAGCACTCCCAGTTCTTTATAATAAAGAGGGAATTTGGGGGTGCAGAGCTCATTATATGTTCTTTTTAGTGGTTTATTTTATGTCCAAAAGCAACACTGAGAAGTTCTGAAAAGTATGAAATACTATAAGAACAAAACAGAAGCCTAGTCTTTACTCTGAACTGGACATTGTTCACTTGTCCAAGGACCTGTCCTTTCCCCAGCGCTGGAGGGAACTTTCCCCCCAGAAAGGAGACAGACGTTTGCAAGCAGTTCCAAAGGCAATGGTGCCTTACATGAAAGTAAAATGGCTTAGAATGGTAACCAACACACAGTACAATGTACAGATGATATATTACAGAGTGTATACCTGAAACCTTATCATTTTATTAACCAGTGCCACCCAAATAAATTCATTGAAAAGAAAGAAAAATTTAATTAACATAATTTCTTAAATATTTCTTATAGTAAGGAAAGTAGTTTTAGAGTATGAGTTTAGTAATAATAATAACAATACCACCAGCAGCAGTGGCAGCAACGACAACCAGAGATGTGCTCAGTCATAATATAGCTGAACTACTCCCCTTAGAAGCAGGATCCAGAAAGACGCCCAGATTTCCCCGAGTCAGTATCTGCATCTTAACAGGAGGCCTACCTCCAAGTCCAGTTAACACTTCCCTACGCCATTTACACGGCACTACCATATTACCACAAATGCTGTACTGGGTAAACACCCTTTGGGTTGTTCAAGTTTCCAGTTCTCCAAGCAAGATCCAATGTTGATCCTTGTACTTAAACTCTTAAATACTTTTCTTTTAAAGGTAAAACGCAGAAATAATAAAGAATACTCAAGTTTAAAAGTGATTAATCAAAACTTCCAACTAATGACAAGTCTCCTAATTCATAAACATTTTACAGTTCTCACCTTACTGCTTACTGCTTCAATCCATACAAATATGCTTATTAGATACATGTTCTCCAATGCTACACACCACAGCTTTTTAGAGTTGGCAGTTTCAACGAGATAGTGAAAGACGCAGGAAGAAAAACCAGTAAGAGCCAATATTTGGAAGGTCACACATGGCACCTGGCTTCCGGCACATTCTGTCAATAATTCTTAAAGAGTCTCAGAAATGCTAGATATTCACAGCTAGAAGGACATACCCTGCAGGTTAAAGCTGGAGTACCTGAACAGGGTCCTACCTGGGGAACAAAATGACATCCCCAAATATCGCAGAATGAGAAACCTGACAAGATACCAACTGCTCAACTTTTGCTAAATTCCAGAAACCAGTTCTTTGATTTGAAGGCAACTCCCTGTCCCGTTTTGAAGCAAACGCCTTTATAGCTAAAACTCATGCATATCCAATGGCTGCCACAAATTTATATTTAAGTATTTCCAATTTTCAGTTATTCAGTGTCATCTGAATTCAGATGATGTACAGGCAGGATGGTAAATTTAAGCATTTTCACATACACTTTTTTTCCTATACAAATTTGCTCTTTAGTTTCAGAAATTGTGCTTAAAGCCATACAAAAAACAAAGACAGAAGGGGAAAAAAGAAAAACAAATATTTCACCCTGGTTAAGTTTATTCATCAGAGTAAATACAGTTCTATCTTATCATCATGTTTTCTATGAGGAAACTTCTGTTCTTTTTTTAGATTTGGGGAACTGCTTTTCCTGACAGAACCCCCAGAACCGAGAACCCTGAACTGCAAACGTGTCCTTTGTCCCAGTTGTTTACCACTCTTATCAGGCACACATGGGTTGGCAATGTGATTCTAAGATAAAAATTCCACAGATATAATTAGATGTTCTTCCGAGAAATATCCCCCAATGCCATGAAAATTTGTTTGCTGTTTTTCACTTCAAACTTGAAATAAATGGTCTCACAATTTCTTGCCACTTAACCATTTTCTCCTAGATAAGTGAGAAATACTAACTTGGCACTGAACAAAAATACATACTTTTAAAATAAACAATTCTGAAAGTTATCGCAAACTTCTAACTGTGATAGTCAGTAAACCCACTTTTCTGTAACACACTCCTAAAAGCTTATAACAGCATAAATATAATAAAAATAATTTTATAGCCCTCAATTGAACTATAAATGATAAAAGATATATCTCAAGCCAGTGATGTACAGGCTTTCTTATAAACCTCATAGATTCACTAGTGCAACTGCGAACCAAGGGGATAAAAAGGGAAAGGTAGGACACCAAAAATGTGCAGTTACTGTGTTGCAGAAGAATGCTCTCTAGCCAGAGAAAGAACTGTGAAAACATCTCTTTTTTCTACTGAACTCCATTTTTGCTAGAGACTGAAACTAGTTGTGCAAAAAGAGAATCTTACACTGCCACCTGCTGGCCATTTATAGGAAATGATTCTTAAAGATGCTAGAATAACAAACTTCAGATTAAAGTAGAACTTTTCATTTTTAAAGCAAGAATGCTCTTTAGATTCTTATCTATATTCCTCCATTTATGGATACATATAATAAACTATGGACATCTATTGTAGATACATTTCTAGAAGTAGAGAATTACAGCCAGAGGAGCTCATTTCTGATTACCTCACTACTGACTCACTAAGGTCGACTCACTACTTTGAAAGGAAGTCAGAGACCATCATATTTCCATTCTTCCCTTTCCCACAGAAGTCATTCAACTTAGTCCTAGGTCAGCAATAAAGGTTTGAAACCTGTCTGCAAAGAATTCACACTAAGATACCCTAGGTCAACTAGAAAAGTTTCACTCTTTCAGCCACCCCCCCCCCAAAAAAAAAATCACAGGTGAAACCTATATTTTTGAAGACTTCTATAGAGGAAATTTAAAATCTAAGGGTGTCAACTTAATGCTGATGGAGGATCCCAAATTAGAGCTCCATGGCTGAAACTGGAATACCCCTGTTTGTGAGACTCTAACTGGAGATACAGACATGATATTAAAATTCGGAAAGTGTGGCCCAAGCTCCTGCAGCCAGCTTTCTTTCTTTCTCTGGACAGCCTAAGGAGGTTTTAAAAGTCTTTGCTATAAGGTCTTAAGGATGATGATGATTCTCTTTAATCAAGAGGATATTTTAAAAATCAAAGTAGATAAAAAAACTCGGGAGGAAACAGTGCTTTTCCATCAACAATACAGTCATTCTCCCTGCTGAAAAGAAAACTATTAAGAGTATCTGTACTGTATTTCATGTTGAAAGTCAGAAATTATAAGACTTCTCATGCTACATGCTCCATCTATTTTAACAATATACTTAAAAATGGTATTTAACTAACCATTTTCTCCAGAATTAATATGAAGTGCAATGTGAATCAAAAGGCAAAGTGCCAACATATAAATCCTGAGTCTTTCTTTCATATCCCTAGACATGAGCAAATTTGTCCACCGGGACACTAAAGAGCCGTCTGTAGTTCTATAATTAAGACTTGTACAAATTCAGCTGCCAAAAAATCACCAGAGTGGGTGGTGAATATGGCCAAGTAAACTCTAATTATGGAAGTCAGGTTTTCTAAGATCTTACAGACAAGAAGCAAAGGCAAGATCAGATGGCCAAGATAGTTACCATGGCAATATAAACAGTCTTGCCAAATTCAATGCAAGACCCCCTTTGGTAAAGCTATTACCTCCCATAGTTCATAAGTACTTTAAAAAAGCAGTCTGGGCTCCTCTGCTTGGAATCAACACTTAATTTTTACCAAAAAATAGAGTTATGAAAATTACACAAGTCATTTTCACTCCTGGGACAAAAAAAGAGAAAGAGAGGGAGAGAGAAAAGAATTCCAATGTTCCAGATAATTTTCCATTTTATATCTCCACTCCTCCACTGGTATTACTTTTTAAAGTTCTGTTGGAGTTCAATAAAATGCAGTTAGAATTCTAAAAGATAGTGTACAAATCATAAGTGTACAGCACAATAAATTTATCTAAATTGAACACTTGCATATAATCAGCACCAAATCAAGCACCAGCATTTTCTACACTCTAGAAGTGCCCCCACCCACCCAGAAAGAAGGAAATTTTACTTCATAAAAAAGACTGCACAGTTTTCTCAATAACATAATATGGTGTACTCTTACTGTCTGGATCTGTAATTACAGCCTTGCAGTAGAAGTAACTACGCCCTTCCCTCACTTCTTTCTTTTACAAACCTCTATGCCCATCTTTCCCCTTATCAACAAACTGAACCAGCTCAAATAACACCTGCTCCTCTATGAAGACTTCCTTGATCTTCCTAGAGAAATGACGTAAGTCCACATCTATATTCACAGAGTAATTTGCAAATGGTGTATATTTATGCTTATCACACTGACTTACAGTTATTTATATGTATGTCTACTTTCTAGACCAGGGGTCGGGAACCTATGGCTCGCGAGCCAGATGTGGTTCTTTTGATGGCTGCATCTGGCTCACAGACAAATCTTTAAGAAAAAAAATAACGTTAAAAATATAAAACATTCTCATGTATTACAATCCATTCATTTCCTACCGCTCATGTTCATGGTTGCGGGTGGTTGAAGCCAATCACAGCTGTCCTCTGGGACAACACCAAATTTTCATTGGATAATGCGTAACGTATACGGGTCGTTGTATGGCTCTCACGGAATTACATTTTAAGATATGTGGCGTTCAAAGGTTCCTGACTCCTGTTCTGGACTGTAAGTACCTCATGGACAGAAAAGTAATTTAATCTTTTATCTGCTTTCTGTGCTTTAAACTGCATGCTAATGAATGGCTTGATGTTTTTCATGCTATTTTTTCTGCCACAGATCCCTAAACAATTTTTCAAAAAATAAAATATACTGTCCAGATATTTTAAAATATACATCTTAATGCCCTCCATAAAAGTAATTTGTAACAGTATATTTTAATCAAACAGATTAAGTATGCTAATTTTAATATGTATATGTAGCACATAGAAATTGATGATTCAATACTTTGTGATAAGCAGCAGGTATTTTTTTATAAGCAATGATATTAAGGCACTTTCCTACAGAAAGTTCACAAATCCACTTTTTTTTTTTTTTTTTGTATTTTTCTGAAGCTGGAAACAGGGAGAGACAGTCAGACAGACTCCCGCATGCGCCCGACCGGGATCCACCCAGCAAGCCCACCAGGGGCGAAGCTCTGCCCACCAGGGGGTGATGCTCTGCCCCTCCGGGGCGTTGCTGTGTTGCGACCAGAGCCACTCTAGCGCCTGGGGCAGAGGCCAAGGAGCCATCCCCAGCGCCCGAGCCATCTTTGCTCCAATGGAGCCTTGGCTGTGGGAGGGGAAGAGAGAGACAGAGAGGAAGGAGGGGGTGGGGGGTGGAGAAGCAAATGGGCATTTCTCCTATGTGCCCTGGCCGGGAATCGAACCCGGGTCCCCCGCACGCCAGGCCGACGCTCTACCGCTGAGCCAACCGGCCAGGGCCCACAAATCCACATTTTAGGCCCAATACTATCATTTCTGTTTACCACTCTCCTCCCTCCATCCTCCTCCAATACAAAACTAAACACAATGATTTTGAGTAACTTGAAAGTACTCTTTACTTAAACATTCAGTTCAAGGGTCAGAGAACAGAAACGTGCGCATTTCATGGAAGCCGGCAGTTCCAGGGCCCGCCTACCTGGGTGCCTAAGCTGCCTGCCATCATGTGAGTCAGAAGCTTTGCTGCAAACATGGAATATCTGGCGCAGAAGACATGGGAAAGAACAGCCAGGCAGAGACCTGTAGGAACAAAAAGGTCCATGTGTGGGTTTATAATCCACGAACAAACCGCACAGGAAAAAGCTTTGGAGGGATGAGCACCACAGGCCTGCAGCCTGCCTCTGCCGCACAGTCTCTGGGGGCGATTATGTTGCAATTTTAATTTACTCCATTTTGCATGACATATAAAATCTTCATACATCAATTAAACCCAAAGGTTAACTTTAACTTTCAAATATCTATGTGTCCTTTTCCCAACTTAAAAAAAAAATTCACAAATTAAGCAGAATAACAATTTCATTAAGCATTTGGTGTTGTTTCCATTAGACAAGTTTTACTGTTTAAGAAAAGAACCATATTCCAATCCAACTGTCTAAGACCAAGTGGGTTGGCTAAATAGATTTTAATTAGAGAGGTGAGGCCTGAAACTGTGAATGGTTCTACCAAAACTCAGGTTTGGTAATTAGCCCTTTTATCTACTAAGAATAGTTATGTAATCACAACAGTGGTGCTTATGAATTTTAAAAGTAACTTTATGCTACTGGGTGCTAAAAACCAGAAACATAATGTGTTCCTTTCCCCTAAGATGACTTTAACTTAAACATCTCCATTTCTAAGTGGGGTGGAGAAAATTTATTTTATTTTCTTAAGTCTACTATATTTAACTATTACACTATTTCATGGGGACAATGAGAACCTAGGCATTAATCCACAAATCTTTTGTCTTGCAAGTTATATAAATTTCTTTTAATGCCAGGTCTTCAAATGCAGAATGTATACATATTTTTAAAATATTTCCTGTCTTTTCAAATTTAAATGTGCAGCATATAGTAATGCTTCCACTTAAGTTTTTTTTTTTTCTTTTTTTTAAAATTTTATTTATTCATTTTTGGAGAGGAGAGAGAGAGGGAGAGAGAGAAACAGAGAGAAGGGGGGAGGAGCTGGAAGCATCAATTCCCATATGTGCCTTGACCAGGCAAGCCCAGGGTTTTGAACCGGCGACCTCAGCATTTCCAGGTTGATGCCCCATCCACTGCGCCACCACAGGTCAGGCCACTTAAGTTTTTACTCCACTGTCATCCTCTGTACGGTTGTTTTGTCTAGGAATTATTCAAACATAAGTGACATATGTATGCTGCTTTGCCATGTACTTTGCATGCCATGTGGTCTGGTTTTCTGCACAGAAGTGCCTCTCATAACTCCTTTTGGGAAAAACTTTCAATATGTTTAGATGTTAATAGGGTGGGAGGGTAGATCAACTTCCATGTAAAAAGTGAGGCTCTGCATTAGTCGACGCTTTTGGCCTAGAAAGTTGGCCAAGACATCTGGAGTGATCCATGTTTCGGCAGGCTGCCATGGGGTGTTCTGAGACAGGTGTGCAAGTCCTGGGGTTTCCTCCAAAAGCCACCCACTCAGGGACGCAGTGTATTCAGAAACTGCAGGGGCATGCCTGATTTCGCACCTTTACCTACGTGGTCTACAAACTATTGAGGCTGATGCTATCAATTTATTCATGTACCCTGAATCTCCTCGGATGAAAAAAGCTAGTGTAAACTCAAGTTTTCAGTTGAGTGTGCACATGTGTGGAAAAGAGACTTAAAAGGTCTTTCAGCCCTGGCCGGTTGGCTCAGCGGTAGAGCGTCGGCCTAGCATGCGGAGGACCCGGGTTCGATTCCGGCCAGGGCACACAGGAGAAGCTCCCATTTGCTTCTCCACCCCTCCGCAGCACTTTCCCTCTCTGTCTCTCTCTTCCCCTCCCGCAGCCAAGGCTCCGTTGGAGCAAAGATGGCGCGGGCGCTGGGGATGGCTCTGTGGCCTCTGCCCCAGGCGCTAGAGTGGCTCTGGTCGCAAAATGGCGACGCCCAGGATGGGCAGAGCATCGCCCCCTGGTGGGCAGAGCGTCGCCCCTGGTGGGCGTACCGGGTGGATCCCGGTCGGGCGCATGCGGGAGTCTGTCTGGCTGTCTCTCTCTGTTTCCAGCTTCAGAAAAATGAAAAAAAAAAAAAAAAAACAAAGGTCTTTCAAGTTTTTATTTCATTATAAGCCGTGTGATTGCAAATATATGCTTTACTTTAAGTTTACTGTTGTAGACGGTAACAATGTCAAATAAAGGGATTTAGTGCTGGGCAAAGGAGAAATGCACACCAGTCAACTTTTTTATTCATGGCCTTTACCCTTCACTTGGTAATATTCCAATATATGCCCATTTTCTATAAATTTAGTACAGTTAAACTGGACCAGCTTGGGAATCTTTAATTAAGTATATTAAGCTTCAATTAACATGCTAGCATGACACCTGGTGGCAGACCAGAATTCAAAGCTAAAGGCAGGAAAATAGACTAGATTCTACAGCCTGCACCTGTACTGTACGGCGGTTACTCTCAAGTAGGCCGCGCCCTACCCTCCACTGGCCGGAGGAAATATATTTAATACCATAGCTGTAAAGAAATAAATACTTAAGTTACCAAGTTTCTAAGGCATTATATGCTAAGTATTTATCTTTTATTTTATCTGATGCTGCATAATAGTTGTAATTTAAATTTATATCTGTTCTTAAATTGTTAACAATTTTTAGTTTAAATTCCCTTAATATAAATACATAAATAACAGGGCACAAAATGATATAAAAATAAGTAAATTTTTTAAAATATGAAGTATATAAAATAAACTAAAATATTCAGTTATTACCATAAAGATGTACTCAAAGTTTTTTAAAAAAATTGATTCCTTGGCTAACTGAATAATTTACCTTTCCTTTTTTTCTAACACTATGTAGGTTACAGACTCAGTTGGAAAAGAAAAATTAATTAGTTTACTAACACATACAACTTTCTGTATGAGTTGAAAGTGAAAGGGAAGATAAAATACCCTTAACAAAATGGTAATACTGATCATATTTGATACATGAAAAAGTCTAAAGAACAGGTAAGAGTCTTTTGCTATTGTCAAGCTAGACCAAAAATTCTTACCTATCTATACAATATTTGACTGTTTGCATGTGCATAAACATATGTACAATATTATGTTTGTATGTGAATATGCCTACATAGTAAACATCTTGTTTTGTATAACTCAGTAATAAAGTATACTTTCCAAACTACTGAAGTTTGTCCTCTCCTTAAGCCAAATATTAATATTTTTCCTATCAAAATTTTTGTAAACCAATTATAAATTTTGTATCTAACTACTTATCTGTTTTTCTACAGATAAATCTGTACAAAATCAAATTATTACTATATATAATTAAATCAATAATGAGCCGGTTAGCCTATTTGTGTGTGTTTGCTTTTTTTATGGGAGACAGATACAAAGAGAGAGAGACAGGGAGAGGAACAGATAGGGACAGACAGACAGGAAGGGGGAAGATGAGAAGAATCAATTCTTCGTTGCGGCACCTTAGTTGTTCACTGATTGCTTTCGCATGTGCCTCAATAGAGGAGGCTACAGCCAAATCCCTGACCCCTTGCTCAAGCCAGTGACCATGGGGTCATTTATAAGATCTTATGCTAAAGCCAGCGACACCATGCTCAAGCTAGATGAGCCCATGCTCAAGCTGGCAACCTTGGGGCTTTGAGCCTGGGCCCACTGTGTCCCAGGCCAACACTCTATCCACTGCGCCACTGCCTGGTCAAGTAGCCTACTAGTTGTTTAATACTTTCCCACCCCATGCTAGCTGCAGCTGGCACTTTTTCTACTATTTTTTTCTGATCTCTATTGATTCCCATATTCTCTCCCCTCAGCACAATGCCTCTTGGTTACTGCTACTAACAAGCTAAGGGAAGAAAAATACATATACTTGCCAAGCCTGAAAAGTTTTCTAGGTTGAACAAAAGTTAATATGAAACACCTTAGTGTACACAGGTTCTATGTATTAGGGCAGTGGTTCTCAAACTTTTTGAGGTTGTGGTGCATTTAAAATCCTACAAATAATTGTAGGCACACTATATACAAATTTCTGAGAAATATGTTATAATAATTAAGTCAACTATTAAAGAAAAAAATATAAAGTCCAAGCATGCTTTTATGGTAATTAAATGAAATACATATGACAAAATTAAATTTATTCTGACACTAAAAAACATTTTTATGTTACATTTTTTGTTATGCTTTTTAGAATTCATAAAAAAAGGGGTTAAAAATATGACAAAAAGTTATCTTTTTATATATATAGATACATTCTTAGTAAGATTTAGTAAATTCGGCAGGTCACAGTGTGAATGTGTTAAGTGTTTTCATTCTTGTGTTTATGAGAAACATGAGCCTGATGTGTCCTAGCAATTTCTTCAGTGTTTGGGCATATATTTGAAAATCAAACTCTCATTTCCTCATCAATACATTGAAGAATTTCTCTCTTTACACTCTTGTGTTGAGTGCAGAAAGCCCCCACCACACACATCATCTTCACTTTACACCAAACAAAGGATAGAAGAAACTTGCCTCCAGTCTTTTGGGGGAACATGGCGGATAGCACCACAGCTTAACAGCCTTTTGCAACCTAATCAGGCAAGTGAGGTGGGGGATTGGGCAGACTGTCAGCTTACAGCAAATTCCCCACACACACCTCTGTCCCCCCAAAATGCTAAACTCCAAAAACCCTGTTGGTGTTTTGGTCCTCAATAGACACATATTTCTCTGGAATACCATAGGGCACACCTGGAAATCTTCTAGGATGGACCAGTGCGCCTTGGTGCACACTTTGAGAACCACTGCATTAGGGGGATTTATTTCAGAGGGATGAGGTGGCCAGGATAGCAGCCTTCAGATAATCATGGTGTTCAACCTGCGATGTTCCATACAAAAGACACGAGCCACTTAGGCTATTTACATTTTAATTAATTAAATTTAAATAGAATTAAAAACTCAGTTTCTCAATTGCACCAGCCATATTTCATGGGCTCAATAGCCAGATGTGGCCAGTGGCTACCATACTGGACAGTGCAGATCACCATCATTGCAGAAAGAGCCACGGAAGTGTTCAACTGTCCTGAGTAAAAGCCAGAAGGATTTCAGGAGAATTTTTATTAAAGATAGATAAAATTAGATGGTTTGGGACTTGAAGGTATGAACTTAACTTACATATAAGGCCACAAATACATCTCATTATGTGAGGATGTCAGATGAACACAGTTTACTTATTAATTTAACAAATAGCTATTGAAACACTATTGTATTTGAAGGGCTGTGTTGGGCAACAGACACACACAATTCAGAGAGAGCTGCTGCTCTCCTACTGCTTGTCTCAGTATCTCTATCAGGATCTTCCCCCAGGCAGAGATTGGTTTGCAGAAGGTCCTAGAATACAACTCTCGACAAAGAGATGTACAATAAAACATTCTGGCTGATGTTCTTTTTCTTTAAGATTTTTTAAAAATTTTATTATTCATTTTTATAGAGGAGAGAGAGAGAGAAGGGGGAGGAGCAGAAAGCATCAACTCCCACATGTGCCTTGACCAGGCAAGCCCAGGGTTTCAAACTGGCGACCTCAGCATCCTAGGTGATGCTTTAGCCACTGCGCCACCACAGGTCAGACCGTTCTGGGTGTTTTTCAGGAAACTTTTCATTGCTCTTAAAACAGGATGCAGTTAAGTGTTTGCCCTTGGCAAGCCTAGGCATTGTTCAAGGGTTACTGCTTGCTGCTTCCGCCAGGTTAAGAAAAGCTGAGAAAATAATATGTTTGAGAAGAGTAAGACAAAGAAATAAACAAAAATGAGAAGAAGCTGGGCACCTGAAGATGCCATTCTGCTTATTTAAGATATTTGCATTGTCTTTTGTTACCTGCCAAATTCATCTTAAATAATAGACCTATAAGCACATAGCTGGAGAAATTCAACACTTTTTATGCCATGTTAAAATTAAAACTAAGCTTCAAAGGGCTTGGGATTGTGTTTATTTACTTATCCTGCAAGTCTTATTATTTAGCAATTATAGACACTTCTTGTGACTGTAAAATTGACATTGTGTTGGTATTTATCACTTAGTAATCTGTGAATTAAATAAATCCATTAGCCATTTAAAGAGGAAAGCTTTAGTTTAACTAATGTGTTAAAATACTTCTCCACCATAAAAGAACAAGACAAACAAAAAGTGAAATAAATCTGAGGTCTATGTTCATCTCGATGGTCTGCTTTAAAAGCATTCCCGACATAGGAGACTCATCTACAAGTGCATCAAACATGATCCAGCTCATGTACTGATGGTAAAACTGAAATGGGTAATGGAAGATCACAAAGACACAGAAATTGTATTCGGAGTAAAATTAGGATGATTCCAATCCAATGTACACAGGCAGTCCCCAGGTTACGAAACAGATAGGTTCTGTTGGTTTGTTTTTAAATTGAATTTGTATGTCAGTTGGAACAGATACATTTACCTATTCAGTGCAACTTAGATGTCTGTCTTAACGTAGTGGTTATTTTTACCTTTCTGTGCATATAAATACTTAAACATTTTCAAACCTACAGAACTTATCTCATTCGTAATCTGGGGTAGCCTATCTTTGACAGTACAACATCAATAAGAGTTATGAGAAGCAGAATAAGTTTCATCGACATTATCCTCCAAACTATGCTTAGATTCCTTAAAATAATTATATTATAAAATTATAGCATTTTTATCTAAAGTTATTCACCTTTGAGGTGAATTTCATAATGTTACACTAATATGCACCACTGTCTTACTATTTTTCACTATTTTTTTTTTTTTAGCTTCATGAGGTAACCTTAGCTTAATTTCTTGGAATTTGATAAACTGGTTTCTAATTTTAAAAGTCAGGGTTATATGCCCTAATTTTTCATCTTTCTAAGCTGAGCATTACTACACTTTTTGGCCTGTATGCCCATTTCAAACCCTGATCATTTTAGTTGTTCTATTCTAGTAGAGTAACCAGAACTGGGAATCAGAATTGGAAAAGGTACATGTGAACTATCTATAAATAAAAGGGTCTGCTTCCTGTCTAATTGGATGTCACCACATTTCACTAAAGGAGCTAGTCTGAATATTTTTAAATTACTGAATATGTCTGTGTGATGTATAAAAGACTCTTCAGTAGCGACCAGGGACCCAACTGAAAGACGGACATGCAGCTCCTCTGACACTGAAACAGAGACCCGAGACCGAACTTCACGTCTCCTCGTCTGGAGAGTACGCAACATGCACTGCAGTATGTCATGACCCTTGAACACCATGAATTTGAACTGCAGGGTCCACTTATACGTGAATTGTTTTCTCAATCAACAATTTGAAAAAATTTGCAGGTGAATACATAGCCTAAAACAGATAATATAAGCTTATGGTACCAATAAATACAATATAGTACTGTAAATGTATTTTTTCTTCCTTATGATTTTCTTAGTAATATTTTTTTCCTCTAGCTTACTCTATTGTAAGAATATTGCATATAATACCAAATATATGTTAACTGACACAATCAGTAAGGCTTCTGGTCACCACGAGGCTACTAATAGTTAAGTTTTTGGAGAATTAAAAGTTAATATGGATTCTTGAATTACAGTTCAAGGGTCAACTGTAATTTCAAATATGACTTCAATTCAAAAGTAATAAAAGTAGATATTGATATTTAGGTGTTGATACTCAAATATATGAACAAATCTATGCAGCCTTTGTTAGAGTAAGCTGCAAACAATATGTTTTTATTAACAATTCTTTCAGGAAATATAGTCCTGCTAGTCTTCTATAAAATCAAAGTAACATTTCACTTTATTTTTTAAAACCCTTAGTTTTGATGTTCAATATTTACAACAAGCAAGGAATTTTTGTGGGTCACAGCAGCACTTGGCTTTATCTCTCTACTGAAATACAGGTTTATTTCAGCATTTTACCCTCTGGGGTTACTTCAGCAATCTCTGAAATTTCCATTAATATTAAAGTAAGATATGATGTCTCCATCTGGTTTAGGAACACTGTGGACCTGGAAGAATCTATTAAACAAAAAATGTCATTCTTATGAAAGATGTTATTGAGCATAAGAAATTATTAAAACTCCCAAACATATAATTAATGCAGTAAATGAGAATAATTCTATGGTTATTCTTAGTTAAGTCTGACAGATATTCACACAATTCAAGTTCCAACTCCTGCCAGAAATGAAGCCTAGATGTGGAAGGTGAAGGACAATTTATTTTTTTTAAACATAGCATATTTAGAGTTCCTAGGTTGTAGAATACAAACCAACCAAAGGGGTAGGCATTTTTTAAATAAAAATACAAACTGGTTTGTATACATTATCTTACACAATTCTGACATTCTAATGCAGACCCCGCCCTCTAAACCCCGAGACTAGGAATGATGTCTATCCTTTCCTGTTACCTGGCTTCCATCCCACGTTGTATTTTAGATTCCTTATGAGCTGGAACTGTCTCTTCTTCTTTCTTTTGTCCACCCATAAATATCCACTGAATAAACGAGTGAATAAGATAATGGGAAAGTTTATTTTCTCCCAGCGCTGATGAATTGCAGTGTATTGGCACATTGCATATACAAAATGACTATAAGAAAACAGACTTTCATCATCATAACTATTTAAAATTATTGACACAAAACTGTTTCAACTGACCTGAAATACATATAAATCCAGAAGAGAAAAAGGCTTCATTATATGAAGACAGGTTGTCGGTCTGGGCGTAGACAGCATACACAGACATGTAAGAACAGGCACATTCCACGTAGTCTGAAGTGTCCTCAACCACTCTGCAAAACTGACTGTCAGACAACCAGCTGGGGCGCAAAAGAAAACAAAACAAACAAACAAAAAAAAAAACAATTGTCACTTTTCCTCTTTCATCAAACTTAAGGTCTTGAGCAAGGCTTAAAAAAATAAGTTACTGAACTTAAATTAAGTGTTTTTGACTTCAGACATAAGCAGACGACAGTTTCAAGATGAAACAGTGGAGGGAACATCTTGTCCATGATATGACACAACAGATCCCACAACGTACCTTAAGAAGCAGCCTGAACACTATCCCAACCTTCAAGTGTTCCAGGTACCAAAGAAGCTGGTTCTCTCAACAGAGCTCTACCAGTTGCTACCTAATCTAAAGCAAACATACCCACAGTTTTCAAGAGAACATATTCCTCTCTATCTTGAAAATCCCAAAAGATTGGCACAGCCATTATAGTATTCACCCTTCCTTATTTTTCACAATTCCTGGTGATTTGAACCACACAAACTACTTATATGCTTTCCTAAAATTCTTTCATCTTTTTTAGAAATTGGAACCAGTTATAATACATAAATGTTTCCCAGGATTTCTTTAAGTGTAGAAGGGTTTCTATAAGGTCTGGCTAATTTAGCACACAAACACAGCACAGCGTGCCAGGCCTCTGCGTGCTCCTCAGTGACCGCTCGAGCCTCTTCCCACTCAGCACCTCTTGATTTCTTTACTTTTCCAAGGACCTTAACCCAACTGTAGTAGATTCAACCTTGCAATATTCATTAGTAATTACATATGGAGGATCACAGAATAGCTATGTTTAAGACCTGTCATCAGGCATTTGAAATTTCAATTGATAATTCTTTTTTTTTCCAAAGAAAGAAACAGGTTAGCCAAAATTTTAATGTTTAGAGGACAGTTGGTTGGTTACCCAACTAAGCTGTTAAATCTATTTAGAATTCTATTTTATGTGGCTGAAAGTTAGTAATAAACAACTTTTTACCCTCAGTGCTATTTCCTCAGTGTGAGATTTCCATTAATATTAAAGTAAGGTATGACACCCCATCTGGTTTTGGAGCTATGTGGGTCTGGGAGAATCTATTAAGCAAGAAATGTCATTCTTATGAAAGATGTTATTATGAATAAGAAATTACTGGCCCTGGCTGGTTGGCTCAGCAGTACAGCATCAGCCCAGAGTGTGGAGGTCCTAGGTTCGATTCCCAGCCAGGGCACATCTGCTTCTCCACCTCTCCCCCTCTCCTTCCTCTCTCTCTCTCTCTCTCTTCCCCTCCTATAACCAAGGCTCCACTGGAGCAAAGTTGGCCCAGCGCTGAGGATGGCTCCATGGCCTCCACCTCCGGTGCTAAAATGGCTCCGGTTATAGTGGAGCATCGCCCCATGGTGGGCATGCCAGGTGGATCCTGGTCAGGAGCATCCGGGCGTCTGTCTGTCTGTCTGCCTGCCTCGCCCCCCCCACCCTGCTTCTCACTTCAGAAAAATAAAAATAATAAAGAAATTATTAAAACTCTCATCCATTATTATTCCTGTGGATGCAACTGGGATTCTAGGAATCTCTATTTTTCAACCAGTTCACCAATAAATCTGATGCACCGTGTCAGTGGACCCATCATGCTTGCAAACAATGAGATACAAAGGTGAATCAGATCTAAAACTTTCTTGGAAATGTTTAAAGGCTATTAGGATAAAAATTATGCATTAAATGTTAAAAAGTAATTTAGGCCAAAACACATGTATAATATACATATACTTAATATCATGGATCTGAATGATACCTTGTCAAGATTGCTAACCAGGGAAATGGAGCAAAAGATTTTCAGTAAAAGATTTGAGAAAGAAAGCTCTAAGGGCTTACCTCCTAGCTATATTCCCTTTCTAAAAAAAAATCCGCTATCCCAGCTTTAACAAACACATTTAAATTGATGCTTAGGGTCCAGATCACTCACTGTGCCCTCTGGTCCAGCACAGCCTGACCCTAAAGCATTGGCTGAGCTCAGAGTGACAGAACTGCTCAGAAACTTGAGGCCTTAAGCCAAGAAGATTCAAAGAAAGAATCACTCTCTTCTTCCCATTCCCAATGCATGGCTTTAGTCCCAAAATGTACTCCAAGTCATATGTAAACTAGAATTATAAATCCCTGCTAATTTCTCTACACACAGAGTATCATCTCCAGAACCACAAGTCCAGATGGAAGGGGTAAAGAATTTCCTTTCTTGCCCAATAAACTAACCAGTAACCACAGTAAGTTAGTTCTCTGCGCTGAGCAGAACCCATGCTAGGTCCCACTAAAGCATTCATAATCAAGAAGTAAATATTGTGTTAAACACACATTTCAATTGTTTGCTTCGTTTGCCACCTGTACAATGCTAGATCATTTTCTATTCTTTTTGTTTTATTTCCTGTAGAAGTTATTCCTGTCTAAAGTCAATCAATGCTCAGTAGAAAAAAATGGGCTCATTTGTACTGGAATGAAGAAGGCTCATATTTTGATTTTAAACAATTATTAATCAGTACCTTGCAGCATCCTGATTCCAAAGGAGACACAGAGAGGTTTTGGGAACAATTCTAGGCTCAGCAGCATAAATCCTGTAGAGAACCTCATTGTTGTCAGTCAGAGGTTGTGAACTTTGCCCTTTCACACTCAAAGATAATACCTGTAATACAGAATGAAAAAAAAACCTCCAGAATGTTTAAAGATGTTTTCAAGTTAATGTCATGACTGAATGTCCCATTCTGAACTTTGCTTCCCTTCTCTAGTCAATTTAGTTACACTGATGGCCACTATTTATAGGTAGCTTCCTTCCAACTGCAGAGCATCTCCCTGGTTTTCCGTCACAAACACCTTCCCTCCACTTCAGTTTCAGAGCAGCTCCAATTGATAATACTCACTTGGACCATAATTGTTGGACTTCATTATTACTATTTTATTTATTTATTTTTATTATTATTAAGTGAGAGACAGGGAGGCAGAGAGATAAAATCCCGCATGTGCCCCAACAGGGATCCACCCGGAAAGCTCACTAGGGGTGATGGACTGCCCATCTGGGGCCATTCCTTCGTTGCTCAGCAACTGAGCTATTTTAGTGCCTGAGGCGAGGCCATAGTGCCATCCTCAGTACCCAGTGCCAACTTGCTCGAATGAGTCATGGCTGCAAGAGGGGGAGAGAAAGAGAGAGAGAAAGAAAGAAGGGGGAGGGGTGGAGAAGCAGACGGTCGCTTCTCCTGATCGGGAATTGAACAGAGGGCTGACACTCTACTACTGAGCCAACCAGCCAGGGCTGGACTTCATTATGATACCATACTAGTTAAAGCTTTTTCTCTTCCATGACTTTTATATATAGTTTACTCAATAAAACATGAAAGAAATATTTCCAGCTGTCTTTGAGGCAAAACATTTTATAAATAGTTCATAAAGAAGGAACATGGGTGAGCACTAGCTCACTCTGTGCAGCACTTCCCATTTGATCAAGCAAATGCATCCAGGGGAGTGTAGCTGCTCTGGAAAAGTCAGATTCTGGCCGTAATTCTTTGTAATGATAGATTACCTTATTTTTCAGGGCAGGAAGATTGCTTCCACTCAAAAACCACTGCTGGCTGCTGTACTCTGTAAACTGGACTAACTCACATGTACTTTTCTCAGACATGATTTCTGCATCCAGTACATTCAATAACCTTTCTGGAACTCGAATAGAATCGCCTTCTTTTCCTTCGAACTTGTGTCCATTGATTTGCTGAGGATACCAGTGAAGAGCCAGTATTGACAAGTATGGGCAACTGCTGAGGATGATTTTGCTTCTACAACAGAAAAGCAAAGGCTCTGTTAAAATGGCATGCATTTTATATATACAGTGTGTCCGTAAAGTCATGGCGCACTTTTGACCGGTCACAGGAAAGCAACAAAAGATGATAGAAATGTGAAATCTGCACCAAATAAAAGGAAAACTCTCCCAGTTTCATACCTATTCAGTGCAATTCCATGTGGGCTCATGCACAGATTTTTTAGGGCTCCTTAGGTAGCTATCCCGTATAGCCTCTACAGACTCGTCACTGACTGATGGCCTACCAGAACGGGGTTTCCCCATCAAACTGCCGATTTCCTTCAACTGCTTATCCCACCGAGTAATGTTATTCCTATGTGGTGGTGCTTCATTATAAACGCGCCGATATTCATGTTGCACTTTGGTCACGGATTCGAATTTAGCGAGCCTGTGCTCATCAAAATTGCTTCCAAACCTACAGTGTGTTAAAATCAGTTGAAAGCTTGTTTAAAAATAAAGATTTCTAGATAACAACCCAGACTGACTAAATCAGAACCCTTGCCTGGGAAGGGAACTAGGGGTTCTAGGAATCTGTACCATCCACATCTCCATTGGCATGGCCGTGGGCTGCTCCGCTATATACACGGTGTTACATCATCATCTGTGCATGCGCACATGCTGCCACATCATCCTACAGAAACTGGGAGGCTTTTCCTTTTATTTGGTGCAGATTTCACATTTCTATCGTCTTTTGTTGCTTTCCTGTGACCAGTCAAAAGTGCACCATGACTGTACAGACACACTGTATTTTTGTATTTGTTCTATGTATCCACTTAGATTTGTTAAAATGCATTACACTGGGCTCTGTTCTCTATGTACAATCATGACACTCCCAACCCAGAAGCAGTAGAGAGAATGTGTTTTCAGTTCTTTTATGGTCACCATGATTTCTTCAGAGAACTTTCTCCATCCCCTTGCCTGATCCCGTGTAACCTAAAAAAATGGGTTTTTGAAAGCTGTTTCACGGCTATTAATCAGTGGCTATGAAATAGACTCTTCAGTGTGAGTCATATCAGCACTGGTGGCTGAAGAAAAGGCACAGCACTAAAGTGAAAGCTCTGCTTTATTTAAGAATATAGTAACATTACAGATCTATAGCCATGTTTCCATCAAAGGTTCGCTCACCCCTTTCTAACCCTTCAGAGAACTGCTAATTGGCCAGTGACTGCTAGGAGAAACAGCCCTGAACAGCGGGCTTTATCCACTTAACAATTCTGTTCTGAACATCCCCTAGGCATAAGACCTGTGCTCATCAAAATTGCTTCCAAACCTACAGTGTGTTAAAATCAGTTGAGAGCTTGTTTAAAAATAAAGATTTCTAGATAACAACCCAGACTGACTAAATCAGAACCCTTGCCTGGGAAGGGAACTAGGGGTTCTAGGAATCTGTATTTTTTTAACCAGTCCTCCAGCAATTCTGATGCATCTTGTCAGTGGACCCATCATGCTTGCAAACAACAAAGAGATACAAAGATGAATCAGATCTGAAATCTGCCTGGAAATGTTTCAAGGATATTAGGATAAAAATTACACATTACATGGTAAAAAGTAATATAGGCCACAATACATAAAGATTACGTATAACTGAGAGTGACGTCACGGAAATGGCGCCGTGAGCAGCGCGTCCGACAGCTCTCCCCTAAATCACAACAAATTTATCAACTAGAAACAGAAAAATTTATCCTCAGAGCATTCCGGAGTTCCACACAAACTGATAGCGAAAGGACTGTTATCACTTGAATCTGAGAGACGAGGGTGTGGAGGAATCTACCACAGGGACGTTCTTTCAAACCGCAAGGAAGTGCGCCTGTGGTGAGTCAGCCCATATACTCGGGAACCGCGAGCCGAAGCAAGCGGCCGA
Organism: Saccopteryx bilineata; assembly: GCF_036850765.1. Taxonomy (NCBI): domain Eukaryota; kingdom Metazoa; phylum Chordata; class Mammalia; order Chiroptera; family Emballonuridae; genus Saccopteryx; species Saccopteryx bilineata. The sequence goes on along the minus strand of NC_089493.1, from coordinate 217,934,727 downwards.
CGCGAGCTGCCACCGTGAGCCGCCACTGCGAGCGGCCACCACGAGCCGCCGCCGCGAGCCGCTGCGAGCAGCCGCGCGCGCGCCCGGTCCGGTTGAGCACCGCTGACGTTCCCAGCGGCCCGCACACTGCGAGTGGGGGTCGCCGGCCACCGGTGCCCTGAGCGCCCCATTCGCGTGCGTGCCTTGGGCATTCCACGCGCCCAGGGCGCCCTGCTGGCCCGCACACCCAGGGGGCTCCATTATCCTGCGCCTGGTGCGGTCCAGCCGCCAGCGGCGGGGCGAGCGGGAGAGGCTTGGGAGATTCTCTCCGTGGGCGGGGCACCTCACCCAGCCATTCAAGCTAACAATCAAGCGTTGGGGGAGGGGCGCGCGCAGGCAGCCTAAAATACCTTCGGAAGCACAGATGCGACCCAATCACTGAAATTAGCTTAACCCATAAAATCTGCGCACCCTCGGTTCTAATTGATAAGATCTCTCTCAGTTCAGCGATCCAAGACAAGAGGCGTGATATTTTTAGTGCCTCTCGCTAAAGGGGCGGGGGCAACTTCTGATTGATAGAGCCTCCATATTCAGGGATAAACGCTAACAAGAAGGACTTGGCAGATAATAAGGTCTATACTACACTAGTCGTAAGCAGAGACTAGTGCCTCTTCTTCCCTGCAAAAACAGGCTACAAAGTGTGGAAAGCCTGGGTTGAGAGGTCCAACTAAATGATAGGCGCTGAACAGTCACCTTGACAACAATTGACTCCCACCCCCGCCTGATTACACTGGAGGCCCAGACTGTCAGAGCCTTTCCCAAAGTCTTGCACTGAGTGGGGATAGAGTGGGGATTTCCCAGCTCTTTGAGCCTCTTACTCCCCAGGCAGAAGCAGTTGCAGCCTTATAGCTGGATCACCAGGCTGCTAATTCAGAAAGGGGGGACTAGGAGAGAGAATCCAGGAAAGCAAACTCTCTCATCGTTGGACCCTGCAAACGCCAACAAGCCTTTACTTCCAGCAAGACTAAAGCCAATTATATGACATTGCCATAGAATCCCATCAACTGCAAATCCCTACCTAAGAGTGACACAGGGGCAGAGCCTGGGGTACAGAGTCACCGACCAGGAAGAGGGAGAGAAAAGAAAAAGGAAGAAGTTAACCTCTCAAAATCAAGAAAAACCCACAGACTTTACAACTTGATCCACTAATTTTTTTGTTGTTGTTGTTGTTTGTTTCTTCTATCTTTTTGCCTTTATTTCCTCCACCTCGGTCCTTCTATTCTCTGCCCATCTTATGCTTCCCCTTTCTTGAACTACACTACCCATGAGTGTTGCATTTTATTTTTCTTCTTTATCCTCACCCTCCTTTAAGGTAATACTCCAAAACACTTAACTCTCACTCTCTCCTCTTTTGTTTTTGTTTTTTTTGTCTTGCTTTATTTTGTTTTTTTCTCTTCCTATTTTATTTCTTCCTTCGTTTTTCTCTTTTTCTTATTTTTTCCTTTCTATTCGTTTTTTCTTTTCTCATTTTACTTTCCTCCCATATAATCCTCAATCACGAACAAATTAGTTAATTTGGGACTCAAGGTTTTTTTTTGGCTTTATTTCTCTTTTTTGCTTTTGTTTTTATTTTTTTTTCTTGTTTGTTTATTTTTGTGGCATTTTGGGTCCTCCCAACCCAAGGTCTCCATTGTATTTAGTCTTCGCTCCACTTAATACAACAGATTTTTACTTATTATTTTTATTTTTTCTTCTTTATTATTCTTTTTTGGTCCTTTTTTCTGGTTCCCTCTTATCTCTCTCATTATATCTCTTAGTTGACCATCACTTACAAGCAAATCATCTTATGCTTGTCTAAGATTTTCTTCCTTTTTTTTTTTTTGCATTTAGTAGGTCCCTATTCCCTTTTTTTTGCCCCTTGAACTCTTCACCCCAAATCAGGCCCTCCATTATAGGCACGATATTTCCCTGAGGAGGGGAGAGGAGGGAAAGAGAAGAGAGAAAAAAAGGGGGAAATAATAAAGTATTACTGGTTTTTTTTTTGTGGGGTGTTTTACCTTTTTTTTTTTTTTTTTTTTTTACTTTTTACTCTTTATTAATTCTAATTAGTGCTATCAATAAGACCACCCTCAGATGCCAATAAGAAAGAGGAAATCGAATATTATGGATACAAAAGAAAGAGAGGTAACACAAATAGATGTGGAAAAATCTATGGAGAAAAGACTTAACATATTGGAAGCCTTGGAGCTAAATGACAGAGAATTTAAAATAGAAATCTTAAAAATACTCAAAGATATACAAGAAAACACAGAAAGGCAATATAGGGAGATCAGAAAACAACTCAATGAACACAAAGAATATATTACCAAGGAAATTGAAACTATAAAAACAAATCAAACAGAATGAAAAACTCAATTCATGAGCTGAAAAACGAGGTAACAAGCTTAGCTAACAGAACAGCCCAGATTGAAGATAGGATTAGTGAAATAGAAGACAAACAACTTGAGGCACAACAGAGAGAAGAAGAAAGAGACTCAAAAATAATAAAAAACGAGAAAGCCCTACAGGAATTGTCTGACTCCATCAGAAAGAATAACATAAGAATAATAGGTATATCAGAGGGAGAAGAGAAAGAAAATGGAATGGAGAATATACTCAAACAAATAATAGACGAGAACTTCCCAAGCCTGTGGAAGGAACTAAAGCCTCAAATTCAAGAAGCAAACAGAACACCAAGTTTTCTTAACCCCAACAAACCCACTCCAAGGCACATCATAATAAAGATGGCACAAACCAATGACAAAGAAAAAATTCTCAAGGCAGCCAGGGAAAAGAAGAGTACAACATATAAAGGAAGGCCTATTAGATTATCATCAGATTTCTCAGCAGAAACTCTACAAGCTAGAAGACAGTGGACCCCAATATTTAAAGCCCTGAAAGAGAGGAACTTTCAGCCAAGAATACTATACCCATCAAAGCTATCCTTCAAGTATGAAGGAGATATAAAAACATTCACAAATACAGAAAAGATGAGAGAATTTATCAACAGAAAGCCCCCACTCCAGGAAATACTAAAGGGGGTTTTCCAACCAGATTCAAAGAACAAAAGAAAACAACACCACAAGTAACAGCTCCACCAAGAACACAATAAAACCAAACTTAAACTGTGAAAACAAAGGAAAAAAAAGGGGGGAGAGGATGGAGTTAACAGTAGCAAAGGATGATGAAGTGCAGAAATACTTATAAGATAGGGTACTACAATGAATATGGTAGGTAGCCTTTTCATTACTTAATGGTAACCACCCTTAAAAAAACCACCACAAAAACACTTGACTTAAAAAAGGTAGCAACAGAGGAAAAGAAGTATGGAACACAAACAAACAAAAACAATGATAGAAAAACAAAAGAGAAGAATCAAACTAGATACAAAACTAACAGAAAGCAATTTATAAAATGGCAGTAGGGAACCCACAAGTGTCAATAATTACACTAAATGTAAATGGATTAAACTTACCAATAAAAAGACACAGAGTAGCAAAATGGACTATAGTCCAGCAGTTGCCAGCAGTAGGCAACTATATGCTGCCTACAAGAAACACATCTAAGCAACAAGGATAAAAACAAATTCAAAGTGAAAGGCTGGAAAACAATACTCCAAGCAAACAACACCCCAAAAAAAAGCAGGCGTAGCAATACTCATATCTAATAATGCTGACTACAAGACAGAAAAAGTACTCAGAGACAAAAATGGTCATTTCATAATGATTAAGGGGAAGTTGAATCAAGAAGACATAACAATCCTTAATATATATGCACCAAACCAAGGAGCACCAAAATATATAAGACAGCTACTTATTGACCTTAAAACAAAAACTAACAAAAATACAATCATACTTGGACACCTCAATACACCGCTGACGGCTCTAGATCGGTCATCCAAACAGAGAATCAATAAAGATATAGTGGCCTTAAACGAAATACTAGAACACCTGGATATGATAGACATCTACAGGACACTTCATCCCAAAGCGACAGAGTATACATTTTTCTCTAGTGTACATGGAACATTCTCAAGAATTGACCATATGTTGGGCCACAAAGACAATATCAGCAAATTTAGAAAAATTGAAATTGTACCAAGCATATTTTCTGATCATAAAGCCTTGAAACTAAAATTCAACTGCAAAAAAGAGGGGGAAAAACCCACAAAAATGTGGAAACTAAACAACATACTTCTAAAAAATGAATGGGTCAAAGAAGAAATAAGCACAGAAATCAAAAGATATATACAGACAAATGAAAATGACAATATGACATATCAGAATCTCTGGGATGCAGCAAAAGCAGTAATAAGAGGAAAGTTCATATCACTTCAGGCCTATATGAACAAACAAGAGAGAGCCGAAGTAAACCACTTAACTTCACACCTTAAGGAACTAGAAAAAGAAGAACAAAGACAACCCAAAACCAGCCGAAGAAAGGAGATAATAAAAATCAGAGCAGAAATAAATGAAATAGAGAACAGAAAAACTATAGAAAAAATCAATAAAACAAAGAGCTGGTTCTTTGAAAAGATCAACAAAATTGACAAACCCTTGGCAAGACTCACCAAGGAAAAAAGACACAGGACTCAAATAAATAAAATCCAAAATGAAAGAGGAGAGATCACCACAGACATCATAGATATACAAAGAATTATTGTAGAATACTATGAAACATTATATGCCACCAAATACAACAATCTAGAAGAAATGGATAAATTCCTAGAACAATACAATCTTCCTAGACTGAGTCATGAAGAAGCAGAAAGCCTAAACAGACCAATCAGCAGGGAGGAAATAGAAAAAACTATTAAAAATCTCCCCAAAAATAAAAGTCCAGGCCCAGACGGTTATACTAGTGAATTCTATCAAACATTCAAAGAAGACTTGGTTCCTATTCTACTCAAAGTCTTCCAAAAAATTGAAGAAGAAGCAATACTTCCAAACACATTTTATGAGGCCAACATAACCCTAATACCAAAACCTGGCAAGGATGGCACAAAGAAAGAAAACTACAGACCAATATCTCTAATGAATACAGGTGCCAAAATACTAAACAAAATACTGGAAAACCGAATACAACAACATATTAAAAAAATAATACATCATGATCAAGTGGGATTCATCCCAGAATCTCAAGGATGGTTCAACATACGCAAAACGGTTAACGTAGTACACCATATCAACAAAACAAAGAACAAAAACCACATGATCTTATCAATAGATGCAGAAAAGGCTTTTGATAAAATACAACACAATTTTATGTTTAAGACTCTCAACAAAATGGGTATAGAAGGAAAATATCTCAACATGATAAAGGCCATATATGATAAACCATCAGCCAACATCCTATTAAACGGCATAAAACTGAGGACTTTCTACCTTAAATCAGGAACAAGACAGGGTTGTCCACTCTCTCCACTCTTATTCAACGTGGTGCTAGAAGTTCTGGCCAGAGCAATCAGACAAGACAAAGAAATAAAAGGCATCCATATCGGAAAAGAAGAAGTAAAGCTATCACTTTTTGCTGATGATATGATCCTATACATCGAAAACCCGAAGGACTCCACAAAAAGATTATTAAAAACAATAAACCAATACAGTAAGGTCGCAGGATACAAAATTAATCCCCTTCACGATTGCAACAAAAAAAATAAAATACCTAGGAATAAACATAACAAAGAACGTAAAGGACCTATATAATGAAAATTACAAAACATTGTTAAGGGAAATCGAAAAAGATACAATGAGATGGAAAAATATTCCTTGTTCTTGGATAGGAAGAATAAATATAATCAAAATGGCCATATTACCCAAAGCAATATACAAATTTAATGCAATTCCCATCAAAATCCCTATGAGATTTTTTAAAGAAATGGAACAAAAAATCATCAGATTTATATGGAACTATAAAAAACCCCGAATAGCCAAAACAATCCTAAGGAAAAAGAATGAAGCTGGGGGCATTACAATACCTGACTTTAAACTATATTATAGGGCCACGATAATCAAAACAGCATGGTATTGGCACAAAAATAGACACTCAGACCAATGGAACAGAATAGAAAGCCCAGAAATAAAACCACATATATATGGTCAAATAATCTTTGATAAAGGGGCCAACAACACACAATGGAGAAAAGAAAGCCTCTTCAACAAATGGTGTTGGGAAAACTGGAAAGCCACATGCAAAAGAATGAAACGACTACAGCCTGTCCCCGTGTACTAAAATTAATTCAAAATGGATCAAAGACCTAAATATAAGACCTGAAACAATAAAGTACATAGAAGAAGACATAGGTACTAAAATCATGGACCTGGGTTTTAAAGAACATTTTATGAACTTGACTCCAATGGCAAGAGAAGTGAAGGCAAAGATAAATGAATGGGACTACATCAGAATTAAAAGTTTTTGCTCAGCAAGAGAAACTGATATCAAAATAAACAGACAGCCAACTATATGGGAACTGATATTTTCAAACGACAGCTCAGATAAGGGCCTAATATCCAAAATTTACAAAGAACTCATAAAACTCAACAACAAACAAACAAACAATCCAATAAAAAAATGGGAAGAGGACATGAACAGACACTTCTCCCAGGAAGAGATACAAATGGCCAACAGATATATGAAAAGATGCTCAGCTTCATTAGTTATTAGAGAAATGCAAATCAAAACTACAATGAGATACCACCTCACTCCTGTTAGATTAGCTATTATCAACAAGACGGGTAATAGCAAATGTTGGAGAGGCTGTGGAGAAAAAGGAACCCTCATTCACTGTTGGTGGGACTGTAAAGTAGTACAACCATTATGGAGGAAAGTATGGTGGTTCCTCAAAAAACTGAAAATAGAACTACCTTATGACCCAGCAATCCCTCTACTGGGTATATACCCCAAAACCTCAGAAACATTGATACGTGAAGACACATGTAGCCCCATGTTCATTGCAGCACTGTTCACAGTGGCCAAGACATGGAAACAACCAAAAAGCCCTTCAATAGAAGACTGGATAAAGAAGATGTGGCACATATACACTATGGAATACTACTCAGCCATAAGAAATGATGACATCAGATCATTTACAGCAAAATGGTGGGATCTTGCTAACATTATAAGGAGTGAAATAAGCAAATCAGAAAAAAACAAGAACTACATGATTCCATACATTGGTGGAACATAAAAATGAGACTAAGAGACATGGACAAGAGTGTGGTGGTTACCAAGGGTGGGTGGAGAGGGAGGACATGGGAGGGAGGGAGGGAGAGAGTTAGGGGGAGGGGCACAGAGAACTTGATAGAGGGTGACGGAGGACAGTCTGACTTTGGGCGAGGGGTTTGCAACATAAGTTGATGACAAAATAACCTAGACATGTTTTCTTTGAATATATGTACCCTGATTTATTAATGTCATCCCATTACCATTAATAAAAATTTATTAAAAAAAAAAAAAAAAAGATTACGTATAATTATAACATGGATTTAAATGACACCTTGTCAAGACTGCTAAGTGAGGAAATGAAGCAAAGACAATTTTAATGGAAGATCTGAGAAGGAAGGAATGGGTAAGAAGGTAAGGGCTACCCTTTACCTCTAGCTGTATGCCCTCTCAAAAAAGAAGCCCTGCCCCCCAGCTTTATCTACCATATTTGAATTGATGCCTTCAAATACCTATCTGTAATCCAGCCATTCGTCCAAGGACCTAGACCTCACGCACAAGATTCCCATGGAAGCACTCAGTCTGCAGAGGCCACACTCATCTCCTAATCTTCCCAGTCGGCGTCCCACATTTTCCCCACTGTCTCCCAGCTGAGAGTGCCCCGCCACTGCCTCCCAGGGAACAATGGCTGAGACCAGTGAGCCTCAGCCACATGGCTGCACATCTTCGTCCACACCACTAGAACCTCCTGAGAGTTAGCTCAGTCAGCACGTCCAGGGACTCTGCCCCTTTGTAAACTGAGGACATCACATACACAGTGACTACCTCAACCTTGACACAAGTGTGACAAATTCCTAGTCCCTCTCCCTTGCTGATGACTATACTCTCCCTGACTCTCCCCAGATATCCATGTCCTATTGCACTCATTTTGATCAGTCCAACAATCTGCTTGACACCCAGGTTGAAGTGTGTGTGTGGCGGGGGGGATATCATGTTGATTAGCATCACTACAAAGTCACAGTGACCAGCTTTAGGCAGCTCTTAATGCCAGTTGATATTCTTTTTATTTGGCCCAAGTGACTGTTTTAGGTTCCATCATTCTCCTCAATATCCCTGGTCAATTCCCAAACCCTTCACTCCCAGTACAGAGGGTCCTCGGGTTACAACAGCCTCGACATACGCCGTTTCCAGTTTGCAACACTCCCATAAAAACTTTTAAAACATTGAAACATGAATGTTTCGGCTTATGCGTTAGCATCCTACTTACAGACTACATAGGCAAACTAGTTTGGTTGTGCAAGGTGAAGGAATATGCAGGATTCTTTTCCTGTGATTTGGTGTGTTCTTATGTTCTAGATTATTGTTTTACATCTGTGTTAGAATAGGTAAGTAGAATAGGTAAGTGACTTAGGCTACTGTGTGTTTCGACTTGTACCAAAATTCAGGTTATGTCACTGTCGTAGGAACAGAACTGTGTTGTAACCTGAGGACCCCCTTGAATACTGCTTAAGATAATGTGTAAATAATCAGAATTGTCAACATCTTCGGTTTTCTGAGTAAAAAAAAACTAGTCTTGATCTCTATCTTATTTTCTATGTTCAATTTGTCACCTATTTGTTAATTCTACAATCTGATTATTTTCAAGGTTACCATACTATGTCGCTGCCTCAATTTCAGCCATCATCATCTTTTACCTGCATAATTACCTCAATTACAGTCTTCTTTATGTCCTGATAACCTCTCTTTAACTTTTACCACTGTCCTCAAATGGTAGATCTAACATCCTAGGTCTGATTCTTTCTCATACACAAACACACACACATACACAAACACACTGTGGCCCAATGCCATCTTACTTAAGGGAAGAAATTACCCTCCATTTCAGAGGATTTTAGAGACATTTAAATGGCACTGAGAGACTGAACTGCTCATCACTGGCCTCAGATGGACAATTAGGAACAGGGGAGGAATGGAGCCAGGGCCTCCTGTAAGGGCATGCAGAGCTGCTCAGATGCTTTGCTGTTGCTTCTCACTAAGAACACCACGTCCTCAGGACTCAACCATCAGGGTTAAAAGAATACAGTGTAAGGAGTGCTAGTTCTGTACTAAGTCACGCCCTGGCACTGACCTGGGAGGAAAACTGGGGCAGTTTGGAGGCATGGGGCTCCATCCTCCAAGTGGAAGATTGATTAAAAAGCAAGTGGTTTATAATCTCTTCTGCCACGTGGCATGGTGGCCAGCAGTGGAGTCAGTTATACCCAGAATTGGCCTCTAGGCCTGGGATTGAGCCCAGGACTCTCCATGAACTAATCATGTGACCATTGGCAAGCTGTGTAAGGTCCCTAGCCTCAGTTTTTACATCTGTAAAGAGGTATAATAGAAGTCCTAACCCTATCTTTGAACTACTTAAAACGATCTTTTGTAGAAATCAAATAATATATGTACAATTTTTAGTAAAGACTAGTTCGAACCATATAAAAATTGCAAAATATTATGCTCTGTATACCTAGATAAAAAGGAATTTCATACTGTTCAATCTAATACAATGTTATAACTAGAGCAGAGGTATAGTTAATAACAGTTATTGTTATTTTCTTTGATCTATCTTATAATACTTTTTTATCTGGATTCACTATCTCTTTGACCTTTATGTGTCTTACGATCTAAGAAGTAAAGAAAAAAGTTTTACATATCTAACCAATATTTCAATTAATATGTCAGTTCATAAAGGGCCCCACATAAATAAAAAGATGATTTAAATTATTATGCCAATTTTTTAAATTTTTTTTTATTTATTCATTTTTAGAGAGGAGAGAGAGAGGGAGAGAGAGACAGAGAGAGAGAAGGGGGGAGGAGCTGGAAGCATCAACTCCCATATGTGCCTTGACCAGGCAAGCCCAGGGTTTCGAACCGGCGACCTCAGCATTTCCAGGTCCACGCTTTATCCACTGTGCCACCACAGGTCAGGCGCATTATGCCAATTTTTTAAATGTAGTCTTGAAAATATTTCTGAATTTCAACATAATTTAATGAATACTGATCACAGCATTCTCAATAAATAAAAAAATAAACTTTATACAGATTATATAAACATTTTAAATCAGATATGTCCCATTAAATAATAGTCACTGCTTTTTAAATAACATATTACTTTATGAGAACTGGGGGGGAGGGGATCTCCATTTCCACTCAAATTCTATTATCAGACATTTTTATGTTAAAGCAAATAAATATTTTCAACCTTTGTACTATACTTACTCAATTTATCTTATAAATGTAATTTAAAACACCATGACATCTGAAGAATATTAACACACTGTTATTAAATTAATTATATAGTTAACAATAAACATAAGCCACATTTTACTTTTCCTTTCTTCTTGCTTACTTCATGCCATAAAACCCTAGCCATGAAACGAGTCTGAAGTTCAACAACATTCTGAAAGATGCCTCCAAACAGATGAAAGTAAACCAGAATGAAGAGCATTTCAGAACACATGTAAAGGTTGGAATCACCTTCCCTTATTTCAGAATGTATCTTCTTTTCACTATATAAATAAAAGTAAGCAGTAAGACTTTTATATTTATAAAAGACCCTTCAAAACAAGAGGAATATATTGTTGCCAGAACAAATTTATATTTCTTGATGTAATTGTTATCTTTCAAATAATTAATTCCCTTTGCCCACTAGGTATAATGCATTGACTGTGTAGTCTTTAGTTACATCAAGTGATGTCAATTTGCATGGAACATTACTTTGTACACTGAAGGAATACATATAAGGTACAACTAGTATATTAAAAGATACTTACTTTTCATCAGGAGAGCCACAGGTAACATCAGTCAACAGAGAAAAGGCAAAATTCTCAGTCACTTCAGTAAAGTGACTAAATCCTCTAGTGTCCTTGCGCTTCGGGTTAACAAGAGCACAAAGAATTTCATAAAAAAGATTTCGGTTTTCAATACTGAATGCTTGACTTTTTCCTTCAACCGTTATCTGAAAAAAAGAAGTATAAAAATATATCTTCAAAAATAAAACTTTTTAAATGATATGTATCATATAACAAAATGTGTTTTTATTAACAAAATAAGAATGAACCTCTGAAGAATTTAAAAGAAATCAGTAACAAAATATTTCAAATACATCTATTTATACTTTAAAATGCATAAATGATCAATTATAAACAAAAGGCAGGAGTGACGTCAGAGAAATGGTGCCATGAGGAGTGCGACCGACAAATCACCCCAAAATTTCAACAAGTTCATCAACCAGAGACAGAAAAATCTATCCTTGGAGCATCTTGGAGTCCCACATACTAAAAACGAAGTGCTATCAACAAGACCACCCTCAGATGCCATTAAAAAAAAGGAAATCAAATATCATGGATTCAAAAGCTAGAGAAGTAGCACAGATAGATGTGGAAAAAATCTATGGAGAAAAAAATTAATATACCGGAAACCTTGGAACTAAATGACAAAGAATTTAAAATAGAAATCCTAAAAATACTCAGAGATATACAAGAAAACATAGAAAGGCAATTTAGGGAGCTCAGAAAACAACTCAATGAACACAAAGAATATATTACCAAGGAAACTGAAACTATAAAAACAAATCAAACAGAGATGAAAAAGTCAATTCATGAACTGAAAAATGAGGTAACAAGCTTAGCTAATAGAACAGGCCAAATAGAAGGCAGGATTAGTGACATGGAAGATTAGCAACTTCAGCACAACAGAGAGGAGAGAGAGACTCAAAAATTTAAAAAAAGAGAGAGAAAGCCCTCCAGGAATTGTCTGACTCCATTAAAAAGAATAACATAAGAATAATAGGAATATCAGAGGGAGAAGAGAGAGAAAATGGAATGGAGAATATATTCAAACAAATAATAGACGAGAACTTCCCAAGCCTGTGGAAAGAAATAAAGCCTCAAATTCAAGAAGCAAACAGAACACCGAGTTTTCTTAACCACAACAAACCTACTCCAAGGCACATCATAATGAAATTGGCACAAACCAACTACAAAGAAAAAATTCTCAAGGCAGCCAGGGAAAAGAAGAATACAACATATAAAGAAAGTCCTATTATCATCAGATTTCTCAGCAGAAACTTTACAAGCTAGAAGAGAGTGGACCCTAATATTTAAAGTCCTGAAAGAGAGGAACTTTCACCCAAGAATACTATACCCATCAAAGGTATCCTTCAAATATGAAGGAGAAATAAAAACATTCACAAACACAGAAAAGATGAGGGAATTTATCATCAGAAAACCCCCACTCCAGGAAATACTAAAGGGGGTTTTCCAACCAGATACAAAGAACAAAACCAAACCACAAGTAAAAGCTCCACCAAAAACACAATAAAACCAAATTTAAACTGTGACAACAAAAAAAAGGGGGGGAGGGGAGAGGACGGAGATTAATAGTAGCAAAGGATGATGGAGTGCAAAAACACTCATAAGATAGGGTACTACAATGAATATGGTAGGTACCCTTTTCATTAGTTAATGGTAAACACCCTTGAAAAAACCACCACAGAAGCACATGACTTAAAAAAGGTAGCAACAGAGAAAAGAAGTATAGAATACAAACATACAAAAACAAATGATAGAAAAACAAAAGAGAAGAATCAAATAAGATACAAAAATAACAGAAAGCAATTGCAATTTATAAAACGGCAATAGGGAACCCACAAGTGTTAATAATTACACTAAATGTAAATGGATTAAACTCATCAATAAAAAAAAACAGAGTAGCAGAATGGATTAAAAAAGAAATTCCAACTGTATGCTGCCTACAAGAAACACATCTAAGCAACAAGGATAAAAACAAATTCAAAGTGAAAGGCTGGAAAACAGTCCAAGCAAATAACATCCAAAAAAAAAGCAGGTATAGCAATACTCATATCTAATAATGCTGACTACAAGACAGCAAAGGTACTCAGAGGCAAAAATGGTCATTTCATAATGATAAAGGGGACACTGAATCAAGAAGACATTACAATCCTCAATATATATGCACCAAACCAAGGAGCACCAAAATATATGACAGCTACTTATTGACCTAAAAACAAAAACTGACAAAAATACAATCATACTTGGAGACCTCAATACATCGCTGATGGCTCTAGATCATTCATCCAAACAGAGAATCAATAAAGATATATTGGTCTTAAACAAAACACTAAAGCACCTGGATATGATAGACATCTACAGGACACTTCATCTCAAAGCGACAGAGTATACATTTTTCTCTAGTGTACATGGAACATTCTCAAGAATTAACCATATGTTGGGCCACAAAAATAACATCAGAAAATGCAGAAAAACTGAAATTGTACCAAGCATATTTTTTTATCATAAAGCCTTAAAATTAGAATTCAACTGCAAAAGAGGGGGAAAAAAACACAAAAATGTGGAAACTAAACAACATACTTTTAAAAAATGAATGGGTCAAAGAAGAAATAAGCGCAGAGATCAAAAGATATATACAGACAAATGAAAATGACAATATGACATATCAGAATCTCTGGGATGCAGCAAAAGGAGTAATAAGAGGAAAATTCATATCACTTCAGGCCTATATGAACAAACAAGAGAGAGCCCAAGTAAACCACTTAACTTCACACCTTAAGGAACTAGAAAAAAAGAACAAAGACAACGCAAAACCAGCTGAAGAAAGGAAATAATAAAAATCAGAGCAGAAATAAATGAAATAGAGAACAGAAAAACTATAGAAAAAATCAATAAAACAAGGAGCTGGTTCTTTGAAAAGATCAACAAAATTGACAAACCCTTGGCAAAACTCACCATGGAAAAAAGAGAGAGGACTCATATAAACAAAATCCAAAATGAAAGAGGAGAAATCACCACAGACATCATAGATATACAAAGAATTACTGTAGAATATTACGAAAAATTATATGTCACCAAATTCAACAATCTAGAAGAAATGGGTAAATTCCTAGAACAATACAACCTTCCTAGACTGAGTCATGAAGAAGCAGAAAGCCTAAACAGACCAATTAGCAGGGAGGAAATAGAAAAAACTATTAAAAACCTCCCCAAAAATAAAAGTCCAGGCCCAGACGGTTATACTAGTGAATTCTATCAAACATTCAAAGAAGACTTGGTTCCTATTCTATTCAAAGTCTTCCAAAAAATTGAAGAAGAAGCAATACTTCCAAACACATTTTATGAGGCCAACATAACCCTCATATCAAAACCTGGCAAGGATGGCACAAAGAAAGAAAACTACAGACCAATATCTCTAATGAATACAGATGCTAAAATACTAAACAAAATACTAGCAAATCAAATACAACAACATATTAAAAAAATAATACATCATGATCAAGTGGGATTCATCCCAGAATCTCAAGGATGGTTCAACATACGTAAAACGGTTAACGTAATACACCATATCAACAAAACAAAGAACAAAAACCACATGATCTTATCAATAGATGCAGAAAAGGCTTTCGATAAAATACAACACAATTTTATGTTTAAGACTCTCAACAAAATGGGTATAGAAGGAAAATATCTCAACATGATCAAGGCCATATATGATAAACCATCAGCTAACATCTTATTAAATGGCACAAAACTGAAGGCTTTCCCCCTTAAATCAGGAACAAGACAGGGTTGTCCACTCTCCACTCTTATTTAACGTGGTGCTACAAGCTCTGGCCAGAGCAATCAGACAAGACAAAGAAATAAAAGGCATCCATATCAGAAAAGAAAAAGTAAAAGTATCACTTTTTGCAGATGATATGATCCTATACATTGAAAACCCCAAACTTCACAAAAAGACTACTAGAAACAATAAACCAATACACTAAGGCCGCAGGATACAAAATTAACATACAAAAGTCCATAGCCTTTCTATATGCCAACAATGAAATATTAGAAAACGAACTCAAAAAAATAATCCCCTTCACAAATGCAACAAAAATAAATAAAATACCTAGGAATAAACATAACAAAGAATGTAAAGGACCTATAAACGAAATCTACAAAGCATTGTTAAGGGAAATCGAAAAAGATAAAAGGAGATGGAAAAATATTCCTTGTTCTTGGATAGGAAGAATAAATATAATCAAAATGGCCATATTACCCAAAGCAATCTATAAATTTAATGCAATTCCCATCAAAATTCTGATGACATTCTTTAAAGAAATGGAACAAAAAATCATCTGATTTATATGGAACTATTAAAACCCCAAATAGCCAAAGCAATCCTAAGGAAAAAGAATGAAGCTGGGGTCATTACAATACCTGACTTCAAACTATATTATAGGGCCATGACAATCAAAACAGCATGGTATTGGCAGAAAAATAGACACTCAGACCAATGGAACAGAATAGAAAGTCCAGAAATAAAACCACATATATATGTTCAAATAATTTTCAATAAAGGGGCCAACAACACACAATGGAGAAAAGAAAGCCTCTTCAACAAATGGTGCTGGGAAAACTGGAAAGCCACATGCAAAAGAAAAGAAACTCGACTACAGTTTGTCCTCTTGTACAAAAATTAATTCAAAATGGATCAAAGACCTAAATATAAGACCTGAAACAATAAAGTACATAGAAGAAGACATAGGTACTCAACTCAGGGACCTGGGTTTTAAAGAGCATTTTATGAATTTGACTCCAAAGGCAAGGGAAGTGAAGGCAAAAGTAAATGAATGGGACTACATCAGAATAAAAAGTTTTTGCTCAGCAAGAGAAACTGACAACAAAATAAACAGAAAGTCAACTAAATGGGAAATGATATTTTCAAACAACAGGTCAGATAAAAGCCTAAATATCCAAAATATACAAAGAATTCATAAAACTCAATAACAAACAAACAATCCAATAAAAAAAATGGGAAGAGGACATGAACAGACACTTCTCCCAGGAAGAAATACAAATAGCCAACAGATATATGAAAAGATGCTCATCTTCATTAGTTATTAGAGAAATGCAAATCAAAACTACAATGAGATACCACCTCACACCTGTTAAATTAGTTATTATCAACAAGACAAGTAATAGCAAATGTTGGAGAGGCTGTGGAGAAAAAGGAACCCTCATACACTGTTGGTGGGAATGTAAAATAGTACAACCATTATAGAAGAAAGTATGGTGGTTCCTCAAAAAACTGAAAATAGAACTACCTTATGACCCAGCAATCCCTCTTCTGGGTATATACCCCAAAAACTCAGAAACATTGATATGTAAAGACACATGTAGTCCCATGTTCATTGCAGCACTGTTCACAGTGGCCAAGACATGGAAACAACCAAAAAGCCCTTCAATAGAAGACTGGATAAAGAAGATGTGGCACATATACACTATGAAATACTACTCAGCCATAGGAAATGATGACATCGGATCATTTACAACAAAATGGTGGGATCTTGATAACATTATACAGAGTGAAATAAGTAAATCAGAAAAAAACAAGAACTACATGATTCCATACATTGGTGGGACATAAAAACGAGACTAAGAGACATGGACAAGAGTGTGGTGGTTACGGGAGGGGGGGGGAGCGGGGGGGGAAGGAAAAGGGAGGGGAAGGAGCACAAAGAAAACTAGATAGAAGGTGACAGAGGACAATCTGACTTTGGGTGATGGGTATGCACATAATTGAATGACAAGATAACCTAGACATGTTTTCTTTAAATATATGTACCCTGATTTATTGATGTTACCCCATTAACATTAATAAAAATTTATTTATTAAAAAAATACATAAAATGCCTTAAATTGTGAAAAAACAAATAAATAAGTAAACAAAAGGCATATTCACCAAATTATTTTCTATATATATATAATAACAAGACAAAGCCCAAAATGGTTCCATGGACCACTTTTTTTTAACTTCAATAATTAACATCATGAGTCAAAATTAATCTTTTATATCTACCCCAAGCATTATTATTCTTTTAACCAACAACTAAGGAAAAATATATAAGAATATCTGTCCATAATAGAAGCAAGATTACCCTTGATTATTGGTATTTCAATAAACAGAATCCATCACATATCACTAAATTTCTAAAACATCAAATGAGAAAACCCTATTCCAATCAAGAGTAGCCAAGAACTCCTGGCATTCTTGCCTTTATCCATAAGTATGAGCTTTCTTATCTTCAAGGGATGGGTTATTTGCTGTTTGAGGGGAAAAAGAGAGTAAGAGTAAAAACTGCTTTCATGCGGTTTTTTTTCTTGCCAGAATGATGGGGTCACATCTTTACTGTCTGACTTAGCTTTCGTGTGAAACCAATGACTTGTTATTCCACTACACTCTTATGTATCTGAGAAGTCCCTATTAATTCTTCAAAAATCTTCTTCTCTCTGACTTCTAACCTGTGCCCCACCTGCCTGATCATAAATGTGATCACTCTCTTTGTAACTTGCATATACCTTTATTACTGAACTTATGACAATGTTGAAATGATTTGTCTATTACTCCTACTAGTTGATATCACTGAGGAAGTGGCTCACATTCCTCATATGTTTAGAGTTTTATAGTCTATATGGTACCAAACTGAGAGCTGAACTGAAGATCTAAGTTTAAGAGTACCCATCTGAAAGATAGTAAAGAGGAAAGGAGAATGATCCATAAGGAAAAGATGACTAAAAAGTACAGAATAAAAATTTAACAAGGTAAAAATTACAATGGAGACAGAAAACAGCCCGTTGGATACTAAAACTGAGTATGTCAAATGGAAAATTAGCTCAAAAATGCTCCCAAGACTCAGAGAAAATACAAAAAAGAGGACTAATCCTTAAAATACAAGAAGCACATAAAAAGAGCAGGTAGAAGTAAGAAAGCACAGGTCTTTGATAAGCTAAAGAAGTACTTCTGCCTAAAAATGCAAAGCTGGCTTTATACCAGAGAAAATTAGACAAAAAATCCCAAAAAAACAACAGATGTATCTGGTGATTTTTAAATATTATTTCAAGAGTTTTTAAAAAAACTTACCAGGAAACCAGGCAGGAAAAAAAATTACTAACATAGAAACAAATATTCAGTTCGACATCAAACTTTTTTTGCAGATGACATGCCAGAAACCACTAAAGCACATGTCGAGTTTTGAGAATTAAAGGTTTTCACCCAGAAATTCTAGAGCCACCCCAATCTTCATTCACATTCATGGGCAAAAGGATGTTTCTTTTAGTAACACACACACACACACACACACACGCACGTGTGCACCAAAAGGCCATTTATATAACACTTGGTTTGTATTGGTGCTCAGCTGGTTATATTAACGTCTCTAATTTCACAACAATCTTGTGCTAGTGGTATTCTGTTTTTAGATAAGGAAACTGAGGCAACAAGAGAATATCTCCCTTGTCTGAGTGTACCAAGACGGTGAATAGCCCAAAAGAGACTCGTGACAGCACCCTGCCCTGACTTGAAACATCCCACCACTCGCTTGTCCTAAAATAACAACCAAGAATGACTCAGTTTGTAGACAGGTCACACAAAGTTATTGCAAGCATGAAATATAAAACCGGGTAGTAAAATACAGAACTAAGTCTAAATCACTGTTAGCGTGATTATAAAATAAATCAAACATGAAGCATAATTCTTTATATGTAAGACATATAAGAAGTATATAAGAAATATATTTGCTCTGAAAGGCTACTTTACATAAACAATAAAAAGAACTCCCCCAAATTATCAAAACTGGCTTATAAAAAAAGGAGAGACCCTGAATCAGCCATGGGAATTCTTTTAAACTGTCAGAAGAGAAAACAGAAGAAAGAGACCTTTGGAAGGAGAGGGAGTCTATCCAGCTTTCACAGAACACACTATTCCTGTGCTCTCTGCAGTGTTCCAGAACACAGAAGGAGAGGCAACGACTCCTGACTCACGTTGGCCCAAACTTTAATAACTGAAAAATCAAAACCCTAAGGAATTAAATTTTGCATATCAAATCCAGTAGTCTTAAAAGACAGATATTATTATTAAGCAACAACAGCATTTTAAATATTTTTCATGGCACCATACCAAGAAAAATCAAAGGATAGAATATTACGTCACAGCAAAACTTTGCCAAAACTCACAGCTGAATTTTATCCAAAATACAATAAGTCATTTAAAGTTTGGGCTAATAGTCTATCCACTGTGCCAACTGGCCAGGGCTCTTTTAAGAATTTAAATGTCTTCTTGATTTGATAATATTTTATAATGCTTAAATTTATTCCTCTAATAATTACCCCCTCATTTCATGTATTTTCATATATTTTAATATATGAAAAAATTATACTGTTTATTAATAGTTACTCAAAAAATGTTAATTATATTTTCATCAAAATTTCTTTCACAATTCATATGCATTATTCATAATAAACAATAAAAAAATCAAGAAGTACTACTTGCCAATGCCAGTTAAATGTTGATTTTCAACCAATATGCAATTCTTATATAACCTACTGAGAAAAAATAATAAAAGGATGTCCTTATATCTTCTCTAAATCATATAAAATGAGGTTTTTTCTAAAATGTAGTTAACTATATATTTTCCCCTCTTCTTGTTCAAAATCTACTGTCCTATGTTATTTCATCATTAGAAATTTAAGTAACAATATTTCTCAAAGTGAATTCTTATTTCTAGAACTCTCTCTCATGAAATAGTCCATTTTCTTTGCTTTCTGCTGTTCGGCAAGGCAGCCTTTTCTTGCCTGTGGTTTTTTGTGGGTTTTTTTTGTATTTTTTTCTGAAGCTGGAAACGGGGAGGCAGTCAGACAGACTCCCGCATGCGCCCGACCAGGATCCACCTGGCATGCCCACCAGGGGGCGATGCTCTGCCCATCTTGGGGCATCGCTCTGCCACAATCAGAGCCATTCTAGCACCTGAGGCAGAGGCCACAGAACCATCCTCAGCGCCTGGGCCAACTTTGCTCCAGTGGAGCCTTGGCTGCGGGAGGGGAAGAGAGAGACAGAGAGGAAGGAGAGGGGGAGGGGTGGAGAAGCAAATGGGCGCTTCTCCTGTGTGCCCTGGCCGGGAATCGAACCTGGGACTCCTGCACGCCAGGCCGATGCTCTACCACTGAGCCAACTGGCCAGGGCCGCCTGTGGTTTTTTTAACTTTCTTTTCTACCCTTCAGGCACTGAATTTTAAGAGACATAACAGAAGTAAAACAGGCATGATCATCTAAAACCCTATTGTAAATATCTTAAGTATCTAAAGTTCACTATGTACATAATATAGTATTTATGAATTCATATGCCTGTACTCAAAACCTTTTTACCTTTATATTAAAGACCCAAATAAACATCCACAAGTCTTTTTCTTTATTAAGAATTCTTTTTAGGTACGTTTCCTTTATATGATTAACGTCTAACATCTCCATTTAATCCCATCATTTACAGAAGTATAAATAAATAAATAGGTTTAAAATAAAATATGGTTGCTCTAAGTCAACACCAATTTGAATGCTTGAAGTTATCTGGTCATTCCTGAGTTCTCCTTTTTGGTGAAAGTTTCCAGTGCTCAGGCGATGCAAAGAACAGGCACAGCAGACAAAAGCTTCTGTTCTATGGTATTTAAACAGAAAGAACTATGTAGATAATCTAGTTCAAGTTCTCTTTTTATACATCTAAAAAACTAAGACACAATTCCAAAAGATATTCATCTGCTTTGTTAAGAATCAGACAGAGCCTCTTAGCTTCTGACATCAGGTGCTCCTTTTCAGACAACGGGCTGTCCTTCCTGCTGCAGTAGACATAATTCAGCACTCTCTGAATTTAAGACTGAAGTTTCCAAACAGGTATAGGTCACATGCAAGCAAAAGTACAGTGTCAGATATGATCAGTTACACTCCTTTGTTCAGAAATTTAACTCTAGCCTGACCAGCTGGTGGCACAGTGGATACAGCATCGGACTGGGATGCAGAGGACCCACGTTCCAAATGCCGAGGTCGCTGGCTTGAGCTCACCAGCTTGAGCCCAGGTCACTGGCTTGAGCAAGAGGTCACTTGGTCTGCTGTAGCCCCCCCAGTCAATGCATATATGAAAAAGTAATCAATGAATAACTAAGGTGCCACAATGAAGAACTGATGCTTCTCATCTCTCTCCCTTCCTGTCTGTCCCTATCTGGTCCTTTCACTGTCTCTGTCTCAGTCATAAAAAAAAAAAAAAAAAAAAAAAAGTTTAACTCTATTATAATTTCATGGTAAACAACATCACAAGTGTGTGTTTTTTTATTTTTTTAGGTTGATGAAACCTTACTAAACCAACTGCTGACACTTGCAAGTGCTTACCTTGTCTATTAAGTGCATGACGGCACTGAGCTGTTCATCAGTGTTCTCTGTGGCCACTTTCATGACGATGCTGTGGAGCACTCTGTTGAGAATGTCACCATCCAGGGGCTGCTGTAGTTGATCTGCAAGCCCCCAGACAGCCTGCAAATCTGCATCAGAAACAAGAGTGATGTTGGCAGTCCCGTACACTTTATCAATTTTGGCACCACCTTTTGGGTCAAAAAGCACCACCTGGAAGCGTTTAGGAAATGGATTTAAAGATCCTGTCTCTGGGGTTAGGAGGACATCCAATACGGCACTTCTCTGGCCGGGTTCGAAGACCAGCGTGCCTTCAGTTCTCACAAAATCCTTCCCGGAGAGAGCTGGAGATATGAGAGCACGGCCCACTGTTTCAGCACTCCGCAACTCCTAGAAAGGAACCAACATGCTTCAGAGAAGGTGCAAGTCCTCTGATCTTGTCCAGAATAAACTCTTACTCCTGAAACAGGGGCTAGTTCTCTTAAGCATACTGATGGGCCATAACAACATTACAACAAAAGCACTGGGTTTATATTTTTTCTTATCTTCTAAGGTAAGTTAGAGGGGAAAATGTCCCATCGTACAATAATGAGGCTAGAGAAGACAGATGCCTTAAAGCAGTGGTCCCTAACCCCTGGGTCGTGGACCGGTACCAGTCCGTGGGCCATTTGGTACTGGTCCGCAGAGAAAGAATAAATAACTTACATTATTTCCATTTTATTTATATTTAAGTCTGAACAATGTTTTATTTTTTAAAAATGACCAGATTCCCTCTGTTACATCCGTCTAAAACTCACTCTTGACGCTTGTCTCGTTCACGTGATACATTTATCCATCCCACCCTAAAGGCCGATCGTGAAAATATATTTTTTCTGACATTAAACCGGTCCGTGGCCCAAAAAAGGTTGGGGACCACTGGCTTAGAGTACACCAGGAGATAGGATAACAACTGTTGCTCATGCCTCAAAGAATCTCTCTAATTGTGAACGCACTAAAAAAATTGTGCTTTAAATAACACCTGCTGCAAAATATAAGTATGGAGGAAAAGAGGGAATATTTGCATTGTCATTTTCACCTGGAAATTTGGGAAGGATGGGGTTTGTGGGAGTTAAGAGAAAACAGAGGGAAGGAGGAGAAACAAGTCTCTGTTATTTTTACTTAGATACAAAAATACCTTAAGGAACAGGGAAGTTGGGCATCTATACCTCTGAATTTCTTCAAATTGTGGCTATTAAATATTTTTGGAAACTGAAGCATGAGAACTTAAGTCAAGGAAGAATCAAAGTAATGTGCATTTATTTACTATGTGCAAACAAATATTAAACTCCTAATACCTGCCAGTAGTTGACATACTGTGGCTACAGATATGAACAACAGACTACCTTCACTCATGGAACCTAGCAAAGGACATACATCAGTGGTTCTCAACCTGTGGCTCGCCACCCCGGCAGGGGTCAAACGACCAAAACACAGGGGTCGCCTAAAGCCATCGGAAATACATATTTTATTTAAAAATGTATTGTATAATAAATATGTATTTTCCGATGGCTTTAGGCGACCCGTGTTTTGGTCGTTCGACCCCCGCCGGGATCGCGACCCATAGGTTGAGAACCGCTGACATAGATAGTAAGAAAGTTGTGGAATTAATAATACAACTTTACATGAAGATGAATTCTCTGAAGAAAAAGAAGACTAGGTAGGGGCATTCAGGGTGAAGGTAAGGGCACTATTTTATATTTAAGATAAGGTTGCTCAGGGAAGCTTTTAAGAGACATTTGAGCAGAGACTTCAGTGACATAAGGAATAAGCCACACGAGGATCTGGGGGGATATATTCCAGGCAGAAGGAACAGCAAATACAAAGACCCCGAGGATGAGCCAGGACAATATAATTGTAAGAGGGTAAAAGTACAAGACGCTGGAGTCAGAAAGGTGGGCGGGGGCCAGATCCCATACATCTACTTTACAAAGAGTGGCAAAGGACACTGAAGCATTCCAGGAGAGTGACACATTTTATTTCCTATCTTTATAACTATTCTGGCTCTCAGGGGATATGCTGTAGGAGGCAAGAAGAGACAGAAGGTTTCTGCGTTAGTTCATATAAAAAATAATGGTAACTTGAAATAGGGTTGTATGAGTAGAAAGAGAAAGTTGGGCTCAGATTGGGGATATACTTTGACTGTTGAGTCAATTAATTCAATGTCAGGTAGAAGGAGAACTGAAGCCTGATGAGTGGTAGTGCAGTGGACAGAGCATCGACCTGGGCGGCTAAGGTCCCATGTTCGAAACCCCGAGGTTGCTGGCTTGAGTACAAGCTCACTTGGCTTGAGCACAAGCTCATTGACTTGAGCCAGCAGGCTCACCAACTTGAGCACGGGGTCACCACCTTGAGCGTGGGATCATATAACATGATCCCATTGTCGCTGGCTTGAGCCCAAAAGTCACTGGCTTGAGCAAGGGATCACTGGCTCAGTTTGAGCCACCAGTCAAGGCATGTATGAGAAGGAATCAATCAACAAGCAAAAAATGACAAGACTGAGGGTTGATACCTCTCATCTCTCTCCCTTTCTATGTGTGTGTTTCTCTCGCTACAAAAGAAAAAAAAGAGAATTGAGGACATTTGCTTCGATGAAGCGTAAAAAACATAGTTAAGGGGAGAAATCAGAGTTATTTCTTATACATATTAAGCCTGACATGCCTTTTAAACATTCAAATGAGGATGTCAAGTAGGAGCAATCAGCTATATGAATCTAGATCAGGGTGGTGAAGAGGATGGTAATAAAATTTCAGGAATCTTCATTTTAAAGATGCTATCTGAAGAAACAAATCTGAATGGTCTGTCCCCGGTGCACCCCATTACTTGATGGTCAGGAAGACCAACTAGGCAACAGGAAGGAGCTGCCAGTGAGGTAATGTCTAAGAGTAGAAAAGGGTGATGTGCCAGCAGCCCAAAGGAGAAGAGCATGCTTCCAGAAAGAGGAAGTGACCACGTGTGTCAAAACACAAAAGATCAATGAAGATAAAGGGTTTTTAAGAACACTGGCAGCAAAATGGTAAAATCAGAACAAAACAAAAACAAAACACCTTGTTGAGGTGAACACCACCAAAGTCTATCATCTTCAGAATGGATAAAGTATCCATTGGACTATTGTGTCATGATGAAACTTAAAGAACTACACACATCAACTTGGGTATTTCTCAGAAACACATTGTTGAGCAAAAAGTACACCAAACACAACACAATTGGCA
Source organism: Saccopteryx bilineata (assembly GCF_036850765.1). Lineage (NCBI taxonomy): Eukaryota > Metazoa > Chordata > Mammalia > Chiroptera > Emballonuridae > Saccopteryx > Saccopteryx bilineata. The sequence continues at coordinate 217,910,012 of NC_089493.1, read as the reverse complement.
GAATGTCATCTGCATAATTTCCAAAACAGGCAGACCTAAACAGCATATAATAAGTGGTAACACTATGCAAAAAAACAAGGGAATAATTCAACATGAAATTCAGAACATAGGTTACCTGTAAGATGAGGAGACGTTATCCTGCAGGAAAAAGCAGGATGGCATGAAAGAAGGGTTTGTAGAGTCTAGTTCTCTGATCTTGACAAGGCTGAATTTCTAAAGCTAGGTAGTGGTGACTTTATTACTATAAACTTCATACACACATTTGTGCATTGTGTTCTAGTAGGATTTCACTATTCAGACATTAAAAGGAAATGGAATAATCAAAAATGTTCTTGTGTTTATAAAATACATATAAAAAAGAAACACTATGCAATTTAAACAAAACAATGGAAATCAATAAAAAATAGCCTTTGAATAGAATAGGCAATGTGAGAATAAGAAGGAAAAGTAGGTTCTTTTTTGAGCTTGTATGCCCTAGGCTAATATACAGATATATAAATGAAAGGATTTTAAGTTGTTTTCTAACTTTGGCTTAGCTATAACCCTATTAAATTTAATGATAACTAGAATGAGTAATATTTTCATTATCTTAAAATTTTATATCCCTTAACTTTTTATTACAAATATGTAGATATAAGGGAACTAATGCTAAGACTATAGTATTTATGTACTGGGAATGCTGACCTACAACAGGGGATGTACACTACACCTACTGGTTTAATTACATTATGAAAATCTATTTAAAGAAGTAAAATGAAGATTGGTATCATCGTAACAGAATAGCAACTTGGTCCCTAATTATTTTCTCATTCCTGCCAGCTACTGGAAAATAGAATTATATGTCCTTGCCTTCTAGTAATATGCCTAGCATTGAAGAGAGAAAATGCAGGGGCAATGAAGAAATAGGAAAAGAAAATAATACAAGAAGTGAAACTTTTATTTCTAATGTTTAAAATTAAACTTTTTATTTTGAGATAAATGTAGATCCACATGCAGTTGCAAGAAATAATAGAGTGATCTCCTGTACCCTTTACCCAGTAGCCCTCACTGGTAACATTTGCATAACTAAACCAGATAGCAACCAGGATACTGACATTGATATAGTCAAGCTGGAGAGCCACTGGGATTTCCATCAACACAGGGATCCTTCACGTGCTTACAGTGCTATGAAAATACTATCAGTAACATGCTGGTGGCAGTATGTGTTTTGCAAGGAATCATTTATTAGTATTTAGAATCTTATTTTGGCAACTTCAATTCCCTTCTCATATGAGAATACAAAATACAGTGTGCCTCAGATCTCTTTAGCATCTGTTCTTCATCTCCAGTTGCCTTCTTTCACTCTACAGAAGTCATATATATTTCATGGGAGAAAAAGAAGAAATCGTGTATTTTTTTTTCTCATTTCTCTTCCTACTTTAAATGCTCAAAGGAAAAATAATGCCAAAATTTCCCTACTATGAATCATTCTTTTTGTGTCCTACCACTTCAGAGCTACAGTATATGATGGAGTTTATTTATAGATTCTCATATGATAGAGTTCTGTCTTCTTGTCTGCCAAGCTGCGGGTTCTGTCTTAAGGACAAGCTTTTCTGCCTGGCAAGCGTCCAGGACCGCTTACTCCTCCGAGCCCTAGTCTCCCCCTCCCGTCCCTGACAGACGTGCTCCAGTGCAGCGGTGGCTCAGGTATTATAGTTCATGCACAGAATGTTCTACGTGTTTGATACAACCAAGAGTATACTACACAGTACTTTGTCAAAAAACAAAACAAACAAAAACAAAAAATATTGAAACATTGAGGCCTAAAGAACCATGAGGTTTGGAATCTTTCAAACAGGGGAAATGGTGGCACTATCTGAAATGGCAGTTTCTAAACTGTGGTGTCTTCGAGTTATATGAGTCAAAAAGAAAAATAAGAAAAAGAGAGAGGGGGGGCAAGTTTCAATTCCTACAATCATGCTTTAAATAGAGTAGGTAACACTTTTGGTTTAATGTAGGAAAATTTTGCTGCTAAAACAAACTAAAAAATAACACTGGAAAGGTGTATGATTTTGTCTGAACCAATCTTGGATCCAATCACTTCATGTTATATAATATTGCTCTTGGGAATCTCTGGGAACCTACCTAGTTCCCTCTTTCACCTGATGTCACCTAATGAGATGGATATGAAAAGTGGCAGTAACACCACATGAACTTACAAATTTAGAGAAACATAAAGATCAGTTAGCGTTTGAAGTTCTGGAGAAGATTTTCAACTAGTTCAACTATCAACAGTAAAAGACCATTACTTTCTGTTTCTGGTCGTAGAGAGTTCCACTGTGCAGAGATGTTAACTCTCTAGAGATCTTACAGAGCAGATCTATGCAAGAAGTTGTCACTGCACAATTAGCTTTTTCAAAAGAAAGAAAAATACAAAAGACTATCATTTTGAAACATCATCTAAATGAAAAAAACTGAACTCTTTCAAGGATGAAGCTCATATAATAAATAAAATGTGAATTATGGTGGCATCATAAGAAAATAACATCACAATTATTCTTCATTTCTTTACATATGCTATAGGTTAAAAAAGAAAATCTCATGTTTTATGTTAATAGGTATCCCATGCTTACCTGGGTCCTGAAGTTAACAGACATCATTAGTCCTGTCCCTGAATCTCTGGCCACCTGCAAACTGATTAAAGTGGCCTTTCTCTGAGCCACCGGTAGCCGAGAGCCCACAGGAAAATACATGAGGCATTGCAGTTCATCACTCTGTAATAATTTAATCTGTGCAAATCTGGCACTATTATTTATTGCTGCTCCAGCAGTTACTTCATACAGTTCCACAAAAAAATACATTTCAACTTGTGGTATCTGATGATGAAAAAAAGGAAAAAAAGGATATTAATATATCTCTATTTTTAGGTAATTCTGATGCTAAGAATTAGTACTATTCATACATATAATTACAGAAATAAATGTATATTTAGAATACAGTCTATATAATTATAGAATTAAATTCTTATGTTAGATTATCACAGAATTTATATTCTTTTAGGACTAAAAGAATGGTGTTTCTTTAAGAAACACCATTATTCTCCCTGGATAAACTCCTCACTAGAAAATCAATGACAGAAGACCACTTTATGTGAATGTACTTCAATAAGCAAAAGCATAAATAAAATATACTCATACAATAAAATGCTATTTAACAGTTAAAAGGAGTGAATTATTTTAATACTTTTCAACATGGATGAATTTAAAAACATGATAATGAGTGAAAAAAATCAAGTTGTGTATTATGTTTAGTATGATACAATAAATGTAAAGTTAAAAATTACACACAACTTACTACATATCACTAATGGATATTTATTTAAAGATTTAAAAATGCCATGACAAGTTGGCTCAGGTGGAGGGGTTGGGTTGGGAACAGGGCAGAACATGGAGTTGGAGAATGTCACTGTACAGAGGAAAAAAAGAGAGCTTCCACTTTGTCAGTAAGGTTTTCTTTTTAAAAAGTTAAACATAACATGACCAAATATCGATAAGAGTCAATTTGGTAATTTTATGTACTTTACAAACTTCAGTATCAAATAAGTCTAATTTAGTTTGTTGATTACAGTTTGCTCATTTATTACCTCAGTTCTTTCTCAATAATCTCAAATAATTTATTTTCTAAAGCCTGCATTCAATTTTAGGATATACTACCAATCACCTGCTTTTACTTACTCACTCTTAGACAATAATCTAAATATTTTAGCAGCATTGCTAGATTTCTGTCTTAACTCAAACTAAGCTGATGCATTTTCAACTGCATTTGCCATTGCCTTATTTGATATAATACAATGTTTTAATTTATCAGCAAGGGCCTCATTTGTTTTGTGACAATTAAAAATCGTTTTTATTGACTTTAGAGAAAGGAAGAGAGAAACATTAATATGTTATTCACTTATTTATGCAATCATTTGGTTGATTCTTGCACGTGTCCTGAGTGGGGATCAAACTCACAGCCTTGGTGTATTGAGATCTCTAACCAACTAAACTAACTGTCCAGGGTTGTTTTGTGATAATTTTAAGGTGACTTACCATGTTGTTTATGTCATGAAATAATACAATACACTCTTTAGTATTATCCAAGAATAAGTCATATCTTAGTCACACTGTAACTGAACTTAATCTTCCTTTATAATCCGAAGAAATATGTTTAGATTTCCTATGGCACATGCCATTCGTTACAATTCTACAGCAGTAACTACTGAAATATGAAGATAACTGTATTCTTCCCACTCCTTAGAAACAAATTTTGGAAATATATTAATCTGAAACACTCGGAAATTATGAGTATCTTTATTCAAGAACTATCATTCCCTAATGGCCAAGTGAATTAAAGTCACAATAGCTTCATTGAACTAATTATTTCAGCATTACATTATTTTATTTTTCAACTGATTATATTACAACATAGACTCTTGTCTTTATTTTCCAGTAAAATATTTCTTCTCATTGTGATAATGATTAGAACATTACTGATAAACACTTAAGAGTCAAAAGAATATGCTATAATCTAAATAAAGAACCATCTAAAATTGAACAGTATATAGATGGGTACCACCACATAATCTGACTACACACAAAAAGAATCTTCCCGTCTTATAAAGAAATACACTATTTAAATAATATATTGTTGAACATATTGAAATATATTGTGAAACCAAACCCCACAGATCATATCTAAACCTCTCTAGACTTAGATATGACTAGAGACCTCACAAGAATCTATTTCCTGTGTAAATGCCTGCAAGTTCCTTTCCTAGTTAGGTCAGAAGTGTTCCAGGATGAGTTTTGTCCAACTAGTATAAAATTATTTTTCCTGGGTAAAATATTTGCTCAGTAGCCATTAAAGTAATAATTAATCCATATCTTTGTTACTTTTTTTTTTTTTTTTTTGTATTTTTCTGAAGCCGGAAACAGGGAGAGACAGTCAGACAGACTCCTGCATGCGCCCGACTGGGATCCACCCAGCACGCCCACCAGGAGCGATGCTCTGCCCACCAGGGGGCAATGCTCTGCCCCTCCGGGGCATCGCTCTGCCGCGACCAGAGCCACTCTAGCGCCTGGGGCAGAGGCCAAGGAGCTATCCCCAGCGCCCGGGCCATCTTTGCTCCAATGGAGCCTTGGCTGCGGGAGGGGAAGAGAGAGACAGAGAGGAAGGAGGGGGGGGGGGGTGTGGAGAAGCAAATGGGCGCTTCTCCTATGTGCCCTGGCCGGGAATCAAACCCGGGTCACCCGCACGCCAGGCCAACGCTCTACCGCTGAGCCAACCAGCCAGGGCCTTACTTATTTTTTTTAAATACTTGTAACATATTTAAACAATATGTTTAGTTTAAACAGATTTTGTGGGTTAAGATTGTGCTTCCTAATTAGCTATTATCTTGATACATTTTGCTAATATAGAACCATTAGCTACAACAGCAAAGAAAGGGGAAGTCCAAAAGACAAGTTTTAATCTTAGCCCAGTAGTTGACTAGGAAAAGTTACTTAAATACTGCATAAGTTGAAAATGAAAGTACTGAATAACTGTTGAGATGACAATCAGAGATACGATTGAGTAGAAAAACTATGAGCTGAGCGTCAGGACATTGGATTGAGTTTAGGCCAGTGGTCCCCAAACTACGGCCCGCGGGCCACATGCGGCCCCCTGAGGCCATTTATCCGGCCCCGCCACTCTTCTGGAAGGGTACCTCTTTCATTGGTGGTCAGTGAGAGGAGCATAATTCCCATTGAAATATTGGTCAGTTTGTTGATTTAAATTTACTTGTTCTTTATTTTAAATATTGTATTTGTTCCCGTTTTGTTTTTTTAGTTTAAAATAAGATATGTGCAGTGTGCATAGGAATTTGTTCATAGTTTTTTTTATTGTCCGGCCCTCCAATGGTCTGAGAGACAGTGAACTGGCCTCCTGTGTAAAAAGTTTGGGGACCCCTGGTTTAGGCCCATCATTAATCAGTGATGTAATTCAATAAATGAATGTGTAGTGTTTGCTGCGTTGTGATGCTGTAACGCCCCTATCTCTAGTTTTGATGTAGCTACTGCTCAATCACTAAACCACCCTAGTCTCCATTCCCATCCATTGTGAATAATAGTTACACCAACCTTTTCCACTGAAGGGTCAACTCCTCGCCAAGAACTGTGTGAAGAACCTTTCATTCATTATCTAATTTAATCTAACAGCCCTATTATTAACACCATCACATCTGGGAGGCTCAGGAAGGTTAAGTAACCCGTATCATCTAGTTAATTAGCAGAAGAGCTGAGTTTTGAACCTAGGTCTTCTATCATCGGAGCCCAAACTCTTAAACACCATACAACCCCCCAGAATAGCAGTATCTTTTGATAAAAAATAAAAAGATGGTTCTTATATCAAAAGTCAAGAAATAGTTGTACTGCTTTGCCAGGACCTCCAAACAATCTCTCACAGTCCACTACAGAAGAACATGGCTGTAGAAGCAGCTTTACTTATACAGCTAGGTATTAGTTTATTGGGTACAAAACAAAGAATTTGTACCAATGAGCAATAGGTTTTCTTCTAGTAAAATAAAAAAAGTAATTTATTAAAATGCATATTAGAGGCTATTACTACTTTTTAAAAATATATTTCTCCATTCTTCTGGGAATATAATTTTCTTCCCTCTTACTGCAACTGGAATGTATATTGCTCTTGCCTACATCTTTCCCTTTAACAGCTGAGAAGATGAGAACAAATGCCTTGAAAATTAGCTGCAGGATAAAACTCAGCTCTATGATTTGAAAAATCATTAGAAAGATGTAAGAGGTGAGACCAAATTCTTTCTATTGCCAAAATGAAACTACGTGGATATAGGCTCACTTCTCACATTAGGAAATATATATATGTACACACAGCATCCCACATATTACCTACTGTATTTTCTCAAACCTTAACAATATTCTTAGTACCTAGGAATTTCCTCAGTGTTTTCCTGCAAGGAGGGCAAGCTCTTCTCCACCTGCATTCCAACGTCCCTGTTTCCCTTGTTTTCAGTCTGTAAACACCTACCTGTTTGACTCTCTTCTTTTCTCTCTCTCTGCTGCAGGTAGAAACCCCCTTCAAACAGTATTAAAGCACAATTTTCAAAATATTTGAAGTCTAGTGAGATCTTTCCCAGATCCTAATTTACCAAAAATCTTACTTCAGATAAAATGCACAATAGAATTTTCAGTAACATGTACGTAACACATTTATGGAGGACAATGGGAGGACCCAAAGATTCATATTACCATGTTTTAACTTTCAAGCAGCTGAGAGTTCAATAGTCAAGATAAAATTCAATTTTGACCCTGAATAAAACTGATATCTTCCATAAGAAAGGTACAGATGGTCTTTGTAATTCAGAGAATTAAGAAATCTAACTGGAGGTATCAGGTGAGGCAACATGGAGGAAGTGATATTTTGACTAGTCCTTAAGGGAGAACTATTAATAGTAAATGTGGGGTCTGTGGGGCTTGAGGAAGGCATAACCCTATTTGAACAAATACACAGAAGAGGATTTAAGTGTTTCCAAGTAGAATAAGATGAGCAAATGTTTTCAATATTGGCATTTCAGTTTCTACTTTTCAGTGTGATAGGATGTATTACTGGCTAATGAAATTCCCATTCCAGAAAAGTAAAATACAATATGATATGTTAAATCAGAAAATATCAACGGAATTCAATATTTTAACTTTTATTTATTGATTGATTTTACAGAAAAAGAGAGGAAGGGGGAGAAGAGAGAAAAGGACACAGAAAGAAAGGCACTGATTTGTTTTTCCATGTAGTTTTGCAATCATTGGTTGCTTTTTGTATGTGTCCTCACTGGGGATTAAACCAACCACCTTGACATATGGGGATGACACTCTAGCCAACTGAACTACCCAGCCAGGGATGAAATTCAGTACTTTTAAAACTTACTTCCTAACTCTATCACTACCAAGATGGTCCACAGCAACACCACCAACAACCATTAAGTCTTATACACATCTCTAGTTCTAAAACTTTCTTATGAAAAAAATAATTCTTGGACAGTAGTGGATTAGATGGCTTAGATCAGGAAAAATTGTTATAAAGCCAATAAGCTTCTAGAGAAAATGAAAAGACAAAAGACCAGCTTAACAGGACTTGCAGTGATATGACTTGACTACTATATTTGAGTAGCAAAAAGAAAAGCATTTAGTAAGTAAATAAAATTAGTTGAATTTGAGACTTTACAAAAAAATTATATATAAGTGAACCTACCCAATTCAAACCTGTGTTGTTCAAGCATCAACTATATATATATATATTTTTTTAATAAATTTTTATTAATGGTAATGGGATGACATTAATAAATCAGGGTACATATATTCAAAGAAAACATGTCTAGGTTATTTTGTCATCAAATTATGTTGCAAACCCCTCGCCCAAAGTCAGATTGTCCTCCGTCACCCTCTATCTAGTTCTCTGTGCCCCTCCCCCTCCCCCTAACTCTCTCCCTCCCTCCCTCCCATGTCCTCCCTCCCCCCCCCCTTGGTAACCACCACACTCTTGTCCATGTCTCTTAGTCTCATTTTTATGTTCCACCAATGTATGGAATCATGTAGTTCTTGTTTTTTTCTGATTTGCTTATTTCACTCCTTATAATGTTATCAAGATCCCACCATTTTGCTGTAAATGATCTGATGTCATCATTTCTTATATTTTTGATCTGTTATTAAGAATCCTCAGATGTGGAATGCCGACTTAAGTTAGAAGGAATTTTTGACCCCAGCATTTTCCAAGATCAACTGTGATTGTATTTGCATACTATTTCTGCTGTTTAAGTGTTTACCATGTACAAAGAAACTATGATATTTTTGAACATTCATAATATTATGACTAGTTTTTGTATTAAATATTTGAGTTTAATAAATTTAGTGGACACAAAGCAAATACTACTGGGTGCTTGTTAGACATTAAAGTACCATAAAACAGTAATTAAAAAAAAAGAAAAGCCAGCTCTGGCTGATTGGCTCAGTGGTAGAGCATTTGCTTGGCATGTGGATGTCCCAGGTTTGATCCCTGGTCAGGGCTCACAGGAGAAGTGACCATCTGCTTCTCCTACCCCTTCTTTCTCTCTCTCTCCTCTCTCTCTTCTCCTCCCATAGCTACGGCTCAAATGATTTCAGCAAGTTGGCCCTGGGTGCTTAAGTCAACTCTGTGGCCTCGCCCTAGGCACTAAAATAGCTTGGTTGCTGAGCAACGGAGCAGCGGTCCCAGATGGGCAGAGTATTGCCCAGTAGGGGGCTTGCCAGGTAGATCCCGGTTAGGGTGCATGTGGAGTCTGCCTCTGCCTCCTCACCTCTCACTTAATTTAAAAATTGCCACACATAATTACTAAGTGACAAAAGCTCTATTAGGTCATCAGTGACCAATACCATTTGAATAACGCAGATCCTTTGGAAAGAGGAGGAATTCCTGTCTTGTGGGTGCCATGTGCAACATGAACCAATAGAAATTTCTCCAAAGCTTGGCTCTGGCCAGCTTGCTCAGTGGACAGAGCATTGGCCCAGCATGCAGAGATCCCAGGTTCAATCCTCAGTCACATGAGAAGTGGCCATTGGCTTCTTTGCCTCCCTCTCCCATTTCACTCTCTCTTTGCCTCTCGCAGCCAGTGTGGCTCGGCTGGTCTGAGCGCTGGCCTGGTCAATGAGGACAGCTCAATGGATTCGAGCCTCAGTCCCAGACACAGGTTGCCAGGTATATCCCGGTCAGGGCACATGCATGAGTCAGTCTCTCTGTCTCCCCTCCTCACTTAAAATATATTAAAAAAATAAAATGAAATAAAAATAAAATAAAAAAAATAATTTATCCAATGACTCACCGAGCATGGCCTCTCTGCCTCTTAATCAAAACTTAACTTTCTAACTACACAAGAATAGAAGATGAGAGACTTTTCACCCTATGATGAAATCTATAGATAAAATATGATCAAATCTATAGATATAATAAAAGCAAAACACTAATATTCAGAGTAATCAGAGATACTATTTGGCTGCAAATCACCCAAGGGATCATTCACATAATGAGCAGGTGGGCCCAGAAGAATCGTGGAAATGACAAGAAACAGAAACAAAGAAAACTGATAAACTTTTTTAAAAACTGAGGTATAGTTGACGTATAACATGTATTAGTTTTAAGTGTGTACAGTAATGAACTTACTTACAAAAATTCTCTAATAAAAGCATTTCTGAAGTCTGTCAAGTAAAGAGATTTAGACATTACAGTTAGACAAGACACAAAGAATCTTCACAGCCCTGGCCGGTTGGCTCAGCGGTAGAGCGTCGGCCTGGCATGCGGGGGACCCGGGTTCGATTCTCGGCCAGGGCACACAGGAGAAGCGCCCATTTGCTTCTCCACCCCCCCCCTTTCCTCTCTGTCTCTCTCTTCCCCTCCCACAGCCAAGGCTCCATTGGAGCAAAGATGGCCTGGGCGCTGGGGATGGCTCCTCGGCCTCTGCCCCAGGCGCTAGAGTGGCTCTGGTCACGGCAGAGCGACGCCCCGGAGGGGCAGAGCATCGCCCCCTGGTGGGCAGAGCATCGCTGCTGGTGGGCGTGCCGGGTGGATCCCGGTCGGGCGCATGCGGGAGTCTGTCTGACTATCTCTCCCCGTTTCCAGCTTCAGAAAAATACAAAAAAAAAAAAAGAATCTTCACATAACCAATGTACAAGTTATAATAAAGAGGCTTTAAAATGCTAATTCTAAAGAAATAAAATTAGAAATTGACAACACTATGCCTCCTCATCCCTTACCTTCCCTGGTTTGAGCTGCATGGTGATGAAGCACTTTGTTTGGCCTGCTGTGCAGGTTGTGGTCCCTGACACAGAGAGGAGTTCATCCCCCAGGTTCACACCACCCTTCTGGAGCACAGCCGCGGTTTTGTTCAACGTCACACGCCAAAAGACCTTCACATCTTCAAAGGCCCTAGGAACAAAACAAAACTCATACAGCAATGGAGTACAATACCCCTGTGCTTAACGCAGAAAGTCTTATCATTGCACCTATGTGCACTTCATCCAAAGCACAGCACTTATTTTACGTGGCATTCTTTGATCTCACTCTATTCAATGTGGAAAAAGTATTTATTGAATGATTGCATATCAAGAATGTGAAAATAAATAATAATTTTCTTCCTATTATGCTTACTGTATACCAGAAATATTAAAATAACATTAAAAAAATCTGCCTTCATATAAACATTCTTCACTTGTTTTTTAACAAGAATTCTTTTATAGGAAAAACACTATTGCTAAAAATGGTTGTTATAAAAATAAAGGACAAGACATGATCTCCATTTTTCAGAGGTTATTTACATCCGAGGATGGAAAAGGTGGTATATATACATGCAGATGTATGTATACCTAGTGCATGTATATGATGTGTATTCAGAAGGTATGTACTCCACAATATTAAGTTGCAAGCAAAATTATGGTACTCCAGATCTCCCTAACAGTAAAGATTTGTGCATGCAGAGTGATCAGACAACAGTAAATGTGATGTGGTAACTTACATAATCTGTACTTTATGAAGTACAAAATATTCATGATAGCCCTAAGTGACACTCATAAACCAAATGTGTTAAGTCACAGACTAAGAACTAGAGCATGTGAACACGGACATACAACATTCCACACTACCTTCTATCAACATGTGATCTGCCTTTCCCACTTTATGAATTCAAATATAGATGTGCAGGCCATTAGATCTTCCACACGTACATAGACATACCTGTTTGGCTGCCTTGTGACAGTAAGATGCACCCTGTTCCTATCAGCTCCTTCCCCCAGCTCATGCCCGCTCTGAGATTCCTCACTGAATCTGATGATGCCATTCTGAAGATCACTTCCTGGAAATAAAAATGCAGGGCTCTAGAATATTATGACTTCAAAAGGTCTCCAGTGCTACACTGATCTTTCCAGCTCACATGGCATAATGACTGAGGGGAGCTACAGTTTTTAAAGATCTTTATTAAAAATAGGCTAGAATAAAATGGTAACATCAAGGTGCCTAAGACTTTAAGAACAGAAAACTAGAAGAATGAAAACATCAAATTCTATTCCCCACGCTGAGACACATGCTCATCTCTCTCCAATGAGACTCTATCTCATAGTTCTTAACATTTTACATATTTTATTTAAAGTCAGTACTTCACAGAGTATAAGTTCTACCAGAACAACAATGCTGTATTCACTAGTGTATCCCCAGTGTGAAGAGCAGTGGTCAGCATATTGTAAGTGTTCAATAAATTTTAATTTAAAAAATGAACTCCATTTTACTGATTTATTTTCTTTAAGACAGTCAACCAAAAGACCATTTATGTTACCACTGTCAGTTATTTGCCCCAAAGAAAAACAACTATTAAAGGACTCCTCAGGAACTCTGAGTGAAAGAAACCCCTCTGAACAACACTTGAGGTTACAGGCATCACTCCATTACAAAATTGTGTTTAATCTTTAAAACATGGAGTTCACACAACACTGAAATAGTGCACTGTTTTCTCATAGTGTCACATTAAACTCTAAACCACTGTGTAAAACTTATAAATGTTCGTATAAAAGAGCAGAGTAGAGAAGAATCATGAGACGGCCTTCCCAACACTCTAATTAGTATAAGGTATTGACAAGACAAGCTATCCCACTTAAAGAAATACAGTATGAGTTCACAGGAAAATCGCAAATTATCACCAAAGATTTTATAAGGTACATAAGGAACTCTTAAAAAAAACTCATTCCATTTTTAAGCTATTGTAATATATACACTAAAATGTACAAAAGTTATACATTACATTGGTCCAAAAACAGAACAAAAGAAAATAGTTTTAGTTTATTTCCCAACAGATAAAAAGACTTTCTTGATAATGTGATCTTAGAGTTTGGGGACAGATTATTGAAAGTGGTTGGGGACCCTGGCAAGTTGGCTCAGCAGTAGAGCATCAATCTGGTGTGTAGATGTCTGAGGTGCAATTTCCAGTCAGGGCACACAAGAAAAGTGACCATCTGCTTCTTCACCTTTACTCACTCTCTCTCTCTCTCTCTCTCTCTCTCTCTCCCCCCCTCTATCTCTCCAGTAGCCATGGCTCAAAAGGTTTGAGCAGGTGGGCTTCGGGCACTGAGCATGCCTCCATGGCCTGGCATCAGGAGCTAAAATAGCTCAGTTGCAAAGCAACAGAGCACTAGCCCCAGATAAGCAAAGCATGCCCCAGTAGTAGGCTTGCCAGGTGGATCCTGGTCGGGGTGCATGTGGGAGTCTGTCTCTGCCTCTCTGCCCCTCACTTAATAAAAAAAGAAAAGAAAATGGTTGGGAAATTCAGAATGAGGTTTCAATAGGCAATTGTGTGCTTGTATGATTAAATTAAGTATATTCCAGAGGAAGAACATAGACTTAAGTATGTTAAACGTTTTCCGTTTATTGTAAAAGTATAGATTTATAGCTTGATTAACTAACTCTGAGCTAATGGACATTGAAAATTCATTAAATTCTACCCTGGCACCTCAGAACATCATGTATTCATGATGTGGGCCCATGCCACAGGAAAACGATGTGTTTTTTGTTTGTTTCAGAAGCCATTTATATTTTTCAATTACATTTTACTTTTCAATATTATTTTGTATTACTTCCAGGTTTACCATGTAGTAGACAATCATATACTTACAAAGTGTTTCGCCTGAATTAAGGAAGAAATAAAAAATTTCCTTGAAACAAATGAAAATGAGCAGAAAACGACCCAAAATCTATGGGACACAGCAAAAGCAGTCCTGAGAGAAAAGTGCATAGCATTACAGGCATACCTTAAGAAGAAAAAGTTCATAAAGACAACCTAACCCTGCACCTAAAAGAACTAGAAAAACAACAAATAACATCCAGAGGAAGTAGAAGAAAGGAAATAATAAAGATTAGAGTGGAAATAAATCACATAGAGGCTAAAAAAAATGCAAAGGAGCAATGAAATCAAGAGCTGGTTCTTTGAAAAGGTAAACAAGATTGACAAACCTTTAACCAGACTCATCAAAAAAAAACAAACAAAAAACGGGGAAGAGGACTCAAATAAATAAAATTGGAAATGAAAGTGGAGAAAGTAAAGCCTGACTAGGCAGTGGCGCAGTGGATAAAGCGTCAGACTGGGACGTGGATGACCCAAGTTCAAAACCCCGAGGTCGCCAGCTTGAGTGCGGGCTCATTTGGTTTGAGCAAGGCTCCCCAGGTTGAGCCCAAGGTTGCTGGCTTGAGCAAGTGGTCACTCTGTCTGCTATAGCCCCCCGGTCAAGGCACATATGAGAGAGCAATCAATGAACAACTAAGGTGCTGCAACGAAGAATTGATGCTTCTCATCTCTCTCCCTTCCTGTCTGTCTGTCCTTATCTGTCCCTCTCTGTCTCTGTCACAAACAAAAAAGTGGAGAAATAACAATTTTGACATGGCAGAAAAACAAAGGGTTGTAAGAAAATACTATGAAAATCTATATGCCAAAAAATTGGATAATCTAGGTGAAATGGAGAAATTCCTAGAAGCTTACAATCTTCCAAAATTTAATTTGAAAGGATTAGAAAACTTAAATAGACTGATTACAACAAATGATATAGAATTAGTTATCAAAAAACTTCCAGCAAACAAAAGTCCTGGAACTGATGGCTTCACAGGCAAAATTTACCATTCAAAAAAGAACTAACATATACCCTTCTCGAGCTATTTCAAAAAATTCAAGAGGAGGGAAGACTTCCAAGCTCCTTTATGAGGTGAGCATTATCTTCATTCCAAAAGCAGGTAAAGAAATTACAAACAAAGAAAACTATAGCCCAATATTCCTGATAAACATAGATGCTAAAATTCTCAACAAAATATCAGCAAACCAGATCCAACAATACATTAAAAAAGTCATACGTCATGATCAAGTGGGATTCATTCCGAGAAAGCAAGGCTGGTACGACGTTCACAAATCAATGTGATTGATCACATAAACAAAAGGAAGAATTAAAATCACAAGATTATACAAATACATGCAGAAAAAGAATTTGGTAAAATAAATCCAGCACCCATTTATGATAAAAAAAAAAACTCTCAGCAAAGTAGGAATACATGGAACATATCTCAACATGATAAAGGTCATCTATGACAAACCAACAGTCAACATCATACACAATGGGCAAAAACTAAGTGCAATCCCTTTAAGATCAGAAACAAGGCAGGGGTGCCCCCTTTCACCACTCTTATTCAACATAGTTCTGGAAGTCCTAGCCACAGCAATCAGACAGGAAGAAGAAATAAAAGGCATCCAAATTGGAAAAGAAAGAGTAAAATTATCATTATTTGCTGATGACATGATACTGTACATAGAAAACCCTAAAGTATCAAAAGACTACTAGACCTGATAAATGAATTGGGCAAGGTGGCAGGATATATCATAAAATTAATATTCAGAAATCACTGGCACTTTTATACACCAACAATAAACTGTCTGAAAGAGAAATTAAGAAAAAATACCCTTCACTATTTCAACAAAGAATATAAAGTACCAAGGAGTAAATTTAACCAAGGAGGTAAAAGACTTGTACTCAGAAAATTATAAGATCTTAAAGAAAGAAGTCAAGAACGATACAAACAAGTGTAAGCATAGACCATGTTCATGGATAGGAAGAATAAACATTAAAATGTCTATATTACCCAAAGCAATCTATAAATTCAATGCAACTCCTATTAAAATACCAATGGCATACTTCAAAGATATAACAAATATTCCAAAAATTTATATGAAATAATAAAAACACAAATAGCCTCAGTAATTTTGAAAATGAAGAATAAAGTGGGAGGTACCACACTTCCTGATATCAAGTTATACTACAAGGCCATTGTAATCAAAACAGCCTGGTACTGGCATAAGAACAGGCACATAGATCAATGGAACAGAACAGAATCCAGAAATAAACCCACGCCTTTATGGACAACTGATATTTGACAAATGAGGTAAAAGCATACAATAAATTAAAGACAGTCTCTTTAATAAGTGGTGCTGGGAAAATTGGACAGGTACATGCAAAAAAATGAAACTAGACCACCAACTTTCACCATTCACAAAAATAAACTCAAAATGGATAAAAGACTTAAATATGTCACAAAACCATAAACATCTTAGAAGAAAACATAGGCAGTCAACACTCCGATAACTTGTAGCAATATTTTTGCCGATTTATCTCCACAGGCAAGTGAAATATAGGACAGGATGAACAAATGGAACTATATCAAACTAAAAAGCTTTTGCACAGCTAAAGACACCATTAACAAAATAAAAAGACAACCCATACAATGGGAGAACATATTTGCCAATATGTCCGATAAGGGTTAATAACCAAAATTTATAAAGAACTTCTAAAGCTCAACAACAGGAAGGTAAACAATCCAATTTTAAAATGAGCACAAAACTGAATAGACACTTCTCAAAGAGGACATACAGATGGCCAATAGGCATATGAAAAAATGTTCAACATCACTAATCATCAAAGAAATGCAAATTAAAACCACAAGATACCACCTCACACCTGTCAGAATGGCGTATATTAACAAATCAGCACACAGTAAGTACTGGTGAGGGTTTTCCTGCATTGCTTATAGGAATGCAGACTTGTGCAGCTAGTGTGAAAAACAGTATGGTGTTTCCTCAGAAAATTAAAAATGGCACTGCCTTTTGACCCAGCTATCCCACTTTTAAGAAAATATCCTAATACCAAATCACTGATTCAAAAAAAAAGATATGCAGCATTGTTTACAATAGCCAAGATCTGGAAACAGCCCAAGTGTCCATCAGTGGACGAGTGGATTAAAAAACTATGCACATATACACAATGGAATACTACACAGCCATGAAAAAGAAAGAAATCTTACTTTTTGCCATTGTAGGGATAGACCTGGAGATTATTATGCTAAGTGAAATAAACCAGGCAGAGTAAGACAAATATCATATGATCTCACTTATATGTGAAATCTAATGAACAAAGTGAACTGAGGAACGAAATAGAGGCAGAGACGGGATCACAGGGAGCAGAGTGATAGCTGTCAGAGGGAAGGGGATGAGGGGATGGCATCAGAGAAGGTGAAGGGATTAGTGAAATTATATATAGTATACATAACACATAGATACAGATAACAGGACAGCAAATCCCAGTGGCAAGGGGGAGGGAGTTAGGGGGAGGGGGGCAAATGGGGTGTAAATAGGGACACGGAGGGGGGGTGAGGATGTTATATTCAGTGGGACATTTGAATCCATGTTAACACAATAAACTAAAATTAATAAAAAATTAAAAATAGTGTGTCCCCTGATATTTCCAGCACCCACCTGGTACGGTACATAGTTATCAAAATATTATTGACCATCTTTCCTATGCTGTACTTCAATCCCCAGGAGACTTTTGTAACTACCAACCTGTACTTCTTATTCCCTTCACCTCCTTCAGCCAATCCCTTAACTCTATTTCCCCTCTGGTGGCCACCTGTTCGCTCTCTGTGTCTATGAGTCTGTGAAAACAATATTTTAATGAATTACTAGGAGTGGTCCAAGTAATTCAGACTGCCAATTAAATTAAGGTAGAGCGATCTTATAAAAACCTGTAGCACAAGCATGGTGCGTTCTGATCCCCATCACTCCAGAGATATACCTGTAATAATGACCATCGCAAACGCCGCAAACCCTGTGTCATCCTCTCCCTCCACAATCTGTGCGCCCCCTCGAGGGTCTGTGAGAAACACGTAGAAGAACTCCTGCCCTTCGGGCTCATCATCATCCAAAATTGGAACTGATATTTTACGTTCTCTTTCTCCATCTACAAATGTAAGGATAAGAGTTTGTTCTTCAAAGTCCTCGTCTTCCATGGCCCACGTCAGGTTGGAGAGCCCATTGAGGTCACGAAAGCGCAATGCCTTTAGATCCTCCTGAGCAGATCTTCCACCATAAGTCCTAACTGTCACACTGACACTGCCACTAGACCCACCAGTTCTTCGAATAAGAACTTCTGCAGTGTTCAGCGTTCCATTCCTCATCTCCTCTTCAACGTAAACAGTGGGTGGCCCAAGACTAAATGTTCCGTGAACAAAAACATTTGCAGTGACAGTGGCCACATCAGGCTTCTCAGACGTAGCAGGTGAGCCAGGAAGGGTGACCAGTTTCTCCGGGGTCACAGCGGCCTCAGGAACAGCAGCAGCCATTTCAGTTGCCTGGGGAATGGCTGTTACCACGGTCATATCAGGGTGTGAGGTAGAGGAGTCAGTTTCCAGGGGGAGGGGCACCGTGTCAACTGCTGCCATCTCAGTTGTCTTGGGGACAGAAACATCCATTCCTGCCAGGTCATCATTATCCAGTATTGTGACCACTGCCACACTGAAATCTAGATTCAGGCGTGGTCTCCAATTTGTTTTTGCAAACTTTTGCAATCCTTTAATTTCTACTGACGTTAGATTAATGTAAAAAAATTCTTCTACCTCAGGAAGCTGGTCATTAAAAATAATTATTTCAAAATTAACCTCAGCTTGGAATTTTTGAAAAAGCAGTTCCCCATTCTGAACAGGCTCAAAATCTTCCAATGGCTTTGCACTTCCTGCAGTTGTCTGATAGGAAACTTTAATAAGATTGCCATGAAACCCAAAGAGTCTTTGTACATATAATTTGATCATCTGCGTATCCTCTGACACTATGATATTTCTTGAACGAGGGGAAAATTGAAAGACTCCCATTGGTTCAATTTCAGCAACAGTGAAACCTGATCTGAAAAAAAACACATGGAAAGATTGAGAATAATAGGAATACCATTGCAGGGGTTCGTTTTCACATATTTAAGATGTTGCTCATAAGGGTATCTTAAAAATGACATGCCCTTTCAAATTCCAAAAAACCCTATTTATTGATGAAAAATCGGAGCACAAGAAACAGAAGAGCAGGACCACTCTGGAGGGGACCTACCACGTTTTAGGAGAGTGAGGAGCTCAGAAGTCTCTGCTCTGTGTCCCCAGTCACCCCACAGCAGCATTCTCAAGGGCCTGAAATGTCAGGCTCTCTGCGATGATCAGTACGTAGCAAAGGAAAAATTCTTCCAATGTTCTGGTATCAGCCAGGTTTCTTACGTACCAAACAGAAATAGTTGCCCCTACTAAATGCAAAAATCCTTGCTTCTTTCAAATGGATCAAAATGGGACTATTCTCTCAAACAAATGTTACTAAAATTGTATATGTGAATTGGAAGAAACATCCACAATTAGTGATTCATCCTTAGCTTTATTCTATGGAGTTTTATTATGAGTTAACAGTATGTCAGAAGTAACACTGATAGCCCATCAACCTAATTCAGACAACAGACATATTTCTTTTGGCTAACATTTAATTTTTTTTTCTGAGTCTACATTTGAATGGCTTTAGAAAGGACACCCTAGAGTTCATCGCTCTCTATTGTAAAGTACTGATAATTTAACACAGTACAATGGTTAAGAGTTCAGAGAGTGGCCAGACAGGATTCATATCATGGTCCCAACAATTATTACCTGTGTGACACTAGGTATGCTACATAATCTGTGACTATCATTATCTATAAAATGGGATTAGTAATAATATCTATGTAATATGACTGCTGTAGAGAATAAAAGTTTGAGTAAACACATACCATTCTTAAAGCAATGCCTGGCCTAGGGTAAGCACTATAAAACTATTAGCATTATTGCTATTGTTAAAGGCATTTGAATTTGTTAACCTGAAATACGTCCTGTAGCCAAACACTTCTGAAATGATGTATGTATAACCTAAAGCTATATTTGATGCTGCCAACTGGTATCTCCCACACAAAAATATGTACACAAACACACTTGAACAGATCCTAATTTTGTCCACACATTTTCCCCATTTTCCAAATAAGTAAACTGAAGAACAGAAAGATCAAGTAACTTTTCCCAAGTCACACAGCAAGTAAGTGGCAGAGCCAGGACTAGATTCATGAATCTGGCTCTCAGGTCTGCCCTCTGCTGTTCTGACCAAGCCCATCCTAGACATGAGAAAGGAAATTGCTTTTGGTTTGATCATATTTATCTGCAATATTCTGATTTAAATTAAACTCAAAAGAGCCATTGGCATAAATCTTATTGTTACCCTACTATGGTGACTTCTGCTTACTCTGAATCCCTTGGGAACATAGGTATTTTCCAGTGACTTCTCAAAAGACAGCCCCTTTAAAAATACTTTGCCATTACATTTTTTATCAGAGATATTACCCCAGGCCAACAATCTTAAATTAGACGTCACAACGAGCTCTCTTCAAGGTGAAAAGCGGTGGAGACTCGGGCAAGTCAGCCTCCCCTGAGGCTCGCTGGCATGCAGGCCATGTGATTCTACACCAAAACTGTTTCTACATCTGCTTCGGGAAAGAGATCCTTGTGGGTTCTTTTTCTGTTTCAACTGATAAATTCCAGATTACCTCTCAGAGATGCCTTACCTAAGCTCGGCCCCACCGGGGGCACTGCTCTGCACTCCAGAGAGGTGAACGACAAAGGCCTGCGGCTGCCCAGGGCTGGGACGTGTCCACAGCAAAACACCTTTACTCTGTTCTCCGTGGGGAAAAAAAAGGCTCCCTGAAAGAAAACAAGAAAAGAGAAGTAGGGTATCATTATCAAGTCCTTTAACTGGGATTCAGCTCTTAAAAATGTAGTGAAATATTTCCTTTTCCAAAATTCCAAGACAGTCTACAAAAAGTAAAACATTTTAAAAGCAGACAAAAAGAGAAATAAAGTTATAGCAAGTGCCCTACTAGACTACATAAACCTTGCCTTTAATCCTCATCTCCGCTACGTGGGAGAGGTCAAACCTGCTAACACCTGCATCTCACTGTCCTCACAAAGCTAATGATACAATTAAAAAATAAAGTAGATTAAGTAACAGTTGCTCTACTGTCAAAATATTCAGGTGAACACAAAGGTGTGTCTTATTATAGCATGGTCCAAATTAAGTTTTTAGAACTACTTTTAACTCCTGATGTATAAACAGTCTGCTTAGTGACCACTATTTCCAGGTGGGGTAGAAATTTTTTTATTTGACTAATAAACTTTCTCTCCTCCTCACCAAGCAGACTTCACTTACAATTCTGATCATTTAAACACAGGAACACTATATTACAACCAAATGGTTCATTTTCAAGAGTAAGGACGACTCAGACCAAGAAAATGAGTGGCCAATTACACAGCGCCAAGATTTACAGAGCAGACAGTAGAAAAACTACAACTCACCCAGATTCGGGGTCACGTTGCCCACAACAATGGGTTCAGGGGCTCCTAACCCAGGGGCATAGCCGGCCCCCCAGGCCACCATGAGAGAGCCAAACGTGCCTCTCCTAGAAATCACAACCCGGCTTGTTCCAGCACTGAGGTCCGTGAGCAAAAAAGCAGTAGATTCAAATCCAACCTGAGGAAAAACACACTGAAAATATTTTATTTCTCGCTAAAGGTTTGTTTTCTGAAGCATGAGCTTCCTTTTTGTTTTGTTAAAAACAAATTCCTTTTTGTTTTTAAATACAATGCATTTTCCTGTTTTAAAATACATTCAATTAAAGAGTAATGATTAAGAAATGATATCTGAAATGAAAATATAATCAAAATTTTGATTTTAGCTTATAGCTTAATTTTTATTCAAAATATAATCCTTTAAATTAAAAATATCCAAAAACACAAATGTAATTCTGGTTAAATGAGAACAAAAGATTAAAAATAGCATTGTGGTATGATTTGTACATGTGTCTTTGTAGAACCCAATTTGTCTAGAACTAAAATATGACTTATTTCTAAGACATTAATAATATATTTTTGTTTATAAAATGATCACCAAAAACCAGATTTTCCATTAAGGTTTATTTTCAGCTCTTTTATTCAGTATCTTCTTCTTCTTTTTTTTTTTTTTTTTGAAGATAAGATAGCTTCAAAGACTTTTTTTTTTTAAGAATCAGCTTTTTACCCATATAAGATATCTTTGTAAGGGCAACTGCTCCCATTTACAAATAATTTCTAGGTGAATTAAGTACTGGTCAATGAGTAAGTATAAAACCAGATTCCTGGCTTCTTTTGGACAAATCAGTTTACTTCTTTTGATCCTAATATCTGTAAATCTGGGACACTATGTGATCAACAGTTCTAAGTTAAGACTCATTCTCCCTCATTTTAAATTGAAATGGAAAGTAGCAGAGAAGTGTGGCAGGGTGCCACAGGATAGCTTCTGGAGCTACGGGGAAATAAAAAGAACAAGAAAAATAAACAAGAAAATTAGTTTGACATCAAACTAAATTGCCAAAAGGCTTGGTATGTCTGAGATCATGCTTCCTACATGGCCAGAGGCTGTTTATGTGTCCTAGTCACAAAGTGTCGCACACGGACCCACACACCCCATTCAAACACTGGTAAGGAATACCAAGAATACACTGAGGATGGAAGCACCCATGACTAGCCCTGACCATGTAAGGAAATATCTGCTACATGAAATGAGGAATGCAGGTTGAAAAGAATATTTTTTATAACAACCTGTGAGCAAAAAGAAAACAAAACTTCAAAGCATTATTAAATTCTAAACCCTCATTCCCTACAATCCAGAGGAGGTAAGGAAAGAAAACTAGTCGCCCCAGGCTGGTGGACTGCACTACAAAAGACAAGGCAAATTCACGCCCAGTGGAGAAGCAGTTCACGAGGGTCTAACTGAAGAACATCTCCCATGTGGCCAGAGACCCTGTTACACAAGCTGCTGGCCAGTTCCGCCCACACTCCTGCCTCTTCACTGGCACAGACTTCACATCCACTGCTTGGTCCCGCCTCTCCCAGTCAAGTTGAAGGAGCTCCCAGCTTTAGGAGTAAGATGCCATGAAACCTCATTATGGTGTTTGTACATGACTATAGCCAGAGACAACAGCCTTGTCTTACTCCTATGTTGACTGGATCGGGCTACACAGGAAGTAAAACCATCAAGTTGTTTCTTGTTCTCATAGAATTCATGAAGGGCAGAGGAAACGATCTTTCCTACAATGAACTCCGGGAGAAGATTCAAATGCTTAGGTGGGATTCAGCCAGTTCGCACCAGTTCAGCACCAGTTCGCACCAGTTTAGCACCAGTTCAGTAGGACCCATACCTAATTTTTGCTGAGTTAAGTGAACCAGGTGTTAAAACAGCACTTGTAATCAGGGTTCTCTCTAAGGTGGGTGCCTGGGCAGCCGCCCAGTGTGGAAATCACAAATGTACATTCCTTACTCTTTTTTTTCTTTCTTTCTTTTTTTTTTTTGTGACAGAGACAGAAAGAGAGTCAGAGGGAGGAACAGATAGGAAGAGAGAGAGATGAGAAGCATAAATTCTTCGTTGTGGTACCTTAGTTGTTCATTGATTGCTTTTTCATATGTGCCTTGACCAAGGGGCTACAACACAGTGAGTGACCCCTTGCTCAAGTCAGCGACCATGGGGTCATGTCTATGATCCCATGCGCAAGCCAGTGACCCCACGCTCAAGCTGGCGACCTCGGGGTTTTGAACCTGGATCCTCTGCGTCCCAGTCCAACGTTCTATCCACTGTGCCACCGCCTAGTCAGGCTTCTTACTCTTTTTTAACATCCATTTGTGCAACAACATATTCTAAGCGCCCATAGTAATGTTCATTCCGTCCATAGGTGAAAAAAAATGGCAAGTGAGGATGCCAATCAAGAAGCAGTATGGAAATAACTTAAAAACAGTTTTATTGTTTTTGTCAGCTATTTTTAATATATATTTTCATTAATATTTTTAAACTTTCTTATAATCTAGTTTGTATACCTCTTTAATTGTTCTTACTTAAGTATTAAATGCATGAAATAATAAACTACCTTTTGGTATATGTTTTTTTACACTTAAAACCGTCATTATGGCAGAGAACCGCTCGTTAAATTATTTGAAACCCACCACTGGTGCAACTGTGTCACAAGCGCGCACCATTGTACCTACTTTCAGCACAAACCACAAGAAAAAGAGTCTCAAAACTTAAAGGCAAACATTAACTGGTTCACTCTAACTTTAATTATTTAGCATAAAATAATCTCAATAAAAATATTCAATGTCAAGAAAAAGACCTGGAAATTCTGACTCTAGGTGACTGTTATTTTAAAAATTCTATACCTTACATTAAAATTTTACAAGCTACAAACTTTCTAAAACGTCAGAAAGGAAATATATTATTCTATCAAATGTCAAAAATTCAAAAATCATTTTTACACAATATATCCATAATGTCTACTTTGATATGCATAGGATTACTTGGTTTTAATTTTATTTTTAAGTTCTTCAAATGTATTTTTCAATTACAGTTGACATACAAAATTATATTAGTTTCAGGTGTACACACAGTGATTAGACATTTACATGCCTTATGAAGTGATCACCTCGCTTAGTACCCATCTGATTCCATATGCGGTATTACAATATTATTGACTCTATTCCCTATATTGTATTGTACTTTACCTCTCTGTGACTATTTTAACAACAGGCAATTTGGACTTCTTAATCCCTTTCTCCTTTCGACCCATCGCCCTGACAGATGTGAGGATTACTTAGATTTAAGGAAATAATGAATCTTAAGGAATTCTGTCTGAATCTTAGTAAAGCTAGTGGTTCCCAGATAGTACCACGCCCAGAGATAATTACCTGAGAATTGGCAGCTTTCTCGGGGACAGGAAGGACAGCAGATTTTGCTTCCTGGAGAATTTTTGGCATGCTATAGAAATGTCCACCAACAAGCACCGCAGTCAGCAGTTGTAGGGTGAAATTAGAGCCCAGTGACAGGAAGACCTATAAACAAACAGTATCAATGACTTCTTTAGTAGTAAAAAATAATTTTCAGAGAAAAACACTGACATTTGGCATAAGTCATTTAGCACACTGCCTCAGGATACGTTTGTATCAGTTTCATCAATCTACACCCTCTTTCCCGCATGTTATAAAACAAATTGCTGTTATGGAGACTGTGGGGAAGAGTGGTAATAATAGTATAAAAAATACAAATCTGCAAATTCTCCACGTTTCCAAATGGCATCAAGAACAATGAGACACACAAGTAGTATTCGTGATAGAATCATGTGTTACAGGAATGGAAAGAGCTCACAGGTGAATAGTGTCAGGTCCTAAAACCAACAGAACTCAATTTCTTCCTCTTCACTGAGTAGTAAAAAATACCTCTGATATTTACTCAAAATGGATAATGAGTTAGGTGTACTTATTATTTGAGTATTTAACAAATAACTATTATATAATAAATATTGATTTTCAAAATTTTAGAATCCAAAGAATAAGGAAAATGCTGGATTTTAAAATTCGTGTTTCTCCAAAGTTGGTTGTTTTGTTTTTTTTAATATACATTTTCCCATAGAAATACTGTTCTTGATAGTGGATAAGCTACCAAGATACCCTATGACCTGGAATATTACTAAAAAGTCTCTATATCTATATTCAACATAAAAATAACCATTTCTGTAGAACCTTCTTTTAAAGATAATGTACTTAAACATCATACCCCCAAATATGTCAAATATGTACCACAGTAGTTTAAAATGCTGTGCAAAATGAGGGTAACCGATGTTTCATTCATTTAATCCATCTTCATTTTTGTCAAAATGACGTTCACTGAACATGAACATAGGTCAAGTGCTAAGAAAACAGATCAGTGTCCTGACTTCACACGTGTTTCCCAGCTCTCCTCTAAGGATAACCCCTTGTAGCCCACGCAGCTCACTGGCTGGCCAGCTGAGGGTCTTTTATCCCTATCTCCGAAAGAATGAAGAGCCAGGCTCCCAATCATTTGTGCCTCCCCATACGGCTCCTCTGTTCATAAGCCCAGCCAGCACACACAGACTTGTGTGGTGCAACAAATCTTCAAGGTACAGTAATTGAACATGAGACTTGAACAGCAGTAACAGCAAACTTGAGAAAAAGCTGGTTGCCTTGCAGAAGAAAAGCAGGTGGATTAATCTGAACAGGAACTTGAGGGTTTTTAGGAACGGTTATGTTCTCCAGTATGAATCACCAATACTATTCTACATATTTCTCATCATTCTTGATCACATTTGAGCACAAACAGAAAAAATTTACAGCCCCATAACACCCTGTGCACATTGCAAACACTGCTCATCCATGTTTTCATAATTGCTGAGTAATGAGCCATCTGCACTAGACAAGGAGCAACATGCCAACAGAGACTGTGCCTTTGTCACCTTTGTATCTGCTCTGCTTATCATAGTGGCTGGCACAGAATAAGCGCTCAATATGTGTTTGAATAAATGACTCAACCACAAATGTAAAATTCTTCTCGTGTCCTAGCTTGAATATTTTTAAACTTAGACTTGTGCCTTTAGTGTGCCAATGATTCTTATCATCAGTATGTACCTCATATAAGAAGTCTATTGTTAACCAGATGAGGCAAATTTATACTCCCAGGTCCTGATGCTAAACCAGCACCGAGAGTCTTCTAGTTTTCAGAACCTAATGGAAATTTACCCTGTCCAAAGAGCCACTGCCCTTCTCTGTGGCTAACCTGTCCAAAATTCTAACTTTTGCCAGGGAGGTGGGACAGGGAGAACTGTATGTAATTCTTGTAACTAATCTCGTTCAAACTTCAAAGTGATGCACTGTATCCAGGGTGTGAAGAAAGAAGGGGACCACTGAAAACATCCTACCCTTGTTTTATGTGCATGCCACACCCTGCTCCAAACAGTTTCCTTGGAAGACTAATTCACACAGCAAGACCTAATACAATCTATGTCCAATCTTAGATCACAATCCTAGAATGGGAGAGAAAGAAGGAACCTATGCAATTTTAAATGTTAATAAAACACATTAAAATGAAAGAAATAAGAGGAAGCTTTCATGTGTGCATAAGTTAGTCAACTTTTGTTATTCTATTGAAAATAGAAATAAAAATAACCAAAATATATTCAAAAATACTTTAAAATTCATAGATTAGTCAAATAGTATTAGGAAAGCTAAGTATCTTTATAAACTATTATTAAGCTTTCAAAATGAAATCAAAAGACAACTACTGTCTTTCAAAATGTTCTAGTTAGTCAACCTGAGTTAGGCAGATAAATGGTTTTAGTTCATATAATATTTATCATATATTGTGGTTTTCCTATACTTATTCTGAGAATAATTTTGTACCTTTCACATTGTTTAGTAAAATAATAGAGTGATCAAATCTTCAATGTGCCATGTTCTTATTGTCAATGAAATCTTACTACCAATGCCAGATATATAAAACAAAACTCTTCCTTAAAAAGCTGAAGAAATGTCCCCTTGTGTTCATTAACAGAGATTATAGCTTGAATGTGTTTAGAAGATAGATATGTACAGGAAAATGTACATAGATATGTTCAGGAAAATGTTTCAAGTTACTATATAACTGTATAATTATATAATAATCAATAATAATTTAAGCATACTGTACTTAAAAAAAACCTCTTATAATTTATAAACAAGACTTAATAAAATAATATTCTCTTTAAATCAATTCACCTTTTATTTCCCCAGCTTTGTACTCTATTTCAGTCTTGAGAATTTTTGGATATAGGAAAGAGAGGTTAGACATTGATACATCAGGGCTGTGGCACTGAGTCCATGGTCCAAAGAGCTACAGAGGTATAGGAATAATTATGAAACCCACGTCTCACTAAGAGACTCTATTTTTCTCCTTTCTTAAACAATAAAAGTAGACTCAGGTACACAAAAGATCAAAAAGCTAGATTGCTGCTTTTTGTAATATGCTTGTTGTTTATTCTGAATGGCAGCCTATTTTCTATTGATCATAAGCTTATATGAAACTAAGATCATCAATTACTGAGTGGGCCAAACTTAGTAGAATACAAATAGCAAATTGCTTCATTTTTCTCCTATTACTGCCTTGGGGAGTTTCTTTTCACTACCCATTGACAATGTTGTGGGTAAATCCCAAAGCTTTTTGTCATTTTCAGGAAGATAAAGGACAGACCTGTATCAACCAAAACTTCCATCACGCACAGAGTTAAAGCTTCCGCTTATCCCAGTTTTTGTCTAATTCATGGTTCAGGATCTACAGTGGGAAAGGGGTCACAGTATGATGTTTCACTACTCATCAGTGCCTCTCAGACCTTCCACCAATCTTCTGGCACTTTGAAGATTTGGGGCAGGGAGGAATTGCTTTAGAGAGAATGACAAAAATATTATCTCTATGCATTATAGCTCTTTCTGGCTCAACACTGGCTAACTGACCACTATCCTTTCGTGAAGACAGGCACTCAAATCCACAGCCATTCATGGAATTGACATGGGTGTTCCTCAAAGACTCTAAATTCCACTCCTGACCATTCCTCCAGAGACGAGGACCTTTTCCAGATTCTGTCCTAGCTTCACAATCCACCCTGCAGATTTTTCTCAAGATTATTCTAATCTGGCTACGCTCTGGGGCAGCCTTTCTCAGCCATAATTAACCACCAGTGCCATAATGCACCCTATGTATGAGAGAACTTCTCTCCTATGCACAGAGAATGACACTACATAGTTACGGACCAATCTTGGAAGGAATAAGACAAAGAGTCACTCAAATCACTTTCCGTGTTCAGACTGAGAAAGGCTGCTGAGATATCTACTCGACTCAAAGGAAATCCACCCACTTTGACCACCCTCCCCCCCATACGTTTGCCAGAGTAGTCTTCTGCCTTCTGTCTTTCCTATCACAGGAAGTCAGACCAATTCCTGACGTTCCAGATTTGCAAGGACAGGAGCTGGTACCAGTCTCTGTCTTCATGTAGCCCCTCCAAACTCCAGGAAGCACATGCCAGTCCCACAAGAAAGCCTAAATATTTCCCCTCAACAAGTATCCTGTGTGTGTGCGCGTCAGGGTTTATATGTAGAAAAACTGAAATAATTTTTGAAACTTTTTAAGTATGAAATAAATGCCTGCTACTATCTAGACAAAATATTTCATCTCTGAATTGGAATATACTTATTCACTTATAATTTACAATACTTCACTCTATGTATTATCCAATAATTACTACGCATTTTCCAAGGCATTTTTCATGGTTACCTTTAAATACTGAATAAAATTTACACTGATCATGATGTAAGTCAGGGCTCTCATTGAAGAAGTGCAGTTGGGATGATCAGGAAAATAAAGAGAGAATACAAACCTGACTCTTTACTGGCACCGTGTCCACTGTACAGCTGGCACCATCTTTGACCACCAGCTGCCTCTCTGCATCTTCTGTAACAACTGGCTGCTCGTTATGATTAGAAGATATTCGATATCCAACAGCCACATCTCCAAAAGTTCCGGCAAGCCTGGTTATATTAACTTGGATGAATCTACTAAGGTTCTGCCCAATAAGTACCGACTGGCGATCTGCATACAGAGCAAACACTCCATGTGGGTCATCATTCGCAGAGACGGAGAACTGTGTGATGCATCTTTCCGGGTCCAATTCTGCCCCTCCCTCCACAGTAACGAGCTGGATCACATATTCCTCCTCTATCTCGGGTGTGTCATCTGGCAGCAAATGAACATCAAAGCTAACTTCACTCTCTCCATCAGCAATGGTGAAAAATCCTTTGGTAGAAAGAAAGTCTCCAGTGATATCAAACTGACTCCTTATTTCCCAGTAAACCTAAAATAAAAGGGGGAAAATCCAACAACTTTATATAATGCAGTAAATGAAATCAAAATCCTTTCAGTTATTTTTTCCTTTATAATATACAAAGAGGAAATAGTAACTGTGCATCATTACACTTAAAGGCAGCGTGTCCAAGCAGTCAGTTTAGAAAGTGGGGAGGAGTGATGTCTGTATCATGAAAGTATAGTCTTTCAGGCTGTTGTATGCAATTTGCAGTAAAAGATCACAAAATTTCATTTTACCTACTCCTAAAACAGTAACAATTGAAGAGATAAAGAGGAGCAAGTTAACTCTAAAATGCTAGTAAACACAAATACAGTCAGTAATGAACCAGAGACAATATTCAAAGGTAAAAAGTGAGTAAATGAGCTAATGCTTCACATCAGTATTAGTTTTTGTTTTTAACTACAAGGAGATATCTATTAGATTCCTTAGAATTAAGAGTTATTTTCCAAGAATTTTTGGTCTCCAAACCATAAAGCCTCACGTGAAAAAATACCAGTTATGGGAAAAGAGGGAAAATTTCTCCATTGAGAAATTTCATAAAATATGTTTTCTAAACAACCTATATCTGTTAGATGAGTATCTTGGTGATTTACAAGGGCATATTCAAATGTTTTATATCAACACACACACAAATGCAACTTCTTAAAAATCAGTTACTAAATGAAAAAATTATATTAAGAAATAAAGCCCTGGAGAATACAATAAGCAATTTACAAAAATCATTCAGAGATTTAAGCAGAAAAATCTTCATGTTACAGCAGACAAGAAGATACAAAATAGCTTAGTCATACTCTTCCTGATTAGTGTGAGGAAGATGTGTTTAATCAAATTGTAACAGAATGTAGAGAAATTGCTAGAGGTTGATGCTGGCTGGAGAGCCCTAAGGAACTTAAATGCACCGTCTCAGCTTCTCTGGAAACTCACATCACTTCAGTTTGTGAAAACCTTTAGCCAGAACAACACAGTTTCTCTGTCCCTCTCATCCATATTTGTGAAGCAAACTGTTATTCTACTTAAAAATCAAGTGAAAAATGATACCTTAATCTCTCCTAAACTGCCCTTGACTCTTCTGACAAAGAAAGTAATGATCAGGGGCCCTTTCAGAGCTGACGGCTCGATATAGGTCTTCACAGGTAAAGATTCAGGAGCAAACTGAACCACTCCATTGGGATCACCAAACTTCTGTATCTAAAAATAGAAACAGAGAGCAGAGTGAATAACACATACAACCATGGATGAAAATAAAGTATCCAACACAGATAGCAGAAGAAAATGGAAGAAACATAGAAATAATACTTTATCTACCTAGGTGATTTTTAAAAACCTTCTTTATGCCTGACCGCTTGTAGTGCAATGGACAGACAGACCTCAGCCCTGAGCACGGAGGTTGTCGGTTTGAAACCTGAGGTCACCAGTTCAAAACCCAAGGTCACTGGACACAGCTCAATGCCAGGGTCGCCAGCTCACCTGGTCACTTCCTGGTCAAGGCATGTATAAAAAGCAATCAATGGGCACACAATTTAAGTGGAGCAACCAGTTGATTCTTTCTCTCTCTCCCTTTCTCCTTTCCTCTACCCCCCTCCCCAAAAAAAATCTTCTTTATTACACTATTACCTAAAACAAGTAAGTTCTTATTACCCAGGGACAACGGGAATACGTATCCAGAAACTATAGTTTGCGGAATTTCAAAAGGATAGAACTTGGATGCCTCGATCTAGGTTCGTTTCCCTTGAGTTTGTTGGAGTTCACCAGTTACTTCTTGCTAGGTTCTTTCTATTGGTTATAATACAATGTGAAGAGAGGGAAAGGCCCCAGGATGCTTAGTTTTATGTGTCAATTTTTAGATCATGGTGCCTAATTCTTTGGTCAAACACTAGTCTAGATGTTGCTGTGAAAGTATTTTGTAGATGTGATAAATATTTACAATCAGTTGACTTTAAGTAAAGGAGGTTATCCTCAATAATAGTGTGAAATAGTTCTCTGCCAAGACTGTCAACCTTTTTACCCCCAAAATTTCAATATAAGAAACCTAGAGAGGCTGGTGAGCTTGTTGGTTTCTTCAACCAATCAATCAATCCCTTCCCCACCGTTTCCTCCTTCTCTTTCTACTTCTCTGGAGAAATATGACTGATACTGACCCAAAACAAAAGTTATCTTTCAAATTTAAAAGATATACATTTCTCTACATTGTGAAAACAGCCTTGGTCCAAGCACTTTCTGCCCCGACAGACTGGGTGGTTCATATCAAATACACTGAATTCAAATCTAATCCA
Source organism: Saccopteryx bilineata (assembly GCF_036850765.1). Taxonomy (NCBI): domain Eukaryota; kingdom Metazoa; phylum Chordata; class Mammalia; order Chiroptera; family Emballonuridae; genus Saccopteryx; species Saccopteryx bilineata. The sequence continues at coordinate 217,878,028 of NC_089493.1, read as the reverse complement.
ACACTAATTAATCAAGTACTATTCTTCCTTCACACAATCTGACTTGTAACTAGTTAATTTTTATGTACTTTGATGGCAAAGCTATCCAGTGTTTGGGATGATATCACAACTACCTCTTCTCTAAAAGTGGCAAATATTCCCACAACCCCAAATTTTCTTAGAATGTAAAATAAGTATTTCTCACTATATTAAAGCCTTCTTAGAAATAATACCAATAATCAGGCTATGTAAGAAACTAATATAACAACCACAGCTATTATTATGACTTCATTTGGTTTTATGTAACTTCTAACTCATCATAGGCCTGTCCCAACAAAGGTAAACGCATTTTCTGATAGCTCTATTAAAAATGTTGTGGGTAAGACCAGGTCAGACTTACTGTTAAAGTAACATTTTTAGCTCTAGAGTCCAATTCTGCTTCTCCTTTCACAAGCTCAAGTTTAACAATGTAAGTCTCTTCCACTTCAGTTTCTTCATGCGGACATACTGTTAGAACTATGGTTCTCACTCCACCTTCTCCCTCTCCAAAATAGAAGGAGCCGCTCGCTGGGCCGGCCAAGTCTCCGTTCTGTGGTGGCAAGGCTTCCTGGGAATTTGGTCCTAGTATCTCCCAGTTCACCTGCGGGGTATTTGTTGATTTTTTTTTTAATAGAGATGATCAGTTTTAAACCAAGAATTATTTTGAAGAATATGTAGTGTTAGAAAAAAAATACACACATATATAAAAATTATTCTAGAGTACTTCCAACAAATTGTTATCAACTCAGTTTTTTAAACCATGATATTTGCAAATATAAACTGCATAACTATAGAGTATCACTGTTTATAAATAACAATGTCTAATAAGGAAAGAGAAATCTGATTACCTGGTCATTTTTCATTAGTACAGGTTATCAAAAATATAAAAGTATGAATTCAAAAATATATATTAGAATAATATAAAAATGGTTTAAATACATGAATATAACACTGTCTTGCTGTGTGCACAGGTTCTGTCAATCAAAACCTACTTGAATAATAAAACCATGTAAAAATCTGCTGGGTGTGCAACCTCTTCTAAATATACATAAATTCCTAGTATAGAATGAACAGAAAAATTCATAACTTGTTATAAGAAACAAAGTTTTTATATTTTAAAGTTTCCAAAATTTAAATTGTATTATTTTCAATATCCATGAATTCAGGAAAGAAAACTGGGCACTTTCCTTCTTTTATCTTTGATCAGCATTGTACACAGTTGATCACCTCCTTTTTCTTACAACATGGCACCCTGTCTCTCTTGCCTTAGAGATTCTCACATGATGCAGACCTTCCTCCTTTCCTCCCCTTTCCTTCACAGTCTGCTCTGCTAGCTTTCCTTCCTCAGGTCCCGAAATGCCAGGAGCCTGGGGCTCAGGTCTGTATCCTTCATATCTCTTTCCCTCCTCCTTAGGCCTCATAGTTGCCGATGTCTGTATTTGTGCCAAGAACTTCTCTGTGTGCAGCCCTAACTGCACCCCACAACCTGCACACGCGAGTCCCCTGCCTACCTGCCCCTCCACCGGCATGTCTCCTAGCTATCTCAACTGAACATGGCCAAAACGGAACCTTGATCCCTCCCCCCAAAACTTCTGCATTTCAGTAAGCAGCACAATATAATCAGTTGCTAAAAGTAACAGTCTAGCAATTCTCCTTGATTCTTCTCCTTTCCTCAGCCTCCACTAGCTCACTGAATTTTTCTCCCAAAATATACTCAATGCCTATTCACTTCTTAGCATCTCCATCTTGACCCTTGTCTGATCTGATGGCCTCGTCCTGGGCATAGAGGGCAATAGCCTCCTAACTGCCCATCCTGCTTCTAATCTGGCTTCTTCAAAATCCATTTTCCTCACAACTGTCCTAAGTGAGCTGTTTAAAATGACAACCCAGTGACACTGACATTAATACCCTACTTAAAACTGTCTAAGGGGATCCTATTTGCACGTGGCATAAAACCTTTAACCTGTTTCAGAAGGTTCTCTGTGATCAAGCACCTCCTGAGCCCACTGGTCTGCCCTGTGCTGCGATCCCAGCACCGCCAGGCCCCCCACGACATGGACCTCTCCAGACCCCAAGCGTGCCAGGCTTGTAGATCTGCACTGGCTTTCTCTCCCCCCAAACACTCATCCTCTCACAGTGACATGACAACCTGTTCCTCATCATCCAGCTTTCAGGTTCAATACTGCATCCTTACCATCCAATCTAGAGTAGCCAGCAGGTCACTTGGAATTGTGTCTCTCAATTTATATGCCTGCAAAGCACTATTTGTTATCAGATCATCTTCCTTTTATTTATTTGTTTATTGTTCTAAAGCTTTATGTGATCAGAAAAAAGGTCTTGTTCACCAGTGTGTTCTCAGTGTCCACAACAAGGTCTGACACATGGAAAGTACCCAACCAACACTTGCTGAATTTATGCATTCTACCAGGATCCATCATTTAATTTCTAACTTGCTCTCAAGAGTTCCCTGAGGGTGGCTGTATGTGAGGACAGCTGTATGCTTCCTATATTTTTATTTGCTTCGCAGAACTTGGAAGCTACGTTATACTTACTAGGTAATTAATTAGTATTATTGATTACAAATAAATAAATGAATGTATTTGTGAATAAGAAAATCCAACACCAAACTAAACCATCAAAAATTATTTTTAAAGCCATGGGAATAATAACTCTACCTGAATCTCTCCTAAGAGTCCTCCAGTCCTTTCCAGCACCAAAGATAAAATCATTGTAGCATTGGGATTAGGAAGAGAGATCCTGCTTTCATTGAGAAATCGTACAACACCAAAGGGAGAGTCACTCTTGGCGATCGTGATTCTGCTCACTAGGTGGCGCCCAAGGACCGCTCCACCAGTAGCTCCAACGAGCAGAATTTCAATAGGCTCCGCATATTCACTGCATAGGAAGAAGGAGCAATTCTGTGAATCCAAATACATTAAAATGCTTCTAAAATCGAAATAGCTAGTCATTTTCCTAACTGGTCCTACATATTCAAGGCACAGTAGTCACATACCAAGTGGGAAAAAGGTGCTCAGCTAAAGGCATAAATGATTAATATTATACAATCTGGACTGGTTAATACTTTCTTCTCTTTTTAATTGCTTAATATATTGAAGAAGTGAATTGAAGAATGTTTCTACATTCTTACTGGGCTTTTCAAATCTAAAAATAATACAAATTATTATTCCTGTTTTTGAAAAAAGTAACTTACACAATCACAACGGTCTCTGAGCACCTTTTCCCTACCCCAGTGCATCCCCTGTGCAAACATTTGTCTCTTTCCTCTCAGTGGTCACATGGATAATCTAAAATTTTAGTAGCAGTGCAAAACAGTAAGGACTAGAACACAATATTCATGTTTTATGTATATCCATATGACGACAGTCCCCATTATCTGTAGTTTTGCTCTATGCGGTTTCAGTTATCTCCACTCGTGTGGTCTGAAAATACTAAATGAAAAATTCTGGAAATAGCAATTCATAAGTTTTAAATTTCATGCTGCTCTAAGCAGCATGGCAAAATTTTCCACTGACTGCTCCATCCCAACCAGGACCACGAACCAACCTTTTGTCCAGTGTATGTACACGCTACCCACCATTCGTCACTTAGTAGTTACCTGGGTTATCAGATTGACTATCTCAGTATCACAGTGTGTGGTTCAAGTACCTCTTACAGTAGCTACACACTGTGTCACAGTGCCTGTGCTCTCCACACACTTCGTCTCAGCGCCTCGTCACATAGGCATCTATCTCTCATCATTGTAAGAGGAAAGTAGTGTACAATGAAGATATTTTTACAGTATATTGTTATAATTGTCTATTTTATCATTAGTTATTGTTGTTAATCTCTTACCCTGACAAATTTATAAATTAAACTTTATCATAGGTACATATAGGAAAAAAAGTAGTATACATAGGGTTCCATACCATCTGCAGTTCCAGGCATCCACAGAGGGTCTTGGAATATAACCCTGCTGATGAGGGGCTGCTGCCTTTCTGGTATTGCTAAACAGTTTACCTTTCATCGTCATCGATGATGGAGACGTTTATAAAACTTAGGTTCTGCCCGTGCTGGAATGTGACTGAATCCCCATGCAGTACGTAATCGATGCCACCAGGAACCGCCGAGGAACTCTGAGAGATGAAAGCGGCCATCACACGGCCATATGTGCCTCGCAGCCTCACCACTGGGATCCTGATGGTCCCGACATCCTCCTCCACTGTAACAGGCATTTGCAATTAATGGGTATGCCAGACAAAGCAACTACCTTTTATAGGATTCAAATTAAGCATGACAATTAAATATAATGGTACAATGCAAGCACTTGATTTGTCCATAGTTCATTTATCACTTTTATAAAATGATTGGTGGGCTCTGGCAGGTTGGCTCAGTGGTAGAGCATCAGCCTGGCATGTGGATGTCCCGGGTTCGACTCCCAGTAAGGGGACACAGGAGAACTGCCCATCTGCTTCTTCACCACCCCCCCTTGCTTCTCTCTCTCCCTCTCTCTCTCTCACTTCCCCTCCTGCAACCATGGATCAATTGAAGCGAGTTGGTCTGAGGTGCTGAGGATGGATCCATGGCCTCTGCCTCAAGTGCTAAGAAGAGCTTGGTTGCTGAGCAATGGAGCAATGCCCCAGATGGGCAGAACATTGCCCCCTACTGGGCTTGCAGGGTGGATTCCATTTGGGGTGCATATAGGAGTCTATCTCTCTGCCTTCCCATCACTCAACAAATTTTAAAAAAATGATTGGATAAAATTACATAATTTTTTAATGAGGAATACGCAGTTTGTCACAAGTTCAAAGTTAGAGTGAACAATGCAAGTTAGAATTTAAATCACCTATGTAATCATCAGCATGTGCATGCTTCCTCTATGTGCCACGTACAAATGATGCTTTATTAAAAAGTATGATATTCACTGATTTCCAATCACAAAGAAAATTAAGAATTGCAAAGTTAAAAATACACTTACAAAAATGTTTGAAATACAAATATTTCAATAATCCTAAAGTTAAAACGTATTATTTCTAAATTGCCTTATTCTTAACCACTCAGGTTTTTGGCACCCATAATTAAGGTTCAAGATTGCCCAAAGGTAACACAAAATATATTTTTAAAATAAATTTATAAATAATAAAAGCATATACAGATACATAAGATGCATCTGTACGTGTGTATATATACTGCTCACAAAAATTAGGGAATATTTCAAAATGAATATAAAGTGATAACAAAAGAAGCATTTGTGGGTTTTTTTATTAAACAAGAACATCAGAAAAGCAAACAATAAGTCAAAAAAAGTTCAGTTATGCAAATGGGATGTAAAACCAACTCTTATCCCATTGGTGAAAAAGCACTGTACGAAAGGCTGAACGTCCGGGAGTATCTGCACGTTCCCGGATCCCTAAGTTCTGTGAGCAGTTTTCATATACATGAACACACACGTGCCTCAAACAGAAAAGTTACATGTGAGAATTCAAACTGTCTAGCTCAAATACTCTGTAATTCAAAGAGTGGTGGCTAATTTATAAATAAGGTTACTAAACCTACCTTCAAAAGCAGTATACTTTGGGTCAAATTCAATAATGCCCTCTGCATTATCATTTTTCATTATTACGATTCGGACAATGGAGATGTTTCCTATTTCAGGAGGCTGATCTACTTGAAGTCCATTTTCTTGGATGGTAAAGTCATACCCTCTTGCAAAGTCATAAAAAATAAAATAAAATGCATACATAATTTCTAGCATGAGCTGAATGGTCCTCTTAGCTCCCATAACTTAGTCCGCTTAAGCATTTTAATACTTTTTAAAATTCTCATTACAAAAATATTCTTTTTTTTCCTGAAAGGCTATTTGAAACATTACTGTGCTGCTCACAATGATCACTTCCTGCATGAAACCAAAACTAATATAAAGTTATTAAACTTCGGCAATGGGGAGATAATAAAACTATAAGGAAACTGAGGAGAAGCTGTTGTAAAATGGAACTCTGGGTGTAGGAATGCACTGCAGAATACATCCCACAGCGATGGACCAAAGTGGGAATGCAGATTAAACTGTAGTGTACTCGGGGAAACCAGAGGGCCCAGACATTTTCAGTGTGAGGTTGCAAGAGTTATGTCAAAGAAATAATGTTATGCCACTAAATATACCACTGAAGAAACTTCAAGCTAACCCTTCAACATTTAAGAAAGTATTTTAATATCTTAATAAATAAAATGATTACAATCTTAATAAAATGATTACAATCAATGCCTCTGCTCTTTGATACACATGGTACTTTACTTGTCTAATGGCATTTATGCAAAGGGAGTTTTCTTTTTTATGTATGTTAATATAACTCTCATTTAAAAAAAAAATTCTGAAGTTCAGAGCTTTATATCACTTTAAATACCCAAAGCCAAACAACAGGGCACTAAAACCATTTTTGTCCTTCCTGCAATTTGCAAACTCTATTTACCTAGAATTTTTATTACACCTAATTTCAAAAGGTTGAAAGCTGGTTAATAAGATTATATATAAGGCAAAACTAGAAACAAGGGAATTAACATATGAAATGGTAAGAGCGACTGTCATCAGCAGACTAAGATCGTAGATAAGCAGGATATTGTCCAGCAACTAGGAAAATGGGTTTGTAATACCTTCCTTTACAGATCAAAGGAAGACTCGAAATTTATCAGGAAGGAAAATCTTATTTCCCCCAAATTAAACTTAAGTAGAAATTGTTTTATTTAAAGGGTAGTATAGCTTAAACAGGCAGTGGCAGAGTGGATAGAGCATTGAACTAGGATGCTGATGACCCAGGTTCAAAACCCTGAGGTCACTGGCTTGAGCACGGGCTCACCAGCTTGAGCATGGGGTCACTGGCTTGAGCGTGGGATCATAGACATGATGCCATCGTTGCTGGCTTGAGCCCAAAGGTTGCTGGCTTGAAGCCCAAGGTCACTGGCTTGAGCCAAGGTCATTGGCTTGAGCAAGGGGTCATTCACTCTGCTGCAGCCCCCCCCGCCCAGTCAAGGCACATATGAGAAAGCAATCAGTAACAAGATGCTGCAACTAAGAACTGATGCTTCTCATTTCTCTCTCTTCTAGCCTGTCTCTCTTTCTTTCTCTCTCTCTCAAAATAAATAGCCTGACCAGGCAGTGGCGCAGTGGATGGAACTTCAGCCTGGACACAGAGGACTCAGGTTCAAAACTCCAAGGTTGCCGGCTTAAGTGTGGGCTCATCGGCTTGAGCGCGGGCTCACCAGCTTGAGCATGGGGTCGCTGGCTTGAGCATGGGATCACAGACGTGACCCATGGTCAATGGCTTGAGCACAAAGGTTACTGGCTTAAAGCTCAAGGTCACTCGGTCTACTGTAGCCCCCCCCCCCCCGTCAAGGCACATATGAGAAAGCAATCAATGAACAACTAAGGTGCTACAACAAAGAATTGATGCTTCTCATCTCTCTCCCTTCCTGTCTGCCTGTCCTTATCTGTCCCTCTGTCTGTCTCTGTCTCTCTCACTATATAAATAAATAAATAAATAAATAAATAAATAAATAAATAAATGTAGTACAGAAAAGGCAAATATTTTGGTTCCTACTATGTCATAACACTGATGTGATCGCACATTTTATTAGCTATTTTTACCAAATTTCACCTATTTAAGAAGTCAGTGACTAGCTTAAATATTAACACATTTAATATAAGTGCAAATTCATTCCCAGCACTGACACAGTATCATCTCTGGGAAATTTCAGGTCTGAGGTACAGGCAAGCCCACAACATTGGTTTTTCCACCTGGAATGATAAACACTCCACTTAAACCATTTAGTGAAGTATTTTACCTTCAAAAAGCTTGTAAAGCATGGCATTTATGTAACAAATACAAACACATTTTCAAGCACTAGAAAACTTCCTTTAGAACTTATATAAATGCACAAACATTATTGTAGTTGAAAGTTAGGCTGCTCAAGCCTGTGGGTAAATCAGCATGCTAGAGGGGCTTCCCACCGTGTTAATGAAGTCACTCCCACTAAATCAGAGAACGAGAGGGGCTCCACAGGCTTCACTCTGATCTTCCACGGGAACATGATGCACATTAATGACTGACCATCCTTGATTCCAATTTATTTTGCCCCCTCTACAACTGCTATTGGGCAAGCATCTACCTCATTCATGCAGGGAAAGGACAACCTTGATTCCAAGCATGGATCTCTGACTCCAGCCCCTCCACAGGTCAGGAGACAGACACAAGCGGACGCAAGCTCCCCCAGGCCCGCTGATTCTGACCCAGGGGATAGTTCCCACACTTCCTCACCAAATTCCTCCCGCCTGTACCATGCTCAGGTCTCTGGCTGCCCAGAGTGACTACACAACACGGAAGCAGATTCCTTCATCTTTCGAGGGGAAACTGTATTTTAGGACAATGCAGAGCTAACAGTCTTTGTCATAACTTCCTACCACACACTGTTCTAAAGTCACCTAATCTATGCAAGAGAAGGGAAAGAACTATTCTCCAGCTCTGTATTAATCCCTACACAACCTAGCACTCACTTTTCTTTCTTTCTGTTTTGTTTTCTTTTTCTACTTTTCTTTTTTACTTTACCTTCCGAGGAGTTCCACTTTTGTGATTACTAAAGAAAATTCCTCTGGGCCTTCAGGAAGGCTATCATCAAGTATTTCAATTTGCGTGCTTTTCACCATCTCCTGCGGCTCAAAGAGGAGCTCCCCCCGTGCAGGAACAAAATCCACGCCAGCCTCGGCTGTCCCACTCACGGTCTCGTACCACAGCCGCACAGGGCGGAAAGACCCACCCCAACGGATGACTGTGACGTTCACCTATGGTGAGAAGAGGTTTTTCATTGGATTTGAAAGATTAATCTATCAGGTAAGACTCAACTTTTATTGTCTCTAATTCTATTTACTGGGATTATGCTGAAATTACATATAAATTTATAAAGGTATACAAACAATATGTTACAATAACATTAGCAGCAAATTAATCAGTTTGTGAAAACTTTGGAATCAGAACAAAAAAACACATTTTAAAGAAAACTACAATATTAAAAGCAAAAATGGGCCTGGCTGGTTGGCTCAGCAGTAGAACGTCAGCCTAGTGTGCAGAAGTCCCGGGTTCAATTCCCAGTCAGGGCCCACAGGAGAAGTGCCCATCTGCTTCTCCACCTCTCCCCCTCTCCTTCCTCTCTGTCTCTCTCTTCCCCTCCCTCAGCCAAGGCTCCATTGGAGCAAAGATGGCCCGGGCACTGGGGATGGCTCTGTGGCCTCTGCCTCAGGCGCTAGAATAGCTCTGGCTGCAACAGAGCAATGCCCCAGATGGGCAGAGCATCGCCCCCTGGTGGGCGTGCCGGGTGGATCCCAGTTGGGCACATGTGGGAGTCTGTCTGCCCCCCACCCCTGCTTCTCACTTCAAAAAAATACAAGTAAATAAATAATAAATAGCAAAAATGAAATTTCAGATTTCAAGCATTTCACACTCTACCCTTTGTACTTCTTCTGACACTCGAAGCTGCTCCTGTGGGAAGGCGAAGCGACCATATGGAGAGTCACTGGCCACCACTGTGATATTGGCAGTGCTACTGGCTTCCCTCAGCACTCCCCCCTCACTGACCCCAGTGAGCTGGAACTCATAGAAACACTTTTCCTCAGGAATGTCATCATTCAGAGCCTACAGAAGGACAAAGAGGACCATTGGCGGTACAATCTATAATATTTAAAGAAAAATATCATAAAAGTAACAACAACAAATCTGGGAGATTAACCATCTCCCACTACACCACCCACCAACCATACACACACACACACACACACACACACACACACACACACACACAGCAAAGGGCAGGACAGAAGCCAGTAACATTAATACCTGGATCACTACAACCGCTGCAGACTGTCCTTCTCTCAGTGTCAGTTTTCCTGATGTTTCAGCAAATGTCCCCATGGATGGGGGGAATATCCTCCAGTACACTGTGACCTCCTCCCAAGCTGCTGGGCCACGGACAAGCCTGTAACACGCACATGTGTATTCAATGCATTTTCATTGAAGAAACTTTTCCTAGGTATTTGTCATGTCCGTCAACAATAAACAATTTCCATTTATTTTTGAAACATTAGATACACTTAAATAACCTTATCTATCAATTATAAACCAAAAGAAAGTCTTATAATTCGAAGAGAATAACAGTCAAAGGACTGAACTCAGATAAGTCTGCTTGACAAGAATGCTGGCAAAAGTCGGACACTTACAGTGGAAGGGTTAAAGGAATAAAAAAAAGTAATTGATAGATTTTTCACTTTATACACAAGGTACAAAATGTCAATAGACTAACAAAGTTCTGTAAAGAGGAAACACTTCTCACAGGCAATGCTAATGAAAAAACTATCAAAAAGGTAAAGTTTTAATTCAAATTCAGCTACTTCACTGTTAGTTGCTATCCCGCTCCTCATGAAAAGGTCTGCAATAAACAAAGTCGCTTCTGACCATCCCATAGTTATATAACAGGCCCTAAGTTTAGACCACATAGAATCATAAAATGCTTGATTTGGGTAATTTTCTAAGGAATGACTTGGTAACTAATACACACAAGCTCACAGAGTTGAAGTGAAGCTCTTATTTTACATGGTCAGTGACAGGTGGAGTCAAAGCATAGGTCTGATATCAACTCAATGTGCTTTCCACGGCACGGCTTCTGCAAATCACCCAAGAGAGTCAGAAAACTCCTCAAGATCTAATGTTAACATAGGTCAGAATATGTCTTCAATTTTTACCCAAACTGTGCTTTACCCTTCACAGAATGTTACTAACATATAAAATAACAATGCTTAAAGTATATGTATGTGTGGAGAACAACGCATTTAAAGAATAAAAATGCTAATTATTTACACAAAACCTCAAAACCCCTACCCAAGAAAAACGATGATGCCATTACCTGATGACAGCAGTCCCGTTATATTTTGTGGAGGGTTCCCCAATGAAGACATGCCTGGAGGATGGCGCTATCCCAACTTCTCCTGAAGCTCCCTTATCTCCTCGAATGATTATTGATGCACTACCTAAATTGAAGATGACATACATACAAGTAGCAAACCATGTATCCACTTAGTATATGCCTGTAATGTTCTAAGCGCTTTACATATACTAACCATATGAGTTAATCCTCCTGGTAATCATTTCAGTTAGAAACTAATATCATCCTAATTTTACCAATGAAGACAACTGAGCATATTGAGGCACTGAAGAGACTGAGCAAATAACTTGTGCAAGATCAACATTTTAATGAAAATGGGCAATAATTCCAATCGCATGATAAACAAGTAGTCTTCTACCATTTGCATCAATTCACTTCTATAGTAACTACTTTGCAACTCACTGTGATTGGCTGCATCTGGCTGCATCTATTAGCTATGTGACAAAGGCAAGAATTCTTGAAGTTACTTTTTTATTTTTAATTTTCTAACTATTATCTGCTTTTTAGCATTTATAAAAATGTGTGAAATAGTCCTACTGAAATAGACACAAAAATATATTAAGTAACTTGGTATTTATATTATAATTTAACAGTAACTTGAAGAAAATTCTTTCTAGAAGCACACTGATCCAAGGCACAAACAGTAATGCTCTACCATTTTTGAGAATGTCCTTGACCACAGAATTAAGCTTTTTTGGCTACAGACCCTTGCAGAGGACGGAGTCCTTAATGGAAAAAAAGGACAAGTAACTAAATTTTCATATCAAACTTGCTGGCCCATTGCTTGTAATACAATGAAACCATTTAGAACCATTAATCCTCCTCTCCATATTCAAGAAACAAACTTTAATATGGATCATAAGCAAGTAAGAAATATGATGTCTGTTTCTGAAATATCAAGCTTTCTACATAATTACTTTTCGATGAAAACAGGTATAGATTGGCTGGAATCGACATAATGATATGCAGTTTTAAAATAATATTTTATTATAGAAGTAACGTGATCAGGGCAAATATATCTAAAAAACATAGGCAACCAAAAAACACTATTAACATTCCCTGTAGATGACGTCAGAGTAATGGTGGTGTGAAAGATACTCCTGATCTCTCCCCTTGAAATTTCAACCAATTGAACAACTAAATGCAGTGAGGAAACCCCAGCTGGGCTGGCAGGCACTCCTGAAAGATCCCTGCCCCGAATGGACTAAAGGTGGGACGGGGTGAAAAGGGGGTCGGAAGACAAACACACACACTCATGGTGGGCTTTGAAAAGGAGAAGAGACGAACCTGGAGACACTGGGTTTTTTTTTTTCTCTTTTGGACTATGGGGAGGAGGGAAGCTTGGGCTCTCTGGATTTTGTCTGAGGGTACAGAGAAGGAACTCTGTTCCCCTCTATCCCCCTCTGAACTCTGTACAGAGAGGGAACTCAGAGTAACTGGGTCTCCTGCCGGGAGGAGCGGTGAGACAGAGGAGCAGAGGGGGAGATAAACCAAAGCAGCAGAGCGCAGGGTCCCAGCCAGTGTCCTGTGGTCTGCCTGCAGTCCGCACTCAGCAGAGACAGAGAAAGCTACAGTGTAGCCCCAGCCTCCCAGATCCCGCCTCCCTCACCTCACGGTACAGAGAGTGGCAGAGACAAACCCCACAGCTAGCTCTCCAGAGCCACTCTCTCCCCTGAAGAACAGAGTAGCTCCACGTCTGGTCCCCAGGTCTGTTCAGATGTGGATAGGAGTGCCCAGAAGCCTGAGATTGCCATTGCTAAAGCCGTAAAGCTGGAAAGCTGAAGCTGTAAAGCCAAAGCCATGAGCCAAAGCTGTAAAGCTCTCACAACACACCCCACCTACTAAAGCTACTACGGCCCTGGCTACATCATAGCGACAGCAACATCTCAGCAGACAGCCCAGGAACTTCCCAGAGCTAAAAACTGTAATACAGCAAAACCTACTGGAAGAAACCTCTCAAATCTGAAATTTATTTTTCCAGTTTTTTAAACACTTTTTTACTTCTATTTCTTTTTTTCTCTTGAATTTCATTTTCTTTACTTATTATATTTTATTCTTTATTTTGGTAGGTGTTTTTCATTTTTTTGTTTGCTTTTTATTTTTTTCCTGCAGTTTTTCTTCTTGTCATAATTTTTAAAATTTTATTTTTTTATTGTAATTTAATTTTATTTTTTATTTTTAGGTGTTTTTTTTTCTGTTACTGTTCTCAAATGCCATTCTCAAATGCCATTAAGAAGAAGAAATCCATCCCTGGCCGGTTGGCTCAGTGGCAGAGCGTCAGCCTGGCGTGCAGGAGTCCCAGGTTCGATTCCCAGCCAGGGCACCCAGGAGAAGCGCCCATCTGCTTCTCCACCCTTCCCCATCTCCTTCCTCTCTGTCTCTCTCTTCCCCTCCCACAGCCAAGACTCCACTAAAGCAAAGTTGGCCCAGTGCTGAGGATAGTTCTGTGGCATCTGCCTCAGGTGCTAGAATGGCTCTGGTTGCAACAGAGCGACGCCCCAAGATGGGCAGAGCATCACCCCCTGGTGGGCATGCCGGGTGGATCCCAGTCAGGCGCATGCGGGAGTCTGTCTGACTGTCTCCCTGTTTCCAACTTCGGAAAAATACAAAAGAAAAAGAAAAAGAAGAAATCCAATACCATGGCTACACAAGACAGAGACGTAGTTCAGAAAGAAAGTGAAATATCTCAAGAAAAAAATCTCAATCACATGAAAACCTTGGAGTTAAACAATAAAGAATTCAAAATTGAAGTTCTGAAAATACTCAATGAGATGTGAGAGGACACCAAGAGGCAACATAATGAGCTCAGAAAACAAATTAATTATAAAAAGTATTTCACCTAGGAGATTGAAACTGTAAAAGCAGAGATGAAAAAAAAAAAAGCAGAGATGAAAAACTCAATACATTAATTGAAGACTAAGGTAACAAGTTTAGCTAATAGAACAAGCCAGATAGAGGAAAGAATCAGTGACATTGAAGACAGGCAACTAGAGATGCTACATAGAGAAGAGCAGAGAGACTCACGAATTTAAAAAACTAGAGAGCTCCACGAGAACTGTCAGACTCCATCAGAAAGAGCAGTATAAAATAATGGGTGTATCAGAAGAAGAGAGGGAGAAGGGAATGGAGAGCCTATTCGAACAAATAATTGATGAGAACTTCCCAAGCCTCTGGAAAAGGTTAGAGCCTCAAATCCAAGAAGCAAACAGAACGCCAAGTTATTGCAACCCAAACAGACCTACTCTAAGCCACACTGTAATCAAATCAAATTGTCAAAAATCAATGACAAAGAAATAATCCTCAAGACAGCTAGGGAAAAGAAGAACATAACATATACAGGAAAGCCCATCAGGGTATCATCAGACTTCTCAGCAGAAACTATACAAGCTAGAAGAGAGTGGACCCAATATTCAAAATACTAAAAGAGAGGAATTACCAGCCAAGAATACTATATCCATCAAAACTATCCTTCAAATATGAAGAAGAAATAAAAACTTTTATAGACATACAGAAGCTGAAGGAATTTATCACCAGAAAACACCCACTGTAGAATAACGTCCTCAAGGGGTTTATTCGACCAGATACAAAGAACAAAACAAACTACAACAAGGTCACAATAAAAAATAAGAATAATCTGTGACTACAATAACATAAAAGGGGAGAGAATAAAGATCTGCAGTGGCAAAGGAGGATGAAGTGCAGAAGCACTCATATGACAAAGGACTCTTGTACATATGAACATTTTTCTTTTAATAACCTAATGGTAACCACCCACAAAAACAGCCACTACTGAACACACAGCTTATAAAAAGAAGAAACATGGGAAAGAAGTATGGAAAACCACTAAACAAACATAACTGACACAATAATCAAAACAGCATGATACTGGCAGAAAAGCAGACATACAGACCAAAGAAGAGGGCCTAGAAAAAAAACAACATACGTATGGACAAATCATCTTCGACAAGGTAGCCAAAAGCACACAATGGAGAAAAGAAAGCCTCTTCAATAAATGGTGCTGGGAAAATTGAAAAGTCGCATGCAAAAGAATGAAACTTGACTATAGTTTGTCCTCCTGCACAAAAATTAATTCAAAATGGATCAAAGACCTAAATATAAGATCCAAAACAATAAATTACATAAGAGAAATCATAGGTACTAAACTTGTAGACTTTGGCCATAGAGAACAATTTATGAATTTGACTGCAAAGGCAAAGGAAGTAAAGGTAAAAATAAATGAAAGAGGCTATACCAATCTAAAAAGCTTCTGCACAGCAAAAGAAACTGACAACAAACAGGCAGCCAACTAAATGGGAGAAAATATTTGCAAACAAGAGCTCTGATATAGAATTAATATCCAAAATATATGAAGAATTCACAAAGCTCAGCAACAAACAAGCAAACAATCCAATTTAAAAATGGGGAGAGGCCTGCCTGACCTGTGGTGGTGCAGTGGATAAAGCGTCAACCTGGAGCCCTGGCCGGTTGGCTCAGCAGTAGAGCGTCAGCCTGGCATACGGGGGACCCAGGTTCGATTCCCGGCCAGGACACATAGGAGAAGCGCCCATTTGCTTCTCCACCCCTTCTCCTTCCTCTCTGTCTCTCTCTTCCCCTCCCGCAGCCAAGGCTCCATTGGAGCAAAGATGGCCCGGGTGCTGGGGATGGCTCCTTGGCCTCTGCCCCAGGCGCTAGAGTGGCTCTGGTCGCAGCAGAGCGATGTCCTGGAGGGGCAGAGCTTTGCCCCCTGGTGGGCAGAGCGTCGCCCCTGGTGGGCGTGCCGGGTGGATCCCGGTCAGGCACATGCGGGAGTCTGTCTGTCTCTCCCCGTTTCCAGCTTCAGAAAAATACAAAAAAAAAAAACAAACCATCAACCTGGAAATGCTGAGGTCGCCGGTTCGAAACCCTGGTTTGCCTGGTCAAGGCACATATGGGAGTTGATGCTTCCAGCTCCTCCTCCCTTCTATCTCTCTGTCTCTCTCTCCTCTCTCTGTCTCTGTCTCTGTCTCTCTCTCTCCTCTCTAAAAATGAATGAAATAAAAAATTAAAAAATTAAAAATGGGGAGAGGCCTGACCAGCAGGTGTTGCAGTGGACAGAGCATTGTACTGAGGCACAGGGTACCCAAGTTTGAAACCCCGAGGTCGCCAGCTTGAGAGTGGGCTCATCTGGCTTGAGCACGGGCTCACCAGCTTGAGCGTGGGTTCACTGGCTTAAGTGCGAGGTCACTGGCTTGAACTCAAAGTTCGCTGGCTTGAGCAAGAGGTCCCTTGCTCTGCTATGGCCCCCTGGTCAAGGCACATATGAGAAAGCAATTAATGAAAAATAAAAGTGCCATGGCAAAGAATTTATGCTTTTTATCTCTCTCCCTTCCTGTCTGTCCCTCTCTCTGTCTCTCTCTGTCTCTGTCATGGAAAAAAGTAAAATGAGGAGAGGGTCTGAACAGATACTTCTCCCAAGAGGACATACCAAAGGCCAATAGATGTATGAAAAGATGCTCATCTTCATCAGCTATTAGAGAGATGCAAATCAAAACTACAATGAAATACTACCTCACGCCTGTTAAATTGGCGAGTTTCAATAAGACAAGTAATAACAAGTGTTGGAGAGGCTGTGGAGAGATAGGAACCCTCATTCACTGCTGGTGGAAATGCGTATTAGTATAACCATTATGGAAGAAAATATGGTGGTTCCTCAAAAATTAAGAATAGAACTACCATATGACCCAGCAATCCTTCTACTGGGTATCTACCCCCATAACTCAAAAACACTGGTACATAAAGACACATACAGTCCCATGTTCATCACGGCATTATTCACAGTGGCCAAGACATGGAAACAACTGAAGTGTCCCTATATAGAGGATTGGATAAAGAAGGTATGGTACATAAATACAATGGGATACTACTCAGCCATAAGAAATGATGACATTGGATCATTTACAACAACATGGATGGACCTTGAGAACATTATACCGAGTGAAATAAGTAAATCAGAAAAAAACTAAGAACTGTATGATTTCACACATAGATGGGATATAAAACTTGAGACTCATGGACATGAATAAAAGTAAAGTGGTTCCAAGGGGGAAGAGTATGTGGGGGAGGGGGATAGAGGAGGGGGTGGAGGGAAAATATTAAGAGGGACAAATATAAAGTGACAGAAAATAATCTGACTTTGGGTGATGGGTATACAACATAATCAACAGTTAAACGCTATAGAAATGTTTACTTGAAACTTATGTACTCTTATTGATCAATGTCCCAGTGTTAATTTTCTAAATAAAATTTAAAATTTTTAAACAATTCCATGTAAATAATTTCAAACATATTTATGATCTGCACATGAGAAATATGAAATTACAATGAACATGTTTTGAAGCCTGCTTTATTAACATAACAATTATACATGTAATTAAGTGCTCTTAATTTTTATACTACATGTGCTCTTAATTTTTAATGTAATTAAGGCCTTTTGTGAATTCTTTTGAATAGTTGTGTAATATTCTGTGATATTTAACCAGTCTCCATTGGTTAAATGGATCATTTAGGAAGCTCCTGTATTTTATTTTATAAACACTGCAAAAATAACTTTATTTTATTTTATTTTTTTCTCTTCATTTTTCTGAAGCTGGAAACAGGGAGAGACAGTCAGACAGACTCCCGCATGCGCCCGACCGGGATCCACCCGGCACGCCCACCAGGAGCGACGCTCTGCCCACCAGGGGGCGATGCTCTGCCCATCCTGGGCGTCGCCATGTTGTGACCAGAGCCACTCTAGCGCCTGGGGCAGAGGCCACAGAGCCATCCCCAGCGCCCGGGCCATCTTTGCTCCAATGGAGCCTTGGCTGCAGGAGGGGAAGAGAGAGACAGAGAGGAAAGCGCTGCGGAGGGGTGGAGAAGCAAATGGGCGCTTCTCCTGTGTGCCCTGCCCGGGAATCGAACCCGGGTCCTCCGCACGCTAGGCCGACGCTCTACCGCTGAGCCAACCGGCCAGGGCAAAAATAACTTTATTTTTAAAAAATCACAGTTAAATTGTTTGAAATCTTTGACATATGACCTTACTAACCCTAGGTATTACAATTTTAGTTTCAAAAATTCTTGAGCTATAATACATAGGTGGACAATGGCATCTTTATATTTTAACAAACATTTTAGGAAGTAAAAAACCTAATTTTACCTATTTTAGTACTATGATTATTTGATTATATTTTACTGAGAATCTCTTTTTAATTTCCAAAAAATACGAATCTCTCTTACCTTTCACAGGAGATATTTCTGCCTCATCAAGTGCTCTCAGCTGGATGGTGAAGCGCCGGTCCTCCAGCACCGTGTCCTGAAGTGTGTGCAACACAATGGTCTTCTGGGACTCGGTCTGCATCAAACGACAGGAAGAATAAATTCTCCACAGTGACTGACGGTACTTCTGAAAATTCTCATTAGCGGGATAATGTTTTTATCCATATGCATTTTTTAAAGAATGTCCTTTTTGTCCTCCAGAATTCTGGGTTGCTTCTAAAGAGAATTACTATATAAACATTAGTCTGATCATAACATTAAGAATGCTATTCAGATTCTTAACAGCAAAAAAGGAGGAAAATAATTGGACACAACTTCTAAATTTACTGAAAATTTTCCATTGTTGGAAGTCTAATTCCTTAAAGAGAGCTAAATAGTCAAAGAACGATGAAAACAGACAGAAGTTGCACTGGTACCGGCTATCTTTCCACGGCACACTTTCACTCTGCCCTCTACTCACTCCTGCTTCCTGGTCCTCCTTCCCCAGGTGCTGATCTAAGGAGTGCTCACTATTATTCCCTTCCTCTCTTGTCTTACACTTAGCTCAGTAATTTTTTGGAACATCTGTTAAATTTTCAATGAAGGCTGGAAGAGGAGGAATGAAGGAGAGGAAATATATTGAGGACAACTAAATTAATACTCTGAGACATAACCATGACAGGTATCGTTTTTATCTTTACCCTTTTTACCATTTTCTCTGTATGCTGATAAAACAACTCCATTATCTTATTATCACTGATTAATTTTCAGCACTTTGAATTCCACTGTTTGTTCCTTCTTATGTATATCTTAGTTCTGTAATTGTATTTATTTTGGTGAGGGAGAGAGAGAGACGGAGAGAGGGACAGATAGAGACAGACAGACAGGAAGGAAATGAGAAGCCTCAATTCTTTGTTGCAGCGCCTTAGTTGTTCATTGATTGCTTTCTCATATGTGCCTTGATTGGGGGGGTTCCAGCTGAACCAATGACCCCTTGCTCAAGCAAGAAATCCTGGGCTCAACCAATGACCTTGGGCTTTAAGCCAGCAATCTTTGCTCCACTCAAAACAGAGACTCCGTGCTCCAGCTGGTGAGTCCACACTCAAGCCAGAGACCTGTGGTTGCAAACTTGTGTCCTCTGCATCCCAGGATGACAATCAATCCACTGCGCCAACGCCTGGTCAGGCTCTGTAACTGTATTTTTTGTCTGAGATTAATATTCTGATTCAAGCTGTCCTCATTTCTATTTTATAGTATCTGTACTTTAAAAAAAAAGAACTTTGTAACAGAGTTTCTAGAAAAACGTCTACTTCCTGCCACAGGTCTTATTAAATGTACTCATGAAAAAATCTGTAATATACAGGATGCAATGAATCACTCACATCCCTTATATGTACTGCATATTTTGAATTAAAGGCTCTGATTTTATGTCTTAGCTACAAAATCATCCCTTAGAATGGAGACATGTCTATGTCAAAGCTGGTTGTACAAAAACAGTGAAACTGTTAGGCAGTTGTGCAGGAAACACACCAGGTTTGTGACCAAAAAACTAGATGGAGCAAGTCAAATCCAGAATGACCTACGCATGACCTCTCTTGATGTAGTACTCTGGAAAGGGATGGTTTTATTCCTTGGGAGAAAATATCAGACATGTGACATTTGGATGTGGATGTCATGATGAAAACCAGAAAATCTTTCTAGTCATCTGGAGAGTAGATCTAACAATGAGACTCTGGTAACTAGAAATTATTGCTTATTATCACTGAGGAAAATTTTTATAGGAATTTGAAAGTAATTTCTAAATCCTGTTCATTCCAGATGAGAAGTTTTCAGATCATGGCTAGGTCATAAAACCTAGATGTTCCTTGAGTCATTATCTATCAGAATCTGGATGAAACATCTGCAACATCTGGCTTGAAATCATTAATGTCACTGGAATAACCAACCAACAGTCAAGAATGGTGGCAGAATGTTAAGTGGCAAAAGAAGTGCCAGAAGGCACGCTGATTAATTCCTTAACCAACCACCAGGAAACTGAAATAAATACTTGTTTCTATGCTGCTTGGTGCTGGAAGCTCTAAAGAAAGGTCAGCAGACTACTAAAAATTAGACATAAACCAGGTAGCTCTGGGATTACCTGATCTTTAAATACTTGGTTGAATTCCTTCGGGAACCATCTGCGGAGCTTCTACTCCCTTATTTAACTTTTATTCCTCTTTGATTTGTGAAAATTCATCTGTTTAGACTTTCTATGTCTACTAAATATCTGCCAGAGCCAATTTCATATGGGTTTTTGCAATTATTAGCTTAGATTTGCATAAAGATGTATCTTACAATTTGCCATATTATCTCTCTTTTAGTAGTTATTTCCTTTTTTTCTATTTTTATTTTGTGAGGGTTCTAAAAACATTTTCATCAGTTCTATTTTTCTGGTTTTTAACTAATTTCCTTCTTATTTCATCTTTATTAATTTAGGAAAGATATATGCAGCCATGCTTCTAAAGCAAGGTGGAAGGTACAGCCAGCAGGCCCTCGTGAAGCTCTGTTGTGTACTGTGTACAGCGCTTGCATTTCCGCAGGTAAGGGAAAGTCCCTGAACTGTTTTGAGCAGGAGGTGGCATAACATGACATAACTCAGAGAATTATGATAACCTATCAGCAACACAAGTAATAAACAGAAAAGGGAAAAGATTTGGAATAGGATTATAAGTTAAAGACCCCACCTAATGAAAGATGACGGAGGCATGCACTGTCACAGACATGACAGAGAAGTGGAAGCAGTGAGATAGGGTATTTAAAAGGGAAAACTGGCAAGATTGAGTGATCAAATCTATGCAAGAGTAACAGAATGAGTCAGATGGGGAGAATACCCAAAGAGACAGTTTGGTTGACTTATTTTGCCATCAATCAGGAGAGAAAATGTGGATAGAAGAGTAGTTTTGATGGTGGGATGGAGGCAGTGTCTGAACTATATTTGATTCCAGACATTTAGGGGGGTGTGTGTGAGAGAGAGAGAGGGATTTTCTCCCACAGTGCAAATAATTTCAAAGAAAGTTCAGATATAGTGCATACTATCATAAAAATTCTTAAGTAAGACTATGGAAAAGAAAATGAAGAAAAAATTAGAGAAACATTACAGGAGTCCTGATGCTGACTATACCTCATCAAAATGAAGTGTCCCATTCAAAGGACTGAGATCATCTTTAGCCACCTCATCTACAGTCCACTGAAGTCGGACAGCTCCTTTTCCTCCCGGGGACCGGACAACTGTCAGTGTCACATACGAATCAGGGTCATCAGACAAAAGAGACTCATCAACCATTACCTGAAAGAAATAAAAATTCCACTAAGGTTTTAAAAAAAAGAAATAGGAAAAAGAAAAAGAAGCTTATTGCCATTTATAATGACTGCAATTTTTAAATATGGAACTCTATGTTACAATCACATGGCAGAAAAGGGCCTTCACCAAACCTCACTTCCTCTCTGTTTTAGACAGTCGGCCCCTGGAATTTCTTAGCCACTCCTGTCGTTAGGTGGGCCATGTGGCTGAAATCTGACCAAAAGTAGGCAGATAAAAGTAACATGTTACTAACAGTCTGGCCATCAACTTCTCACACAATCCTCCATATATTCTTTTTCTCCACTTGCGGGGATTCCCAGGATCCAAAAGGGGACAGTGTCACAAGATGGAAACAGTCTGGTGCACAAGACACCAGGTGAGAAGAGTTGTCTGTCTATAAGACCCCAAATAGAAACACTAATGTAAAACATTTGCAGGAAGAAGAAATAATAAAAAGAAATATTTTGTTGATGAAGATTTTGGGGTTCTTTTTATGACAGTCAGACACCCTACATAATAAAGACTTAAACTGCCCTCTAAATTATGTGCAGTTTGCCAACTTTAGTAAGTATAAATTTAAAAGAGATTTTATTATCACAACATAAAGAGAGAAGGAAATTCAGTATATTGATTTACATACACTCTTTATCTTCTATACAATAGCCTTATTAAGAGACCTGATTAAACTGAATTACATATATTGACTCTGTGAAGTAAAGTCCAAATGAGCTTATCCTATCCACCTGTCACATAAATAAAACACATAACACAATGCTTTCCATTTTCAAGATAGCTAGACACTTAACTAATGTATACTTGAATCTTGGTTTGGTTTTCCCATAAGATTTTCCATTGGTGTCAAGGGTAGAGATTTGGGGCCAACTGATATTTATTGAGTTTCTAGATATGTCAGTTCTTGCACATACTTCAACTTATTGAAGGCTCACAGAAATCTGAGGACCAGCTATGTATTCAGATATTTGGAGAAGAGGAGCCTGGAATTTAGTTGAGAGGTTTGACTCCATACCCAGTGCTATTCATACCACTCTTCAGAGGCCAGAAATATTAGATAAGTGAGAAAGAAAAATTCATGACAAAAAAACTGCACATATAAGTCCTTTTTGTTTTCATAGATAACAAACACTTTAGCTAGGGTTTTAACCAGATTTCCTTGAGCCTCTATTCCAAATTGCTTCAGTATACCTGGCACAGTGTCCTCACGAGCAGCTTAGTAATTGTGACAGGTTTATGTCAACAACCTTTTTTCAGTGTTCTCAGTGCTGAATCTAATCTGTATCATCAAATAAAGCTAACAGAATGTGCACTCTGTGCCCAATATTGTATATCTCAGATACAAGTTAAAAGATAAACTCCATGTTATCAGGAGCCTTTGGCAGTAAGAAAGATATGATAAGAGGAAAGTAGCTATAAAGGGTTGGTAACAGCTAATACTAACACCAGTGACAATAAAAACAGCAATTGACACCTACTGAGTGTATGGCCCAGCGAGAAGTGCTTCATGTATATCAACTCATTCACTTCTCACAAGAGTTATGAGGGAGAACTCAGCAGGATTTGGGCGACCCAACTCTTACTTTTAGACTCTAAGACCAATTGGAAATTTTGAGGGTACTACTGTAAGTTATAAGATCCCAGATCAAGGATGCACTAAAGATTATACACTAAAGTAGTTAAGATAAAAATGAATAAATAAAAAGTACTTATGATTAGTAGCATAACTCTTCATTTCCCCTAACAGTGAGAGAAGCATGTAAATAAGCCGTCCAGTATCTAAGTCCAAAACTATGACAAAGTTGAAAGCAAAACATTATTATTATAAAATTTCACCACCTGGAGGTTTGATTACCGAACCCTAAACCTTTTATCTAAATTTAGAAGCGAATGGAGACATTTTATAAAAATTAAATTACATATTCATATGTATTAAAATTATTTCTTTGTATATACACAATAAAAGCTTAGATAGAAATACAACAAAATGTTAGTGATGTCTATCTCAGTAATAACACTGTGGATAATGTTACTCTTTTCTTTTTACGTTTTTGTATTTTCCCAGACTTTTTATGTTGTCTGGGGAGTCAGTGCTCCTCTCTCATGGACCTGCAGCTCCTTACACTTCCTTCCTCTCACTCCTCTCCTGAGGAGGAGGGATCTCACTAGGTTACAGCAGAAGTATATACTGTATTTTTCGCTCCATAAGACGCACTTTCCCCCAAAAAGTGGAGGGGAAAATGCCCATGCATCTTATGGAGCGAAAAATACAGTATTTTATTAAATATTTTAACACACCATTTGGTTCAGAACATTTTTTTTCTTATTTTCCTCCTTAAAACCCTTATGATCTTATGGGTAGGTGCGTCTTATGGAGCAAAAAAATACGTTATGTTATGTGCCTCATATAGTTTGCATTTTCTTATGAAGGTAAAATTTCAGTGATCAAATCATTAGACAATTATTAGGGTACATTTAAAATCTGAAGCACCTGGGACACCTAGCACTGACAGGCACGGTGTAAATCCAGCACTGCATCCACAGAACAGTGATGGCAATGAGCATCAAAACAATCTTTTACTATTTATTGTGATCAATAGTGAATTACTGACTACCTATAAATGATCAAATAAAGGGAACAGTGATTTATGAAGCCAGAAAAGTTATTGTGTATCCTGGAATCATCTAAATATTTTGATTATTTCATCTTAGAATTTTCTTTGAAAGGTAAAGTCATAATTATGACATAATCATCTTGTAATAATAATTATGATCTGGTTTATAGCACTTAATTTTATATTTAAGATGTACAGATATTTTGGTAGTCACTAAACCTGGCTGCACAAATGATTGGTTAAGCATTTTTCTCTCTCAGTCTTTGAATCAATAATAATTGGGTTCCCATTTCCAGATCTTGGAAGTAGACAGCCAAAGAGAAATAAGAGAGTAGAAGAAGAAAAAAATATAGCAAAACACATGAGTGTGGATGACTCTGGAGTCTTGTTCAATATAAGTCAAGACAAAGTCCCAGAAGGCAAGGTAATATAAAGACATCCCCAACTAAGTCCATCCCGGGATGTCACACCAGGCACATGACAGAGTCTGGCCTTATGACCAGGATGGTGGGCTGGCAACAGGGGAGGCAGAGAGCAAATTTATGGACAGAGAAAGTACATCTTGTCTATTACACTCAATAAGTAGGAATCTGGGCCCCTTTGTAATTGTCTAATGTCAGAGTTCTCATTACTATCAAATTGCACAGATTGAATGATTTGCCAGTAACTTAATAGCCAACTCAAAAGACCCTTGAAAAGCGAAAGACAAGGAAGGGTTATACAGATATTTAAAAAATAAATAAAAGACATCTTTCTACTAAAAATTACATGAAAAAATAGCCTATGGGAGCCCCCCTGTCAAATATATTTAACTTACAGTCTTTTCTTCAAATCCAAATACTCCAAATGGAGAATCGTTTTGTGGGATAACAGCAGTTACAACAACATCGTCACCAAGTCTGCCACCTCCAGTCACACTGATTAAGGAAATACTGAAAGTCTCCACAAGTTCAAATTCAGCATCATCAATTATGGTAATTTCTATCATGGCAATAACCTACAAAAGAAAAGGAAAGAAAGACAAAAGGGAGAAGGAGAAGGAGGAAGGGAGGGATAGAGGGAAGGAGGATATAATATAATAGCAATTTCTGAACATATACAATTTATTTTTAAGTTGAAATTTAGAAACATAGTACAAAAGAAAAATGCAGAATTTTTTGCCTATTACATTCATAATGCTATTTTAAAGTCATATGTGGGTGTGCGTGTCTTTGTGTATTGTATTTCAAAGTCAGAAATTTAGTCTTTTATTTTCAATACAAGAAATTTTATATGTAATAAAATATAGTGCTTATAGATACTATTTAAGATGCCATGTAGCACAAACATAAATGTTTTTATACTTAGTATTAACATTACATGATATAAAATGGTACCATAGATATTTTTATTTTGTTCTACAATTAGAATAATTCATTTTGGTTCCAAATACTGTTCTTAAAAGTAGAAGAAAAAAAAGAAAGATAGAAAGAAAACCCAAATTTGTTGTTCTTAAATTAAATGTAAACAACTGCCCTGGCCAGATAGCTCAGTTTGTTAGGCATCGTCCCAAAGCACAGAGATAGCTGGTTCAATCCCCAGTCAAGGCACATATAGGAACAGATCGATGTTCCTGTCCCTGTCTCTCTCTCTCTCTCTCCCCCTCTCCCCCCACATTCCTCTTTCACTAAAATCAATCAATATTCTTTTTAATTAAATGTGGCCCTGGCTGGTTAGCTCAGTCCATTGAAAGAATTGTCCTGAAACAATAAGGTTGAAGGTTTGATCCCTGGTCAGGACACACATGTAAAACAACCAAAAAATTCATGACTGAGTGAAACAATAAATGCTTCCCTTCTCCCTCCTTTTCCCCTCCCTGCTCTCTCCCTTCCTTTCTCTCTCTAAAAAATCAATAAAAATTTAGCCCTGGGGCTCTGGCCAGTTGGCTCAGCAGTACAGCATTGGCTCCAGCGTGTGGAAGTCCCAGGTTTGATTCCTGGGCAGGGCACACAGGAGAAGCATCCATCTGCTTCTCCACCCTTCCCCCTCTCCTTCCTCTCTTTTTTTTTTTAAGATTTTATTTATTTATTATAGAGAAGGGGGGGGGAGGAGCAGGAAGCATCAACTCCCATATGTGCCTTGACCAGGCAAGCCCAGGGTTTTGAACCGGTGACCTCAGCATTTCCAGGTTGACGCTTTATCCGCTGCGCCACCACAGGTCAGGCTCTCCTTCCTCTCTATCTCTATCTTCCCCTCCAGCAGCCAAGACTCCACTGGAGCAAAGTTGACCCGGGTGCTGAGGACAGCTCCACGGCCTAGACCTCAGGTGCTAGAATGGCTCTGGTTGCAACTGAGCAATGACCCAGGTGGGAAGAGCATTGCCCCCGGTGGGCATGCCAGATGGATCTCGGTGGGGTGCATGCAGGAGTCTATCTAACTGCCTCCCAGATTCTGGCTTCGGAAAAATACAAAAAATAAATATAAAAAAAAATAAGGCCTAGCCAGATAGCTCGATTGGTTGGAGCACTGTCCCAAAGCACAGAGGTTGCTGGTTCAATTACCCAGTCAGGGCACATACAGGAACAATTCCTGTCTTTCCCTGCCTCTCACAAAACCAAACAAAATAAAAATAAAAATAAATGAAATTAATGTAAATAACTTATAATTAAATAAAAATCCAGCTTGGTGATTTCACTAGTGGTGATAAAAAAATATCCCAACTATATCTCCAAACTAAGAATATTTCTGTGTTCCAAAGGGAACTTTCAGTACTTTGACCCAGAATTTTCCTAGAAAATGAAGTTCTCTACTTGAATCAACCTAAAACCTTTAGTTTAATAACAGATAAAAGTGAGAAATTGAATATCACACTTGACAGGCAGAAACCTGAATAAAATCAAATGCTAAAATGGTAGCATATTAAAATGTCTGCACCTCAAATCTATACTGTGGAATACAGAACACCTTCCTCATAGGATCCCAAATTTAATAATAATGATTACCTTAAGAATGCTGCTAAATAATGAAACTTCAATATAATGCACAGAATAAGATACTAATAATATAACTGAAACTGGAAGACTACTTCAGTGAGAAACCACTTTATTTGTTTCTACTTTTAATGTAAAAATGTTTTTTTCCTCATTTTAGTAGAAAATGTTTTAATTTCTAAATCTGTTAAAACCCCATGATTTCAAATATTAACAGTAACAGATCTTTACGTGTAAGAAAATCTAGACCTGTATGCTTATGTTTTAGCTGCATTTACTGCCCCCCTGTGGACAACTAAGAAGCTGACATACACTCTGCAGATTAGTAGGCAATCACAGACTTGATGTAGACAGACACTGCTCCTTGAAATTACTAACACTTTCATGGTTGTTCTAATGCTTTTTCATTTATTGATTTAAAATTTTATGATATCTTATTCTTACATATTACAAAATGCCCAGTTCGTAAAGCTTATAATCCTGTGGAATATAATTGTTAAGGTTAGTAGTCACAAATCTTGAATATTGACTTTCAATTTTTTCTAGTTCTAAATATTCTGTTTTTTCTCTGTTTAGTCTTTTTTATATTTTTTTAAAAAATAGTTTTGAATATTAATAAATGCAAACTTTTAGTGCAAATCTTAAATAGATATCTGTATTAACATACATTAAGAAATAAATAAGAGAACCTAAAATTCATAGGAATAGTCTAGTTCAGTGGTCGGCAAACTCAGTCAACAGAGCCAAATATCAACAGTACAACAATTGAAATTTCTTTTGAGAGCCAAATTTTTTAACCTTAAACTATATAGGAAGGTACATTCCTTACCGAGGTAGCGCCTGCACATGGTATTTGTGGAAGAGCCACACTCAAGGGGCCAAAAAGCCGCATGTGGCTTGAGAGCCGCAGTTTGCCGACCACAGGCAGTTTTTTAAATATTTTCATAGACACCTCTAAGGCAATTATTAGCCTCTTTTATAACTTTTATAAAATAGAATCAGGTGGAAAAGTTCAGAAAAGGGTGAGATTCTTGACTATTTCTCTTCCTATGTCCATTAATTAATTATACATGAACTAACAATATTTCTGTTTGGCTTAACAGAAATTTAGAGTATGATTCATTTAGCAATCACTATTGCACAATCATTTAATGGATTCCTATAAAATATGTGAAGTACAACCAGAAATGCTAATATGTTCATCACTGTCATACTTGTTTATCTGCAAACTCCAGAATCCCATGAGATGGCTGGAAGTCTTCCAGGCCAGCACTGTCCAGTGTTGCTTTCCAATAAACATTTACTGCCCCAAAGCTTCCAGCCAGCCGGACTACAGGAACTCGAAGAACATTCAGGGGTGGAGGCATCTCATAGGCAGTAATAACTCCAACAGCATCCTTTAAGTAAAGAATAAGAAATAAAATGCAAGACAAAAGTAACTTGTATAAGGCATCACTTTCTTAATTTATTATTTGTACTTATAGTTCCTACACTTCACCCTTCAAAGTAGAAATCTATACTTGGTATGCACAATAGGTCTTCAGAACTCTTCATTTAAATGTAGTACAAATAAATTTACTTAATCCTTTGGTCCAGCTCAAAGTGAACTAAGAATTAGTCTATAAGACAAACTTTGACAGGTATTTATAAATATCCTCAAGCAAAGCCACCTGTTTTGCAGAAAATATGTGTTACTGGCCAAATCATCAGGTATGAGTTTCTATATTACTATAAATATATGAAAGTTCATCTCACTGTGGTAACATGAAACTTAAAAATTCCTCTGGGATCATCATTTTCCTCTATCATTATCTCAGCTCTCTCCATCCCAGGCCTCCGAACACTTGGCTGTCCTGCAGAGAAGTCAGAGTTCACCAGGTACACATCAGTGAGGTTGACAATAAATCCTTCCTCCAACTCAGGAGCATCATCCTGGAGGTGCGCAGGGAGGTAAGGGGAGAGAGATGGTGCTTTATTTTTAAATATATTGAATGTGCTTTGAATAGCTGGTATTTTTCAGTAACGACCTTCCATAAGAATAGGTAGCTCTATCACAATGCAAAATAAGATTTCTTTCTATATTTCAATACATTCCCACTATCAACATTAGAATCCTAGGAGATATTCAAGCTTTTTAGTGATGGCTTAATAGAGCCCTTATACTTATGAATAAGTAAAATATGTAATTTTTAGAATTCTATCCTGCAGTTTTGACCATATTGTATTTTTTTACAGTATTAGTCTCAGGTGTATAACATACTGTTGAGGGGAAGACTTTGAAAAGCATGTGATTGTTTGACCATATTGTATTGAATATGTTTAACATAAATATTACCTGCTCCTAAATTTAAGAAAAATTGGTAAATGCTATACACATTTTAAAAGAGAAAGCCCTTGACTTGCAAATCTACACATAGTCCTACATTTTAATTAAATTTTTGAAGACTGTTACTTTATTTTAGAATAGTTAATAAAGAATTTCAGAAGATAAAGTACTCCACAATGAAAGGGAAACTTTTGCCCTGCCCTGTCTTTCCCAGTGTCTTCTCCACATGCCAGTACTATCTAACATCAACAGTAGTACTATCTAACATCAACAGTAGTACTACCTAACATCAACAGTAGTACTATCTAACATCAACAGTAGTACTACCTAACATCAACAGTAGTACTATCTAACATCAACAGTATTACTAACATCAACAGTATTACTAACATCAACAGTAGTACTATCTAACATCAACAGTATTACTAACATCAACAGTAGTACTATCTAACATCAACAGTATTATTAGCAATCCTAATACTATACACTATATTTAATAATATATGATATAGTTATTATTATATATTACATACAGCATTATAACATATAAAAGCAGTATTTATTTATATAATAACACTAATACGTACTTTCAGTTTAAGTATCACCATTAGATATATACATACAAGAGAGAGTGCTAAAACTAGATCTAAATCATCTGAAGACTAATCTTGATTCAAATATTTGTATCATTAAATGAAACTATGCCCTATTAAACCAACAATAAAAATAATTATATTGATTTGGACATTTTATTTATTCACTAGCTGTACCCAGCCATGCGTTGCTGTGGCTCAGTCTGGTTCAATGGAAAAGAAAGAAGAGAGAAAGCACATGTTTCGAATATGTTTAATTTTACAATGCTTTGGGTATACAATATTTTTTTGTTCCATTGTTTGTGCAGATATAGAGATTGTCTGGTTTGCCAAGTCTAGAACACGCAACATATAACTGTCCATGTGAGAAGCACTCCATGTATAGATCTAAAGTGAACAATTCTAAAGATTGGCCCTGAGCTTTGTTGATGGTGATGGCAAACGCCAATCGAATTGGGAACTGCAATCTCTTACATTGAAATGGCATATCCGTTGGAATCATAGGAATGAGAGGAATGAGGACATCACCTTTAAAAGGTCCTGTAAAGATTCTTGCTTCTACGACATTGCTCATTAATTTTTTACAGCGCACAGACCCAAACACTTCAAGTTTTACCATGAAATCCATCAGCGATTTCAGCTTCTGTCTGAAAACATGTGCTGTGATGTCATGCCTATCCACCGGTGATTGGCCAAGAAGTAAGAGCTGTTGTATATTGTCCTAAGCTGGATTGCATGTGAATGTAATGAATAGGTCTGGATGCCTGTAGTGATGAACATATGCAATTGTATCTTGAGCATACTCACGCATACGACATGGACTGCCTGTATATGAAGATGGCAAAATCGTTAGTCTTCCAATGTTAGCTGTATTACCATCATTTACAACTGCATCTCGCAAATGAACGTATTCTTCAGAGTGAAGCTTTGTCTGAT
Source organism: Saccopteryx bilineata (assembly GCF_036850765.1). Classification (NCBI taxonomy): domain Eukaryota; kingdom Metazoa; phylum Chordata; class Mammalia; order Chiroptera; family Emballonuridae; genus Saccopteryx; species Saccopteryx bilineata. Next base: position 217,846,970 of record NC_089493.1, on the reverse strand, counting down.
TCAATCAGATGAATATTAAACGTTCTATTTAGATTTTTGCATACATATCTACGATGTATTGATGAAACAATTGACAGCATTTCAAAATGTGATTGTCTTCATTCTCTCGAATCATTAATTGGTATGAATAATACATAGTTCATTGTACTGCATTTCATATTTGTTTCTTCACCACTGACTGGATTTATCATCTTAACGTTGAAGTGATATCCATCGGCACCATCCCCAAAAATGATTAGATACTGCAGGACATTGTAGCATAGATGAGTTTCTGCAACTTTTTTCAATTGGTTGTTTCTCTGATGAAGAACAATATCTCTAGGTTGGAATTGATCTCTGACTATAACAATTGCTACTTCGTCTATAGTTGGAGCATTGAATCTTCGCACATGTTCTCCAGCAGCCATTTTGTCAGCATGAATAACAATCTTGTATCAGATGGCATCATGTCAATTGCTGTTTTGAACAAATGCACTAAATTGTTTTTTTCGTGAAGAAGCTCTTGCAGTTGGGAAACAAAGGACCTTTTTATGCCGGTAAAAATTCCACAGCATGCATTCAATTCATCATTGCCATCAGAGATGAAATACATTTGTAGGAATTTATGTTGACCATCTGGGAACGGAAGCAAGGAGCCGGCTTTATAATACATTTGTCCTTTCACTTTGAAAGTTGGAATGAATTGAGCTGTTACGATTTCTGCATCAAACGACATCATATGGAAGCATGAGTTCTATTTCTGGATGTTAGATAGGAAATGCTTTGATTCGGCGGTATATCTCGCAAGCAAAGTTTTTAATGGCTCTGGCGGTTCTCCAAGTTAAGGCAGTTTAATTTTTCCAGCAGTGCAACACATTCCTTTTGTTTCTCCATTTAATTTCAGAACCTTGCAATAAGGACACACTTCAGTCATAGTGCCAATGAGATCATGCCGACTCAAACTATAATCATCAGCTGGGTTGTACCGGAATGCAAGGTGATTGTAATCGCGTGATTGCTGAGCACAGAGTCGTGTTTGATGCTGATCTGCTGTTTCTCGTTGACGTCTTTCAGCCACTCTCAGCCTGTCACGTTCATTCTGTTGAGAACGAAGCAGATCTGAAGCTGCAGAATGTGATCGCTGTGCTCACAATTGTGCATCCTCAGTCTGGCTGCATGTAAATGGATCATAAATGGGAAACATTGAAGTGGGACTGTAAAATATTTAGTATAGTGTGTGTTGCTTTTACGTCCAACAGATAGGCGCTGTTTTTCAAAAAAAAAAGCATGTTTTTACCTGTCGCAAGTGTGACATCTATATCTGTATAATAGCCGGTATATAAAAAGGAGCGTATATTTGAATGCAAAGTTATATCAAAATTTCAAAGCAATGGGTGAAGAACTTTTGGAGATTTAAGATTTTGAACAAACAAACATTTTCATGCTTATTTATATATATTCATTAAAACAATTAACCAGCCTGACCAGGCAGTGGCGCAGTGGATAGAGCGTCAGACTGGGATGCGGAGGACCCAGGTTTGAGACCCCGAGGTCGCCAGCTTGAATGCGAGCTCACCTGGTTTGAGCAAGGCTCACCAGCTTGAGCCCAAGGTCGCTGGCTTGAGCAAGGGGTCACTCAGTCTGCTGTAGCCCCCCAGTCAAGGCACATATGAGAAATCAATCAACTAAGGAACCGCAACGAAGAATTGATGTTTCTCATCTCTCTCCTTTCCTGTCTGTTCCTATCTGTCCCTCTCTGACTCTCTCTGTCTCTCCCACAAAAAAATAAAAAACAACAAACAAACAAAAAAACATCTTTTTTAAAACAATTAACCAGCAAACAAAATAGTAGTTCCAATCGGATATATAATCATATTAATTACAGCTTCAACTTACCGGCAAAATGGCAACTTTAACATAAGTTTCTCTTATGTTTTCTTTCATTCTTATTATTGTTTCCTGTAGCACATAATCTTCATTCTCAGTAGCTTGGTTATTGATGGGCAGTAAGAAATTGGGTTCAGCTACCAAGTGAATGTCAATGTCTCCATGTAGTCCTTTCTCTCTAACAATTTGTAACTGAAGAATGGTGATGTTCTCTGTGAACAGACATGCCTCAAGTAAATAAGATTCTCTATCTACTGTCCATGCTATTCCAAGCACTTAGGGTGGAATGTTCTGCACTATTCCTTTTATTCCTTGGTAAATACTATATATATTTTATAGTTAAGGAAAGAGAGGTAAAACAAAAACAATGTATATTTCTAAAAAATATTTTGTGCTTTGCTCACTCTTGTCCCCAAAGTTGTGCTGAGAATCACTATGCACTGTCAGCACTATATACCAGTTCTAACCCCTCACCTCTGCTTTTCTAACATGTCATGCCCATGTCATGTACTTTAACAGAAATAGCCAAAGAGCTCAGGAAAGTGCATACAGCCAGACTGAGCGGAGGTACTAATTAAAAATACTAAGAAGATTATTCAAAAATTAAAAATTAAACAGCAAAGTCATCATTTAATGACTAATCATTATAAGAATTTTATTCTCATAGTGATATGCCTTTCACAAGGCTCCAAGTATATCATAGCACCTATTTTTCTTTAATTTCTTAGATTTTTAAAACTTAATCTGCTACATCAATGAAAAAAAATGCTTGTCCATCTTCCTGACTGGTCTTTGAGTTTCTAATAACCAAATACTGTGTCTTTGTTTCCAGACATATTTCTGGTACTTACTACATGCTTTAAAAATATTTGTTAAATATATAAATGAACATATCATTTTATTTTAATTCTATTGCTTTTGTTCATATATATACAGAAATATAAAGGCCCAGGTGCATAATTACTTGGCATTTTTTCCCACCAACTATTTAAATGAAAGGTTCTTGAGATGTCCATGTTCTTCTTGCAAACTTTACATAGCATATTCTAAATACATACATATCACCTGTGTGTGTGTGTGTCTGTATATATATATCCTTATATTTAAATAAGCCAAGTAACCTTTATCTACAAAAATCCACTTATCCACTGACATAAATAGTTATTTAGACAAAGATTGCAGCACTAAGCTCAAAGAAAACAGGCTGATTACTTATACTTCAGAGAAAATATTCTAAATACTGTATCAGGTTTAACAATTAACGCCTGGAATACCATATACAGTTCTCTGTGTTGCTCCTTGTTTACTGTAACTATTAAAAATTGATAGAGAAGAAATCTGAGGAAAGAGGACAGATAAAGGGTGCAAAAGAGAAAGCAAAATAAAAACTGCAATGAATTACTATAATATTAACATTTCTATTATGATATATAATGTCTCAAAAAAGTAAAGTATTTTCTCTATCATTATTACTGAATGTTTACATTATCATAAAACAATAAATATAAATAAAAAGTAATAAGGATTATGACCTATCAAACTGAAAAATATCACATGAAAATCACCTAATGAAACTTACTAGAATCTGATAAATATTTAACAGGACTTACCTTGAGGCTCTGCTGCTCTGACAAAGAGAGACTCAGCATGCCAGCCCACCAAGCCACAGGGTGAGTCACTGGGTAGAGTGGTTATCAAAGACTTGCTTCTTTTCTGATCAATAGTAGCACCTTTTGATGGGTCTTCAACCCCTTCTGTGCTAATATGGATGAGTGTTACGGTAACAATTTCTGATAATTCTGGTACATCATCAGCAAGAACAGTCAGAGTAATTGTAGACAGTGCCTGGCCTTCTGAAAATGATATCTAAAATTTTAAAGAAAGATTTTATTTATTTTTTCATTGTCACTGTGCAGTAAGAATATCAGAAAGTTAGATTTCTTTTTATATTGGCCACACTTAAGTAACAAGAGATATTTAAGCAACATAATATCTACAAATCAAATGTCTTTCATATTAAAAGTAGAAGGTTGTTAGGGAAAAAATAGTAAACTATTACAAAAACTTAAGCTAATAAAATATGTAGCCAAATGGCCATCTCTTAAAACCTACATTCTATTAAAATATTGAGCAAAAAGTCTCTCTCTGGGAATCTAAGTCCAAGATACCACATATAAAAATCTCTAACATTAAGAAGGTAGCATATAGTTTAAATAGTTTTTTCTACAAAAAATTTTGTTAGGATAGCTAGTTCCCTTGGGTAAAGTCTGATTAGATGTATCATTTAACAACGAATCAAAATAGAGGTAGAGAACAAAAAGGAAGAGATACAAATCAGAGCATCTCTCTTTTCCTTTTGTGTCTCCATTGTCTGAGGGGTCAAATCTGAATTTGCTAAATGGCATTAAGTTCTTTCCAATAGACTTCTCTCTGCTTCTTAAATGTCATTTACCATTGTTCCTATTTCATGCCTTATTCTTCAGCAATATGGCCACAAACTACAATTATTCAAACTAGTATTACAGGTTTATTTTGCTGAAATTCATCTCTCCACTTTGAGAAGTCACTTGAGGATATAAACTCAAGAGTTTCATTAATATAATCAGGAGTCAGTAAACCACTGCCCTTTGGCCTTCATTTTTTATAAATAAAGTTTTATTAGAACACAAGCTCATTCAATAACACATTGTCTGTTGCTGCAAATGTGCTATAAAAACAGAGCTGGAAAAGAGACCACATAATCCTTAAAGTTGAAAATATTCACTATCAAGCCCTTTACAGAGTTTACTGACCTTTAGATAAAATAATTCTTCCAAAATATAGTCTACACTCAAGATATTCTTATGCAGCCTGACCAGGTAGTGGCGCAGTGGGTAGAGTGTCAACCTGGGACTCTGAGGACCCAGGTTTGAAATCCCCATGTCACCAACTTGAGCGCGAGGTTGCCAGCTTGAGCGTGGGATCATAAACATGACCCCATGGTCGCTGGCTTGAGCCCAAAGGTCGCTGGCTTGAAGCCCAAGGTCACTGGCTTGAGCAAGGGGTCAGTAGCTCAGCTGAAGCCCCCCACACTCCCGTCATGGCACGTATTAGAAAGCAATCAATGAACAACTAAAGTGCAATAACTACGAGTTGATGCTTCTCATTTCTCTCCCTTACAGTTGGTCTGTCCCTCTCTCTCTGTCTCTCTCAAGCTTAAAATATATATTTATATATAATATATAAGGTCTACCAGAAAGTTCTGTCCAGTTTTGGAATAAAACAAAATACAAATTTTTCTTACTGTCAATAAACTTTATTAAATAATATAATTGCCATTCTTATTAATGATTTCTTGCCAGCGTGAGGGCAACTTGTATATTCCATTTTTGAAAAATGTTTTATCTTTTTTTTTTTTTTTTTTTTTTAATTTTTTATTTATTCATTTTAGAGAGGAGAGGGAGAGAGAGAGAGAGAGAGAGAGAGAGAGAGAGAGAAGGGGGGGGAGGAGCTGGAAGCATCAACTCCCATATGTGCCTTGACCAGGCAAGCCCAGGGTTTCGAACCAGCGACCTCAGCATTTCCAGGTCGAGGCTTTATCCACTGCGCCACCACAGGTCAGGTCAAAAAATGTTTTATCTTTTGATGCGAAAAATTGAACCAGTGCTTGTTTGATATCTTCATTTTTTAATTCTTTGCCCTTCAAAAAATTTTGTAAGGACAAAAACAAGTGATAGTCAGAGGGTGCTAAGTTTGGGGGATATGGTGGATGGGACAGACATGCTTCTGTAGCATTTCTTCCTTGTTGAAATTCGTAAAAATTACAGTGGCGTAAATGAACTTTATCAGTAGCCATGGGTACACTATCGCTTCACAGATAAGACTAACGTGAATCAACTTCGTTTTAGTTAATTTGCTACGTCAGTATGTATACATTAAGTGATAAAAATAGAGAGACACACATGCGCCAAATAAACACGTGCTTACGTGTCAAAACTTGTTGTAATAGAAATGAACGGAACTTTCCGGTAGACCTTATATAATATTATGCATTTAAATTATAATCTTTATCACTTTTATATATGTTAATTGGTGAAATACAGTATAACTCAGAACACACAGAACCTAAGAGATGCAACTTATATTTTTTGTAGCTTGCATAGTCACTGCAAGAAAGTTTACTGTATTATTTTTAAGACACTGAAGCTCTAATTACCTTTCAAAAGATATAGAAACCTGGAAATAATAGACCATAATATACAACTTTTAAGAGATGACTTCAGAGAGGCATCTGGGCAAATTACATGGATTAATCAATACAACCCAAGACAAGGAGACAGCCCATTTTCCATTTAAAAACTAAAGACTCCTTGAACCTGCTCTTTGTGAGTCTTCTATTTCTTTGGCCCATTCTGAGTACATTCTTGAACCTGTGCCCTAATTTTATACTATCTTCCAATAGTGGATAATCTGATCCTCTGCTCAGATATCTTCTTGGGGCTGATGCTCTCTTCCCCCAGCTGCTGGGGATAACAGCTTCTGCATTTCTCACTGGGAAGTGTCCTAGCTGCAGTAACAGTTTCACCTAAGGTTATGCTCCACCCAGAGGGTGACTGAAGTTCAAAGACAGCTAAAAGAGGGATGCAATATGTCAGCCCCTTACCCCTAATGGAAACAACTCTAAAGTACCAGTTCAGCTCCAGAACTTCCTCAATGACACACAATTGTCTGTGGGTCAACTTCTCCCTCTTTATAGCCTAAACTTCTTTGTAAATGTATCTTCCCAATAAACTTAACCTTCAATCTCAGAGTCTCTTTACAGGAAACTCAACCTACATCACTCAACAGCTCTAATCTACTTTTTCATATACAGCTGTCTCTCGCCATATCACGGTTCACTTTTCATGGTCTCACTGTATTGCGAATTTTTAAATTGTATATATCTAATTTTGTATCACAAATTTTTCGCTATATCGCTGGATTTTGCGGTACATAGGTATTTTTTTATATTTATTATTTTTATTATTTTTGTGGCAAAATAAGTGTCAGAATGGTTAATAACAGTGTGGGAAAGATTTGTAAGAATGTGGAGAGGGTTTATAAAACCTTAAAATATATATAAATAATAAAATAAACATAAGGTCACTACTTCGTGGATTTTCTCCTATCGCAGGAAGTTCTGGAGCCTGATCCCCACTATAGATGAGGGACGACTGTATCTGGCCAATTTACATAAACTTGTTCCCTTTCACTGCTCCCATTTCACTCATAGCTTGAAACATTTCTATACCCAGTCCGTGTTGTTTTTATTTACAAAGTAATGATTCTGTATTTGCATACATTGTAAAATGATCACCACAGTAAGTCTAGTTACGATTTGTTACCATACATAACAATTTATGATTCTTTACTTCAGTGAACTACTGCAAATTTAATGGACATTTATCCTATACAGGTGAGATCATCCCAAGGTGTATCTATAACTTGTCTGAGAAAGGAATTAGATGGATAAAATTAGTACCAGTAGTACAACTTAAAATCTTAGGAGTTCCTATGAGATATAATATCTTTCTGACAATATTAATACTTCTACTTATTTACAGATAATTTTGGCATTATAAAAAAAGAATAATAATCACAACAATAAAACTAATCTTAAATTATATCCCTCTCTGTGATAATTAGTAGAAATCCAATGTTGACATGGTAAAACTCAAACACTTCATAAAGCAGGGTTTGGTGCCATGCACCAATCGTAACCACAATTTAAAAGTGATTCTCCTATAATTTTGTAAATTACATACCACTCCTGAGGTAGGAAATATATCACTAATACTTCCATCAGCTTCCCATGCTACGGTTATATGACCATAAGTTCCTTTTAAGCGTTCAACATTCAAGGTTATTAGGCTATCTTGCTCCATTTCTTCCACTTGTTTGTATAATGAATTCTAAAAAATATACAGGAAGTCACAAAGGTTATTTGAAATTACCCAAGTAGACTTTTATTTCATGCTACGATGTGTTTGCAATCTTTACAGTAAAAACCAACATGATATATTAAGTGAAAAACACTAGTTAAAAAACCATAATAAAAAAAACCCATAATATAGGAAAACTGATTTTATTTAAAAACATGCATGCTTGAAAAAAGTAAAAAACAGTTAAAATAAATGAAAAGGTTTATTTTTTTGAATTATATTTGTTTTCCTGTTTCTACATTTTTCAAATCTTCTTCCTTGAATATATATTATTTTTATACTCAGAAAAAACACACTTTCTTGAAAGTGTTATACATAGCACATAAAAAGTTTCTAGAACAAAAAGGACACTAGAGTTAGAAGAAGGATGTCTTCTTCTATCCTCAGCTCATGAGGATGAGCTGCCCAAAATATCCCTTTCTCTTGTGTTAGAATTCCTTACTCTCCTCTCCTGTCAACTTTTAACTTCTTTCCTTTGTTCCAGACTGGTTTCTATCTCGCTGTGTGACTGTAACACTCTTTGTTGGACACTTGGAACATCTCTTGCCAATACTCAATGAATTTTCCCTCAAAATTAATATTCTAAAGAATCCCTTCTTCAAAATATTCCTGGTTTCTCTATAGGCAATAAATCAAAAATATGAAGTATAAATATTTTTTCTTAATCTTTCCAGTCAGATTTTTCTTGTCTTTTTACTATGGTAGTCTGAAAAAAGATACCCACATTAATTTCTTAAGATTCTATTTAGAATACTAATTTGAATAAATATCCTATCTTATAACAATACTTTACAGTATTTGCAGCATTTTAATGCAGTGTTAGAAAATGTTTAAAAAAAAATCTTGCTCAAGGTAATCAAATATTCCTACAGAATATGCCTTGATTTTAAAATACGCAAGTATGCATAGAATTTGGTCACAAAAGACAATGCCTTTTAAGAAAAGAAGCTCTATCTGGCTTCATGCCCTCTATTAACAATATTTGTGAAATGATTTAATACAACGTGTAAATATTCAAGAAACTCTCATTTCCTACTAACGCTCATCTTGGAACGAGGTTTGACCAAATACAAGAGACCCAGGACACTAGCTATTGATTTGAATTAAACTATATGTTTTGAATGAATGTCTCTAGAGCAATTTTGGAACAAGCTTCATGAAGAGAACTGTATTACGCTGAGATAGCTGAGAAACAGAATGTACTCTCCATCTGTAGCAGTGCTTCAGGGTGAGACGCAGCTGGGCAGCAGAGAAGCCTGTTCTGGCCGCAGGAAGCCCAGGTCTGCCCTATGTACACTTGTATGAGATCCTGAGAATGCGTGTGAGTGCTCCTTCCTCCCGCAGAACCTACTGTGTGCCAGGTACTTCTCTGGTCAGCAAAAGAGCTGTGAGCAAAGCAGTATCCTAGATCTCACTCTTCAATTCTAGTAAAAAACAACTGACAATAGGCAAATTAGGCTATTATAAGTTTCATAAGGAAGAATAAGGCACAATAAAAAAGTAGTGATTAATGGTGGGGAGTTGAATTTTTCAATCAGGGAGGACCTTTCTGGTAAGGTAACATTTCAGCAAAGACCTGAAGAAAATGAGGAAACAAGTCATTATAAAGCTCATCTTCTTTCTTTCTAAGCCCCTACTTGACCCCTTTAGCTCATGTCTTAGAGCTGTACTGTCCTTTACAATAGTAGCCACTGGCCACATGTGGTTACTGTGCACTAGAAATGTGACTAGTCTGTAAGTGTGAAATGCACTTTGAATTTGGAGATAAACTATGAAAAAAGATTTTATATATATAGTATCTTATATATATGTAATTATATATATAATATATATGTATATATATATATTGTATTTTCTGAAGTGAGAAGCAGGGAGGCAGAGAGATAGACTCCTGCATGCACCAGACCAGGATCCACCCAGCATGCCCACCAAGGGGCGATGCGATGCTTTGCCCATCTGGGGCCGTTGCTCCATGGTAACCAGAGCCATTCTAGTGCCTGAGGAGGAGACCATGGAGCCATCCTCAGCACCCAGGGCCAACTTGCTCCAATGGAGCCTTGGCTGTAGGAGGGGGAGAAAGAGATAGAAGAGAGGGATAGGAGTGGACAAGCAGATGGGTGCTTCTCCTGTGTTCCCTGACCAAGAATCGAACCCAGGACATCCACACTCCAGGCCAACACTCTACCACTGAGCCAACTGGCCAGGGCTAAGATATAAAATATTTTATCAATAATTTTATGTTCATTACATGTTGAAATAATATTTCAAATATACTTGGATAAATAAAACATAGTATTAAAACTAACAACTTCACCGGTTTATTTTTTCCTTTTTATGTGACTACTAGTGTAAAGCCAGTGGCCACGGCCACTATCACAGCCGCCTGGCCCATGCAGGTTTGCATTGGATTCGGACAGTCGGTAAAGAAACAATGGAGCCAAAAACTGGTGGGCCATCATCTTTAATCCTAGCTTGCACCCGGCAGGCAAGTAAAAACACACACTGGGCTCCAAAACCCACTCACATTCAGTGCTCACAAAGCTACTGACTTATCTGAGTTTCCTAGAATCAAAGGTTTCTAGCTCACCAGACTTATTCACCTCTGATCCCCATCTCCTTCCTCCTACCTGCACAAACTGCACAAACTGGCTTCTCACTCAACACTCCGCCATCTTGGCTGCTTCTCCTGGCCTCCTCCATGTGGCCTTTCTCTGCTCTCTGCTGTGCTTTCTCTGCTCTCTCATGCTAATCTCAGGAACCAAGAGCAAGCTCCTGTTCTGCCCCCATTTTATAGTGTAGAAATCAAAACCTTTAATCCAATATACAAAATAGGAAAGTCTCTAATACAAAGTCACTTTCTGAGGCATGATGTTAAAACCCTGAGTGAGTCCCTAATGAGCTTCCCCGGTTGGCAACACTTCTCACGTGTTATCAAAACCTAACGCAATGCTGGGCAGCTGTGCTTCTTGTGACTCCACTGAGAGAGAACTCCTGGAAACTGGCACCTAATTTCCTCCAGACTTCAGCACATGAGCCTTCTTCCTTAGCTGATTTTGTTTGGTAGCCTTTAGAGCAGGGGTCTCAAACTCGCGGCCCATGCGGCCCGCCGAACAACTTTGTGCGGCCCGCAGAATAATCCACGAAGTTCAAAATATTTTGGATAAAATTAAGTAAGCCTAGGGGCCTACTTGTATTTTTCATTTCTCTAGCATCCTAGCTAGATATTAGCTTAGTTAACAGCAGTTGTGATGCGAACACAGTTTCTGGTCATTTTGTGACACTGAATAAACTGCATGTACGATTGTGCTTGTTGTACTGATTTTTTTTTTGTTTTCAACTGCAGTGAGAAAAGTGTTGCATAACAGTTGCCTTTTGTAGACCTAGTGCAGCCCGCCCAAGGGCTGTGATCTTGCTCTGCGGCCCACAGGCTGAGTTGAGTTTGAGACCCCTGCTTTAGAGTAATAAGTCTGTCATCAGAATAATAATATACTGAGTCCTGTGAGTCCTTGCAAGTTTCTGAACCAGTGTTGCTGGCGGCACCCCTAGCCCAGTGCGCCGGCCATGCCCCTGCTGGACCTCATCTGCCCTAGCAGAGGTCAGTCACAGCCATCTCCCTGCTGCCCCAGACGGGTGGGGCCTTCCTTCAGGGCCACTCCATCTGCGCGTGCTTTCTCCCCCGTGACTGTATTTCCCCAAGATGTGTGTGTAACTCCCTTCCTCATCTCCTCCAGGCCTTTGTCTTCATTTCACTTCCTCAGAGCAGACCACCCCGATATCCCACTCTGAAGATCTACACACAACTTCCAGCCCCTTCCGCACACCCTCTCCATCTGCCTTCCCTGCCTCATGATTCTCTATGCACTCACTGCTATCCCCTATAGCTACAGATACTTGTGTCTCTGTTCGTCTTTCTCTCCTGTCCCGTCTCTAGTCTCTATAATTTAAGAACCATGAGGATAAAGATTTTTATTGTTTCCTTTTCTGACATATCTCTCACATCTGAAACAGTATTTGGCACATAGTAGGTGTCTGTTAAATATCTGCCATATGAATAAATGAATGAGCAAACACACTTGTTACCCAGTTCCGGCGAAGGAGAAACTTATTCCTTACACCAAGACCCACATAAAGAATATCACTCTCCCTAACTGCACCTGAACAAGAAAGCAGTAGCCCCTACAAGGACATCAGCTTTCAAACAACAAAATGAAAGATCAGCTTCATGTTAGCAAAGTAAAGACTAGAAAAGAATTTGAGCCATGGTGACAGTATATTCAATCAACTTCAAAGCCCACCTTCTCTGTGGACATGCCCTGTGTGTTTAAGCCAGTTTGAGTTAGGGTCTCCTTACTTGCAGAATATTTCAGAGAAAGACACAGGAATGCTGCCACTATAACTCTAATTAATAAATCAGGATCTACCTTGAAAACAGGACTCAATTATGCAATATGAGTGAATGTCCTTTTAATAATACACTGTACTTGGTAAAGGAATATGAAGTCTGGGCATAGAAGTTGACCTGGAAGATTTGCACAGCTCTCCTTCCTCAGGAGAAGGCATCTCCGTATGTACGATGCGCATATAGTTACAAACATCTCCCTCCCATCCCACAGAAAGAATAAAGCATCACAGACAGTAAAATACATGCAGGAAATGTGTTTGGAATCTGCTTCATCAGCCTTTGGGACAAAGGGCTAACAGCAAATTCAAACTTCTGGGCCAAGGCCAATGGATAATATTTTAAATTCAATCTTATAAAAAGGAGTTAATATTGCAATACATAAAAATAAAGTTTAGGACAAATTGACCCAGAGGGAACAGTGTGTAAGACTAAATTGCAAGACAGTAGAATTCAGCTTAGAATGCACAACAGGGGGTGAAGCAGGGAAAGGGAAGGAAGAGAGGCTTAAGACACTAAGAAGTATGTCTCCTTTAGTCTGATAACAACCCACACATAAAGACAGTGAATACAGCAAGCTCACTTCTAAGTGTGGGCTCTTCGGATTCATTACCTGAGCAAATCCAACAACTCCATAAGCATCATCATTAGACAGGATAGTTATTTTTACATAACCATTAATACCAATCTCTGCTCCTCCTTTGGGATTTTTAAGCTGAACTCTGAAGGATTCTTCCTCCTCTGGAATTGTATCATCAAGAATATTTACTGTGATTACAGCTTCTCTGTCACCAGGTTCAAATATCAGTTCACCTGAACTGACATAAGAAGAATGTATAAAATAAGTCAACTACAACAAGTAAGAGACATATACATAGTACATTACTCATAAAGCTTTTATAACATTGATATTTAAAGTTTGGAAAAATCACATTTAATAAATAAAATTTTAATCTGAAGCTTTCATATAATACTAATTAAATTGGTAGAATAAATACTAGCAGTATGAATAAGGACCCAACTTCTGGTTTATAAATAGCTCATCATTTAGACATTTTTCAGTCATTAAATAAAGATTTAAAAATGAGGCGCCATATAAAATTATGGTGAGCATCGTCAGCAGAAAGCGCTGAACCTACCTAGGAATAAAATCAGACTGGCTTGAAACGTAGGCCAGCTCATACATGTGTGAATGGGTGGCTCCCACTAGAGCGATTATATTCTTGCTTGAATTAAGGGACTTGACTGTAAAAGAAGCTGCATCATGAGCAGAAGGTGCTTCCAGAATAAAAGAGAACTGACTCAGCTCTGAGTTCCAGCAGTAAAGAGCAGACGCAGCTCGGCCAACAAGAAGGATGTGGACTGCAGGAAGGAAGGAAACAGCAGGAGTGAAATATAAATCATCCCCTCACATGCTCCCCACATCAACACCACAGCAAAACCTTTCCATTCTCAAGGTCCCATTTTATTTCTGAGTAACACATGATTCAATTTCTAAAATAACTGAATGTAAATAGTAATTTTTAAATGCTATGGCATGATCAAGCCAGCCTGACAACATACCCTAAATCCACTTAAAAAAGTGATCCTTGGATGGTAAAACAAATGGATTTTAGACTTGTTATTAAACAAAATATTTATTTATTGAATAGCATGCTAAGATATTTTTGAAAGTGCAAAATACCCACAATCCTAGCATTAAGTGTTTCATTTCTGTATTTTCCTTCCAATCACCATTCATATAAGTTCATAATCGGCAGAGTTATAAAAAGTCTAAATACAAAAAAATTCTTAGTTAAAAAGCTGAACACTATATTTATTGTATACATATAATGTATGTAGTTTTATATGTTGCCACACAGCATTCAAATTTATCATTTAATATATAACCTATAAGATTGATCTAAAATATATTTAATAATAGTTTTCTATATAGTTTTTCAATATTAACTCTTTTTTTTTTTTTTAATTTTTCTGAAGTGAGAGGAGGGGAGGCAGAGAGACAGACTCCCGCATGCACCTGACTGGATCCACCCGGCATGCCAAACAGGGGGCGATGCTCTGCCCATCTGGGGCATTGCTCCATTGCAACTGGAGTCATTCTACTGCCTGAGGCAGAGGCCATGGAGCCATCCTCAGTGCCCCGGCCAACTTCACTCCAATGGAGCCTTGGCTGTGGGAGGGAAAGAGAGAGATAGAGAAAAAGGAGAGGGGGAAGGGCGAAGAAGCAGATGGGCGCTTCTCCTGTGTGCCCTGGCCGGGAATCGAACCCAACACTTCCAAACACCGGGCCAGTGCTCTACCACTGAGCCAACCGGCCAGGGCAATTTATTCTTTAATTATTTTCACTTCATAAATTCTCAAAGGTGGTTAACTAAGTCAAGAATATGTTCTGCCTATGCTTTTGTGGAAATGTAATTAGAAAACCACACTCTTCATAATTCAAAGCAATTGTACATATTTGTATTTATAGAAGTTAGGAGGAGAAGGGGACTTACTACAATGTATGCAACACTAAAAAATGTTCACACTTAAAACTGGGAAGTAAGAAACCACAGAGAAATATTAATAAATTCCAGTACTTGTTGAAATACACAGGACATAAAGATATCAGATAAGATTGAATGGTTATTAAAATAGCACATAAAACTAGGAATCATGAGTCTCTTTCAAAATTTTGAATAATAGGATAAAATGGAAAATATCATATTCTTACTCTTAAATACCAAGAACTGATAATATTTATTTATAGGAATTAGTGTAACTACTATTGCAATTTAGTAAATGTTGCATAAAAGGCGGTTACTAAAAAATTTTGTATTTTCAAATGATCATATATTTTTCAAAAAGCTCTGTAAAACTGGAGACATTCAGTACAGAGCAAACTCGTCACGGAGATCTCAGCATCTCTCAAGGTTAATTGATTCCATAGTCGCAGGCAAAATCAGACACTAACGTATGCTGAACATCAATGATTATAATTAACCCTGAGATACTTGTAAGGTATTTTTCCCCCCCGCTGAGAAGGAAGGAAGAGGCCAGAGCCACAAAGTGTGGAATAGCAAATGGCTTTATTGAGTACAGAGCGCGCATCCCGCCCGGCAAGGTTCCCTGGTCCTGAAGAAAGAAAGATGGAGGCCAGGGAAGTTGCACGGATTAAACCGCGTGGGAGATATTTAAAGGGTCCATCTAGGGAAGTGGAGCTAACATGACGTGGTGAAATCCCACTGGCTGGCAGATGATCTCTTTTTTCCAGACGGTTCCTGTGAAGCCTCCTTTTGGCGAGCTTGGTTGTGGGCGGTCCTAGCCAAAGTTCAGGGCCTGGGTTCCCCACGTGACCATTCCCCATTATCCACCAACCTTATAATACTCTCTGTTTACTTCCTTGCAATCTACCAGTCTCTAATCTTTCTCGCATGGCAAACTTCCCTTTTTCACACACACACTCACTCATACTCACACACACAAGTGTGTTTCTCTCCCTGTCCCTATTTCTCCATCTCCTCATTAACCTCAAATAAAAGGCACCCCAATACTTTTAGGGTGAAGGTAAAAATCCTTTAAGTCCATCTCTGGCCTATCTAATTACATCTTCGATTTACCCTGCACCACTCTCCCCGCACCGCCCCCTTGCCTTCTCCCTGGTCCTTGAAAAGCTCATGCTAACGGCTACAGTCCGACTCTGGATATGCTGTTCCCTCAATCCAAAGCCTGCCCGTGTTCAGCTCTGCCTCATTAACACCTACTCACCTACATTTCACAATTAAAAGTTTCTCAAGAAAGGAAGTTTTCTGGGCGTCCCTTAGACCAGGTCAAGCCCTCTCTGCTTTGTGTTATGGGAGTACTCTACTCTTTCGTAGCAGTTAATTTCTGTGATTTTACTTAATGTCTCTCTTCCCTATTACATGTTGAACTTCTTCAGGGCAAAGATGATATCTGATTTTGCTTACCCATGTTTCCTTGGGGTCTACCATTGTGCTTGGCATCTAAGTGGCACTAAAAATATATATTAAATAATAAAAGGAGAGAAGTGGGAAGGGGGAGATACATTTACATGTCCTTGCAGCCTTTGTCATATTCATTCTTTTTCTTCCATTTAAAGAATTCAGCCACCATCCAATAATCTCTGTCAAGTCATTAACAAGAATTAATATGTAATCCTCATAGTCATGGCTCCAATCTAATGCTTTTAATAAAATATTTGACACATTCAAAATAAGAAAATCCTTGAATATTATTTAATGCATAATTTCAGCTTTCAAGGGATCTATAATAAGCCATTTTAAATAATTACCTGTAATCTTTTCATACTTCTAGAATCTCAAGTCACAGAAACAAAAGAAATAAAGAGACCTCACAATGGGTCCCTTAATAAGCCTCTGGCAGATTTTTTCACAAATTATTTTAGAAAGTGTACCTATTCTGTTTTTTTAAAGTCTTTAAAAAGAATTCTATTATTTCAATTAATGGCCCATTCAGGTAGAACTCCTCATCCTTAAAAAACATTCATTAGGCAACTATTTTGAATTATAATAAGTGACTCAAGTAGATTATGTTAGTCCATTTGAAAACTTGAAGTTTGCCTGACCTGCGATGGCGCAGTGGATAAAGCCTCAGCCTGGAACACTGAGGTCACTGGTTTGCAACCCCTGGCTTGCCTGGTCAAGGCACAGGTGGGAGTTGATGCTTCCTGCTCCTCCCCCCTTCTCTCTCTCTCTCTTTCTGTCCTCTCTCTCTCTCTCTCCCTCTCTAAAATGAATAAATAAAAATAAATAAATAAACTTTAAAAAACTTCTTTAAGAGAAGTAAAAATGACAAAGGTACACCATTAAAGTACAAGTAGACAAAAACAACACAAACACAAAGCGGCAGCATTTATTCCGTGAATCAGTTGTTGAGAGAATGATGAGCACATCACTCAAGTTTTTTCTCACAGCAGAACACAAAGGTGAGGCCTGTCAGAGGCCGACAATGCAAAGAGAAGCTATTTAAGGAGAGGATGAGCAGCACAGAGAGAGACACTCCAACAGCACTGTGAACCTGGTACGCAGGCCAGAAGGCACAGTAACCGTCCACATGGGAGGTGGCTGGGGTATGGGAGAGCCTGGGCACCAGGGCCGAGAGGGGAAGAGGACACATGAAAACGAGGTAAAATGAGACAAACTATAAAAAGGTACTAAAGGGTAAAGGGCATCAAACATATGGTGATAGGAAGAGATTTGACTTGGGGAGGTGAACACACAATGCAATATACAATGTATCATAGAATTATACACTTGAAACCAGTATAATTTTATTAATCAATGCCACCCCAATAAATTTATCATAAAAAATGAGAGGTAAATAACCTGATTCCTGGTTAACAGTGAGGTGGCACTGCCCAAAGGTTACCATGCCTGACATGGCAATAGTCAGGCATCTAACAAAACCCGCAAGAATACACTTGTATTTGTGCTAAATCCTCTACTCTTTTCAACATCATTTAACTTTTGGGAGTTCAAGTACCCCAAAATCTAAACCTCTAATTGATTTCCTCCTGATTTCAGTTCCACACCTCCAATCACCCACACAGGCTCTCTACCAACTCCAGCTGAGCAGTTATAAACTTCTGCATCCAGCATGTTCTATGCACCAAAGATAGGCAGAGTTGTGCAACGTGACTTTGATCATCACTTGTCTTTAAAACACCTGCAAGGATTTTTCTACCTCTGTAAACTCGGAATATTGTCTGGGGACACTTAAAAGTCCTTGAGGCCCTTAAAGACAGCCTGTGAGAGATGGCCTGTGTGTTCATAATAATGCTCAGGTGTTATTTGTCTACTTCACTCTCACTCTTTTAGGAGTGCACAGTGGGATTTTGCAAAGGCCACATGATTGATATTATTGCAACAGGTTAAAAATACTAATGCAGACACAAACATCCAGATATCATCTATTAAACCAGACATAAGATTTGCAAAAACAAAAAAGAATTACCACTCTTCTTACAGGCATTTTTGTTTTGGAAAATATAGTTTTTATAAAAATAAAACATGTTATTTATGTTCACATGTAATAAGTTTATTGCTGTTATTCTTAAAAGAATAAATATCTTTGAATTTCTCTATTTAATTTCTAATATACTGAATATTAGTAGATACACACACAAACAAAAACTCTGAGGTCTCAAATTTTATGGGGGTAAAAAGTTCCTAAGACCAAAATGTCTGGGAAGTAGACCATCTGGAGCACGGGCCAAGCCCCGCCGACACTCCGGGTCTGCTTTGTGGACAGGCTCTCGAGCGTCTCCAGCCTAACCACCACATTCTGACTCGAACCCTTGTCCCACCACACTAGTCTGCCTGCTGTGCCCTCAATACCACAGACACTCTGGCCTTCACTTCTGCTCATACCTTTTCCCCCGCCCACCATATTTCCTGTCGAGCTACCCAGGGGATTGTTCAAGATCTCCTCCAGGATGCCTGAATCGCTCCAGTTCTTCTACTCAAACAGCAAATGGGATCAGGACTCTACCTTGAATTTTTATCTTAATATTTTTCTTGCTTTTCCAACTAGACATTAAACCTATGAAGGTGAGAAATTCTTCATAACTTTAAACAATGACTTACATGTAATATCTAATTAATAAATGTGCAGTTTAATTCATAAAGAATTTCTACATCTCAGTTTAAAAGTGGAACTTTGAGTATCCATATTTGCCTGCTGAGCCATTCAGCTTAGGCCCCCAATTCCTCTGGGACCCTTGACAAGAGACATGCTGACTCTGAGTGTGCCCTCTCACTGTTCACCTGCTGTGGGAGGCAGCACCACTAGTCACCATGCCAGTGCCCTGGGCTTCTTTGCCTTACTGTCACTGGCACAGCCTTGTGGCTCCTTGACAACCCTAAAATAATTCTAAAGCCTCCAGACAGCATTAACCACTTGGACTCTCAAGAATTCATCAGAAACTAATGAGATTAAAAAAACTGCTTATACCTGAACAGGCGGTGGCACAGTGGATAGAGCGTCAGTCTGGGACGTTGGAGGACCCAGGTTTGAAACCCTGAGGTTGCCAGCTTGTGTGTAGGCTCATCCGGGTTGAGCACAGGCTCTCCAGCTTGAGCGAGGGGTCACTGGCTCGCTCGCTTGAGCGAGCATGGATCATGGACATGATCCCATGGTCACTAGCTTAATCCCAAAGGTCTCTGGCTTGAGCCCAAAGGTCGCTGGCTTGAAGCCCAAGGTCACTGGCTTGAGCCCAACGTCACTGGCTTGAGTCCAAGTTCATTGGCTTGAGTAAGGGGTCATTGACTCAGCTGGAGCCCTCTACACCCCATCAAGGTACATATGAGAAAGCAATCAGAGAACAACTAAGGAGCTGCAATGAAGAAATGATGTTTCTCATCTCTCTCCCTTCCTGTCTCTCTGTCCCTCTCTCTGTGTCAAAAAACAAAAACAAAACAAAACAAAACAAAAAAACCACATATTTCTGATGGGTAGCAGATAGCACAGAAACCCAAAAACTGATTTCGGATGATTGAAGACAGTTGGGAGAGTGAAGAAGGATGGCACAATTCTCACAACCATTTTTTACTTTATAAAAATTCTTCAGTGCACATACTTCCTGTCCCCTTATAAATACTTCTATAGTTAAAAATATGTATGTCAAGTCATTCTTCATCCTTCCCTGTAGTAATGTATGGTCTTCCCTTATGCTTCACTAGCATTTCCCCCATGTTTAGTAATTCTCATTCTTCTTATGCATAATCCCCATTTTAACAGCATCAGTCCTTCGGAGCTCTACGATTACTGGAAATACTATTGTCAAGATCTTGATTTTATATATTTATTAAAATAACCAGTGTCTAGCACTGTGATTAGAATCCTTCTAGCTTTCCACACTGCTCTCAGCACTCGCTGGCAGTTGAAGAGCCCTTACCTATGCCTGAGGCTGGTGTGAAGGGGTGGATCTTATCCACAGGAGTAAAATCCAGGGACTGAAAATGTCTAAAAGAAGATTGTCCTGGCTCCCAGATGAAAATATCAATTGAATTTTGATCTCCTACAACAATAAAATAAAAGTCAAATCTGAAGGCAAAAGTTACAGAAAAAAAAATGACAATTACACAGTAAAAGTATAATAAAAACATTAAATTTACTTAAAAGAACAAATGTAACAGGTCGGACATTCCTAAGAATTCACTCAATTAAACAGAAATACAACTTAGTAGGAAATATATCAAGCCTCTCTGCATCTACCACACGAAGTATACACAAAGCCACTAATCAGGACTGATATCCGAAAAAAGCAGCAAAGGTTTTATTTTTTAAGAATGTTGGAATTTTATTTATGAATGTTACACTAAGCAGAAAAAAAGTATATTCATATTCAAGGAACATTTAATGTCTATTGCAAGTTGATAACTACTATTTATTACTACTATAAATTATCCATGACACCCACATACAGTCATATAAAAGATGGGTATATGGTCTTCATAGAGCTTTTTATCTTTCTACTTTACTCACCCATCCCAAATTTGACTTTTGTATCTTTAAAGTAGTGGTTCAGAACACCTGAAGATTATGGACATAACACTTACTTTTTTCCCCAAAATCAATTTGTAGCTGACAGCCAATAATTATACATCAAGAAACACTCTGAATTAGCTAAAATTTATTTTAAGAGCATTTTCATATGAACATACAGGCGAATGCTAGGTTATTTTGAAAATAATTATGCATACATTGCAAACACTTTATCTTCTTACCTAGAAAGATTCTTCTGGCAAAAATTAAGTAAATATCATCGCCTGAAGTCAAGGCCTCAACTTGTGATGTTCCACTGATCAGTACTTCTTGAAAGTGAATGAACTCATTGCCAGACCATCTGAGCAGAAGGGAATTGAGCCTGGGCTGAGCCTGGGAAATGGCTAAGAACACAGAGCCTCCTCTGGAGAACAAGGCCATGGCCAGCACACCTTGGACAGGGAGTGTCTGATGCACAACAAAGCTTCCTCTATTCCATCTGTAGACCTATAGGGAGTGTTCAAACACAAAATCTTTCAGAAGTAAGAATTTAGCCTTTGTGAGAATTTAACCAATATCATATGTTTATTCTCCTCGACCTAAATGTGAAAATAGCAAAACTAAAGCTCCCTCCCTCTTTTTATCTGTGTGTGTGTGTGTGTGTGTGTGTGTGTGAGAGAGAGAGAGAGAGAGAGAGAGAGAGAGAGAGAGAGAGAGAGAGAAAGGACATACATATAGAATAAGTTTTTAAAAAGTTATTTGAAAATAAATCAGTTTCAAATAGACATCTGGGCAGAGGTCGGTGATCGCAAGAGAAGAGGGAAGCCTTCTTTAGAAAGAGGAGATAATTAATTTAAATATAAAAAAATGTAGAACTCGATAGGAAACCTTTTGATGCTGCAATATTATTCATTGCCCTCTGCTAAAGCAATAGACTATAAAAAGAAACACCTAAACTTTTTAGTCCTGAAGGTGGCAATGCATACAAGGTTTCAGGGTGAGTGTTCATACATTTAAAATTAAAGGAAAATCCCAAATCTACCTGGTTTCTGATATAGGCAGTCCTGAGTCACAAATGAGATAGGTCCTGTAGGTTTAAAAATGTTTAAGTATTTATATGCAGAGAAAGGTAAAAATAAATACTATGTGAAAACAAACATCTAAGTTGTATTTAATAGATAAATGTACCTGTTTCAACCTTCATAAATTCAACTTAAGAACAAACCTCCAGAACCTATCTGTTTGTAACCCAAGGACTGCCTGTATAACCCGGTCAATTTCAGAAAGAATTATATTTATTCAGTCAATAACTAGGAACCTTATATGAGCCAGGCATTATGCTAGGAGTTATGACTAAAGTAATTTCTCCCTTTATGGATATTAAATATTAGTAAAAGGCAAACAAACATCAATAATTAAAAGTAAAATTATAAAATGGATAAAAGTGCTAATGATAACAATTGGAATGATGTAATAGAGAATCATGGGTATACTGGGGAAATAAAAGTAGAGAGAATGACAAAATTTCCAAGGCAGAAGGTCTGTCATTATTTGAATAAAGACTGTCCGACTGGAAGGAAGCTGAAAGTACCGGGGGAATAAAGACCAGTAAGACTAGAGAGGTACAATCATGAGGTATCTTCTGCCAGAGTGACAATATAATTTATCACAGGGATCCTTGAGAGAGCGAAAGGGACAATATTAATCATATATCGGGACAACAGGCATTATCCAATACTGTGTGCGGGACAAATAAGAAGATATGGTTACTTATAGTCCTACTAAATAACTTAGATTTCTACTAAGTATAATTGGAAATTAGTGACTTTTAAAATAAGGAGTAACACAGTATTAATTTTTTAAAGTATTACTCCAGCCACTTAAGCAATAGATCTGAGGAGGTGAGGTAAGTTCTGGAAGCAGCTAGAGGCTACCCTAACAGTGTGGGTGAGCAATGATGGGACCTTGATGAGGGAGGGAGGGAGGGAAGGAGGGAGGGAGGAAGGGAGGGAGGGGAGGGGAGATGGGGAAAAAACATCTGTACCCAATCACTGGAAGATATAATAAAAAATCACTTAATAATAAATTAGATGTAAATGAAGAAAAAGGAGTAATCAAGAAAAATATATCCCAGTGCAATGGCATTTATGAGGTTGCTATGAAAGCAAGCACTGAACGAGTTTCATAGAGAAAATCCAAAGTTTAGTGGGGATATGTTAAATCTTTAATACCTAAAATACATCAAGTGGAGATGCCAACAGGCAGTTAGATATATAAAGCAGTAAGTCTGAATACAGAGAAATGGCTACCAATAAAATTGGAAGACATTAGCCAATAGCTGACATTTACAGTCACAGGATTGATAAAATCACCCAGAGTGAATGAAGAAAAAATTTTAAAAATTTTGAACTAAAACTGAGCCTGAAAAACTCCAAGTTCAGAAAAGGCAGAGAGAACTGGTAATGGACAGAGAAAGAAAGGGAATGTCTTTGTGGTATCTTTATCTCTTTTAGAAATTAAGAGAAGCGATGGTTCAAATCTGGGGAAGCTGATTGTCACAGGCAATGGGTAGTACTGTAAGAAAACAACTGAAAAACATCCACTGATTCTGCAACTCTCATGGTCATCAGTGACCATGAGGAAGTAAAAACAACGCAAGGAGACAATTCTTTCAAACGAAACAGAATGTAAAAAGGTTCAGTAGCGGAACCTCCTTGTAAACTCAGAGTTCCAGGATTTATGCTGATTGTAATAACCCTATATATTCAGAGAGATGCTGGTGATGCCGACATAAAGGTAATACAAAACCTTCTGTAAGCAGAGGTTAGCTATGCGAGGAGACTGGCAGAATAGGACTGGGTTTCAAGAGGATTTCTGAATTTGGTGTTGGGAGATCAGTAACCTCCTCTCTGGGAACTTTTTTTTTTTAAAGATTTTATTTATTCAATTTTCAGAGAGGAGAGAGAGAGAGAGAGAGGGAGGGGCAGGAAGCATCAACTCCCATATGTGCCTTGACCAGGCACATCGAATAGGTGATCTCAGGGTATCGAATAGGTGACCTCAGCGTTCCAGGTCGATGGTAACTTTTTTTTTTTTCCTAAAGAGAGCAGTGGGGAAACAGACTCCCGCATGCACCCAACCGGGATCCACCCAGCACGTCCACTAGGGGGCGATGCTCTGCCCATCTGGGGCGTTGCTCTGTCGCAACCAGAGCCATTCTAGCAAGGCCACAGAGCCATCCTCAGCGCCCCACCCAACTTTGTTCCAGTGGAGCCTTGGCTGTGGGAGACGAAGAGAGAGAGAGAGAGGAAGGAGAGGGGGAAGGGTGGAGAAGCAGATAGGTGCTTATTCTGTGTGCCCTGGCCAGGAATCAAACCCAGGACTTCCACATGCTGGGCCAACGCTCTACCACTAAGTCAACCGGCCAGGGCTTCTGGGTAACTTTTATTTCAACAATACCATGAGCTGAAAGTGAGAACATGAAAGGCAGGTATGGGAGTTTGGGGAGGAACAAAAATGATCAAATAGTACCTTTAGTGTGCATTATGAGATGTAATTTACTAGAGAGTAAAGGAATTCGGGAGGTGCTGCTGAGTGCCCACTTGGAAATGTCAGTCATGAATTTTTAGTGACACAATCTATTTGTGTGATTTTTCTCTATAACATATCACAAATTAATTAAATTTTACTTATATGTTAAGACTTTTTGTTACACATGCTATGGCTCTTAAAGATAGTATAATATTCACAACTATTGTTTAAAAATTAACTGTAACTAATCAAGATCTATATTCTACTTTACTACTTTAGTCCAAATCATGGTGCTATTGTATTTTATGTTAAACCTACAGACTATTTTTTTTTCCAGAGACAGAGAGAGTGTCAGAAAGAGGGATAGACAGGGACAGACAGACAGGAACGAAGAGATGAGAAGCATCAGTCATTAGTTTTTCGCTGAAGACACCTTAGTTATTCATTGATTGCTTTCTCATATGTGCCTTGACCGCGGGCCTTCAGTAGACTGAGTAACCCCTTGCTCGAGCTAGAGACCTTGGGTCCAAGCTCGTGAGCTTTTGCTCAAACCAGATGAGCCCACGCTCAAGCCTGCGACCTCAGGGTCTCAAACTTGGTTCCTCCACATCCCAGTCCGACGCTCAAACCACTGCGCTACCACCTGGTCAGGCCAGATTATATCTTTAATGAGCTTTAATTATAGTATTAAAAATATTTTATTTTAAAAGAATCAAACCTGTGTGAATTCAGAATCATTTCGTTGACTTGCAACAATTAAGTAATCTTGACTGTTGGAAGTAAAATATCTTACTTGAGAACTCTCCAAAATAATTATTGTTTGTACCTGCAAGAAAGACAGAAGAGTAGGAATAAAACTTTAAAGTAGAATATAACCAAAAAGGATTGAATACTGTAACAGGATGAGTTAGTATTTGAAGTTCAAATTGAAAAGTCATTCTGATCCCTTGATATGCCAATCTAGGGATCATTTCAAGAAAGACAAAAACATCCCTGGATTAGGAAACCTTGTTCAAATATGTATCAACTTGCAAAAAGCCCTTTTTCACTTGATCATAGGACATACATTATCTTTTATTTAGATCAAGCTTACAAATCTAATTTATCTTTTAAATAAAGCAATCTACAAAAAAGAGTAGTTTTTGTTTTTTCTTTTACCAGGAATAATTTGTGTCCAGATGTGAATGTATACACATTGTTAACTGAAGGTTTTTCTTCATTTCTTTCTTCATGAGTAATCACAAAGTAGGGAGATAGACCAATATGAAAGGTCTCACACATTTTAGGATTTTCTACATTTAAATCCTAGGAAATAAGAAAGAACAACAGTAATTCACAAGGCATTTAACATTACCTATACATCATATTTTATATACTGTAAAATTAAGCAATGCATACCTGAAATGGCATAAAAACCCCTTGCCATCTGTAAACAGTAGACAACCCTTTTCTTAACATTACACCATATATTGAATCTTCCAAAGTAAAAAAACACCAGCCAGAAGTCGATGCATCAGAAAAACTTTGAAATATGGAAAACACAGTATCCGTTCCCCCTGAAAAACACAAATCATGTATATATATATATGATTTTTAGTATATAATGTCTTCCGAGCTTTATCTATCCTAAGTTTATTATTCTAAGTTTATCATTCTTTATATGACACTGGGAATATCTTCAAAGTGCCAATGGTATCATACAACCTTATGCTATGTAAGCACAGTAACCTTCCCCAATGCCTAAACCACTCAAAGCTTTCATTAACCCTCAAATTAAGACAGATGTCCATAACTTGTTCTTAACTTTCTGAATGACCCAGTCTTGAAACTCAGAACTCCCCTTATTTCTAAACCCAATATCTAAAGTTTACTTCTGCTTCATTCACTTCACACTTTTTCTTCCACTTTCCTTTAACCCAGGTCTTTGTATAATCAATCCCTACTCAGCATTTTGATTTAGTTCAAACTTTGATACACCTGAGAAGCATTCCCTAATGTTCTCACAACACTAAGAACTTCCCCCTTAAAACATTTATTATATCCTGTCAAGGCAGTGGAGCAGTGAATAGAGTATTATCCTGGGATGCTGAGGACCCAGATTCAAAACCCTGAGGTCGCCAGCTTGATCACAGGCTCATTCGGCTTGAGCGAGGCTCACCAGCTTGAGCACAAGGTTTCTGGCTTCAGTGTGGGATCATAGATATGACCCAAGGGTCACTGGCTTGAAGCCCAAGGTCACTGGCTTTGCTGGTGCCCCCCAGTCAAGGCTAAGGTGCCACAATGAAGGATTAATGCTACTTATCTCTCTCCCTTCCTATCTGTCTATTTCTCTCTCTCTTTCAATCATGCTTTAAAAAAATTATTATAGTTTAAACCACACACTGGCTTTTACTTGTTTTATTTCTGACATCCCTTAAATTCTAAGCTCTGTAAATTTAGTCCCATGCTTGGTACATAATAAGCACTCAATAAATATTTGTGGATACAAAAAAAGAATTAGGTATCTGTTCTCTATTTTCTGAAGATCCATAATATACAATTCATGAGGGAATAAGTAAATCTTATACATGCGATATTTCTTGGCTATAGAATTTTGTTCTCATAAGAAAAACGTACTCATGCCAAAGGCTGTTTCAGATATTGTCTCCCACGCCACACTCACAGCTGAATCAATGCCATTAGCACGTGACACGTTTAAATACACAGTTCTGTTAGCTTCTTCAATGTTTACAGAGGTGTCACTAAAGAAAACAAATGGATTACGGAAAGCAGAAAAAAAGCATTTCTACATATTAAAATATTTATCACACTGCTAGAATATATTTAACACACTTTTAAATTTACACTAGCCAAGGTGAGACTCATCCACAAATTTGATACTGTAGGAAGACTAGACTCTAGACCTCAAAAATACTCATTTGCAAAGTTATTTTAAAAAGCACAAATGTAACACTCTGATATTAGGATCCTAACAAAATACTGATAGTAACTGTATGCTGCATATTCTATTTTTTTTTTTTTTGTATTTTTTGTATTTTTCTGAAGCTGGAAACGGGGAGAGACAGTCAGACAGACTCCCGCATGCGCCCGACCAGGATCCACCCGGCACACCCACCAGGGGTGATGCTCTGCCCACCAGGGGGCGATGCTCTGCCCCTCCGGGGCATCGCTCTGCCACGACCAGAGCCACTCTAGCGCCTGGGGCAGAGGCCAAGGAGCCATCCCCAGCGCCCGGGCCATCTTTGCTCCAATGGAGCCTTGGCTGCGAGAGGGGAAGAGAGAGACAGAGAGGAAGGAGGGGGGTGGGGTGGAGAAGCAAATGGGCGCTTCTCCTATGTGCCCTGGCCGGGAATCGAACCCGGGTCCCCCACACTCCAGGCCGATGCTCTACCGCTGAGCCAACCAGCCAGGGCTGCATATTCTAAAAACTAGACACAACGCTGTCATTTCTCATATAAACCAAAACTGTTACAGAAAAAAAAGAAGTCAGGAATTCTTAGTATATTAGTGAAATTTGATCGATTGAAATATTTTTAAGATATAAAAAAAATAAATTATCTTCAGCCTCCAAAGGGAATTTTAAACTATAATCATGTTACTATCTATTTGAGAAATCATTTATTTAGTCTAAGTGCCAAATATAATTTATATTATTCCTCAGTTTTTATTTAATTTTATCTTATCTATTACATGCTACTCAGCAGTAAATAAAATAAAATAGTGTAAGTCATTACCTGAAAGTGTAAACTGTGAGAAAATAAGAATCCACTAACATCAATCACTAGGCAGGACATGACTAGGTTACTGCTGTTCCCTGTTTTGAGAGGACTTCGGCCTGTCCGAATCTACCTGCTAGAGCTCATCTTAAAAGTCCTCTTAAAGAAAGCCAAAGATCAAATTCCTTCTGCATTTTATGTAAAAAAGTATTTCCTACTTAGCTTCAGAAGTGAACATTTCCTTATGAATAAATTATACCTATTTGCAACTGCAGAGATACTGAATAGCCCCAGAGGGGCCTGGTTTTGCAAAACTGTTACCAGGGTTTGAAAACGTGCCCCTAGTCTAGCACCTCCAGTCGGATTAAACAATGTACAAACAAAATGCTCATCCAGTTCCGGTTCCGTGTCTAATATGGCAGAGATGCGTAGAGCCTGAAAACAAAATCAAAAGATAGTTACTAAAACATAATATTTCTACAACAGACAGAGAAAACAGCTAAACATTTTAACAATAAATGTTTTAGAAGACAGCACTTTTTCTTTAATTTTAACACTGATCCCCATTATATGATAGTGACAACTCCTTCTAGTCACTACCTTCAAGATTTTCAGCATTGTAATATAATGAAATATCAAATACTAAATGTTTATGATATTTAGAAATAACATTAAGATTAAAAATTTAATATATAGTATTCATTTTTGTTACCTCTTTATCCTGATCTAGCTACACAACTATATTAGTCTCATTTTACTCTAGGATTCACTGCTAAAAAAAATGGTTATAACCACTGTAGGCCCAAATTAGAAAAAAAACAAATGTTCATCAACAGGAGAATGGATAAACCAATATTAGTCTATTCCATGAAATGCTAGTCAGCAATAAAAAACAACCAACTACTGATGTATACAACTGTACAGATCTCTGAATTATGTTTCACAACAGCAGCAAGACACAAAAAATATATACTCTATGATTCTACATCTTTATATGAAGCTCAAGAACCAGTAAAATGAGTCTTTAGTGATAGAGATTAGAGAGTAGTTTCCTCTGGAGAGAGCAAGAAACTTTTCATTGATCGTAATATTCAATATCTTAATTTGAGTAAAGGTTACATGGGTGTATACATATTTTTAAAATTATTGAGCGATACTTTTAAGATTTGTGTATTTTACTGTTTACATCACAAAAGAAAAAACAGTGGGCAAAAAGTCATTATATGTGTGAAAAAAATTTATTCCAATTTCTCTAACATTTAATTTGCCTAATGAACAGAAAGCTCTTTAAACACACTATGAAAAAGGAATTCTTTAAAAAAACAAAATAAAGCTATTTTTAAATTTTAATTTGAAACTTTTTAAAAGCATGTGAATATAATAGAAAATAAACTACTTCAAGTTTAAATTCTTTAATATCTATATCAAGATGTGTCTTTGAAAAACATTTCTGAATTTCCAAGAATGTGGAAAAATTAATATGCAAATCAATATTCATTAAAAGAGTGTGTTCCAGTTTATACACTGATCATAAATAAAATTATTTAATTATTGGACTGTTTTTAAATGAAATTGTTTTAAGTACTTTATTTTAGAATTATTATACTTTATTATATAGTTGGCTTATAAAATGTGTTAAACTAATACAATTAACTACAGTATTTTAAGCTTAAATTGTTTTTAAAATAAAGTTTAGCAACATAAACAAAATTGTTAATATAAGGAAAAGAGGATTCTGAAGATAAACTTCTGCTAGTATAGATCACATTTATAATTAATCCAAATCCAGCATATTTTTCTCCAAAAAGCTATTCCCATTCACATAGGATACTTGCTTCTGAAACAAGCAGTCTGAAAGAAACCATTATATTTTCCTTAATGAAAATGTGGCAAGAAGGAATGATTGTGCTGAGGCTTCATGACTGCAAAGAATGGTTTAGAGCTTCCTTTACTTTATGGTTTATAGACATATAAATTGAAGTATTACATTTGAATATGCTTAAAATTTAAATAGTAATACATATATTTTTTTTATTATTTGCACACTCTACTGTACTACCTAAATAATAGCAAATTGTTCCAGTTGCACTCTTTATAAACTATCACTGTGGCACTTCCACATAGTAAACAGATTATGTCTTTACCTAATACCTATGCTAGAAATATTCTTTTTCTTTCTAGAACCTAGGGTGCTCTTCTAAGAGAATATTTTGTAAATATAAAAGATAATTATTCTTTGTCTGTGAAGGTTCATACTTACCTTGAATCGAACACCTTCTTCTAAAACAATATAGCCTCTGGAAGGAGTCAGATCTTTAGACTCCACTGACGAATTCACTTCGGTAACAATGAACTGAACTGTCACAGTTCCAAACAGTCCCTGTGCAGGTTCCCGAGTGATGTATAGCACC
The DNA here is from genome assembly GCF_036850765.1 of Saccopteryx bilineata. Classification (NCBI taxonomy): domain Eukaryota; kingdom Metazoa; phylum Chordata; class Mammalia; order Chiroptera; family Emballonuridae; genus Saccopteryx; species Saccopteryx bilineata. Next base: position 217,816,579 of record NC_089493.1, on the reverse strand, counting down.
GCGACACTCTCATGTGCATAGAGAGCTGTTGGTTCTCTCAGAAAAAAGTGCTCACTATTGTTAAATGATAGGACTCCAGGGCCGTCATCATTAGCAAGGACAGTAATTAAGGCTGTCAAAATAAAAATCGTTAAAGATAATAAATGAAAACGGAATGGCTTATAAGTACTAGGAAGTGTGTTGGATGCTTTATTGTGAACTAGGCCAAATCTTTTCTAGATCACCTTAAAAATAAGGAATATTTCCTTTTTTCCCGCATCATTATGGTAAGGAATCCCTTTGTCAAAAAACCAACAAAAACTTTAAAAAGCATCTAATAGAATTTATGTTCATATATTATATTAAAATACTCAGTAACCTCAGAATAAAAGGCAGTTTTCTCAAACTGATGAAGTGATATCTCCCAGAAGCCAATAGCAAATAAGAAACTTTATATTGAAAGATTGGAAACATTGCCACTAAAAACAGAAATAAGACAATGATGCCTGTCTTCACTGGAGTTATCAACCAGGTTACAGGTATAAAAGCAATGGAAAAATAGAGTCAGAACTGTCCCTGTTTTCTAGCTGACATGATTCCCTTTTTAGAAAAAAAAATTATTAGAATGATTATAGGAGTTCAAGATATTAGTGGAATAACCTTCAAAAATCAAGAGGTTTTTCTTTTACTACCACTAATAATGATATTAGTAATAACAACTGAAATATCAACTAATATTATTGAGAACTTATAAATTGCTTACTGTATATTAACTCATTTAATTCTCATAAGACCCTGTAAGGTTGATCTTATTCTCATTTCACAGAACTGATTGATCGAAGCAGACAGGTAATTTATGACGCCAACAAGTTAGATACCGGCAGGACTGATGATCAAAGTTCAGGGGTCTGCTTCAGAGCACATATTTTAAAAGAGTTATACTATCTCTATTCATCAGCTATAAACTATATAAAAATTAGAAGAGAAAAGGGACTTCATTCATAACAACAATATCTAGGAATCAAAATAAAATATGTAAGACCTGTATGAAAAAACTATACAATATAAATGTATGACTGTGGCAAACGCTGTCAGTGGTTCGCCCATACCCCCTTGGCATACTCTTGAGTCACCTTCAGCAGTTCCTTTTACAGCTGGTCTCAGAAAGGACAGCATCAGCTCATGCAAGAGTCAGGCCAGAACTGCTGCAGACTCAAACGTAACCCTCAGAATGAGGGACAGAATTGGTGAAGGATTATCCCAGCTCCCTAGCTTCTCAGTAGGACTGCCCTAAGTCTTGTTCAACTCAGAGTCTAATAAGGACCTCAGCAGGACTGAATCTCAGGTGGCCACAACTGTACCATTTATTAGCACATCTATCAGCTTTCCTTCCTCTGTCTCACTTCTTATTTCTCACTATGCCTCCAGACATCCTCTCCCAAACAACTCTACTTCCATCCAAATCCCTGTCAAGCTTCATAAAAGTGTGAAAATAGTAGAAGTCGATTAATGGGGCATGATTAAAGAAATTACCCACTATCAAATTACTTATTGTTCTGAGGAATATTTTTAATATTTAAAAATAGAAAATTACAAGCATAAAACAAATTTGATAGATCCCAATAACACATTCCTTCCTACTACTCATGCTGGTGGCATATAAACTATGTAATTCCAATCAGAATTATATCAGGACATTTTAGGATGCTTCACTTTGGGTATTCTTTTTCCTATTACATGGAATGTAGAAGAATGATGCTGATGATCATCTTGTGACAAGTAATTAGCCTTGGGATAAAGCCAATGCTGCAAGTATAAAAAGAGGGAAAACAACAGGGTCTTTGAATGGTTTTAATTGGGTTTTCTATTGTTTAGACATAGAGTGTTCTTAACTAACATATAGCATCCATTCTAACAGTCCTTTGCATACAACCTATTATGCTCTACACCAAAATAATTTCATTTCAAACATATACTCTGAAAATTTGAAACAATGGCTACTGCCTCAAGAACAAAAAAGGTTGTGGAAACTTAGAAATATCAATTTACCTTAACATACCAATAAAAGTAAAAACTAGTTCTTGGGCTACTCAAAATTCTTTTGTGTTTTCACTACAAATCAGATTATTTTAAAATTTAAAAATACAAGTGTTAATTAAATTAAAGAAGTCCCAAAGAACATTCAGCCACTGGCTAAATCAGGAGTTTGAAGAGTCAGTCAATTCTGGGTGTTCTGAATACATCTGCCTTAGCTATCCCCACAAGGAACTGAATTAAAGTGACTTTTTAGTGCCTTACAGATCCAAAAGTTCTATATATTTATGAGAGCTCCTCATTTTCTCTTTTTTACATTCTCTAAGCAATCAGCATGATGGCTAACAAGTAGTGAACTAGGATAACTTTTACTAACAATATTAAACTGTTCCAACAAAGAATTATTACTCTCATTGGCAGTGTTCAGGTATCAGTGCATTTCAACTTGATGTGCAATTACTACTGCAATTAGATGACTTTAAAACAGATACCAGCCCTGGCTGGTTGGCTCAGCAGTAGAGCGTGTGGAAGTCCTGGGTTTGATTCCCAGTTAGGGCACACAGGAGAAGTGCCCTTCTGCTTCTCCACTCCTCACCTCCTCTTGCTCTCCTGCAGCCATGGCTCGAATGAGCAAGTTGGCCCAAGTGCTGAGGATGGCTCTATGGCCTCACCTCAGGCACTAAAATAGCTCGGTTGCCAAGCAATGGAGCAGTGGCCCCAGATGGGCAGAGCATTAGCCCCTAGTGAGCTTGCCGGGTGAATCCCTGTGAGGATGCATACAGGAGTCTGTCTCTCCACCTCCCTGCCTCTCACTTAATAAAAAAATAAAAAATAAATAAAAAGATACCTTGTTATTCTGTCTACTGCTAACAGAAAACCAAAGCAAATTACAACGGAAAGACATTTACAAATTAAATAAAACCTACAATAACTATGGGTAATATTATCTTTGCTACCAACCCATTTTTTTTTTACCCTCACACAAACATACACACAGACTATACTGTGCTATACTAACACAGGAACTCTAAAATGCTTAACAAAAATATTTTTTATAATAAACATAGAAAACCATCAAGATTCTCTAATCCCTTCACATCTGGCTCCATGTTAGAAAACAGCACGAGGGAGAGGGAGCTGTGTATAAGAAATTACCAATTACCTATTGTATTTTCCCCCAGCTCCAGGCCAGGAGAAGGACTGGTTAAAATCAGCTGGAATCTCTCATTTCCTTCTGGAATATCATCGTCAAGAATCATGATATCAACATTTTTATACCTTTCTCCATCAGCAAAATGAAGAATCTGGTCATGGAAGTAAAGTAAATACTGTTATATTTAAATATACTCTGCATTTTTACAGGATGAAAAGAATACAACATTGTTGTGAAAGTGAAATAAACTATTTAATAGGTATTTTCCCATATTTTTTTACATTATCTTTTCAAATTTAAATTGACAATATTAAGAGTATACAGTAAAACTTATGGAAAAAGAGAAAAAATAAACATTTGTTTAAGTAAAATAAGGCATGAAGATAAATTTTCAAAAAGCATAAGAAACACTCTGAGAAGGTCACCTAATATAAATTCTTTAACATGATAACTCTCCAGTATTAAATACTACAATAAAATAATAAATTAATCAAATAGTACTGAAAATTCTACTTATATATTTTAATAAAATAATGAAGGGAGCTATTCCACCATGTGGAAGTCTTCTACCCTACTTTACTGTGGTATATCATAGTTTATCATTTTAAGATTAATTTATTTATACAGGACATAAATTATTATAATTCTCCAGGAATCACCATTGGGGGAAAGCTGTAATCCAGTCCCAGCTGTGCTTCCAAATTCTGGGCAGACACAGAGAGGGAAACGCGGCCGAGAGCTCCCTGGCTCCTTCGGGCTATCAGCGTCAAACATCCTTGGGTTTCATTAATTTCAAACCTATAATGAAGAGAATACATGCATTTGTCCTTTTGTCCTTTGATTCTATAAATAAATAGTAAAGAATTTGGAACTCAGAGAAAGGCTTTCAGGTAGCTTTGGGCTTACCTGCTATACTGCCATTCAATTATGCCCCGAGCACCATCGTTGGCATCAATAATAATTTGTGCAGTCAAGCCCTCTGAATCTAAAAAACAGAAATGCACTTAAATATAAATATAAATGATTTAAAAAGAACTTTTAGAATTTAAAGAAAGTCTCTTTGAGATTATATTAATTCCTAACTTAGTGGTCTCAGCAACATTACTCAAAAGATGTTTAAGAAAATAAAGACATAAATGCTTTTAATATTTCAATAAGAAAACTTACTAACAAGAGCCACTGACTTACTGAAATTTAATCAACTGAGAAGAGTCAGAAATAAACAACTGAGGCTATTGTTTTATTTCTATTGTTTTAACCCACTTCAAGGAGACATGAAAACAGGGACAGTAGAAGGAAGAGAAAGGGCTAGACAAGAGAAAGAAACAGGACAGGGAGGCAGGGAGTGCTGCAGAGAAAAATACAGGTGTGAAAAAGAGATGCAGACAGAAGTTGAGACAGGAGAGAAAGATGGGAAAAATAGAGAGAGACTAACACTGAAGTACATTTATCTTACCCCTTTTTATTTTGTATACTGTCCAGCCAGTTCAGTTATGTTACCAATATCCACTACTCAATCTTGAAACAGGAATTAAATCTGTTACCATTTTGTTTTGTTTTTAATATTTTTGTCCTTTACCTTTTATTCAGAGCCACTAACTTAATCTGGGGTACTTATGACTGCTGACTGGGTAGGGAAAGAGTATAAGGAGTATAATTCTCTGAGTGGAGGGGCCAAACTGTTGAACAAATGATACAAAATCAGGATCTGTGCCCAAAGAAAAACCCAGATCCACTATTTCCCAGCTGTGTGACTTTGGGCATGCTACCTAGCTTCTCTTACCCTCAGCTCCCTCATCTGTAAAATGGGTAGATAACAAAGAGTAACAGTATAACATACAAAGCAATTGAAACAGGAGCATTAGAAAGCACTCAACAAAAGTTAAACTACTCAAACTATCTTTAATATGAAATTGAAAGACTACAAAGTACAGTATTTTGTTAGTTTTTCTTAGTGCGAATGGTAATTATAATAATTACTTGATGTCATTTATTTCTTTTGCAAAAGAGTTTAAAGTTTTCAAATAATGTTAAAAATTTATAATTTCTTTTTGATATTTGCAAAGTTGTTATGTTGCTCCTCAGAAGTAAATGAGAACCCATTATTCCCAGCCAGGGTACTCCTTCTTGAACCCACATGTCCCTCTGCCCAGAACACCTTCTAATTAAGGGACAGGAGGCAGGCTACCTCAGCACTGTTCACTACCACCTACTACCGGTTCTAGACAAAATCTCCCAAGATTAAATTCCAAACCACAAGGAGTTTGTGTTCTAAAAAGAAATAATCTACGTAAATTTGTACTGAGGTTCAAGTTTTACCTTTTAGTCTGTAATGAATTAACTGAGTCTTTTCTAAAGCATGAAAAGAAAGAGATAAAAGGTCATAAAAGAAACAAGAACACAACAAACACACAAATGAAAACTCTGCTTATCCTAGGAGAAAATAAAGTCATCTGACAATTTAGCAATCTACTGGAAACAGCAAACTAAATTGTAAAAGAAAAACGCCTTCCTACAAACTAATTCTATTTTGAAGATTACAAATTTGGTTAAAAATAGTTATGACATGTAATAAGCATCACAATAATTCTTAAATGTGTTTACATGGTCCAATGGTCAAAACTGCAATACTTGAAGAGTTTCTAAAATTAAAATATATCTAAAAGCGTATTTTCACATCTAGCTGATATTAACAGACATCACGATGACCACTTCTGACTAAAAAATAAAGTACCGGTAACTTTATTGCAGTGAGTAAACAGAAACAAATAAAAGCTCACCATACCTAGTCTCGGAGGAAATGAAGTTAAAGGAGCCATGATAAGTTCAACGTAAGTTAAGTTCACGAGGAAATATTCTTCTAGTTCTGGTACATCATCCTGCAAAAATCACACTCATTAAATTCCCTAAAACTATGCTCTCAAAGCAATTACCTCTCACAAGTTTGAAAACATCTTATAAAAATATGTGCTTAAATGGTATACAGAAAATATAAAAATGCTAACAAAGTAGAACAAATTAACACGTCAAAATAACATGTCTTGACAATTATTTTTTTTCAAATGTGACACCTAAAGAAAAAAATATACATCAAACTACATCAAACTAAAAAGCTTCTGCACAGCAAAGGAAATCAACAACAGTTCAATATCAAAAATCAAACAATATGACTAAAAATGTGCAAAGAAGCTGAACAGACCTTTTTCCAAGGAAGATACACAATGAACAAGTACAGGAAAAGGTGCTCCACATCATTAATTATCATGGAACTAAAAATGGAAACTGCAAGTGATATTACTTTACATATGCTAGAAGGGATATTTACAGGGAATCACCCACCTAACCTTGAAACCTCTCTGACTTGGATTGTGGAACTTTAGTTAAAAGCCCTGAGTGAATGTCTCTTGGTGCAAACATTAAGAAACTTTGTGAGTGAGTGACCTTTGTGCAGACACAAAGGAATGCATGTGAACAGCCTTAGATAATTAGCCTAGAGGTTCTAGATTGCCCCTTCCTTTGTGCTTGTTAATTAGCAAAAGTAAAAGAATGTACTGACCCAAATTAGCCCTTTCTCCTTGCCAGCAGTATAATAGCCATTAGTCATTCTTTCCCTTTATCATCTGATCTCTCTACCCTGTAAACCTGTTACCTCTGTTCTGCTTCTGACCAATAAAAGCTAAGGGAGAAGGAAATTCAGGAGGTCTTCTTCAACTCCCTTGGCAAACCTCCCCCTCTTCCTCTCGACATAAGTTTGTGTCTTGAGTAGGTTTCTTCCATGGGACACTGGTAGTTCCCAGTGGGCTGCAGTACTACAAGTGGTAATCCCTGTTGGGCAGATAAAATGTATTATGCTCACTTTGTTAAAGATGGCGCTGCCCACATGGAGGCCGTCACCCAGGTGACATTAATGTGTGTTGGGGGCGGGCTGTGGGCAGGCAGAATCCTTGTAGCCTGGTGCTTGGTTTTGGGATTAAGCCTTTCCCAACCTTTTTGATGTGGGGTGGTGCAATCCCATCATGTCTCTGATAAGTGACTTTGTATTAGAGACTTCCCTATTTTTTATATTGGATTAAAGGTTTTGATTTCTACACTATAAAATGGGGGCAGAACGGGAGCTTGCTCTCTTGGTTCCTGAGATTAACATTAGAACAGAGAGAAGAGAGGAGAGCAGAGAAAGGCCATGTGGAGGAGGCCAGGAGAAGCAGCCAAGATGGTGGAGTGTTGAGTGAGAAGCCAGTTTGTGTAGAGTTTGTATTTGGGATAAGGAAGGAGATGGGGAACAGAGGTGAATAAGGCTGGTGAGCTAGAAACCTTTGATTCTAGGAAACTCAGATAAATCAGTAGCTTTGTGAGCACTGAATGTGAGTGGGTTTTGGAGCCCAGTGTGTGTTTTTACTTGCCCGCCGGATGCAAGCTAGGATTAAAGATGATGCCCCTTCAGTTTTTGGCTCCGTTGTTTCTTTACCGACTGTCCGAGTCCAATGTGAACCTGCATGGGCCAGGCGGCTGTGATGATGGCCGCGGCTACTGGCTTTACAACAACCCCTTACGCCAGCGGTTCTCAACCTATGGGTTGAGACCTACAGGTTGAGAACTGCTGCCTTACGCAATCATACAGAATTCATGTGTGAAGAGTAGTTTAGTAGCCACATTTTACGGGAAATTTTGGTAAGGAACAAGTAAATCAAATACTGCATCAATTGGGAAAATAAAAATTTTTTTAAAATTTCCATTAAAGGAAAATAATCTTGAAAGAAAGGTTTGTTGCAGGATTATTCCAATACAACTTTGGGCCTTTCTCAGTACAAATATTGGCAAGATTCACCAATATCCTTTTGATATATATGTGTATTCCAAACTGCCCTCTTGATGTTCTGCTTATCTGTCAGACCTCACCCTTACTGGACTATTGACCCTGAGACAGAGGAATTCCAAAAAGCTGACAAGCTGCCCCAAGGAGGGGCCCCAGACATACCAGGACTTTTGATTCAACACCCACATGCTCGAAGCCCTCCAAGGACATTCTGGACATACCAGGACTTTTGCCTCAGTATCCCCTCAGGCTCTCCCAAACACTACATAACTTGCCCCTAGTCTGTAACAGGTGCTCTTCTCCCCCGGGAGAAGTGCCCGGCAGGGTTCCTTTCTTCCTTGCAATAAAGCCTGTTACTCTGGTCTTTCGGACTCCCATGGATTCCAACATTTGGTGCCCAAACCCAGGACAGGGTACTGGATGATCCCTCTTTGCAGTCCAAACTTACAACCAGAGAAGCAATAGGCAGCGGCAGCTCGTCCCAGGCTTACTCCCTGTTGGGCAGATAAAAAGTATTATGCTCACTTTGTTGAAGATGACACTGCCCACGTGGAGGCCATTACCCAGGTGATATTAATGTGTGTTGGGGGCAAGCAGAATCATTGTAGCCTGGGGCTTGGTTTTGGGATTAAGCCTTTCCTACCCTTTTTGATGTGGGGTGGTGCAATCCAGTCATGCCTCGGAGGAGTGACTTTGTATTAGGGACTTCCCTACTTTGTATATTGGATTAGAGGTTGTGAAGCTACAGTATAAAATGGGGACGGAGCGGGAGCTTGGGCTCTTGGTTCCTGGGATGATGAGTAGAGCCAGCAGCGGAAGGAGGCCACGTGGAGTAGGCCCGAGAAGCAGCCAAGATGGCGGAGTGCTGAGTGAGATGCCAGTTTGTGTAGAGTTTGTATCTGGGATAAGGAAGGAGATGGGGAACTGAGGAGAATAAGGCTGGTGAGCTAGAAACCTTTGATTCTAGGAAACTCAGATAGATCAGTAGCTTTGTGAGCACTGAATGTGATTGGGTTTTGGAGCCCAGTGTGTGTTTTTTACTTGCCCGCCGGGTGCAAGCTAGGATTAAAGACTATGGCCCACCAGTTTGTGGCTCCGTTGTTTCTTTACCGACTGTCCGAATCCAATGCGAACCTGCATGGGCCGGGCTGCTCTGATGGTGGCCCTGGCCTCTGGCTTTACACTCCCTGATTCTGTTTGGATTTGTAATTGTAGGTTGATTGGCCAGCAGTCTAACACTGTCCAGAACCCCTGCTGGACCAGAAAGGTAAGGAGTTTCTCCCCTCTCCTTACCCCGGTTGGCCTCCAAATTTCTCTCTAAATCACCCCTTCCTGGTCGGACGGTTTTGACTTCGGACCCTATATCTACGGGTGGTCTGCCTCTACTCCTTTATGGACTTCTACGAAAATCTAGGCACGCCTAGCCACGCCCCTCTCGTACATCCTGGGATCTCAGCCTTGGGGTGACGACCTCTTGTCTGAGACTCTTTCTACGGAGATTTTCTCCTCTCGGAACTGTGACTGGAGGCGGGGACACCCCCTTCTCTCACCAGTCTCCTCTACTGTGGGCTCCTCTCAGTCCAAACTGTCCAGACAGACTCCCCTCGGAACACGAGCTCCTCCCAATCTCAGGCCTCAGAGACTATTCCTCTACTCCTTCAGGACTCACCCTACTCTCTGAGGTTCACAGTTTGGGAGGTTTCTACTCTGAGCGGCCTGCTTCTATGGACTTCTTGAAAGTCTGGGTGCCTAGCCAGGTTGCTTTCTACTACCATTACAATATCCTAAGAGATCTTGACAATTTCTGCCACCGGACAGGGAGGGCATCAGAAATTCCTTACGTGCAGGCTCTCTTCTCCCTTTGCTCTTGTCCTTAATTTCTGTGCCTTCTGTTCTACACGCAGGCTGTTTTTGGCCAAAGAAACCTCACCTAAAACCTCTGCTCCTAATCTTTCCTTCTCGGAGGACTCCCAACTCTTTCTCCTCTCCTGCTGGCCAGGGGCCCCTCCCTTCTCCACTGTGTTCTTAAATCTGCCCCCCTCCTTAAAAGCTGTGGATCGGGCTGCAGTGCCTGTCTCTTCTCTGACCCCGCCTCCCTCCTTACAAACTGCAGTTCGGTCTGTCTCTTCTCCGACCCCTCCTCCCTCCATACAGATGGACAGCTCTGTCCCTTTTTCTTGCTTGACCCATTCCCACACCCCACCGGCTTCGGCTTTTTTTCTTCTTTGACCCATCCTTCCCCCTCCTCCCAGACTGACTGTGCCTTCCACTACCCCTTGTTCTCTCCCCTCTCCTCAGAGCTCTAAATCCTTTTGACTCCTCTGACCATGTGGCGCCACACCAATACTTTAATCTCCTCCTCCTCCTCCCGCAGATTCTGACCCTCCTTCTTTCCATCCAGCTGCTCACACTGTCCACCCATTTGCTTTCTCTCTTCCTCCCCTCTATGCTGGCAACTCCCTGTCATCTTCAAAAACTTTTAAAAAGCAGAATTGTATATTCTGCTTTTACCTATGTGAATAAGTAATCCGTCTGGTCTTTTTTTTTTTGTCAGAAAATATCTCTAGTATAATTTGAATTGAAACAAGTAAAGTGCACTCATTTAAATTTCTTAATTCATAATGTGTGAAGTCTTTGTTTAATATGTAACTGTATCTGTTTCTAAGGCCTTAATCCAATAATTACTCGCCTCTTAAACCAAGTTTACTCATCCCCATGGACTCTCCCTGCAATACCCCCACCTTTCCTGTTCGAAAACCTTCAGGGGCTTATCGCCTCATACAAGCCTTACATCTAATCAGTGAGGCGATAGTTCCCCTCCATCCAGTAGTCCCTAATCTCTACAGGTTACTGTCACACATTCCCTCAAACACCGTTCACTTCAGGATCATAGACCTCAAGAATGCCTTCTTTACCATTCCTCCACCCTGACTCTTTACTTTCTGTTTACCTTTACATGGACTATCTTACCTTAGGTTATCAAAAACAGCCCACACCTGTTTGGGCAGGCACTAGCTCAGGATTTAGCAGCATGCAATCTCAAAACTAGTACTCTCTTACAATATATAGATAAAGTACTCCTCTAAAGCACCTCCCTGCCTGCTTCAAGGAGACACACCTCCACCTTTCTTAACTTCCTCACTGTGAACAAATATCTTGTCTTCTCTGCTAAGGCTCAACTTCACTCTCAGTCCATAGTCTAACTAGGCATCGCCTTAACCCCCACCACCTGAAGTCTGACCATAAATCAAACTCAGACCCTCCACAGTCTCCCACCACCTACCACTACAGATCAAATCTTTTCTCTCTTCAGTCTAATAGGCCTCTTTAAACACTGAATTCCCAATTTTGCTCTCTTAGTCAAGCCCCTCAGTGAGATCTTCTGAGCATGGCTTTTAAGGTCTATAATGGTCAAGGAAGTAACAGAAAAGGCAAATAAGACCCAAAAGAAGTCAGGAAATACCAGCTTTTGGCTCCAGCGCCCTAAAGGGCTTCACAGGACAACATCAGGGCCCTACTTCAAGAGTGGAAAGAGCCTGACCTGTGGTGGCGCAGTGGAAAAAGTGTCGACCTGGAACACTGAGGTCGCCGGTTCAAAACCCTGGGCTTGCCTGGTCAAAGCACATATGGGAGTTGATGCTTCCTGGTCCTCCCCCTTCTCTCTCTCTCTCTCTAAAAATCAATAAATAAAATATTAAAAAAAAAAAGAGTGGAAAGAAAAGTCATTGAACTGAAGCCTGCCAGGCTTCCCAGCCCCACTGGTTGACACGACTGTGCTGTGGAAAGAAGAACATGAGAAGGTAAGCTGCCCCCTTGCTCCATGGAGGGAGGGTTCAGTCTCTTCTAGCCCTGCTCCAGCTACCTGTGACCTGACCTTGCCCAGCATGCTGGGAATTGCCATTGAAGGCCCAAGGACATCGTTCAGGAGCCTAAGGTATTTCTTCCAAGTAGCAGATAAGCTACTTTCTTGTAAACACAAGGGCCATCTACTATGCCTTGCCTGAATATCTGAGTTTTATTTATCCCTCGAAGATCTCTAGTGTGGGTATTGACAGTTTGATTTTGTTACTTTATTTAATGTATAGTATCTCCTTTATTCCTCTTGTCTCAATGCCCCATACCTATGGTAGGCTGGGAACTGCTGCTAATTCCAACTAGAAGCAGTGGTCACTAGGACTTAAATTTTAATGGCAAAGTGTAGAAATGTAACCACCCTTTCCCTAAGTACTTGCAGGATTTACAGGTTACTCAGCAAACTGTTCAAAGACTGTCCAAGAGGCACTTCCACCATTACATCACCCAAGGACTGACTTTCACATGGACAGGTCCACACACCGTGATGCTGACAACTTCCACTGCACCTCTCAACCTACCTCACCAAATCAGGAACTTTCTACTCGTGTGGGACCAACACCTATCTGTGTCTCCGTACTAATTAGACAAAAACCTGTACCCTTATCTATCTCACCCCAAATATCAACCTAATCTCACCCCATGAGCCTCTTTCAATTCCTAGTACACTACCTGTCAATCTAAGGACCAAACGAGCTGTACAGGTAATTCCTCTCCTTGTTGCTTTAGGAATCTCTACAGAAGTAGGTCTAGGGGCAGGGGGACTGGACATTTCCCTGTCTTATTCCTACTCTCTCTGTCTGAAGCTCAGCGAATTCGTAAACAAGGAATCAGTGGTTTCACACAAACTGGGTGTCTTGACTATTGCCTTTCATTAGTCCACTCACTCTCCTATTTATTTTTCTAACTTTTAAACCCTGCCTCTTACGTTGGTCCACTAGTTTCTTACAGAACCACATACAGACCTTCACCAATCAGAAAATTGGAAAAATCTACCTAAGCCTACACACCAACCCTGAAACCTGCCCTCGCGAAACAGAAAAATCTGAAACCCTAGATCAGCAAACCTCCTAAATCCTACCTTTCAACCCCTACAGGTCCTCTAACCCTAAAGCTCTCCTATATCCCTGAAGAACTAGGAGAATGAATAACATTCACCTCTTAATGCTTCTCAGTCTTTTTACCCTTCACATAGTAAGGAGACAAGATCACTAGGTCTTCAAGCTAAAGAAGAGCCTACAAATGGACATGAAACATTTCTTTTAGCTCAAGCTAACTGCTCTCTCCAGGGCTGCCAGGAAACTAACTTTACCATGGAAGAACTTTCACCCCACATTATACAACCCTCCTTATATCTGCATTCCTGATCTCCAAATACTTGCCCCTTCTTTATCAAGTTCTACAGGCCCGGATGAGAGAAATCTCTAGGGTTACCTACAATCAAATGCTCCTACACTCCTATTTCCTAATACCCCAAGGAGAACTTCACAAGGAAAATATCAAATAGGTAGAAATGACAGCAGGAAGAAGCCGCCCCTTAGCTCGAGAAGTTCCCTACTGAATGTTCTCCAAACCCCCTTCCTTTTAACCACATATATTCAGTCCTTCTAAAAACTTACACCAACAAGTTCCCTGTCTCTAAAAATCTCCACGTCCTCCCATTTGAGAGGAACCAGACCAGCACGTCTCATGAAGCTCATCCAGGAGACCATGTATCACTATGTCACTCTGTTCAATCAGCACTCGCAGCAAGCAACTAACAATTATTACCTCGCAAAATTTTTTTACTTCCTCACTCAGATTTTCGGAGACATTGCCTGGTTCAGATCTTACAGCATGGAAATTGACGACCTCCTTAACTGGATGGGGGACTTGGCTTGGTAAGGTTCCCTTCCTGAGTTCTCTCCAGAAGAAGCAATATTTTTCCAATTTTTTTTTCCTCTTTCTCCTCATTACCCCTCACCATATATTATAAAATTAATAACTGTCTTTCTTTTATATGTAACCACAGAGTTGAGAAATGATAGATATGTGTATTTCAAACTGCCCTCTTGATGTTCCGCTTATCTGTCAGACCTCACCCTTACTGGACTATCGCCCCTGAGACAGAGGAATTCCAAAAAGCTGACAAGCCGCCCCAAGGAGAGGCCCCGGACATACCAGGACTTTTGATTCAACACCCACATGCTCGAAGCCCTCCAAGGAGGAGCATTCCAGACATACCAGGACTTTTGCCTCAGTATCCCCTCAGGCTCTCCCAAATACTATATAACTTGCCCCTAGTCTGTAACTGGTGCTTTTCTCCCCCAGGAGAAGTGCCCGGCAGGGTTCCTTTCTTCCTTTCAATAAAGGCTGTTACTCTGGTCTTTCGGACTCCCATGGATTACAACACCTTCAAGATCTGATGTACTAGTAGCTGAAATTAAGACCACTATACTAGATTACTTAAAAAGGCATTTATAATTCTATGTACAAGCCTTTTTAATTTTAGCTTTCCAGTAAAATAGATTTATACAAAATCTCAAAGCTATAAGATAGTTGTTCCCAGACATCCTGTGGTTCCAAATCCGCATGATCTATTACCAAGTATTTTGTAGATTACCAATATTTTTTAATAATAATAAAGCCATGTAATGCCTGTTTGAGCATGTCTGTAATATAAAAGGACAGAAATACCTCTTCCTTTACCCTTGGAAGGTTACAAGTTTAGTTACACAGTAATGCCCCAGGGATATACGGAGAGTCCTATCTATTGTCTTAAATACTAAAAGCTAATTTGAATAGTGCTGAATTTTCCAGAGATTACACTCAAATCCAATTCATAAATAAAATATTTGACACTGTAAGACAAGCTCTGATTCTCTACTGTTAGTGAAATACTTGGGATATCTCACATTTAAAAACTGGCTACTGGCCCTGGCCGGTTGGCTCAGCGGTAGAGCGTCGGCCTGGCATGCAGGAGTCCCGGGTTCGATTCCCAGCCAGGGCACACAGGAGAAGCGCCCATCTGCTTCTCCACCCCTCCCCCTCTCCTTCCTCTCTGTCTCTCTCTTCCCCTCCCGCAGCCGAGGCTCCACTGGAGCAAAGATGGCCCGGGCACTGAGGATGGCTCTGTGGCCTCTGCCTCAGGTGCTAGAATGGCTCTGGATGCAACAGAGCGACGCCCCAGAGGGGCAGAGCATCGCCCTCTGATGGGCATGCCGGGTGGATCCTGGTCGGGCGCATGCAGGAGTCTGTCTGACTGCCTCCCTGTTTCCAGCTTCGGGAAAAATGAAAAAAAACTGGCTACTAATTAACCCTGAAAACTCAGAGGAATCCCATCTCTCAAAAATCAAGCAGCTTAAAAGATTTGGGGGTTTGATTGAATATTGTCTCAATTAGGTTTCAAGTTTTTATTACTATAATCAAGTTTACATAAAGAACATGGAGATCATCATAGACCTATAAAATGTTATAGTCAGCAACTTGATTTCAGTAGGAAAAGGGCTCCCTCCCTGGACAAGGGCTATCTCTACTATAGTCCTGTAATGTAAACAAGCAAAAGAAATAGTTATGGACTCCTTTCCTTATTTATAGATTCCTATTCAGCCATGATCCACGCTATGACTGCTACCAGGGAAGCAGCACATCATGCTATTTCTCACCTCTTAGAGTCTATCTCTATTCCTAGCTGCCTTGAAGTAATTAAAACAGATAATGGCCCTTACTATACTGCTAACACATTCTAAATAGCTTTATAAAACTATTAAAAATGTTACAGGTATCCCTTATAATCCAACAGGACAGGCCTGTATTGAACATACTCACTGCACCTTATAAACCTATCTTAACAAAAATAAAGGGGGAGTGTAAAGCCCGTATCCAGGACCACCATCACAGCCGCCTGGCCCACGCAGGTTCGCATTAGATTCGGACAGTCGGTAAAGAAACAATGGAGCCAAAAACTGGTGGGCCATCATCTTTAATCCTAGTTTGTACCCGGCGGGCAAGTAAAAACACACTGGGCTCCAAAACCCACTCACATTCAGTGCTCACAAACCTACTGACTTATCCGAGTTTCCTAGAACCAAAGCTTTCTAGCTCACCAGATTTATTCACCTCTGTTCCCCATCTCCTTCCTTCTCCAGAGTCAAACTGGCTTCTCACTCAGCACTCCACCATCTTGGCTGCCTCTCCTGGCCTCCTCCACGTGGTCTTTTTCTGCTCTCCTCTGCTCTCTCCTCTAATATTAATCTCAGGAACTGAGAGAGCAAGCTACTGTTCTGCCCCCATTTTAATTTTTTTTTATTTTATTAAATTTAATGCAGTGACATTGATAAATCAGGGTACATATGTTGAGAGAAAATATCTCTAGATTATTTTGACATTTGATTGTGCTGTAAACCCCTCCCCCAAAGTTAAATTGTCTTCTGTCACCTTCTATCTGGTTTTCTTTGTGCCCCTCCCCTCCCCTAACCCCTCTCTCCTTCTTCACCCCATCCCCCCTCCCCCAACCCCCCACCCCTGTTGCCATCACATTCTTGTTCATGTCTCTGAGTCTCATTTTTATGTCCCTTCTATGTATGGATTCATCTTAGTTTTTTTTCTGATTTACTTATTTCACTCCGTATAATGTTGTCAAGGTCCATCTATGTTATTGTAAATGATCCGATATCATCATTTCTTATGGCTGAGTAGTATTCCATAGTATATATGTACCAAAGCTTTTTAATCCACTCATCCTCTGACGGACACTTAGGCTGTTTCCAGATCTTTGCTATTGTGAACAATGCTGCCACAAACATGGGGGTGCATTTCTCCTTTTCGAGCCGTTCTATGGTGTCCTTGGGGTATATTCCTAAAAGTGGGATAGCTGGGTCAAAAGGCAGTTCGATTTTCAGTTTTTTGAGGAATCTCCATACTGTTTTCCACAGTGGCTGCACCAGTCTGCATTCCCACCAGCAGTGCAGGAGGGTTCCCTTTTCTCCACATCCTCGCCAGCACTTATTCTGTGTTGTTTTGTTGATAAGCGCCATTCTGACTGGTGTGAGGTGATATCTCATTGTGGTTTTAATTTGCATTTCTCTAATGATTAGTGATGTTGAGCATTTTTTCATATGCCTATTGGCCATCTGTATGTCCTCTTTGGAAAAGTGTCTATTCATCTCTTTTGCCCATTTTTGGATTGGGTTGTTTGTCTTCCTGGTGTTGAGTTTTACAAGTTCTTTATAAATTTTGGTTATTAATCCCTTATCAGACGTATTGTCAAATATGTTCTCCCATTGTGTAGTTTGTCTTTTTATTCTGTTCTTATTGTCTTTAGCTGTGCAAAAGCTTTTTAGTTTGATATAGTCCCATTTGTTTATCCTGTCTTTTTTTCACTTCCCCGTGGAGATAAATCAGCAAATATATTGCTCCGAGAGATGTCGGAGAGCTTACTGCCTATGTTTTCTTCTAAGATGCTTATGGTTTCACAGCCTACATTTAAGTCTTTTATCCATTTTGAGTTTATTTTTGTGAGTAGTGTAAGCTGGTGATCTAGTTTCATTTTTTGCAGGTAGCTGTCCAATTTTCCCAACACCATTTGTTAAAGAGGCTGTCTTTACTCCATTGTATTTCCTTACCTCCTTTGTCAAATATCAGTTGTCCATAGAACTGTGGGTTTATTTCTGGGTTCTCTGTTCTGTTCCATTGATCTATATGCCTGTTCTACTCAAAAATGCCAGTACCAGGCTGTTTTGAGTACAACGGCCTTGTAGTATAACTTGATATCAGGAAGTGTGATACCTCCCACTTTATTCTTCTTTTTTAAGATTGCTGAGGCTATTCGTGTCCTCTTTTGGTTCCATATAAATTTTTGGAATATGTGTTCTATATCTTTGAAGTATGTCATTGGTATTTTAATTGGTATTGCATTGAATTTATAGATTGCTTTGAGTAATATAGACATTTTAATGATGTTTATTCTTCCTAACCATGAGCACGGTATATGCTTCCCCTTGTTTGCATCTTCCTTGATTTCTTTTATCAATGCTTTGTAATTTTCCAAGTACAAGTCTTTAGTCTCCTTGGTTAAGTTTACTCCTAGGTACTTAATTTTTTTGGTTGTAATTGTGAAGGGGATTGTTTCCTTAATTTCTCTTTCTGACTGTTCATTGTTGGTGTATAAAAATGCTTCTGATTTCTGAGTATTGATTTTATATCCTGCCACTTTGCTGAATTTATTTATCAGGTCCAGTAGTTTTTTGACTGAGACTTTAGGGTTTTCTATATACAATATCATATCATCTGCAAATAATGATAGTTTTACTTCTTCTTTTCCAACTTGAATGCCTTTTATTTCTTCTTCTTGTCTGATTGCTGTGGCTAGGACTTCCAGGACTATGTTAAATAAGAGTGGTGAAAGGGTCTGCCCCCATTTTATAGTGTAGATTCATAACCCTTAATCCAATATACAAAACAGAGAAGTCTCTAATACAAAGTCACTTATCTGAGGCATGATTGGATTGTACCACCCTATATCAAAAAGGGTGGGAAAGGCTTAGTCCTAAAACCAAGCCCCAGGCTACAAGGATCCTGCCTGCCCACAGCCCGCCCCCAACACACATTAATATCACCTGGGCAACGGCTTCCACGTGGGCAGCACCATCTTTAACAAAGTGAGCATAATATATTTTATCTGCCCAACAGGGAGTCAAGAGGAGAGACTCACCCCAAAGAACAATTGTATAAGGCTTATTTTACTCTTAATTTTTTGAACATTTCCTTCTCTGGACTTACTGCAGCAGAAAGGCATTTTATACTAACAGAGCAACCTAAGCCTCTCACGTTGTACCAGGATATTAGCTGGCCCTGAATGGCAGAGTCCAATCAAATTACTAACTTGGGGCGAGGATATGTTCCAATGTTGTCATCAACAGGTCCTCTCTGAATACCAGTGAGGAATGAGAAACGTGAAGCCTCATCATGAACTGGCATCAGCCCCTAGAAAGCAACCTGGTTCCAGAAATCCAGAAGCCAATAATGAATTCATCTCTGGAAATGAACCCAGAAAAGGACACCTAACTCACTCCAAAACACTCAGGGAGCACCTGCCATCACCAGGGAAACTGTGAAACATCTAACCAGGTGTGCTAAAGAACTTTTACAAAATATAGAAACTCCTGTAAACCCATAAAAACCTGTTCCTCTCTATGCTTGCTCTTTACCTTCCACTACAACCACTTAAGCATCTTCCTCTCTGTTAATCTTTACTAAAACAAAAAAGGGGGTGTAAGGCCAGGAGCCGCCATCGTGACCATTCACATGCAGGTTCCCATTGGATTCGGGCAGACGATAAAGAAATGGCGGAGTCAGAGGATGGGGGGCCATCCTATTTATTGGTGTCTCACCAAGACAGGCAAACCACAAAAGAAGACAAGGGAAAAGCAGAAAACCAGCTCTTCCCATGAAGGGCAAGGGATCAGGGGAGCCCCTGCAATTGTGATAGCAGGAACTGTGTGTCCAAGCTCCTGGTCTGTCCCACTTTATAGTGTAGAAAACCAAAATCCCTTAATCCAATATACAAACAAGGAAGTCTCCGATACAAAGTCACTTATCCAAGGCATAATTGGATTCCTCATGAGAGTGCACCACCCAGATCATACAATCAGTCAAGGGTGTGGGGAAAAGCTTAGTCCCAAAACCAAACCTCAGGCTACAACAACCTGGCCTGCTTATAGCCTGTCCCCCACACCTATTATAAGTCACAAGCGAGCAAACATATATATCATGTTTACAAACTTATTTGACCAACAGGGGGAGATGTAGAGAATCACCCACCTAACCTTGAACCTTCTATGACTTGGATTGGGGAACTTTAGTTAAAAGCCCTGAGTGAATGTCTCTTGGTGCAAATACCAAGAAGCTGTGTGAGTGACCTTTGTGCAGACACAAAGGAATGCATGTAAACGGGCTTTAGAAAATTAGCATCGAGGTTCTAAATTGCCCCTTCCTATGTGCTTGTTAATTAGCAAAGAAAAAGAATGTACTGACCAAATTAGCCCTTTCTCCTTGTCAGCAGAAAGTCTACTTGTCACGTGGCCTCCCTCCCTTGTAATCCTGTTACCTCTGTTCTGCTTTTGATCAATAAAAGCTAAGAGAGAAGGAAGTTTAGGAGGTCTTCTTTGCCTCCGTTGGCAAGCCTCCCCCTTTTCCTCTTGACATAAGTTTGTGTCTTGAGTAGGTTTCTTCCACGCAACACTGGTAGTTCCCAGTGGGCTGGAGTACTACAGATATTATCAAAAAGACAAGAAGAGTTTTTCTTTGTTGCCTGACCAGGCAGTGGCGCAGTGGATAGAGCATCAGACTGGGATGAGGAGGACTCAGGTTCAAGACACCGAGGTCGCCAGCTTGAGCGCGGGCTCATCTGGTTTGAGCACTTGAGCAAAAAAAAAAGCTCACCAGCTTGGACCAAAGGTCGCTGGCTCCAGCAAGGGGTTACTCGGTCTGCTGTAGTCCCACGGTCCAGGCACATATGAGAAAGCAATCAATGAACAAAGGTGTCGCAACAAAAAACTGATGACTGATGCTTCTCATCTCTCTCTGTTCCTATCTGTCCCTATCTATGCCTCTGACTCTCTCTCTGTCTCTGTAAAAAAAAAAAAAAAAAAAGACACGAAGCAAGTTTGGCAAGGATGTGGAGAAAGAGAACCCTTGTGTGTTATTGGTAAGAACACAGGTGGATTAAGGTTAGTTGAGGCCCCAGGCGCAGAAGAAAACATTGGGCCCCTTAAAAAAGAGAGAGGAAAAATAAAAATACGTTACCATATTTTTAAATAAATAAAAAATATTATGTACTATTAATATTAAAATTGCACATATGAAACCAAACTTGGTGTCATTAGAAAAAAGTATAAAGTTGGGGTTTTGCAGGGCCCTTCAGAAGTTGGGGTCCAGGGCACGTACTTGGTGTGCCTGCCATTAAATCTGCCTCTGGGTAAGAATATAAATTCATGCAACCGCTATAAAGAACAATCTGGAGATTCCTCTAAAAATGAAAAATGAAACAAATGTACAATCCATCAATTCCACACCTGGGTATGTACCCAAAGGAAAAGAAAACAGGATCTCAAAGAGCTACATGCACCCTCACGTTCATAGCACTATTATTCATAATAGCCAAGATATGAACACATCCTAAGTGTCTGTCAAGAAATGAATGATGAAGATACAGTATACACACATATACACAAAGATACAGTATATACACATACACACACATACACACAGGAATATGATTCAGCCATGAGAAAGAAGTAAATCCTTCCATTTGCAACAACATGGACCAACCTTGGGGCATTATGCTAAATGAAATAAACCAGACAAGAAAAGACAAATACTGCATAGTATCACTTAAATATGGAATCCTAAAAAAAGTCAAACTCATAGAAACAGAATGGAAAACTGTTTGCCAGGGGTTGGGCGGGATAGAGGAGACTGGTAAAGAGTGCAAACTCAGCTACAAGATGAGCCAGGTCTGAAGATGTGATATAAAACACGGTGACTATAGTTGAATACACTGTTTCGTAACTTAGATGCTCTCACACACAAAGAAAAGATAAATATGTGAAGTGACGGGTATGTTAATCAGACGAGGGCACTTCTTTCACAATTTAAACATATACCAAATCACCACCACATACACTTTTTAAATATCTTTAAATTACATGTATTTTTTAAATTCCATATATAAATGATACCATGTAGTATTTGTCAATTATACTTCCATAAAGCTGCAATTTCTAAAAAAATACATAAATAAATGTATTCAACTTATATCTGATTGTATGATAAAGTATTAGGTTGAACCACATAAAATGGCTAATATATTATTTTTTACCTACACTAATATGTAAACTAATTATATAAATATACAAACTTAATCTAGTTGAAATATTATAGGAGCAAAAGATTTTGAATTACCTTAATATCAAAGATTAGAATGAAGACTAGAATATTATAAAATATAAGACTTTGCAGTCAAAGAGACTAATACCAAATTCTTAAAGTTAAATTACTATATTATTAGGGCCCAATTCTGCCATCATGATAAAGGTAAAATTAATAGCTATTTTGAGGATTATGATAATGATTAAAAATAATATGTTTGGAGTAGTTGGCCTACAGAAAGTATTCGTACAAAGTGATCGCTATGTGTGACAGTGAACTAATTTAATACACTATTGCTATTAATCACTAGCCACATAGTAGCAATGAAAATAAGGCAAGTGCTCAAAACATGAGGACTAGGAAAACCCTTGTCAGTAGTGACCAGACAGAAAATAATATTTGCATAGAAACCTATGTACATACCAACATACACATATCTCTTCATTTATTTTAAATATAGATATGTTTCCATGTGAAAAAATAAGAAATGAAGATGAGAGTACCTAAACTATCTTCTGCACTAGAGTCTAAAGTAAGTTACAGAATCAGTGATGTAAAAGGAACTGGCTCCCACCGACTCCCAAACCACTCGCCCTTATCATGCCCAGCTCACTTATTTCTGCAGATACAGGCCTGCCATTTCTTAAACTTGTGCTTCTCAGGGAACAGGAAGGGCTTCAAAGACATAAGGAGAAAAGAAAAGAAACTAGAAACCCTGTGGTTATAAAATTAGACTCTTTAAAGAAAAAAAGGGAAGGGTGCCTGACCAGGTGGTGGCGCAGTGGATAGAGCATCAGACTGTGACATGGAGGACCCAGGTTCAAAACCCCGAGGTCACCAGCTTGAGTGCAGGTTCATCTGGTTTGAGCAAAGCTCACCAGCTTGAACCTAAGTTCGCTGGCTTGAGCAAGGGGTCACTCAATCTGCTGTAGCCCCCAGTCAAGGCACATATGAGAAAGCAATCAATGAACAACTAAGGTGCTGCAACAAAGAACTGATGCTTCTCATCTCTCTCCCTTCCTGTCTGTCTGTTCCTCTCTATCCCTCTTTCTGACTCTCCATTTCTGTCAAAAAAAAAAAAAAGAAAGAAAAAGAAAAGAAGGGTGGTTACATGTGGTCTGCTTTAAAAACTAACCTATCTGAGGAATAATCTATTGATTTATATTTAGTTACATTAATAGAGTATACATTTGAAATGAGACTTAAATTTTTATCAAATATTGTATTGCATGTTACAAACTGACATAATATTACCTTTTATCTTCTGGCTTGAGAGTCCTGGTACTATCAGATTAGGTCACAGTGCCATGTTAGTCAACAAAATAAGAGTTACTGACTTCAGATGGTAGATGGTTTACACTACTTATAATTTTTGTAGAAGTAAAAAGCCTGAGAATTAAAACATTTTAAAAAATAGAACCCCAAAAATATAGTAATTGAGAAGACTCTTCTAAGGTGACATTCACTCTTTCTCTCTTTCTCCCCCAAGCCCTCACAGGCAGACAATCTCCGACCTCTCCATATGTCCTATTTTCACAACCCTCTTGTAAATTTATTTAGGGGCTAAAACACTAAGTCCCAAAACAGCCCGAGATTTCACAATACGAAAAATCATTTAAAATGCAATTGCAGTCACTAGTGATTACTTTCTGTTTGACCTTAATCACATTTTTATGCCATCAGCCTCTCGGAGTCTCTCTGTACCTTTCATTTAACCAGCCCTAACAACTAAGATACTGGGCTATGTGGATTTGTTGGTCCAATGAGTCCTTTGGAGTAGTAATCAAAATGCTTCTCTTAGGCCAATGCCATCCTAAAGGGGACTACCCTAAGGAAATTCTCTTTGTCATAAGATGTTCCTATAATAAAATACACAACAGCAAACCAGCCTATCTAGACAACAGAAACCCCTGTATGATTTTTTTAAATCACAAAAAGAGATAAACTGATTTAAAAGCACCAGAATATTCCATCAATTTCTACTTCCTATATGGTTATTTGGGTTTAATACAGTAATAGCAAAATAAGTTTTACCTCAAGTATAGTTATGTTGATGGCTGTGGCTGTTACTCCCTCTTCCAAAATTAGAAAGCCAACTACTGAGACAAAGTCAACATCTGGTTCAGCTAAGTGTCCTTCTGTTTGGTTCTTTAGACTCAACATTCCAGGAACTGTGGCATATGTGACATTAATGGCTCCTAATTGAATTGGATAGGATAAGATTTTATAAGTAAAATTTTAAACAGTATCTCATTAGGAACTCTTCGACTTTCCCAAAAGTACCTGCAGTAGCTTATATAATTAGTCCCAACTCCTCACCCCTTCCCATATCCTTGCCAGGGACCCCCAAACTTTTTACACATGGGGCCAGTTCACTGTCCCTCAGACTGTTGGAAGGCCAGACTATAAAAAAAACTATGAACAAATCCCTATGCACACTGCATATATCTTATTCTAAAATAAAAAAACAAAACGGGTGCAAATACAATATTTAAAATAAAGAACAAGTAAATGTAAATCAACAAACTGACCAGTATTTCAATGGGAACTATGCTCCTCTCACTGACCACCAATGAAAGAGCTGCCCCTTCCAGAAGTGCAGCGGGGGCAGGATAAATGGCCTCAGGGGGCCGCATGTGGCCCACGGGGGCCGTAGTTTGGGGACTCGTGTCCTTAACCTTTAGCATGTAATGGCTCAGCAATGTCCCACTATGGACAAGGATACTTCCCTGCCTCCAGACTTTGAGTATGGCTGTATGAATTGTTTTGGCTAAAGGCACAAAGTAAAAGTGATGGTGTTCTAGTTCTGAGCCTAGACTTTAGGGGTCCTGCCATGCTTTTGCTTGCTTTCTTGTGCCTCTCCTGGTCCTAGGAGAGGAATGAGCAATATGGAGCAGAGCCACCCCAAGCCCAGCTTAGGTGAGTGGACCCACAGCCAACATCATTATTAAAGGATGCTGAGATTTAATGACTACTTGTTACATAGCATGTTTGTGACAATATACAACTCCTTTAATCTTTTAAAAATCAAGAAGTCATAAAGTGCTATCCTGAATTAATAAATATGAATGCTTTCCCTGCCCTGGATTTATTTCAGCCATGGCTTTCATCCACGCAAGGAGGTTATTAAAAAGCACCTGCTTGGAGACCCCCCATTCATTCTAGAACAACACAAACCTAGAGATCCAAATTCTCGGTTGATGAAAAGCTGAACTGTTATGTTAGCCTCTTGTAGCAAAACAAATCTTGAAGAAAGAGCAAAATTTAAAACTCCATGTGGTTCGTCACTGGCTTCCACAGTCAGAACAGCTGCATGTCCTTGAGCATCAAGCAGAGCAATTCCGGCCAGTGGGACTCCTAAAGATGTCGGGGGCCACAAGAACTCTGACAGTGATTTGGCACTTACTGCTAAATACTTAAAATACCATCCCACTCTCTGAAACATATTAAAGTGTACAGAATGTGTTCCATTTATTCATTTCTTGAACTGAAATGATAAAGTTGCATAACTGAGCTTATATTTAATTTTATTTTTCTACATAGCAAATCATGAGTTTTTTTACTTGATATATTATTGTCATTATTTGCGATATGGGCATTTGAATTATAGAAAGTAACTGAGGAAAGTACCCTTATAGTTTTCTAAAAATGACTGAATTTAAAATATCCAGACAATAGGTCCAAATCCAAATTGGGCTGCTGGTATAAGATTAATAACAGAAAAATTCTTTCTTTGGAAATGTATTATATTCCATAAGCAAATATTTAGCAAAATGTGTAGAGGTTGTTCCTAAATTCATAATGATAATATGTTCTCATTGTGGGCTGATGTTATTGAAATTAACATTTTTAGGAACAAATGATATATAAAGTAACATTTTTTTTTTTTTTCATTTTTCTGAAGCTGGAAATAGGGAGAGACAGTCAGACAGACTCCCACATGTGCCCGACCGGGATCCACCCGGCACGCCCACCAGGGGCGACGCTCTGCCCACCAGGGGGCGATGCTCTGCCCATCCTGGGCGTCTAAAGTAACATTTTTAATTGGCATTAATTTAATTATTAAATATACAGATAGCAATTATTAATTTTTTCTGAAAAGAGTAATATAATAAAAAATGTTTAAAACTGAACTCTGAATTACCTTGTGTCCTCACATCATAAAGAATGACCTGGTAAACTTCTTTCTCCTCAGGAATGTTGTCATCCAATAATTGCACATGTATTGTTTTATCCAATGAACCCTATGTCAGACAGAAAGATATTCATCCCCGCATTGTGTCCCTAAACACAAAATATCTCCATCCAAACACATTTTATTTAAACAGTATCCTGTGGCTTAAAACATAAATTTTAAAAAATCATTCACTCGGTGATCAAAGATGGCAGTGGAGTAGGCGGACACACAGACGTCCAGCTCTCACCACCAAACTGGAATACAAAACATTTTAGGAAAAATCAGCGTGAAAAACCAACTCTGGACTACAAGAACAGCCCTCAAAAACCAAGGACAAAGAAGAAGCCACAACAAACCTGGTAGGGAGCGCCTGAATCTCCCTTGCTTACAGGAACGGAGGGGAGGGTGAGGCTGAGAGCCCAGAGAGGATCTCACTCCAGGGAAAAGAGCAGAAAATACTGCTCACAGCCACTTGCCTGGTGACCAGGGAGTGAGGTGTGTTGAAAGGACCAGCTTATCTCTCAAGTGGAAAGGAGAGAGAGAGGGACAGACTGTGAGGGGTAAAGGAATGCAGGAGACGACCTAAAAAAGCTGACTCATCCATGCTGGAGGCGGCCATAGCTGGGGGAGGGACTGATCCTTCCACAAAACAGTACTAAATTGCTTCCAGATCAGAGATCTCCAGACATCTCTCCAGCTCAAATAAGCTCAACAAGACACAGCTGAAAACAAGAAGTGGGGAGGAGGGGCAGTAACTCAAATCTCCATGGAGATCTGAGATACACCTCCCCTACTGAAGCTGAGAAAACACCCTGTCCCCAGAGATATTAGTTGGTGGAAGACACCTTCAGAGTCTCAGGTTACACCCATTGCATTCCTGAATACAGTTTCAAGGAAGCCCGCAGCTGAGATCAATACACAAGACTATCACCTGTTAAGAAAACAAACAAATCAAGTCTTCAAAGCTGACC
This sequence comes from Saccopteryx bilineata, assembly GCF_036850765.1. NCBI lineage: Eukaryota > Metazoa > Chordata > Mammalia > Chiroptera > Emballonuridae > Saccopteryx > Saccopteryx bilineata. Next base: position 217,789,691 of record NC_089493.1, on the reverse strand, counting down.
AAATCCAAAAGTGAATTACAAATAATAGCTGATACCAACCCAAGAAGACCTAGAAATAACACAATTGAAAAGTGGAGGCAGAAAACACCAAGTTTAGACTCAACCAACTCTACAAACAAAATACCCAAACACACAGACACAATGAAAAGACAAAGAAGTGCAGTCCAAATGAAACCAGAGAAACTTTCAGGAGATGAACTGAGTAATATGGAAATAATCAAACTTCCAGATGCGGAGTTCAAAATAGTGATTTTAGGGATACTTAGGGATCTTAGAACAACAATAGATGGTCATTATGAACACCTAAATAAAGAAATAGCAAGTATAAAAAAGGATATTGAAATATTAAAAAAGAATCAGTCGGAGATGACAAATACAATACCAGAAATAAAGACCACAATGGAAGAAATTAAAAACAGGATGGATAGAGCTGAGGATCAAATCAACGAGTTGGAGGACAACTTGAATGAAGGCAAGAAAGCAGAAAAGAAAAAAGAAAAGAGACTCAAAAAGTCTGAGGAAACTCTAAGAGAGCTCTGTGACAACATGAAGAGAAATAACATCTGCATCATAGGAGTTCCTGAAGAAGAAGAAGAGAAAGAACAAGGGATAGAGACTTTGTTCAATAATATCATAGCTGAAAACTTCCCTAAATGAATGCAGAAGAAACCCTCACAGGTTAAAGAAGCACAGAGAACTCCATTAAAGAGAAACTCAAAGAAACCTACACCAAGACACATCATAATTAAAATACCAAAGCTCAGTGATAAAGAGAAAATATTAAAAGCTGCAAGAGAAAATAAAGCTATCACCTACAAAGGAGCACGCATAAGAATGACATCCGACTTCTCAACAGAAACACTTGAGGCCAGAAGGGAATGGCAAAAAATATTCAAAGTAATGCAGAACAAGAACCTACAACCAAGACTACTTTATCCAGCAAGGCTATCATTTAAAATCAAAGGAGAAATAAAAAGCTTCCCAGACAAAAAACAGCTCAAGGAATTCATTACAACCAAACCAATGCTGCAGGAAATGTTAAGGGGCCTGTTGTAAACAGATCAAAGTGGGAAAAGAATATAACAAAAGAGGAATACAGCTTTAAAGAATAAAATGGCAATAAACAACTACATTTGAATAATAACCATAAATGTAAATGGATTAAATGATCCAATCAAAAGACATAGGGTAGCTGCCTGGATAAGAAAACAGGACCCGTACATATGCTGTCTACAAGACACACCTTAGAACAAAAGATGCAAATAGACTGAAGGTAAAAGGATGGAAAAAAACATTTCATGCAAATGGAAATGAAAAAAAAAGCTGGGGTAGAAATACTTATATCAGACAAAATAAACTTTAAAAAAAGGATATAGTAAGAGATAAAGAAGGTCACTACATAATGATAAAGGGAGTAATCCAACAGGAAGATATAACTATTATAAATGTCTATGCACCTAATATAGGAGCACCTAAATATATAAAGCAGACTTTGATGGATTTAAAGGGCGAGATCAACTGCAATACTATAATAGTAGGGGATTTCAATACCCCACTAACATCACTAGATAGATCCTCAAGAAAGAAAATTAGCAAAGAAACAGCAGACTTAAAGGACACACTAGATCAACTCGATTTAATACACATCTTCAGAACCTTTCACACTAAAGCAGCAGAATATACATTCTTTTCAAGTGCTCATGGTACATTCTCTAGGATAGATCCCATGTTAGAATACAAAAGCGGTCTCAACAAATTTTAAGAAGATTGAAATCATATCAAGCACTTTCTCTGATCACAATGGCATGAAACTAGAAATGAACCACAACAGAAAAGCTCAAAAATTCTCAAACACATGGAAACTAAATAGCAGTTTGTCAGATAACGAATAGATTAAGAATGAGATCAAAGAAGAAATAAAAAAATTCCTAAAAAGAATGAAGCTGGGAACATTACAATACCTGACTTTAAACTATATTATAGGGCCACGATAATCAAAACAGCATGGTCTTGGCAGAAAAATAGACACTCAGACCAATGGAACAGAATAGAAAGCCCAGAAATAAAACCACACATATATGGTCAAATAATCTTTGATAAAGGGGCCAACAACACACAATGGAGAAAAGAAAGCCTCTTCAACAAATGGTGTTGGGAAAACTGGAAAGCCACATGCAAAAGAATGAAACTCGACTACAGCCTGTCCCCGTGTACTAAAATTAATTCAAAATGGATCAAAGACCTAAATATAAGACCTGAAACAATAAAGTACATAGAAGAAGACATAGGTACTAAAATCATGGACCTGGGTTTTAAAGAACATTTTATGAACTTGACTCCAATGGCAAGAGAAGTGAAGGCAAAGATAAATGAATGGGACTACATCAGAATAAAAAGTTTTTGCTCAGCAAGAGAAACTGATATAAAAATAAACAGACAGCAACTAAATGGGAAATGATATTTTCAAACACAGCTCAGATAAGGGCCTAATATCCAAAATTTACAAAGAACTCATAAAACTCAACAACAAACAAACAAACAATCAAATAAAAAAATGGGAAGAAGACATGAACAGACACTTCTCCCAGGAAGAGATACAAATGGCCAACAGATATATGAAAAGATGCTCAGCTTCATTAGTTATTAGTGAAATGCAAATCAAAACTACAATGAGATACCACCTCACCCCTGTTAGATTAGCTATTATCAACAAGACGGGTAATAGCAAATGTTGGAGAGGCTGTGGAGAAAAAGGAACCCTCATTCACTGTTGGTGGGAATGTAAAGTAGTACAACCATTATGGAGGAAAGTATGGTGGTTCCTCAAAAAACTGCAAATAGAACTACCTTATGACCCAGCAATCCCTCTACTGGGTATATACCCCAAAACCTCAGAAACATTGATACGTGAAGACACATGTAGCCCCATGTTCATTGCAGCACTGTTCACAGTGGCCAAGACATGGAAACAACCAAAAAGCCCTTCAATAGAAGACTGGATAAAGAAGATGTGGCACATATACACTATGGAATACTACTCAGCCATAAGAAATGATGACATCAGATCATTTACAGCAAAATGGTGGGATCTTGATAACATTATACGGAGTGAAATAAGTAAATCAGAAAAAAACAAGAACTACATGATTCCATACATTGGTGGAACATAAAAATGAGACTAAGAGACATGGACAAGAGTGTGGTGGTTACCAGGGGTGGGGGGAGGGAGGACATGGGAGGGAGGGAGGGAGAGAGTTAGGGGGAGGGGGAGGGGCACAGAGAACTAGATAGAGGGTGGCGGAGGACAATCTCACTTTGGGCGAGGGGTATGCAACATAATTTAATGACAAAATAACCTAGACATGTTTTCTTTGAATATATGTACTCTGATTTATTAATGTCATCCCATTACCATTAATAAAAATTTATTAAAAAAAAAAAATTCCTAGAAACGAATGACAATGAGCATTCAACAACTCAAAATTTCTGGGACACAGCAAAAGCAGTACTAAGAGGGAAGTTCTTAGCACTACGGGCACACCTTAAGAAACTAGAAAAAGCTCAAATAAACAACTTAACCCTGCATCTAAAAGAACTAGAAAAAGAACAAGTAAAGCCCAAATGTAGTAGAAGGAAGGAAATAATAAAGATCAGAGCAGAAATAAATGACATAGAGGCTAAAGAAACAATACAGAGGAACAATGAAACTAGGAGCTGGTTCTTTGAAAAGGTAAACAAGATTGATGAACCATAAACTAGACTCACCAAGAAAAAAAGAGAAAGAACTCAAATAAATAAAATTAGAAATGAGAGTGGAGAAATAACAACTGACACAACAGAAATACAAAATATTGTAAGAAAATACTATGAAGAACTGTATGCCAAAAAACTAGATAACCTAGATGAAATGGACAAATTCCTTGAAACATACAATCCTCCAAAAATCAATCTAGAAGAATCAGAAAACCTAAACAGACCGATTACACCAAATGAAATTGAAACAGTTATCAAAAAACTCCCAACAAAGAAAAGTTCGGGGCCTGATGGCTTCACAACTGAAGTCTACCAAATATTCAAAGAAGAACTAACTCCTATCCTTCTCAAGCTATTTCAAAAAATTCAAGAGGAAAGAAGACTTCTGAGATCCTTTTAGGAGGCGAGCAAAATTCTGACTACAAAACTAGGCAGACAACACAAAGAAAGAAAATTATAGGTCAATATCTCTGATGAATATAGATGCTAAAATACTCAACAAAATATTGGCAAACCGGATCCAACAATATATGGAAAAAATCATACATCATGATCAAGTGGGATTTATTCTGGGGAGGCAAGGCTGGTGCAATATTCGTAAATCAATCAATGTGATTCATCACATAAACAAAAAGAAGGAGAAAAACCACATGATAACTTCAATAGATGCAGAAAAAGCATTTGATCAGCACCCGTTCATGATCAAAACTCTCAGCAAAGAGGGAATACAGGGAACATACCTCAACATGATAAAAGCTATCTATGACAAACCCACAGCCAACATCATACTCAATGAACAAAAATTAAAAGCAATCCCCTTAAGATCAGGAACAAGGCAGGGGTGCCCCTTTCACCACTCTTTTTCAACATAGTCCTGGAAGTCCTAGTCACCACAATCAGACAAGAAGAAGAAATAAAAGGCATTCAAGTTGGAAAAGAAGAAGTAAAACTATCATTATTTGCAGATGATATGATATTGTATATAGAAAACCCTAAAGTCTCAGTCAAAAAACTACTGGACCTGATAAATGAATTCAGCAAAGTGGCAGAATATAAAATCAATACTCAGAAAATCAGAGGCATTTTTATATACCAACAATGAACAGTCAGAAAGAGAAATTAAGGAAACAATCCCCTTCACTATTACAACCAAAAAAATTAAGTACCTAGGAGTAAACTGAACCAAGGAGACTAAAGACTTGTAGACTTGTACTCGGAAAATTATAAAGCATTGATAAAAGAAATCAAGGAAGATACAAACAAGAGGAAGCATATATCGTGTTCATGGTTAGAAAGAATAAACATCATTAAAATGTCTATATTACCCAAAGCAATCTATAAATTCAATGCAATACCAATTAAAATACCAATGACATACTTCAAACATATAGATCACATATTCCAAAAATTTATATGGAACCAAAAAAGAACATGAATAGACTCAGGAATCTTAAAAAAAAGAATAAAGTGGGAGGTATCACACTTCTTGATATCAAGTTATAGTACAAGGCCAGTGTACTCAAAACAGCCTGATACTGGCATAAGAACAGGCATACAGATCAATGGAACAGAACAGAGAACCCAGAAATAAACCCACAGCTCTATGGACAACTGATATTTGGCAAAGGAGGTAAGGAAATACAATGGAGTAAAGACAGTCTCTTTAACAAATGGTGTTGGGAAAATTGGACAGCTACCTGCAAAAAAATGAAACTAGACCACCAGCTTACACCACTCACAAAAATAAACTCAAAATGGATAAAAGACTTAAATGTAAGCCGTGAAACCATAAGCGTCTTAGAAGAAAACATAGGCAGTAAGCTCTCCAACATCTCTCGGAGCAATATATTTGCTGATTGATCTCCAGGGGGAAGTGAAATAAAAGAAAGGATAAACAAATGGGACTATTTCAAACTAAAAAGCTTTTGCACAGCTAAAGATAATAAGAACAGAATAAAAGACAAACTACACAATGGGAGAACATATTTGACAATTCGTCTGATAAGGGATTAATAACCAAAATTTATAAAGAACTTGTAAATCTCAACACCAGGAAGACAAACAATCCAATCAAAAACTGAGAAAAAGAAATGAATAGACACTTCTCCAAAGAGGATATACAGATGGCCAATAGGCATATGAAAAAATTCTCAACATCACTAATCATTAGAGAAATGCAAATTAAAACCACAATGAGATATCACCTCACACCAGCCAGAATGGCGCTCATCAACAAAACATCACAGAATAAGTGCTGGCGAGGATGTGGAGAAAAGGGAACCCTCCTGCACTGCTGGTGGGAATGCGGACTGGTGTAGCCACTGTGTAAAACAGTATGGAGATTCCTCGAAAAATTGAAAATCGAACTGCCTTTTGACCCAGCTATACCACTTTTAGGAATATACCCCAAGAACACCATAGAACAGCTCCAAAAGGAGAAATGCACCCCCATGTTTGTGGCAGCATTGTTCACAATAGTGAAGATCTGGAAACAGCCCAAGTGTCCGTCAGAGGATGAGTGGATTAAAAAGCTTTGGTATGTATATATATATATATATATATATATATATATATATATATATATATACACACACTATGGAATACTACTCAGCCATAAGAAATGATGACATCGGATCATTTACAATAACATGGATGAACCTTGATAACATTATACGGAGTGAAATAAGTAAATCAGAAAAAAACTAAGAACTATATGATTCCATTACATAGATGGGACATAAAAATGAGACTCAGAGACATGAACAAGAATGTGATGGTATTGGGGTTTGGGGGTGTGGGGGATGGGGGGGATGGAGAAGAGGAAGGAGAGAGGGGGTGGGGGAGGGGAGGGGCACAAAGAAAACCAGATAGAAGGTGATGGAAGATAATTTGACTTTGGGTAAAGGGTATACAGCATAATCAAATGTCAAAATAATCTGGAGATGTTTTCTCTCAACATATGTACGCTGATTTATCAATGTCACTGCATTAAATTTAATAAAAAAATGATAAAAAAAAAAAAAAGTAAAAGTGTGGCTCCCAGAAAGAAAAAAAAAATCATTCACTCATGGGTAACCAGGCTTAAGGCAGATAAAGACTAATTGTGAAGGATCTTGAATATAGAGCTGATCAATGTAGATCTTATCAAATGAGCAATGTATCATTATTGACAATTTTAGACAAAGAAATTAGTTAAGAGATTCTATGGCAGTGGCGAATAGGAAAAGATCAGTGTGCCTCAAAGAGACTAGGGATTAAAAGTCCAATGTATTCAAGACTGAAAGTTATAGGAGCTTGGCTTAATATTGAGACAGTGGAAATAAAAAATAAAGAGTTAAACACATTATCAAACAGGAATTCACTAAGTGAATGTGGAGAAAAAAGGACGATGACAACTTGACCATAAAGTGGTGCCAATTTTTTTCAGAAGTGCTTTTATAAAGTTATTTCTCAACAATCACCTTTTTTAAACTATCAAAGTCTATAAACGGCAACTCAAAAATATACTTTCAAAACTATCCTCATGTTATACTTTGCCAACAGGGCATAAAAAGACATTTGTTTTTAGAGCTATATTTGCTGTTGCCATGCATTTAAAGTTCCAAGATAGTGAGAAGTAAGAGAAGAGGAACAAGGACTACCACCATCTTCAGAATGATGCGGTGACAACAATGGTAGGCCTCAGATACACAGTCAGCATTTTCTGTTTCTTTAAAGGAGCTCTACCAAGCACATATAAAAAAACCAGATCTATTCCTATGTCTTTGAAGTTCTTTACTCAAGTAGTACTCTCTCCCTTTCCAGTTCCAAGCAAGTAGTGATCCCATCAACCTCCATTACTCCTTGCATTACCTCATCAGAGCTTCCCCGTTTTCTCAAAGCAGTTTCTCCTACATATGCATGGTAAAGCTCTTTTGGGTTGTCTTACCTCAGGAAAGAAGAGTTGTCCAGTAAAGTTAGCAAAATTGAGTTCTAGATTTTGCCCAATAATTTTCCAGTTAACCGTAACATTTCCTCGACCGGGGGGTGTTCTTATAACATGGAATTGCAAAATTTCTCCTGCAAGTGAAGTATACAGATTGAAAAGTGCTTAATGGAAAATGAATTTAACATATGAATTCAACAAAACCCAAATCCCAAACATGCAACTATTACAGCACCTTTCCAGAACATTACAAAGAAGTTCTGTTTTGAATTTTCTAGAAGCTTTATACATGCTTATTGCTTATTAACACAGGGATCTCACTTCTAAATACTTGTATTTAGTAGAAATTCAGGAAGTTCAATATTTAAAAGTTACAAAAGCACATGCTATAATGGAAAACACGAACGTTTATACACTCCAAACATGCACCAGAACATAAATGTTCTGTACATATAAGAAAGTAATCAAGTCTTCATGGTCAAAAGTCACAACAGCACAGGTGCATTTTCCTCTCCTTTTCAAAAGGACACAGTTCCTTACACTGATATGCAATGTGATTTTACACAATGCATGCATAAAAATGCTTGCAAATACCTGAAAATCACATTTCTTTAAGTTGTAACTTACATATACCATCAATGATTATGTTTTTTAAAAAGAAATACAAAGGAAAGGTGTCACATCTGTACATCAGTCTCTGTAACCACCAAAGTTACAGTTCTCCTTCCTGGGTAATTGAGGTATTTTAGATATTTTCATTCCTGGCTTTTATCCTTATGTAATACTTTATCAAAATGAAGGAAATAGTGATAGGCATTTCTTTCAAACTGCTGAAAGTGAAATGTAAGCTCTATGGCATACTGTTAACAGCCACGTGGCTTGCTGAAAATATGCTCAATTCAAAAAATCCTTGCATGATGATGAATACAGTTAAGGTACACAAATGAACTATAGCACTAAAATAATAATCGCATGACAAAGTAAAATGAAATGATGTTTAAAAGCTTTTAAAGAACATATCATTCAAATTTTATAGCATAGAAGTATATCTGAAATCCATGCATATGCATTAAAAGTATCACTTTTACTTAGCTATCCAAATAAGTATATACATCTGGCACTTTTTAAGTGAGCAGAGTAGAAATAAAACAAAATTTAAATACCCTTTTAACATATTTTTAAACTAGCATATTTTTAAAATTTCTTAAGATAAAACATTAGTATTAGAAAGTTATCATGAATTTAGAAATTATCTTAATTTCAATTACTATAAAACAAAATTTTCATACTAAACTTAAGCACACTTATCTTTAGAACAGTGAATTATTTGGGAAGAGTGAAGAATAGAGAAAGCAAAAGTATCAGAAAGACTTCTGAATAACATTTTCTCCAACATTTCAATGTTCAATGTGTACATTTTTTGTACTTTAATACAAAAACAAAATTTAGTCACCATTCCATTAGTAGACTATATCTTTTTTTTAACATATAGAAACTGCTAGCTAGGAATCAGATTATCAAAAGGTCAGGACATATCTAAAAGACTGATATAACTGTATAATCAGTCTAATCATCAGTGAACCATTTAAAAATTTTTATACTTGTATAACTCATATGAAAAAAATATAGGCACTACTATAAAATCCCGGAGTCTCTCTGTTGCACATCATGCAGCATTTCTCATGTACTGAACAAAAAAAAACTATTACTGAATGACACAGACAGCGCACTAGATCATTAATCTTTTCACCTACAGTGTTGTCTGGTGACACAAATGGAAAGGTTTATAGTCACAGTTATCAAAATTTTAAAATCACACAACCTAGTAGTAAAACCTAATAATATTTCAAAAATAAAATGATGAAAGCTTGATTAGTGCTAAAAATACAATAAAATACAAGTGGCAAGAAAAACAAAATGTAGGTCAATAAGGACCCATGTTGAAGGGGATTTTGCAATCATAATAAATTTTATAAATTATAGTTGCAAGATTTTACAATACCTAGAGATTTGGAAATAAATATACCAGTATAAAGAAAAATAAAAATGAAATGCTACAGAGAAAAAAAGTAAAATTCTCCTAAAAACTTATTATACGTAAAATACTCAAAGTCTAATACTACTTAATATAAGCTTTGAAAATTTAACAAATTACCAAACAAGAAACTTGCAGAAAGTATTGCAGCAACAGTTTGAAGCATGATACACACAAACACATAAATAAAATATACTGCTCACAAAATTAGGGGATATTTCAAAATGAATACAAAGCAATAAAATATCCCCTAATTTTTGTGAGCAGTATATAAACAAAGCATTCCTTGAACACATACTCTGTAAGCCTACTACAAACTATGTCAACAGCATGAATAGTGTAAAAATGTTTCAAATAGTAAAAATGAAGGTATCGATCCTGCCTCTTTAATATAGACTCCCTGGAACCAGTTCCACTTAATATGCCTCCTAGGTAATATTACTAGAATGTTACCCTCCTACCTGGATAAAAAGTCAAAGAACAGTCTTTAAATTTTTTTTTATTTATTCATTTTAGAGAGGAGGGGGGAAGAGAGAGAGAGAGAAGGGGGAGGAGCAGGAAGCATCAACTCCCATATGTGCCTTGACCAGGCAAGCCAGGGTTTTGAACCGGCAACCTCAGTGTTTCCAGGTTGACGCTTTATCCACTGCGCCACCACAGGTCAGGCAAAGAACAATCTTTATAAAAGAAAAAAACTTAAAAACAACAGCTTAGTCTTAAATAATGGGAAGGACAGAAGGTAGATCTGGGAGAGGAAGATGAATTTTTTTAGATAACATTTTATCAGGTACTACACTGCCTTCTAGGTTTAGTCCACAATGGAGGACTAAGACGGGCTTTCACCTACCAAAGAATCTGACTACATTCCTGGAAGACCATCCTGACATAAAATATACAGAGTCCACCAAAAGCTGGTGATACTAGGCCAGTAGTCGGCAAACTCAGTCAGCAGAGCCAAATATCAACAGTACAACGACTGAAATATCTTTTGAGAGCCCAATTTTTTAAACTTAAACTATATAGGTAGGTACACTGTTATAACTTAATTAGGGTAGTCCTAACCTGACCTTTACTAAAAACGTCCTCAATCTGATTGAGCCGCATGTGGCTCGTGAGCCGCGGTCTGCTGACCACTGGTATGCCTACCCTAATATAGATAAGGAATAGGAATATAAAATGCATTTAAACAATGCTGAATATTTTGTACACTTGTTACCAAAACAAACAAGGATTCTTCTCACAAAGGTAAAAAACATTACCTACAACATGTGTAAAAATAATAGAAATCTAAAATAGAAGGAACATGTTAAATATTGTAACAGATACATGTATACACTATATACATGTATTATCTATAGTGATCACCTACAACAGAAAATGATATAAAACAATATAGAAACATGAATAGCATGAAACACAAACTGCCAACATGAACAGTCAAGGAAAAAAAGTTGAGTGCTTTTAATCCAGCTGGCCCTTCATTTTCCCATGTTCTTCATCCTCGGATTCAACCAACCCCAGATCAAAACTACAGAGAGAGAAAGTGACAGGATTCTGTTGGCTTGGAATCACCACCCAGAAAATTCTGACATGTGTACAGTTTTCTTGTTATTATTGCCTAAACAATACAATGTTTACATTGAATTAGGAATTATGGGTAATTTATAGATACATTTAAGTATATGGGAGGATGTACAAGGATTATAAACAAATACTACATTATTTTATGTAAGAGACTTGAACATCTGTGGACTATGATATCTTCAGGGGTCCTAGCACCAAGCCCCATGCATACTGATGGACAACTATATCGCTGTTGTATATTTTTAGGAATCATTTGTTTAAATCTTTGCCTAAAATGATTCATGCTATCTCTGAGAAAAGGAAAATGTTTATATCCATTGAACATGACATGAGATTATGATGCTGCTAAACTGGGTGACTGAGTAAAGCATACAGAGTCATAAAGAAAAGATTTATATATAGTTCGCAACCACAGTAAAAATCTATTGTCCCACATTTCTAAATTCTTCCCATTACATTTGAAAGAAATATTTATCACCAGACATTAGTTCAATTGCCTTAGGACAAAAATGTAAAAATAGGATATTCAACAGCATTCAATATTGTTATACACTAAAGCAACTTTTTCCCATGAATTGAAAATGCATTCTAGAAGTTAAGTAAAGTCCATGTTTTAAATCTAATCACATGAATGAAACTCCAACACCAGGCCAAAGGCAATGTTAACATTGTTAAAATTCCACATAGCATGATTATTTTTACCCCATTTCTTCAGCCATTATCTTTGAAGTACCACCACAAAATTTTCATGAATTCTTTTGGTAAACCTATGCTTGATACTCTTTTCTCTATGCCATTTCACGGAGATATTAAGAATACACACACAAAATAACTAAATTCTTTTTTTTTTTTTTACAGAGACAGAGAGAGAGTCAGAGAGAGGGATAGATAGGGACAGACAGACAGGAACAGAGAGAGATGAGAAGCATCAATCATCAGTTTTTTGTTGCGACACCTTAGTTGTTCATTGATTGCTTTCTCATATGTGCCTTGACCATGGGCCTTCAGCAGATCGAGTAACCCCTTGCTCAAGCCAGCGACCTTAGGTCCAAGATGGTGAGCTATGCTCAAACTAGATGAGCCCACGCTCAAGCTGGCAACCTCAGGGTCTCGAACCTGGGTCCTCCACATCCCAGCCCGACGCTCTATCTACTGCACCACCACCTGGTCAGGCAAAAATAACTAAATTCTTGAAGTACATATAATTTTTTTTTGTTGTGGACCATAAATGGCAAAAAGCCATTTTAGATTCGAGGCTTAGCAAAAGGCTAAGTTCTCCCCCCTCCATCTCCATATTTGGCTATGATGCTGAGTATTTGCACCCACTCTACTTGCTTCCTTGGGTTGCTGGAAGCAATATACATGCCCTTCCTCTGACTCTTTGTTTCAGATGTTGGTAGATTTCACTAATGTATCCTGTTTTTGCCTTGGGAGAGTTCCTGTCTTAGCCTTGGATGTGCAACTTTGTATCAAGGTCCTTGATTTGCATAGATCTATATAATAAAGCAAACTGGGGCTATGGGACACTCGGATACTGCCAGGCATTTTGAAGAGTCCTCCAGGTCCCATCGTTTTTGTTTTGATAAGTGTGTTTCCTTAATTCCGCACCATTATTAGGAGCCACGCTGGTCCACGGCATTTTTTGAAAAAGAAAATTCAGACTCTAGGTAAAGGCTCAGGAATAAAGGGGGGAAAATAAGTAAATGTAGAAGCTCCTCCCAATTTCTGTTTAGGGAAAAAAACAACAACAACAAAAAAACTAGGCCGTACTCATGCAAGCTATAAAAGCAATTCAGTGTTTTGTTTCCTGTACTTAACTCATGCTCATAGATTGATGTGCTAAAGCAGATTGTCAATCTGTAACACATTTGGACCATTTGTTTTAATTACTAATGCTTTTCTTCCTGGAGATATTTAGCTGTTGAAAGCTGACTTCCAGGTTCAGTTCATCCAGGTGGAAGACAGCACAGGTGACCATGTCTGGATGTCCAGCAGGAAAGCCGACTCCCTCAGGCCCCCAAACCGCCCACCCTCACACCACCAGACTATCCTAAGGTGCATTTTCATGCCACTAACTGCTTTACAGTTAAAATACCTTTAAAACGATACTGGGAAAATAAATTCTTTGGTATTCTTTTCCAAAAATAACTCTATCATATTGCTGAAAATCACATACCTCGTCTAGCTCTAAGTCTTCCCTGAAATCTAATCCGTCCCGGACCTGGGTCGTAATTATACCTCCATTTCACTAACACTTGTATTGTCGCCTTCAACACTATTTTCCTTCCCATATTTCTTAAACAAAACAAAAACACATCCAAAATACTCACTTTTAATCCTTTTTCCCCAATTTGTCTCTTCCCCTTGCTCCCGTGGCCGATAAGTACACTATCTGCTAAGGCAGCGCTTCTCAAACTTAACACAGTGAAGAACAAGGTGTTTTTATTTGTGTCTTGTTTTGCTTGCCCTGATCTATTATAGACTAACATTTTTATAAAAGACAATAAAATGAATGACTAGATTAGTTAAATAGCAAAAAGAACACAGATAGAAGCCCATAGATATTGCTTTTGGATATCACAGCAAAATGAAGTTGTTATATGTAAGTTTCTAGCACAGGTTATTTCAGTTTCTGAACTTATCTTGTCACAAACTAGTAGAAACTCTGTAGATGGATACCTGCCGAAACCATACTTTGAGAAGCACTGCCTAAAAGCCTCCATATCCTTTGATCAGCCTTGAATATTTGCTTCCCATCCCAAGTCCTCCTTCAAAAACTCCTTTATAGTTACTACTGTCTACTCCAGAGCTCTTGGAAATCTAATCTCATTTGTTGTCCTGTTAGTATGGGATCCAGGTGGCTCCTGGTAAGAGGGAAAACACACTCTTACATTGGTCTCTTCCACCCCTTTGGTGGAACCTTCTCTCAGACCTTTCTCCTTCCCTAGCCCCTTCCTCTGGCACTGCACATGGCTTTATCTTTGACAACTTGCTTTTCTTCAACTATCCACAAAGATTTTATTAATTTTTATGATTTCCACTATTACCTCTAAATATCCAATTTTCATTTATAACCTAGATAGAGTCAGGTTCTCTCACTAATTTCCTTCTCTCACAGAGATATTTTTACTCAAATTCATTATTCTTTTAACTCAAACCACTTGAAATATTTATCCAAAATTCCTACATTGTCAAGTTCTGCAGCAGATTTAAGTTCAAGCAAAACAAAGTCTCTTCTCAAAAACTTCCTTGTAGCAGGACCTCTGGATTAAGATAGCAGTGGGGGCCCTGGCCGGTTGGCTCAGTGGTAGAGCGTCGGCCTGGCGTGCAGGGGACCCGGGTTCGATTCCCGGCCAGGGCACATAGGAGGGGCGCCCATCTGCTTCTCCACCTCTCCCCCTCTCCTTCCTCTCTGTCTCTCTCTTCCCCTCCCGCAGCCGGGGCTCCATTGGAGCGGAGATGGCCTGGGCGTTGGGGATGGCTCCTTGGCCTCTGCCCCAGGCACTAGAGTGGCTCTGGTCTCGGCAGAGCGACGCCCCGGAGGGGCAGAACATCGCCCCCTGGTGGGCAGAGCATCGCCCCTGGTGGGCGTGCCGGGTGAATCCCGGTCGGGCGCATGCGGGAGTCTGTCTGGCTGTCTCTCCCCGTTTCCAGCTTCAGAAAAATACAAAAAAAAAAAAAAAAAAGATAGCAGTGGGTTTAAACTCTATCATGAATAACTGTGCTATTTAGTCTTTCTAAAATTCAGTTTCTTTTTGTGAAAATCTGGTGTATACTATTACACCTATTATATAATTAAGTGAAATAATTAATGTGAAATATGTGGCACGCAAAAAATACTTAATATTATTGTTGTTGTTATCATTTTAAAGATAACTTCTCCTACAGTGAAGTTCTATTTGTATTATATTAGAAAAAAGTTTTTGATGACCGGTCAATTGAACTTACGGCAATTTGCTAATCACTTTCACTCACTATTGCTCTAACAACATGAGCTTAGACCATTAATACAAGGAAATCACTAAGACACTTGCATTGATAAATTAAACCTGCAAGTCAGGAGTAGAGGAAGGTGAAAGGTAATACACACTAAATTACACTTAGTTCCCAGCACAGCAACTAGCTGTATGGCCTTGTCAAATCAGTTTTCTCGTCTGTAAAATAAAAGTCCAAATGCATGATCAATATCCTTTCCATTTTTTAACTCAAGGTACAGTGTTTTTTTTTTTATTTCTAAATACACACTATAGTGAAACATAGACTATAAACAGCAGTTTTATCTCAATCAAGCTTATTCAAAGAAACAAACACATTGCCATAATCTTTTAAACAAAACAACAGCCTTTACAGGGTGGGGTAAAATAGGCTTATAGTTGTTCATATGGAAAATAATACAATAATAAATAACGATACAAGAATAAACTCTGGGTTTCACAAACTCAAAACTGTAAACCTACTTTTGCCCCTCCCTGTATATGCAACACCTTACATACAATGTAAAATACAAAATGAGAATTAAATAAAATTGTTTAAGGAAGAAATGGACATTTTATAATTTTTTTCTACTTTGGCACTTTTTTCATGAAATATATAAACACAATATAAAATCCAGGCTAAAATATTCACTGATTACAAACCACTATTTGTCTTTAACAGGAAGCCTGGGTTTCACTGTTTAATATAAGCAGCTACCGTTGAGCATATATACACTTGCCAGGACCTGTGCTAAGCACTTCAGACTCATTAGTTTACCTAATCCTCACAAAGACACCTAGGAAGTAATATCTGCCATTATTTAACAGACAAGAAGGCTGAGCATCCCAGGTCTGACTACCTTCCTTACAGCCACTCCGGGGGGGAGTGCACGCTAGAACACTATACCAGTCTGCAAGGCTCCTACACGTATTACACAGTTCACTGTATATCTCTCTCCCCAATGAGTTCCACGCATATTAGCATACACAGCCCTACAAAGTCATAAAAAGATTAAAAAATCAAAAACTTTAAAAACTAAACAAAAATAACATCCATAGAAAAGAGAATGAATGTGCTCATCAAAAATAGGAACCCAGCCCTGGCCGGTTGGCTCAGCGGTAGAGCGTCGGCCTAGCGTGCGGAGGACCCGGGTTCGATTCCCGGCCAGGGCACACAGGAGAAGCGCCCATTTGCTTCTCCACACCTCCGCCGCGCTTTCCTCTCTGTCTCTCTCTTCCCCTCCCACAGCCAAGGCTCCATTGGAGCAAAGATAGCCCGGGCGCTGGGGATGGCTCTGTGGCCTCTGCCTCAGGTGCTAGAGTGGCTCTGGTCGCAACATGGCGACGCCCAGGATGGGCAGAGCATCGCCCCCTGGTGGGCAGAGCATCGCCCCTGGTGGGCGTGCCGGGTGGATCCTGGTCGGGCGCATGCGGGAGTCTGTCTGACTGTCTCTCCCTGTTTCCAGCTTCAGAAAAATGGGAAAAAAAAAAAAAAATAGGAACCCACCTTCATGACCTATGACAGATCTGGAAGCTGTCTGAAAGCTAACAATTCCCGCCACGTTGTCATTGGCCAGAATGTTCACTGTCACAGTGTCGGAGCTGGGCAGGATTCTACTTCCACCTTCAGTGTACACCAAACTAACAACGATGCTTTCGTCATCTTCTGGCTCAGAATCATCCAAAATAGCTAAAATGGCTATCTTTTTGGTTTCACCTATAAAGAAAAAAATTAATGGGAATTAGAAGCAATGTAGCAAAATCACCAACCAACATCACAAGGAATTGACAAAGGCTCAGAATCACTTTGATTTTAAAAAGTTAAGTAAAAATATGTAAGTGAATTATAATAAGTTTAATATTAATATGAGGAATATTAGCGCCACTATAAGGAAACATGTTATTTCATCTTTTCATATATAAAACACTGTAAAAGTCTGTTACTATAGACAGATCGTGGAAAAGGACATTTTGAATCATGGAAAATTAAAGAATCAGATTATTTCAAAGAATCACGGTTTCCTTCCTGGTCTTTACCCTGGAACAGTGATTTTCAACTGGTGTGCTACAGTACACTAGTGTGGCCCAAGAATTTTTTAAATGTACAATACTTGACTCTTTAGCTAGGGGCACTGACCTCTTTTCCTTTAGATTGTCAAAAAAATAACAGCCAACACAACAACCAAGCATTGTGAATGAATCAAAATTACATCTACCTTTGTTTGTCAGATGGGCAAAAAATATATTTTTTGGTGTGGAACAGAATTTTATAATTCATTTATGTCAGATAGAGAAGGTGGAAAATCACTGGCCTAGAACAACAGCCTAGCTAGGGAAAGAGCTTCTAAAGCCCCTTCTTTAGAAAGAGCACCCTCTGATAACGGACTCTCATTCCCATTCTGGCATTACTGTAAATAATATTCATGAGGCACTCATGGCAATACCTCCCTGAAAGGAAGCTTAGGCACAAGTGGCCAAAATGGGAAACAACTGGCAAATTCTGAGCGAACCAGCCTGAATGAAATGAAATGATTCTTTGGGTAACTGGATAAGATGACAGCAACAGATACCAGTTTCCAGGATGTAGGCCAATGAAGGAAGGAGGCAGAAGAGCAACTCAAAGGCTGAGTGACAGTGACAGGGCTAATCAATCTACTTTTCAATTCGGTCTAGGACCCCAGTAGTCCATAGGGCACCCCCTACTAACACCCCTGAAACCAACAATGCTTCTGCTCTTTAGCCTATACTTTCTCCCATCTAATTCTTTGCCACTTTCTGAAAAGAAGATGAAACAGTGAGAAAACAAAAGGCAGTAAAAGGAGAAAAGGGATACGAATGCATGCTCTTCTCTCTTGTGCCCCTGGTGCAGGTCCTCAGTTCACAGCACCAAAACCTGCTCAAAAGACTACAGATGATTTATGAATCTAGGTTAGCTATGCAGTCCATTTTATGTGGTGCTGAAGTTACAATTCGAAGTAATACTAATTCATATAATGTTATTACTTTATATGAAAACTTGGAAGTTACTAAAGCCACTGGAATATCTAACTTTAAATTTTCATTTTCACACCCTCCTCATTGGATTTTCATGATTTCCTGTGAAATAAGGAGAAAAGTTACCAATTACCAACCTGCACCCTCCTGCTCCATCAGGCATGTCATATTCCATTGTTCCCTAAGTCATTTAATAGAAATAACCATTATAGGAGACTTGATTTGGGGTGGTGAACACACAATACAATATACAAATGATGTATTATAGAATTGTACACTTGAAATCTATATAATTTTATTAACCAATGTCACCCCAATAAATGCAATAAGTTTTTTAAAAGTAATGTTTTATACTATTTTAAAAATTTACTCTAAATCATATGCTGATTGTTTCAAAAAGTATAGGATAGCCTGGGCTGGTTAGCTCAGTTGGTTAGTGTCATCCCAATAGAACAAGGCTGTAGGTTTGACCCCTGGTCAGGGCACATACAAGAATCAACTAATACATGTATAAATTAAGTGAAATTGATATTTTTCTCTCCCTTCCTCTCTCTAAAATCAATAAAAATAAATAAAAATTTCAAAAAGTATACAAGAGTATGCATCATGACCCCCAATTACTGTTTCCAAAAAGTTAAACAATAAAAAGTGCAGTGAACTGCTCTAAACATGTAATTGTGAATGTTTATTTCCTTCATTTTTCTGTATACAGTGATGTTTTTATGAGTACTCATCATTTTTTATTGGCTTTATTAGGATGGCACTAGTTAACATAATTATACAGGTTTCAGATGCCAAATTCTGTAACACATCTCTGTACACGGTATTGTGTTCACCACTCCTCCTCAGTCAAGTCTTCGTCCTTCACCATTTGTGTCCATAGCCTCCTCTCCCTCCTCCTCCCAACAATCAGCACACCGCTGTCTGTGTCTGAGTTTCTTCCTCTGTCCTTTTCTGCTCTCGCCCTCCATCTCCCTCACCCAGTCCCCGTTTCCTCACAGCTGTCAGCATGTATGAGTCTGTCTCTATTTTGCTAGTTTACTTTGTTCATTAGATTCCATATATGAGTAAAATCATATGATACCTGTCTTTCTCTGACTAGTTTCACACCACTTTTTCAATCAGAAAAATACTGTATTAAAAAAACCATATGGAATCTTCAATTGCCCAAATCAGAATTTAAACACTGATCTCAGAAAAATACATTTTCAAATGTTTACAAACTATTTTAAACATAAAAACTTTTCAAATTTTTCAATAATAGATGATTCAAACAGCCTTGAAAATGAATCAGTGAATCTGACCCTAATTCTAAGTTATTGTCCAAGTTACCAATAATTATATTGCTCATGAAAATTTACAATAATGATCCCATCCAAGTCTAAGAATAATATCAAATTGATCTGTCATTTGGCCTAATTATAAATGAAGTCACCAAACTTCATACTATTTATACTTATAAATTACTTTCATTGAAGATTTATCGTAATACGTCTAAGGCATAATCAAGTCTCCCAGTTAATACTCACTTAGAGAAAACAGTACTTCTTAGCCACATCCTTCATTGTATATACATAGCTCATTCTTATAATTTCCCTTACAAAATTAGAGCTTTCCTTAGACTTGCCTCTTTGTTTACTTACCTATATCACATATAAAAGGATAAAATTCACACTCCCTAAAACCTGTTTGTGTTTAATAAATAAGTGGACAGATAGGATGTAGGGCCATGTCAGTCTACATAGATGTCAACCATTTAACTTCTATTTTTTCAAAATCATACTGCACTTTTACATATCAGCAAGAATGTATATAGTAAGAACTCTTATGAACATAATCATAAAAATAGAATATGATGACTTTTCCAAGACGAACTAAAATCCATTTAGAACCTTCACTCACCTTCAGCAAAAGTCAGAATGTCTCCAGAACCTATAAAATCTAAACCTTCAGTAGCGGTTCCATCAACAACACGCCATTCGACTGTCACCTGACCTAAGCTGCCCCCCGTCCTGTGGATCAGCAGCTCCACTGTGGTTTGAGGCTGCTCCTGGACCTCAACATACAAGCCATCTTCTGAGG
Source organism: Saccopteryx bilineata (assembly GCF_036850765.1). Classification (NCBI taxonomy): domain Eukaryota; kingdom Metazoa; phylum Chordata; class Mammalia; order Chiroptera; family Emballonuridae; genus Saccopteryx; species Saccopteryx bilineata. The sequence continues at coordinate 217,769,344 of NC_089493.1, read as the reverse complement.
TATTGGGGCTAATACTGTAGATCACAAACACTCCAAAGGCATCACCATTTAATGCTATGACAACAGTAGAAGTGTTTGGCTGTCCTATGATTGGCTGGTTTTCAAAACTGGCTGTAATGTTCATGAGGTGAACTTCAAGGAGAGAAATTAGGAGACTCTCATCCATCTCAGGGAAATCATCTGGAAGAATAGAAACTGTGAGATTCGCAAATTCATCACCTTCCAGCATTATGGCCCACTGCCTTGTGACAGGCTCATAGTCACTACCAGCCACAGCCTGACTGCTATAAAGAGATGCTACCCTTGTCAGGTTTTTCCTGTAGGTCCAGAAGTCTGAGTGGTTACCAGCTGGACTGATCCACGATGTCATCCAAAAACACTGGGGGCCCTCAGAAGCACTGAAAAATGAAAATGCTGAGCACGCGTGTTCTCTGAGGCACAAAGTGGCACAAGTGTACTGGGGTTCCCCCACGGCAGAGACATTCACCCAAGTTCTCCAAAGCGAGTCAGGCACCCCTTGAATTGGTGACTCATAGTAGGACAGTAAATCTTGACCTTCCTCAACTGCAACAGCCACTACATCAATATCGGAAGTATCGTAGAACAACAAGAGCTGCCCAAAGCGCCCTCCGCTAAAATGTGGAGTGAAATTGAAAGACAGGTTAAACATTCAAAGCAATCTGTGGATTACACATAGAGAAGAGATATGCTAATTACAGCTGTCACTATTTCAGTGTATAATGTAAAACACAACCACATTTCTTATTACATTTGTCTTTCAATGTTTTAATTTCTCATGTATGTAAATCTTGGTAGTTTTTAATCAATACTTTATTTTTACCAAGCTATGAAAATATCTTTCAATATATGTAAATCATATCCACTTTAAAGTTATCAAACAGAAATAGAAAATTAGCTTTCATTACTAGATGTTGCTGGAACAAATTAACAATGATAATAGCATGAGTACATTTTGCGGAAATAAAATTGTTTGCCATAAAGTCCCCAAACCCTGTATTTTCTATTTCTAAAGGAATTCAGTGAACTGTATACTGCCTCACAAAGGAAATACAGAAAAAGTAGGACCTAAAAATTAACCACTTTAGCATATGAATATTCTTTAATTTAGAAGCTAATTGTATCTAAATTCTAATGCGAGTCACAGATTAAAGTAACAAGTGTCTGGAGTTAGAAAGCCCAATGATGTATAATTCATCTCACTAATAATAGATATGATAAATATAATGAGCTCTTTATATTAATAGGTATAAATCATTTAACTAAATAATTTACATTATATAAAAAACAATCAGACCTAAATTATTTAAATAAACAAAAGTGACTCTCCCACCGCCCCACAATTCCCATCACCCCCACAGATGCAAGCAGCCATCTCATATACCTTCTCCTGACAGTTACGTTAGCACAGGAACTTCTCTCCAGAGGCTCTTGCACTCGATAAACCGACTGAACAAACGCTACTGTACCATAAGGATTGTCATTGGCAGGGATAATGACATTTGACATTCGATCTAACCCAATAGTACCTCCACCAGAGGCATCAGTTAGTTGCACTTGTATAACCTAAAAATACAGTGAAAACATCCTTAACAGAATCCCAGTTCTGAAATCAGAATAAGAGTGATGCAGGGGGAAAAAAATTAAACATTTTCATACAAGTATAAGAACAAAATGTATTATGACTCAAAAAAATTCTCCCATTACAGTTACAAACCCCAACATGTAATGGAATAATCTATCATAAACTTTAAATAATAGAGCACGATTATACATTCAAAAATAGGCTATTTAAGTCCTTAATATGATAATACTGTGAATCAAATTTAAGATCCTAGTTTATGTTTACCACTTCAATAAAATACTTTTATGTCCTATATCATTTTTTTGTATTTAGGGAAAATACTGCATATGTTTTATGAACTTAATATATTATGCTTTATTCCCCACGTTCTCTTAAATAGCAATACTCTGACAAAATTTAAAACCTAAAGTTAGAGAAAAGGAAAGAGAAATGTTTCACAGGTATTAACTAGCATCTAATATTTTAGAAGTATATAATGATATAATTAGCATTCAAATGAAATTTTATGAATTTCACTTCTATGAAAATTTCTATGAAAAAAGTAAACGCTATTAAGTATAATTTTATGAGATCTAGGCTTTAATAATACTTGAATTTTATGCAATACAACTATCTTCAGCCAATATATGTTATTGATGCATCAACTTTTCCACTGAGACTCTATTTATATTTGCTACCTTGCTAATTCTTCATGAAAAATAAGTATCAGGCAGCTATCAAGTGTGGTATTTGTCACATAGCAAATTCTCAAAAGTTAAAGAATAAATGAATGAATGAGTGAAAAATCAAAATCTAATTTAAGACTGGCCCATCTTCAAGGCCAAAGGAAATACAGATATAAATAAATAATTTATATAAAATAATATAACAAAAATTATGATAGATGTGTATGTATTTAATCATGTAACAAAATGTTGAAACTACAATTGTATAAAAAAAATCTTATACTAGTAAACTGGTATGTGTACAAGAACTGTATCTTAAATATTCTTGTTTCTATAAGGATCATTTTCACACTTCCATAATTTGAACATTCTTGCAAAAATAATTATTTGACATCCTCTATAAATGTCACAATAGCCATCTGTTCTAGTCACTATAAGACAAGGCAAGATTTAGTGTCATTCTATTCTAGCCATTCCTCTCACCTCTTCAATTTCCGGAACGTCGTCAGCCAGGACCTCTAACAACAAGGTTTGAATGGTTTCCCCAGGGGCAAAGGTCACATTACCTGAGACAACTCGCAGGTCACCAGTAGCAAGCTGTCCATTAATGGTGGCAACCCACTGAACAGTAACATTGCCGAGTGTCCCAGAATTTCGAATTATTGGCAGGTTTACCTTCACTGAGTTAAACTCAGGTTCCTCGACAATAAGTTTAGTAATCTGAAAACCTGAGGGGCAGAGCAGAGTTAACTTCAGATACAAAATGAAACGGAGACAACACAGATCTAACCCACTGCCATCCTACAGTGGTTAGATCTCTTTTCCCCGTCAGTAACCTAAGGAAATAAACCCCATTACATCAGAGTAACATGCTGTGGTACAAAGCGCTCAGGCCTGTCAAAGGTCTACATTATTTTTCAGCAGGATAGAAGCAGAAATCACAAATGCAAGTGCCCACATCGGTCGGGCATATACTAGTCATGAGCGCAGCGGGACTCGAGAGTTCTGTGGCTAACTGCAAAGAGCAGCCTAGTCCAAAGGGACAGCTGCTAGCAGTTCCCATGACTGATGCTATACAGAAGAGGTCGAGCTAGCCAGCCTTCCTACTTAATGAGATAGCCCACATATCCACATTTTTGTATAAATTTCTGTAAACAAAGAATTGTCTAAGGTTCACAAAACATTTAGGAGCCAGATATGACTTAAAATCCTAAAAGATTGTGACTTTCATATTTATGTAAGGTTGATTTTTTTAATAACTGTTAACCATGGCCAGTTACTATACACAGACGCTGTATATATCAGTAATCACACGTTAAAAAGAAAACAGGATCAAGTCAACACTGTGTCTCTAAAAATAAAGAAATGTATGCTCTATGAAGACAAATAAAAAAAAAGATACAAACTAATCTGTTTACCAAATAATCCATAGGGGTCATCAGAGGCCTCAATAATAATGATTGCCTCTGTTAACGCCCCTAGTCTGGCTCCTCCTGTTGTTTCATTCAGTAGTTGCACAAGAAAAGATTCTTCCAGCTCCGGGTAAATGTCATTAATGATATATATTGGCACAGCTTTACTGGTTTCCCCTTCTAGCAAGACTACATCTGAGGAAGCTATACTATAATCTTCACCTACAGAGACAAAAAGCAAAATGTTAAGAAATTCCAAAATACAGTAAACATGCCATATACTAGAAATTCCAAAATACAGTAAACACGCCATATACTAGGAAACACTATGATGTATCAAATTCTATAGATATACTTGCAAAGGCATTTTTGAGAATACTTACTACATTTATTCTAAACAAGACTTTTTACCTCTCTTGCTACAAAACAATTGTGTTTGATATCACAAAAACAATGAAAAATCCTTCCTAACGGTATTCGAGTTCATTCACTGATTTTTAGAAGTATACATCATTTGTTCTATTTGCCATATACATATATAGATGATACACGGGTATAGATATAGATACAGATACAGACACAGAGTCATTCATTTCCACAGGATTGCCCCTTATCTACAAAAGAAAAAAATGTGTACAATATTTTTAAAAAAGAACAACTCACTCACTGGGGAGATAAACTATACTGTTGCCCAGCTATGGGCATGTCAGCTTCATCAATGTTATAGCTGGAAACTATGGACCTTTCTACACACTGGAAGCTGCTACTACAATGCTGTTCAGGTGGCTTTGTTTCTGGCTCAACAGTAGTTGGGGATAGGAGAGAGGCTTCCTGTGGAGCCTAAGGGCAAACTTCCTAGAACACTGATTACCCTCGTTTGTGAATGCATAAGATCCCCCAAAGCAGCATTCCACTAGGTTGCTACCCCAGGCATATGCACACATGCACACAGAGACACACTTAGGGACAATGTGAGCCTGGTTTATTATCTTTTCAAGCAAGTCTCATAGCCAGATAATTTATTTCAAAAGGTCAAGCCTGTTATCACAGCCACTCACACTCATGTTCCTCTCAGTGCACACTAGAAAGATGCTTACAGAATTGCTCTAAGGCAAATCTCCCTGCAGGGGTCCCCAAACTTTTTACACAGAGGGCCAGTTCACTGTCCCTCAGACCGTTGGAGGGCCGCCACATACAGTGCTCCTCTCACTGACCACCAATGAAAGAGGTGCCCCTTCTGGAAGTGCGGCGGGGGGCCAGATAAATGGCCTCAGAGGGCCTCACGTGGCCAGCGGGCCGTAGTTTGGGGATGCCTGCTCTAGAGGCTGTAACGGTACCATCAAAGAGGGCAGTTCTCAGATTTGCATGACAATAAAAGCATTTTTCTTATACATAAAATAATTATAATGTTAACCATTGTCTCTTCCATGTTCTTCGTAAAATAAGCAAGATAAACGGGTCAAAAAACAAACTATTGCTAAGTACCTGCTATCAGATGGCCGCAGTATTCAGCCATTTTACCCTGCACTCCTCAATATAATTTCATATGAGTCCCTTAAACTAACAAAATAGAAACAGACTCGTAAGCATGGAGAACAGACTGACAGCTGTCTGAGGGGATACATGTTGGAGGGTTGGGTGAAAATGATAAAGGAATTAACAAAGAAACACACATGTACACACACACAGTGTGGTGACTGCAGGAGGAAAGGTGGGGGGGGACAAAGGCTGGGGGCTAAGTGGTGGTAAAGGGGACACTTGACGTGGAGCAGTCAACACACAGTGCAGTACACAGAAAATCCAGCACAGACATGCACCCGAAACCCGTGTGATTTTATTAAGCAACGTCACCCCAATAAATTCAATTAAAAATTTTAAAAAGGAAAAAAAAGAGCTAAAAGTTACACACAAAGAAACATAATAATGCTTTCCTTAGTTTACTTTTCATTGGTTTGTGCCTATTTTGGTCATTACAGCTTTTAAATTAATATACAATTCACCAACAGTTTTCACAAATTCTATAAAATCAGTGCCATAAATAATGCTAAAAGCCCTGGATTTGTGTCTTACAAAAGATAAAAGACTTGTTTTCTGGCTGAATTTTCCTGCTACATCTTTGAGAAGCTTTGTTATCAAGGATAATATTTCCCCTCTAGAGCACTTCACTGCTCTTAGATGTCATTTCTCACCAGCTATTGCAGTTATTGGCACAGCTTTAAACTTCACAGAAACATCTGCAAATGCTCCTCCTGTTCTAGTCACATTGATAATGGGTCCAACATGATTCTCTGCCACTCGAACAACGGGTGCTGAGAGCTGGAGAGTTCCAAAGGCATCGTCATTGGCAACGATAATTAGATGAGCAATAGTTTCCACCTTAGGCCCAAGGCGTGGATAATTTGAAACTGAAAGAAGAAAAGCAAATATATCAAAATTGTAAGAACTGGCCAAAAATCATTAAACTTCAAGCAATATTTCATCAATCAAATGGGATCACCATTTATTGTTTTCTATTATTTATATTTTAAAATACTCATTACTATACATATATCAGCACTAATCTAGACATTGGGATAAAAATAAATTAAATAGAAAGTCCCTACCCTTATAGGTTTATATTCTATTGAGATTTTTAATTATAGAATCCTTAGCAAAGAAATAGTTAACCTACACGGTTATTTTAATAAGTATTGGAAATCTGTCAAAAGGCAAAAAAGGATTAGAGTATAATAAATCATTGCTTTGCATAATATTACAGATAATGATGAACCTACAGAATTATGATCTTCTAATTAGCTACCAGCGTGCCATAAAATTTTCTAAAAACAACATTTCAGTTACAAAATTGAGTAGGAAAGTAATTTAGCTACTTGCTCTCAAAGACAAGCTGCAGCAAATCACCAAACTCTAATTAAATGACTGCCTCACTGCTTCAGCCGTCGTCCTTCACAAACCTGCCTCTGCCTGCCCTTCTTCGTCAGCAGGCACTCCACTCACTCAACGGGGAAAGGCACTCCACTCACTCAACGGGGAAAGAGCCTCACTGCTACCTCAACACTGCCAGGAGAGTATGTGCAACACTTTAAAGGTTCTCTTCGTACTTCACTGATTTTCAAGAGAGCAAAGCTTATTTCAAAGGCATTTAGGACATTCAAAGGCATTTAGGACCTCCCCCTCATTTATTTTCTAGGTTCAATTCCAACCAAAACCCTTGCCAAAAAAATCATAAGAAGTAAACTTTTAATACAAATAAAGCATCAGAAAAGTTTATGAGAAGTAAAAAATTTTCAGTTCATATTTACTTTTATTTTTGTATTCTTTCTAGAGTTCATATTTAGTGTATTTCTAACAATGACAGTATTTGAAAATATATGATAATAAATAAAAGTTAACATTTTCAGCTAATTTAACCTAAATCAAGAAATAATTTCATTTAATTTCAACTGTATAGGCCCCAGTCATGCTAAGTTATAAAGTTACAACTATAAATCAATATAATTAAATTCAACTAAATTAGAAAAAAATGGCAGAACTGTGGCAGCAGATGACAGGGTTTTTTTAAATTAATTTTAATGGGGTGACATTGATAAATCAGGGTACATAGGCTCAGAGAAAACATCTCTAGGTTATTTTGACATTTGATTATGCTGCATTCCCATCACGCAAAGTCTAATTGTCTTCAGTCACCTTCTAACTGGTTTTCTTTGTGCCCCACCCCTCCCCCAACCCCTTCCCTCTCCTCCCCCCACCCCGTAACCCCCACACTCTTGTCCATGTCTCTGAGTCTCATGTTTACGTCCCACCTTTGTAAGAAATCATATAGTTCTTAGTTTTTTCTGATTTACTTATTTTGCTCAGTATAATGTTATCAAGGTCCATCCATGTTGTTGTAAATGATCTGATGTCATCACTTCTTATGGCTGAGTAGTATTCCATAGTATATATGTACCGAAGCTTTTTAATCCACTCGTTCTCTGACGGACACTTGGGCTGTTTCCAGATTTGCTATTGTGAGCAAGGCTGCCATAAACATGGGGGTGCATTTCTTCTTTTCAAACAGTGCTATCCTGTTCTTGGGGTATATTTCTTAAAGTGGTATAGCTGGGTCAAAAGGCAGTTCGGAGAGTGACGTCACGGAAATGGCACCGTGAGCAGCGCGTCCGACAGATCTCCCCTAAATCACAACAAATTTATCAACTAGAAACAGAAAAATTTATCCTCGGAGCATTCCGGAGTTCCACACAAACTGAAAGCGAAAGGACTGTTATCACTTGAATCTGAGAGACGAGGGTGTGGAGGAAGCTACCGCAGGGACCTTCATTCAAGCCGCGAGGGAGTGCGCCTGTGGTGAGTCAGCCCATACTCGGGAGCCGCGAGCAGCCACGGGCCCGCGCCCGGTCCGGTTGCAGAGCGAGCACCGCCCACACTCCTGAGCGGCGAGCAGCCGCTGGCGCGCACCGGTCCGAGCACCGCCCACACTCGGGAGCAGCGAGCAGCCGCCGGCGTGCCCGGTCCGGTTGCAGAGCGAGCACCACTGACGTTCCCAGCGGCCCGCGCACTGCGAGTGAGAGTCGCCAGCCACCGGTGGCCGGAGCACCCCATTCGCGTGCGTGCCCTGGGCATTCCACACGCCCAGAGCGCCCTACTGGCCCACACACCCAGGGTGCCCCATTATCCTGTGCCTGGTGCAATCCAGCCGCCAGCGGCAGGGCGAGCGGGGGAGGCACCAGGGTGGTCTTCTACTTGGGAGATTCTCTCTGTGGGCGGGGCACCTCACCCAGCCATTCAAGCTAACAATCAAGCATTGGGGGAGGGGCGCGCGCAGGCAGCCTAAAATGCCTTCAGGAGCACAGCTGCTACCCAATCACTGAAATTAGCTTAACCCATGAAATCTGCGCACCCTCGGTTCTAATTGATAAGATCTCTCTCAGTTCAGCGACCCAAGACAAGAGGCGTGATATTTTTTAGTGCCTCTCACTAAAGGGGCGGGGGCAACTTCTGATTGATAGAGCCTCCATATTCAGGGATAAACGCTAACAAGAGGGACTTGGCAGATAATAAGATCTATACTACACTAGTCACAAGCAGAGACTAGTGCCTCTTCTTCCCAGCCAAAACAGGCTACAAAGTGTGGAAAGCCTGGGTTGAGAGGTCCAACTGAATGCTAGGCGCTGAACAGTCACCTTGACAACAATTGACTCCCACCCCCGCCTGATTACACTGGAGGCCCTGACTGCCAGAGCCTTTACCAAAGCCTTGCACTGAGTGGGGATAGAGTGGGGATTTCCCAGCTCTTTGAGCCTCTTACTCCCCAGGCAGAAGCAGTAGCAGCCTTATAGCTGGATCACCAGGCTGCTAATTCAGGAAGGGGGGACTAGGAGAGAGAATCCAGGAAAGCAAACTCTCTCATCGTTGGACCCTGCAAACGCCAACAAGCCTTGACTACTAGCAAGACTAAAGCCAATTATATGACATTGCCATAGAATCCCATCAACTGCAAATCCCTACCTACCTAAGTGTGACACAGGGGCAGAGCCTGGGGTACAGAGTCACCGACGAGGAAGAGGGAGAGAAAAGAAAAAGGAAGAAGTTAACCTCTCAAAATCAAGAAAAATCCACAGACTTTACAACTTGTTCCACTAATTTTTTTGTTGTTGTTGTTTGTTTCTTCTATCTTATTGCCTTTATTTCCTCCACCTCGGTCCTTCTATTCTCTGTCCATCTTATGCTTCCCTTTTCTTGAACTACACTACCCATGAGTGTTACATTTTATTTCTCTTCTTCATCCTCACCCTCCTTTAAGGTTATACTCCAAAACACTTAACTCTCACTCTCTCCTCTTTTGTTTTTTGTTTTGCTTTATTTTGTTTTTTTCTCTTCCTTTTTTATTTCTTCCTTCGTTTTTCTCTTTTTCTTATTTTTTCCTTTCTATTTGTTTTTTCTTTTCTCGTTTTACTTTCCTCCCATTTAATTCTCAATCACGAACAAATTAGTTAATTTGGGACTCAAGGCTTTTTTTGGCTTTATTTTTCTTTTTTGCTTTTGTTTTTGTTTTTTTCTTGTTTGTTTATTTTTGTGGCATTTTGGGTCCTCCCAACCCAAGGTCTCCATTGTATTTAGTCTTCGCTCCACTTAATACAACAGATTTTTACTTATTATTTTTATTTTTTCTTCTTTATTATTCTTTTTTTGGTCCTTTTTTCTGGTTCCCTCTTATCCCTCTCATTATATCTCTTAGTTGACCATCACTTACAAGCAAATCATCTTATGCTTGTCTAAAATTTTCTTCCTTTTTTTTTTTTTTTTGCATTTAGTAGGTCCCTACTCCCTTTTTTTGCCCCTTGAACTCTTCACCCCAAATCAGGCCCTCCATTATACGCACGATATTTCCCTGAGGAGGGGAGAGGAGGGAAAGAGAAGAAAGAAAAAAGGGGGAAATAATAAATTATTACTGTTTTTTTTTGTGGGGTGTTTTACCTTTTTTTTTTTTTTTTTTTTTTTTTTTTACTTTTTACTCTTTATTAATTCTAATTAGTGCTATCAACAAGACCACCCTCAGATGCCAATAAGAAAGAGGAAATAGAATATTATGGATACAAAAGAAAGAGAGGTAACACAAATAGATGTGGAAAAATCTATGGAGAAAAGACTTAACATATTGGAAGCCTTGGAGCTAAATGACAGATAATTTAAAATAGAAATCTTAAAAATACTCAGAGATATACAAGAAAACACAGAAAGGCAATTTAGGGAGCTCAGAAAACAACTCAATGAACACAAAGAATATATTACCAAGGAAATTGAAACTATTAAAACAAATCAAACAGAAATGAAAAACTCAATTCACGAGCTGAAAAACGAGGTAACAAGCTTAGCTAACAGAACAGCCCAGATTGAGGATAGGATTAGTGAAATAGAAGACAAACAACTTGAGGCACAACAGAGAGAAGAAGAAAGAGACTCAAAAATAATAAAAAACGAGAAAGCCCTACAGGAATTGTCTGACTCCATCAGAAAGAATAACATAAGAATAATAGGTATATCAGAGGGAGAAGAGAAAGAAAATGGAATAAAGAATATACTCAAACAAATAATAGACGAGAACTTCCCAAGCCTGTGGAAAGAACTAAAGCCTCAAATTCAAGAAGCAAACAGAACACCGAGTTTTCTTAACCCCAACAAACCCACTCCAAGGCACATCATAATAAAGATGACACAAACCAATGACAAAGAAAAAATTCTCAAGGCAGCCAGGGAAAAGAAGAGTACAACATATAAAGGAAGGCCTATTAGATTATCATCAGATTTCTCAGCAGAAACTCTACAAGCTAGAAGAGAGTGGACCCCAATATTTAAAGCCCTGAAAGAGAGGAACTTTCAGCCAAGAATACTATACCCATCAAAGCTATCCTTCAAGTACTAAGGAGATATAAAAACATTCACAAATACAGAAAAGATGAGAAAATTTATCAGCAGAAAGCCCCCACTCCAGGAAATACTAAAGGGGGTTTTCCAACCAGATTCAAAGAACAAAAGAAAACAACACCACAAGTAACAGCTCCACCAAGAACACAATAAAACCAAACTTAAACTGTGACAACAAAGGAAAAAAAGGGGGGAGAGGATGGAGACTAACAGTAGCAAAGGACGATGAAGTGCAGAAATACTTATAAGATAGGGTACTACAATGAATATGGTAGGTACCCTTTTCATTACTTAATGGTAACCACCCTTGAAAAAACCACCACAAAAACACTTGACTTAAAAAAGGTAGCAACAGAGGAAAGAAGTATGGAACACAAACAAACAAAAACAAATGATAGAAAAACAAAAGAGAAGAATCAAAGTAGATACAAAACTAACAGAAAGCAATTTATAAAATGGCAGTAGGGAACCCACAAGTGTCAATAATTACACTAAATGTAAATGGATTAAACTTACCAATAAACAGACACAGAGTAGCAGAATGGATTAAAAAAGAAAATCCAACTATATGCTGCCTACAAGAAACACATCTAAGCAACAAGGATAAAAACAAATTCAAAGTGAAAGGCTGGAAAACAATACTCCAAGGAAACAACACCCAAAAAAAAGCAGGCGTAGCAATACTCATATCTAATAATGCTGACTACAAGACAGAAAAAGTACTCAGAGACAAAAATGGTCATTTCATAATGATTAAGGGGAAGTTGAATCAAGAAGACATAACAATCTTTAATATATATGCACCAAACCAAGGAGCACCAAAATATATAAGACAGCTACTTATTGACCTTAAAACAAAAACTAACAAAAATACAATCATACTTGGAGACCTCAATACACCGCTGATGGCTCTAGATCGGTCATCCAAACAGAGAATCAATAAAGATATAGTGGCCTTAAACGAAATACTAGAACACCTGGATATGATAGACATCTACAGGACACTTCATCCCAAAGCGACAGAATATACATTTTTCTCTAGTGTACATGGAACATTCTCAAGAATTGACCATATGTTGGGCCACAAAGACAATATCAGCAAATTTAGAAAAATTGAAATTGTACCAAGCATATTTTCTGATCATAAAGCCTTGAAACTAGAATTCAACTGCAAAAAAGAGGGGGAAAAACCCACAAAAATGTGGAAACTAAACAACATACTTCTAAAAAATGAATGGGTCAAAGAAGAAATAAGCGCAAAGATCAAAAGATATATACAGACAAATGAAAATGAAAATACGACATATCAGAATCTCTGGGATGCAGCAAAAGCAGTAATAAGAGGAAAGTTCATATCACTTCAGGCCTATATGAACAAACAAGAGAGAGCCGAAGTAAACCATTTAACTTCACACCTTAAGGAACTAGAAAAAGAAGAACAAAGACAACCCAAAACCAGCCGAAGAAAGGAGATAATAAAAATCAGAGCAGAAATAAATGAAATAGAGAACAGAAAAACTATAGAAAAAATCAATAAAACAAGGAGCTGGTTCTTTGAAAAGATCAACAAAATTGACAAACCCTTGGCAAGACTCACCAAGGAAAAAAGGCACAGGACTCAAATAAATAAAATCCAAAATGAAAGAGGAGAGATCACCACAGACACCATAGATATACAAAGAATTATTGTAGAATACTATGAAAAATTATATGCCACCAAATACAACAATCTAGAAGAAATGGATAAATTCCTAGAACAATACAACCTTCCTAGACTGAGTCATGAAGAAGCAGAAAGCCTAAACAGACCAATCAGCAGGGAGGAAATAGAAAAAACTATTAAAAACCTCCCCAAAAATAAAAGTCCAGGCCCAGACGGTTATACTAGTGAATTCTATCAAACATTCAAAGAAGACTTGGTTCCTATTCTACTCAAAGTCTTCCAAAAAATTGAAGAAGAAGCAATACTTGCAAACACATTTTATGAGGCCAACATAACCCTCATATCAAAACCTGGCAAGGATGGCACAAAGAAAGAAAACTACAGACCAATATCTCTAATGAATACAGATGCTAAAATACTAAACAAAATACTGGCAAACCGAATACAACAACATATTAAAAAAATAATACATCATGATCAAGTGGGATTCATCCCAGAATCTCAAGGATGGTTCAACATACGCAAAACGGTTAACGTAATACACCATATCAACAAAACAAAGAACAAAAACCACATGATCTTATCAATAGATACAGAAAAGGCTTTTGATAAAATACAACACAATTTTATGTTTAAGACTCTCAACAAAATGGGTATAGAAGGAAAATATCTCAACATGATAAAGGCCATATATGATAAACCATCAGCCAACATCATATTAAACGGCATAAAACTGAGGACTTTCTACCTTAAATCAGGAACAAGACAGGGTTGTCCACTCTCTCCACTCTTATTTAACGTGGTGCTAGAAGTTCTGGCCAGAGCAATCAGACAAGACAAAGAAATAAAAGGCATCCATATCGGAAAAGAAGAAGTAAAGCTATCACTTTTTGCTGATGATATGATCCTATACATCGAAAACCCGAAGGACTCCACAAAAAGATTATTAGAAACAATAAACCAATACAGTAAGATCGCAGGATACAAAATTAACATACAAAAGTCCATAGCCTTTCTATATGCCAACAATGAAATATTAGAAAACGAACTCAAAAAAATAATCCCCTTCACGATTGCAACAAAAAAAAATAAAATACCTAGGAATAAACATAACAAAGAATGTAAAGGACCTATATAATGAAAATTACAAAGCATTGTTAAGGGAAATCGAAAAAGATACAATGAGATGGAAAAATATTCCTTGTTCTTGAATAGGAAGAATAAATATAATCAAAATGGCCATATTACCCAAAGCAATATACAAATTTAATGCAATTCCCATCAAAATCCCTATGAGATTTTTTAAAGAAATGGAACAAAAAATCATCAGATTTATATGGAACTATAAAAAACCCCGAATAGCCAAAACAATCCTAAAGAAAAAGAATGAAGCTGGGGGCATTACAATACCTGACTTCAAACTCTATTATAGGGCCACGATAATCAAAACAGCATGGTATTGGCAGAAAAATAGACACTCAGACCAATGGAACAGAATAGAAAGCCCAGAAATAAAACCACATATATATGGTCAAATAATCTTTGATAAAGGGGCCAACAACACACAATGGAGAAAAGAAAGCCTCTTCAACAAATGGTGTTGGGAAAACTGGAAAGCCACATGCAAAAGAATGAAACTCGACTACAGCCTGTCCCCGTGTACTAAAATTAATTCAAAATGGATCAAAGACCTAAATATAAGACCTGAAACAATAAAGTACATAGAAGAAGACATAGGTACTCAACTCATGGACTTGGGTTTTAAAGAACATTTTATGAACTTGACTCCAATGGCAAGAGAAGTGAAGGCAAAGATAAATGAATGGGACTACATCAGAATAAAAAGTTTTTGCTCAGCAAGAGAAACTGATATAAAAATAAACAGACAGCAACTAAGTGGGAAATGATATTTTCAAACAACAGCTCAGATAAGGGCCTAATATCCAAAATTTACAAAGAACTCATAAAACTCAACAACAAACAAACAAACAATCCCATAAAAAAATGGGAAGAGGACATGAACAGACACTTCTCTCAGGAAGAGATACAAATGGCCAACAGATATATGAAAAGATGCTCAGCTTCATTAGTTATTAGAGAAATGCAAATCAAAACTACAATGAGATACCACCTCACCCCTGTTAGATTAGCTATTATCAACAAGACGGGTAATAGCAAATGTTGGAGAGGCTGTGGAGAAAAAGGAACCCTCATTCACTGTTGGTGGGAATGTAAAGTAGTACAACCATTATGGAGGAAAGTATGGTGGTTCCTCAAAAAACTGCAAATAGAACTACCTTATGACCCAGCAATCCCTCTACTGGGTATATACCCCAAAACCTCAGAAACATTGATACGTGAAGACACATGTAGCCCCATGTTCATTGCAGCACTGTTCACAGTGGCCAAGACATGGAAACAACCAAAAAGCCCTTCAATAGAAGACTGGATAAAGAAGATGTGGCACATATACACTATGGAATACTACTCAGCCATAAGAAATGATGACATCAGATCATTTACAGCAAAATGGTGGGATCTTGATAACATTATACGGAGTAGAATAAGTAAATCAGAAAAAAACAAGAACTACATGATTCCATACATTGGTGGAACATAAAAATGAGACTAAGAGACATGGACAAGAGTGTGGTGGTTACCAGGGGTGGGGGGAGGGAGGACATGAGAGGGAGGGAGGGAGAGAGTTAGGGGGAGGGGGAGGGGCACAGAGAACTAGATAGAGGGTGGCGGAGGACAATCTGACTTTGGGCGAGGGGTACGCAACATAATTTAATGACAAAATAACCTAGACATGTTTTCTTTGAATATATGTACCCTGATTTATTAATGTCATCCCATTACCACTAATAAAAATTTATTAAAAAAAACAAAACAAAAGGCAGTTCGATTTTTAATTTTTTGAGGAATCTCCATACTGTTTTCCACAGTGGCTGCACCAGTCTGCATTCCCATCAGCAGTGCAGAAGGGTTCCCTTTTCTCTACATCCTCGCCAGCACTTATTCTGTGTTGTTTTGTTGATGAGCGCCATTCTGACTGGTATGAGATGATATCTCATTGTGGTTTTAATTTGTATTTCTCTAATGATTAGTGATGTTAAACATTTTTTCATAAGCCTATTGGCCATCTGTATGTCCTCTTTGGAGAAGTGTCTATTCATTTCTTTCACCCATTTTTGGATTGGATTGTTTGTCTTCCTGGTATTGAGTTTTACGAGTTCAGTATAAATTTTGGTTATTAATCCCTTATCAGACATATTGTCAAATATGCTCTCCCATTGTGTAGTTTGTCTTTTTATTCTTTTCTTATTGTCTTTAGCTGCCCAAAAGCTTTCTGGTTTGATATGGTCCCATTTGTTTATTCTGTCTTTTATTTCACTTGCCCGTGGATATAAATCAGCAAATATATTGCTCTGAGAGATGTCAGAGAGCTTACTGCCTATGTTTTCTTCTAAGATGCTTATGTTTTTATGGCTTACATTTAAGTCTTTTATCCATTTTGAGTTCATTTGAGATGACAGTTTTTGAGTGTACACTATTTGCCCAGTGTTGTTCTAAGCCAGGGGAAGTCAACCTTTTTATACCTACCGCCCACTTTTGTATCTCTGTTAGTAAAATTTTCTAACGCCCACCGGTTCCACAGTAATGGTGATTTATAAAGTAGGGAAGTAATTTTACTTTATAAAATTTATAAAGCAGAGTTACAACAAGTTAAAGCATATAATAATAATTACTTACCAAGTACCTTATGTCGGATTTTCACTAAGTTTGGCAGAATAAATCTTTATAAAACAACTTACTATAGTTAAGTCTAAACCTATCTTTTATACTTTGGTTGCTCCGCTACCGCCCACCATGAAAGCAGAACGCCCACTCGTGGCCGATAGGAACCAGGTTGACTACCACTGTTCTAAGCACTTTTCTTACATCAAGTCATTTAATACCCATGCTATCTCTACGCGATCAGAAAATTTATAGATGAGGAATCAGAGCCACAAAGATGTTGAGGAAGTCACCTAAATTATTATCTGACTGTGTGCCCAGTAGACACAGTCAAAAGCCATTCAGTAAGAGTTTGTCAAATCTCTTATATACAATTCCTCATCAAACATCTCCTAAAAATTGATTATACTTGAAGTAAAGTAAGAGATCCTACCAGGTTTCAACACTGATTTTGCCTATTAAAATCTGAATCAGGCCCTGGCCGGTTGGCTCAGCGGTAGAACGTCGGCCTGGCGTGCGGGGGACCCAGGTTCGATTCCCGGCCAGGGCACATAGGAGAAGCGCCCATTTGCTTCTCCACCCCCCCCATCCTTCCTCTCTGTCTCTCTCTTCCCCTCCCACAGCCAAGGCTCCATTGGAGCAAAGATGGCCCAGGCGCTGGGGATGGCTCCTTGGCTCTGCCCCAGGCGCTAGAGTGGCTCTGGTCACGGCAGAGCGACACCCCGGAGGGGCAAGCATAGCCCCCTGGTGGGCAGAGCGTCGCCCCTAGTGGGCGTGCTGGGTGGATCCCGGTCAGGCGCATGCGGGAGCCTGTCTGACTGTCTCTCCCCGTTTCCAGCTTCAGAAAAATACAAAAAAAAAAAAAAATCTGAATCAATAACACAGATTTGCATTTAATTATTCTCTAATTATTCTACTTATAGCTTATGCCTATCGTGAACTGTCCCAAGTATGCTGCAGGGTTTCAGGGACATATCAAGCATAAAATACATGTCACTTGCTTCTCCCATCCCATAGCACATTGATACTCTACATATATCACTTTATTAATAACAACTGTTCACATGTATTACATGCTTATCATGTACCAGACATTGTATTAATTTTTACAAATATTATATTTAAACCCTATCATACTACTATATTATACATAAGAAAACTGAGGTTAAAGAAACTATTATGTCCAAGTTTATTACCATACACTGGAATATAAATTATCTGATAGCAATGCTCACAGCTCCTAGTCGCTGGTTTATGTAATAATCCCACCTACTTTTATTTCTACCTCACTCAAAACACCGTGCATTCCTTGAAAACTAGACTGTATCATATAATTCTTACTTAAAAGACTAATTATTGGATTTTAATTCAATTTGCTATTTTAACTGATTCTAAATCTTGCTGAGAAAGAATGAAGTATTGCTTGAGAATTTTAACCTTCACTATTCTCTGAAAATTTAATGTAAGCAGTTATCATATAAAGTAAATTTCCTTGTATATAAACCTGAACTGCAATTACTGACACTGTGGGCAAGAATGTTGCTTACTAAGTATATCTATCAACATGTAAGAAGGTAAAGAAATTTACTGGTAAGAAATCTTAATCTATGTGGCAGAACATAGTCAATATGGAGATCTTGGAATCTTACTCTTTGGACTACAAAATTCCAGTTCTCTTAAAAAAGGTTTTGCTTGTTTTTTAATAAATATTCTCCTAAAACTGACATTAAATTGACCTTACAATAATAACAGCAATCTTTCTTTCTATACTTGTTCCCTTATTCTAGGAAATCTAGACTCTTTTCATCTTTCTCAAGTTTTATGTCCACTTAGAAAGATGTAACTAATGAACACAGTAACCGCTTTAACTCCACCAGCTGAAGCCTGGCTCTTCACCCAAACCACCCAACTCTCTCTCCAAAGCCACCAAGACACAACCCCGGGAAGAGTGGCTTATACTTTCTAATAGAAGCTGTTGTATCAGAGCCTGTGTCCAATGTGGTCAGTCCTCATTCCTCATTCTTACCCCTCAAACATTGTCTTCTTTTCAACTCTCACTATGACCCACCAATTTGCAGGATTTCCTAGTGCTCCACAACCCTGTCGCTCTGCTCTCATGTAGTTGCAAGATCCACAATCTCTCTACTAATACAAAGAGCCTCTACTGTTCAAGAAATCTTCAAGAGTGAATCAGGATGACAGGTTCAGGCTCTTGCTCCCAGGACTATCCTTGGAATCCCCAGACTGATTTCAAATGTTCTAGAAGTCACAATATATAGTACAATAGTACTAGACAGAAGCCAATTACACTTAATGACACACGCACACTTCCAAAAAATTTAGTCTTGGAATGTAACAAACTTTTTAAACATGATTTCATGTTTTGAAGTGTCCCGCTTCCATTTACCTCATAGAAAAACTTTTGAAAGATTAGACTTTCAAATTTAGAGCTTACTATTTTTATAGAATTTTCTACTATATCAAATTCTTAATTTATTGTTTTAGAATTCTTACTGCTAATAATAACAATAACACACTAATGGTAACTTACTTGGGCGATTCTGTACTTTCTCTATTAGAGTAGAGTTGAGTAGTTCAATAAACACAGACTCTGACCTCTCTGGTTCTTCATCATCCAAAACTGAAATAGTTATTGTGACCTCACTCTGATTGGCTCTGAAAAGAGCCAATCCAGAAGCTGGTACATAGTCCTTTCCTTGAGTTGCTCTGGCTAAATTAGGTGGAAAATAAGGTGGTTTTTCCATATCATCCACTGTTGCATATGTGACTATCACTTTTCCCATGAGGCCTTTTAACCTTATTATTGACAACGTAATGTTCTGAGTTGCTTCCTCAACTTCAATAGGTCTATTTTTCTCAGAAAAGATGAAGACCCCATAAGGATCATCACTAGCCAAAACTATTAATGTGGCATTCGTATGAACGCCCAAAGATCCACTGGAAACACTGAGGATCAACAAAGAGAATGCCTTATCCAGTTCTGGATCTTCATCAGGCAATATTTCCACAGTAATGTTGGCACTCTTTTGCCCAATTTCAAATGTGACGTTGCCAGAGGTGAAGGCGAGATCATCGTTAGGATCAGAGTCTATGCTCCAGAGCAAAGACACTCGAGACAGAGCTCCATGACTTCTCATAACCTATAAAATATTGAATATTAACATGTATTAAAAGAGACATTAAAACCACTGACTTAGAGGTTTGTAAACACAGAATGTTCGCAGAATATTAAACTTTTATTTTATATAGGCTGTTCTAAAAAATATAAGATTCTTGGGCCCTGGCTGGTTAGCTCAGTGGTAGAGCGTCGGCCTGGCGTGCGAGAGTCCCGGGTTCGATCCCCAGCCAGGGCACATAGGAGAAGCACCCATCTGCTTCTCCACCCCTCCCCCTCTCCTTCCTCTCTGTCTCTCTCTTCCCCTCCCACAGCCAAGGCTCCATTGGAGCAAAGTTGGCCCAGGCGCTGAGGATGGCTCTGTGGCCTCTGCCTCAGGCACTAGAATGGCTCTGGTTGCAAAAGAGCGATGCCACAGATGGGCAGAGCATCGCCCCCTGGTGGGCATGCTGGGTGGACCTCGGTCGGGTGCATGCGGGAGTCTGTCTGACTGCCTCCCGATTTCCAACTTCAGGGAAAAAAAAAAAAAAAAAATATATATATATATATATGCAATAAAGCAAATGTAATTTAAAATGATTACATTTAAGCACATTCATTAAAACTTTTACAAATACTGCAAAAATAGTATATGCATTATTGTAAAAAAAAGTAGATGGGTAATATTTTTTTATAAAAAACTAGTCATAAAAACTCATTTTTAAAAACAAATTATAATATTCCTTTTATCTTCACTATAACATGAAAAACAAACTCACCAAACATATCTGACCTAAGATTACATAAAATACTTCTAAAAAGAAAAAAATATCTTTTTGTCAATGTGTTAAAAATAATAAAAACCTCTAAAAATGTTCAAATAAGTTACAACTAAAAGTAATTTTTCTTTAAATATAAAAATGTCTCAAAATAAAATTTGAGATAAAAATTTTATGAAACTTCATCTTCTCCCACAATCCTTTTTTATTTTATTTTTGAGTCATCAGCCATCCTTGCTAAAGCTGTTCAATTTACTACATACCAGTTTAATGAAGATCTGCCATAAAAATACAGGAGGAATATATTTTGAGTGAACTTTCTTCATTATTTGTATACAATTGAGGAAGCTGAGCAAACTTCTAGCTCCTGAAGTATTAACAATAGAAAACTATGTACTAAACTCCTACTAGAACAACGCAGAGTAGCCACATACATACACACTATACAAGAGTTGTTATTAATGCTGTTCACAAACATTTTTTATTTTATTTTTCTCTGGGAGAGAGAGAAGACAGAATTGTGCTTCTCTACCTGCTAACATTAGCATGGTCCTGTGACCTGCTTTGACAAAGAACGGTAAGTGGAAATGCTGTGAATTACTTCCAGAAAGAAGTTGTGAGAGCCAATATGTAGTTCTCCACATCCACAGTTCCCTCTTCTTAAAGACAGAGGCATCTGTTTGATGAAGCCTCTGTAATCCTCAGTTCCTAAATGATTGATGATTGCCAACTTAAGTTGGACACATAACACAAGTGACTCTTGAGGTTTTGGAGAAGTTTGCTGCCATAGTCTATCTGCATTAATACAAAAGTCTATGTGATACAGCTCCATTACATTCCTTAAGAGTCAAGACTCATAAGAGACTCAGACTCATTAGAGAAATTTGTATGCAAAACTAAATACAAAGGCAAATGCTAAACCACTGTTTAATGGTCAGTTTGTGTTGTTTGTGCCGCTAGGCTCATTCTCCTCCACTCAAACAGAAAAAAACTGGCATAAAGCACACCTTCATGAATACAGTAAAAGTTTTAAAGGAACAGAGTATGTCTAGGACTGGAGAAAAAAATGTACTCACGTTGAATGTAACAGTGCTATGCCCATCTTCTGGCTCAGTTCCGCTGACAAAGAGTGACTCGGGGCTAAATTCAAATATACCATGAGCATGGTCAGAGGCCTCAATTGTCACTAGAATTTGGGATGCCACACCTAGACTGGCTGCATGAATAATTTCTACAAATAGTAAGAAAATGTTAATCAGTAATTTACAAATTAAAGGAAAAAGCAAGGAACAAGCTTTTGAAGGGTTGTACCATTCACTGAGTACCTTTCATTTATTTTAGAAAGAAAGGCAGACACAAATCGTTGCCAAACTCTCGGCTTCAGCCCTGGCTGTCATGCTTTTATGACCCTTCTCTCTTTTGGCACCAATATTACACACAAGTTGTGCCCAAGCATTTGTAGGTGAATAAGGAAAACTTTATTTTCTTTCTCTTTGCTGTGAAAGAGAACATTCTTCCACACAAAGTATATGAAGAACATCGTCCACAACCTTTACTGTCCTCGGAAGAACACGAGCCAAATGACTCTTACCTGTATGAAAAATAGTTTTCCTATGATTTTCATCAATCTGACTGAAACCATTCTTGGTTTCCAAATGTGTGTTAATTTTAGGCCTATTTTTTCATATTATAATAATCTAGACCGATCTTTCCTGGTCCCAAATAGTCCAATCCTACAACTAAAAAGGTATCAAGATCTAAAGAAATATTTAATTCTTTTTCTGAGAAGTACGTTCAACTTTTATGTTATATTAATGGATGCAGAGGAAAAACCCCAAAAGGAGTAGAGTACTTACATACAGAGGTAACATGATGCACTGAGGGAAAGTAGGAGTGAGAGGGGTAGAAATATGAACTCTGACACTAAAATAGAAAAGCTGACACTGCAAAAAAGAAGCATTCACTTGAGGATTATAAAGAGTTCTCCCCTGAGAAACAAGTACTCTATGTATTTTCTAATATAAAAAAATATTGGAGGGAAAAAAGCTGATTCATATTTGTACATAATCCTACTTCAAAAAGATCATTTTTTCAACATTTCCTCCCATTAATTAGTAACTTATCCTCCCCATTTATTTTCTTCTTAAAATTTTTTCCCATTTGCTTTTTAAGTGAATTTATTGGGGTGACACTAGTTAACAACCACAGGTTTCAGGTGCCTGATTCTACAACACATCTCTGTACACCGTATTGTGTGTTCACCTCCCCAAGTCAAGTGTTTACCCATCACCATTACACCTCCTGTGCCCTCCTCCCAATTTGTTTTGATTAAATGCTTCATATAAAGACTCATGGTTCTTTTGGAAAAAAAAATCAAAGAGATTCATATAATATGAAAATATAATGTCCCAATTCTCTTTCAAAGTATTCAAAACTATTTAAGATCCTTTTCAATAATCACTTTTAAATGATGTTAAAGCAAAACTGTTACTACAATTAGAATCAGAAAACTGCAGCAGGCTAATATAGAGAAGAGTCTGAAAGGACAGAAAGGACCTGCACATAGTAGGTATCAATAATTCTTTAGCATTGTTGTCTCTAAACAGAAAAATTAAAATGTAGAACAATACAGGGCCTTGGGACAGCTGCTTACCATATTTGTGAATAGCAGGAAGGAAGAATTCCATGTCCCCATCACCACTACCACTGCCATCAACCCTATAGAGTTCAGCAGTCACTTCACAAGGAGAAACACAGAGACACAACCCACACAACACACATGACACAATGAGAAAATTGAGAGCTCTTAAAACATATCCAGTAAAGAGGGCAATGCAGTAATATTCACCTAATGTTATGCATTCTTCCACACATACTCCACACAAAAAAATAGATTCTTTTAAGCGGTAAAAGTATAAATTAGTTCAGCCACCAATTTACAAAAACATCATTCATTGCTTCATGAAATATTCTCTGTAAATTGTAACTGGTTTTTGCCTGACCAGGAGGTGGTGCAGTGGATAAAGCGTCGGACTGGGATGTGGAGGACCCAGGTTCAAGACCCCGAGGTCGCCAGCTTGAGCGCGGGCTCATCTGGTTTGAGCAAAGCTCACCAGCTTGGACCCAAGGTCGCTGGCTCGAGCAATGGGTCACTCGGTCTGCTAAAGGCCCATGGTGAAGACACATATGAGAAAGCAATCAATGAACTAAAGTGCCACAACGAAAAACTAATGATTGATGCTTCTCATCTCTCTCAGTTTCTGTCTGTCTGTCCCTATCTATTCCTCTGACACTCCCTTTGTCTCCGTAAAAAAAAAAAAAAAACAAAAAAAAAAACTGTAACAGATTTTTCCCATTTCTGCTAATTTAATTTTAAATTTTCACTTACAGTAAAATAAGTTGTGTTTAACATTTTAAATTTTTTAAATATATTTTTTACTTACTAATTTTAGGGGGGCAGGAGACAGAGAGAAGGAGGGAGGAGCAGGAAGCATCAACTCTCATATGTGACTTGACCGGGCAAGCCCAGGGTTTCTAAACGGCGACCTCAGCATTCCAGGTCGACGCTTTATCCACTGCGCCACCACAGGTCAGGCCAACATTTTAAATATTTTTAAAATATTTGTTTGTGTGGCTAAGCATACACTTAGACCTATATATAGTACCTATGACAGCTACCTTACCACTCACAACAACCAATTAAAAATTAGGGAAATGCATCAAACATTTCCCTCCAGCCACACACTCAAATTCCCACCATAATTACTATTCTCAGACCTGATCACCTTTTTTCACCTGACACTGTGGAAAGAACCTGGTAAGCAGTCGAAAACTCTGCTTCAGTCCTGGCTGTGAGAGACACCAGCTGCAAACCTCCAGTAGGTCCCTAAGCCTCTTGGTACCTCACCTTTCTCACCTAAAAAAGGTGCTACCTTTTATAGAATTGTTGTAAAGATTGAATAAATAATATTGTAAAAATAATAATAATAAAGTACCTTGGCAATATACAAGGACTATAATTAAGAGGAAGTACTCTTACCTTTACTTCCAATACACTTTATCCCTCAACCATTATTTTACCAAATGCTTGCAAACAATGAAGACAGGAAGGGCAGCGATAGCAGCAGTAGAAATGAAAGAGGAGGAGAAGCAAGGCCACATCCATACCCTAGTGGCACCCTTGACTGGCACGCTAGCTTAAGATCTGCCCTGTTTTGTTCTCCTCAATAGGACTGGAATATACCAGGCATGAGAGCTGATGGCACCCAAAACCTGAAATGTCTTAGAAACTTAAGAAGCAAAACATAGAGCAGGAATCAGTTTCTCTGCCACTAGTGCTTACTAAGAAACTGCAAGACTGGTTTTCAGATGAGTATTCATGCCTAACTAATATACAGCAATGTGTATTATGTGTATTTATAATAGGGATATAAGAAATTTTTACACAAAATCATAACTATCACTATGATTACAAATATCATTTCTGAAGAATATTTGATGTCCCTTATTAATCAATATTATAAAATGATCACTAATTTATTCTCAATTAAATATGAATACTTAACTATAAGTGATACAAAGAACAACTTTCCAAATAACTTATAGTGACCTTTAATTAATAAAGTACTGTCACGAAACTAATGATTTGGAGACCTGAGGATTTGTCTGTAGAGGACAAGCAAAGCTGGTATCATTACAGGCCACCTGCCAAACAGGTCATCCAGTGTGTTTTTACTGTTTTATGCAGTTAACCAAACTGCAGCGCTAGTTAATCATTTCCCTGGCTTGCCCACCATTCTTTTCACTGGGCTTTGAGAATGCCGGGAAGGGAACTTTGAAAAAATTTTATATAATTAACCCAAAGTCTCACTAGATACTAACAGTTAATCTTAATATTTCTGTCCTATGCAATCTCTCCCTTTGGATGACTTACATAGTACTATAATTTACTTCATTAAACATGAAGATAGTAATAAGATAATAACGCCAAGTTATGTAATGGAAGAGACTGATAAATACCATAACAGCTCTCGAGTTCTTACATTTACATAGGTAATGTAGTGCACACCACATATACTCTGTAACACCCCAGAGCACCTGATAACCAAACACATTAATACTTCTGCAAACAAACATATATAGTTAGTCAAGTAGGATAAAAAAAGATCATAAGTAGCTTCTCTTTCATACAGATGAGTTTTGCTACAAAATAAACTTTGACTCCAAAAATCTTTAATTATCAGAGCTTTCTGAACATCAGAACAGATAAGGTATTGTTGACCCATTTTGTTGATAATCACCTCATAGTAGATTACCTAAAAAGACTAGTTTTTACTTGTGTTAAACCAGGAGATAGCTCTAAAAGAGCTATCGTGAAAAATTTTTTTAAATCAAAAGAAGAGAGGTGATTTTAGGGGCACTATGTCTGACAATTATAATTTGGTGATTTGTACAATTACACTATTTCATTCTAAAAGCACATATAATTTAGGAAAAGACCAATGAATAATAAAAGGGGAAATAACACCACAGTAAATGGCATCCTTATATAAACATTAGAGACATTAACTCAGAATATACCAAACCTCACAGCAAGTATATGTCAATAAAACTGAGTTTAATATTAATTTCTAAAACTAGTATTATAAATTTATGTAAAAAGATAGAAACTGGCCTGACCAGGCGGTGGAGAAGTGAACAGAGCATCGGACTGGGATGCGGAAGGACCCAGGTTCAAGACCCCGAGGTCGCCAGCTTGAGCGCAGGCTCATCTGGTTTGAGCAAAAGCTCACCAGCTTGGACCCAAGGTCGCTGGCTTGAGCAAGGGGTTACTTGGTCCGCTGAAGGCCCGCGGTCAAGGCACATATGAGAAAGCAATCAATGAATAACTAAGGTGTCGCAATGCGCAACAAAAAACTAATGATTGATGCTTCTCATCTCTCCGTTCCTGTCTGTCTGTCCCTGTCTATCCCTCTCTCTGACTCTCCCTGTCTCTGTAAAAAAAAAAAAAAAAAAGTGGAAACCGTCTTTTTACCATGAAAGAAATGATCCATCAGAAATTATACATCACATACATTAGAGCAATTAATAATGTTCAGGCTATTTTCTGCAAAAACTAGTAATTCACTTATTTAAGAAAAAAAAAGTAACATTAATTCAAAATCATATTTCCTTAGTAGAATGTGCAATCATGGTGGGTAGAAACGCAAATATTTAATATTTTGAATCATCAATCTTACCTCCTCCCTCCAAGTTTAACAATTCAACTTTAAAAGATTTTTCCAATTCAGGGATAGAATTATCAGTGATATTAACAGAAATGTATTTATATCTTTCTCCTGGTTGAAATTCTAAGGTACCAGCAACACTCTGAAAAGCAAATAAAAGATTAATCCATTAGATTATAATTATTCTATATATGAATGTGCAAAATGAGAATGTTTACTATGTCTCAAATTATTTTAAATATTGAAACAGAACAAAAGTAAAATATAAAACTGGAAATACTTAAGTAGATATGTATAGTGTTTAGTACTCTAAATATTTCCCAACTAAATAAAATAGATAAAATTTTACTTCTTATTTGCCTATATATAAAAAATGTAGTTCAGGCAAATGTAAATAGATGACCTCCACAAATTCCTAAAGAATTAATTCAATGAGATGCAGAAAATGTGCTTAAATGAGTATATTTAGAACTATGCAAATTACATCACTTAGCAATTTAAATATGCAGTGCATAATAATAATGACATTTCCATTCTGAGATTTTTTCCGAACAATAGTTACTAGTCTATTGCACATTAATTATTCCTTGTCTACTGTATACCTAAAATTGCAATTCATAATGTAGATCTTCCATCAGAAAAGTTCACGTACTACAAGAAGAACAAAAAGTTATTTAAATTTCAAGTGTTAAGGCCCCTTTTCCCTCCGATTATTTCTTATTTAAGCATTTCCCCTCAACTGATGAGTATAAATTTTAGTTGTTTTTCTCATGTTAGCTTGTGTGTACATATATATATCATCTTGTTGAGCTATAAATAATCTCAAAGCTAAAATGAGCAACCCAAGTACCAATTCACTTAATCACATATTTATTAACTTTTTTTCAATATTTATCAAACACATAGCATGTACACCTAACTATTTTCAGTGATTCAGATTCAAAAACAGCCAAGACAAGTCTCTGGCTCCATCAAAAACATTCCAGAAGAAGTTTAACTATGTAATACAATAATTCAAATAGAGTTACAACTGCTATAAAAGACATGAAGGTAGCTTAAGAAGAGAGTAGTTAGTTAACTTTGACGAGAGTGCAGTCGTCAGTGGAGTAATTCTTCAAGTCTCAACAACAAAAATAACATTTGACTGTTTCACTCTCTTACATTGGCCATTTCCTCTTTTAGAAAACATGTTCTCTCTGGTATTCCATGATATCACACTCTCCTATTTTTCCTGCCTTTCCATCTCATCCTTCTTAGTGTTGTCAATTTTAGCATCCTCCTGTGATCTCTAAAAACTGTTGCTCATCAGGCTCTCTCTAAACTCTCTCCGTACACAAGGCTGTCATAGGTTTTCAATATCACTTATATACTCCCAACACTCAGATTTCTATTTTTAACCTCCGATATCCAGACTTAGATATTAATATCTACATCAAATTTTTCTTATAATTTATGCCAGAATTTTAAATTCTACTCTTCTTTAAAACCTGAAAATTGTGGAGTAGCAAGCTATTCCTAGTTCTTTTCATCTATACAGTTACCTTCCTAATCCAAGGCACTATTACCTCTTGCTTTACTCCACAAAATAGACTCTTTACTGGTCCATTCTCCATTGCTCAGCCTAATCATAATGGTTCAGCCTTTCACAGTAAATAACATTCAATTTCTTGTTTTTATTTTATTTTGCTTAATTTAGCTTATATAATTTTTATTTGCTCTAAATCTTGATGCATTATTGTGGATTATTTCATGCTTATACTAATTATAGAAATGTAAATGCATATTGATGTATAAGGTCAGCAAAGTGTGAAGTGTTTAAAGAACTTATTTCTCATACAAAATTATTTGTAATTACTATTTTTTTAATTTTCTGGATAAAATTTATAAACAGCTGGTATTTCTTAAATTTATAATAACATGTATTCAAGTGTCCCACTCAATATAATACCCTTACCTCCCAAAAACATGCCCCTATTACACCACTTTTGCCCCCTCCTGCTAACTCCCTCCACCCTTCCCTCTAGGGATTTACTGTCCTGTTATCTGTATCTACGTGTTATGTATATATAATTTCACAAATCCCTTCACCTTCTCGGATTCCATCCCCCCATCGCCCTTCCCTCTGACAGCTGTCCCTCTGCTCCCTGTGGCCCCGCCTCTGCCTCTATTCCATTCCTCAGTTCACTGTGTTCATTAGATTCCACATATAAGTGAGATCATATGATATTTGTCTTTCTCTGCCTGGCTTATTTCACTTAGCATAATAATCTCCAGGTCCATCCATGCCATCACAAAAAGTAAGATTTGCTTCTTTCTCATGGCTGTGTAGTATTCTATTGTGTATATGTGCACAGCTTTTTAATCCACTCATCCATTGCCATCACTTGGGTTGTTTCCAGATTTTTTTTTTTTTTTTCATTTTTGTATTTTTCTGAAGCTGAAAATGGAGAGAGACAGTCAGACAGAATCCCGCATGCGCCCGACCGGGATCCACCTGGCACACCCACCAGGGGGCGACGCTCTGCCCACCAGGGGGCAATGCACTGCCCCTCCGGGGCGTCGCTCTGCCACGACCAGAGCCACTCTAGCGCCTGGGGCAGAGGCCAAGGAGCCATCCCCAGCGCCCGGGCCATCTTTGCTCCAATGGAGCCTTGGCTGCGGGAGGGGAAGAGAGAGACAGAGAGGAAAGCGCGGCGGAGGGGTGGAGAAGCAAATGGGTGCTTCTCCTGTGTGCCCTGGCCGGGAATCGAACCCGGGCATTTTAATTTTTTGAGGAAACGCCATACTGTTCTCCACAGTGGCTGCACAAGTCTGCATTCCCACCAGCAGTGCAGGAGGGTTCCCTTTTCTCCACGCCCTCGCCAACACATGTGTGTAGATTTATTTGTTAATGAGAGCCATTCTGACAGGTGTGAGGTGGTTTTAATTGGCATTTCTCTGATGATTAGTGACTTTGAACATTTTGTCATATACCTATTGGCCATCTATATTCTGTCTTTGAAGAAGTGTCTATTCAGGTCTTATGCTCAATTTTTTAATTTCTAATTTTATTTATTTATTTATTTATTTAGTATTGTTCCTAAGTGAGAAGCGGAAAAGCAGAGAGAGACTGGCAGGCCCACTAGGGGGCGATGCTCTGCCCATCTGAGGCAGTTGGTCTGTTGCACCAGAGCCATTCTAGCACCTGAGGCTATGCCATGGTGCCATCCTCAGCACCTGGGCAAACTTGATCTAGTGGAGCCTTAGCTGCAGGAGGGGAAAAGAGAGAGATAGAGAGGAAAGAGAGGGGGAAGAGTGGAGAAGCAAATGGGTGCTTCTCCTGTGTGCCCTGACAGGGAATCGAACCCCAGATATCAACATGTCTGGCCGATGCTCTACCACTGAGCAAACAGGCTAGGGACTATGCCCATTTCTTAATTGAACTGTTTACCTTCCTGGTGTTGACTTTTAGAAGCTCTTAATAAATTTTAGTTAACACCTTTTCAGATGTATTGGCAAATATGTTCTTCCATTGTGTGGGTTGTCTTTTTATTTTGTTAATGGTATCTTTTTCTGTACAAAAGCTTTTTATTTTGATATAGCCCAATTTGTTTATTTTCCCTGTTATTTCACTTACCCATGAAGTTATATAGGTAAAAATATTGCTACAAGAGCTATTAGAGAGTTTATTACCTATGTTCTTCCAAGATTTTTTATGTTTTCACAAGTTACATTTAAGTCTTTATCCATTTTTACTTTAGTTTTGTGAATGGTGAAAGTTGGTTGTCTAGTTTAATTTTTTTGTATGTATCTGTCCAATTTTCCCAACGCAATTTATTAAAGAGACTGTCTTTACTCCATTGTATGCTCCATCCTGTCCAATGCACATGAGCTGCTGTGCCAGTGCTGATTACAGAGAGCATAATTCCCTTCAGCTGGTTCCAGTGTCCAGAGCCCTCCCTTAAGATATGGCACCAGCAAGGGTCGTTAGGTCCAGAACCAATGCTCTCCCCAACTGGCCTCTGAAGGTGCCAGCCCTGGGCCTTCCTGGAGGGAACCTGGCACAGACCAGTGGGGTCACTGCCCATGACTGGCTGTCAGTAACCTTCTTGGAGCTACAAGCAATCCACAGTGTGTGGCTGCCTTTGTTGGGCCCAGGTGCACACTCAAATACCAAACTGCACACCTAGGCTGGCTTTTACCAACTCTGGGCCTAGGGGAAGGTCTGCAAAAGGCCAAGGTTCCCTGAGCTCCACCTCCTATAGCTTCTCTCTGCTGGCTGCTTGTTGGGGTCAGCCACTGAGAAAAATCCTCTGGTAAAGTCTAGAGCAGGGGTCCCCAAACTGCGGCCCCCTGAGGCCATTTATCCGGCCCCACCGCACTTCCGGAAAGGGCACCTCTTTCATTGGTGGTCAGTGAGAGAAGCATAGTTCCCATTGAAATACTGGTCAGTTTGTTGATTTAAATTTACTTGTTCTGGCACTGGCCGTTTGGCTCAGTGGTGGAGCGTCGGCCTGGTGTGCGGGAGTCCCGGGTTCGATTCCCGGCCAGGGCACACAGGAGAAGCGCCCATCTGCTTCTCCACCCCTCCCCCTCTCCTTCCTCTCTGTCTCTCTCTTCCCTTCCTGCAGCCAAGGTTCCATTGGAGCAAAGTTGGCCCGGGCGCTGAGGATGGCTCTGTGGCCTCTGCCTCAGGCGCTAGAATGGCTCTGGTTGCAGCAGAGCGACGCCCCAGATGGGCAGAGCATCACCCCCTGGTGGGTGTGCCGGGTGGATCCCGGTAGGGTGCATGCGGGAGTCTGTCTGACTGCCTCCCTGTTTACAACTTCAGGAAAAAAAAAATTTACTTGTTCTTTATTTTAAATATTGTATTTGTCCCCATTTTGTTTTTTTACTTTAAAATAAGATGTGCAGTGTGTATAGGGTTTTGTTCATAGTTTTTTTTATAGTCTGGCCCTCCAACGGTCTAAGGGACAGTGAACTGGCCCCCTATGTAAAAAGTTTGGGGACCCCTGGTCTAGAGTCTGGGGCAATTCAGGGATTAGGAAGATTGGTGGGTGTGGCTTGGCCCCAGGTGTCAACCTGTTCAGACTGTTTCACAGACCTCAGTAGGGTGTGGCCTCTAAGACCCAGAGATGTGGTCTGCCCACACAGTCTGGACAGTATCTACTGAGTCTCCCGTGATGCAGGAGCACCAGTCACAGTCTCGGGAGTGTGTGTGGGGTAGGGTGGGGGGTGGAAAACAGAAATTCCAGCCTCAATGCAAGAAAACTGAGTCACTAACATGCCCCCTGCTTTCTGGCTGACTTCTCAGAATGGCAGTCTCCATAGGGAGAGACAAAAGGGATGCCCAAGGGTGGGAACGTTTCTTTCCCCCAGGCTGATGCCACATGGAGGGGACTGCTCCACCCAAGAAAGATGGCAACTGTAGTATTGGAGAATGACTCAGCACAGGGTTCCAATGGCTGTCACTCACGTTGTCTCTCCCTTGGCCTCCAACTTCTCACTCTCCTCACATAACTCTAGTCTTCTCAGCTTTTCCTCACTGGAGCCCCAGCTAGGTGGCTATGAATGAGATTTTCTGCACTATCTCTTTAAAACAGAGCCTGCCTGGCCTGACCTGTGGTGGCGCAATGGGATAAAGCCGACGACCTGGAACACTGAGGTTGCCGGTTCGAAACCTTGGGCTTGCCTGGTCAAGGCACATATGGGAGTTGATGCTTCCTGCTCCTCCCCTTCTCTCTCTCTCCCCTCTCTCTAAAAATCAATAAATAAAATATTAAATAAATAAATAAATAAATAAAAATAAATAAAACAGAGCCTGCCTCTCCTAGAGTTCCTGTCTCTTTCTCACAGAAAGAAACCTAAGTACTTTTTACCACCAAATGCTGTGGGTGCCCAAAGTTGGTATTTTAATATGATGGTTTGTAAATTAAATTGTAATCCAATTTGGTCCTGGGAAGTTGCCACTGGAACATCAGCCTATTCTGTCACCATCTTGGAATCTATTTCTTGTTTTTAAAATGAAAACCATATAATCCATAAAGCAGCGGTTCTCAACCTATGGGTTGCCTAAAGCCATCGGAAAATACATACTTTATTTTAAAATGTATTGTATAACAAATATGTATTTTCCGATGGCTTTAGGTGACCCCTGTGTTTTGGTCGTTCAACCCCCGCCGGGGTTGCAACCCACAGGTTGAGAACCGCTGCTGTAAAGTCTTGAATGATCCAGTCTCTCCTATTTTATCTTTTATCACCACAACTAGCTCTCCACATTCCAGAAAGACTGGTCTTCTTATTGGTCCTCTGCCAGCCTGTGCTTTTCTTACCATTTGATTCATGCCATTTTACCAGTCTCAAATAATTCTTTGTCCTTCACCTAGCTTACTAGTTTTCTCCTCCTTAAACTTAAGAGATCAGTATAGATCTCAACTCCCCACGAAAGCCCTTCTTGACTACCCAGACTATATCAACACCAGCCTGTCTCCCAGAGTACCAGCTCTGAACATTTACCACAACTATGAGTCAGTCATTAATTAGTTGTTTAATATCACTCAAGAGCCTAAGTAAACACCTGGAAAGTGAGGGTCACCTGCACCTTGGTATACGAGAATTAGTTTAAGAGAGTGATACCTGATATTCAATTGTCTCCTATTCTGTACATGATCGTTCCTGGCACCTCCCCGCCCTCACTGTAACATACACACACACATTCTCATGTACACAGCTAAGAATCTTACTTCTGTGTTAGCACAGACCAGAAATAGCTGAAGCATCATACAGAAATGGTAAAGGCAAAGGTTATCAGGTTTCCCAATACAAGCAAAGACTCAAAGTGGTAACAAGCGACAAACAGGACATCTAAGTCCCTTTGAAAATCCTCACAAATTTCTCCAAGGGTATTAGCATTCCAACAGTTATGAAGAGAAACAAAGTTTCTTTATGTTTTGTTTCATTTTGTTTTAGTTATTAAAGAAAATGCTAATCCAACTGGAGATTGGGAATATTTACCTAGAAATTGAAGACCATCAATACAAGAACTAAAGTGTTTCTTTACAAAAATGCACAGAAGACAATACTCATATTCCTGAGCATTGCCCTGAGAAATACAGCCAAGAACTTAGGCGCTTTAGCTTCATATAATTATTGGTGATAGTAATAGGTAGTGGTTATGGAGTGTTACTCTACAACATGTGCCATGTACAGTACTTGATAATTAAAACAATGCTGCCTGACCAATGGTGGTACAGTCGAGAAAGCATCAACCTGAGCAGCTGAGGTCCCAGTTTCAAAACCCCAAGGTTGCCAGCTTAAGCATGTGCTCAGCTGGCTTGAGCGAGGGGTCGCCTGCTTGAGTGAAGAATCATTGACATGACCCCACAGTTGCTGGCTTGAACCCAAATGTCACTGGCTTGAAGTCCAAGGTCGCTGGCTTGAGCAAGGGGTTACTGGCTCAGCTGAAGTCCCCACCCTCACCCCTGTCAAGGCACATATGAGAGGCAATCTGTGAACACGTAAGGTGCCACAGCTACAAGTTGATTCTTCTCATCTCTCTCC
This sequence comes from Saccopteryx bilineata, assembly GCF_036850765.1. Taxonomy (NCBI): domain Eukaryota; kingdom Metazoa; phylum Chordata; class Mammalia; order Chiroptera; family Emballonuridae; genus Saccopteryx; species Saccopteryx bilineata. The sequence goes on along the minus strand of NC_089493.1, from coordinate 217,735,175 downwards.
CTTCCTGTCTCTCTCTTGCTTAAAAAAAAAAAAAGGACAGAAGGAAGGAAGAAAGAGAGGAAGGGAGGGAGGGAGAAGGGATGAAGAAAAAGAGAAAGAAAAAGGAAGAAGGAGGGGAGGGGAGGGGAGGGGAGGGGAGGGGAGGGGAGGGGAGGGGAGGGGAGGGGAGGGGAGGGGAGGGGAGGGGAGGGGAGGGGAGGGGAGGGGAGGGATGAAAAAGAAAGAGAGAAAAGACCACTGCCATCATCCTCAAAGTGAGTCTGCCCAGCAGACAGTGTCACCGTGTTACAGATAAGAAATCTAGAGTTAGGAAAGATTGAGTTTCCTGAAGCCACACACTTAGAAGACCAGTTTAAACACAGTTCTGTCCAGTTCCAAATCCTAGACTTTTTTCTCTTTTTTCTGTTAGTACTATACTAATTCTCACTTGAAAAAAAAATTAATTAAAATTAAAAAGACATGAACATATAATTTATAATTTGGTTTTGTTTGATGGATGCAGACAAGAGGATTTGAGAATTTAAAATATGTAAGAAATATAATTTTAAATATATCTGATCCAAACCTATAATATTAAAATACATACACGTGAAGCTTATGACAAATATAAAGTAGAAGAGACATCAGTATGATAACTATTTAAATATCCGGCTTCAAGGGACTGAACTACTTTATGTACATAGATTTAAAAAGCCATCCGTGCTTATTTTCCTTGTTCAGTATGTCCTGGGCACAGTGTCAAGTCCCTTCCAACCCGCCAAGAGGTTTGTGTCTGTTTTCTAAAATCAAGTACTATAATATGAGGTGATTTACCTGGTAGTCTTCAGGACTGAGTGCTGTCAATGACACCGTTCTAAATTCTGCCATAACCCTCCCCAGAAGTCCTTGTGCACGGACGACCAATAATCTAACTTCTCCATCTTCCTCCTGCACAGTGACGTGGGGCACGGTGCTTGCAGGCCGGGCCGGCGGGTCCGCAGGCTGGGGAGGCAGCCCGGCAGAGAACTGCAGCAAGCCTGGCAAATACACAAAGAGGCAGGGCGTGCTTGCCCCAGTCATCTATGGAAGAATTTCTTATGCACATGAAACTGTTCTGCACAATTACTTTGATCACAGGGGGAAGGGGGGCTTTCATTTAGAAAGGATTTTAGTGAAGATTTGATTAACATGGGTTTGCCACAAGATATGTTTATTTTTCAGAACGTTAAAAATTAAAATGTTAATTTTCCTGTCTCTACCCAAAGAAAATTTTTCAAAAAAAGAAAAATAAATAAGAGAAGTACCAATACAAAGAACAATGATGGATATTTAAAGTATATATTATCAGACATTTATTCATACTTGGCTCTCTGGAATTCATTCCTGAATTTAAGATTTGCAACATGTTTTTAAAAATTTAACTATGAAAATCAGAGTTAAAGAGCTTTCCCTTTACGTACACAGATCTTTTAACAGATGCTCTTGCTTTATGCCTACAAAATAAATACTACTTTTCAATGCAAAAAACAGTCTCAGTTTGTTAAGACAAACATCTATAATAGTCCCCCAATTAAAAAATTATAACTTCTCAGCATAAGACAAACAATTAATATAAACATATAGCAATAAGTCCACTTTTTTAAGCTTAATAAATACAAATTACAATGTACTTAATTAGGTGTTAACATGACACTAGGATAATTTTTTTTAAATTTTATTTATTCATTTTTAGAGAGGAGAGGGAGAGGGAGAGAGAGAAACAGAGAGAGAAGGGGGGAGGAGCTGGAAGCATCAACTCCCATATGTGCCTTGACCAGGCAAACCCAGGGTTTCGAACCAGCGACCTCAGCATTTCCAAGTCGACGCTTTATCCACTGTGCCACCACAGGTCAGGTCAGATAATTTTTTAAATAACTGTTTTGATAGCCATAAATAGACTTTCATTTATTTTAAATATTCCTATATATACTTTTTAAAATATATTATTAAACTTCAGAAATTAATCTTTATAGTTTCCTTCAAAAACAAAGTTCCTCAAAACAGCAGCTTAGAAGTTCAAGAGCTTAGAAGTGAGAGAGTCTGAAGGAGTTTTACTTCAATTATTTGCAAAACAAAATAAAGCCCTTAAGAATTTCTTGACAAACCTGACCAGGCAGTGGCACAGGGGCTAGAGTGCCAGACTGGGATGCAGAGGACCCAGGTTCAAAACCCCAAATTGGCTGGCTTGAGCATGGGCTCACCAGCTTGAGCGTGGTGTCGCTGGCTTGAGCGTGGGTTCATAGACATGACCCATGGTCACTGGCTTGAGCCCAAAGGTTGCTGGCATGAACCCAAGGTGACTGGCTTGAGCAAGAGGTCACTCTCCCTGCTATAGCCTGCCCCATCTCCATCAAGGCACATATGAGAAAGCTATCAATGAACAACTAAGGAGCTATAACAAAGAATTGATGCTTCTCATCTCTCCCTTCCTGTCTGTCTGTATCTATTCCCTCTATCTCTCTCTGTTTCTGTCACACACACACACACACACACACACACACACACACACACACACACAAAGAATTTCTTGACAAGACCAAGTACACCCAAAGGAGAGGATTAGTTTTGCAAAGAGCTGTGTTTACCGTATGGGTGATCACTGGCTTTGATAGTGACATCTGTTGTTTCCTTTTCAGGATCTATGCTTGCACCACTGGTGGGAGTTGAACCTAACTTCCCATCTCCAGGAATAGCAGAAACCAACGTCACACGGAAATACTCATTCAGCTCAGGGATGTCATCATCAAGAACATAGATATTCAGTACCTATACATATAAAAATGCAGAGGCATTAAACAATGAGGCATGTATAAATTATTCACCATTTCCCAGAAGAAAATAAAACAGCAATTAAATTATATTTAATAGTAATTATTATTTAATATGAAGTATTTCTACATAAATTTAAACATTAAAGCACAGAAGAGAAATCTGAGAAATTAATTCTTTAAATAATAATGGGTGTTAAGCAGTAACATTTCCTGTCTAAAATTATACTATCTGTATATTAGTATCATACATATAGGATAGCATGTTAATATATCACATAATCTTTGTATCAAAGACAGTGGCATTGCCAACCTCAGGGTAGAGAGTGCGTGTTATCCGACAGGATGTGTTAGGGCAGCAGGGAGGGGCAACTGCAGGAGTCCAGCTCCTGCCTAAGGCAGGCCTACAGACCTAGTTACTGCATTTTAGAAAACACATTCACAATAAGCCTTAGAAGTCTGGCATAAGCAATACGTCCAAAAAAAAGTTATAAAAGGAAGTAGCAGTGTTGGGCAAATGATCTTGTAAAATTTGTATTTTTGAATTTGCTCACCTTTAGTGTTAAAAAATGGTGCTGGGCAGCACCAGGTATGTGATCTGTGAAACTGCAAATTACCTTCCTACTTGGGAAGGGCCATTGTCTTGCTAATGTTTGCTGGAGGAAATGTTTTCCTGTCGGAAACTATTGAAAAGAGAAGGGAGGAAGCCATGTTTTTGGAGAGTTTGTGCAGAGAGGAGAAGGTGAGCAGATGGGGAACCAGAGCTGATGGGCTTTTGCAAGCTCCGCTGAGACTGGTGGGGCCTTTGATTCTAGGAGAATCCAGAGAAGATTCTCCTGGTGGTGGGACCGAACAATGTGTCAGTGGCTTTGTGAGCTCTGAATGAATGAAGAAGGAAGTGTTTTCCCTGTGTGTTTGCTCGTTGGCCGGTGCAGGACTTTAGTAAAGGAATGGCCCACCACTTTTTGGCTCCACTGTTCCGTTACACTGCTCCAAATCCAGTGAGAACCTGCGTGTGCATGGCCACAATGGCGCCCACTACTGGCCATACAAGCAGTAACTCAGCCATGCTCCTCAAAATTTAAATCAAAATTTGGAGTGAAAAAAATGATTTATCTTTATTTTATTAATTGAACAATCATGTTTTGACTCTTACAATGTGACAGGGTTAGAAATGGACCCAGTCCCTAAGAGGCTCAGTCCATTGTAGGAGAGAGATCTATAGAAAAACATTTAAAATGCAATGTAAACATGTCATCGTAGAGTTATGTATAAAGTAAATTGTGAAAAAAACAACCAACTCGATTTGGTAAAGTTTTAACAACGGACATATTAGAAGTGAGTTCTAATGAATTAGCTGCAATTGTAAATAATAATGGGAAAAGACATTCCAAGCAAAAGAAACAACACCAGCAAGGCACAGGGGCTGCAATTAGACCACTAAGGTAGAGTAAAAGATAAGGCAGGATGGATAATCAGGAGTCGGATCATAAAGACATTTTATATTATTTTTTTTAAAAAACTAACTTCATTCCATAATGAGTGATACAAAATTGAAGAATTTGTAAAACAGGAGACTGACAAAATAAGAACTCCATTTTAGAATAAGTACCATGGCAGAATGTAAACAAGTGGACCCAGCAAGAAATGAGGCCGGGGGTTGAACTAGGAGCTGACTGATGAGAAACAATGAGATTCTGAACTAGTGCTGTGACAATGGAGATGAAGGAAAACTACGAGATTTTTTTCTGGAGATAGTAGATCCAGGCCTTCATAACTCACTTAGTGTAGGGAGTGAGTGAGGATAGAAGGAATAAAGGATGACCTCCCGGTTTCTCCAGAAAGGAGGCTAGAAACAATCTAAAAATTAACTCCGAATGCTATTTCCATATTACTAATTGATGGGCCTAAAAGCATTTGAAGAACATTTTTTAATGTAATTTTTCCAGAGATTTTGATTCCATAGGTCCGAGGTTGAATTGTGAATGTTGGCATAGGTAAGGAAGCAGATGGAATCAGACATTGAGGAGCCTGCTTGCTTCACTGGGAAGCTGCAATTCTGGACACCCCAAGGGATCACATCCATGTACCTCTAAGGCAGCGGTTCTCAACCTGCGGGTCGCGACCCCGGCGGGGTCGCCTAAAGCCATCGGAAAATACATAATGCGTATCAGGTATTTACATTCTGAATCATAACTGTAGCAAAATTACAGTTATGAAGTAGCCACCAAAATTATTTTTTGGTTAGGGGTCACCGCAACATGAGGAACTGTATTGCAGGGTCACGGCATTAGAAAGGTTGAGAACCACTGCTCTAAGGGATTAACACTCCCTCTCCACCAGGGAGGGAGAACCAGTTTTTCCACAGCCCCAGGGTACAACTGGTCAATACCCGGACTATGGGGGAAGGTGCTTCTATGTCTCCTCTTTCAAGGCAGGCAAAGTAGAAGCCAGGGTAGTGGCCATAAAGGCCTGTAGAAGAAGGATCTGACTGGTTAGGGGAGGAACCAGTACAAACTCATGAAAGAATTAGAAACTGATTTGTTAGCTTACCAAAAAGCTAGTCCTTCTCAGCCCGAAAATAGAAACACAGGCTTAATGAAGAACCACACTTGCCTGCCTTCTCTCTTCCAGCTTGGGGAAGTGAGTTGCCCTTGTTCAATCTGGGGCTCTCCAGCACAGATTCCCAAGTACAGGCCTTGAGCAGTGCCTGGACTGGACTCATCTTTGATGTGGATTAAGCCATGGCACAAAATTTCTGGACTCTGGTGTTTGTACTGGGCTTAATGAAGACAAGGCTGGACTTTTTACTTGGTAGGACAAATGAAGATGAGACCCTGGGAACCTGTGCCAGGCCTTCTACTGTATTTAAACCTGAATAGATCTTACTGCAAAAGCCTCATTTCCTCCATACGTGAGTCCTGTCGAATTCCTTCTCTGTGACTCCATAAAAGAGCAACATTTCCAAAAGCAACAGAATCTGAATTTGGTTTTAATGTTAATTTTTAATTAAGAAAGTAACAAATAGCATGGTCAATGTGCTCACTGCCCAAAACAAATCGTGTCATTGTTCTTGAACTAAAGGAAGATTTCAGATATCTTTCCCCTAGAAAGTAAACTGACAAATGTTGCTATGAAAAGTAACTCCAAAACATCAAGTATACATTAAAATAGAAGCAATAAGTATTGATATATTTCTGTGTGTGAGAGAGAGAGACAGGCAGGCCGGCAGGCAGGCAGGAAGAGAGATGAGAAGCATCAACTTATAATTGCATCACCTTAGTTGTTCACTGATTGCTTCTCATACATGCCTTGATCTGTGGCTCCAGCCATGTTAGTGACTCCCTTGCTCAAGTGAGCAATCTTGGGCTCAAGCCAGCAACTTGGGCTTCAAGCCAGCAACCTTTGGGCTCAAGTCAGCAACTTGGGATCATGTCCATGATCCCACACTCAAGCCAGAGACCTCTTGCTCAAGCTGGTGAGCCTGCGCTCAAGCCAGTGAGTGATCTTAGGATTTCGAACCTAGGCCCTCGGCATCCCAGGTCGATGCTCTATCCAGTGAGGCAGGCTCTACTGGTCAGGTAAAGCAATAGATATTTTTAAAGTATTGATGAACACCAAAAAATTCTTCATTTTAGTGAAGAGTTTGAAATTGAAGAACTTATCAACATACGACTAACTTTATTTTATTTTACATGGTGAATCAGTACACAAAACTATATTTTCCTTTACTGTAGGTTATACATTCTGTTATTTTCTAATCTATTTTTAAAATTTGGTCATAACTTACTAAATCGATTTCATAATAATGGGTCATTTAAAAAAAACAACTTGAAAACACATTTCCAGTGTATTTTCCTATATTACAAACACACACACATTTTGGAGACTCCCTTGCAACTGTTTCTTTATGTCAGCGGTTCTCAACCTTTGGTTCGCAACCCCGGCGGGGGTCGAACGACCAAAACACAGGGGTCGCCTAAAGCCATCGGTTGAGAACCGCTGCTTTATGTGATTTAAGTATACAGATATTGATCGACTTACAACCTATGCATCTTATGACCATTCGACTTTACGACCACAATCGCTAGCCATGACTGCTCCGTGTCTGGCAGCGCAAGCGTTGCCCAGCTGGGTGTACAACAGTGCAGACCAGCTTCCGGCAGCACTACCATCTCCGTGTGCACCATTTCAACTGTTATCCCAGACTTGGGACAGCAATTTGTATTTTGTGTCTTGGATATTTTTCATCAAACCCCTCCCAAGATGTCTACCAAGAGGAAATTGTCTTTGTCTACGCCTCAGTCTGCCAAGAAGGAAAGAAAGGCCATCGATCTCGACACGAAAATGAGCGCGGGCTCATCCAACTTGAGCATGGGTTTACCAGCTTGAGTGCAGGGTCACTGGCTTGAGCATGGGATCATGGACATGACCCATGGTCGCTGGTTTGAGCCCAAGGTCACTGGCTTGAGCAAGGGGCCACTCGCTCTGCTGTAACCCTATGGTCAAGGCACATATGAGAAAGCAATCAATGAACAACTACGAAGGAGGAAAGAAAGTGAATGTGATCGCACATGTTTGTGAAAAAAACCAACTCCGGTAACCCCACCTGCTGCCTCAGATGACATCAACGATCCACAGCCAAGCCCCAGCGGCCAATAAAATGTTTTGTACATGTTTATATATTTTGATATGTTTTGCAATTGGGAAAATGTTTCCTATGGTATTTTTTACACCTGTATTTTGTATTTTTGAATGCACCTGTATTTTGTGATTTTGTATGTTTTGCAAATATTAAACCAGTTGTACTGGTAATGCAGTGTTTTAAACCTGATGAATGTAAAAATAAGAAAATGGTGTAGAGATGATACAAATGGCATAAAATGAACAAAGAAAATTATGATATATAACAATAATGAAAGAAAATTATGATAAAATATGACTTAAAGATTTTTATAACATCATTTCACAGTACTGTACATATAGCCTACTCAACTTATGACCAAATCGTGTTACGACTGGTCTGTCGGAACCAATCGTGGTCATAAGTGGAGCGCTAGCTGTCCTCAAATCTGTTAGGTATCTGGAAGGCAGTAGCAAAGTAGAGGCCACATTATTGCTGTTTATGCTAGAAAGCACAGTCATGGACATTAGTAGATATCTCAGTATCTAGTCACTGGCTTCGCAAGATGGAGAGATTTGTATAAATGTAGCGGGTACAGTGCTATAAACCAATCCCACTATTCAATCTTATTATTGCTGCTTTAATGGTCAATTATTTTTTTATTAAAAAATTATAAAAAAAATATTTTAAATAAATTTTCACAAGAGTATATGCAACTATTTTTCTGACAGAAATTTTATTTACTTTTAACTCTTCCAAAGTGTATATAAATCTACTTTATAAAACAATGGTTTTCAGTTAAATTTTTATATAATAGCTGGTAAATTTCCTAAGGAAAATTGTGGAAATCAACTCTGTTTTCCAAGTAGGAACATTAAAAATTACCAGATGCTATCATTATTACTTAATAAAAGAAAGAGTACTTTAAATTCAAAAAGTAGTAAAAAAGACAGTATCAGAATAAAACAAAGTCTTTTAAACTAAATAACATTATCCTTATTAAAAATTAATAGTTGTCCTAATTTTCTCATTTTACTAAAGACTAGTAAAACATTTATCATGGATCTATCTCCAGACCTCTAATAGAGAATTTTTTTTTTTTTTTGTATTTTTCTGAAGCTAGAAACGGGGAGAGACAGTCAGACAGACTCCCGCATGCGCCGGACCGGGATCCACCCGGCACACCCATCAGGGGGCGACGCTCTGCCCACCAGGGGGCAATGTTCTGCCCATCCGGGGTGTCGCTCTGTCGCGACCAGAGCCACTCTAGCGCCTGGGGCAGACGCCAAGGAGCCATCCCCAGCACCCGGGCCATCTTTGCTCCAATGGAGCCTCGGCTGCGGGAGGGGAAGAGAGAGACAGAGAGGAAGGAGAGGGGGAGGGGTGGAGAAGCAGATGGGCGCTTCTCCTGTGTGCCCTGGCCGGGAATCGAACCCAGGAGTCCTGCACGCCAGGTCGACGCTCTACCACTGGGCCAACCGGCCAGGGCTAGAGAATTTTTATTATAAACAATTTAATTTGTTCCTTCCTTCCCCCAAATTATGGCGATTGGATCACTCTTCTTTAGCTTTAGCTCTTTAAATCTTAATATTTTTAAATCTTCCCTCAAGTTTATCTTTTTCATCTAATTAGCTAACTCCTAAATCCCTGAGAAATTACCTCAAAGATATTACATCTGCAAGCCTGAGGCTATTTTACTATTTATCCCTGATGATCTATAAGATATTTCCTTTTTTTAAAGAAAAATTATACTGAGATGAATAGTCCAACATGACTAAAAGAATATTTTTTAAAAATTGCTATAGGAGGCTCATTCCAATTTCACTTACAAAAAGAGTTATTCATTTCTGAAATATGTATTCAGAAATGTGATAATGGTTCATCAAAAGTTTTTGGTAAAATTACAGATCCGTTTGTACTTTCAAACCAAAGAAAAATTACCTCCTTTTCCAAATTTAAAAGTAAAATGAGATTATAAGTATAAGAATTTCTTATTGGCTGCCTGAAAAAATGCCATTAAGAGTTCTGCAGTTTCCCATTGAATCAGTAATAACAAAAAACCCACAATAATAAACTTCCAAGCTACACCATTTTTATTACATTGGAATTAAAGAACAGATAAAACTGTAGCACACATCATTCAAAATTCTTAGTTTTTATCTTTTGCATAAATAAACACAAAAATATTTTATATTATGACATATACCAGTATTTAATCGCCTAAATATTTTAAATTGCTTAAATTACAAGAGGCTAAAAGCAAATAACATCAGAAAAAGCTTTGCAAGAGGCTTTCAAAGAAACAAAGATAGGGTTTACCTCTGATCTCTGCCAGGGAAGAAACGTGATAGTTCCACTGGCATTAGCAAAATCATCAACAAGGTAATTAATGCCGTCAGATTCGATCTGTGAGATGGTGTAAAAAACATTCACATAGCCCAGAGCTCCTCTGGTTCGCTCCACCACACATGAAATGGTGGATCCCTCCTCTGCAATCTGAAACAGAACACAAATTACTTATAATTATATACAGATTCAAATCAATAATAAAATGACAATGCTTTCATAAAATCCTTTCACCATAACCTTAACTCTGTAACTTTCTACCACTCTAAGAAGCTCTCTACATCCCTCTAGATGTATATTTGACTACATTCCTCCAGGTATATTTTGAACTGCTAAAAAATATTTGAAACCATTTGTTTTATCTCATTCATTTACAGTAGTAAATAAAGCAAAAAGAATAATAACTATATATGTAATTTATTCACTGGTACCCCATGTGCCAGCCACTGTGCTAGATGCTATGGTTACAAAAGATTGTTTTTACAAGAGCAAAGTTCTTCTGGATAAGTCTAAAGAAAAAGACAAACTCAAATTTTATAATGCGTTCAGCAGCAACAAAACAACTGAGGGCAGAAGTTAAGGATAGGGGGTAAAATATGACATCAGGGAGAACATTCCAAGATTCAACATAAGATATAATCAAGTAGATTTAATGAAATCATTTTGAGGGTTATAAAGTAAGTGTGAAGAGTTTTGAGAAATGCATGGTGGGGTGACAAGAGTCAGTCAAGGGGGACATTTATGTCATATTTAATATAGTTTTTGTTTTTATTTATTTATTTTTTTTACAGGGACAGAGAGAGAGTCAGAAAGAGGGATAGACAGGGACGGACAGACAAGAACGGAGAGAGATAAGAAGCATCAATCATCAGTTTTTCACTGTGACACCTTAGTTGTTCATTGATTGCTCTCTCATATGTGCCTTGACTGTGGGCCTTCAGCAGACTAAGTAATCCCTTGCTCCAGCCAGCGACCTTGGGTCCAAGGGTCAGGCTAATATAATTTTGATATTTTTGTCATACATACTAGCTATCCCTCGGTATTCACAGGGTACTGTATTGGTCCAGGACCACCGACACCACAGAATCTGCAGATGTTCAAGACTTGTATAAAACGCATATAACCCACGTACATTCTCCCTTACACTTTAAGTCATCTCTGGATTACTTGTAATACCGAATACAGTTTAATGCTATGTAAACAACTGTTATTGTTTGCTTCTGGAATACTAAGAAAAAACAAATCTGTGCATGTTCAGTACAGATACAATCATCACAGGCCTACTACACAGTACATGTCAACAACAATATAACTATTTTTTTCAAATATTTCTGATCCACATTTGGTTGAATCCAAGGATACAGAATTCTCAGAGATGAAGGGCCAACCCTATATGTATGTATACACATATGTGGGGGAGTGTCTGTTTTATGTCCAGAACATTTTTACCTAAACATTTAAGATAATGCTTAAAAATTGATGGAGCAAAATGTTGTAATATCTTTTAGAATAAGGCCTTCATTATCTTAAATTATCAATCTCTTGATTTAATGTTATTTTTATGTGAGCAAACATAATTCATAGGAAAAAATATTACAACGAGCAAACATATAATTCATAGGAAAAAATACTACAACCGAATGAAGAGTTCAATATATCATATAATTTTTTTTTTTTTTTTTTGAGAGTGAGACAGACAGGAATGGAGAAAAAGGGTGATAGAGAATGAGAAACATTAACTTGTAGTTGCTTTCACTTTAGTTGTGCCTTGAGCATGTGCCTTGACTGGAGCAATGACAGTGACCCCTTGCTCAAACTTGCAAGGTTGGGCTTTTCATACCAGAGACCTTTAGGCTCAAGCTGGCGAGCTTTGGAATTGTGTGGATGAATGCCCCGCTCAAGCCAGTGACTCTGTGCTCAGAACCAGCAACCTCAGCATTCCAGGTCAAAGCTTTATCCACTGTATCACCTCTGATTAGGCAGAAATATATGCATGCATACACACACACACACACACACACACACACACGCACATCACTATTTTTCATATCAATCATAAGCACCTCTGAGCAGCATCAAAAAGAGTCACTTCAGTCTCAGCATTTGGATTAGAAAGAACAGATTTGAAATTCGTCTACAAACAGGCAATAGTTAAAAGTTATCAATGAGAATGAAACCAGTATATCATGTGAATTTTACTGAGCATCAGAACTCTTACTTCAAACTGTAGCAGCAACCTGGTGGCTCATAGGAAACAAGACCAAAAGCCCCTGAGCCAAATGTATCTCCTTTGTCTGCCTGTGGTCTGCTGACCGGAAGAGCCCAGACCACCCGCTGGTTGTTCAGTGGAGCCCTCAACATCTTTCCTGTAGAAACACTCCAGACCCAGCCAGAACCAGAACATCTAATCCAGTGAAGCCAAAAGCCTGGGAGCAGGAAACACAAAGAAACCCTAGCCTGTGAATATTCAATTTCTCTCTTTTTAGCAAGAAGCATGGATTAAAAAGATGCAAAGATACATTAAGGAATCTGTGATGTTCCCTTCCAACTTTTTTACCAAGTCAATAAGCATTATCTCTCAGGATCCAGGACTAAAGTCCTTATCAAAATCTATTACCTACTGTTTTCAGTTTTAAAAAGAAGAAAAAAAGAGACTATCCATATCCAATGCAGTTGTGTGACAGTATGTGCTATACATCAAGACTTCATAGAAAACTTAATAAATTAATCATTTATACAGTAAAGCAAACTCCAAAGAGGGAAGAAATTTCAACTGTCTTTCAACTGTCAAGAGTCCATTAAAAAATCACCTAAAATGTCTGGTAAAAAATCTACCTTTCATACTAATGAATTTATAGAGAAATGGCACAATGCCTGAGAGTTGCTTTAAAATCACTTCAGCTGAAAAAGATGAAACCAGATTGGCAAAAGGCTGAACGTGATTAGTCACTGGAGTCCATTAATCTAGTTTCTCTATTTTTATGTATGTACAAAATTTGCCATTTTAAAAGATTTTTAAAATTCAGCCTTTTGCCTCCCATCCCATCCCCCTGCCAGAGATTCTAATTCTGAAATGGAATCCTGAATCAGGAATTGTGTCCTGGAATAAAATTAGATATTTTATGACAAAGGCTGCCCAATTTAGGAAATATTAAACCAGAGAATGAAATTATTAATACAAAAAGATAGTAAAGACATAGAGAATAAATCATTAAAAAATTGTTCTATTTAATTATTCATCTAATTGACTTTAGATTCATGATACAATCAGATGCCTAGGGCCAATATACAGAAAGCCATAACACAAAGTAACAATCTATTGAACCATCTTCATCCCATTTCTCACAAGACATAATAGTTGGCATACCGTTTTCTCTTTCTAGTCAGGAGTTTGCCAAATCTTCAGATGAGCACCACAGTAATATTAAAGGTTAACAAGAAGATTCTTAAAATATATTTTCTAGAAAAAAGAATGTACTGTTCTGAGCCATTAATTGGCTTTCTCTACTGAAATAGAAGATTAAAGCTAAACAATTACACATCCAATTAATTTTTTATTTTGTTTCATGCTTGGGTGATGATCTGTGATATCAGATTATAGCGATATCACATATCTAAAGGAATCTATTCATGTAACATATGGCAGGCACTTACAACCTGCCATAATTAAATAATATTCTCTGTTTCACAAAGATCCTCTGAAAATGTCCAAATTAAATAATATTGTTTCACAAAGATCCTCTGAAAATGTCTCTAAATTTACTCTTAACTCATGAGTTTATAAATATAAAATATATTCCAAGTATTAGTTATAAAAGTAAAATAATAAGACTAGCAAGTTCTATAAATCACTATGAAAAGCAATTTCATTACTTTATAATCAGGTGGTATGCAAGATTGCAGAGCATTAAAAACAGAGCTAAAATAAGGTGGAGAGAAAATAACATAGAAAGTACACAGAATAACAAGACATGGGGGAAGACAACAGAAAAGTGTGGCCTCATCTGGGTTCTGAACTGCATATAGGTTTATTTATTCTCTCAGTTATAATTTATTCATTGCCTGTTATTTGCCAGGACATGTAATACCCTGGTTACGAGGGAACAAATAAAAAAATAATTGCCATCTTTTCATTATGTGAAAGAGTAGACTATGTCATATTCAATATATTTTTTATTTAACATGTAATTATGCTTTCATTTTAACATTAACATTAATTTGTTATATATATCTATAAAAATGTAAAAAAAAGTATAATATGACTCAGAAGTCGTTAAAGAATCTACTGCCTTCAGCATTTTTGAAAGCATTAAAAAAAGTTAATTTTTCAATGTCACAGAGAAGAATCTAAAGAAGTGACAGTATTTTTCATTTCTGAAAACGAAGCAATTAACCATAAATTTAACCTCTGAAGACAATTCCAGGCATTGATTAAGTCAGCAGTTCTCAAATATTTTAGTTTCAGGGACCCTGAACACTTATAAAATTCACTGAGAACACCAAGGAGTTTTTTGCTTATGATGGTGAAATCTGTTGATATTACTATTTCACAAATGAAAACTGAAAAAATAGTACTGATATATTAATTCATTTTAAAAGCAACAATAAACTCATTATGTGCTAACATATAAGCAACATAGTTTATGAAAATTAACTTTACTAAAACAAAAAGTAATAAAGCAGCACTATTTTATATTTTTACAAATCTCTGTTTTCTAACTTAATAGAAAATAGCTAGATTCTAATATTTCCATTTGCAATCAATTTGTCTATTCATAGATGTTGTTTTGGTTAAAATATATACAGAGTATCTAGCCTCATATAAATATATAACTGGAAAAAGGGAAGGACTTAGTCATCTTCTTAGGTAAGTGTGGGTATTCTCCCTTGATATTATAAACAATCTGACAAGTGGTCATTTCTCAGAGTTGTTACAATATAAAATTATATTCTAATACATTAAAATCCATTGTTCTATTTTATATTTTGAATCAATATTTTACCCATGCATAATTCTTCTAACAATATGCACTGATTATTTGGAAACTATTGGTTCACTGAGCTATACAGATCCTCCAAATGTTCACAAATTTCATTATACAAAATAAGTCACATATACAAATAAGTCACACTTGATAACTGCAAAGTGTTTAATTATTGAGAAACAGCTAAGCTCACTTTGGCGGTAAAAGTGTTCCACAATTCCAATTTTTGTTTAAAAGCTGAAATTTTTATCACTGGCAACAAGTACTATCAGTTGCTTCTTTTTTGTTTTGTTTTTTGTATTCTGAAGTGAGAAGTGGGGAGGCAGAGAGACAGATTCCTGCATGCGCTCGACCGGGATCAACCCAGCATGCCCACTAGGGGGCGATGCTCTGCCCATCTGGAGCACTACTCTGTTGCAGCCAGAGCCATTCTAGTGCCTGAGGTGGAGGCCATGGAGCCATCCTCAGTGCCTGGGTCAACTTTGCACCAATGGAATCTTGGCTGTGGGAGGGGAAGAGAGGGACAGAGAGATAAGAGAGGGGTAAGGGTGGAGAAGCAGATAGATGCTTCTCCTGTGTGACCTGGCTGGGAATTGAACCCAGGACTTCCACACACCAGATCGACACTCTACCGCTGAGCCAACCAGCCAGGGAACTTGCTTCTCTCGTAGTCACTGACTCACTATGTTCCTTCTCATGAAAATGAATGCCAGATGACCATGTCCAAATAATCAAAATTTGTCAGTCATTTTTGCAAGTAAAACTGGTGTTCCGTGAAAAGAGCAATACTTGAACTCACAACTTAATATCTGCACAAACAGATACTTTTCTTCAGGGCACTAAAACGTTTGGATAATGCAGTAGTGCTTTATCTGTGATTCCCATTTTGTGACATGGAACACTAAAATGACAGAGATTCGGGGTCAAGATCTTATCAAATTAGTATTTTATACTGCTTCATCAAAGATATACTTATGTGAAAATTTGCACCTTTTAAACTACAGGTGTGTGGAGAATACCGCAATGACAACTGGCAGAGTTTAGTGCCACTGCCTTGGTTTGTACAAAGGAACTACCAGACAGTATTTGTGGCAACCACCGCTCTGCCAACAGAATGACAACGACATCTCAGCATTTCTATAAAATTAGGTTTGACCTTTGCAGAACTCCTGAAACATTCTGGAAGCTCCCGGGTGCCTAGGCTACAGCTTGAGAATGACTTCAGTAAACAATACATATTATTGATGATGATGATAAAACTATTTCATATTACTCCTATCTTCAAATCATTCCAAGATGAAAGTAAGAGTTCTATGCTTCTATTAATAGTTTCAGAAATGAAAATTCTGTACTATTCTCAACAAATTCCAATGTTTAGTCTTTTAGACTCAACAACACTTTTTCTATATTAACCATCTAAACTTTATTTTTTCCAATATAGATACATTCTATTTCTCTCATGGGCTTGGAGAATAACCAATTATATTTTCTTTTTCTTTCCAGCAATTCTACCAGTATTGGTGCTGTGGCCTCCACAGAGAAGTTCTGTTTCCTCCAATCAGAAGCCTGAGTGGTCTCATTGAAATTCTGAGATTTGGGGGGAAAGGCAGAATTGCCTATCTAGGTGGAAGTAAACCAACACCAACACAATCTGGAAACAGAACTTGTGAGACAAGCCAGCATTGAAAACTTACTATAATGACCCATAAAGCCAGAAAAAATGTTTGGTTTTTTTTTCAGTTTGATTGTTTATGTAGTTTAACTGAACCTAAAAGTTTGTTATTTGACTATGAGTCTTTTCATGTTTTGATATTAAAGTACATTCACAAGTACAACAAAGACTTTTGAGTACCTGCTATGTTCCATTCTAGGTGCTAGAGATACAATAGTCAACAATAGACCTTACTACACTCAGTTCTTTCATCTTTGTGGTGAAAAGGGATAACCAGTAAATAAGCAGACTTATGAATAACAAAAAAAATCAAAAGTATGATCAATGCTAGAAAAGAAGTTAAACTAGGTACAGAAATGGAGAGTGATCAATAGAAAGAAAGGGTGGACTATTCTAAATAAGAAAGTCTTCACTGAGGAGACAGACATCTTTGCAGCTCAGACTTGAATGACTAATCCTGAAGATCTGGAATAAGAGAGCCTAGGAAGTGCTGATGCCCTGAGTCAGGGACTGAAACAAGACCAGTCCAACTGAAGCACACTGACCAACAAAGAAAATTACACAAGGAGTCAGAGCCACAGGCAGGCGCCAGGTCGTAAGGGAAATGAGAAAAGCTGGCTTTACCCGGCACCACAATGGTTCTCTTACACCCTGATGGAAGCCACCTGTCTTTTTGAAAATAGTTGTGATGATGATACTAAAATATAAAAGGAAACATGACAGGCTGGACGTCACAAGACATAGGTTCAAATTCTGGTTCTTCCCATTGTATCTAAGGAGAAAAAAATGAAAAATTAACCTTTACTAAGTACTAGGATCCTGTCTCAAATAATTCAACCTGAATTACTTATTAGCTCAGGTCTCTCAGCCTCAGTTGCTAACCTTATGAAAAGAGTAATATTTGTTGCAGATATATTATGGATTGTCAGAAACGTGCATGAAAAACTTAACATGTAAAGTTCTTTGACAACGGCGTATCTATTTAAAGGTATTATCAATATAAATAAGCATATTTCTTTGTTTACATTATAGATTTGGATGACAGTGGTCCTAGGTATTTTTTTAAGCTCTACTCATTCACGTCTTTCTTAGTCACAATTTGCATATACACCCTTCTAGACCATGAGAATCAACTTGCAAAGGGAAAGACTCTTGTTCCTTGGCATCCGTTCCTAGACATCGAGCTGTTGCTGTCCCACACGACACCTGTGAAGCAGTTTCATGGATCTCATATTACTGAACAGGAAACCAAGATGATTACGAATCTTTGAAAACTTGGAAAGAACTGATAAGGACAGTAAAACAGCCTAATTAATTAAGCTGACTGCTGATAAGAAAGGTATTTATACCCTACATGGAAGAATGCTGTAACTACTTAAGTACATTTCACCTGTAAAAAAATAAATAAACCTCAAAATATTGTTATTTTACAAAGTTTCAACTATAATTACTCATAGAAGTCTTCAATATTTATTATTTCATTTACTTACGTGGTAATCAAATAGTAACTAAAAGTACATGTGGAGTATAATTTTACGTTCTGTGAAGTGAATTAAGTTTAAAGTTAACTCTTAAAGTTTAATTTGCTAATTTGTTATTACTTATACGCTCTCTAAGCTCTGACTCAACCTGTAAACTTATAATTTACATCTGCAACCACTGGCTCTATTATACCTCTTGTCATAAAGTTAATTCTCAAGCAATCTTACCAAATGAAAGAAAGCCCACACCCAAACAAGTCCACCTACAATGAATTTTTTAACTCGAAACTCTCCCAGTTCACTGCTTACCTCTGGTATGCAAGCTCCCGTGAAACCAAACAAGCCATTGGCATCATCACTTTTTTGTATTATTACTCTTGCTGTAGTATTCTCTTCAGAAATACGAGCTCCTCCATATACAGAAACTAATTTAAGGATGAATAACTCTTCTCCTTCTTCTTCGTCATCATCTCTTGCAGCAATAATGAAGGATTTATTAGTTTCGCCCTGTCTGAACTCCAGATACCCAGAAACAGGGTGCAAGTCGCTCTTTGCTGGCCTGGCATGAAGCTCATAAATTTCTTCAAGGGTCAGTTTCCTCTCATAGAACCGCACATCCTGCATCAGACCTGTAAATCTGTCATTGCCATTCACTCCTGCCCCAATTCTCAGTGTTCCGGGACCTACAATTAGAGACGGATTTAAACACTTCACTATCCCAAATTACAAGTGTGATTCAGAAACTAAAGCAACTTTATGGAAAGGTTTTATAATTAAGCAAAGATTATTTCTGTTATGATGAAAGAATGAATCAGTAATCACAGGAATCTCAGATATTTTGTACTAAAGGATATTTTGTACATGCATATATATGTATGTATGTGTATACCTATAGTGTGTATGCGTGTATATGGATAGACATTTCTTCCAAGAAGTTTTTTAATTTCCTTATATATCTAAGAATTGAATGATGTAATTCAGTCACAATTTTAAAACTTCAGTATGACTACTCTTTGCGTACTTCAAAGCTTGCCCTACACAGATGGCTCTGTTGATTCGGGCATCGTCCCAAAGCTCAGAGGTTGCCAGTTTCATCCCCAGTCAGGACACATACAGGAACGGATAGATGTTCCTGTCTCTCTTTGTTTCTTTCTCCCTTCCTCTCTCTAAAATCAATAAAAATATTTGTTATTTTAAAAAAGAAATCTTTAAGGCTTGATCTGTTAAAAATTAACCTTGAGTTAAATAAAATTGTGAGAATTTGGGAAAACAAGTTTTTGTGGACTAAATGTAACTCTTTATCCATAAAACTAATGCACTGGAGCCTGACCTGTGCTGGTGCAGTGCATAAAGCATTGAACTAGAACACAGAGGTCACTGGTTCGAAACCCTGGGCTTGCCTGGTCAAGGCACATATGGGAGTTGATGTTTCCTGCTCCTCCCTCCCTTCTCTCTCTCTCTTTCTCTCTCTCCTCTCTAAAATGCATCAAGTCTTAAAAAAGAAAAGACTAATGCAATGGATATAGAAAAAGTATTCTTTTGCTTTCCAGGAACAACACTATATGTTAGTCTTGCATAATAACAACATGCAGCCCAACTATATTACTATATATATCAATAACAACCCTTTTCAGGAATTTACCAGTTCTTATTTCTCTACTTATTCCCTCTCCAATAATTCAACTAAGATACCTTTGTAAGGTGAGAGCTTGGCATTGATTTAAGTAAAATGCACAAGCAATATTTCTTATTAATGTTACCAATCCAGGCAGTTTTATAAGTGACTGCCCAGATAATTCTTTCAGGGTAGTTCACATGTATCCTGAACTTTATCATCACAGTTGACCCATGCCTTCTGCAGCGGTCTGTACTGCCTATACAGGAATGAGAGTGAAATAGCTACAACAGGCAAAAGTATGAATGAACCTCCGAAACAATACTAAATAAAAAAGCCAGACACTCAAACATACACACTGCACAATTCCATTTATATAACTAAAAAAACAGGAGAAGCTACTCTTACACTCCTAGAAATGGCGATGGAGGTGGGCGGGCTGGGGAGCCAGTGCCAGGAGGAGTGCCAGAGGGCTCCTGGATGCCGCGCCTGGACCGGGGCTGGCTGCACGCGCACTGGGACTGAGGAACTGAACGCTTGCAGAGCCACGTGGACCTGTACACTTATGCTATATACACTTTCTTTTTTTTTTTTTTTTTAGAGAGAGGAATGAGAGAGAGAGAGAGAGACAGAGAGAGAGAGAAGCGGGAGGAGCAGGAAGCTTCGACTCCCATATGTGCCTTGACCGGGCAAGCCCAAGGTTTTGAACCGGCGACCTCAGTGTTCCAGGTCGCTTTATCCCACTGCGCCACCACAGGTCAGGCCTATATACACTTTCTTATATTTTATAATATGTAACATACACTATATTTCATTAATACCTTTTTAGATATATATACACTCCACTTTCTTTCCAAGTTCAAAATTACAAGAAACAATTTCAGGCCCCTGCAGTAAAGAGAGAGGAGAAACTGCTGCCGCACTGCCCAGTCTTTCCCATCCCCACGCTGCACCACGCTCTCCCCAGACGAAAGAGTATTAACAGAAACATGTACATATTCACGCATCAAAGGTGAGTAAGTTAGTGCCACAGTGCTGTGGAGCAGCACACACACTAGAGTTAAAATCTGTAGTGTGTGCATATTTTTTCTTTTGCCTACCTCTTTTTCCCCAAAAGAAAAAATATAAAACCAGGTATCTAATGCAGGAGGTTCAGAAGGAAAACATTCTACTGTGCGATAACCATGTAAGAGCTGCTCTACTTCCTTACTAAATGAAAAACAGAATCAAATCAAAGGACAGAGGAGCTGAAAGGAAACTGATGATTAAAATGGAGATAACCAATATTGTGTGTAAACATGCAAATATGTTTCTCAAGAAAACAGCATAGGTTCCAGCTCAAAAACAATGAAAACTCCCTCATCACAGAACCCCATAGAATTCACCTATCTACTCTTTATACAAACCCTTGTAAATGCTGGAATTTGTAATGTAATCTTTCTCTTCCAATTCCTCTTTAAGCTTATCCCCACCACCCTGCACTACCAACAATACTGAGCTAGCAGCAGTTGCCATACGCTGTTTCACATTTCTCTACCTTGTCTCTTGCCTCTACCTGAAATATTATGTCCCACCCTCATTACAAGAGGAATAGACGTTCCCCCTCTGTCGTTTGTTCCTGTCCTGCTCCAGTGCACCGAGGTAATCTGTGGAACGTCTCCCCAGTACCTATTTCAGATTCCTCAAAGGGGAAGACTGCCTGGCTGTAACCCTCAGCCCAGTATTGCCTTGGCAGGCACATAGCTCTAGTTAAATAAACTTAACTAAAACACAAGCAGATTTGCAAATACCTGTTAGACTTTTTAAGAAATCAATTTTTAAAACTTCCAAATTCAGTGTCCTCGTTGTATCGACTATACTCACCATCAGTAATAGCTTCTCCTTTCAGACTCCTGATTCCTCTGGGCACTGCATTTCCATCAAGGTAGAATTCAATTATACCATCATCCAGGATAATTAGAAGATGAAGCCAAGTATTTTCTTCTAAATATTTCATGACTGTTGTCTTGGCAGTATAGGTAGAATTGAAACCCAAAGTTTTGTAATGAAGGGCAAGTGTCACATGAGATGCATTGGTTTGAATTTTTACCCCATAGTAGATGCTTCCATTACCATCATCCTTTGCTGTAACATATCCATTTGTATTGGCATTGGGCATTACCCAAGCTGAAAAGGTGAAGTTAGCAATTGAGTTGTTTCTAGAAGGATGATATTTTGGATTAACAGTTCCAAATGCACCCTCTAATCCAGTGAAGTACAAAGCATCTGTTCCACTATGGTGACGCCTCATGTGTGGTTGTAAATGCACAGTGCTAGGAAAAATTCCAACCAACAAAAAATCTATCATTGGAGGCAAACCAGCAGTGAACTCACTAGACAGTATTTCCCAGCCTACACGTACATCCCCAAAGACACCCTGCTGCCTCAACATGGTAAAGCTGGTGATAGAAGACATATCATCTTCTGAGAGAACATCTTCTGCTACTTCTCTCTCCAAGCACTCTGGATCCAAGATAAAAACTCCAAAGGGATCATCATTGAATGGAATCATTACTGTCACCTGGAGGTTTGTTTCTGCTAGTTGGCCTCCTGGACCTGGGGAACCACCTATAATAAGAAAATCTTTAATTAATGAAAAACCAGAATTTGAAGTACTTCTTAGTTTAAGGTGAAGACAAAAGTTTTGTTTAGCAAACTCTGGTTAAATAATTTACCATTCCTCAATGAACAGTATTTTCACCATATGCCTTTTATCACAATTTCAGAGGTATTCAGCATAATTTCATTCAAAACCCGTACAGCCTGAAAGAGAATATTCACTAGGGAGGTTTAATCCCTGTGCTTAAAACCAAAAATGATGAAAAATTGTTTAAAAAATGACCAATCTTTAAGCTACTATGAATCTGTACTTCCTAACTTCCATTAATGTTTTATCAGAGACACTATATTTGAGTGGGAAAAGAATGTATTTACAAGTCTGAGGATGAATGTAAGACTCCTTCCATAAAACTTAACCAAGCTAAGACCACAAAATAATCATTAAGAATAACACTTCTTTCAAAAAGGGTATTTTGACATATAAAATCAGACAATTAAAATACACTTATTTCTTCATTAATTTTATTTTTTCCACTCGTCTAATTATTTAAATGTAAAATATTAAATTGTAGTGGTAAAATAAAAGAGATGGAAAAACACAGCACCTGAAATATTTACTAGCTTTAAAATATAGAACTCATTGAATTCAGGAATTTTATCTGGAATAGCATGAAGAATTATTGGTTTGGCTCCTTCTCCGTCCATAAAGTTAACAGTCCCTGAAGTTTCATAGAACTCCTGTTCAGGCTGCAAAGCAGAATCATTCTGAAAAAGCTCCCAAGCCACAGAAACATTGCCAAAGTGTCCTCGGTGCCTCACAATCCTACAGAACAAATTAAGAAAATTAATTATGAAAAATGTATAAGTAGTGAATCTAACCTTAATGGAGGCTTTGTATTTTCTCAGAAACATACTTTTTCTCTTTATCATCTTTAATATACAGCAGCCAGCCAGTTCATACTGAACAGCCATGAAGAATTTCATGAAAAGGAAAGAATGAAGTAGAACTTCAAATAATAAAGAGAAGCAATCTTAAAAGTCATAGTCTTCAAAGTCCAAACTGAAAGATAACTTCTAACCCAATCAAAAAATACTAAATGAGAATTGGCAAGTGCTTGCTCTACCAAAGCGAAGGACAAGGTGAGGACAGGCATACATCATTTGAGAGGCATTCTGGAAGAGCGTGAGTATTCAAGTCTCCGAGTCCTGACAGAGGATGGAAGTCAGGGTGAGGAGTGTGGGGAGAATCACCTCAGCTCACTAGCTAAAGTGTCATTCTCTTTAGCAACAGCATAAAAAAAATTTACAATTCATTCAGACTGCCAACTTTAAAGTTATTCAATTCTTTCTTTTTTAACAAATTTTTTTATTCAGTGAGAGGAGGGAAGGCAGAAAGACACCCACATGCGCCTGGACCGGTCTACCCGGCAAGCCCAGTAGGGGGTGATGCTCTGCCCATCTGCTTTGCTCCGTTGCTCAGCAACCGAGTTCTTCTTAGCTCCCGAGACAGAGGCCATGGAGCCCTCCTTAGCACCTGATGCCAACTCATCCCAATTGAGTCATGGCTGAAGTAGAGGAAGAGAGAGAGAGATAGATCCGAGGGGGAGGCGTGGAGAAGCAGATGGGTGCTTCCCCTGTGTGTCCTGGCTGGGAATCGAACCTGGGAGATACACGCGCCGGGCTCTACCAATGAGCCAACCAGCAAGGGTCCCAAAATTATCTAATTCTTAATCAAACTGTTCATTTTGAAAGATTAATATTTCAAAAGATTTCATTTTATTGTACCCAATTTTGAATTTGTCCATTATGCTTACCAAAATGCATTGGTCTTTCCTTCTTCTACTGCTTTGTCTATCGGCTCCAGAGAAAAAATACCATTTGGGTCATCGTTAGCTTCAATTATCACTGTTGCCATTCCATATTGATATACAACTGTATCACCTGAATTAATGGAAAAGTCAAAATAACCAAAAAGTACTTTCTGTTAAATTTGCATTTTTAAGAAATACTTTATAATTAAATTCAAATTTCAGCAAGAATATCTGACTGCAGGTCATAAATAAATGAGAGCAAAATGTTTAAATAAGTTTAATGTGACTTGTCTTTGAGGAAATGTCTAACTACAGAAGAACTCCTTTCTTGAAAAATATATGAGATACTTTTCTTCACAATAGAAATAGCACTTCAATAGTTTAATTAGAAATAAAAAAAAAACAGCTTTATCTAATTTCATATTTTTGAGATAGATTTCTTCATTTCATAAAAAAGTAATGAAAGGGTTACCCTGCAACATAAAACTACTCCAGTCTATACTAATTGGAATCAATAGCTTGAGCATTTTCCTTTAATTCTCTGCCTTTAGTCAGCAGGGTTTGATCTGTTCTGATAATAAAACAAAGCAATCTTTCCAGTGTTGAACTTGATTCCTCTTGACCCCGATTCCTCCCACTATTACCAGTACTTTAGGTCTCTTTTCATAAATTCCGAGTCACACAGCTCTTCCTCTTTGCTCCAGCTGTTCCCTCTGCAAGCAGAAGTCTTTCCCTTCTTTACTCACCTAATTCATCACTTCTCAGAACTCAGCTCAAGCAACAACTCTTCCAGGAATTCTTCCTTGAATTCCCAAGTTAAGCTAAATGCATCTCTGCTGTGCTGCTACAGCATCTCACACTGTCAATCTATCTTTAATAATCACCACATTTTATTAGCACGCACACACACAATTTCCACTTTAAGCTCCTTAGACAAATGCCTCGTAAATCCCTGCCCTAGCAGAGTTGATGCTCAGTAATTGTTACACAGAAGTTACTTATGAGTGTTAGTTGAACTGATACAAATAAAGTTTTTTCTTTTTTTAATTAATTTATTGATTTTTAGAGAACAAGGAAGGGAAGGAGAGACAGAGACAGAAACATCAATCTGTTTCTACATGTGCCAATGACTAGGAATCGAACTAGCAACTGTTGCATATCAGGATGATGCTCTAACCAACTCAGCTATACAGCCAGGGCTATCATATAAAGTTTTCAAAATTAGATAGAGACGACACCTAAAACTAAAAATATAGAAATAGAAATTATATGTAGAGGAAATCAGCACAATAAAAATAATTTATATAAGTATACAACTATATTCAACCTTACTTAATAATTAACTAACGGAAAAAGAAAAAACAAAAATAAACAGTAAATAATTGTATAGAATATGTTGACAATATAGAGTAATAAAATAATATAAAACATACAAAAAATCTAACAAAAACAAATAAAAAATAATAAAACCCAATTCTGGGAGGGTTCTGCAATCATATGCATCTGTCATGCACTCAGCAGGGGTCCCCAAACTTTTTACACAGGGGGCCAATTCACTGTCCCTCAGACCGTTGGAGGGCCGCCACATACAGTGCTCCTCTCACTGACCACCAATGAAAGAGGTGCCCCTTCTGGAAGTGCAGTGGGGGCCGGATAAATGGCCACAGGGGGCCGCATGTGGCCCGCGGGCCATAGTTTGGGGACGCCTGATGTTATAGGGTATACTAAAAACTCATTCTGTTTCTCCTCAGAGAACTAAAAATATTTAACAAAGGCTCTACTACGGATGGCTAAATCCTTTGATTCAATAATTCAGCCTTAGTTCATATACTGTGAATAATAGCTACCAGGCATGCACACTCATGCCGTCACTAGGTCACATTAGAGATGCTGCCCATCCATCATCCCCTCAGGTCCTCAAGGTTTGATATCATACAAGGAGAGAAAAGAGGGGAAAAAACAACTAGGAAAAGATGTAAAAAGCACATATCGTAGAACACAAGTCTTGAGAGCTAAAGTTATCAGATCCTCAGATGTCACCATTTCTGGAAAAATATCAAAGACAAATGCAGTGGCAGTATATACACCATACTTCACCGAGTGGCCTGATCACACCTTGTGCACACTCGCTTACCCTCTATCATCCTCTCCCAAAATCAAAAACATTCTTTCCCAATGATACATCTTACAAAATAAACTCAGTCTATTAAAACAAAGTCATTTCTTCATCAACTTCCTAGACCTCACAGCAAAATTTTGTTTTTTATCTGTAGCAATTTCTTTCATATAAATTTTAGGATAGTGATTGGATTCACCAAAATGTTTTTGATTTATATTAAGATTTGATTAAATATGTTTTTTGCAACTGTGAAATTTCTTTTCTGGCCATTATTCTGTGAAGTCAATTTTTTTCTCACCAGATGATAGTTTCTACTTATTTTCTTAGTTAAGTCATGTAAAAAATGAGAGAGCAGAAAAGGAACAGAAAGAGACACAAATGGAAAAGAGAGACAAAGAGACAGAGAGAATGATAGAGAACAGAGCATAAAAATTAACTGATCTCTTTTTTTCCCTCTTTTCTAAATATTTCAGTCCAAAGGCACAAGGCAGAGCACAAGGTAGGCATTCACACTGGGGTGAGGTAGGCCCGGGAACCACAGTGATCAGGGCAAGGTTCCAGAGCTTATGCGGGGCAGAGGGCGTCTCCAGGGCAGAAAAGCTTGCTATTGGATGGTGGGTCTGTGGAGTATGAGAGAATCTGCATGGGGAGAATGGGGCTGACCTAAAGCAGGAAACCCGAATCCTTGTGGGGTAAAAAAGATATCTCATTGTAGAAAGAGAGTAGAAGAAGCGACTGAAAAGTGATCACACCTGGCCTGTGGTGGCACAGTGGATAGAGCACTGACCTGGAACACTGAGGCTGCCAGCTTGAAACCCTGGGCTTGTCTGGTCAAGGCACATATGACAAGCAAGCAACAACTAAAGTGAAGCAACTATAAATTAATACTTCTCGCTCCCCCCACATCTCCTCCCTCTGTAAAATCAATAAATAAAACATTATTTAAAAAGTTTAACAATCAAAAAGTGATCACATACAGAGAGAATTGATCAAATTAATAAACATATTAAAGATACTGGGAGCTGGCTTTCTCTCATCAGAGAAGGAACAAATATGGAAAGAAAACTAGAATGAACTGTGATATTAGATAAAAACAGTGAAGTTGGTGTGACCTAATCATTTTCAATATACAGAATTGGACACAGAACTAGACATATAAAAGAGTGTATGTATGTATGTATACAGAAAAGCATACATGCTTATATATATATTCCCTATGTCTGTACTCTAAGACAGTGGTCCCCAACCCCCGGGCCGCAGACCGGTACCTGTCCATGGGCCATTCAGTACCAGTCCGCAGAGAAAGAATAAATAACTTACATTATTTCTGTCTTATTTATATTTAAGTCTGAACGATGTTTTATTTTTAAAAAATGACCAGATTCTCTCTGTTACATCCATCTAAGACTCACTCTTGATGCTTGTTTCGGTCACGTGATACATTTATCCGTCCCACCCTAAAGGCCGGTCGGTGAAAATATTTTCTGACATTAAACCGGTCCGTGGCCCAAAAAAGGTTAGGGACCACTGCTCTAAGAGAACATAGAAGGAGCATAACACAATAACAATAAGCACACATAGTGCCAGATCCTGGTTACCAAATAACATTCTTCACTGAAAAAAACCAGGACTTCCCAGAGAAATGGTTGATTTCAGGGTTTTGACAGGAAAAGCACAAGATGAGTTGTGACAGGAAAAACACATATTGCTGTGCCAGAAAGTAAGAAGATATTCAAATAATAACAGAGACATGTCAGAAAGGCAAAGAAGTCATCTTGAACAGAGAATCACTAGCCAATTTGACCATCAAAACAAGTAATGATGCCAAACAAAACCCAATGCATCAAAAAGAAACCATGAGCCCATACTGATAAATATATCAATGAAATAATTGAAAGTCTGATGAGTAACAAGACAGATAAATATTTTAAAGTATCTTTGTCATAAAATTACTAATTACAGAGAGGAAAAAGTAGAGCAGACAAGGCAGGCAGTCACTACCTAAATTGTGCTCAAAGTGAACATCCAGAAAAGGGACAAAACAAAACCGTGTGCCCACTGCAGGGGCGGGAGAAGAGCACAGAGGCACCTTCACAGAGATTCCTCCCAGGGATGCAAAACCTGAATCTAAGGATGACGAAACATGAAAGAAACCCCAATGCGGAGCATCCTACAAAATGCTAGTCTATAATCTTCCATATTCTAAAGATCATGAAAGACAAGGAAAGACTGAGGAACTACTCCAGACTGAAGTGTTCTCTGGGTGATGCTGTGTTGTTTTGTTGTTTTGGGGGCTGAAGATTTTTAAAAGATATGACAATTAAAATCAATACATGATTCAGGAAATGACCATTTTGCTAGAAAGAACATAATTGGGACAACTGTAGAAATCTGAATAGGTTCTAAGGCAATGATTATATTAACATTAACTTCCTGATTTTAATGTTTATACCGTGGTTGTATAGGAGAATGTCCTTATTTGTAGAAAAACACAGGGGTGATGAAATATGTCTTCAACTTACTCTCAAAAGGCTCAGAAAAACATAGGTTTATGTAGTCTTAAAAGAATAAATATTAATTGAAGGTCTAGCACTTCCAACTTACTAAAAGTGGGGTCTAAATCTTCTCATGATCCAAATATTGGGGTCAAACATCCTACTTCATTTATAGTATGGAGAAGAATGAAGAGCCCATCTTTTACCCCTTGCAAATTATCACTAATGTGGCTAATAACTTCAGAGAATTATCTAACAGCCAGCTGAACTCAGCCACCTACAGAGTGCAGGCTCCCAGCATGCCCAGCACCCTACTGAGAGAACAAGGGTTACAGAATCCTTGATGCCATTAGCACCTGGGTTCCTTGACAAGGCCTAGCATAGCTTTAGCTAGGAGATTTTTATTCCTTATATATTATAATTTTCTATGTGTGTTATATTGTGAAAAAAAGATAAAAAAGGATGCCATCGAGTGTATCAGGTACATGAAGGTTCAACATATATTGTCCTCCCTCAAGAAAGCAACGAAATAATTTTGCTCTTAAACAGTCACAGATGATGGTTAAGTACTGCATGTCACCACTACTAGACAGTAGTACTTAATACAGTGTGTCTGTAAAGTCATGGTGCACTTTTGACCAGTCACAGGAAAGCAACAAAAGACGATAGAAATGGGAAATCTGCACCAAATAAAAGGAAAACTCTCCCAGTTTCATACCTATTCAGTGCAGTTCAATGTGGGCTCACGCACAGATTTTTTAGGGCTCCTTAGGTAGCTATTCCATAAAGCCTCTACAGACTCGTCACTGACTGATGGCCTACCAGAACGGGTTTCTCCACCAAACTGCCGATTTCCTTCAACTGCTTATCCCACTGAGTAATGTTATTCCTATGTGGTGGAGCTTCGTTTATAAATGTGCTAATATTCACGTTGCACTTTGGTCACGGATTCAAATTTAGTGAGCCACAGAACACACTGAACTTTACTCTATACCGTCCACATCTCGACTGGCATGGCCGTGGGCTGCTCCGCTGTATACACGGTGTTACGTCATCATCTGTGCATGTGCACATGCTGCCACATCATCCTACAGAAACTGGGAGGGTTTTCCTTTTATTTGGTGCAGATTTCTATTATCTCTTCTTGCTTTTCTGTGACTGGTCAAAAGTGCATCATGACTTTACGGACACACTGTATTACCTTAACAGAAATGCTGAAATAACACCGCAGCTATAAAAAGACAATTTATTTACCTGTTGAATTAAAGAGGATTATATAAAAGGGCTCGTCTGTTTCTGGGATATCATCATCCTTAACGAATACAGATATTCTCTGTTCTCTACTTCCGACCTCAAAAACAAGCGCTGCTTCTTTTTCAGTGGGAACCAAGTCTCCCTCTCTGGCAGTGGCCTTCCCATCCACAGTAGCATACTGGACAGCACAGGCAACATCAACAGATCCACTTCTGAGAACTGTGAAGTCAGCAGTCTCACCTTCCTGAACCCTCACTACACGAGGTTCTAAAATATTCACAAAGAAAATGAAGAATATATGAGCTTTTCATATTCCATCTACATGTTTTCAGGTCATCTGAAATTTCTTCCTGACCCTACAAGAAATGCCCTTCAGTGTGTCTTTGCTGAAAGACTCACCTCTGGTTCCAAATCCTACATGACGCCTCCTTTAATTACTTCTGGCCGATGGCCTTCCTCTTGCCCTAATTCCTACAGAATCATTGTCTACAAAACCCAATTTGTTGGTAAATTACATATGATCTTAAATCTGCTACCTACTATCTCATACACCTCATTTCCAAATTTAGACTGTAAATTCCTTGAGAAAAGTCACAGATACCTTATGTTTTATTTTTGCTACAACAGTTAGCAGAAAGCTGAACAAAGAACTGATTAAGTACATATTAACTAAAGGGTAACAATATAAATTAATAAAATTCAAGAGGTTTAAAAGATTGCTATAATTGTAAGCTAAACATCTTGCAAAAAGGGTTTAAAAAGGAATTAGACACCAATTAAATCTCACAAGTAAAAGATGTCTCAGGTGGCAAAAGACAGTTCTAAAGAAACCATTAAAGTGGCAAAAATAAAGAAACCTTAATTTATATGTCCATTCAATATTAGTTACTATAGTAAGTGACCACCCATTAGGTACCCTACTCAGACCCTGAACTGGCTACACTATGGACTGAAACAGGTTACATGAAAGAGATTTATTTTTGCACAAAGGAAAGAAAATACCTTGAAATTTGAAGGTGGAGGAAGAACAAAGCTGTATTTACTGTTTTTAATCCTTCAGAAGATGTTTAAAAATATTTGTTAAAGCATTAAAATGATCAGATGATCATCCAAAACAATCACATTTAAACAAGCATCAATTGTGTTTTATCAAAAATATCTAGTTAAAAAATAATTTAAAATGCATATATATACACACATATATGTACATATATACATATACACACATATTATACATATATATATAATTTAAGAAAAATGTAAACTCACTCAAAAAAAATAATACCACCTGCAAAGTAAATGGGGTCATCATTTCTTCTAATCCTCAGAGTTGCAGTTGTCTTATTTCCTATTTTAGCTCCTCCAGTGGCATTGAGTAAGGTAATGGTAAATTCCTCCATTTCTTCTGGAATCTTTTGGAAAATGTTATATGTTTTTAAGTTAGGTGATATGTAAAATAATTCCATTATACATCCCTAAACTACTTTTATCTTTCAGAAAATATATAGCTCTATCAATGAGAGTGCTATTTACATTTCTGAGAGTGTTTATTTACATTTCTGAGACAGAACCATCATAAATTATTCAAATGAGACTTAAACCCTCTCAGAATATTCACATGAATTCATCCAAACAGCCACTTTACTTTGACTTACTGTAAAATTTAATGAAAATAGATACTTTGCCTTACCTTAAACTAAAAATACTCCAGTCATATTATTTCTTTATGAAAATGTGATATATGTTGTTTGAAAGAAAAATGAAATAAAAAATAACTTTTTGACACATTTAGAACTGAGTAACAAAGTAACAAAAGCTCAGCTAGCTCTCAAAGGCCACTTACAAATGCTACTGAAGTCTCACCCAAGTATGCCTTAAAGATCTCAGCCTCATGTCCCAATACGATGAGATGCTCAGCACCTCTAAGCCTATATGAATCCCCAAGTGGACACTGTTTCTCTTTCACTTCATCCACATGAGCTGGACCTCTTCACATCAGAAAACAGAGTTGGATTTTGTCTCTCAAGGGAAGAGTTTGAAGTAAAGGAATTAGGCTTGCGCAGCTGTTCAAAGTGCAGTTCCCTTCAGAAAAATCCACCCCCATTGTTACTGAGTTCTTTCTCTTCATTATCAATAAGATGAACATCATACTAGATCAATGAGTTATATGGTCCATTATCTTGATTCTGAGATTACAACATTGAATACCTGGTATGGCTGCCCTTGTTTTCAAAGGGTCTAAGTAGAAGGCAAGTACTCCGCTGATTTTGAGTCCCTAATATTTCACAGCTACACAGTGTCCCTGGCCACTAGCAGTTCTACGAGTTAAAATGTCTTCAGGAAAACCAAAACTAATATTCCCTTTTGGCTTATAATCAGACATTATCATAACTGAATTATTTATTAATATAGTCAAAACAAAGTATATTAACAGCTGTTTAATTATTTAATAAAAAAATTATTATTTTGCAATGACAACAAGTAAAGAGGATTATATATGCAATACTTACGTCATCTGGAAGAGAGTAAATGGTGATATTTTTTGAAAATTCCTGATCTCTGAAGAAAACAGTCCCTTGGACAGGAAATACATCTTGTATAAAGTCTGGACTAACCACCCATGATACACTAACATCACCAAAGTTGCCTCGATTTCTTACTACACCATAAACAGCTGTAAAATACAAATGTGTACAATATATGTAAGTATACATTAAATAATTTTAAAATAATGAATAAAGAAATAACTCAAATAAATAATAAAAAATGTCTTTATAATAAAGCCAGTTATTTGCTTAGCATAGCCTCTAAGGTACACAGGAAAATGCCCTGGCAAGTGTCCCTCTGTAGGTATATGACTGATAAAATAAACAGCACTCTACCTTTCCTATCACCGTTGGGCTTTTTAAGTCATTCTGCATTTGGAACAGAATGGTGATTAATTAGATATACCTATCACAAAGTCTTATAAAAATATTTGCTAATATTTGCAGCTAGAGGAAGCTGCACACTCAAAAGTGATTTTCTTACCCAGAAAGACACTGCTCCAAAAATAAACTACTTCTCATTTCAGACCACTGTAATAGTTCCCTAGAGGTTACTCTCAGTTTTAAAAGCTTTTCCTATTTGACTCAACTCATTCTTAAGTGTCTGAATTCAACCACATATGGTTAACTGAAATCAAAATATAACGGAAGTCATCAGTTTCATCACAATACTTACTATGTATGAAATAAAAATAGCAATGTTAAATATGGTTTTTAAAAATACAATTTCTGCACACCATGTGCAGACAAACTAAAAATAACTATCTCCTAAAGAAATAGATTTTAAAATTATTCATTTCCTCAGCAGTAAATCATAATAGAATACAAGAAGCAAAATAAATTACCACTGTAGGTATTGTCTCCTTTAGTTTCATTTATTGTAAGAATTAGGTCATCAGAAACAAAATCTATAATCCCATGAGGATTGTCATTTTTTAGAATCGTTATGTTGACAATGGTAGCACTTCCCAACTTGCTTTCCCGTTCACTGTGGCTGCTGAGGAACACCCAATAGTGTTCATCCAACTAAAATGAACAAGTCAAATTAGGAAAAATACAAATTTCAACTTTTCACAGCAAATAAAACAATATATACTCAAGAATATTAACAGTCAATTTTTTTCAAAAACACATAACTCACTTTAAAGACAAGAGTGACATTATTCCTTAAAAAATGTTTAACATTTTTTCCATCAATTAAGAGAGACACCAGATATAAATGTATAGTCTTCAAAAAGGGAAAGGATTAACAAAGGCACTACTCTAAACAGATCACTAATGATCTAATAATTTAAACTAATGGGAGTAAATAAAATTAATTTAAAAGCTACATATGCACTGGTGTGTAAACATAATGAACTATATGCTTGGTTCCATTTATATAAAACAAATTTATTTCCTTTAAAATCTAATTATAATAGAACACCAGTTCAAACTGTAGCATATAAAGTTTAGCCTGACAGCCGGTGGCGTAGTGGATAGGGCATCAACCTGGGATGCAGAGGACTCAGTTTTGAAACTCAGAGGTTTCCAGCTTGAACACAGGCTCATTTGGCTTGAGGATGGGCTCACCAGGGGCTCACCAGCTTGAGTGCGGGTTCGCCAGCTTGAGCATAGGATCATAGACAGGACCCCATGGTCACTGGCTTGAGCCCAAAGGTCACTGGCTTGAAGCCCAAGGTCACTGGCTTGAGCAAGGAGTCGCTGGCTTGGCTGGAGCACCCCAGTGAAGGCACATATGAGAAAGTAATCAATAAACAACTAAGGTGCTGCAACTATGAATTGATGCTTCTCATCTCTCTTCCTTCCTGTCTGTCAGTCCCTATCTGTCTCACTCTGTCTCTATCCCTAAAAAAAAAAAAAAAAAAAGTTTAGGCAATGCAAATGACACAAAATAAGACAGAACTAAAAGAAGATGAAAACTGATCCCACAATCAAAGTTTCGTATCGTTTGGTATTTTTTTTATGTAGGGCAAACACACATCATTCAAAGTTGAATGTCTTTGTTTTCTAAGCTTTTTTTTTCAACTACAGTACTTCTTTTATTTTAAATTTTTATTTATTGATTTTAGCGAAGGAGGAAGGGAGAGAGGAGGAGACGGGAACATCATTCTTTTTCTGTATGTGTCCTGACCAGGGATCGAACCAGCAACCTCTGAGCTTCAGAATGAGGTTCTAACCAACTGAGCTATCCAGTCAGGGCCACAAGAACTTCTCAATCCATTCTTGCCCATTTACATTCTTGTGTTTCTTTGTCAATGTTCAAAATATTTATATTTCATAATGACATTAGATACTATCAACTTTCCACAAAAGCATAGGGGAAAAAAATAATAACTCCGTACCTCTGGTATCCCATCCGATCTTGTTAGCAAGGTGATTACTATCTCCTGTTCCCCAGGTTTAAATTCCAGGACCCCTGTGTTTCCATAGAATTCATTGCTATCTCTTGGTTCTACCCAGTAGCGTAGAAACTGCTTAACAAGAGCTCCCCTGGATCGAACAATGTGGAGCTCTACAGATTCTCCTTCCTTAAAAAAAAAGTGCAAAAATTCAAATCTGTTACAATTCTTCTGAAGTTTTAAACAAAATAGATTGAAGTTTCTTTCAACTTACATTTATAATATAGTGTCCTCTGGTTGCAGGAGAAAATTCAAAAACTCCCCCAGGATCATCATTTTCCAAAATAATTAGTTCATGGCTAGTATATCCAGATTTTAGCACTTGATTTTCCACATTGACCCTGGAGGAGTCAGAGAGGGAAAGGCACCCACTACCTATAGTTTTACTTCTGAAATTTTCAGGCTTCAAAATCAGTATTTACAACAACGTCAGATACTAAATATAAAGATGATTAAGAGTTTAAACCTTAAATTGAACTGTATTAACATCACTTATGAACAAAACAGTTTTCCTCATAACATTTATGAAAGAACTTCTATTTCTGAATTTATTATATCCTTTATATTTGACAGAAACCAAAGACTGCATATGTACATCAAAAATCTAGTAACCAAAGGTTGTAAATATATTGTAATTTTACAAAGAATCAAATTTACAGATGTTTCCAGGTTTAGAAAAACTAATTTGTAACATGTGCTTAAAAATATATTTCTAAAATTGTTTTAACTTTACATACACTTGAATGTCTTTTAAAAATTCATTATATAAGATTAAACTAACTGAATTAAAGTTGGATAAGTATGTGGATGAAAGCCAAAGAGATCAAAATATTTTGTGACCTTTCATATATTTCTATTCACCTCGTTTATAACCTCATGCATTCTTTTATTATAAAAGAAAATGTAGTACAAATAAAAAATAGGATCAAATGGACCTCATATGCATGACACGTTATAACAGTTTCTACTTGTATCTCAAAAGAAGTTATTAAAATAAGCATTTTTTATTTCTGGTTTTTAAGTTCAGTGTATAATTAGAACGATCAAAGGAACTGGGACTACAAGGCTCTGAGGGTGTGAAAGACTGCAATTCTCTTTAAGAAATTCTCAGTCCTGCAAGCTACTCTAAACCTTCACAAACGTTACCTTCTATTGAACCAAAAAGTACTCTTGAACAAACCTCAAAATCACAATGAAGCCACAATTAATATGTAGAAAGGCTAGATCACTTCCTGTATAATACAGAATCTGAATTAACATCCTTCCCCAGCTTCTGGAAACCTGACAACCAATACGTAACCTATTAGTGGCCACAGAAGGGATTAGTCCAAATAATATTTTTTTATATTGTTAATGTACTCATATGACTTTTATAGCAAATTTGCCCATATTTCATTTACATCAATATTTTTATTAATTAAAATTTCTTATGTCCACCTAAGCTGGGAAACAGGAAAACTCAATCAGAATATAAAACATAAAAATCCAATTGGAGCATTAAACAAAATTTTTTAACTTTCTTAAAATATGCTACCCCTACATAAAAAGACCAAAAAAACTTAAATTCTTCATACAACTGAGAAAATGCATACAGAAATTGCTTGGATGCAAACCAGTAGAAGCACTGTGAGTTTTAATTACAAATTCTCTGTTAAACGAACTATAAGGTTCACAAAGATGTTAGATGAGAATTTCACAATGCACAATAATTTTTCTCTACATTATGTGTAAACTGCCAGGAAATTTAAATTTTTTAATTCTTCATAATATGTAAGTACATTAATTCTCAAGCTTTTTATCAGATATCTTAAATGCATTCATAATTTAAAACGCAGGAAAAAAGACTTCTTATAAGTTCCCTTTATCATTAAAAAATTAAAGTACACACAAAGCATGCACAGGCAGGTGGACAAGCAGAATTTCTAAAGGACCTGTAGTCATGCAGAACAGCAGCTGTATCCAAAACAATGGCTGGCAAAGCAAAATGCTAATCAGCAAAACCCAGGCATTATCTTGTACACTTACCCAAAGTACACAACAAACCTTTCAGTTTCTACTCTGTAAACACAGAAAGCAGCATGGGAAGGGGAAAGAAGAGACAGATACCATTTGCTAAAACTCACTAATACTGCTAGAAACTGAGAATGGCAAGGTGAAAATAAAGCTGAAAAAGCCTTTCTTCTCCCCGCCTCCTCCCCTGCTGTGAGCTACTAATGTCCACTTTCTGGGAACTCCACACACTGGGGTCTTTGCTATTGACAAGTGCTAGCAAGGGGTTCGGCAGTTCCCACTCAGGGAGATGACCCCGCGGCCAGCCAGCATGCAAGGCCCATTGAAGACATTTCTTTCCAGGCCTGCTCCAAGGCGCTGGGGCTGCCAAGCACTGTGCGTGCTTCCAAACCGCAGCAGCTGAGCAAATTTCATTCAGCAGGGCTTATAATTACTTTGTAGCTTTAATTAGGTTTAAAAAAAAAAACACCTCTATCCTCAGATCTAAAGCCATTTGTGCTTTGAAAGAAATAAAAACTCTGTAAATAGAAAATATACCTCTCATCATTTGCATAGGCATATTACTCAAGAAGCTGTTATTATATTATTTATATAACAAATATTACTTAAATATAACTTTTTATCAGGAAATCTAAATATTTTTCCAGATTCCCAATGTAGAGCATTTTCACACAGCACTGAAAAATACATGTCAAAATAGACACACCTATGGCTTGACTTTCAAAGTAAAACGAGACTATAAATAAAAGGTTATATAGAACAAATTTCAAAATCTTTAAAAATAAAATGGTATAAAAATGGTTGATTTGGAGAAAATTAAACAATAAAATATTTTTAACTAGTATGGTATCAAAAGCTTTATAAATTATTCAGCACCAGGGCAACTTTTATCTATGTTTAGTTGAAATACAAGAAATATTCATTTAAATTTGGCATTAAGAGAAAACTGTTAATGTAAACACAATATAGTATTGATTATTTTTGTTGCAATATGATATTGTAGCTTACTGTAATCACACTGAATTTTGTTAAATATTTCCAACCTGAGATGGAGTCTCTGATAAAATATATAATTAAATGCAGATTTTATTCCTTAAATATAAATATGTTTTTAAGCACTCAAATGTAAATAGCTCATTCCTGTTCACACATAATTGTGATAATACAAGTATGCATTAGTTACTAACTGAATTAAAACATTTTGGTATAAATTTGAACTAATATCCTCTATTTCAAAAAAGAGAAACAAATCATTTCTGAAATTCTCTACCCCACTATTTGTACTTCCTTGTGAATGGTTTTTTACCTATAGGAAAAAAGGAAAATGAGAACTTATAATTATATTTAATTAATTCCAAAGGTTTACAGGATAAGGTTGAAAATAACTATTTTGAAAGAATATGAAGGATAGTCACTATGAACTTGCAGAAGTAAAATTTAAATCATTCTTCAAACATTTAGTTCAGAGCAGAAACTCTCAGCTGAGCTAGCAAGTTTCAATGGATTGCTCATCTTTGGTTTATAATTGCCGTTCCATTTTTGTTTAGTTTATTTTTAAGATTGTTAATTTATTTAGTAAGTACTCAACCCTAACTTAAAGAAAAAAACACATAAGTGAAAAAATAGTAATTATGTTTACATTTCATTACATTTCACTGATTATTTTATCATATAAAATATCTTTCCCTTAAGATTTAATTTAAAATATATATTAAAACCATGTCATTTACTTATTTGATTTTTTGTTTGCTTGTTTTGTTGTTGTTTTAATTTTTAAATAAAAAAAGAATAAGCAAAATGTTTTTCAAAGCTAACCAAATGAACAGTGGTTATTTAATAAATTTGTTCACTACAGTCTGTATTTTTCTTTCTCATAAAAAAACCCACTACTTACCAGGTTTATGAAATTTATTTACACAAAACACCTTCAAAAAAAAAACCTCTAAAAGGATGACTGTAATAGAGAAGAACGGGGTCAAAAAATAATTACTACCTTAGTACTAATTAATATAGTAAAAAATAATACCTATTAAATTTATTTGTAAATTTTACTGTTTTAAAAATGTGAGTTTTTCAAAGCCCTCAAGTCACATTAACTTTAATATATTAACTTTAATATAAAGAGAAGTGTAGTAAATAAGCTTCGTTTTGATTTTTTAAAGTAATATCAATTAAACAGTACTTTTTTCATTTATGGAAAGGTTTCCTGAATTACTGAAGAAAAAATCTCTATGATGATTATGATGTTCTCTTAATATAAATTACCAACTGAGAAATGTTAAGTAAATTCTTAATATTACTGAAAAATAACCCTTAAAGCTGTATTATTTTTGATTCTCTGGAATATAAGTATTACAATATTTAATGTTTAAATTCCATGAAACAAAGAGAATTTCACTGTGTAAGAAGATTGACAGTGTCTTTTAACTAACTCAAAAGAGCTCTAATCCTCTCCTGTGTTGAAAATGCAGCCGGCAGAATTATTTGCTTAACCTAACATTTTAGATGTGTTGCTGCCTGGTTTATTTCATACAGCAACATGCTGGCTATGCATAATATTTATCTGAAACGCTCTATAAATTCTGTATGAAATTTTTCCTCATAATGAATAGCAGGGTAGAAGTTCACACATGTCAGAATATTTACAGTCTAACCAGAAGCAATCAACAAACAACTGAATAGTCAGAGGTCCAGCATAACATTATCTCTTAGTTTTTTCTTTTTATTTTATATGGAGTAAAAAATTAAGACAAAAAGAAAACATTATTTCTGAGAACTCATACATATAAATGTTACAAAGCACTACCTAAACAGGTCATTACCTGTCCAGAGAGAGCGTTACCGTCTCATTCGTTTCCGGTATGTCATCAGCTTTGACAGTAATGTTGATTGTTGTGTCACTTTGGCCAGACAAAAATACAACAGAGCCATTGAAGGGGCCTATGTCATCCAGGGTCACTGCTTTTGAATTAAAGCCAGAGGGCTTCAAACTCCAATAGACTGCAGCCTGGCCATCAGTCCCATCCCGATGTAAAGGAATGTAGACCTTATTAAAAAAAAAATTCTTATATACTCACAAATTATATAAGCTTTTCAGTGACTACTGTGTTCCCATGTTATTATGTGAATATGTGTATTCTTCATAGAAAAACAAACCATTAAATGACATTAAAAACATATGCATACAATGCGCAACAAAAAACTAATGATTGATGCTTCTCATCTCTCCATTCCTGTTTGTCTGTCCCTGTCTATCCCTCTCTCTGACTCTCTCTCTGTCTCTGTTAAAAAAAAAAAAAATTAAAAAAAAAAAATATATAAAACAAAAACATATGCACAAGCCTTTTAAATTTAAAATTAATTTTAGATAGAACTATATTTATTAGTTTTTGTTAATCAACTTATTAACAAAATTGCCCCCACCAAAAAATATGCCTAAATAAAGATGTCTTAAAAAGACTTAAATATTTTAAAAGACAGTGATGAAAAATATAGAACAATTTAGCTAAAGAATAAATTGCTATCCAAGGTTCTCTTTAAAAAAAAAAAGAAATCTATTGTCACAATATAAACAAAAGTAAGCCTTTGTGATTACAATAGAAAAATTATATTTTGTAAAATGCAACTTAAAGTGACAGGGAGCAATGTAAAAACAATATAAGTAACAAAAAGAAATGTTTCTAAAAATACAATAAATGCAATACAAACAAAATCTGCTTACTCAAATCACGGCTCAGGGTTACCTTGGCAAGTTACTTAACCTCTCTGACCACAATGTCCACATGTGGAATGAGGTTGTGGTTCTCTGTTTTGGGAATTTGTGGTGAGGATTAGAGTACCTCTCCATAGTATGAGCTAAATAAATGGAAGCTATTATAATAATTCTGACACTAATTGTATCTCATAATTTTATTTAAGTGTAGTACACATTAAATATATATAATAAAAAACTGTAGATCATGATGAGGTTTTTTCAAAGAATATAAATAAATACTTAATTGTAGATACACTATTCTTTTTAAATTCCTAAATAAGGTACCCTCTTTGCTCTCTGCCCTTTAACACATCCCCTTTAAAAATGGTGGGGGGCGGGGGGCATTTTCTTCACTAACCATTCTGCGAATCTGGCTAGCAATGGCCAGGGCTGGAGGCTAGAGAGCAAAGATTCTTAGGGAAGACAGAAAATGTAACAGAGGTCTGCACCCTTAAATCACCAGAGGGAGTGGGCGTAGTCCAGGCTGCAGATGGGATAAAGAGAACAAAGGAAAACTCCCACTTTTTCTGCTGTTTCCCAGGAGAGGAAGAATGCAAGTTAATGGAGCCCAAAACTTTCCCCAAAAGCTATTTGGTCAAGGGAAAAATGTAAAATGGTAAATTTACAGCTTTATAAGATAAATAAAAACAATCCACACTTTAAGAACAAGCTAAATCCTTTACAAATCATTTTTACTTTCTTAGAAGAAAAGTGTATTAAAAATATATACAGTATAATAAATTCAAAACCATCTTGAAAAATGGAGCTTCTCTGCCAATATACAGAATCCAATATACAAACAAAGGAAATTATGGTCACCATATTTTGACACAAAGCTTTGATACCACAATGAGCTCTCCTCATTCCAGATGTGAACCCCAAACCAATTTAAATCGTATGTTGGATCAGGTCTAAGGGTCTATGGTTCAGGGAATGGTAGGACTAAAGTTTACTAGGTAAATAGTGGGAAAATTCAAGCAGAGTAGCGGGCACAGAGTGGGATGCTGTATATGTGAGCTTTTATGTGGGGGTGAGGTGGAGGTAATGCAATAATTTACCCACATACATAATGTAGAATTTCTAAGATTAAGCATTGCACTTTACCACCATCACCTACACTACCAAACATAGTACCCCAACCCTGCTTAAGGCAGGCATCAGTAGCTCTCAGAAATGGAACGGGTTTTAGGGACCTGTGGTATATATGACTTGGCCAATATATATATATATATTATATATATATATATAATATATATTTTGGCTATCACTCTATCAAATGTCATACCGTTATTCAAAAGCGGACACATCAAAATATACCACTTTTGCTGTGAGTAAATAAAATTGTAATTCTTTTATCAAATATGGCAAAAGATGATGGAAAATCACATATTCATCAGTTACTTATTTTAAATTACATATTGAAGGTTAGCTATAAATGGTGAAACTTTTCATTCTGTTATATGCTAATCCTATAAAAAATAATTAGTATCTGTAGGTTATCTCTAACTAATTATGCCCCATTGATAAGAGAAAGCACACTTACCACATCAGCAGGAGAATCTTCTGGTTCATGCAAAATGATTGGAAGATTGCTAATAAAGCCAATTTCTCCATTCGCAATGTCTGGAGTAACTGCTAAAGAAATATTTTGGATTTTCCCAAATCTAGGACTGATAGGTGGGATTGGGGGATTTATGTTCACCAATTCCACAGTTTCCAACTATAACAAACAAAACAAAAATGAAAGAACAGAAAATTTTAAATTAAAAAGTCTTAGTTGCTTGGGGCAACAAAGTAAACATGGATAAAAGCCACTTAGCAACTTCATTTTCTTCTTCATCCTCTATACTGTTTCAATCTCCTGCAATGGCTTCTTGAGATCCTTCTGTTCTTCAATTATTATTATTTCTCAGGGTTCTTTCTAAGTCCTTTATCTTATAATTTTATACTTTTTGCGCTTAATAATCTCAGGATATCTTCTTCAAATTTCAAAAACTTTGTAACCAATTGCTATTAGATATGACAAAAATGTCACGCAGAAACTTTGCAGATAAAATACCCATAACTGAAATCACTGTTTCATGTCCATTACCATCTCCGGCACCACCTTCTGCTTTTCCTCCTTCTTAACCTATACCCAACTACGTTGACCTTAAAGCCAAATATCAAAGAGTTGTCCACATCTCTTTCCTCTCTTCCACTGGTCCCCACCTCTAATCAATAACTCAAACCCACTCCCTGCCAGAGAATATTCATCCTCAGATGATCCTCAAACTCCCAATGTGACTTACCATGCCTTTAAGTTTAAAGAAATGCAGAACATGTATACCATGTAGCATCCCTTTAATTAATGAACATAACCACCAGAATGACTTTTGTGTTCTCCTCATCTAGGATGAGATCCCTTCATCATTTCACAAGTTCAAAGTGCACCTGCTCCTAAAAACCAACTACATTTTCCTCTCTCCCATGAAAATCTGCTTGAATTCTTTAGCCCTTTCTACTTTCTTTCTTTCGAAACTTCTATTGCTACTCTCAGTTATAAATTTCATGTGTTGCTTGCTTATCATCATTGTGTGTGTTCCAGACTTTCACTTTCCAACAGGATTACAGAGTTCTTGTAGCTCTGTGTCCTCAGAATCTTCCCAATATATAACATAGATCTGACACTACAGCAGCTACACAGTAAGTGCTTGCTGACTCATCTCTCCAACACACACTGAGCTCTGTAGGAACCCTGATCTAACACAAACTTTCAACACCTTAATATTCTAACTGTTCAGAATACAACTTATCAATTTTCACAGTATTCATCTGAGTGTAAGAATAATCATTACAGGAGTGCACAAAGCATCAAGGTTGTAAGTTAAAAAGCAATTGTGAAGTTAATGAAACATTATGGCTCTCCCACTCTAGAGCTCTATAGCAGGGGTTCCCAAACTTTTTACACAGGGGGCCAGTTCACTGTCCCTCAGACTGTTGGAGGGCACCACATACAGTGCTCCTCTCACTGACCACCAATGAAAGAGGTGCCCCTTCCGGAAGTGCAGTGGGGGATAGGGGGGTGGATAAATGGCCTCAGGGGGCCGCATGTGGCCCGCAGGCCAGGCCATAGTTTGGGGACGCCTGCTATAGGCTTTGTAATGTAGAAACAGCTTGTGCTTTTTAAGTTGATTTTCTACAAGTGGACTGAACTGGTACTGATCCCACACATGCTCTCACAGCTTTTTATTAACAATATACATTTTAAAAGGCAAAAA
The DNA here is from genome assembly GCF_036850765.1 of Saccopteryx bilineata. Lineage (NCBI taxonomy): Eukaryota > Metazoa > Chordata > Mammalia > Chiroptera > Emballonuridae > Saccopteryx > Saccopteryx bilineata. Next base: position 217,691,417 of record NC_089493.1, on the reverse strand, counting down.
TAAATGCCTTTTTAAAATGTCATATATTTGCTTTGAAAATCATATATAGGAGATATTAAAAACTCTGTATTTGGTAAACATTCATTTGAGTCAAAGAAAAAAGAAATTAGACTGACATATTGGGCCAAATATTGGTATACAGACTAAGTCAAGCACTGTAAAAAAAAATTTTGATTCTTCAGTATATGAATTTACTTTACCAAATAAATATAATGTAAAGATAGATAGCTAAAACTACATAAGTAGAGCCAGACCAGGTGGTGGCACAGTGGATAGAGCAGTGGCCTGAGATGCCAAGAACCGAGGTTCAAATCCCTGAGGTTACTGGCGTGAGTGCAGGCTCACCAGCTTGAGTGCCGGGTTGCCGGCTTGAGAGTAGGAGCACAGACATGACCCCATGGTCATTGGCTTGAGCCCAAAGGTCACTGGCTTGAAGCCCAAGGTCACTGGCTTGAGCAAGTGGTCATCAGTTCAGCTGAAGAACCCTGGTCAAGGCACATATGAGAAAGCAGTCAATGAACAACTAAGGTGCTGCAACAAAGAACTAAGGTTTCTCGTCTCTCCCTTCCTGTCTGTCTGTCCCTCTCTCTGTCTCTCTCTAAAGAAAAAAAAACCTGCATAACTGTCATTCTTTCTAGAGAAATCTATATACCCGTATACATATATATTTAACTTTAAATATAGCACAAAGAATAAAATAAAATATGTATATTTGAATGACATATAAAGTATGCATTGTTTGGAGACAAAGATGTTTATCAAATACACTGATCGTGTTTAAGCACATATTTGTGAATAAACACTCTCGTTTCTGTGTACTCACAAAGCATTAAACTGATAATACTGTTTAAAACATCAAGGGACAAAAGAGCAAACAAAAAAACATAATGGGAATATAATTTTACTTCAAAAATTTCTACAAAGAAAGGAAGAAAATAAGTCATATCTTACATTAATCAAAACAGTTATAGATTTAATTCTAAATATCATATTTTGAAAAAAATAAAGAAAGAGGTATAGAAGACTATGGAACGAACTGATCAAAAGGAAAATGCTAATTTTACATAGCTTTTTTTCCTAGTCTCTAAGCCTTTTTGTCTGGATTTCTTAAGCATCTGCTAAATCAAACTGCTCCATTCATAAAGGTTCCTTCTTTGCTTTCAGACAGTTTGCAACTGGGACAGCACATTAGTAACCCCACGCTTGCCAAAAGTTGTATCTCAGACTGATCTATTTAGCTGAGAGGGTTACTGAAGAATGAGGAGCTCATGTCTCAGATTCTCCTTTCTTCAGTTTCATTCATCTTTACATGCACAGTCTGATGCCTCTTATTCTTGAGTTGCTCATCCATTATGTATTATACAAACTACACAACCTTCTAATTTCAACCAGACTTCCAGAGCCTATAGCTGTTTTGAACCTACAAGAAATTCCGTCAGTGACTAATAATGCCTATTTTTCTCTTCAGTGTTAAATTAACTGTCTGCACAGTAAGACCTTTGTTTTTTAACTGAATACACAGATAGATAAAGAACTGAATTTGGAATTAGTGGTACAAACAGATATCTAACCCAAGATCACCAAAAATTCAGATGTTACGTGCTTCTTCAAGGGTTACCTTACTTTTCAAGTGTCATCGAAAATAAATTCTGTCATGTTCATGGAGAATGTTGAAACACAAAGTAGCTAGGATATCTGACCGACAGAAAGTTCTTAATAAGACTTTATTTACAGAGGCATTCTCTGCAGCTATATGAATAAAGATATTAAACATTTTTAAAAGACTAAAAGTTTAATATAAATGTTAGTTATTCACAGTAAAAAGTGGTTGAGCCAACGTAAGAAAGTAGAAAGCTAAAATGAAAAAAAAAGTTCTCTACAAATCAAAACCTACATTTCTACATTATCAGTTTTCAGATTCATGCCTCATTACTGCAGCTACTACAGGGAGGCCAGGACGCCCAGGCCACCACCGGAGCCACGGGAACTGTGGGACAGATTTGCTTCATGGTACTTATTTTAATAAGTTGGTTCTTTTATGAATTGTGACCTATGCAATACTAGAGAGAGATAGAAGGGAAAAATAAATACTGAGATAATAGAAACACAAAAACCTTAAAACATATGCCATGAGTTGAATGTTTACATCCCCTCAGAATTCATACATTGAAATGCTAATCCCCAGCAGTGCTAGAATTCGAAGATGGGACCTTTGGGAGGTAGAGCCCCTGTGATGAAATTAGGGCCTTTATAAGAAGAGACACCAAAGAGCTTGTGTCCTCTCTCTCTCCACTATGTGAGACCACAGCAAAGACACCAGTTTGCAAACCAGGAAGAGGGTCCTCCCCAGAAGCCCCATCACACTGTCATCCTGACCTCGGAATTCCCAGCCTCCAGGACTGTGAGAAATAGACGTCTGCTGTTGAAGCCACCCAGGCTACGGTATTCTTTGCGGCTGTCTGAACTGACTGCAATAATGTATACTAATGAGAATGCTCAGAAGCCAGACGACACCCGCAGCACAGAAGGCCAAAGAGAGCGCTGACACCAAAAAGGGAAACAAAAACCTCCATTAAATGCTGGAACTCCACTTGACAAGGTATTATCTCCCAAAGGTTCTTGAAAACTCCTAAGCTTGGAAATGCTACCCTAAGAAAAAACTGGTAAAATTAGTATGCATTTCTGTATACTGATAAAACCAACTTTTAAAAGTAAACAATGACAAGGTTTTGTATAAGGCCAAACTTAAAGCTCTCTTTAAAATTTCAAAGATGTGTTTAAAAGTGCTCTGGTAGCAACATTCTAGTTCCTTTATCTCCTTGTCAGGGTCCAGGCTGGACCACTTGTTTAACTGTACTTCTCAGATGCAGGTCCCCACCAGCCAGCCAGTTACCTCACAGGAGCATCCCACAGGCCGCAGGCTGGACCACTTGTTTAACTGTACTTCTCAGATGCAGGACCCCACCAGCCAGCCAGTTATCTCACAGGAGCATCCCACAGGCCGCAGGCTGGACCACTTGTTTAACTGTACTTCTCAGATGCAGGACCCCACCAGCCAGCCAGTTACCTCACAGGAGCATCCCACAGGCCGCAGGCTGGACCACTTGTTTAACTGTACTTCTCAGATGCAGGACCCCACCAGCCAGCCAGTTATCTCACAGGAGCATCCCACAGGTCGCAGGAGGCAAACACAACTGTAAATAACACCACGTTCTGCTCCTCTGTCACTCCAAAAAGAGAAATTCAAGGGTCCTCCAAAGAGTGGGTTATCCTCATAGACAGATATATGTATCATAGCATCATTTACTAATTCGAGATGACAATAAAACAACAGTAGTAATGATAACAAAGATGAAGAGCAGGATGTTCAGCCACTAGTAACAAAGCTTTTGGGAACACTGGGAAAAGGTCTCCCTCTGGGTAGGCATATTACAAAAGGTACCCCCTACAAATTATATATCCCTATTACAGGTCACCCACTAGAGCACTTTGCCAAGAATTCTCAAGAACTGTGCAAACAGGGCAAGAATCAGTGGTGGCACAGGTTAAAAAACAGAAAGTCTTCAGAATGCAAGGGCCCACCCACCCCACTGAGTAGTTAGCAAGGTGGGACACAACCCTGTGAAATTTAGAACACCAAGAAGACTTTTAAAAGAAAAAAACCTTTCAGAGATAAAAAGCAAGTAAGTAATTTCTTTCCCCTCAAATTTCATATTAGCAACTATGGAAATTAAAGGACAAAACTTTCCATGTTCTGATGAAGAAAAAATTATTTTAATCTATAAGTTTCTACCAAGCCAAACTATCAATGTATAAAGTTTCCTTTTTAGATGCTTGAAGACTCCAAAGGTTTACCGTGCATGTCCAGTCTCTGCACATGTATCTGAGGACAGGTGTACTACAACAAAACTACAACACAAGGTTAGGAAAAGGTAGGATCAAGGAAATTCCAAAGTTCAGTAAACAAGGCCCCAGATGTGAAGCAAGCATAGAAAGCAGCACGGGTGAACTGGACACCCACGTGGGTCAGGCAGCTGGGAGAGCCGACACGGAGAGGGGGCACAGGAGAGGGGGCAACTAGAAACTCCAGAGAGAGAAGCAAAGCACAAAACAATGTCTAGGCAAAAGTATGAAACAAAGTGCAATGTGGCATGACTCAAAAAAATTTTAAATATGCTATTTCATTTGATACATACAAAAAGTACAGTGACATAAGTTTACACTCTTTATCAAACATCACACTTTCTGGATCTGTATTATATTTATGTACATTACCAAAATTTGATAAGCACCCTTTCATTGCTTTCTAATGTTCACAATCAACCAAAACCAAATTCACAAAAAACATAACCATACTATCATAAGTGAGCACAGATGTTTTAAACTTTGACAATAAAAACACTAATAAAAGTTAAAAAATTAAATAGATAAGATGGAAGAGTAAGTTATAAGGCCCCTATTTCTTCTCATTAAGTAGATGAAAATCCAGTTAATAGACAATTATCTACAGTTAATAGACAAAGAAACATATTTTAGTAGATGATTTAAAAGTTTCTACGGTATACTATTTTTCTCATATTGCTTTTTCATTTGTGGAACGCCATCCCTGCAAGTTATCCTACAAACCACTTCCCTCTGTCACATTTTCTCAAATCCCTCCAAAGAATAGCGGATCTCTCTTTTTCTCATGTGCACATGCGTGTGCGTGTGCATGTGTACATGCATGTGTGTGTATGTGTGTGTGTGCATATGTGTCTCCTCTGTCCTGCCCCATTAACAGTTTGTAAGTTTCTCTATTATTCTGACCTGCTTTTTATGTCTGATGTGCTTTTATTATCACCTGATTAAAATTATAACGAGTAGAACCCTTCTTTTACTCATCTATATATGTCTTAGGAGCAGACAGTCTTTCTTTGGAGTCTCTAGTTATAGTAGCCAGTAGTAGAATCCAAACTATAAATGAGAGCAAAAGAATGGTTAGTTAACTCTCTCACATATATAAGTATGCTTATAATTTAACCAAAGTTCAGGTTATTTTTATTTTTTTTAGCAAGAAAAAGGGGGGAACAGACACACTGGAAGGGAGAGAGAAGAGAAGCATCAATTTACAGTTGTGACAACTTAGTTGTTCATTGAGTGCTTTCTCTTATGTGCCTTGACCGGGGGGTGGGGGTGGGGGGTTCTGACCAAGCCAGTGACCACTTGCTCAAGCCAGCAACCTTGGACTTCAAACCAGTGACTTTTGGACTCAAGTCTGCAACCATGGGGTTATGTCTATGATCCCATGCTCAAGCCAGCGACCCCATGGCTCAAGTTGGTGAGCCTGCACTCAAGCCAGTGACCACAGAGTTTCAAACCTGGATCCTCAGCATCCAAGACTGACACTCTATCCACTGTGCCACTGCCGGGTCAGCCCAAAGTTGAGATTATTTTCATCATTAAAATACCTGTATTAGGAAGTGGGCCCCATTTTGAAGGAATGCATCATTTCTTATTGGTAATTTTGTGGTGCCTTGGGTTTTTTGTTCCGGAAAAATGAGGCTATTTCTCCTGGATATATTTAAGATGCCATCTTTTGCTCGCAAAGGGTCCACAGCTCCAACAGGAATATAAAGTGCAGAATAAAACATCCTCACATCTCCTTTAGTTCCTCCTAGTCTTGTAAAACTCAAGGATAAATATCGTTCTCCTGGGCTGCTTTCAATCTTCTGGTTTTCCATAGGAAAAAATGTTATTAGGCCATAAACATCATCACTATCCTGAATATAGAACAAAAGCTGTGGATAAAGGAATAAAACATTGAAATAAAGTATTCTCATATCTGAGATTATTAAACTGTTTATTTTCTAGGCTACTCTGATTTTTAATACTTACTTATATATCATATCTAAAACTGATTATTTCTTATATGTACTACCGTGTTTCCCTGAAAATAAGACAGTGTCTTATATTAATTTTTGCTCCTAAAGACACACTAGGTCTTATTTTCAGGGGAGGCCTTATATTTCTAAGCTTGAAAAAAATTGCACTAGGTCTTACTTTCAGGGGATATTTTATTTTCAGGGAAATGGTAGAGTAAATGATGAGTCAAAAACAGATCTAAAAACTTTCCTAATTCAGTTTGTAGAATTTTTTAAGAGCAAACTTTTTATTTACGGAAGGGACAACATTGAGCAAATGAAGCAATTTCATTTCCAAAACCAGTGTTCTTCCTGTCACATCAAAGTATATACAGCCTGACCGGGCAGTGGTGCAGTGAATAGAGCATCAAACTGGGATGTGGAGGACCCAGGTTCGAGACCCCGAGCTCGCGAGCTTTAGCACGGGCTCAACTGGTTTGAGCAAAAGCTCACTAGCTTGAACCCAAGGTCGCTGGCTCGCAACGGGTTACTCGGTCTGCTGAAGGCCCACGGTCAAGACACATATGAGAAAGCAATCAATGAACAACTAAGGTGTCGCAACGAAAAACTGATGATTGATGCTTCTCATCTCTCTGTTCCTGTCCGTCTGTCCCTATCTATCCCTCTCTCTGACTTTCTCTCTGTCCCTGTAAAAAAAAAAGGTATATACATATGTTGGGGTGAGGGGTACACAATGCGACATGAAGATGATGTTATACTAAGTTGCACACTAGAAACCTGTATGGTTTGGCGAACCATGTTGTCCCAATAAATTAAAAATAAAATTTTAAAAAGTAAAAATAAATAAATTTTTTAAAAGTACACATAAATGTGACTTGTGTGATCAAATTCTTTGGCTCTTCTACAGCATAGAAATACACAAGGAAAGCATAACAAGAGACCGACCTCTGCTGGTTCGCTCACTTCTGCACCTCCTTGTACTGTATGAGGAAGAATCTGAAGTATATAAGCTTCTGCCTCTTCTGGAAGATCATCATCATCAACAGTAAGAAGAATAGATGCCAACATCTGCCCTTGTGCAAAACGAAGAACTCCGGAACTTGGTCTGATATCTGCTATTACCGGTGAGGGATCACTGCTATTCCGTGTCAATATCCAGTTCACAGAAATATTCCCATGGGTACCTCCATTTCTAACCACTGTAATATTTTCAAATCTAGAATTTTTAAAAATAAATATATACAGTCACATAATACACTCTAGTTTCCCTTAGATGGACTTTTCTACTGTCAAGTTGGCCATCAGATACTAGTAAACACAGAATCCATATCATGAAGAATGATTGTTTTTACTATGAACAATTAGGTATGTAGATATGCCCTAGGAAACCACAATAACAGGAATTCACTTGCATCTTTTTTTTTCTTCCCAAATTTACAAGCAGGGAGGCAGTTGGAGACTCCCACATGTGCCCAACCAGGATCCACCTGGCATGCCCAACAGGGGCGATGCTCTGCCCATCTGAGGCATTGCTCTGCTGTGGCCAGAGCCATTCCAGAACCGGAGGTAGAAGCCATGGAGCCATCCTCAGTGCCCGGGCCAACTTGGCTCCAATGGAGCCTTGGCAGCGGGAGGGGAAGAGAGAGATAGAGAAGAAGGAGAAGGAGAAGGGTGGAGAAGCAGATGGGTGCCTCTCCTTTGTGCCCTGACCAGGAATCAAACCTGGAACTTCCACACACTGGGTTGATGCTCTACTGCTGAGCCAACCAGCCAGGGCCACTTGCATATTTAAATCACTTCAAAAGAAAAAAAAATGGTGAAACTGTGGTAGAGGTCATTTCCTCTACCACGGTTTCTCTCAAAAGTTCAGCATTATGTCCAACACCACAATCATTAAATCTTGGAATAATATAAAATAATTATAGCAAAAAATTTAAAGTGAACCATACCTTGATGTTGTATCTTCATCAATTATAACTGTCCTTTCAAACAAGACACTGTTGAATGAGAGGACTCCATAAGGTTTGTCATTTGGCTTAATGGTGACTTGTACAATAGAAGGGCTTAATAGCACAGCATCTCCCTTTAAAGTATCTTTTAATAATACAACATGAAATGATTCAGCAATCTCTGGTATGGTGTCATCAACTATTTGAAATTTCAGGTGTGATTCATGAACAAAAGGTGGAAAAACAATAGTTGTGTTTGGCTGAAGATCAATGAAATCTAAATTTTGCTGGGCATGTACTGTTGAATTCCCAGTTATAACAACATAACTGATTGAAATTTCAAATTCACCGGATCCAATCAGATTTCCACTGTCCTCTTTTCCACAAAGCACTGGAATCATGAGTATGTGATCTTCCTCAGGTACCAAATAAACACTCTGAATGAATCTCACAGGACTATCATTTTTCTTAATGATAATCTCAACTGAGCTCCTAGAAGTGTTCATCTCAGCTCCACCTTCTACACTTTTCAGTTGAATCAAAAATATTTCATCATTTTCTGGTATCTGTCAAAGAAATATAGAACATCAATAGCTAAAATGCCTGCAAAGAAACCAAAGTATAAAAAGTCACTATGTTTCAATACAATTACATAAAAATAAAAAAATCTTTAACTGCAGGGAGCCTATAGAGAGCCTTGCCTAGTGTCCATTTACTAAAATACTTTCTAAAGGTAAATAACACATTTTAGATAGGAAAGGAATAGTTCATAAGTATGAACACGTAATAAAGTTAATGTCTCTCAACCCCAATCAATCTTTAGATAACACTAAAGATTTGACAGTAAAATGAACATAGTTTCTTACTACTTTTATCAGGTTGGAAGGGTCAGAAGCACCACTTAAAATAAAATAATATCTAAGAATCCGAGAAACTACACTAAACACCACATACAAATTGTTACTTTTCAGCCACGTGATTTATTCTTGTTTCTTTCTAGACAGTTTCTAATTTAATAAGAGTTAAACATATGATACCAATGATATGATTTCAAAAATACACATCATACCTCTCTGGAGAACAAGACAAGAATGACTATTAGGGAAAATGTTGACATTGTTAAAATGAAATATATATATTGGTCACTGCATGGAAATAGTAGGGTAATCTCTACTGTGCCGTTTGCGCTTTCCTTCATTATACATTCTGTATTATGAATAAAAGTGAAAAAAATACATCTTTTCACTTCAATCAATATCAGTGTAAGAGGTAAAGCTATTTATCTCAAAAAATAAAATATGATTTGATTGATAATCTTTTTACCCCCAACTTTATTGAGGGATAATTGACAAATAGAATTATAACATATTTAAAGTGTACAATATGATCATTTGATATACATATACACTATCAAATGATTACCAAGAACAAGATAATTAACAAATTCATCACCTCACATTGTTAACTCTTTTGTGTATGTGTGTGTATGGTCAGAATGCTTAAGATCTACTCTGAGCAATTTTCCAGTACACAAAATCACAATTATTAACTATCATCACTATACTGTACATTACATCCTTAGAAGATCTTTGAAGTTTACAATTAAAATGTATAATTAATATTGCTTCAAATTATAACATTTTCTCTATTCTAGGATCTAAAAACAAAAGGTGTCTGTTAGCTTTGAAACCAGATAAACTAGTTATCACTGCTACCTAACATCTCACTGGTTTCAAAAGAAACATTTTCTTTTCCAATAATGAATTCTAAGTATTTTTCCTTCACTTCGGATTATTGTGATTGGGTTTCGTAAATTTTTTGTAGGAGAGTAAAGGAATGATTATAAATTCCCAGATATTCTTTCTTTTCCCTTTGGCAATACTGAGATTTTTTTATTATTATTAAAAGTCATGTTTTATCTTGTTCAGCTCAAGCGGATATATTTGCACATTATTCAAATTCATTCTTTCCTTAGCTGTCATATATCTCAATACTTGGTAGCTTCAATGTGAAATATTAAAATAACTAAAGCCTTTCTATGAATGTGAACATTTAAAATATCCAAATACAAAAATAACAATTGCAGTAAAAACCTGCTTTGTTTTTTGGGGTTTTTTTTGTATTTTTCCAAAGTGAGAAGCAGGGTGGGGTGGGGAGTGTCAGACAGACTCCCGCATACCCTTGACCAGGATCCACCCGGCATGCCCACCAGGGCACAATACTCAGCCCATCTGGGGCATCGCTCCGCTGTAACCGGAGTCATTCTGGTGCCTGAGGTGGAGGCCATGGAGCCATTCTTAGCGTCCAGGCCAACTTTGCTCCAACAGAGCCTTGGATGCAGGAGGGGAAGAGAGAGACAGAGAGGAAGGAGAGGGGGAGGGGTGGAGAAGCAGATAGGCGCTTCTCCTGTGCGCCCTGACCAGAAATCGAACTCGGAACACCCACATACCAAGCCAACATTACACCGCTGAGCCAACCAGCCATGGAAGAAATTGCTTTGCTTTTATAGTAAAATATTTATGCTGGGTAAACAGTACTGTACTTGTTCAAAACTTAAATAACTAACAAAAATCAATCACTAGCTTTTACTAAAAGCTTTGATTTTTATACTGTGTGGTTGACAATTATGCTCAGGTTCAACAGCTTTTATATATACATTTTAATGTGAATTAAGGTAAATATTAACAAGATTTATTCCAAAATAATTATTTATAGCTGAAGTATGACTGGCTATAATACACTAACTTTACAGAGGTCTATGCTCTTGAATAATTTCAAATACTGAACACAATTTAGTATTTGACACAATGTCCTCTAACATGTCTGGAATACAGACAACAGTCTTGCCCCATTTAAGCATTTCACATTATCCCACCTCATCACCAAGTACGGTCAAGTTATAAATGACTGTTGCTCTGCCAGGGGGGAAAGTGATATTTCCTTTAACTGGACTCAAATCTTCTTCCGGTGGATTTGGGCCACCCTCCACCTGCAAAGAAATACATATAAAATATTTCACAAGCATAAGAAAGCATTATTGTGATGTCAGCCAAAAAATATCTCAAGTTTACTGTGAAATGTTTTGCAAGAATTATACTAACTTATATGTAAGTCTGCCCTTCCAATTAACAGTTGAGGCCTATAATTACAGATGTTGACTATAATTACATTGAACTACATGGTTCCTAAGAGCTTTCTCTTTATCTTAACCAGTGTAGTAAACGAAAGAGAAAGAACCTTGTAAATATTTTTTCTTGAGAGGAAGGTATTCAAAATTAGTAAATTCTCTTAAGTTATGGAATCAAATATCAGTGCAAGAATTAACCATGCTATGAAGCTTGTACTCACCTTTAAAATGATCATAATAGAACAGGCTAGATATGAAGATTTAATAAAATTGTTTCTTTTGAAAAGTACATATTAAATACTCTGAGAGCCTGACCTCTTTGAGGTACTAAAGATACAGCAGTGAACAAGGCAAACTCCCTACCAACCAGGACCTTACATTTAAGAAAGGGAAGAAATAATAAATAAATGTGTACATGTTCCATGAAAATAACAATTATGAAGAAAAAATTTAAGAAGGACGAGGGAAATGGAGTGCTGGGAAGGGCTGCAGTTATATGCGGTGCAGTCAGCGTCAGATGAAACACCAGAACCGTGTATGCAAACACTAAGTGCTCCACAATGTCAGCTGTAATTATTTCAACAGAACAAAGACTCAGGATCCAATATAATAACTTTAGACATGCACAGTGAATTTAAAACACTATAACTGATGATGATGCCTTATCCTTTCTACAGTCAATTTTTTATAATTTTCCATATTTATTATCATAAAAAAATTCAAAAATGTATTATCTAAGTCCATATTCCTAAGCACATGAAATACTGCATAAGGCTTCCTGTGTAGAATTTGAAAGATTATTGCACATATAATTAGTGTTTACTATGTTTTTCATGCATCACGGCCTCATACCAGTTTATTTTTTTATGTAATTAACAAAACCACCCCATGAGCCAAGTAAACCTCTTCTATGCTTCAGTAGAATTGTCATATAAATCCAATTATCCATCTCATTAATATTACAATTAACAATTAAGATATAAACTAGTATCAAGACTTTCTAATGTTTTCGCCTGACCAGGTGGTGGTGCAGTGGATAGAGCGTTGGACTGGGATGTGGAGGAACCAGGTTCGAAGCCCCAAGGTCACCAGCTTGAGTGCGGGCTCATCTGGTTTGAGCAAGGTTCACCAGCTTGAGCCCAAGGTCGCTGGTTTGGGCAAGGAAGGGGTCACTCAGTCTGCTGAAGGCCTCCCACCCCAGTCAAGGCACATATGAGAAAGCGGTCAATGAATAACTAAGGTGCCGCAACAAAGAACTGATGCTTCTCTCTCCCTTCCTGTCTGTCTGTCCCTATCTGTCCCTCTCTCTGTCAAAAAAAAAAAAAGACAGACTTTCTAATGTTTTAATGTTTGAAAATAGTATGTTTTGGATCTTTTTCTCTTTTTGTTGCTTTGGATATTATAAAGCAGGAAAATTAGTTAAATTTTAAATATGTATCTCATAGAACAGCAATATGATGACACAATGGTGAATATATAGTCAGTAAAGCAAAAGAACAAAAAAATATGGTTATAGCTAGCATCTAAGAAATACACCTCCTCCACAACCTATCTTATTCACATCAAACGCTATATCTACGGACCTCCACGGCAGAGTGGAACTGCTTTTAACACTATCCATTAAGAGTATTTTTAAAAGTGGGATATGTGAATGTGAGGAGACTACATATTAAATAACTTCATATACCTATATATAACAAACCTAAGTCACCCATGGGGATTTTTTAAATTTATATTCCTTAAGAAATTTATCAGAGGTTTTATGAATTTTATAGAATTAACATTATCCTATATATAGTTTATTATTACTCTGTATCTAAAACATTATGTTGTATTCCATGTAAGCACAGTAAATTCAAGTAACGAGAAAGACCTTTTTATATTACGCATGAATTTTATCAGATAATAGAAGTACTTACTTTTATTTCCTTTTTATTAAGGGTCACATTTCTTATAAAAAGAAACTTGCTTTTTAAAATTGTAGCTATCTGGTATGAACTCTAAAGTATTACCATTTAAAATGATTTCAGAGTAAAGTACCTCAAAAGTCACAGTGACCATTCCATAGGTTCCTTTTTCTCTGATGAGAGTAAGAGGCACAGATTCATTTCTGCTCCTGGGCTCACTCACTGTGACTGAGAAAGGCTAATGGAGAAATCAAAGACAATCAGGCATTGGTCAGTCAGAAAGAGGGGGTGGTGCAAACTGTTACCTGAGAAACATTATATTTCCACAGACAAACTCATCCATATTGGACTCTTAAGGACGGGGTATTTCCTAGCATTAATTAACTGCAGCTAATCAAAGCACGTAAAAGGTTAAAAACAGAAACATAAAAGTAGTCATGCGAAAGATGCAGGTTCTGAACCTGGTTCTACCATCAACTAGCTATTCCACTGAGAAACCTTACGGTTATCTAGTCAAAGATGACAAATTCCAATGCGCACAGGAAGTCACAAAAATGAATTGAGCCTCCAGGCCAAGCAGCTCATTGGAACAACCATTCTGCCTTGCTCCCAACCACCATTTCCTCCTCATGAGTCAGCTCACCACTGAAAAGCAGACAACTGCTAATGAGTTTTTCAGGACATGATCACTGAGCAAAAGAGCCAGGACTTCAAAGGTTGAAATGTGCTGGTTTGGCTGGCTGCAACTCAGCAGAGAAGAGTAGTTAGAGGGAAGCGGCAGGTGCACACTAACTAGGGCAGTGGTGCCCACCTCTCCAGAGGGCACAGTGTCTCAATATTCCCATCTATAAACGGGGATAGGAATACCTGTCTTGAAGAGTTATGATGAGATTTCAATGAGATAATTTACATCAAGTGGTTATCCTAATACATGACACATAGTGAAGGTTGAGTAAATGTTGGCAATTATTATTATTATCAATGTTATCTTCATCAACAATATAATCATGATCCAGGCTGGGAAACAAAGCCAGCCTCTTCAGCAATTACTGTGTGCTCAACAGTTACTTAGTCCAGTCTTAATCATGCAGGGCAGCCGCCCAGTCAGAAACCACAATATTCATGGACCTGGAACCAAAACTAGAAACAAGAATTCATTCCCAGAGGCTAGAGAATATGTAATGTCAAAACTAAAAAAGAAAGAATGCATTCAACAAATCAGTCTGAGGTTAGAGATGATAAAATGGAAGTGAATGCAGAGGAAAAGCAGCACAGAGGGAAATTAAGCAAGTAATGGAGCCTGCATTCAAATAAAGATAATTGATTAATTTAATTTTTGTAAATAAGGACATAATGGAGGCTACAAAATATCTACTATAATGACGTTATCTATGTATCTTTTTTAATAAAAATACCGCAGTTACAAAAATCACACTTATCTATAACAATCTTGTTTCAAAGATAATTTAAGAAAATAACACACAATATACCAATTGTAGTAAAAATCTAAATTGGAAAATAAATAAAATGCCAGAGAGTGTCACATCATCTTTTAGTAATGAGAATTAGTAACATGATTCAAAAAGTCTACATATCAGGAAGGTTATTGTAGTCTGAAACTTAGCACAAAAATCCAATTGTATTCGAGATAAATTTTTATTTTAAGAGTTGGGACCTGCCTTGACTGTTTGTATCTAAAGATAAGCCCCCTGAACACAGGACTGGCCAGGAACACAGGAATTCTATAAGGGAGAAAAAAAACTGCTGTACAAAACTGAGGGATTTTAATCTTTAGGAAATATTAATGGGAAAATCTCAGGGTAGAGTGAGCACAGATATTTCAAGCACTCTAATGTCTGCTAGTCAATTTGAAACTTTCTATAGGGTTTGCCTTCATGAAGGGGCTCCCTTGACCCCTCTGCTATGTCAAAAAGACAGTTTTCTAAGAAGCAAGAGTGGGCCTTCACCAGACACTGACTCTGCCTATGTCTTGATCTTAGACTTCCTAGCCTCTAGAACTATGAGAAATAAATTTCTGTTGTTTTTAAGCCACCCAGGGTATAATATTCTCTATAACAGATCGAACAAACCAAGACAATATCTGAGAGACGAACCAAAGGAGGTAACAAATGAGTCAAATGGAATGATCAACAGAAAGGGGTTAGGCTGAGAGATGACCCTGACTACACAGGCCTCATCAATTCAAAGAATCTTTGGTAGAACATCTACAGAATGTGGAATACAGATGAAGTTAGAGCAAATTTAATTACCAAAAGACAATGATACTACTAGGTAACATCATGACAAATGATCAAAAAATTAAACTATTATCTAGCAACCACAGGATTAATCAAATTATAACCATACCATATTAAATGAAATAATTCCAAATGCATTATCATTTGATAATATTGTCACAGTAACAGTTCTTGGCCATCCAAGCTTCGTATTTGCTGAAGGTTTCTAAAATAAAAGCCCAAAAATATTAAGAAATTAAAAATAAGAGAAAAGAATAATCATTTAAGCAGAATATCTTTCTATAAGTAATTATTACAAATATTAAAAAAATATAAGAATACTTTTAATGAACAGATTAAGAAAATACAATAAAACTAAGTCAACATGATAAAATAAAGTCCCAACAAGAATTCTTTAAAAAGGTTTTAGAAACAATCATTGATTATTAAAGCATAAACTATTATAAGTAATCACTGGCTACTAATATTATACGTATTATAATTACTCCAATGTCATTACTAATATGACAGAGAATAAACTAAGCAGTATAAAATTCTATTCAAATTCTTATACTTTAGAAAGTGCTGAAACTTAAGAATTAATGATTCCATAAATCATGGAGCCAATTTAAAAATATTAAAAAAAATTTCTAATAAATGTGAGGAGAGTTTTCTGCAACATTTCTTATTATTCAACAGCAGCCAACAGGAATATAAAGAAAAGATTGTACAAAAGCAAAACATGACTACTTCAAGTATCATTTTCATTAAAATTTAATCATACCAATATAATCATTTGAAAAAAATTCTCAATGTTCTTCAGAAAAATTAACTAGAGCACTGGTAGCAGTCATTGCCTCAGCCTAATAGATCAACCCATAAAGGACAATTAAACTTTTTTTTCTGGCATTTTTCCCAGGGGTATTCCAAATTTATTCTAAGACACAGGGACCTCCCACTTCCATGCTTGCTTTTTGTATCCTTCTCCTTTGAACTTAGAAGTCATGGTCAATCTTTGTGCATCTGGTAAAAGGGAAAAGAGAAAAGAGAAAACAGCTCCAGGGAAGACAAAGTTTCCTGAGCATCTGTCATGGCAATTCCTAAATAAGCTGAATGGACCCAAAACTAGCTGCAGGATCTGCTAGACAAGATTGTCTGAGGAATAACTAGACCATGGGATTGTCAAAGAGGTTTTCAGTTCTGGCTTCTGTGAAAAGTACTACCAGTCACCTAAATTGGCTTATCTCTGCAGAAATAAATAGAATTTTAAGCATGTAAGATTTGTATGAGTTTACGGTTAAGGGATTGAGGGGAGAAGAATTTACCTGTAATGTTAAGTGGAAAATAAAAGTTTCATCAGGCTCTGGTAAGTCGTCATCACATACTGCTATGTACACTGTCCTATTTGTTTCTCCAACAGGTATAAAAGCGGCAGCATATGTGTCAAAAAAGTCACCGGTGTCTTCTCCATACAGCTATCAAATGCAAAATATAGACAGTTCTTACATAACACACTGTTAGCACAAGCAAACCTGATGCCATTGGGAAAAAACATAAATCATCAAGTGACATTTTTGTTTATAGATAGGATGGATGTACAGAGGCTAATATTTAACAACTGATAAAAATCATCTTCAAAAAACATTATAAAAAGAAATTATTTTACACAAAAGCATTTCCTTAAGGCACTGGGAGGTTAAGAGATCATTACATAGAAAAGTAATACTTATAAATGAATGTATGATGTGAATAGTCTATAAGTGTGAAATGCACACTGAATTTGAAGATAAACTATGAAAATATTATTATATATACAGTGTGTCCGTAAAGTCATGGTGCACTTTTGACCGGTCCCAGGAAAGCAACAAAAGACGATAGAAATGTGAAATCTGCACCAAATAAAAGGAAAACTCTCCCAGTTTCATACCTATTCAGTGCAGTTCGATGTGGGCTCATGCACAGATTTTTTAGGGCTCCTTAGGTAGCTATCCCGTATAGCCTCTACAGACTCATCACTGACTGATGGCCTACCAGAATGGGGTTTCTCCACCAAACTGCCAGTTTCCTTCAACTGCTTATCTCACCGAGTAATGTTATTCCTATGGGTGGCACTTCATTATAAACGTGCTGATATTCACGTTGCACTTTGGTCACGGATTCAAATTTAGAGAGCCACAGAACACACTGAACTTTCCTCTGTACTGTCCACATTTCGACTGGCATGGCCGTGAGCTGCTCCTCTGTATACACGGTGTTACGTCATCATCTGCGCATGCGCACATGCTGCCACATCATCCTACAGAAACTGGGAAGGTTTTCCTTTTATTTGGTGCAGATTTCACATTTCTATCGTCTTTTGTTGCTTTCCTGTGATGGGTCAAAAGTGAACCATGACTTTACGGACACACTGTATTTCCCTGCCTCATGATTGATCTGAAGTGGAATACAGCAAACCTAACAAGACAAATTATAGCTAAAACTCTCCCAAAGAAAAGTTGAAAATAGCCTGCCAAAATATATCAGGAAAGTTCATTCTCTTCTGTGCAAACTATAAGCAATGCACAGAAGTACAATAATGGGTTTGTTTCATGGAAACAAACAATTTCAAAGAAATTGCTTTTTCCAAAACTTTAAACATGAAATTTAATTTATATTCTCCCACAATGCCAATAAAGTACCAATTCTTTTAGCATTCCAAATTTATTAGTCATTATAAACTTTTCCTGAACTTTTTAAGACTTCAGTCTGTAATATCAGTGTTGCTAGTAAGATACTCAAGAGAGAAATAATTATGAAATTATAAAGGAACAACTTCTTGTGCAAATCTAAATGAGATTTCTTTTGTTAAAGAACTCAAAATAAATAACAGGTATAGAAAATCCTATGATTTAGTACAAATAAAAAATGAAGGACATGTATAGAGAATTTTAGTCAATTCCTAGTTTTCATTTATAATAATAAATTAAGTTTTAATTTTGATCCAAGTAAGCTGCCAAGGGTATTAGAAAACTTATTCTCACACCTTAATATAAAAAGTGGCAGTCTTTTAGAAAGTATTAAATATTAAGAGCCACTAACACAAAGGGAAAAACACAGTAATCCAACCCCAAAAAAATCACTTAATCCAAAATATACAAAAATCAGTAAGTATGTAAATAGTTTTATTAGAGCAACAGTTATAACAGCACAAATTAAGAGCAACCTCACAGAAACATAGTTGAGGAATGCCTAGGAAATGATGCTACCACCATCAGAAAAAGCTGAGAAAATAATAAACCAAACTGAAAAAATTAAGACACAAGCAAAAGTATATGTACAAGATTATCAAGTATAATATATATTCAAACTAAAAAATGAACTCAATAAATATATACATATATGTAACAAATTAAAAACTATATATAAGCAATGTACAGAAGTACAATATTGGGTTTGATTCATAAATAGTTTTTTCTTCTTTATCTCTTTTTACAATGTTTCACAATGTGCTACTTTAACCTACTGCTTAAAAAACTATTTTTGAAAACAATTTCAAGTATTTGGGGCCTCAAATATAGTAATATCCTAAGAGATCATATGATACTAATACTTTCTAGTTAAACTTGAACACAAAAACATGCACACTCAATCCACCCAATAATTAAACTGTGTGTAAGAGAGATCAAAAGTTTAACAAATTCTACCCAATTTCTACATTAAGTTAACCTACCTAATTTTGTCTAAAAAATAATTTTAAAAAAGAGTTCTCTGACATAACTAAGAGGTTTTTAATTGCCATTTTTCTACTTTTAAATATTTCATATATTCTCTTAAAGCCAGATGACAATAGATAATCTATCCAAGCAGAGATAACTAGAATCTAAATTACCCAAAATAAAATGTTCTTTTACTTAGAAATACTTATTGATATTTTTGTTTTATTTTAAAACAAACATTTAAAAATTATCAGTCTACATCAGGGGTAGTCAACCTTTCTATACCTACCACCCACTTCTGTATCTCTGTTAGTAGTAACATTTTCTAACCGCTCACCGGTTCCACAGTAATGGTGACTTATAAAGTAGGGAAGTAACTTCATAAAATTTATAACGCAGAGTTATAGCAAGTTAAAGCATAATAATTACTTATCAAGTACTTTATGTCGGATTTTCGTTAAGTTTGGCAGAATAAATCTTTATAAAACAACTTACTATAGTTAAATCTATCTTTTTATTTATACTTTGGTTGCTCTGCTACTGCCCACCATGAAAGGTGGAATGCCCACTAGTGGGTGGGAGGGACCAGGTTGACTACCACTGGTCTATATCATTAAAATACTATTATTGCCAAATGTACATGCGACCTTGCAGCATCCTTCAAACCAATATAAATGGAATCGTGTATATGCAAATCATTTATCATGCTCAAATTACTCAGAATCTCAGCTAAAAAAAATCTTGTCACTGGAACTAAGAAATTGCATATCTATTTCATAAGAACAGAACAACAATCATTTCTTACCGATACAATTGCTGTGACATTTGCTGGCTCTCCTATCCTTTCAATGACAAGACGAATAACTGTTGTACTTGTTTCATTAACTACAAATTCTGTTTCTCCAGCAAACCTTATTTCTGTTTCTCCGAACACAAAAAGGATGAATAAAGCCGAAATAAGATTTACTAATAAAGATGCAGAAGGCATCCCTGTAGGAGAGAAAGAAAAAGA
Organism: Saccopteryx bilineata; assembly: GCF_036850765.1. Lineage (NCBI taxonomy): Eukaryota > Metazoa > Chordata > Mammalia > Chiroptera > Emballonuridae > Saccopteryx > Saccopteryx bilineata. The sequence goes on along the minus strand of NC_089493.1, from coordinate 217,671,629 downwards.
TTTTGTTCACAAAACATATCTAATATATTTTCATTATACTGTATTGTCTACAGATACAAATAGAGTGAAGAGTTAGACAGTGAACAACTAAAACATAAATACAGCAAATATTAAGCCATCCAATTAAATGTGTGATTACAGAAATAAATTAAAAATCACAAACTCTTCTCCAGTCCTCTTTTACTATTCATAACTAGGTTTTGTTCTTTAGCTTATATATCAAAATAATAGTTATAACTAGCCTTAAATTTATTTATTAAATTGCTTATTACAAATTTTGAAACTCTAATTTATTCTCTAAAAAAAACAAACATGAAAACTGAATTAAAGCCAATCTCTGCCCAAAATGAAACTAAAACACAAGCAAAACTAAAAAATTATCAAATGGATCAATAATCTTTTTTTTTTTTTCATTTTTTTTTTTCTGAAGCTGGAAACAGGGAGAGACAGTCAGACAGACTCCCGCATACGCCCGACCAGGATCCACCCGGCACACCCACCATGGGGCAACGGCTCTGCCCACCAGGGGGCGATGCTCTGCCCATCCTGGGCGTTGCCAAGTTGCTACCAGAGCCACTCTAGCGCCTGAGGCAGAGGCCACAGAGCCATCCCCAGCGCCCGGGCCATCTTTACTCCAATGGAGCCTTGGCTGCGGGAGGGGAAGAGAGAGACAGAGAGGAAAGCGCGGTGGAGGGGTGGAGAAGCAAATGGGCGCTTCTCCTGTGTGCCCTGTCCAGGAATCGAACCCGGGTCCTCTGCACACTAGGCCGACGCTCTACCACTGAGCAAACCGGCCAGGGCTGGATCAATAATCTTAATGGAACTTACTCATCTATTTATTTGATCATACAAATGAAAGAACTCTTAAAACTGGTATAGAAAGCAGTTGAAACTAAAATTCTATAAATACATTGATTTTTAATCTACTTTTTCCTTAAATTTGTCTTATTTGAGAATGCTTTATAAAAGTTTTTGCAAGGAAATGCTAATTCTATCAAAGAACACAAATTTTTAGGACTTAAATTTCTCCCATTTACTAACAACAATATTAACACCACATTTTAGAAAATGTCCATGTTTCTTTAAAAACAAGCAAATTTGGCAAAGTGTATATTTCCATAACTTCTATTGCTTCCTTCTTACTACAATGTGCATGTTTGTGAACTATCAACATTGTTCCTCTCTTCCCTGTTTGACTCAAGTGCTTTTAAAAGCACCACAGTGCTGTGGCCTCTTGAAAGTGCTGCTGTTTTATAATGTAGATGTACCTCTAAAAATATGAACAGTTTATCTCACGGATCATTAAGATTCCAATGGATTATAGGATCAGTCGCAGGAATGTAAAAAGTTCATGCCTTTTAAGGGAGAGTTGCATTACAAACTCTTAAGAGCCAAACATACTTCCTAGTAATCTTTACCTTGGTCAAGAAGTAATAACTTTTTCATGTATGTGGTATTTCCACACTGTAATACGTGACTTCATATTTAAGAACTATGAAATTCATAAGGATTTAAATGCAATTTTCTCACTCAAGTATATTCATATAATGCAGTCTGACTGCTTAATGTCTCACATGCTTGTGGCAGCAAAATTCATAGACAGGGATGCAGAGTTCAGATGGAGTCCAGGACACAGGCCAATAGAGACAGAGATTCTGAGGACTAGGGCACTTTTTACACTGCACCTTCTAAGGAAGCCTACCACGGGCTAAGGGACTTACAGGAAATAAAACAGGTTCTCCCTTAGCAGCTTCAAACTCCTCCTTGACTTACAACCCAGGAACATTCATAGAAAGAAAGGAATTAAAAATATAAGAGAGAAAAGAGACAAATAAAAAGACAAATTTAGGTGAGGCAGGAAATTGGGAGTTCTGGACTGAACCAAAGACAACTAAAGAAAATCTTTTGTGGAATTCTAACGCCAGAATGATTTCACACCTCACCTATGACAAATAATGGGAAATAAATGAATTACAGATGCGAAAGAGAATACAAAACAGACAGGTGGCTGACCTGGGATGGCGCAGTGAGAAAAGCATCAATGTGTAACGCTGAGGTCACTGGTTCAAAACTCAGGCTTGCCTGGTCAAGGCACATAGGGGAGTTGATACTTCCTGCTCCTCCCCCTTTCTCTCCCTCTCTCTCCTCTTTCTCTCCTCTCTCCAAAATGAATGAATAAAAAATAAAGTTATATTTTAAAAAATGGAGAGGCAAAGAGGTAGTAGCCTAAGCCTGGGTGTGTAAAAAAAGAATCAACCTTGGTTTATTGTGATTTTGAAAGAAAAATCTCAATTCCTTGAACATGACAGGTGAGTTGAGTGGGGAACCTTGAGTTGGGAACATGAGATAGAACCCTGAGCTGAGAGAAAGGAGACACCTGAAAAAAGTCTGAGTAAATGGGAAAGTGAGTTACATACAGCATAAGAAGGGGAAATCATGAATGACTGGGAATATAAATTCTCAAAAATTTGTACTATGTAGGCCCTGGCCGGTTGGCTCAGCGGTAGAGCGTCGGCCTAGCGTGTGGAGGACCCGGGTTCGATTCCCGGCCAGGGCACATAGGAGAAGCGCCCATTTGCTTCTCCACCCCTCCGCCGCGCCTTCCTCTCTGTCTCTCTCTTCCCCTCCCGCAGCCAAGGCTCCATTGGAGCAAAGATGGCCCGGGCGCTGGGGATGGCTCTGTGGCCTCTGCCCCAGGCGCTAGAGTGTCTCTGGTCACAACATGGTGACGCCCAGGATGGGCAGAGCATCGCCCCCTGGTGGGCAGAGCATCACCCCCTGGTGGGCATGCCGGGTGGATCCCGGTCGGGCGCATGCGGGAGTCTGTCTGACTGTCTCTCCCTGTTTCCAGCTTCAGAAAAATGCAAAAAAAAAAAAAAAGGACGTCAGAGTAATGGCGGGGTAGGAAGCGATACCGATAAATCTCCCCCAAAACTCAACAAGATCTTCAACCAGAAACAGAAAAACCTATACTTGGAGCTTCCAGATGCTTCGCAATACACCCAAAGGTATGATTGAGTGAAAAATTGGCTAAATATATAACCAAACCCCGAAGGAAATAGGGAGTAAGAAATGCTCCGCCTTCCTCACTAACCTAAACAGGGCGGCTTTCTCTGGTAACTGTGAATATAGAAACTGAGGTGGGCAAAGGGGGTGAATAGATCCAGGCCGCGACACAAACGGCTGAACCAGGCTGTGGCACAGAGATCCAAGCCGAGGAAAATCTGATCCTGTGGCAACCTGGGCAATACAAGCTAACACTCGTGCCAAACCCAAACAAAGAAAGACAAGCGGAGCGGCCATTTTACCCGGTCTCCTGGTCGGTGCGCAGTTAGTGGGCGAGAATTTCTTCCTAGGCCCCGAGAGTGGGTGCCCGTGTTGCCCCACGGAGAGGCAGGGTCAGAGGCCTTTCTGTGGGCCGAGGACAGAGTCTCTGGGCAGCCCCAGCGCCCTGGGAAAGCCACGCACGGGAGGGAGTGAGAACTAATTCCAACGGTGGAGATTTTCCGTGCTGGAGGGTGTTTCACTCAGAGGGAACCGCGGCCGGCCTCATATCCTGGTTTGCGTGCGCAGATAAGGAGTGAGTGATTCCTCCGAGTGCCTCGGCAGTGCGCGCCCGTGTTATCGCACAGAGGGGCAGAGTCAGGGGCCTTTGTGTGGGCCAAAGCGGAATCTCGAGCCGCCCCAGCGCCTTGCAAAAGCCGCGCACGGGGACGGAGCGAGACTCAATTCCAACGCTGCAACTTTTCCCTGCGGTTGGGGGTTTCACTCAGAGTGTGAGACTGCTGGCTGGATATCCTGGTCGCAGACAGTGAGTGAGAGTTTCCTCCAAGCGCCCCCCCAGAAGTGGGCGCCCGCTTGTGTTACCAGACAGAGTGGCAGAGCCAGTGGTCTTTGAGTGGGCGGAAAGCCCGCCTGATTATGCTAGCAGCTCTGACTGACTGAGCCTTACCCAGAGCCCTGTGCTGAGTGGAAATAGAGTGGGGAGTTGCCAGCTCTTTGAGCCTCTTACGATCCAGGCAGAGGCAGCAGCAACCCCATAGCTGGATTATCAGGCTACTAATTGAGGAAGGAAAGACTAGGAGAAAGGCTCCAGGAACACGGACTCTCTCACTGTCGGAGCCTATAAATGCTAATGAGCCTCGACTCCCACGAGACTAAAGCACAATACATGACATTGCCATAGAGACTTATCAACTGCAAACCTCTACCTGAGCGTGCCAAAGGGGCAGAACCCGGGGTACAGAGTCACCGACCAGGAAGAGGGAGAGAAAAGAAAAAGCAAGAAGATGACCTCTCAAAATCAAGAATAATCTGCAGACTTTATAACCTATCACATTTTATTATATTTGTTCGTTTGTTTCTCTTATCTTCATTCTTGATACTTTTTTTTCCTCCTCCAATTTGGCCGATTAACTCTCTACCGGTCTTACTCTCTCCTCTCCTTGAACTACACTACCCATAAGTGTTACATCTCCCATTATCTTTTCTCTTCTCTTCCTTTCTCTCTATGAGGGTTGCACTCCAAAGCCCTTAACTCTCTCTCTCTCCTTTCTTTTTTCTTCTTTTAGTGGTTCCCTCTTTTTTTTCTCTCTCTCTCTTTCTTTTCTCCCTCTATATTAGTTTCTTCCTTTCTCCTTTACATCTCCTCTCATTCAAACCTCAATAACAAACAAATTATCTTACCTGGGACTCAAACCTATGTTTGTGGCATTTTGGGGGGTTTTTACTTCACCTTTTTAACTCACTAGCAGTGCTCCCATCCCTGGCTCTCCATATTATCTAGTTCTTGTTCCACTAAATACAATAGTAAGTTTTTAATTTGTCCCCCTATTTTTCTGTTTTCCTCTTATTCCTCTCATCATAACTCTTAGACAACCAACACCTAAAAGCAAATCATTTCATTCTTGACCCAAATTTTTTCCTTATTTGTTTTTTGTGGGTCCATACGCTCTTTTTTTTTTTCTTTTTTTTTTTTTTCCTTTTTTTTTTTTTTTCTTTTTTTCTTTTTTGCCCCTTTATTACTTTTCCCCAATTCAGGCCCTCCATCACAGGCATTGTTTGTTATAACCCACAGTCCACCACAAGATTTTCTCAAGAAAGAGAGGAGAGGAGAGGAGAGGAAAAAAGGAGGGGGGGAATAATTTCCTTTTTTTTTAAATTTTTATTTTATTTTATTTTTCTTTATTTCATTATTAATTTTTTTAAAAAAAAACAACTCTTTTCGATTTTTTATTTTTTTTATTTTTTTTAACTTTTTATTCTTTATTAAATCTCATTAATACTATCAACAAAACCACCCTCAGATGCCATTAAGGAAGAGAAAATCGAATATCATGGATACAAAAGAAAGAGAGGTAACACAGCTAGATGAGGAAAAATCTATGGAGAAAAAATTTAATATATTGGAAACCTTGGAGCTAAATGACAGAGAATTCAAGATAGAAATACTAAAAATCCTCCGAGATATACAAGAAAACACAGAAAGGCAATATAGGGAGCTCAGAAAACAACTCAATGAACACAAAGAATATATGTTCAAGGAAATTGAAACTATAAAAACAAATCAGAGATGAAAAACTCAATTCACGAGCTGAAAAATGAAGTAACAAGCTTAGCTAATAGAACAGGTCAGATAGAAGAAAGGATTAGTGAAATAGAAGACAAGCAACTTGAGGCACAACATAGAGAAGAAGAAAGAGACTCAAAAATTAAAAAAAATGAGATAGCCCTACAAGAATTATCTGACTCCATCAAAAAGAATAACATAAGAATAATAGGTATATCAGAGGGAGAAGAGAGAGAAAATGGAATGGAGAACATACTCAAACAAATAATAGATGAGAACTTCCCAAGCCTGTGGAAAGAACTAAAGCCTCAAGTTCAAGAAGCAAACAGAACTCCAAGTTTTCTTAACCCCAACAAACCTACTCCAAGGCATATCATAATGAAATTGACACAAACCAACAGCAAAGAAAAAATTCTCAAGGCAGCCAGGGAAAACAAGAATACAACATATAAAGGAAGGCCCATTAGATTATCATCAGATTTCTCAGCAGAAACTCTACAAGCTAGAAGAGAGTGGACCCCAATATTTAAAGTCCTGAAAGAGAGGAACTTTCAGCCACGAATACTATACCCATCAAAGCTATCCTTCAAATACGAAGGAGAAATAAAAACATTCACAGATACAGAAAAGATGAGGGAATTTATCATCAGAAAACCCCACTCCAGGAATTACTAAAGGGGGTTCTCCAATCAGATACAAAGAACAAAAAAAAACAGAGCCACAAGTAAAAGCTCCAAGAAGAACACAATAAAACCAAATTTAAACTGTGACAACAACAAAAAGAAAGAGGGGGAGAAGATGGAGATTAACAGTAGCAAAGGACGATGGAGTGCAAAAGTACTCACAAAATAGTTCGCTACAATGAACAGGGTAGGGACCCTTTTCATTACTCAAAGGTAACCACCATTGTAAAAACCACCACAGAAGCACATGAGATAAAAAAGATAGCAACAGAGGAAAGATGTATGGAATACAACCAAATAAAAACAAAAGATAGAAAAAAGAAAGAGAAGGATCAAACAAGACACAAAACTAACAGAAAGCAAGATATAAAATGGCAATAGGGAACTCACAAGTATCAATAATTACACTAAATGTAAACGGATTAAACTCACCAATAAAAAGGCACAGAGTAGCAGAATGGATTAAAAAAGAAAATCCAACTGTATGCTGCCTACAGGAAACTCATCTAAGTAACAAGGATAAAAACAAATTCAAAGTGAAAGGCTGGAAAACAATACTCCAAGCAAATAACATCCAAAAAAAAGCAGGTGTAGCAATACTCATATCGGATAATGCTGACTACAAGACAGGAAAAGTACTCAGAGACAAAAATGGCCATTTCATAATGGCTAAGGGGACACTGAATCAAGAAGACATAACAATTCTTAATATATATGCACCAAACCAAGGAGCACCAAAATATATAAGACAGCTACTTATTGATCTTAAAACAAAAACTGACAAAAATACAATCATACTTGGAGACCTCAATACACCGCTGACGGCTCTAAATCGGTCATCCAAACAAAGAATCAACAAAGACATAGTGGCCTTAAACAAAACACTAGAGCACCTGGATATGATAGACATCTACAGGACATTTCATCCCAAAGTGACTGAGTATACATTTTTCTCCAGTGTACATGGATCATTCTCAAGAATTGACCATATGTTGGGCCACAAAAACAACATCAGCAAATTCAGAAAAATTGAAGTTGTACCAAGCATATTTTCTGATCATAAAGCCTTGAAACTAGAATTCAACTGCAAAAAAGAGGAAAAAAATCCCACAAAAATGTGGAAACTAAACAACATACTTTTAAAAAATGAATGGGTCAAAGAAGAAATAAGTGCAGAGATCAAAAGATATATACAGACTAATGAAAATGACAATACGACATATCAGAATCTCTGGGATGCAGCAAAAGCAGTGATAAGAGGGAAGTTCATATCGCTTCAGGCATATATGAACAAACAAGAGAGAGCCCAAGTGAACCACTTAACTTCCCACCTTAAGGAACTAGAAAAAGAAGAACAAAGACAACCCAAAACCAGCCGAAGAAAGGAGATAATAAAAATCAGAGCAGAAATAAATGAATTAGAGAACAGAAAAACTATAGAAAAAATTAATAGAACAAGGAGCTGGTTCTTTGAAAAGATCAACAAAATTGACAAACCCTTGGCAAGACTTACCAAGGAAAAAAGAGAAAGAACTCATATAAACAAAATCCAAAATGAAAGAGGAGAAATCACCACGGACACTGTAGATATACAAAGAATTATTGTAGAATACTATGAAAAACTTTATGCCACTAAATTCAACAACCTAGAAGAAATGGATAAATTCCTAGAAAAATACAACCTTCCTAGACTGAGTCAAGAAGAAGCAGAAAGCCTAAACAGACCTATCAGTAGAGAAGAAATAGAAAAAACCATTAAAAACCTCCCCAAAAATAAAAGTCCAGGCCCTGACGGCTATACCAGCGAATTTTATCAAACATTCAAAGAAGACTTGGTTCCTATTCTACTCAAAGTCTTCCAAAAAATTGAAGAAGAAGCAATACTTCCAAACACATTTTATGAGGCCAACATAACCCTCATCCCAAAACCAGGCAAGGATGGCACAAAAAAAGAAAACTACAGACCAATATCTCTAATGAATACAGATGCTAAAATACTAAACAAAATACTAGCAAATCGAATACAACAACATATTAAAAAAATAATACATCATGATCAAGTGGGATTCATCCCAGAATCTCAAGGATGGTTCAACATACGTAAAACGGTTAATGTAATACACCATATCAACAAAACAAAGAACAAAAACCACATGATCTTATCAATAGACGCAGAAAAGGCTTTCGATAAAATACAACACAATTTTATGTTTAAGACTCTCAACAAAATGGGTATAGAAGGAAAATATCTCAACATGATAAAGGCCATATATGATAAACCATCAGCTAACATCATATTAAATGGCACTAAACTGAAGGCTTTCCCCCTTAAATCAGGAACAAGACAGGGTTGTCCACTCTCTCCACTCTTATTTAATGTGGTACTAGAGGTTCTAGCCAGAGCAATCAGACAAGACAAAGAAATAAAAGGCATCCATATCGGAAAAGAAGAAGTAAAGGTATCACTTTTTGCAGATGATATGATCCTATACATCGAAAACCCCAAAGAATCCACAAAAAGACTACTAGAAACAATAAGCCAATACAGTAAGGTCGCAGGATACAAAATTAACATACAGAAGTCAATAGCCTTTCTATATGCCAACAATGAAACAACTGAGAAGGAACTCAAAAGAATAATCCCCTTCACGATTGCAACAAAAAAAATAAAATACTTAGGAATAAATATAACAAAGAATGTAAAGGACTTATATAATGAAAACTATAAACCATTGTTAAGGGAAATCGAAAAAGATATAATGAGATGGAAGAATATACCTTGTTCTTGGCTAGGAAGAATAAATATAATCAAGATGGCTATATTACCCAAAGCAATATACAAATTTAATGCAATTCCCATCAAACTTCCAATGACGTTTTTTAAAGAAATAGAGCAAAAAATCATCAGATTTATATGGAACTATAAAAAACCCCGAATAGCCAAAGCAATCCTAAAGAAAAAGAATGAAGCTGGGGGCATAACAATACCTGACTTCAAACTCTATTATAGGGCCACGACAATCAAAACAGCATGGTATTGGCAGAAAAATAGACACTCAGACCAATGGAACAGAATAGAAAGTCCAGAAATAAAACCACATATATATAGTCAAATAATTTTTGATAAAGGGGCCAACAACACACAATGGAGAAAAGAAAGCCTCTTCAATAAATGGTGCTGGGAAAACTGGAAAGCCACATGCAAAAGAATGAAACTGGACTACAGTCTCTCTCCCTGTACAAAAATTAACTCAAAATGGATCAAAGATCTAAACATAAGACCTGAAACAATTAAGTACATAGAAGAAGACATAGGTACTCAACTCATGGACCTGGGTTTTAAAGAGCATTTTATGAATCTGACTCCAATGGCAAGAGAAGTGAAGGCAAAAATTAATGAATGGGACTACATCAGACTAAGAAGTTTTTGCTCAGCAAGAGAAACTGATAACAAAATAAACAGAAAGCCAACTAAATGGGAAATGATATTTTCAAACAACAGCTCAGATAAGGGCCTAATATCCAAAATATACAAAGAACTCATAAAACTCAACAACAAACAAACAAACAATCCAATAAAAAAATGGGAAGAGGATATGAATAGACACTTCTCCCAGGAAGAAATACAAATGGCCAACAGATATATGAAAAGATGCTCATCTTCTTTAGCTATTAGAGAAATGCAAATCAAAACGGCAATGAGATACCACCTCACACCTGTTCGATTAGCTGTTATTAGCAAGTCAGGTAATAGCAAATGTTGGAGAGGCTGTGGAGAAAAAGGAACCCTCATACACTGTTGGTGGGAATGTAAAGTAGTACAACCATTATGGAAGAAAGTATGGTGGTTCCTCAAAAAACTGCAAATAGAACTACCTTATGACCCAGCAATCCCTCTACTGGGTATATACCCCCAAAACTCAGAAACATTGATACGTAAAGACACATGCAGCCCCATGTTTATTGCAGCATTGTTCACAGTGGCCAGGACATGGAAACAACCAAAAAGCCCATCAATAGATGACTGGATAAAGAAGATGTGGCACATATACACTATGGAATACTACTCAGCCATAAGAAATGATGACATCGGAACATTTACAGCAAAATGGTGGGATCTTGATAACATGATATGAAGCGAAATAAGTAAATCAGAAAAAAAACAGGAACTGTATTATTCCATACGTAGGTGGGACATAATACTGAAACTAAGAGTCATTGACAAGAGTGTGGTGGTTACGGGGGTGAGGGGGGAATGGGGGAGGGATAGGGGGTGGGGAGGGGCACAAAGAAAACAAGATAGAAGGTGACAGAGGACAATCTGACTTTGGGTGGTGGGTATGCAACATAATTGAACGACAAGATAACCTGGACTTGTTATCTTTGAATATATGTATCCTGATTTATTGATGTCACCCCATTAAAAAAATAAAATTATAATAAAAAAAAGAAGCAATATAGAAATATCTTTAAAAAAAAATGCAAAAAAAAAAAAAAAAATTTGTACTATGTAACAATCAACTCAGACCTCTGTTAAAATTCTTATTTTCAGACCCAGAAATTCAGATCCAGTGAGTTTAGGGCAGGGCCCATGAATCTGCATTTAACAGGCAGCCTGGTTGATTCTAATACAACTGAACCTTGGGCTACACTTTAAAATCCATTGTCCCAGGGTGTGAAGAAGACTGAGGAACATGTCCTGGACAGAACATACAACAGGGCCACTGTTGGGCAGATAAAATATATTATGCTCACTTTGTTAAAGACGGCGCTGCCCACGTGGAAGCTCATCGCCCAAGTGATGATATTAGTTGCCTTTCTTGCTTGGGATGGGCGTGATTTTATTAACGTGTGTTGGGGGAGGGCTTTCGCACCAAAATGTTTTAAAAAGAAAAGGAGAATGAGGCTGGTGAGGTAGACACCTTTGACTCCAGGAAACTCGGATAAGTCAGTAGCTTTGGGAGCCCTGAATGGAAAGGGAAGTGTTTTCTCATTGTGTGTATTTCTTGCTCACCGGGTACAAGCTAGGATTAAAGGTAATGGCCCACCAGTTTTTGGCTCCGTTGTTTCTTTACCCACTGTCCGAATCACATGCGAACCTGCATGGGCCAGGTGGCTGTGATGGTGGCCGCAGCTACTGGCTTTACAGCCACACTTGGAGCTATAAGTTAATTACTGAAGTTTTCAATGTAATATGTTTGAACTTTCTGCAGATTTCCTCATATATTTTTCTACATATTACTATATTGCATTTTAAGATTCCATACATACCATAGAAAAACTATAATGACCTATAGAAAAAAATCAGAACAGCAAATACTTATATAGTATTATTCTATATACTTTATATACAATAACACATTTATTCTTCACAATATCTCTATCTCTATGAAGAAGGTGCTAAAATTTATCCTGTTTAACAGCTGAGGAAACTAAGACAGATTAACACATACAGTCTTATTTAGCTAAGTAGCTGGGCAGGATTTGAACCCACGAGTCTACCTTCAAACTCTCCACCCAATAACCACACTACATTGCCTCTTACATTTTATTCTTATAAATCACCTATGAATAATATATATACACTTACAAATCTCCCTCATGAATAATATATATACACTGTTTATGCTGAACATTTCAAAGCATTATATAACATTTTAAACTCCTGCACAATAACCAAAACTACCATAAAACTGCATAATTATGAGTCTCCTAAAAGTTGCACTTTATTATTCTGATAAACATCATATTTATATAACTGAAGCTAGAGTTCTCTTGACTACTTTAAATATTTTAACAGTATCTTTTAATGTCAGGACTAATGAGCTCAAATGGTATATTCTTACAGTTTCCTAGACAATCAGAGCTCCAAGATCTTGCTTGTAAGTCAGCATATTCATTTTAAATTGGTGTATGTCAGTGGGTTCTGGAATTATGCAAAATGAACAAACAAGCATGACTGGAAATGCCTTAAACTCTGTGACATCATTGATCATTGAGTCTCCTCTGCTTTCATCGTTTCAACTTGTAAGAAAAGTTGTTGAGACAAACCTGGCATTCAATGGAAATTAAACGATGAAAAAGCTTTGAAAGTTCCCATTAGAAAACAGGCATAATTACATAAATGCCAAACAGTTTCTTTTTCAGAGTAACTAAGTACATTTTCCTCTATCATCCTAAAAATCTAGTCTTTGGAAATCTATTAAATCCAGGAGAGTAGGTAGTAGTAACTGACACACACGTAAGTCTTATCTCTATTTCAAGTCACTTTTTCTCATATTTAATAAAAGTTTTACATGGCCCATCAAACCACCTATTTTAAACTTCTATAAAATGAATTTCAAATGTATTTGAATATCATAATGTGTTTAATTGATATTCTGTCACAACTGCAAAAGAGTAATTTTATCATTATTGAGTCATTCTTCTACTCTATAATGCATGATATCCAATATTCTAAACCTTTAATTTCCAACTTGCATTCATGCTCTCCTCACACATCCCCCTCTTGTTCGGTATAATTCAAACAAAATAAAAACTGTTCCTGCCAATAGGTCTCTTATCTCTTAATAGATTTCTTATCCTGTTCAAGAAATTGAGATATAGTATATTTTCTTACTTCTTATTTCCTGAATTATACTATGAAGTTCTGACAGAGTCCTGATAGCATGCAGCCACAAAGTCTAATGTTCTTGGATTCTAATAATCCTACCCCACAAGTTACCTAATTCTGCAAAAAAGAAAATAATAATAAAATAAAAAGTTTTTTTGAAATTAAAATCAGGAATATATTAAAGTAGGTTCTACAATGTAAACTGACTGCTTTCAGAAAAGCAGCTTAATATAACATTTGTATTCTTAGCACCTAGTCTACATTGTGCAACACCCGGTACTACTCATGGAGGACACAGGTTGGCTCAGTGGTAGAGCGTCGGCCTGGCGTGCAGAAGTCCCGGGTTCAATTTCCGGCCAGGGCACACAGGAGAAGCGCCCATCTGTTTCTCCACCCCTCCCCCTCTCCTTCCTCTCTCTTCCCCTCCCACAGCCAAGGCTCCACTGGAGCAAAGTTTGCCCGGGCGCTGAGGATGGCTCTGTGGCCTCTGCCTCAGGCGCTAGAATGGCTCTGGTCGCAACAGAGCGACGCCCCAGAGGGGCAGAGCATCGCCCACTGGTGGGCAAGCCGGGTGGATCCCGGTCGGACGCATGCGGGAGTCTGACTGCCTCCCCGTTTCCAGCTTCGGAAAAATACAAAAGAAAATAAAATTTTAAAAAATAAAAATAAAAAAGGACCCATAATATTCAATATATGGGCTTTGGTTCCAAGATATTCATTGAGATGATCCAATCAAAGCCAACAAGGCACAATTCTGAAACTTTTCTTAAATGTAGAAATGCACATTCCCTCTACATCTTGATTCAGGATAGTGTTGATTGGTGCCAGTTTCCTCTGAAGCCTAGAAATAAAGCCAGAGCTATGAGGTGAAGAGGAGCCAAGTCTTGATAACCTGAGGTTATCTGAATCCAGCTTTACACTGGCCTTTCAGTTACTGAGGCAATCAATTACTTTTTTTTTTTTTTTTTTTTTGCTATAGCCAGCTTGGATTGGATCTTCTCTCACTTGCAACCTCAGTATCTACCCACTAATCTCCAGTCTGTGACATTGTAAACCCTTGTTAGGATGTACCACGTGGAAGGTCCCTCCTCTTCCACTCTGACATTCAACAGTTTTTTAATCTTTTCTAAACATTTGTGAAAGTACACCACACTATCTATCTTTCCTATTTTCATGCAATTATTACTGCCATCTGTAATATTTTCCCTTCTACCTCAAAAGTGACAAAGACTAGTAAGGACTAGGATTTAGGATATGTAGTGAAAAATAAAAAAAAGGATGTCTTCACAACAGAACAAAGCAGCACAGGCTACGTGTACTCCATTGACTGTTTTCAAAAAGTTAATGTCCTTCTGATTGTCACAAGGTACTCTAATATCATGCCTCTTTAAATTCTCCTCCATTAATTCCTTTCTCTAGCTTTTTTTCTTGAGATGTTAGCTCTTTCTTCCCTTTTGAAAACCTACTGATATTTGCTAACTTTATTCCCCACTTGGATTACTTAGCACATAAACATATTAAATGTCATTTATAAAACAACACTCACCAAGACAATATATATTAATAACCATGGAATTCTAAGTCCTGTTTATATAAGATATTGCCTTTCTCCCATCTCGTCTCTTATAAATGGGTACTATAGGAAACATAGCAAGTATAGTATAATCTGAGTAAATGGGAATAGTCCTCTATTTTAAATGTCAGTAAGTCTTTAGAATTAAGGAAAAGAATAAATAAGAATCAAGACCAATAGATGACAATGTAAAGAAAAACATAAGAATTCATTTAACTTTATTTTCTAGTAATCAACTTTCATATAAAACCTTTTGTCAATTTGAAAGTTAGCTTTATCTTTTTAACAACCGTACAACACCTGTGAATGACAGGACAGAATGAAAAGACAAAGATTATTAGTGCAGAATCAATCTTTTAGCTCCAGCTGTTGCTTGTCAATTCTGTGGCAAGCATCTACCCATGGTATGCCCACCAGGTAATTAATACTGAAAATACGATCCTAATGGAGAAAGGTTTTCAAGTTTAGAATTACTTGAATTCTATTACATTTACTAAAGGGCTTTCTAAAACTATAGAATTACTCCTGTGGAACAAGAGAAGTTCTATCATTCATATCATCAATTATTCAGCCTCTAAGAGTTTTTATTCTGTGCTATTTGTACTTGGCCAGTAGGACAAAAAATTGATCTTTTTCTTCCTCCATACAAAACATAATTTAAATTTGGATCTTTCTAAAAAAATCTGTTACATTAAAAAATGCTAAAATTTTTAAATGATAAATGGGGCAATCTCTTACAGTTATTTAAATCATATGGAATGTTTATTACCTTCATTTTTATTTGTTTAAAAATTTTAAAGAATATATTTTTATTTTATTCATCTTTAAAACACATATGTACATGGAACAGTATTAAAAAGGAAAAAAGGTAAATAATGAAAAGATTCCTTCACACCACTCCTACCAGCCATATGCTTCTCCTAGTCAAGTATCAACTTCATCAGCCTCGAGAGAATTTATACATATATTAAGATGTATGTCACCCTGGCCAGATAGCTTGGTTGGTTAGAGCGTCGTTCCGATATGCAAAAGTTGCAGGTCTATCTCCAGTCAGGGAACATAGAGGAAGAGATCGATGTTTCTCTCTCTCTCTCTCTCTCAAAACAACAAATAATAATAATAATAAAAGATATATATCCATAGGAAAGAATTCCTGTGACAGATTTTGTTTTCTTCTGCATATATACGGTCTACTGGAAAGTTCTGTCAGTTTTTGGAATAAAACAAAGTAGAAATTTTTCTTACTGTCAATAAACTTTATTAAATAATATAATTGCCATTATTATTAATTATTTCTTGCCAGTGTGAGGGCAATTTGTATATCCCATTTTTGAAAAATGTTTTATCTTTTGATGCGAAAAATTGAACCAGTGTTTGTTTGATATCTTCTTCATTTTTGAATTTTTTGCCCTTCAAAAAATTTTGTGGAGAGTGACGTCACGGAAATGGCGCCGTGCGCAGCGCGTCCAACAGATCTCCCCAAAATCACAACAAATTTATCAACTAGAAACAGAAAAATTTATCCTCGGAGCATTCCGGAGTTCCACACAAACTGAAAGCGAAAGGACTGTTATCACTTGAATCTGAGAGACCAGGGTTTGGAGGAAGCTAACTACTGCAGGGACGTTCATTCAAGCCGCGGAGGGAGTGCGCCTGTGGTGAGTCGGCCCACACTCGGGAGCGGCAGCCTAAGCACTAAGAGCAGCCGCCGGCGCGCGCCTGGTGCCGCGGTCCAGTCGCAGAGTGAGCACCGCTAATGTTCCCAGCGGCCCGCGCACTGCGAGTGAGAGTCCCCAGCCACCGGTGCCCGGAGCACCCCATTCGCGCGCGTGCCCTGGGCATCCCACGCGCCCAGAGTGCCCTACTGGCCCGCACACCCAGGGTGCCCCATTATCCTGCGCCCGGTGCGCCCTACTGGCCCGCACACCCAGGGTGCCCCATTATCCTGCGCCCAGTGCGCCCCAGCCGCCAGCGGTGGGGCGAGCGGGAGAGGCGCCAGGGCGGTCTTCCCTACTTGGGAGATTCTCTCCGTGGGCGGGGCACCTCACCCAGCCATTCAAGCTAACAATCAAGCGTTGGGGGAGGGGCGTGCAGGCAGCCTGAAATACCTTCGGGAACACAGCTGCGGACCCAATCACTGAAATTAGCTTAACCCATGAAATCTGCGCACCCACGGGGCTCTAATTGATAAGATCTCTCTCAGTTCAGCGATCCAAGACAAGAGGTGTGATATTTTTTAGTGCCTCTCGCTAAAGGGGCGGGGGCAACTTCTGATTGATAGAGCCTCCATATTCAGGGATAAACGCTAACAAGAGGGACTTGGCAGATAATAAGATCTATACTACACTAGTCGCAAGCAGAGACTAGTGCCTCTTCTTCCCTGCAAAAACAGGCTACAAAGTGTGGAAAGCCTGGGTTGAGTGGTCCAACTGAACGCTAGGCGCTGAACAGTCACCTTGACAACAATTGACTCCCACCCCCGCCTGATAACACTGGAGGTTCTGACTGCCAGAGCCTTTCCCAAAGCCTTGCGCTGAGTGGGGATAGAGTGGGGATTTCCTAGCTCTTTGAGCCTCTTACTCCCCAGGCAGAAGCAGTAGCAGCCTTATAGCTGGATCACCAGGCTGCTAATTCAGGAAGGGGGGACTAGGAGAGAGACTCCAGGAAAGCAAGCTCTCTCATCGTTGGACCCTGCAAACGCCAACAAGCCTTGACTACCAGCAAGACTAAAGCCAATTATATGACATTGCCATAGAATCCCATCAACTGCAAATCCCTACCTACCTAAGTGTGACACAGGGGCAGAGCCTGGGGTACAGAGTCACCGACCAGGAAGAGGGAGAGAAAAGAAAAAGGAAGAAGTTAACCTCTCAAAATCAAGAAAAATCCACAGACTTTACAACTTGTTCCACTAATTTTTTTGTTGTTGTTGTTTGTTTCTTCTATCTTATTGCCTTTATTTCCTCCACCTCGGTCCTTTTATTCTCTGCCCATCTTATGCTTCCCTTTTCTTGAACTACATTACCCATGAGTGTTACATTTTATTTCTTTTCTTCATCCTCACCCTCCTTTAAGGTTATACTCCAAAACACTTAACTCTCACTCTCTTCTCTTTTGTTTTTTTTTTGTTTTGCTTTATTTTGTTTTTTTCTCTTCCTTTTTTTTTTCTTCTTTTGTTTTTCTCTTTTTCTTATTTTTTCCTTTCTATTCGTTTTTTCTTTTCTCATTTTACTTTTCCTCCCATTTAATCCTCAATCACGAACAAATTATTTAATTTGGGACTCAAGGATTTTTTTTTGGTTTTATTTTTCTTTTTCGCTTTTCTTTTTGTTTCTTTTATGTTTGTTTATTTTTGTGGCATTTTGGGTACTTTTTACGTTGCTTTTTAACTCACTAGCATTCCTCCCAACGCAAGGTCTCCATTGTATTTAGTGTTCGCTCCACTTAATACAACAGATTTTTACTTATTATTTTTATTTTTTTCTTCTTTATTATTCTTTTTTTTTCCTCCTTTTTTCTGGTTCCCTCTTATCCCTCTCATTATATCTCTTAGTCGACCATCACTTACAAGCAAATCATCTTATGCTTGTCTAAGATTTTCTTCCTTCTTTTTTTTTTTTTTTTGCATTTAGTAGGTCCCTACTCCCTTCTTTTGCCCCTTGAACTCTTCACCCCAAATCAGGCCCTCCATTATAGGCAGTTTTTGTTCCATTTAGCATAATATAATTCACAGGTCATCACGATATTTCCCTGAGGAGGGGAGAGGAGGGAAAGAGAAGAAAGAAAAAAGGAGGAAATAATAAATTATTACTTTTTTTTTTGTGGGGTGTTTTACCTTTTTTTTTTTTTTTTTACTTTTTACTCTTTATTAATTCTAATTAGTGCTATCAACAAGACCACCCTCAGATGCCAATAAGAAAGAGGAAATCGAATATTATGGATACAAAAGAAAGAGAGGTAACACAGATAGATGTGGAAAAATCTATGGAGAAAAGACAACATATTGGAAAGCTTGGAGCTAAATGACAGAGAATTTAAAATAGAAATCTTGAAAATACTCAGAGATATACAAGAAAACACAGAAAGGCAATTTAGGGAGATCAGAAAACAACTCAATGAACACAAAGAATATATTACCAAGGAAATTGAAACTATAAAAACAAATCAAACAGAAATGAAAAACTCAATTCACGAGCTGAAAAACGAGGTAACAAGCTTAGCTAACAGAACAGCCCAGATAGAAGATAGGATTAGTGAAATAGAAGACAAACAACTTGAGGCACAACAGAGAGAAGAAGAAAGAGACTCAAAAATAATAAAAAATGAGAAAGCCCTACAGGAATTGTCTGACTCCATCAGAAAGAATAACATAAGAATAAAAAATTTTGTGAGGACAAAAACAAGTGATAGTCGGAGGGTGCTAAGTCCGGGGAATATGGTGGATGCGACAGACATGCTACTGTAGCATTTCTTCCTTGTTGAAATTTGTAAAAATTACAGTGGCATAAATGAACTTTATCAGTAGCCATGGGTACACTATCGCTTGACACATAAGACTAACGTGAATCAACTTTGTTTTAATTAATTTACTACATCAGTATGTATACATTAAGTGATAAAAATAGAGAGGCACAGATACGCCAAATAAACGTGCTTATGTGTCGAAACTTGTTGTGATAGAAACGGACAGAACTTTCTGGTAGACTTGATAGATACAGGGATCAATACATTCTTTTTTTTTTTTTTAAGATTTATTGATTTTAGAGAGAGAGGAAGGGAGAGAGACAGAGCAACTGGAACATCAATCTGTTCCTCTATGTGCCCTGACTGGGGATCAAACTGGCAACCTCTGTGCTTTGGGACGATGTTCTACCAGGCTATCCAGGGACAGCAATACTTTTTCCTCAAAATGGCAGTTGAGAGATACGGATATGTAGATAAGCAGGTAGGTAGGTAGGTATGTAGGTACAGTGGTGGGATTCAGCCAGTTAGCACTGGTTCAGCAGAACCAATACCTAATTTTTTACTGGGTTCGGCAAACCGGTTGTTAAAACAGCACTTGTAATCAGGGTTCTCTCTAAGGTGCGCGCCTGAGCAGCCGCCCAATGTCAAAATCACAAATTTACATCCCTTACTCTTTTTTAATGTTCATCTGTGCAACAGCATATTCTAAGCATCCATAGTAATGTTCATTCTGTCCATAGGTGAAGAAAATTGCAAGTGAAGATGCCAATCAAGAAGCAAATATGAAAATGTCTTTAACGGTTTTATTGTTTTTTTGTCAGGTATTATTTAATATTTTTTCATTAATATTTTGAAACTCTTTCCTATAACATACTCTAGTTTTTTGTACCTCTTTTATTCTTATTTAAGTATTAAATGCATGAAATAATAAACTACCTTTAGGTATACTGTT
The DNA here is from genome assembly GCF_036850765.1 of Saccopteryx bilineata. NCBI lineage: Eukaryota > Metazoa > Chordata > Mammalia > Chiroptera > Emballonuridae > Saccopteryx > Saccopteryx bilineata. The sequence continues at coordinate 217,651,775 of NC_089493.1, read as the reverse complement.
TTTTTATACTTAAAATGGTCATTGGGACAGATAACCAGTTGTTAAATTATTACCACTAGGTAGGTACAAAGGTAGGTAGGTAAGTAGGTAGGTAGGTAGGTAGGTAGGTAGGTAGGTACAGGAGGTCCTCAGGTTATGACAGTCTCGACACATGACATTTCGAGTTTACAACACTCATTCCCATAAAACTTAAAATCACTGAAACTGAGTGTTGCAGCTTATTCCATTCGAGTTGCACTTATGGACTACGCGGGCCAACTAGTTTGGTTGGCGCAGTGGAAGAATACACAGTACAGTGTATTTATGTCCTTTTATTTTTCCTGTGGCTTAGCTGTGTTTTCATGTTCTAGGTTATGATTTTACAGCTGTGTTGGGATAGGTAAGTGAATTAGGCTAAGGTATATTTTGACTTACACAAAAATTAGGGTTACATCACAGTCATAGAAACAGAACTGTGACATAACCCTGTAGATAGGTAGATAGGTAGGTAGGTAGGTAGGTAGGTAGGTAGGTAGGTAGGTAGGTAGACATTCATGATGGAAACATATTTATTGTCTCAATTACACACCATCATCATTATATATTTCATCAATAAAATGATGGCTTCTATTGACTTTCACCTATCAATTCCCTCTCTAGGAAAAGGGAGATAAAGTCTGGCAACTTGTACTTTCCTAGAGCACACAGTCAAACCTACATTAATCAAGACTACTTAACCTCTACAACTGAAACACATAGTTATTCTGAGATCCCTCCCTTCCCTCTTTACATCATTCTGGGATTCCCTTCCACTTTTTCCTATGTATATTCTGCACTTGTTGCCTGACCAGGCAGTGGCACAGTGGATAGAGCATTGATCTGGGACAGTGAGGACCCAGGTTTGAAACACCAACGTCACCGCTTGAGCATGGGGTCACAGACATGACCCTATGATCTCTGGCCTGTGCCCAAATGTCACTGGCTTGAAGCCCAAGGTCACTGGCTTGCGCAAGGGGTCAGTGGCTTGGCTGGAATTCCTGAGTCAAGACACAGATGAGAAAGCAATCAATGAACAAATAAAATGCCGCAACGAGCTGATGCTTCTCATCTCTCCATCTTTCTGTCCCTATCTGTCTGCCTGTCCCTCTCTCTCTCTCATGCACGTGCTAAACAAAAATCTGCTTTTGCTGATTCCATGCTTTCCTCCTTCTTGATGACTTGGTTTATTTCCTCATGCTGATGGAGAACATCCTCCAGTAGTTACCTAAGAAAGGTGTGTAGAGATACACGTTCTAGGTCTTGTATATTAGAAATTGTTGTGATATTAATCTTCCACTTAACTAATATTTTCATTGGGTATAAAATTTTAGGTGAAAATAATTTTCTTTCAATATTTTTGAAAGCCTCATTCCACTGTTGCTGTCAGAAAATCAAAAACACTCTTTTTGTGTGACAAAGACGGAGAGACAGAAACAGACAAACAGGAAGAAAGATGAGAAGCATCAATTCTTCATTGCGGCACCCAAGTTATTCCTTGATTGATTTCTCATATGTGCCTTGACTGGGGGGCTACAGCACAGTGAGTGACCCCTTGCTCAAGCCAGAGACCTTGGGTGCAAGACAGCAACCTTTGGGCTCAAGGCAGGGACCAGGGGTCATGTCTACAATCCCACATTCAAGCCAGCAACCTCACGCTCAAGCTGGATGAGCCCACACTCAAGCCAGCGACCTCAGGGCTTTGAACCTAGGTATTCTGTGTCCCAGTCCAAGGCTCTATCCACAGTGCCATTGCCTAGTTAGGCGAAAATCCTTTTCATTCTGAAGTGTTGTATGTATTTGCTTATTTGTGTTAGTTCCTGCTCTGAAAGGTTGTTTTCTCTGTCCACCAGTGTTATAAAATTTCACATGATTATTCTTGTAATAAGTTTTTGTCTATTTGGCTGAGCACTCAGTCAGTCTCCTTCAATCTGACACCTGTCTTTCAGATCTGGAAAATGTTCTTATATTATTTCACAATAATTTTGCTCCTTCCATTTTCACCGTTATTTGACATTGGTATTCTGGGACTAACCCTCTCATTTTCTTATCTATTATTCTCTAACTACTAATGCTTTAATTTTTGCCCTACTTTCTAAGAATTTAATTCATCATTAAATTTCAGTGCTCCCAGTAATTTTTTAATTTACACTATGTTTTCCTTTTCTAAGAATTAAATGGTATCATTATTTTTTCATTAATGAAATGCCACTTATCTCTCAGAAAATACTGATATTAAGAAAAAATCTTTTTCCATTTTCTTTAGTCTCTGTTACCTCTAAGTTGCTTTGTTATTCTGGGATTTATCTTCTATATAAGAAGATTTCTTCAGATATGAGCAAGTCGAGATCTGTTCAGACAACTGCTAATCTGAGCGTGTGGAAGGTTATCTCTGTCAAGGAGACACACACTAGCCTTTTTGCGCCTTTGAAATATATGGAGCATGTGTCTAAATGAAGACACTCTGAACCTACCATTAGATTGGCACCCCTTCATTTTCAACACAATCAATTAAAAATGTCTCAAATTATGAAAAGAGATGGTAAGAATTTAAAGATAAATTTTTGCCACCTATAACTCTTAGTAAACAAAAATAATTTAGAATTCCTCATAGTACTCAGACAAAAGTCACAACAGCAATTTTCTTGATATTAAGGCCTTACTGGAAACAGCTCAAATCAGTTCTAGTCTTTCTTTCCTCTGAGATTCAGTATTATCTAAAAAAAAAAAAAATTCTCTGTTTCTTTCTAGTCTCTAAGACTATCATCTATTCTTACTGTATAGTCTAGGCACTTGTGTTTACTAAATGAATTATCTGCACTCATAATAGGAAAGAGACTTTCCTGTAATAAATGCAGAGATTTCAACCCAGAAGAGGCCTACAGACACATTTGTTAGTCCAAACTCTGTTTCCAAAATAATACTAAAAGAATTTTGCCAAGACTTAAAGTCTGAAGATTCTGCATTTTAAAAAATGAATTTCAAGAGCATTCTGAAAAATTATGAGAACTGGCAGATCTGAGTCTACATGTTTACATAAATTATCAATTGGCTGGAGTTGAGCAGCAGCTCTCATTTAACTATTTCCTTCCTGTCCCCTGCTAACATCTCCTTGGCATAGTCAAAGAGGAAAGTAAAGTAACTCTTATATTCATATCACTCAGAGGAAGAAAGACAGGCACCATTATGCGTGTGTGTGTGTGCACGCGCACACACACACACACACTAACACATCCATGTGTGCTGAAGCTGCCTTCTTGCAAGCTCCCACGAATCTGATGTTCGGGAGGATCTGACATAGCTGCTATGAAGCCTCTAGTTGGACATTACCAGTGTCCCTGGAGGTGTTTAGCCACCAATCATCTCTAATAGGAGACAAGTATTGACCTTGGCATCTATCTTGGGCTCTACTCTAGTCTCTGCCATCTTCCCAGCTGTGTGACTTTTAGAAATCAATTCACTTCTGTGGACCTCAAGTTCCCTCAACTGCTAAAGGGCAGCTGTAGGGTTAGGGTGATAGTGAGGCACAGGGGAAGAAATTTATCCCAGTACACCATGAAGTGCCAGGTTCTAGGTGTTAGATCCTCAAGGTCCACACGGTCAAGGGACCAAAGAAAATGGGATTAGACATCCTAAACTCTCCAATGTGAGGGCCATCCTCCAACTGACAGCTTGTTTTTTCTCAACCAGTTACTTGAAGCAATTGTAAAATCTCTAGATATATAACTTACAAGCCATTTTCTAGTCATTAAGGGTCTAAACTCTTTACCAGAATTCAGATTGATAAACTGGTTGGTTAGTGTCAATCCTCATGCTGAATAAAATGCAGCAGGGTCTCTCAGCTGTGCCCTTAGAGTATTCTGCCACATACTAGCTGGGCAGCTATAGGCAGTCATTTAACCTTGAGAGTCTATTTACTTATCTGTAAAATGAAACAAGACTACTGACCCCATCTGGCTATTTCCACCTTGCATTTATTTACCAAGTCCACTAATTATCTGTTTTCTAATTCATCTATTTCTTCTTAAACTATTACTAATTTCTCCATACAGACTGGTTTATGTGTGTTAATTCATAAATTAAACATTAATCTTGTTTCATTATTGTTTGTCCCCTAAAGCTATGATTTTGCTCCAAGTATAGCTCTGGCTGTACCTCATTGGTTTTGATAAGCTGAGTCCTTGTTATTATATTCCAAAACATTTTTTACTGCAAATATTAGTTCCTCTGTAACACAAAAATTATTTGGAATTGGGTTTTTGCTTGTTTCCCAGTAGAAGGGAGTTTTTCAAAGGTATTATTTTTTGTTTGTTTTAATAAAAAGTAGGCTTTTACTTAATTTGTTCATAACATTCTATTTTCTGGTGATTATTTTAACTTATAAATCTTGACACAAGGCCTGACCTGTGCTGGCGCAGTGGATAAAGCGTCGACCTGGAAATGCTGAGGTCGCCGGTTCAAAACCCTGGGCTTGCCTGGTCAAGGCACATATGGGAGTTGATGCTTCCAGCTCCTCCCCCCTTCTCTCTCTCTGTCTCTCTCTCCTCTCTCTCCCTTTCTCTCTCTCTCCCTCTCTCTCTCCTCTCTAAAAATGAATAAATAAATTTTTAAAAATCGACACAAAACAGAATTGTATTAACAATGATATATGAAAAAATATTTAAACTTTTGTTCTTTGGTCTTGCTTGAATTTTGTTAAAGAACCTTCTTTAAAATGACCACACTGGCTAAATAAAATACGTGACATTCAGATGAATTAGATAAAGTGCTAGAAGATCACTTGAGGTTCAGCTAACTGATTTCTCTTTCCCATTTGTAAGGTATTAATGTGCCATGCCATCCATTTTTCTAACTGAGATATTTTTAAGACCCTAGAAAATGAACTAGACATCTTAATATGTTTGAAATTAGAGTAATGTTTATTATTCTTTGCTTTTATTACTGCATCAATAAATTTTGACATTTTTATATTTCAAATATTTAGGGGATTTTATTTCTATTCCCTCAAAATTCTCTCTTTCTCCTTCTCCACAGATTGTCTTCAAATACAGTGCACCCATATTCCTCTCTAAGAATAAGTCAACATCTATGTTCCTGGCTCCATTTATTTGTGTTTCTCTCCTTACTCCTATTAATCTATCTACCTCTTCTCTTCCCTCCCTCCCTCATTTCCCCCAGCCTCCCTGTTCCCGAAATGCAATTTTCTTACCTATAAACAATTCCCTGTCTTCAGCCTTGCTTTTTCTTCAAGCTTTCACCTCAATTCTAGCCTTCCATTCAATATCAAATTTAAACTTTCCCTTGGAGCAATCTAAGCTTTTCCTAATCCTTATAGAAAAATCCATTCCAACTCCTAAATTTCACATCAGCTCCAACCAATACTTCCCAAAGTGTGTTCTATGCAATGCCATGCCCACATTTTGACCAGACTAAAGAATTCTGTTGTGAATATTTAGAAAATAAGTTTGTATGGGTACTATATTTTCTTTTCTTTTTTTTTTTTTTCTTTTTTCATTTTTCCGAAGCTGGAAACAGGGAGAGACAGTCAGACAGACTCCCGCATGCGCCCGACCGGGATCCACCCGGCACGCCCACCATGGGGCGGAGCTCTGCCCACCAGGGGGCGATGCACTGCCCATCCTGGGCGTCGCCATGTTGCGACCAGAGCCACTCTAGCGCCTGAGGCAGAGGCCACGGAGCCATCCCCAGCGCCCGGGCCATCTTTGCTCCAATGGAGCCTTGGCTGCGGGAGGGGAAGAGAGAGACAGAGAGGAAAGCGCGGCGGAGGTGTGGAGAAGCAAATGGGCGCTTCTCCTGTGTGCCCTGGCCGGGAATCGAACCCGGGTCCTCCGCACGCTAGGCCGACGCTCTACCGCTGAGCCAACCAGCCAGGGCGGTACTATATTTTCTTAAATGTTCAAAATACTTTTGCATGTAACAAGCCCAAGAAGGGCTAAAGACACGCTTCACTTTATTTAATCCCAAACCTATGGCCACAGAGTAAGTTTCTGCTGAAACCTAAATACTTCCTGTAGACCTAGAACCATATTGACAACTACCTAGATCCGTGATGGCGAACCTTTTTATAAAAACCACACACTTTTGCAGTACTGGTCAACCTGGTCCCTCCCGCCCACTAGTGGGCGTTCCAGCTTTCATGGTGGGCCAACCGCGGTGCCGTTTGATTGCTCCGCTACGCCCATCATGAAACATGGACCACCCACTAGTGGGTGGGAGGGACCAGGTTGACCAGCACTGCAAAAGTGGGCGGTTTTTATAAAAGGGTTTGCTATAATGGGCCTAGATGCTTCTTCCATCTAGCTACCCTACAGTTTCTAGCTATTTTGACTATAGTAAGCAATAATCCTTCTCTTAAGTCCCAATCCTACATCTTCAGCTTGAGATACTTTCAACTGACGGCTGGGTATATCCACACAGATGTCCTACCAGTGCTTCAAACATGTCTAAAACCAAATCGAAATGCTACACCTCCCAGATTCCCTTGTCCTCTGTATCCCCATAATGGAGATGAATTTAGCACCTCTCATAAATCATTTATAATATTATTCTTTGGTTTATAACTACATTCATCATCCACTATACTTTGGTCTCCTGAAGAAGGGGCATGATGCTTTATTTATCTTTACATCCTCCTCTGCACTGACTCTTATTCAAATCATCGATCAATTCTTTTTTAGTACTATTTTAATGAAGGAACTGTTTTATACAAACTTGTAAGCACTTGTTTTGTGGTCATGCTGCCCAGGTTAAGTCCAAGTTCAGCCTTATCATCTACATAAACCTGGGGAGTGGCTTAGTGTCTCTAAAACTCAGTTGTATTTTTAAACCTCAGTTTTCTCATGTAAATGTGGGATTAAATCATCTACCTTAGAGTGTAGTCATGAGGATTAGATGAAATAATATATGTTAACACTTTTAGTACATTACCTTATTTACAGAACCACACAATAACTATGCTTCTTGTTATTAATTTACCCAATTCATTAACAAAACCAAAACTTCCACAAAGACATATCAAGAAGTAGAACTCTATGTGGAATAATTTTTAGCAACTAGAACACAAATTCACTTAAAAAGTCCCTGATTAGCTGACTTTTTAAGTCATTTACAATTCTCTAATGGCCACTTAGTAATGAGCCATCAGCAGTTACGCTTTTCCTTTAGCAGATCTCTAGTTACTTTAGCCCTTTATATCAGTTTGTTTAACCTCTTTGCAATTCAGCTGAGGAATTAAAATTATTTTGTCATTAATATAGAAACACTAGTAGATAATCTTTGTGTAAAGACTGATTTTTAAGAAATAGTATATCAGAGCACTACGAAGTCATTGAAAATCTTTAACAAATAATATTTATAGGCCTGCCCAGGTGTGGCACAGTGGATCGAGTGTCTGAATGAAACATGTAGGACCCAGGTTCAAAACCCCAAGGTCGCCAGCTTGAGCGCAGGCTCACCAGTTTGAGCATGGGGTCACTGGCTTGAGCAAGGGGTCACTCGGTCTGTTATACCCCCCAACATCCCATCAAGGCACATATGAGAAAGCAGTCAATGCACAACCAAGGAGCTGCAACAAAGAATTGATGCTTCTCATCTCTTTCCCTTCCTGTCTGTCTGTCCCTATCTGTCCCTCTTCCTGTCTCTCTGTCTCTGTTACTATATATATATATATATTTATATATATAGTCTGACCTGTGGTGGTGCAGTGGATAAAGCGTCGACCTGGAAATGCTGAGGTCGCCGGTTCGAAACCCTGGGCTTGCCTGGTCAAGGCACATATGGGAGTTGATGCTTCCAGCTCCTCCCCCCTTCTCTCTCTCTGTCTCTCTCTCACCCTCTCTTTCTCCTCTCTAAAAATGAATTTAAAAAAAAATTTTAAAAAAAAACAGAATTATATATATATATATATTTATAGACATGAGAAAATATTCAAGGGTAAAAAAGAAAATACAATATTATACTATGATAACATTCTTATTTTTAAAAAGTTAAAAATAAACATACAAGTATCCATTTCTCAAGTAATAATAGTTAAATAAATATCTAACATGGCTGATGTGAGTCTTCTATTACAGCAAGTTGGAATGAGAGTGCATTATTCTACTCTAGAATTGGATGAGGCCACGTGTAAGATTTCAGATAGCTCCAAAATCTTTGCTATCCCCCCCTTGAGAGTGGAATCTAATTTCTCTCCCCTTAAATCTAGGCTTTAGTGATTTGCTTGGCCAAACTGCAGCAGACATATGATATATGATATTCTGGGTATTCTAAGGAAGATCAGAAGAAGTTTTGAGGCTTCTGCCCAGTCCTCTTGGAATGCCTGCCCCAGCAGCAGTCAATTACGATGTAGGACGCCTGACTACCTTGACACCACGATGCACTGAGGAAGCCCAAGCTAGCCACATGTAGGCTGCAAGGAAAGATATATGGCTGTAATATCCAGCCATAACATCACAACCAAGACACCAGACATGTGACTGATTAAGCATCCCCAGCCACTATCTGGCTGCAATTCAATGACAGGCACCAAGCAAGAAGAGCCCAACTAAGCCCTTCTTACCCCAGAACCATAAGAGATCATCATAAATTAATTTCAGCCACTGAGTTTTGGTGTGGTTTATTTATGCAGTAATGGATAACTTAAAAATATCTCATTAGCCTTCCATTTTAATATACACTGATTCCCTACATCAAATATGTCATTTTAATTCTTATGACATAATTATTTAAAATGATTTAAAAATCACATTATGAAATATAATGTATTTTAAATAAATTTTATAATGCAATATGTTAATCTAAAATAAAATACTTTACATAAAAATCAATACTAAACACACATTCACTTACATCTACACGTGAGTACACACATAGAAAGAACTAGAAGAACAGTGTCAGCCCTAGGTAGAGAAGTTTTAGTGCTTCTGCTCTTTATTCTTGTCTACATTTTCCATAGTTCCTACACTGAATATGTTTTATTTTGGTCATTTATGAATGTTTTTGTAAAGCAAAATACCAAAAATTACTACTCTGAAACTAAACCCTAAAACTAAGATCATTTAGCACCCCCATTCTAACACCAGAATTGTGGATATAAATCCCCAGGGCTCAATTAAAACCTAAGAGCTGTAACCTTATAATTAGAATCTTATAAATATGTCCCCAACCCATTGTCAAAATAGGGAATTTCTGGATATGTTTAGTGCCCAAGAATTTTTATAAAATAAAATGGCAGAAAGATCATTTAATCAAAACAAGAATATGGACAAATAAATCTTTCATCATCTTTGTACTTGACCTAAGCTGTTTGTTTGCTTCCTCATCTTCCAGTCTCCATTTTCTTCTTGCAGCCACAATACATTACTGGAGGACACATAGCTCCCCACCCAACACATGCATAGTTCACATCCTTCTATGAAATCCTTTATACCTAAAACTTCCCTTTGAAGAAAATTCACAAGTGAAAAAAAAAAAGCCTTTAACAGAATTCATTGTGTGCATCAACTACATTATCTTTCATCTCCTGACTTTGCCTTAGGAGATCTGGTGTCATAAATTGAAATACAAGGAATTTTTTTCTAATAATGCAATGTCTTCCTCAGACTTGCTTCTCTTATAATTTGCCTTTGATCAATGTGTTCAGGGTACAGAATACTTTGAAGTTATACCACCCACTTTGCCCTCACTTTCTATCATGTTAATTGACCTGTCCTTCAATATAAAATTTAGGCTAATCAATTGACTTTAAATAAAAGATATCTGTATCATTTTTCTCTTTGTATATTTTTTATAATTCATGAAAGACAATACATTTTTGTTTATTCTTTCTTCCAAATTTAAATTTTAACTGGATCCTATTTTAGTAGTTCTTTTTAAGTTTTGCAAAAGAAACTAAGAAGGTTAAGGTTATTAGAAGGTAGTTTAAGAGTAAAAGTTTTATAAAAATTAGCTTACTTGAATTTCTCTTCTAACTTGGACTTGCTCTTCCGCTATCAGAGCACATTCCTTCTCACTCTAAATATCTCCCATTTCCCTAACTTCACCTACCTCCTGTAATTCTTTACATACTCACTTGTGGCTTAGGATGTACAGCAGGAAAGCAATATAAAAACTGTCGGAAAAGGCAGGTAGGTGGTCACTCCCTTCTTCTAGAGTCACTTTCTCACATGGTTTCCTGATGCCACATTAATGTGGTTTTCCTTCTCACTCATTAGGTATCCTTCAGCCTCCTTTGCTGGATCCTTGTCGTCTTCCCGATCTCTGAATAATAGAATATCCCAGTTCCCAGGCCCAGAATTCTTCTCGTCTACACTCGCTGTCACCGTGATCTCATTCCCCTCACTGCTTTAACACAGTCTCCACAGGAGGAATAAACGGTGATGGATGAAGACTTGACCTGGGGTGAGGGTGAACACACAGTACAGCACACAGAGGTGTGTTATAGAACGGCACACCTGAAACCTATGTAATTTTGTTAACCAGTGTCACCCCAATAAAGTCAATAAGAAGGAAATAAAATAATATTCCAAGTTTACATCTCCAGCCAAAGTTATCTAAATTCCAGATTCATATACCAAACTATTTGATATCTTCAAGTATAATTTTTTAACCTAAATTTTATTTTCACAATATATAACATTTACATAAAAACAAGCATAAACTCATACAACAAGGTATAGAGAATTCTCACTTCCATCTAACTATTCCTTTCCTCTCCTTATGAGTAACCAGCTTTACTAGCCCTTCATTTATGTTCCCAATGTTTCTTTTGCAAACATAAAAACTACACAATCAAAAACAAACTGAAACAAATGATGCAACTGTATACAACTGACATATAATCATGCAGACAAAATAATTATTTCTAGTAACTTTAAAACATGGTATTCTGACTGCCTGCTCTTAAAATAAAGTCTAAGGACATATACAATTACAAAGATGGCTCCATGGCCTCCACCTTAGGTGCTAGAATGGCTCCGGTTGTAACAGAGCAACAGCCAGGATGGGCAGAGCATCACCCCCTGGTGGGCATGCTGGGTGGAACCCAGTCACGTGCATGCGGGAGTCTGTCTCTCTGCCTCCCTGCTTCTCACTTCAGAAAAATACAAAAAAGAAAAGAAAATATCAGTAGCACCTCATGACTTTTTTCTTTACAAAAATACGTATTTCCTGCCTGACCTGTGGTGGCACAGTGAATAGTACATCAAACCGTAGAGTGCTGAGGTCACCAGTTTGAAACCCCAGGACTTGCCCGGTCAAGGTACATACAAGAGCAATTATTACAAGTTGACGCTTTCTGCTCCTCCACCACCACTTCTCTCTCTCTCTAAAATTCAATAAATAAAAGCATTTAAAAATCTTTTTTAAAAAATACATATTTCCTGACTCTCTTCATTAGAAAGGCTTAGAAGAATGTCAATTCAGCAACAATATTCACTAGTGCCCAGATTATTGTCTCTAAACACCATTTCCCACTAAAAGAAACAAGGCTCCTTTTTATTAGAGAAATAACTGAAGTCTGGAAAAGAAAATATGCAAAATGAACGTGAATATCTTGTACCAATCAGCAGAGAAGCAATCAAAGATTAATGGAGTAATTTCATGGGACAAAAGAATATGAAAGTGTTTCCATTGTCTAAGGACTGAAATGTGTGTACATCTAAAAGGGTAATGACTCCAATTGTTTAAAATATATTGAGTATATAAATTCTGATGTTTATAAGAATACTAAAATAAATAACTAGATAAATAAATAAATCTCACTGGTCACCACTGAAAGTAACTAGGGCATCAACTCTTTTCTCTGAAATTAACATTTAAAGAGGAGAATTAAATATTTATCCTATCTATCCTGGTAAACTCCTTTCCAAGTAATCAAATAGCTTTAAATAGCTGTTAAGGAAAAAGTTCTTCAAGAATTCCAGCTAATGTGCCAAAAATGAAAGAGTTTTTAAAAAAAGTTAAGAAACAATTCCTAAAAAGATCATTCATGGGCAAAAACAATGAAATAAAAACTCAAAATGGATTACAGACTTGAGCATACAAGCCCTGAAACCATAAAACTCCTCAAAGAAAAAATACAGGGGGTAAGCTCCTTGACATTAGCAATGATTTTTTTTGGATTTGACACCAAAAGCAAAGGAAATAAGAGCAAAACTAAGAAATAGGACTATGCCAAACTAAAAATCTTCTGCTCAGCAAAGAAAATCATCAACAAAATGAAAAGATATTCTGCAGAATGGGAGATAATATTTATAAATCATATATCTAATGAGGAGTTAATATCCAAAATATATAACAAACTCATTCAACTCAATACCAAAAATATATATATTTTTTAAATGGGTAGAAGAACCGAATAAACATTTTCCAAAAAAGGCATAAAAAGGTGGGCAACATCATTAATCATCAAGGAAATGCTAATCAAAACAATGAGACATCATCTTACACATGTTAGAATGGCTACAATACAAAATACAAAAAAAGTAGTTTTACACTGTTGGTGGGAATGTAAATTGGTGCAACCACTTAAGAAAATATTATGAGGCTCTCCAAAATAGTAAAAGTAGATTATCATATGATCCAGTAATTCCACTTATGGGTATGTATCCATAAAAACCAAAATCTGGCCTGACCTGTGGTGGCGCAGTGGGTAAAGCGTAGACCTGGAACACTGAGGTCGCCTGTTCGAAACCCTGGGCTTGCCTGGTCAAGGCACATATGGGAGTTGATGCTTCCTGCTCCTCCCCTTTCTCTCTCTCTCTCTCTCTCTCTCTCTCTCTCTCTCTCTCTCTCTCTCCTCTCTGAAAATTGAATAAATAAAATCTTTAAAAAAAAAAAAAAAAACCAAAATCTCAAAGAGATACCTGCAACCCCATGTTTACTGCATCATTATTTAGAATCACTCACACACACACACACACACACATACAATCAAGCCATAAAAAAGAAGAAAATCTTGTCTTATTTGACAAGGATGGAACCTGAGTGCCTTTTACTAAGTGAAATAAGTCATACTGAGAAAAATAAATATTGTATGATTTCACTTGTATTTGGAATCTTAAAAAACCAAATTTATTGAAACAGAACAGACTACTGGTTGTCAAAGGCGAGAGGAGGAGTGGGGGCAATGCATGAAGATGTTCAAAGATATACACTCCCAGCTATGAGATAAGTAAGTCCTGGGCTATAACACACCGCATGGTGACTACAGTTAACCACACTGTATTGTATATTTGAAATATGCTGAGATACTACACCTTAAAAGTTTTCAGGCCCTGGCTGGTTGGCTCAGTTGTAGAGCATTGCCCCAGCATGTGGATGTCCTCAGTTTGATTCCAGGTCAGGGCACCCAGGAGAGGTGACCATCTGCTGCTCCACCATTCCCTCTCCGCTTCTTTCTCTCTCCTCCCCTCCCACAACCATGGCTCAATTGGTTCGAACACATTGCACCAGGCGCTGAGTATGGCTCCACCGAGCCTTCACCTCAGGTGCTAAAAATAGCTCAGTTGCGAGTATGGCCCCAAATGGGCAGAGCATCACCCCAGATGGGAGTTGCTGGATAGATCCCAGTTGGGGGGCAGGCAGGAGTCTGTCTATCTCCCCTCCTCCCACTTGAAAAAGAAAAAATGTTTTCATCACAAGAAAAAAAAAATCTGTAACTATGTGAGGTGATAGATATTATCTAAACTTACTGTGGTAACCATCTGCAATACATATGTATATCAAATCATTATGTCATACTTCTTAAACTAATACAATGTTATATGTCAGTTATATCTCAATAAAATTGCTGGGGAGGGTGATTCATGGATAGTTTGTGAGTGGAGTGATTGATTACGCTTTTACCACCTAAACCCACTGCTGATTCCTAGTGTCACTGAAGTCAGAGAACCAGATACGACATATACGACATGACAGTATAAAGTTTATTACACCACCTACCTTCCATCCTTCTGCCAAAGGCCACCTCACCTATCTTAGAAGTTATTCTGTACCTCTTTTTGCTGTGGTCCTCAACTACAAATCAAACTCTCCAAGGAGTTTTGTGAAGCCAAAGCCCTCCTTCCCAAACTTAAGCTGAGGCACAGACACACATGAGATAAAAGACACTCCTAGACTTCCATGCTTCTCCAATATAATCTCTTCTCAAAATATCTCTGACTTCAATCTTTTGACTTTTTTTATATACTCAATATGAAGAAATTCAAAGGTTATGCAATTCATTTTTTGTTACATTCTTCGAAATTCTGAGTCTCAATAATTTCTCACAACTCACTTTGACATCTAACATAAACATTTTTTTCTTAGTGCCTCAGTTGAAAACTCCAGTTGAAAAATAATGCATGAATATACTGGCATCAGGAGGACAAAGTGGATTTCCCCCCCAGAAACCACACCCTCTCCAAAACTGCTACACCTTAACAAAGTAGTCCATGATAATACTCTTCTTGTTATTTTTATTAATAACAACAGCAGTTTTAAAGTATGATCCACAATTTTGGACACTACTCCATTGAAAAGCAAGCTATACGTCCTCTCTTCTTAAATCTAAGCTCCATGGCCATTTGACTACAGAATTCAGTGGAAGTGCATGGGCCTGAACTAGCTTCCAGGCCCAAATTTTAAAAGTTGGCAGCTCCCACTCTTACCATGCTTGCCCTACCAAGCATTACCCAAGTGACAGATTCATAAGCAAAATCGGTGGTTATTGTAAGCCATTAAGTTTTCTGGTGGTTGGCTGTGGCTGAAGCATATATAATTTGGGGCTCCTTTTCAAGTAGGAGAGTACAATATTAAATAGAAAACTGTTAGGGGCTGATTCTCTCTCTCTGCATTCTCTGGCTTTCAACCATCCTATGTCCTTACGTTGAATGTCTGTCTTGTAGAGAATATGTCATTGATTTCTATATTTTTGGTCCTGAGAATCTCCACATTCTTCCTGAAAAGTTCAATTTATATTCACTTATTATAATTAGTCTTACATTTAGATTTTTCCCTACCATCTAATTTTGTGCTTTTTGTCCTTCACTTAAACAGTTTTTTCTCTTTTCTTGCTTTCTTTTGCTGTGGTTGTAGATTTGATTATTCTTTGTCCTGTAAACTTGTTTAAAGTTTATAGTTAATATCTTCACCTTACTGTTGAACAATAAAAGGATCTTAGAATATTTAAATCTAACCACCTGTCATGCAAACCTCACTACTGTTATATTTTGTTTATGATATAAGCTATATTTTGGTTTCCCTTTCAATATTTAACATTGGAATTGGTCATAGAATTCAATGACTAGTATTTTCTTCATTTATCCAAAGGTTTTCTCTCTACTTAGTCAACATTCCCTGTATCTTGGATTTCTCTGGGATCATTTCCTTCTTTATGAAGTTGATAACAGGAAAATACTACTAAAATGTAATGGGTATCAATTACTAACAGTCAAAATAAACTTCAAGGCAAACAGCATTTCTACAGATAGTCACTATATGTAAAAATGTAAATTTACCAGATGATACATTAAAACACAGCTTTAAAATATATAAAGCAAAAATTGCTAGAACTTCAAAGAGAAGTGCAGAAATTTATTTCATTCATTCTCTCTCTTTCTCTCTCTCTCTGATATAGCAAGTACAAAGAATAATGAAGGATAAAGGAGGATTTGAACTATCCCATTAATAAGCTTGATTTGACAGACTTACTGAATATATTCCCAATAATCAGAGACTACAATGTTCTTTTGAGCATATAGGCAAGGTTTATAAAAATTCACAACAAATTCCAAAAGTGAATAGCATAGGTTCCTTGGGCTCTGAATATAATTTATTTAAATATTAAAAATACCCAAAACCAGCCCTGGTCAGTTGGCTCAGTGGTAGAGTATTTGCCTGGCATGTGGAAGTCCCAGGTTCAATTCCCGGTCAGGGCACACAGGAGAAGCAACCACCTGCTTCTCCATCCCCCACCCATTTCTCTCTCTCTTCCTCTCCCATAGATATGGCTGGAATGGTTCAGCAAAGTTGTCCCCGGTGCTGAGGATGGCTCTATGGCCTCACCTCAGGTTCTAAAATAGCTCAGTTGCCGAGCAACAGAGCAGTGGCCCAGACAGGCAGAGCACTGCCTGGTAGAGGGCTTGCCTCAGGCACATGTGGGAGTCTGGCTCAGCCTTTCCACCTCTCAATTAATTAAAAATAAAAACAAAAGTAAAGCAGCACATCTTGGAAATTTTGAAGAGCAAGGCCTAGAAAGAATCATGGGTCAAAGCAGCAAACATAATGGAAATAGGAACCTGAATAATGTAAAACCCAATTTGAAGGTTCAAGAAGACTTCCTCAAGGATGCACTTACATTAGAAAATAGAAAGAACAGAGAATGTGCTAACAATACAAAAATAATAGCCTACAAAACAATTTTTTTTAAATGTTAGTGCCTAAACCTTGAGCTCTAGTAGCTTCAAGGTAAATTTAAATCCTCTTCAAGAATCTAGAGGAGGCAAAAGAAGCTATGGAAGTATCCTTTAGACCAGTGGTCCCGACCTTTTTTTGGGCCACAGACCGGTTTAATGTCAGAAAATATTTTCACCGAACAGCCTTTAGGGTGGGACGGATAAATATATCACGTGACCAAGACAAGCGTCAAGAGTGAGTCTTAGACGGATGTAACAGAGGGAATCTGGTCATTTTAAAAAAATAAAACATTGTTCAGACTTAAATATAAATAAAACATAAATAATGTAAGTTATTTATTCTTTCTCTGCAGACCGGTACCAAATGGCCCACGAACCGGTACCGGTCCGCGGCCCGGGGGTTGGGGACCACTGCTTTAGACAACTCAATCAATAATTGGGATTTCATGTGTGTGACAGTAGGAGCTAACAGTAGCTAACTTTACCAAGTGCTAGGCGCTATTCTAATTGCTTTACATGTGTTAACTCATTTGATTCTCATGGCAATCATTTAAAATATTAGATAGTCACTATTATGCTCATTTGCAGATGAAGAACCTGAGATACAGACAGATTAAATATATTTATCGGCCTGACCTGGGGTGGCGCAGTGGATAAAGCGTCGACCTGGAATGCTGAGGTCGCCGGTTCAAAACCCTGGGGTTGCCTGGTCAAGGCACATATGGGAGTTGATGCTTCCTGCTCCTCCCTCCCCCTTCTCTTTCTCTCTCTCTCTCTCTCTCTCCTCTTTAAAAATTAATAAAAGTAAAAAAAATAAATTAAAAAAATATATTTATCAAAATTATACCTTGGAAATGCAAAGCAGAATACAAACTTAAGCTTTTGGGTCTAGATCCCACACTATTTTTTTTAATTGATTTTAGAAAGAGAGAGAGAGACAGAAACATTAACCTGTTTCTATATGTGGCCTGACCAGATAAAAACCGGCAACCTTTGCAAATCAGGATGACACTCTAACCAACCAAGTTTTCCGGCCAGGGCTAGTTCCCACACTTTTACTAAATACAGTAAGGGTACAGAGTATGTCAGCGCTGCCCTTACCTCCTCCCATGACCGCATGAAAATTATAACTAAATTACAAAACAATCAACCTGAATAACCATCTGCAAAAGTCCTATGACTACAGATATAAAGAAGAAACCCACGGACACCAGTAGAAGGAACGGAGACACAAAACGTGCCAGTTCCTCACTCACACTGTGTGGCTTAGAATATGGAGGGATGTCTCAGCTGCAGAGGTCCCCACTGACCAGCAAGGGGCTTCAGCCCCACACCAGGATTCTCAGCCCAGAACACAAGTGCTAGCAAGAGTCCACATAACATCTGGCTGTGAAAATCAGCAGTGATGCAGTGAGTGTGAGACAGAAGGCTACTGGAAACCCAGTTGTCTTCTTAATAGGACAGTGCACAAACTCTCATCACAAGCACTCACCTTGTCTCCAGCAAAGGGACAGGGGCTCACAGGACACCAGAGATATACAGGGAGAAACTGAGTTGTGTGACAGCAAGGCAAAGACTGGAGGGATGGCCACCATTGTCCCTGTTTGGTGCTATCTTCCCAAGTCAACAGGTGGTATCTCTTGCATTGAGTCTTTCCCCTACATGACCAAATCTAAATCTGCAGTAGCCTGGAACTACTAATTCCATCCTGATGACTCCCTGAGACCCTGCCCTACCCAACTCATGCACAGCCTGAGACTCTTTTGGTAGCAAACAGCCTGGGCCAGCATTGCAGTCTTTCTTAAAAACCTTGAGGGACTCCATCAAGCCATGTAGGGATGGGAGGGAAGAGGGGTGCCAGAGATATACGGAAAGAATCTGAGTTGTGTGGCTTCAAACGAGGGCTTGTGGGAAAGCCACCATGTTCCCTGTGTTAAGCTCTGCCTCACACACACAACCAAACCAAATCTAAATCTGCATTGGCCACCTGACCAGGCAGTGGTGCAGTGATAGAGCATTGGCCTTGGGATGCTGAAGACCCAGGTTTGAGACCCCAAGATCACTGACTTGAGCACAGGCTCATCTGGCTTGAGCATGGGGCTCACCAGCTTGAGTGTGGGATCACAGACATAACCCCATGGTCACTAGCTTGAGCCCAAAGATTGGCTTGAGAAAGAGTCAGTGGCTCAGAGGGAGCCCTCCAGTCAAAGCACATATGAGAAAGCAATCAATGAGCAACTAAAGTGCCACACTATGAATAGACGCTTCTCACCTCTCTCCCTTCCTCTCTGTCTGTCCCTGACTGCCCCCGTCTCCCCTTTTCTCTCTCTCTCTCTTTCTCCCTCTCTCATATGTGTATACTAAAGTAAGTAAATAAATAAATAAATTTACATTAGCCTGGTGAATTCTACTAGCTCTACCCTGATGACTACCTGACACCCCATCCTACTGGAAATTTCTTAGGCACAATACAGGTGGTGGCTGGCCTTGGTGTAACCTGAGATTTTTGCTGAGTGCACTCTTGTGAAGAATTGAAGTCAAATCTGAATCTGTGTTAACATGGTGAACACCACCTGCCCCACCCTGATGACTCCCTGGGACCATGCCTAATACAATTCACATACCACCAAAGGTACTTTCAGTGCTGAGCCTTACAGGTAGCTGGCTGGTGGTGACAAGTCTTGGGGTGCCTTGGACCTTTTGCTGACTTTCCCAAGGCCTAGTGATTGGGAAAGTCAGCAAAAGGTTGCAGCTGGCTTTGGTTCACAGCATGGCCCCTCTCACACAGAGCCAAGAACAGAACAGGCAGCACAAACCACAAGTCATTTTTAGCTCATAATAGGTAACACTGGACCAGTCACAGGCAGTGTCTGACATTGACCTGCATCAGAGACCCTCCCAAGAGGCCCCAAAACCAGCACACCTGAGGGCTGGCTTCAAACCACAACAGAGCACCACCCAATTAGCTCTACAAGCATCATACCTCAAGAGAAGGCACCAGACCTGGTTGGAGCAAATCCTGCTCTGAGGAGTCAGCCCCAGAACAACAGCTTATATACTGTGGTTGTGGCCAATTCTTACAGCCAGCCAGTATAAGGGTCAGTCCAACCCACTAATGTGTCAACAGAAAAAAACTCAAGTACAAAAGGATGGCACACACAACCCACACAAGGGGTATTCCTGAAGCATCTGGCTCAGATGTTCAGAGACTGTGCTACTGAGATCCACAAGACAGCTACTACATAGGACCCCCCTGCCAAGCCTGAAAGACAGAGCACATTTACCTAATACATAGAAAACAACACAGAAAGGCACCAAAATGGGTAAACAAAGAAACATTTTCAAATGAAATAACAGAAAATTGCCCAGAAGAAAATTAAATGAAATGGAGGAAAGCAGTCTCTCAGATATAGAGTTCAAAACACTGGTTTTAAGGATGCTCAAGGAAGTTAGGGAAAGAATAGATGAACTCAGTGAGAATTTTAAACAAAGAGATAATAATCATAAAAAAGGACACAGAAACTATAAAAAAAATCAGAAAAAACACAATAACTGAAATGAAGACGTCACTATAAAAGAAATTAGCCAACTAGATAATGTTTACGACTGAATCAGTGAATTGGAAGGCAAGATAGCAGAAAACACTCTATCAGAACAGGAAAAGAAATAAAAAATTACAATAATTTAGGGGACCTCTGGAACAACATCAAGCATAACATCATTCACATTATAGGGGTACCAAAAGGAGAAGTGAGAGAACAAATGATTGAGAATCTATTTGCCTGGAAATGCTGAGGTTGCCGGTTCGAAACCCTGGGCTTGCCTGGTCAAGGCACATATGGGAGTTGATGCTTCCTACTCCTCCCCCCTGTCTCTCTCTCCTCTCTCTGTCTCTCTCTCTCCCTCTCTCTCTCCTCTCTAAAATGAATAAATAAAATAAAATAAATTAAAAGAAAAAAAAAGAAAAAAAACTATTTAAAAAAAAAAAAAAGAATCTATTTGAACAAATAATGACTGAAAACTTTCCTAACCTGAAGAAAAAAGTCACAGAAATCCCAGAAGCACAGAGTCCCAAACAAGAGAAACCCAAAGGCACCCACACCAAGACATATCATAATTAAAATGGCAAAGGTTAAAGGCAAAGTGAATATTAAAAGGAGAAAGGGAAAGAGTTTGCTATCTATAGGGAGCTCCCATAACACTGTTAGCTGATTTCTCAACAGAAACTTTCCAGATCAGAAGGGACTGTCACAAAATATTCAAAGTATTGAAAAACAAAGACTTACAACCAAGAATACTTTATCCAGCATGGTATCATTTAAAATTGAAAGAGAAAAAAAAAAAATTTACAAAAATTCATCAGCACCAGACTAGTATTACAAGAAATGTAAGAGACTTCTTTAAGAAGGCATGGGGAGGAGGAGTGCAGAAAACACAAATATAAGTAATAAAATGGCAATAACTACATACTTATCAATAATAGCATTAAATGTAAATGGCTTATATGTTTCAATAAAAAGACATAGGGTAGCTAAAAGACCCATATATATGCCGTCTGCAAGAGACCGACTTCAGATCAAAAGATACACACAGACTAAAAGTAAAGGGATGGAAAAAGATATTCCAAGCAAAGAGGAACAAAGAAAAACTGGAATTGCAATATTTAGACAAATTATACTTCAAAGCAAAGGTTACAGTAAGAGACAAAGGACATTCCATAGCGATAAAGGGATAAATCCAACAATTTAACCCTTGTGAACATTTACGTCCTCAACGTAATAGGAGCATCTAAATATGTAAAGCAACTCTTGATAGACATAAAGAGAGAAACTGACAGTAATACAGTTTTATAGGGGATTTTAACATCCACTGACATCAATGAACAGATCTTCCAGAGACGAAAGTTAACAATGAAACAGTGGCCTTATATGGATTCAACTGATATCTTCCAAGCATTTCACCCCAAAGCAGCAGCTTTGGATGCTTTGTCAACTGCACATGGGACATTTTCAAAGATAAACCACATGTTAGGACACAAAACAAGTCTCAATAAAGGTAAGAAGACTGAAATCATATCAAGCATCTTCTGTGACAATAATGGTACAAAACTAGAGATCAACACATGATAAAAACTGAGTAACACACAAAGACATAAAGGCTAAGTAGCATGTAACTAAACAGTGAATGGGTTAACCATGAAATCAGGGAGGAAATCAAAAGATACCCTGAACCAAATGAAAATGACAGTACAACACCCAAAATCTATGGACTCACTGAGAGGGAATTAATAGTGTGGAGGCCTACCTCAAGAAACAAAGAAATCTCAGATAAACCGTCTAACTTTACAATTAAAGGAACCAGAAAAGAAAAACAAATCCCAAAGTGAGTAGAAAAAGGAAATAATAAAGATCAGAGCAGAAATAAACAGTTCTCTGAAAAGATAAACAAAATTAACAAAGCCTTTAACCAGGCACGTCAAGAAAAGAAGACTCAAATAAAATAAGAAATGAACGAGAACTGACACCAAAGAAAATCAAAGTGTAAGAAAATATTATGAACAATTATATGCCAACAAACTGGATAATCTAGGCGAAATGGATAAATTCCTAGAAATACACACTCTTCCAAAAACTTAATCAGGAAAAATCAAGAGAATCTGGACAGATTACAACTAGTGAAAGTGAAGCAGTAATCAAAAAACTCACAACAGCATGACCTGTGGTGGCGCAGTGGATCGGGCCACAATCTGGAAATCTGAGGTCACCAGTTTGAAGCCCCAGGCTTGCCTGGTCAAGGCACACAGTAGCAGCAACTACTACGGGTTGATACTTCCAACTCCTACCCCCTTTTCTCTCTCTCTTCTGTCTAAAATAAATAAATATAAAAAAATATCTCACGCCCTGGCCGGTTGGCTCAGTGGTAGAGCGTCGGCCTGGCGTGCAGAAGTCCCGGGTTCGATTCCCGGCCAGGGCCTATCTGCTTCTCCACCCCTCCCCCTCTCCTTCCTCTCTGTCTCTCTCTTCCCCTCGCTGCGAGGCTCCTTTGGAGCAAAGATGGCCCGGACGCTGGGGATGGCTCCTTGGCCTCTGCCCCAGGCGCTAGAGTGGCTCTGGTCACGACAGAGCGACGCCCCGGAGGGGCGGACTGTCGCCCCCTGGTGGGCGTGACAGGTGGATCCTGGTCGGGCGCATGCGGGAGTCTGACTGTCTCTCCCCATTTCCAGCTTCAGAAAAATAGAAAAAAAAATATTTCACAACAAACAGAAGTCTTAAACTTGATGGTTTCACAGGTGAATTCTACCAAACATCAAAGGAGAACTAACACCTATCCTTCTCAAACTATTCCAAAAATTCAAGGACCGACTCCCAAGCTCATTTTATGAGGCCAATATTAACCTAATTCCAAAACAAGATAAAAACACTACAAGAAAAAGAAAATTATAGGCCAATATCCCTACTGTACATAGATCCTAAAATCCTCAACAAAAGAGTAGCAAACTGAATCCAGCAATACATTAAAAATATCATACACCATTATCAAGTGGGGTTTATTCCTGGGATGCAAGGCTAATACATCTGCAAATCAATTAACAAAATACATTACATATACAAAATGAATAATAAAAATCATATGATCACATCAAGATATGCAGAAAAAAGCATTTGATAAAATCCAGCACTCATTTATGATTTAAAAACTCTCAGCCAAGTGGTAATTGAAGGAACAAATCTCAACATAATAAAGGCCATAGGAGACAAACCACAGCTAATATCATACTCAACAGGGAAAAGCTAAAAGCATTTTCCTTGAGATCAGGAACAAGACAGGAATGTCCACTTTTACCACTCTTATTCAACATAGTACTGAAAGTCCTAGCCACAGCAATTGATAAGAAGAAAAAATAAAAGGCATCCAAATTGAAAAGGAAAAAATAAAACCCATTCTTCACAAATGACATAATACAATATATAGAGAACCCTAAAGATTTCACCATAAAAGTACCAGAACTGATAAATAAAATCACTAAAGTAGCAGGATATAAAGCATTCAGAAATAAGTTGCATTTTTATACACTAATAATGAACTATCAGAAAGAGAAACTAACAATTCCATTTACAATTGCATTTAGAAAAAGAATAAAAATACCTAGGAATAAATTTATCCAAGGAGGTAAAAGACCTCTGCTCAGAAAATTTGAAGACATTGAAGAAAAAAAATGAACACTATACAAATAAGTGGAAGCATATCCTATGCTTATGGATAGGAAGAATTAACATCAGTGAAATGTACATACTTCTTAAAGCAATCTAGAGATTCAACTCAATCCCTATCAAAATACCAACAGCTTTTTCCACAGAACTGTAATCAATATTCCAAAAATGTATATAAATCCACAAAAGACCCTGAACAGACACAGCAATCTTAAGAAAAGCAAGGTTGGTATTATACTACCTGATATCAAACTATACTACAAATTATAGTTATCAAAACAGCATGGTACTGGCATAAAAACAAACACATAGATCAATGGAACATAACAGAGAACCAAGAAAGAAACCCACACCTATATGGTCAATTAATATATGACAAAGGAAACATAAACATAAAATGGAGTAAAGACAGTCTATTCAATAAACGGTGTTGTGAAAACTGAATACATGCAAAGAAATGAAACCAGACCACCTTCTTACACCATATACAAGAATAAACTCAAAATGCATGAAATACTTAAATGTTAGACTTGAAATTATAAAACTTGGCCCTAGCCGGTTGGCTCAGTGGTAGAGCGTCGGCTTGGCATGCAGGAGTCCCGGGTTCGATTCCCAGCGAGGGCACACAGGAGAAGCACCCATCTGCTTCTCCAGCCCTCCCCCTCTCCTTCCTCTCTGTCTCTCTCTTCCCCTCCCGCAGCCAAGGCTCCATTGGAGCAAAAGATGGCCCGGAAGCTGGGGATGGCTCCTTGGCCTCTGCCCCAGGCGCTAGAGTGGCTCTGGTCGTGACAGAGCAACGCCCCGGATGGGCAGAGCATTGCCCCCTGGTGGGCATGCCGGGTGGATCCCAGTCGGGCGCATGCGGGAGTCTGTCTGACTGCCTCCCCGTTTCCAGCTTCAGAAAAATACAAAAAAAAAAAAAAAGAAAGAAAGAAATTATAAAACTCCTAACACTTAAGAAAAAAGTTCTTTTCCCTTTTAGACATATTCCCCATAGAATTCTTTCCTGAAGAAAAGCATACTCAATAATAAATACTTAAGAATTGCTTCTTCTATGTTAATTTTGTCATCTTAATTAATTCATATATATGAATATTTATATTCATATGTGAATGTATATATTAATTCATATATACACACACACATATATATATACCCTCTATTTATTGTGCATTCCACATGCAGAAATAAACTACTATTAAGAATGCCACACGATGTATTTTTTTTAATTCACTCTTTTCAATTTTATTTTAGATTGTATTTATTCATTTTTAGAGAGAAAGGAGAGAGAGAGAGAGAAAAAGAGAGAAGGGAGGAAGAGCGGGAAGCATCAACTCCCATATGTGCCTTGACCAGGCAAGCCCAGGGTTTTGAACCAGCGACCTCAGTGTTCCAGGCCGACACTTTCTCCACTGTGCCACCACAGGTCAGGCACCCACAATGTTTTCTGAAGCTGCATTTTATTTGAAGCTATTTGGAATCTTTCAACCTATGCCACATTTCAATAATGACTATTTAATAATTACAATCATCTCCTTATTAACTTGGCATTTCATTTTCCTTGCCCTACAGTTGAAGGTGAGGAAAACTCTGTTGATTAGTTATTTAAGACCAGCAACAATAACTGTGCTGGAGAGAAGGCTACTTGGAGAGGATTACATAAGAGCCAGACCTCAACAGACCCAGAGAACAGCAAATTATAAACCGAGGCACTACATTGCATGTAACCAAATTGGCTAGTTGAAATGCTAATTGCCTTTCAGCAAAAATAAAGACAGATAGGGGACCTTGTGCTTCAAAGAATAAAATGCATTTTTACTCTACCTCTGCACTATTGTCTTGCTGAGAATAATCTGAAATCTATTCATAAAGGTAGCACTTTCCCTAACCTTTAAAATGTGTAAAATGTATTTAGGCCAACCAGCACCTCCAATGTGCTGACGAGCCAAGATTGAACAGATGGTTGGAGTTAAGCCCTGTTAAGCCCCTAATAAAGTAAAGCATGAAAGAATTCTATGCTCAAATATATAGTGCAAATTAAGAAAATGTGCCTAGGGAGAGGAAATTTTGAATAACAAATTTATGAAATTAAAATAATCAAATAATATAATCCTTAAAACATGAATATTTTCAATGCAATCACATTCAAGTGCACATGAAAGAGCTATCATTTTAAGAGCTTCTCAGCCTCCCTTTATACCTAATCATTTTGTATTAGTTCAAAACTCATTTATGACCTATTCTAAAAGCCAGTTTCCACATTTATATGAAAGAGAGTCCATTCTGGGTTATTAGAATCCTGAATAAATGAATGAGAAATGCCCTATTGGCATCCTGCTCTCATTTTGAGGTATAGCCAGACATAAACCTGATTGCACCAGAAAAGCCCCATGACCACCTGCCCAGAAGCTGGGTGAGAAACTTGGTCTGGTACACTTTAAAGTGTATAGTGTGTCACAGTGGAGTCAGAAAACACAGCCTTTGTCACAACCTCCCATGTCCAGCACCACCCTTCTCCTCCTCTGCCACACCTCTATCAGGGCAACAGAACACAGGTGCTGGGGCTTCTTGGATATGCCTGACATCCTGGCACACTGGGGACCCCTCCATATATGTACATGCAAATGCCTTCTGCCCCCTCCAATCCTGCCTCATGAAGGGAGAAAAGTAGACATGTATGCATGGGGAAATCCACTTTCCCTACTACTTAATTCTGCCTAAGGTAGAATGAGTCCAGTTTATCAGTAGTATGTTTATTTTCATTTCCCAATAACTATCTTTATTTATCTGAAGTCTGAGCTGACTGAAAGTGATAGAATAATAAAACAAAATAGAACTTTAAACTGTAAATGGTTTCAATAAATAATTCAGCTCTCTGATTCAGTGGGAGTTAAGGGGAGAAAGACGTCTCATTAGCTAGATGTTTACCAAAACCTTTAGACAATGAAGTTTCTGGTGATTTTTTTTTTCTGTACTGTTTGAATTTCCTTCATGACTTTGTATTATTTTTACAAGCAGAGGAAAAGTTATTTTCAAGTCAAAGAGAGAGAGATGCCTACTCAGCTGAGTTAGCACTTAACTGTGACTTCCCCCACAGAACTGGGGAAATGCCCATGCAAATCTCTCCATGGTAACACTACATTTTATAATCAGATTAAACAGTCATCATCTAAGGAGCTCAGTATGCTTTAAAAGCACCTATAAATTGTTTAGTTGTTTCCTACATGCAGTAAAGGTGATGATGACAGCACAGTGCTTCCACTGCGCAGATTTTGGACCCAGTGCATAAAATAATGACTTGTCACAGGTCAGCAGGTAACACAGCCATTTATTCAATATACTGACCATTTTACTAAACTCTAGAGTTACTTGAGAAATACATAATACAGTCACTGTCCTCAGAGATTCTGTAACCTAATTGGGACAACACTAACATTTTCAATAACGGTAGGATAGCAATATAAAAAGGGCAGGAGGCAGCATCTGGCTGAGTGACAATAAACCAAATATGTAATGACCAAGTTAACCTGCAGACATACTTCTCACTTATTAGTGTAAGGGAAGGTACACATAACTAAAATCATAAATGGAAAAACAGAATATGTGACTTTAAGTAAGTCTCCTAACATTTTTAGGATTCAGTTTCCCAAATATAAAGGGGTTGGTCTAGTTTGGCTCCAAGTCTCCTCCAATGGTTAAGGATTTCAACGTTGTGTTCACAGCCTACGAATTTCTGAACAATAAAGGATCAAACACTTAATCAAAGACAGAATATATTTTCTTTGTGCATCCCACCAGTTTCTTCACCTACAAATCAGGAGAATAGTATTTGATGATTAAATGTAAAGTTAGTCTATTTAAAGGACCCAGTAGAATTCTAGGCATAAAGTAGACATTCAATAAATGAGGCATACTATTATCATTTATCGTGGGAGCACAAACAAAAGAGGTTAGTCACAGCTAATTCTGCTGTGACCGCTCTCTTTCTTTGAGTAGCTGGGCTAGGGCACCTCCAAGCAGAACGCTATTGGAAATACTTTTGCTTAACATTAGCCTATGCCTTCCTATGTTATTTGTGACCATTCTTTTTATTATCATAAAAGCATTTGTGTTTCAAATATATCTCATGTTATCATTTTTTACAATGAATGCAATTGGTATTCAATATAAGATCACTATATGGACAGCATAAAACTACAACTGTTATGAAAATATAATAAATATTGAGTGATATATCATTTGTGTCGGATATCAAGACTCAGTGTTGTTACATAAGTCACCTCCACCACATATGGATTTAAATTTTAGTCTAAGATTATTTCTTAGCTTTCTTAGTTGTTTATAGATGGTTTCAACTCTTAATCATCACATTCCGTATAGTGTAGATAATCAGAGCACCCAGGAAAAAAAATTTTTTTTAAATCCATGATCCAGCTCTTGTTAACTGGGGAACTCAGGAAAAGGAGCTTAAATTTTCCATGCCTCAGAGTCATTATCTATAAGGTGAGCTAATACCATTTAATTTATAGTGGTGGTGTGAGTGTTAAATAAAATAATCTATATAAAGCACTTCTCAGAATTTGTTACATATCAGGCATTCAATATAGAATCATTACTAACATCACTCAACATGGAAATAAGAACATGGAGATAGGATTCAAACTTTTTTTTAGTGTATACATTTAAGTTACTTTTAAAAAACTATAATCTTGACGTATTTCTGGCTGAAGTAAGTTTTTTCAATCACTTAGTCCAGTCCTTTTACTTTATAAATAAACAAAGGACCGGAGGATAGGTATGTGTCCAGTCACTGTAAGTTAATGGCCGATCCATACATTTAATATATTTTATAATAATACAATTCAGAGAGTATTTGGCACTTCCCTGTAACCTAGAAAATTACCCAAAAATAAATAGCTAGTGTTCATTTGTATCATAACTAAAACATCTTTTTCCCCACCTTAAATGTCTGTTTTTTTTTGGGGGGGGGGTTGGTTCTTTCTAGTTCTTTTGCGTAATTTAAGGTAGTAAGTTCAGCAAGAATATTTAAATAATATTATATTGGTTAAGGCCCACTTTTTAGCTTTATTCTAATTGTAAGTAATTATGTACCCTTAAACCTGATATTAGCAGTTTCTAAGAGTGTGCAGTTTATACACAAACACATTTACACATTTTTAAAGACTGTGGATTTTGTGAAATGTAAAGTTTATTAAAAAAAGTTAAACATAAGTTAATATACCACATTAACATTGTTTTTTCCCAATGAATGCTGCAATAAGTGCTGTTTTAATTTTGTGTGTGTATTAACAAAACAAATTTATTATTGAGTTGATAAAACAAGTTACAGAAAGGTATGCACAATAAATGTATTTGGATTATTCTGTTATGCTTGATTATCCTTTTGAATTGAGTTTATCAGAACTGAATTGCTTAATAACAGTATATAGCTTGCTGGTGTACAATTCTATAACACATCCTCTGTACACTCTATTGTGTGTTTACCACCTCAATCAAGTCTCCCTCCATCGCCATTTATTTCCCCTTCAACTAACCCCAACCCCTTTCTTTCTTGTAATCACCATACTTACTGTTGTCTGTGTTTACAAGTTTTTTCTTTTATGTTTTAGTTCTTTAAAAAATACCAATTTTAAAATAATTTAAAACATTAAAATGTGTACACACAACACACAAAGTTCCAGAATAATTCTAAACCCTCTGAAATCAATACATTTCATCGAAAGTACTTCCATGCAGAGATTATTTTGGAACATAAAAACAAGTTTATCTCAACCTTCTCATTATTATTACCTATGGGGTGCCGCATTGGGTCGGTTATTTTCCAAACCGACTTTTTAAGTAAAGCCAGGATTCGGGTTTCAATTAGCGGAAAGAGAAAAGAAACTTTTCCTCTGCTTATTCACTTCTCCCTTCTTTGAGATCAAGCAGCTCGGGAAGAGGCGGGGGGCAGAAACCGCACGCTCACCGCACAGCCGCAGCCGCAGGCAGGGTGGACGCGGGCAGTCCTGCCAGGTTAGCCGCAGCCCGCCGCGTCTGGAGCGCGCCTGCCTCCCGCGCCCTCTCCTCCCACCTCCAGCAACAGGTGAGGAGCAGCGATCCCGCCCGCCACGGACGCTTCGGCGCTCCCTTGAGGCACCGGGATCATCGCAGCACCTTCCCTTCTGTCAGAGCCTACCTGGCCCCGGGAACACCGACATCCGCGCGCGCCCTGCGGTCCCCGCTGGTCCTCCTTTCACACACCCTCGCTCTTTCTCGCCCTCGCGTCCCCACGCTGCGCCAGGATTGCTTACTCTGCCGCTATCTGGTCAAGAAGGTGGCTCCATTCTCTCCCCTTTATCCCACCTCCATTCCCCCCCTGCTCCCCCCCCATTCCCCCCCTGCTCCCCACCCCCCGCTCTGTCTGCTCCAATAGAACTCGCGGGTCCCCGGGCTGCGCTCACCTGACCAGCGGAGTGGGGGTAGCTACCCAAGGCAGTGCGCCCTGTCTGCACAGCGTGCAGCCAGGTCCGCGCTCCGGCGTCGGAAACACCCTGCCTTGACCATCCTTAATGGACTCTTCCAGCAGGCAGGCGCTTAAGCTGACCTGAGTGCGGTCGGAAACTCACGAGTCTTGTCTCTGCCCGCGCATCTCCAGCGGAGTGCGCGGTGTGCGCTTTCTTACCGTGGGCTTTGACTAAACTTTCTAGTCTGTCCTATTAGGTACAAGAAACCTTCTCACCTAAACAGTGGGGCACTTCGCCCTGTAAACAATACACAGTTTTCATTCCGGGGAGAAAACCCATTTACTGAGTCTTGCACGTTTCTTTTAACTTTGACTGAAGCACGCCTGAAATGTACATCCCATTAGAATGTGTACATAAATTGATGAAATAGTAGAAGTGAGGGACCTACTCCTATATACGCTTATCTGGGTAACTTATCTGTCTCCTCGTTTATAAAATAGCATTGTTAATTCCTGCCTCATACTGCTGTTAAAAGGAATGAGAAGTGTGTGGAGTGTAACTATTTACAGTACACCTGGCATATGGTAAACCCTCAACAAATGTTGGCAATTAGTCCCAGGGTTAGACTATATCATCAACAACATGCAAATCCCCTCTACCCAGAGATTAAAACACATGCAGCATTCTAAGAAATTTCAAACCAGGAGAGAGGTTAAAGACTAACTTAAATTAGCAGTCCAGTACCACTTCATCGCTGACTTGACATGGGGAAAAAAATTAAAATAAGAGCTGATTAACTAGCTGAGTTAAAGGCAGAAGCAGGACTAGGTCCTAGGTCCCCTAATTGCAAATACAAGCATGTGTCACCCTTCCTAACACTAAGAATAACTAGATAGTTACTTTGAGCGGCAAACTGCTGTCCAGTTGTACTAATTTACTTTGGAGCAGTTGCTGAATGTCTCATCTTAGAGCTGTCAAAGGATTCTCTTACAGAAACTGTGGGAATGCAAGTGCTGTTGTTCTTCAAGGGGTAAGAACAGGTAGCGAGAAGAGCAATCTCAATGATCAAGGAGATTGAACAGCTTTCCTGTGAGGCTCAGCTACAAAGATGGAACTCTACCTTGAAGCTGTAAATCCATGGGGCAGATTGAAAGAGTAAACACAGACACACTCAGCCCTATCCTGAAGTAGAAAAACTGAAACTTGAGACAATTTAAAGTCAAAATACTAAGTTAGTTATTCATGTAGTGATAATGTAAAAGCAGGAAAAAATTCAAAAAATGATTTCTTACATTATTAATGTAAACATGCATTTACTTTGTTACTATTCCCCATGAATTTACAGCTTCTAGATTATTTAAAATGTCTTACTAAAATTTATATTCAATCCAGTTTTATTCCATTATTAAAATGCTTAAAGGTTTTTTTTTTGTGGCTCAATGTTACTTTAAATGTCAAGACCCTGATAAAGTCTGTGTCTATCAACAAATTATTCTGTCTTAATCATTGTTTCACCAAGACTGTCATTAAACACATTTCCTAGAACTGGACTTAACTTAGCATGTATCTTCACTCTATGTATGACATTGCCTGAGGCAGTGTGATGGGTGAAAATGAAACTTACACTCACTTTCTTCTCAAAGCTACCTCAAGGAACTGAGTCATTTATTAACAATTATTAGTGTTTAGGAAGCTGAAGGCCTGTGGGAAAAACAACAATTTCTAAAGCACAACTCTTAGTTCACTGAGCATACACTTTCCCTGCAGTTAAAGTTTAATGAACCAAGAAGTAGAATAAGCCAAGCAAAAAAAAAAAAAAAAAAAAAAAAAAAGCACTCCCAGAGAGTGCTAGAGATATACCAAGAGAATGCGATTATATGGAATGGTGAAGGCTTCTCCAAGGTGTTGTTGATCATTGTTCTGGAAAAAAAAACAAAAAAACACAGCAAGCAGTTTAGGTGTTTTGGGGTTTTTTTGTTTTTTGTTTGTTTTTTGTGTGTGTGACAGCCAAAGAGAGAGACAGAGAGAGGGGGAGATAGGGACAGACAGGCAGGAAGGGAGAGAAATGAGAAGCATCAATTCTTCGTTGCAGCACCTTAGTTGTTCATTTATTGTTTTTTCATATGTGCCTTGACTGGAGGGGGGGGGGGAGTTGGGGCTATAGCAGAGCAAGTGACTCCTTGCTCAAGCTAGCAACCTTGGGCTCAAGCCAGTGACCATGGGGTCATGTCTACGATCCCACGCTCAGCCCAGCGACCCCGTGCTCAAGCTAGCAACCTCGGGGTTTTGAACCTAGGTCCTCTGAGTCCCAGTCCAACGTTCTATCCACTGCGCCACCGCCTGGTCAGGCTAGGTGGTATTTTTAGCCCAGGTATTTGACAATGTGATGTACTATAGATGCTATCAAACACTAAAAGTATTCAATGAATGCCCATCGCTTTTAAATCCAAATTCCTCACATGAACCAAAAGAACCACATGATTCTGTCTCTCTTTTCCTCTCCAGCTACCTCTAACAGTCTCTTTTTGTATTACTATCACAATGTATAATGCCAGTGGCCAGGACCAAGCAGGTCCACACTGGATTTGGGCAGATGGTAGAGAAACTGTGGAGCTGGAAAGCTTTGGGGCCATTACGTTTAATAAAGTCTCACAACAGCAGACAAGCACACAGGCGGGGAAAACCACTTGTCAGGCAAAGAAACAGCAAGAATGGCACCTCACAGTGGCAGGCAGGCAATACGCCATCTGCAATCCCCCTGAGCGCAAGACTATGGAGTCTTCATAGGCTGTACACATGTGGTGCTACTGCGAGCCCACACACCATCAGGCAAAGTGACTGCAGCCGGTAAACCAGCGAGCAAGCCTAACACTGCTGCCCCACACAATTACCTTCTTGCTTTGGCTCAAACACTCAGCCAAATCACTCCTGCCTCAGAACCATTGCACAAGTTTTGCCCTTTGTCTGGCATACTGTTCCCAAAGATGTTCATATGTTTGGCCCCTCTGCCATATCATATCATTTATTTGAATGGTAGCTCAACTACACCTTCCTCAGAGGTGTCTGCCACCTGCCCTTAATAACTTCCACGGGCACTGTTCCCCATTACCCTGTTTTATTTTCTTTATATCATTTATTCCTAACTGTAAGGGAAACAGCTGTGTTACGATTGCTTGCTGGTTTACTGGCTGCAAGCACTCTGCCTGATAATACATGAGCACGTGGCAGTGCCATGTGTGCCTGGTCTGTGTAAGGCTGTGGGTGCTGTCCCTGGGGGGTGATTCTCCCCGACCACTCTCCCACCACCGGGAGGTGCGGTTTTCCTGCTCCCTTGCCCTTCACTGTGAAAAAGCAGGTTTTCCTTTGTTTATTAGCTCTTTTCCTTTTTTGTTTATTCACGTGCCTGTCTTTGCGAGCCTCCAATAAACAGGTATGGCTCTGTGCTTTCCGGCTCACAGTTCTCTACCGTGTGCCCGAATTCAGTGAATCCCTTATTTTCTGATTTAGGGTTTTTATGTCCAGAAAAACAAAAGCTCCATGAGGGTAGGTTCTATGTCTCTCTCTTTCACAGCTCTATGGTGAGTAGTTTGAATGGGCTCTAGGACATATAGAAACTCAATATCTATGGAAGAAAGGAGTCAGGAGAGGGTGTACCTATATAATAAGTTCTGCGAGAAGGCTGGAAAGCTATCACATAGAAAGATGTACTTCACAATTCAATCCTAGAAAACATGACTGGGTCCCATGTTAATACACAAATACTCCTAAATTGTAGACTTTTTAAACTCCCTCTGTCATTTACAGCTTAGAGAGATTATGTTCTTGAAGTTAGGAAAATAGAAGTTGGAGCATTATTGAGTATCTGTAGGTGGCAGGTGGCAGTGGCAGGTGCCACAGAGAGAGAAGGGTGCTGAAAGTTGGAAGTTTTGAAGTTGACCTAATTCCCAATTATTTTCAAAAGCAGCCCTGAGGGAATATAACCTCCTCTCTACAATAATCTTCATCAGATCAATTCAATAACTCTACATTTCACACAGGAAGGAGCTGTTCTCTTAAACCCTACAGGAAAAGTACTGATGTTATACAGTTCTTCTTCCTTCTCCAATTTAGTCTTGCATACTAAGTAAACCTTATAGCTATTCTCCAAAGATCTTTGTAGTTCCTTGAACAAAGTATTTCTCATACTTGATATTCTGAGCTCGATATCTAAGTTTAGGCATTGAGGAATTTCATAAAAGCAAGAAAACCAAGCTTGGTCAGTACCTACTTCCCTTCCTCTACAAAAAAGTAGAAGTAGGGTGTTACTTCAAGAGTGCCCACATCTGTCTGCCATAGGCTTCTGTTAGGGACTAGGTCCCAGACAGGGGGAAAATTAAGATTTATCAGGAGCTTTCCACAGACTTGGACTGTTCATTCTCTCCCCACTCCTAAGTTTAGACCAGATCCACCGAGGCTACTAATCACCCAGCTCTGCACCCCTGCACACCTATATGTAGTAGAGTTCTCAATAGAGTTTAGTGTGCTTATCATCTTAATACTTCCTAATGGAAAAGCAGAGCTTAAATCCAAGTTCCCAAAGAGCATGGCACTTAGTCATAGCTCATCAAACATTTGCTGAACAAGTGAAGTGATTGGACAAATAAATGACAAAGAGGCCTCATTCTTATTCCCAGAATTAGAATCTATGAGCCAAAGGAAATAATTTCCCACTACAAAAGGATCAGAGAATGCATCTAATAACAGTGAATACTTTAAGCTTGATAAATTGCTGCAGAGTCAGAAAATAAAAAACATCCTTGGGTTTTTGGGAAATAAACAGCCTCAAAAAATCTGGATAGTTCCCTGAACAATCTCTCACACGGAGCTTTCCTTTGGTTTTACCACTCCTTTAAACACTCTACTGCAAACTGTTTTTTTTATTTAACTTCTTGCTTACTGTTATTTCAAATTCTACTGCTTCTAAGCTGCCTCTTCTTCAGATAGTACCATAATCCTGCTAGGTACAATGCATATTTTAAATGAGTACCTACTTAACCAGAAACATCACTCAACACTCAATATGAACATGGATAAAATGTGGTCTCTGCCCTCACACGCTCCGTATCAAGTAGGAGAAAGAAGATATAAATCGGCCCTGGCTAGTTGGCTCAGTGATAGAGCATCAGAGCTGTGTGTGGATGTCCCAAGTTCAATTCCCAGTCAGGGCACACAAGAGAAGCAACTATCTGCTTCTTCACCCCTCTCTTCTCCTTTCTCTCTCCCTTTCTCTCTTTCTCTCTCTCTCACTTGCTCTCTTTCTGTCCTGTAGCCATGACTCAATTGGTTTGAGTGTATCAGCCCTGGGGACTAAGGATGGCTCCATGGAGCCTCCACTTCAGGAGCTAAAAATAGTTTGGTTGTGAGCTTGGACCCAGATGGGCAGGTCATTGGCCCCAGAAGGGGGTCACCAGGTGGATCGTGGTTGGCGTGCATGTGGGAATCTGTCTCTCTATCTTCTCTCCTCTCACTTAGAAAAGAAGGGAAAAAAAGAAAATATAAATCATGATAATCAGAAGTACAATGTGACCAGTGCCATCAGGAAGTATGAAGATGGTCAGAGAAGGGAGAGACGAGATTACTGAACTACATCAAAATGACTTTCCTCTTGGCTCTGATGGGTCTGCTACACCCACCCTGCTTTGGTTCCCAGGACTTGCTCTTATCTGTCTGACAAAATAACCAGGTGCTCCCAATTACCTCTGGACCCAAGTTAGTTATGTGGTGACTGATTCACACTCAACAGATGTCACCGCAACAATGAACTACTCAGAGACCAGACACAATGCTCCAAAGGGCCGAGGGGAGGCAACAGCCCTGGTCCGCAGACAGAGAACTGAAGCCCCATCCTCGGCCTTACTCAGATATTTATTAGCCACTACAAATAACTCAAGGAAGCAGACAAAAGCTTTCAGCAGGTGAAGTAAAGGACAAGGAACATGCTAACTCCTAATCTCTGTTCTGAGAACCTAAACATTTCTCTTACTGACTCTTGTCCTGCTGCTTTGCTGTTTCCAGCACAGAGTCAGAGAGGCCCCTGGACTCTTGTCCGCTCAAGGCTTTCACCCTAGGGTACCCCACTGTCTCTCATTGTTTTCCTAATTCTGCACATCTTCATAGTGTATTCCTCCATATCCCCCTTTTTTGTTTTAGTAAAGATTAACAGAGAGTAAGATGCTTCAGTGGCTGCAGTGGAAGGTGAAGAGCAAGCATAGAGAGAAACAGGTTTTTAGGGGTTACTAGAGTGCTTGTATTTTGCAAAACTTCTTCAGCACACCTGGTTAAATGTTTTAAAGTGTCGTAAGTGATGTCAGGCGCTCCCTGAGTGCTTGGGGTCGAGTTAGGTGTCCTCCTCTTTTTTGGGTTCATTTATGGAGGTGGATTCACTATTAGCTTCTGGATTTCTGGAACTGGGTTGTTTTCTAGGGCCTGGTGCCAACTCATGATAAGGCTTTATGTTCCTCACTGGTTTTCACTGTTGATGACAAAATTGCAACATAAACTCGCCCCAGGTTAATAATTTGACTGAATTCTGTCACTCAGGGCCAGCTAATATATCACAGTACAACATCAGAGGCTTAGGTCATTGCTCAGCCGGTATAAAATGCCTCTTGGCTGCAGTAAGTCTAGAAGAGGAAATGTTCAAAAAATTAAGAATAAAGAGATCCTTATACAATTGTTCTTGTTGGTGAGCCTCTCCTCCTGACTCCCTCTTTTTTGTTTGTGTAGTGGGGCTTAAGAAGGTTATTGGCTCTTTCTGTAGTACCTGTAATTTTGGGTGAATTTATCAAGCTTCTGAACCCCCTAAGAATGTTCTAATGTTCCTTTTTGTTTTCCTTACAGGACAATCTTGTTTCTAAAGTCCTTCCTTTTTTTCCTTTTCTCACCTTTGTCTATGTTCTTAGTTCCTTCTCTTTTTGTTTCTTCTCTCTACACAAACCTTCTACAAGCTGCACAAATCTTCTGCATCTTACACAAACTTTCTGCAACTTATACAAACCTCCTGCAATTTTCATGAACTTTCTTATCTATTCAGAAATAACTAGCTTTCAGAATTTATTTACTTTCTTCCTTTTCTTTCAAAAGTACCTTCATACCTTATACCTTTTATCATTACAAACATACAATTTCTTTCTAATTAATCAGAATTCTCAATTTTCAAAAACCTTGACAACTAAGTCAGTAATAAGCAATTTTACATGATACTTTTATGAACATATTTCATGACCTTTAGAAACAGTTTCTTTCATTGGCAAACAAACTCATATTTTAGAAGACACAACACAGATAACAGGAAACTTTTGTAAACCTAGACAAAACAAACATTTTTGTTAAGAACTTCATAAGACATTAATCAAATTTTAACTAGTAGAATATCAAATGCTTTTCTAGACCATCGGCTAAAAAAATTTGACATAACTTTATATTTTACAGCATTATTACTAATTGCAGAGAAGGCAAGACTCTATTTGTCCTTGGCAGCCTTCCAGGATGACTGAAAAGAAGGGAGGGAATGGGCTACTGAGCTGCTTGGATTTTAAAAGTGCCCCCCCTTTTTTTCTTTTTACATTGAGGTCCTGGCATGACCCTTCCCATTTTTATAGCCTGCCTTGAGTTTAAAGGTACCCTGGACCCAAATCTAACATTCCAGCCTTTTGGTTTTTTGTTTACAAAGCAAGCAGTGATCAGAAATAGCCTAAGGGCCGTAGTTTGCTGATTACTGCTCTATGCAGAAGCAAAAATTATTTTAGTTCTGAGGTTCTTTTTTGATACTGGTATCCTAAATTGATTAATTGACTCCACAAACCTTTGAGTGTCAATGATACATGATGCTTTGCAGATATAAAGATGAATAAGGAAGCAGACAGCTATGGGTCCCTGGACTCTATTCAGTTGCCTAGACACCTGGTCCTGCTGGCTAGCAGCACAGCCAGCATCTATGCAGATGCTGGAAGCTTGGGCCCTTAAACTTATATGACCTACTCCACCAATATCCAAGGCAGCTGGTGGTCCAGGGGCCTGGCCACAGAGATGGTTGGGCATCTGGCTGACATAAGGAGCACCCAAAGCAAGTGGGAGACTATGCAGTGTCTGAATGATCACCTCACCTTCTTCCTAGAGAAGGGGAGGAGCTTGGAGGGGGATAATTAGTGACTTGAGAGAAAAATAGGGAACACCTAGAGAAGAATAGTTCCTAGGTCAGAGACAGAAACATTACTTCAAGACTATCCAGGACCTGAGAACTCAGATCTTTGCAAGTTCTTTGGACAATGCTTGCATCATTTTGCAGATTGACAGTGCCCATCATGCTGCTGATGACTTCAGTGTCAAGTATGAGACAGAGCTGGCCATGTACCAATCTGTGGAGAATGACATCAAGGGCTCTGAAAGGTCAATAATGACACCAATATCAAGAAGGAGCTACTCTTCATAAAGAAAAACCACAAGGAGGAAGTAAATGGTCTCAAAACCAGATTAACAACTCTGGGTTGACTATGGAATTGGATGCCCCAAATCTCAGGACCTCAGCAAGATCATGACAGACAGGTGGACCCAGAAGAGGAGCTAGACTAGTACTGATCCCAGCAGATTGTGGAGAGCACCGCTGTGGTCACCTCACAGACTGCTGAGATAGAAGCCACTAAAATGATACTCACAGAGCTGAGATGTACAGTGCATTCCTTGCAGATTGACCTGGACTCAATGAGAAATATGAAGGCCAGATTGGAGAACAGCCTGAGGAAGGTGAAGACACTCTATGCCATGCAGATGGAACAGCTCAATGGGATCCTGCTGCATTTGGATTCAAAGCTGGTCCAAACCAGGGCAGAGTGACAGCATCAGGACCAAGAGACAAGGCCATGCTATATATCAAGGTCAAGCTGGAGACTGAGATTGCCACCTACTACCCCCTTCTGGAAGAAGGTAAGGCCTTTGATCTTAGTGACGCCCCAGACAACAGCAACTCCATGCGATCCGTCCAAAAGACCACTGCCAGCAGGTTGGAGATGGCAAATGGTGTCTGAGGTCAACGACACCAGTTATATGGTGTTCAGACAGCAAAAGAAGGGCATCACTTAAGGGAAAGGAGGCCAATAAAAAGTTCACAAATAATTGAAAAACAACAAAGAGATGAATAAGGATAAGTTTTCTGTCCTCAAGAAGCTTTCTGTAGCAGAATTTGCTGTCCTGTTCCACAAGGTCCCTCTATGCATTCAGAATCGAGCCATGCTTCTTTACAAGAAATCAGTAATATTCCATGTCTGAGGTCCTTATGTTTGTAATCTGCTATTTTTTTCTTCGGCCTAGTTCCTGATCAATATTTTTATCTGGCTAACTTCTTGCTTGTGATCTAAAATTCTGACCCTTAACAGACTTTCCTTGACTTTCCTCATTCTCACTCTCTTTGAAAACAAAAACAAAAAAGAAACCAAAAAAGCAGCTAACAGCTATTACCAAAGTAAGCACCAAATGGGATTTCTCATCCACCTGTTCTGTACTTTGTACAATATTAAATATCAAGGTCCTGAATAGGCCATTTTTGGCTCCCCTAGAACTGGTGATTTGGCCCAAGCCAGGACCAAAAAGATGACAAGTACCTGATGTCCAAAGAAAGTTTCCAATTATTGTGACCAGATTATGCCTCCAGGGCTTTTTAAAAAGTGAAAAGACAAAATAAGACTTTCCTCTATTCTCATGCCAGAGGAAAAGAAGAATCCGCCATGTGGAGTTAGAATATAGGAAGGAGGTTCTGGCTTTTC
Source organism: Saccopteryx bilineata (assembly GCF_036850765.1). Lineage (NCBI taxonomy): Eukaryota > Metazoa > Chordata > Mammalia > Chiroptera > Emballonuridae > Saccopteryx > Saccopteryx bilineata. The sequence goes on along the minus strand of NC_089493.1, from coordinate 217,611,873 downwards.
TCTCTCTCCCAGAATTGTGGTAGAGATTAAAGATTATAGTAGAGAGGAAGGAATGGCAACTCATTCCACTGTTGGATGTCTACTCAGGCCAATAGTTTTGTTGTTCTGCCCTGGCCCTACCACTCAGAAGAAATAGAATTGGGAAAGAAAGATAGCGAAACAGAGAGAAAGTACAAAGAAGTAGACCCACTCTCACCTTTGTATAAGGATGTGTATGTCTCCTATAGACTGCGATGCCATGGCAGTTGCACTTTAGCAAAATCTTGCCAGTACTTGACCTGAGAGAATGCCTTATGCAGTGGGAAGGCACCGAGAACAAGAGGCTGTGTACTCCCAGCAGCAGCTGAAGGAAATGGCTAAGGAAAAAACACATTTCAAAGAATCACGCAATGGGGAGGACTCACAGAATCCACCAGAAATTACCCGTGTGCCTTTGACAAAGTCAGCACACCAGTCACATGGAGGATAACTAGTCTGTGCTCTCCAGAGACAAAGCCACAACCGTAAAGAAGGGCACTATGTTCATAAGCAAAGAGGTGTTTGTCCTTCTCCTATTCTCCCTGCCAGCTCAGTAGAGTATTAGGCCTTGAGATGGAGGGGGTAGAAAAGAGAAGTATTCTAAAATCAAAATCACTATAAACACACACACATACACACACACACATACACACACACACACAATCTACACACTTCAACAACTAACCACATCTCCTCCCCATTTTAGGCCCCAAATCATTGGGAGAAAGCTTTGACTATGATCTGAGATTACCATATATATATTGAAGCTATGGAAGCTTTCTATTTGCTACCCAGTGGGGAAAGATGATTTGAAATAGAATATATAGGGAAGAGACTTGAAACAATAATACTGACTCATGTCCATGTTTGGAGTTCATGTTTGAACCCCACTGAATGGAAACTCCTCAGTAAACCAGTCAGATTGGCACTCTGAAAGGGTGTACTGTGTACTTCAGTTGCCCAAACTTGAAAAGGACAAAAGGCTCAGTAATCAAATCACAAATGTGGGAAACATTCTTAGAAAATCACTAAGCCCAATAAATATTAAAAGATCTGAGTATTATCATAAATAAACCAGTTTAATTTGTCTAACTCACTGTTTTATAAATTTATTTGGTCACCAAAACATTTCTTTCTATCTGATTTCCATTAATATTCTTCAAAATACACATTTGGGCTTGAGCAGGTGGTGGCGCAGTGGATAGAGCATCAGACTGGGATGTGTAGGACCGGGTTTGAAACTACAATGTTGCCGGCTTGAGAGGGGGCTCATCTGGCTAGAGCACAGTATCACTTGTTTGAGCATGAGATCACAGACCTGTCGCCATGGTCGCTGGCTTGAGCCCAAAGGTCACTGGCTTGAAGCCCAAGGTTGCTGGCTTGAGCCTAAGGTGACTGGCTTGAGCAAGGGGTTACTTGCTCTACTGTAGCCCTTCGGTCAAGGCACATATGAGAACACGATCAATAAACAACTAAGGTGCCACAACGAAGAATTTACATTTCTCATCTTCCTTCCTGTCTGTCCCTATCTGTCCCTTTCTCTGACTCTCTCTCTCTCTCTATCTCTGTCCAAAAAATAAAAATAAAAAAATACACATTTGGAAATTTTTTTTCTAAAGAAGGATGAAAGCCTGGTTGAGTATAAAATCAAAGTCAGATGAATGCCAATTGGACAGTTAATGGAAAGAATCATGTTTCTTTAGGGTTTGAGATTCTTATGGTTGGGGCAGAACCTGCCTGTATTATTCTCGCCATGGCTGTAGGAGTTGTGCAGCTCTGGGCAAAGCCACTCACGTGGAAATCTATGTGAGGAATGTCCTCTGGAGCTGTTCCCACTAATTAGAACCATATCAGAAAATATGCACTTTATGCAAGGTTTGAAAAGCTGGGAAAGATCTTGGAAAATGAAGAGGATTAAATCTGTCTGGGGTTATAAGGCTTATTATCAGAAAATAACAAAGTTGGAGGCCTGGAAGGACTGGAAAATTATCAGTACCATGGCTTCGGAGAGGCATGTTTTACTTCTTTCCTACTCTATACAAGATTTCCACAATCAAACTTCTGGAGTTGAAAAACAACTTGATACCAAAGCCCCAGAACAATTGACATATGGACAATTGTGTAAGGGAGGAGCCAGAACAAAGCAGAATGGCAAAGGTTCAAACACAGCTCCAGCTGGAGATGACTTCACATCATCCTGAGGAAGGAATTAGGCACAAGGAGCTTTGCAAGCCCTGTACCCTGGGTCTTATCTAGGATTGTCTGTGGGCTATTGAGAGTAATCAATTTGTCATGATTGATCATGACTGTTTTGAAATCTCTAATCTGTTATGTCAGAACCTTCTCTGCAAATGATTTGTTTCATACATAAGTGAAGTATACAATGAGTAGTTAGTTCCTGCTTAATTTAAGTCTCAGATGTTTAACAAGGTAGCGGTCAACCCAGACAATCCTGTACAACAAAGGTTAAAGTGGCATTTTAGAATTTTAAACCAGAAAGGTGATGACAAAAACCAACAAAGAAACAAAAAACACTATCAAAACCTTTTCGTCTCTTGCTTTTTTAAATGTGAATTTAATATTTCTTTTTTGTACTTGGTTTTGTCTCTCTTTTCTAAATTTCTATGCTCTCAATATTTAATTTTAATTTTTCTAAAATTAGTAAATAAAAAGCAAAGAATGAACTAAGGAGGATGTTTACATTCTGCTGCAAATGTATTCTTAAGTTAAAAATGCTTTTCCTCAGTAAGCCTATTTACATAACATGCTAGCTAAGACTTAGTAAGATCATTAGCACTGTTTCTATTTCTAAAGGTGTAGAAGAACAAAAATAAAAGCATTTTTCATGGTTAGGTCCAGATGATGCCACGCAATAGTGTGCAATAGACAGATTAAGCAAACTTAGACACATTTATTAATCTTTCACATTTCAGTTTCCTTGTTTGCAAAATAAAGATTCTTGTAATGCTGATTACACAAGATTATGTATGTATTGAATGAAATAGTGAAGTCTGGTACATGGTAGAGTTTCAAAAATTAATAGAAAAACATTGAAAAAAGCAATGATTTCCTACTTGACTGTATTTTTAGATGTAGTGAAGAAAGTTCTTCTTGAGTTAACCAATCCAATATTGAAACGCACCAATGTTAATTATACATAAATTTACAAATTATAATTATGTATTTAAAAGCATTTTTCCATTAAATTTTTTTCTTCTTTTTCAAATGAGAGGAGGTCAGATAGAAAGACAGACTCCCGCATGTGTCCCAACTAGGATACACCTGGCAACCCATGTCTGAGGCAGATGCCCAATTATGGCCTTGCTTGCAATGAAGCTATTTTTAGCATCTGAGGCTGACGGCTCCACAGAGCCATTTTCAGCACCCAGGGTAAAGTGCTGGAAACAATTGAGCCATGGCCGCGGGAGGGGAAGAGAGAGCAAAAGAAGGGGGAGTGGGAAGGGTGGAGAAGCCAGATGGTTGCTTCTCCTGTGTGCTGACTGAGAATTGAACCTGGGACATCTACATGCCAGGACAAAGCTATGCCACTGAACAAACCAACCAGGGCCCCATTAAAATTTTTTAAATAATTATTTTTACTGCCATAATGTGATTGTACCTCTCTTTAGTATATCTGGATATTTTATATAAATTTAAATATATATATAATGGCTTAATAGCTCCATGAAATAACATTTAGATCAAATAATAGCCAAATATATATATATTGCTTTCTAAGAAATAATCTCATCACCTTACAAATCTAAATATAATATATACAGTAGTTGTGTTTGATTACACAAACTGTTTTTTATTTTTATGCTCACTTGTAAGATTTTATGATGTCATTTAGCAAAGAGTGAACTAAGTACAATTTTATGTCCTGTGAAAAACATTTTAAATCTTTATCTTTCTCAAGTTAAAAATATTTTTCCTCAAGAAATCTGTTTACAAAAAAATATACAAAAAATACTATCTGAGACATTTTAGATTAATGATTGTTTCTATTTCTTTTATACTTTTTTGTTTCTATTTCTTAAAAAGAAAGACGTCTCAGAGCATTTTTTCTCACATTTTTAAAAAGGAATTTACCCATAAATCAGATACAAATGTATATGGAATGTTTTTAAGAACAACTAATTAAATCTTTTTTTCCTAGTTGCCTCTGGCTGGAGCACGCTGTGTGTGGTACTTCCTGGGATTCCTCGTTTTGTTTTAATGGTGGCGGGGAGGAAACCAGTCAATCTCAGTAACCGGACTGCATATTAAAATGTCACCATGGCAGCATTTGTTCACTTGTCAGAATCCTTCTGAAATGACTCGACCATTCATTTTGTTGAATCAATATTGAAGCTTTTGAAATTTATTACTTGAGGTTTGGGAGCAGGCAAGGCAAATAAACCCTTCATTCCTAACATCAAGTTCTGTTTGGGCCAAAATTATGATTTCTTTCTACACTTTATTTATGAGAAGAGACTTTAAATATTCCACTCCTTCCATAATTAACTTGTAATATACTTTGTATTTACATGCCGGCTAATACAGTGAAAAATAATTTAAAATTTCCAAAAACATTCCATGGACTGTGGTAAACTTGTCAAATACTGAATTCAAACAGCTAATTTCCTGGGAGATGTGGTGGAGGGGGGCAGGGAGGAGAGATGTAAAGTTTTTGGTATAAAATCTTTGAAGTTTTGATATATTTCTTTAAATTTCATTTCTACATATACCATCTTGAAGCATAATTAATAAGAACTAGGATAAGCATGTTATTTTGCTATTTAATAATGTTGATTTATTAATATTTCCCCTTTCAACAAATATAAAGCTGATTTTTCTATTTCAAAATACTGTGATTTCTTCAAAGACTTTTTTATAATCATATAAATTTCTTGTAGATTGGGTCACAAAATGAGTCTGATATCTTAATCCAACTACTCACATGTGTGTTTTCAGCTATCACCAGGCTAAATGCAGTGCAGAGCTCATTGATACTATTCAAAGATGAAATTATGAGACATTTTCATAAGTATAGATCTGCCTGACAAGATCCTGAAGTGTCTTTGAAGCTTCTTTGACATGTTGGGCCAGGTTACAGTGAGAGAGGACCAGCTTCTCTTCCGTATTCCTCTTTCTTCATTCCTCCTAGGGCTGAGAAGTGTCACAATGAACATCCCATGACCTAGACCACTTCTATTTGGATCTGCCCAGGATTCTGCAATTCAGTTATCCTCAATGGGGTGAGTCTACACCAGACAACATGTTGCAGTCATCTCAGTCGGGTTATAGGATCTGCTGTCCCAGGAGTCCTACCTGGGAGCTCTATCAATCTGAGGTAATGTTTATTTTACTAACGACTGTAAGCAAACAAAGCCCCCCACTGTCTTACATCCCACATGGGTGGGAAAATCAAGCACAGTTAAAGAGAGGTTTGATGGATGGTATGTTTGAGGATCATGTGGGACCTTGCAAAGTTTATATATTTGTGGGTGCCTGATCCACTTAACACAGATATCTCTGCCAGCAGCTTTAGACTTAAGTTTGAAGTGCTCTATCAGTCCAATGTCCAGTCAGCTTTCTTAACTTACAGACCTTCAAACAGCCATAAGAATTTTGAATCATACATATAGAGTACCCTTTGTAGCAGGGGTCCCCAAACTATGGCCTGCGGGCCGCATGCGGCCCCCTGAGGCCATTTATCTGGCCCCCGCCACACTTCCGAAGGAGCACCTCTTTCATTGGTGGTCAGTGAGAGGAGCACAGGATGTGGATGCATCCTCATCCTGTGCTTCTGGAGTACCATATGTGGTGGTGCCGCAAAGTGCGACGTCGCTCACGTAGAGTATTACTTCCAGTGACGCAGGGCACACGCATCACGGCTCCGGAAGCGCGTCATATCACTTGATATGGCTAGCAGTGACAAATATGGGACTGGACATTGACTATCTCATTAGCCAAAAGCAGGCCCATAATTCCCATTGAAATACTGGTCAGTTTGTTGATTTAAATTTACTTGTTCTTTATTTTAAATATTCTATTTGTTCCCGTTTTGTTTTTTTACTTTAAAATAAGGTATGTGCAGAGTGCATAGGGATTTGTTCATAGTTGTTTTTTTATTTATAGTCCGACCCTCCAACAGTCTGAGGGACAGTGAACTGGTCCCCTGTGTAAAAAGTTTGGGGACCTCTGCTCTGTAGTTTTTGCTGAAGGCAGCGATTTTCAACATTTTTTATCTCTTAGCACACATAAACCATTTACTAAAATTCTACAGCACACCAAAAATTATTTTATATTTTGCTGATCTGACAAAAAATAGATATAATTTTGGTTCATTCACATTGGAAAGCTATTGTCGTATTGGATGTTGTCATTTTTTTTCCTTTTTTTTTTTTTTTTGTGTATTTTTCTGAAGCTGGAAACGGGGAGAGACAGTCAGACAGACTCCCGCATGTGCCCAACCTGGATCCACCCGGCATGCCCACCAGGGGCGATGCTCTGCCCACCAGGGGGCGATGCTCTGCCCCTCCGGGATGTTGCTCTGCCGCGACCAGAGCCACTCTAGCGCCTGGGGCAGAGGCCAAGGAGCCATCCCCAGCGCCTGGGCCATCTTTGCTCCAATGGAGCCTTGACTGTGGGAGGGGAAGAGAGAGACAGAGAGGAAGGAGGGATGGGGGGTGGAGAAGCAAATGAGCACTTCTCCTATGTGCCCTGGCCGGGAATCGAACCCGGGTCCCCCGCATGCCAGGCCGACGCTCTACCGCTGAGCCAACCGGCCAGGGCCATCATTTTTTAATTTGACAATCTAAGGAAAAAGAGGTCAGTGGCACTGACTAAATAGTCAGGTATTGCATGTTTTAAAATTCTTGCAGCACACTGGTGTGCCTGCTATGGCGTACCTTTGAAAATTCCTGCCTTAAGGTGATGAAAAGTTGTGGAAGTAGATAAACAGCGATGGTTGCTTAACACTGAATGTAATTATTGCCACTGAACTGTACACTTAAAAAATAGTTAATTAAAATAGCAAATTTTATTTTATGTTTATTTTACTACAATTTTTATATAGATAATGTTGTATATCAAAAACCATTTCACATTTAAATGAATGAATTATATAGTATGTGATTATGTCTCAAGAAAGTGGTTGCAAAGGAAGGGAAAAAGAGTACTCTAAAGAAAGCTGTAATGCTTTGTCTGTAGCTTATATATGTCATGTCATGTCATAAAACTTACACCGAATGTGTCTCACTTTTCAGAAAATCAAAATTCTTTTGAGTTTTCTTCTTAGTGAGGTTCAGAGAAAGTAAAAAGGTTTTTTAAGATTGTGCTTGAAAGGTACCAGGCAAATACAGCTTTAGCATCGTATTGAAGCAATCCCACATGGAATACTTCCAGACAAGATGGAATTCTCTATTAGTCCTTCGTTTTCTCTTTTCTTTTTTTCTGAAAGCAAGGAAGTGAATTGTGAATATTTCCCACAAGAAGTGCTGAGCTGGTTAATTTCTGATAATTACAAAATCATGGGTGGTCACTAGTTCAAAGAAAAATTTTCCCAAATAAAACCAAGTATGAGCGGAAGACTTTTACTGTGTCCCTTTATCCACTGCCAAAATGCAGTATCAATAGAACAGAATGTGAAAGTTGCAGCTTTGATATGAAAGGTACTGAAAGTATTCATCTTCTGGTAGTTGTTCTGCCATATGGAATGGAATAAAAGAAAAAATAATTATGCAGCATCAACTTGAATTATGCAACTGGAGAAAAAGCAAGGCAAATCATAACCAGATGCATCCATGCATACATTTTATAATAAAAATTTTCTCTGCTATCACTAGGCACCCAATGCACACTCTTGGCAGGGTGAAGTTATTGAAAATAATACAAAAGAAAATTTTAGACTAATGTATTATCATTCATTTACAGTAGAGAAATCCTATCAGAAATGTCTTTAAAACATCAATATTAGGCCTGACCTGTGGTGGCGCAGTGGATAAAGTGTCGACCTGGAAATGCTGAGGTCGCCGGTTCGAAACCCTGGGCTTGCCTGGTCAAGGCACATATGGGAGTTGATGCTTCCAGCTCCTCCCCTCCTTCTCTCTCTCTGTCTCTCCTCTCTCTCTCTCTCTCTCTGTCTCTCCCTCTCCTCTCTAAAATGAATAAATAAAAAAAAAAAGGAAAGATATTTAAAAAAAATAAATTAAAAAAAAACATCAATATTAGGCTGGACCACATGAAATTGATATTTTCTTAAGTTAAAATGGTCAAACATTGGTGAAGTGGTTGAATAATGACAATTTCATATGATTCAACCTAATACATAATTTTCATCCTAACTTAAAATGGCAGTCTGTTTTGTTCTTCATCATCACCATTCAATAGAATAAAAGACATTTATTTAATTTTATGTAATTTATTTAATTTCAAGTTATTTCACATTTTAGCTCTTTAATGTAAAATGACTCCATAAATACACAAATCAATTAGTGAGGTTTTTTTTACCCTTTAGTTAAAAAACATTTTTTAAAGCTGGATATACCAAAATTCCTTCTTCCTCAGTCTGTTCAGGCTGCCTCTCAGCTGATCTTGAGGCGCTTCAAGGGGAACCTTCTCTATATGAGGTGAAGGAACATACTCTTCCCCAGATCAGCTCTGCTCCTCTCTCCTTTCTATAAAATAATGATGTAAGCTAAATACCATGCTTCCTCTCTTTACTACCTTGACAGACCCAGAAGCAGGTACTGTGGGCGTGTCGAGAGATTGAACAATCTGAGCATGAGGTCTCGGGCTGCTGGAGTGGGACTGAGTGAAGTTTGCTACTAATGGAATGAAAGGGAAAAGGCAAATTCTACCCTAAATGAGCAACCTCCCTCCACTCAGGAAAATCATATCTCTTTTAGGGTCTGGAGATAAAGACTAATGCTGCAAATAGAAGGTAAAGCCAAAGATTAAAAGCTAGATCAGCTTAGCAACAGTGTTAAAAGGAGAACAGGAGAGGCCCTGGCCAGTTGGCTCAGTGGTAGAGCGTCGGCCTGGCGTGCAGGAGTCCCTGGTTCGATTCCCAGCCAGGGCACACAGGAGAGGCGCCCATCTGCTTCTCCACCCCTCCCCCTCTCCTTCCTCTCTGTCTCTCTTCCCCTCCCACATGCAGCCAAGGCTCCATTGGAGAAAGGTTGGCCCAGGCGCTGAGGATGGCTCTGTGGCTTCTGCCTCAGGTGCTAGAATGGCTCTGGTTGCAGCAGAGCGATGCCCCAGATGGGCAGAGCATCACCCCCTGGTGCGCATGCCGGGTGGATCCCGGTTGGGCACATGCGGAAGTCTTTCTGACTGCCTCCCTGTTTCCAACTTCAGAAAAATACAAAAAAAAAAGAAAAAAAGAAAAAAAAAGGAGAACAGGAGAGAAGGGGGGTGAGAAGAAGGGCAAAACAGGATAGAGTTGAAAGAGAAAAAGAACTTGGACGTGGAGTGCTGCCTGTACAACCTAATGTAAAGATGTAGCAGTGGGGTTGAGAAGGGGCAGTGGATGGGCATTGTCTATATTCCAGAGCTCAGTGGCCAGGGCACAATCAATACACAAACAAATGCTTGGACGGTGTTCAGAAAACTGCAGTTAACTCCCACTGTGGGGATAGAATTTAGGTAGCATTACTGAAAAAAATGTCATGTTGTCAGTGACAATTTACACTATTCAACAACTGGAAGAGTTCTGTTTGCAATTAACACAAAGGAAACACAGCACACAATTTTGGACATTTTCCCAGGAGAAGAATAACCATTAAACAACTGTTCCTAAATTAGAGTCAAAGGTCAGAGACAGTCTAGCAGTGACTGATAAAGTTCTTTTTCAGCCCAAGCCAGATGGCTAGGTAGGTTAGAGCATTTTCCTGAAGCACAGAGGGTACTGGGTTGGTCCCCGGTCAGGGAACATACAGGAGCAGATGGATGCTCCTGTCTCTCTCTCCCTTCCTATCTCTCTCTCTCTTTCTAAAATCAATACAATAAATATTTTTTTAAAAAAGAAAGTTCTTTTCCAGAGTTTAATATGAGACTAATATGAGGAGAAAGTTTTGGAATGGGGTTCAATACCTACGTGGCCAGTTCACTGAATTCAGTTTACTGAATAATATTTGCACTGTTAATCATTCTTTTCTGTTCCCAGATTGAAACCTTGGGTGGATCTCATGTTTCATATTCATTTGCAATTATTAACAAACAGTCTCCTCTCAGATTATACAATGCAACGCTTAACATCCCATTTATACTCTGAGAGTTAGCTCTGTGTGTACTGGAGCCTGATCCAGGTTGTAAAGCCCATGGTGGGGAAGGAGGGTGTGGTCATTATTTTTCTTGATTCCTCCCAACTCTTACCTCTTTTCATTTTGCTCTTTCATGGCTCCTTTGGGGTTGGAAAGCAGGGGAATAGATACATAGAAGTAAAGGAAGTTTCTTTGTATTATCAGCACAGATACGCAGACAATAGGAAAAATTACATTAAAAATTATTGCACATTTGTCAAATCGAATTAATGTACTGACTCATGGATTTTCTAACAGCTTCTTCACCCACCACTTACCTTTACCAACTCCCAACACTGATCTTTCTTTAACTTCTCCACTCTTCCCTTCAGACCACTAATAATATAGCCTCTGACTTTCTTGTTTATATTTTGGTAGGTAATATAATCAGCAGATTTTTTTCTATATATGCTTTAATCTGTAACATTTAAATTCACAGCTGACATATAAAATCTTTGTGCCTTCAAACTGACACAGTGATTGACTTAGATCATTTTAAGGCTACACTTTACAATATAGCTTAGTAGATCTCAAACGTTTTAGTGTCAGGACTCCTTTATTCTCTTAAAGATTGAGAACTCAGGATTTTGATTAGTTATAGCTATTAATACTTACAATATTAAATATCAAAGCCAAGAACAATTTAAAATATGTATTGGGTTGGGGAATAAGTTCGTAGCGTTTTTACCGAAGACTTTTATTTAAACAAAAAACAATAATTATATCAATAAGTTAATCAATTATATATTCGCCATTGCTGTTTACAGCCTCTTCCCACCTCTCGACCAATTTGTTGATGCTGTTTCGCCAAAAATCGCCTGGTCTGGTGTCAAAGAAGTTGTTGAGCCAGTTTTTAAGGACCTCTTTGTTATCGAAGGTAACGCCCTTCATATAGTTTGACAGGGAGCGGAAAAGATGGTAATCGGTCGGTGCAAGGTCCAGAGAATACAGCGGATGCTGAAGGACCTCCCATTTGAGCTCTTGGAGTGCGACTTTGACGACTTGTGCAACATGGGGCCTGGTATTGTCGTGAAGGAGTATGGTTTGACCATGTCAATCAGGTCTTTTCAGTCGAATAGCCTCATTCATGCGGTGTAGCTGGGCAATGTAGAGCTCCTTGTTGACCGTGGCATTCTTTTCGAGCATTTCCCAGTGCACCATGCCTTCCCAGTCCCACCAAACACATATTATGATCTTCTTTGGATGAAGGTCCAGCTTGACTCTCAGCTTTGGCATATCTCCTGGAGCCACCCACTCCTTTCTTTGCTTCATATTGATGTATAGGCACCATTTCTCATCTCCCGTGACGATTCAGTACAAAAAGCGCTGTTTATGACCACGTGTTGCTCGATGGCGGGAGAGATGCTGAGAAGCAATTTGAAGGCGACTTTCTTTGTTTTCTTCGTTGAGCTCGTGAGGCACCCAGGCTCCCAATTTTTCGGTAAATCCCATTGAATGAAGGTGATTGAGAATCATTTTATGATCGTAGTTCATTTTTTCCACCAATTCACGACTGGTTTGGCGACCGTTCTCCTTCAAAAGTGATTTGAGACGTTCTTCATTGAATTCAGAAGGTCTTCCGCTGCGTGACGTGTCATCGACGTCAAAGTCGCCATTTTTGAACTTTGTAAACCATTTCCGTGCTGTAGTCTCACCTATGACACCTTCTCCATACACGTCGCAAATGTCCCGGGCTGCTTCGGCAGCTTTTTGACCTCGATGAAAAGCAAAGAAGAGCAGGTGTCGAAAATGTTGATTTTTGCCCTGGCCGGTTGACTCAGCGGTAGAGCGGCGGCCTAGCGTGCGGAGGACCCGGGTTCGATTCCCGGCCAGGGCACATAGGAGAAGCACCCATTTGCTTCTCCACCCCTCCGCCACGCTTTCCTCTCTGTCTCTCTCTTCCCCTCCTGCAGCCAAGGCTCCATTGGAGCAAAGATGGCCCGGGTGCTGGGGATGGCTCTGTGGCTTCTGCCCCAGGCGCTAGAGTGGCTCTGGTCGCAACATGGTGACGCCCTGGAGGGGCAGAGCATCGCCCCCTGGTGGGCAGAGCGTCGCCCCTGGTGGGCGTGCCGGGTGGATCCCGGTCGGGCACATGTGGGAGTCTGTCTGACTGTCTCTCCCCATTTCCAGCTTCAGAAAAATGAAGGAAAAAAAAAAAAAGAAAGTGTTGATTTTTGCCTCCTGGGTATTTCATTTCTAAGCCTCAAAACTAATAAAAAATTAAATAACTCAAAAATACAATTAACATAGTTTTGTAGAGCAGAAAGAGTTTTATCGAATGAATACTTACCCTTTGCCAAAGAGCAAACAAATCGTTGTAAAATAAAAGAAAATATAAAAACGCTATGAACTTATTCCCCAACCCAATATTTATTAATTCAATTAAAAATAAACTTATTTCATGTTAACATAAATATTTTTATAGAAATTTTTGTCCTCAAACATAAATATTTAGTGAGATCAGTAGCATTCATTACCATTTTACAAATCTCTTTAATGTCTAGTTAATAAAAGACAACTGAATTCTTTTTTTTTAATAATTGTGGTAACATTCACATAAAATTTACCATTTTCACCATTTAAAAACATACAGGTCAGTAGTATTTAGTACATTGACAACCATCACTATTTCTGAAACATTTTCAGAACCCCAATAGGAAAATCCGTACCCATTAAGCAGTCACATCCTATTCCTTCCTTCCCTCAGCCACTGGCAACAACTCATCTGCTTTCTGTCCCTATGGATTTGCCTATTCCGGATACTACATATAAAAGAAATCATACGATATGTAGTCTTTTCCATCTGGCTTCTTCCCTTAGCATAATGTTTTGAAGGCTCATGCACGTAGTAGCACATAGCAGCACTTCATGTCTTTTCATGACTGACGGAAAATTTGGATTATTTCTACCTTTTGATTATTATGAATAATGCTGTAATAAATATTCATATACAGTTTTTTGTTTGAACTCCTATTTTCAGTTCTCTTGAGTATCTGCTTAGAAGTAGAATTGCTGGGTCATATGGAAATCTATTTTGCAGTTTTTGAAGAATGGCCAAACTGTTTTTCACAACAATTGCACCATTTCACATTTCCATTAGCGATGTATGAGGTTATTTCTCTGCATCCTTACCAATATTTCTTATTTACATTTTTAGAACTATGGCCAACCTAGTGGATATGAAGTGATATCTTATTCTGGTATTGATTTTTATTCCCCTAATGACTAATGATGATGAGCATCTTTTCTTATGCTTGTTGGCTGTTTATTTTCTTTGGAGAAATATCAAAATAAGTCCTTGGCCCATTTTTTAAATGAGTGTTTGTCTTTTTATTGTTGAGTTGTATGACTTCTTTGTATATTCTGGATGCTAAACCAGAAGTATGACTTACAAATATTTCCTCCCACTCTGTAATATGTCTTTTCACTCTGTAGATAGTGCCCTTGATGTCCAAAAGTTTTTAGTCTTAATAAAGTCCAATTTATATTCCATTTTGTTGCTTATATTTAGGTCTTTTTTTTTGTATTTTTCTGAAGCTGGAAACGGGGAGAGATAGTCAGACAGACTCCCGCATGCGCCCGACCTGGATCCACCCGGCACGCCCACCAGGGGCGACGCTCTGCCCACCAGGGGTCGATGCTCTGCCCCTCCGGGGCGTCGCTCTGCCACGACCAGAGCCACTCTAGCGCCTGGGACAGAGGCCAAGGAGCCATCCCCAGCGCCCGGGCCATCTTTGCTCCAATGGAGCCTTGGCTGCGGGAGGGGAAGAGAGAGACAGAGAGGAAGGAGGGGGTGGGGGTGGAGAAGCAAGTGGGCGCTTCTCCCATGTGCCCTGGCCGGGAATCGAACCCCGGTCCCCTGCATGCCAGGCCGACGCTCTACCGCTGAGCCAACCAGCCAGGGCCATATTTAGGTCTTTGATCCATGTTAAGTTAATTTTTATATAAAGTGTGAGATAAGGATCTAGGTTCATTCTTTTGTATAGGATATCCAATTATTCCATCACCATTTGTTGAAGAGCTTTTTCTTTCCCCCTTAATTTTCATCTTTGTCAAAAATAAATTGACCATAATTGTATAGTCTATTTCTAAACTCTCAATTCTATTCCATCGATCTACATGACTAACCTTATGCCAGTAACACACTGTTTTGATAAATGGACCTTTGTAGTAAGTTTTGAAATTGGGAATTATGAGACCTCCAACTTTGCTCCTCTTTTTCAAGATTGTTTTGATTATTTGGAATCCCTTACCATTTTATATAAATTTTAGCATCAGTTTTTCTACAAAAATATCTGTTGGCATTTTGATACAAAATGCAATTGAACTGTAGATCTCTTAGCAAGCATGTTGCCATCTTAAAAATATTAAGTTTTCCAATCTATGAACACAGTCTGTCTTTCCATTTATTGATATTCTTTCATTTTAGCAAGGTTTTGAGGTTTTCTTTATATGTCTTGTATCTTACTAATTAAATAAATGTTCTAAGTATTAATTTTTCTTGATATTCTGTAAATTAAATTTCCTTTTCAGATTTTTCATTGTTAGTGTGCAGAAATACCAGTGATTTTATGTATCAGTCATATATTGTCAACTTATCTAAAGGACATATTATCTCTACTGACATCGCTGTACATTCCGTTTGTTGCCATATATTGTTTTGGTTAAGTGAAATCAGAAAATAGAAAGAAAATTAAGCCTCTCATAAATATGTAGTTAAGATAGGGAGAAAGATTTTACAGTAATTCCTTTTTCCCAGATAATTGTGAATTTTTGTCTTTGATACTATACAAAGACTCATTAAGTAACAATTTTTTATTAATTTTAATTTATTGTGTTATCATGGATTCAAGTGTCCCACTCAATATAACTCCCTCACTCCACCCTCTTGTTCCCTATTACCCACCCTTAGCCCCTTTCCCCCTAGCTCCCCCTTTTCTTTGGGATTTACTGTCCTGTTATCTGTATCTCTGTGTTATGTATATATAATTTCACTAATCCCTTCACCTTCTCTGATCCCATCCCTTCATCCCCCTTCCCTCTGACAGCTGTTCCTCTGCTCCCTGTGACCCTGCCTCTGCCTCTACTCCATTCCTCAGTTCACTTTGTTCATTAGATTCCACATATAAATGAGATCATAAGATATTTGTTTTTCTCTGCCTGGCTTATTTCACTTACCATAGTAATCCACAGGTCCATCCATGCCATCGCAAAAGGTAAACTTACCTTCTTTTCCACAGCAGTGTAGTATTCCATTGTGTATATGTACCAGAGCTTTTTAATCCACTCATCCACTGACAGACACTTAGGTTGTTTACAAATCTTAGCTATTGTAAACAATGCTGCAATAAACATGGGGGTGCATATCTTCTTTTGAATCAGTGATTTGGTATTCTTAGGCTACAGTCCTAAAAGTGGGATAGCTAGGTCCAGAGGCAGTTCCATTTTCCATTATTTTAGGAAACGCCATACAGTTTTCCATGCTGGCTGCACCAGTCTGCATTCCCACCAGCAGTGCAGGGGAGTTCCCTTTTCTCCACACCCTCACCAGCACTTACTGTGTGTTGATTTGTTAATAAGCATTATTCTGACAGGTGTGAGGTGGTATCTCATTGTGGTTTTAATTTTCATTTCTCTGATGATTAGTTATGTTGAACATTTTTTCATATGCCTATTGGCCATCTGTATGTCCTCTTTGGAGAAGTGTCTATTCAGTTTTTTACCCATTTTTTCATTGGATTGTTTATCTTTCTGGTGTTGAGTTTTAGAAGTTCTTTATAAATTTTGGTTATTAACCCCTTATCAGACATATTGGCAAATATGTTCTCCCATTGTGTGGGTTGTCTTTTTATTTTGTTAATGATGTTTTTCGCTGTGTGAAAGCTTTTTAGTTTGATATAGTAACATTTGTTTATTTTGTCCTTTATTTCACTTGCCCATGGAGACAACTCATCAGAAATATTGCAGCGAGAGATATTGGAGAGTTTACTTCCTAAGTTATCTTCCAAGATGTTTATGGTTTCATGACTAACATTTAAATTGGTGGTCTAGTTTCATTTTTTTGCATGTACCTGTCTAATTTTCCCAACACTATTTATTAAAGACACTGTCTTTCTCCAGTGTATTCTCTTACCATCTTTGTCAAATATCAATTAACCATAAAGGCATGGATTTATTTCTGGGTTCTCTGTTCTGTTCCATTGATCTGTATGCCTGTTCTTATGACAGTAACAAGCTGTTTTGACTACTATAGCCTTGTAGTATAACTTGATATCAATAAGTGTGATACCTCTCACTTTATTCATCATTTTCAAGATTGCTGAGGCATTTAATGTTCTTTTTTGGTTCCATATAAATTTTTTGGAATATTTGTTCTATATCTTTGATGTATGCCATTGATATTTTAATAGGAATTGAACTGAATCTATAGATTGCTTTCGGTAATATAAACATTTTAATGATATTTATTCTTTCTATCTATGAACATGGTATATGCTTCCACTTGTTTGTATCTTCCTTGATTTCTTTTATCAATGTCTTATAATTTTCTGAGTACAAGTCTTTTACCTCCTTGGTTAAATTTACTCCTAGGTACTTTTATTTTTTGTTACAATATTGAAGGGGATTGTTTTCTTAATTTCTCTTTCAGACAGTTTAGTGTTGATGTATAAAAATGCCACTGAGCCCTGGCCGGTTGGCTCAGCAGTAGAGCGTCGGCCTAGCGTGCGGAGGACCCGGGTTTGATTCCTGGCCAGGGCACATAGGAGAAGCGTCCATTTGCTTCTCTACCCCTCCACTGCGCCTTCCTCTCTGTCTCTCTCTTCCCCTCCCACAGCCAAGGCTCCATTGGAGCAAAGATGGCCCGGGCGCTGGGGATGGCTCTGTGGCCTCTGCCTCAGGCGCTAGAGTGGCTCTGGTCGCAACATGGTGATGCCCAGGATGGGCAGAGCATCGCCCCCTGGTGGGCAGAGTGTCACCCCATGGTGGGCATGTCGGGTGGATCCCAGTCGGGCGCATGCGGGAGTATGTCTGACTGTCTCTCCCTGTTTCCAGCTTCAGAAAAATGCAAAAAAAAAAATGCCACTGATTTCGGAATATTAATTTCATATTCTGCCACTGCCGAATTCAGTTATCAAGTCTAGTAATTTTTTTACTAAGACTTTTGGGTTTTCTATATACAGTATCATGTCATCAGCAAATAGTGATAATTTTACTTCTTTTCCAATTTCGATGCCTTTTATTACTTTTTCTTGTCTGATTGCTGTGGCTAGAACCTCCAGAACTATGTTGAATAATAGTGGTGAAAGGGGCCACCCCTGCCTTGTTCCTGATCTAAAGGGGATTGCTTTTCATTTTTGTCCATTGAATTTGATTTTGGCTGTCAGTTTGTCATAGATGACCTTTATTATGTTGAGGTATGTTCCCTGTATTCCCAGTTTGCTGAGCGTTTTGATCATAAATGGGTGCTGGATTTTATCAAATGCTTTTTCTGCATCAATTGATATAATAATGTGATTTTTATCCATCCCTTTTTTATATGATGAATCACATTGATTGATTTGTGAATATTGTACCAGCCTTGCCTCCCCAAAATAAATCCCACTTGATTATGATGTTTGACTTTTTTAATGTATTGCTGGATCCAGTTTGCTAATGTTTTGTTGAAAATTTTAGCATCTATGTTCATCAGGGATATTGGTCTATAGTTTTCTTTCTTTGTAGTGTCTTTACCTTGTTTTGTAATGAGGATAATACTTGCCTTATAAGGAGATTAAAAGTCGTCTCTCCTCTTGAATGTTTTAGCTTGAGAGGATAGGTGTTGGTTCTTCTTTGAATATTTGGTAAAACTCACCTGTGAAGCCATCTGGTCCAGGACTTTTATTTGTTGGGAGTTTTTTGATGACTTTCAATTTCATTTGTTGAAATCAGTCTGTTTAGGTTTTCTGATTCTCCCAGATTGAGTCTTGGAAGATTGTATGTTTCTAGGAATTTCTCTATTTCATCTAGATTGTACAATTTTTTAGCATATATATCTTCATAGTATTTTCTTACAATACTTACAACACTGTATTTCTGCAGTGTCAATTGTTACTTCTCCAATTTTATTTCTAATTTTATTTGAGTTCTCTTTCTCTTTCCTTATGAGTCTAGTTGAAAGTTCACCAATCTTGTTTACCTTTTCAAAGAACCAGCTGTTGATCTCTTGTATTGTTTTTTTAGCCTCTATGTCATTTATTTACACTCTGATCTTTATTATTTCCTTCCTTCTACTTCCTCTGGGCTTAATTTGTTGTTCTTTTTCTAGTTCTTTTAGATGCAGGATTAACTTGTTTATCAGAGGTTTTTCTTGCTTCTTAAGGTGTGCCTATAATGCTATAAACTTCCCTCTCAAGACTGCTTTGGCTGTGTCACATATATTTTGAGTTTCTGTATGTTCATTTTCATTTGTTTCAAGGAAATTTTAGATTTCTTCCGTGATCTTGTTGTTAACTCATTCATTATTTAATAACATGCTATTTAGCCTCCAAGTGTTTGAATGTTTTTCAGTTTTTCTATTGTACTTGATTTCTAGTTTCATGCCATGGTGATCAGAGAAGATGCTTGATATGCTTTCAATATTCTTAAATTTATTGAAACTTGTTTTTTATCCTAACATGTGGTCTATCTTAGAGAATGTACCATGAGCACTTGAAAAGAATGTATATTCTGCTGCTTTGGGGTGAAAGGTTCTGAAAATAGCTATTAAATCTAGTTGATCTAGTGTATCATTTAAGGCCACAGTTTCTTTGTTAATTTTCTGTCTGGAGGATCTATCCATTGATGTTAGTGGAGTATTAAAATCCCCTACTATTATAGTATTGCTGTTGATCTCACCCTTTATGTGCATCAAAATCTGCTTTATATGTTTAAGTGCTCCTATATTAGGTGCATAAATATTTACAATGGTTATATCCTCCTGTTAGATTGCTCCCTTATCATTATGTAGTGACTTTATCCCTTACTATAGCCTTTGTTTTAGTCAATTTTGTCAGATATGAATATTACTAACCCAGCTTTTTTTTCATTTTCATTTGTATGAAATACTTTTTTCCACCCCTTCATTTTTGCACAAAACATTTTTTTCCATCCCTTTACGTTCAGTCTATGTGTATCTTTTGTTCTGAGGTGGATCACTTGTAAACAATATATGTACAGGTCCTGTTTTCTTATCCATGCAGCTACCCTATGTCTTTTGATTGGAACATTTAATCCATTTACATTTAAGTTTATCATTGATATGTCTTTATTTATTGCCATTTTATTCATTTATCTACAATTCTCTTTTTCTAGATTTTTTTTCTTTGCTCTTTTTACAATAGGCCCCTTAACATTTCTTGTAGTACTGGTTTGGTTATAATAAATGCCTTGAAATTTTTTTGTCCGGGAAGCTTTTTATTTCTCCTTCAATTTTAAATGATAGCCTTGCTGGATAAAGAACTCTTGGTTGTAGGTTCTTGTTTTGCATCACTTTGAGTATTTGTTGCCAAACCTTCTGGGCTCTAGTGTTTCTGTTGAGAAGTCAGATGTCATCCTTATGAGGTCTCCAATAGAGGTAATTACCTGCTTTTCTCTTGTGGCTTTTGTGTTCTTTCTTTGTCTCTCAATTTTGGATCTTTATTTATGATGTGTCTTGGCGTAGGCCTCCTTCTGTTCCTCTTTAATGGAACTCTCTGTGCTTCTTGAACTTGTGTGGCTTTTTCCTTCATCAATTTAGGGATATTTTCAGCTTGATTTCTTCAAACAGGTTCTCTATTCCTTTTTTGTTCTCTTCTTGTTCAGGAACCCTTATGATGTGGATGTTGTTTCTCTTCATGTTTTCACAGAGCTCTCTTAGAGTTTCCTCAATTCTTTATGAGTCCCTTTTCTTTTTGCTACTCTGTTTCCATTTTGTGTTTATTTTGTTTTCTAAATTGCTGATTTGATCTTCCGCTTCATCTAGCCTGCTGTTGATCCCTTCTAATATAGTCTTCATTTCTGATACTGTATTTGTCATTTCTGCCTGGCTTTTTTTTATGATTTAAATATCCTTTTTGATGCTTGCTATCTCTTTCTTTGGGTGCTTATTTGTCCATCCATTGTTGCTCTAAGATCCTTCAGCATCATAAAAATTGTTATTTTAAACTCTGCATCTGGTAGTTTTGTTACTTCCATCTCATTCAGTTCTTTTTCTGGGTATTTCACTTATTGATTTATTTGGGTTGCATTTCTCTGTCTGCCCATTCTGTCTGTGTATTAGGTAGCACTGTCTGACTTTGAAATTTTTGTGGTGTCTTTATGAAGATGTGCTCAGTGGTAGTGACTTCTAGTTCACCTGTTTTCCTTGTTCTAGGGATGGTTCTTGAAGGTACTATTTTCCATCTTGTTGTATGTGAGTATTAAATGCAGTTGGTCATTTCATGGGTAATGTTATTCCTTCAAGGTGGCTGTCTCTAAGGGTCAACCTTGAGTATGTGTATTATACACTGTGCAATGTTTGTCCTCTTAGGCATATTTATTCTCCACAGTGTCTGGTGCTTGTTAGACTCCACCTTTGGGTGTGCTGCTTGTCTAGGTAGCTAAGTCTAGGGTTGGTGCTGTCTGTCACCCACTTCCAGTTGTGCTGGCTCTAGATCTTCTTGGGTTTGCGTCAGCTGTTGATTGTAACCCGCTGTGGGCTACCTGTCTGCAGCTAGTGCACTTTTCGCTGTTTGTGCCTGAATATTCTGTGCCTGGGTAGTGTGGGAGGAGCTGACCTTTGTATAAGAATTATCTTCCTCCTGCTTAGAGGTGACAGCAGCTCTGTAAAAGCACCAAGCTCTGTAAGATTTGTCTCCACTGTTCAGCTGCTCCTCCTCCTCTTGCATCTGCCTGATCTTCCCACAGTCTTCTGTAGAAAGACTGTAATGTGAGCTCAGACTGGCTTCACCCAACCAACCCCTCTACAGTTTGCATGCTTGGTGGGTTATGGCAGCTGAGGTTGTGAATATAACATTTGTGGGACCCTCTACTTCAGCAGTCTCTTGGTCAGGAGTTCAGTACAAGGAATGTGGCCCCTACTCCAGAACTTGATCCCTCAGCCACTGCTGGATACTCAAATTTTATTTCTCCTCAACAAGGTGAGCAGTAGGTTCAGACTGAGTGTGGTCAATAGTCCCCTCTGCAAAAGTTCTTTCAGCTGGTGAGACCCTGGTCAGGGAGTAAGACTGAGGGAGTCCTGTCCTGGGGCTGACTATGCCCTCCTGAAGGTGGCTAAGCTCCTCAACCAAATCCAACAATAGACTCACAGGGACCCACACATTAAATATCCATGCTCCAAGCCTCTCTCCCTTCCCCCTGTTTAATCTAACCCAGCAGAGCAGGATATCCAGTGCCCAGGCTGGCTGACTGTGAAGCTCCACCCTATCCAATGCACATAAGCTGCTGTGACAGTGCTGATCACAGAAAATGAAACTTGATTCAGCTAGGCCAGGTGTGAGGAGACTTTCCTTAGGATACCACTCTAGCAAGAGTTGTTAGGTCCTGAATCAATGCTTTCCACAGCCTGCCCCTGGATGTGCCAGCCCTGGGCCTCCCTGGTAGGAACCTGACACAGATCAGTGGGAGACACTGCCCATCACAAGCCCTCAGCAACTTTTTTAAAGCTACAAGGAATCCAAACTTTGTGGCTGCCTCTGCTGGCCCCAGGTGTACATTGAAATACCAACCTGCCCTCGTAGGCTGCCTTTTACCTGCAATGGGCCTGGGGGAAGGTCTGTTTAAAAGGCCAAGTTTCCCTAAGTCCTGCCTCCTGTAACCTCTGTCTGCTGGATGCTTGTTGGGCTCAGCTGCTGATAAAACCTCTGCTAGGGTCTAGCAACTGCAGCAATTGAAGGATTAAGAAGGGTGGTGGGTGTGGCTCTGCCCCTCGGCCCCAGGTGTCAGTTTGTCCAGACTTTTTTCACAGACCTCAGTAAGGTGTGGCCCCAGAAGCCTGGTCAGTATGGACTCTGAGACCCAGTGGTGTGGTCTGGACAGTTTCTACTGAGTTTCTAATGAGGTGGAAGCACCAGCTTAGCATGGGGAAGCTCTGGTCTCAACATCAAAAAACTGAGTCACTGATGTGCCCCCTGCTTCTTGGCCTCTCAGAATGACCCATCACCACGACTGGGGTAGAAGAGACTCCCAAGGGTCGAACAGTTGCTTTTACCCAGGCTGATGTTGCACAGAAGGGATGCTCCGCCCCAAAAGGATGATTACTGCAGTACTGGAGAATGACTCAGCACAAGGGTACTGGTGCTGTCCCCCACAGTATCTCTCTCTGGACCTCCAACTTTACACTCTTCTCACGCAACTCCTGTCCTCTCAGCTCTTCTTCTTCTGGAGCTCCAGTTAAGTGTGAATGAGATTTTTTGCGTAGGCCCTTTAATTCATAGCCTGCATCTCCGATAGCTCAGAAACCTGGCTCTTTTCACTGCCAAATGCTGTCTGGGTGCCTCTTCTCGAAACTGGGTCTCTAGGCTGGGGCTCCAGGCCTAGGGTTGAGCACCCACTCCTCTCAGGGTGACCCTCCTTATAGTGAGAGTCCCTCCAGACCCTCAGCCACAGCTTGCTCCTGGGAGTGGAGTAGCCCTTTCTGCATCTCTACCCTTCCTAACAGTCTCAGTGTAGCTTCTTCTGTGGTCCTTGGTTATAGAGTCCTCTTTGTTTAGTTCAAAGTTGGTTTTCAAGATGATTGTTCTTAAATTAAGTTGTAATCTAATTTGGTTCTGGGAGGTGACAGTTGGAAAGTCTGCCTACTCTGTTACCATCTTGGAATCCCCCTCTCAATAAGTAATAATTTTTTGAAGGTTAGCCACAATGTGGCATCTAATATCATATCAATAAGCATTTTTTACTTTGTCACATTAAAAGTCTTGGCCTTATACTTTTATTCATGTATTATATTGTGACATTGTACAATTGGAAAATATTGAGTCACTGTTATACAAATTTTCCAAGTAGTAACACTTTTATTATATATTTTAAGAACCATGTCATTAATATCACCTCCGATTTTATCACAAAAGTTTTCAGTTTTGGGGCATTGCCAGGCTCACTGGAAGCAATAAAAGTGTTCTAAATCTAATTTTTGCTTGAGATAACACTTAAGTCTTATGGATGGTAGAAAATTCTAATTTTTTTTTTCTTTTAAATAACTGGCTTACTTTGCTTATTTAAAAAAAATATCCACCAAATATCCAAGTCTATTGACTACAGTTTTTTTGTCATTCTTTCTATTAAATATTTTACCCTATAGTAAAAATAACTTGTTCAGCTCCCAATGCAAACAAAGGCTCATAAGCTTTTCCTACAGGCAACCATTATACTTTCATATGCAGCAAAACAGGTTTATTCATTATTCCCACTTCATCTGAAAAAATAAATATCCATGTAGTCCAGTGTCAATATTTATTAAAATGGCCTAGACTGGGTGGCTCAGTGGATAAAGCATCAACCTGGAACACTGAGGTTGCTGATTCAAAACCCTGGGCTTGCCTGATCAAGGCACATATGGGAGTTGATGCTTCCTGATTCTCCTCCCTTCTCTCTCCATACTCTGTCTCTCCTCTCTAAAATGAATAAATAAAAATCTTAAAAAAGAAAAAAGATCCAATGAATTGAATATCTTTTACTGATTAATACAAGAAATATTCTTAAATAAAGTTTTAAAAATATAAATATGCAGATCCAGGAAAATGGCAGCAGAGTAGGCAGATGCACAGACTCCCAAGTCACACCACCAAACTGGATTACAAATTTATTTAGGAACAATCAGTGTGAAAAACCAACTCTGGACTATAAGACCAGCTCTCAAAAACCAAGGAGCAAAGAATAAGAAACACTGAGCCTGGTAGGGAGTGCCGAGGAGCGGTGAGTCTCCCCTGCTTACAGGAATAAAGGGGGTGTGAGGTTGAGAGCCCATAAGGGCTCTCATTCCAAGGAAAAGAGTAGTAAATATCACTCACAGCCACTTGCCTGGGGACCTGGGAATGAGGTGTGTTGAAAGGGATGGCTTATCTTCCAAAAGGAAAGGAGAGAGACAGACAGTGACTGGCAGAGGAATGTATGGGAGGACCTGAGAAGCTGACTCATCCAGTGCTGGAGGCGGCCATAGCTGGGGGAGGGGTTGATCATTCCACATAACACAAGACTAAAGTGCTTCCGGATCATACATTGCAAGACATCTCTCCAACTCTAATCAGCGCAACAGCTGAAAACAAGAAGTGGGGATGAGGGGCAGTAACTCAGGTCTCTATGGAGATCTGAGATACACCTCCCCCTACTGAAGTGGAGAAAGTACCCTGCCCCCAGAGAGAATAACTGGCAGATCAGGCTTTCAGAGACTCAGGTTACACCCACCGCATTCCTGCATAAAGTTTCAAATAAGCCCCCTGCTGAGATCAGTAAACAAGACTACAACTGAGAAGAAAACAAACAAATCAAGACTACCAAGCAGCCCAAATCTGAAAGTGGATTACAAATAACAGCTGATGCCAACCCAAGAAGACCTAGAAATAACACAACTGAAAATTGGAGGCAGACAACACCAAACCTAGACTCAACCAGCCCTACAAACAACACATCCAAACACACAGACATAATGAGAAGACAGAGAAGTGTAATCCAAATGAAACCACAAGAGAAATCATCAGAAAAGGAACTGAGTGATATGGAAACAACCAAACTGCTGGATGCAGAGTTTAGAATGATTGTTAGGATGCTTAAGGATCTTAGAACAACAATGAATGGTCCTTATGAATACCTAAATAAAGCGATAGCAAGTATAAAAAAGGACATTGAAATATTAAAAAAGAATCAGTCAGAGGTGACAAATACAATATCAGAAATGAAGACCACAATGGAAGGAATTAAAAGCAGGATGGATGAAGCTGTGGATTGAATCAGCGAGTTGGAGGACAAGATGAACAAAGTCACAAAAGCAGAGCAAAAAAAGAAAAGAGACTCAAAAAGTCTGAGGAAACCCTGAGAGAGCTCTGTGACAACATGAAGAGAAATAACATCCGCATCATAAGAGTTCCTGAAGAAGAAGAAAAAGAACAAGGGATAGAAACTTTATTCAATCAAATCATAGCTTAAAACTTCCCTAAATTGATGCAAGGAAGGGTCTCACAAGTTTAAGAAGCATAAAGAACTCCATTAAAGAGAAATTCAAAAAGACCTACACCAAGAAACATCATAATTAAAATACCAAAGCTAAGTGATAAAGAGAAAATATTAAAAGCTGCTAGAGAAAAAAAAGGCTATCACCTACAAAGGAGCCCCCATAAGGATGACATCTGACTTCTCAACAGAAACACTTGAGGCCAGAAGGGAATGGCAAGAAATATTCAAAGTAATGCAGAACAAGAGCCTAAAACCAAGACTACTTTATCCAGCAAGGCTATCATTTAAAATTGAAGGAGAAATAGAAAGCTCCCCAGACAAAAAAAAAGAACAACAAAAACAAAATAAAAACAAAAACAAAATAACACAACAAAAACAAACTCAAGGAATTCATTACAACCAAATCAATGCTGCAGGAAATGTTAAGGGGCCTGTTGTAAACAGATCAAAATGGGAAAAGAATATAGCAAAAGAGGAATACAGCTTTAAAGAATAAAATGGCAATAAACAGCTACACATCAATAATACCTTAAATGTAAATGGATTAAATGATCCAATCAAAGACATAGGGTAGCTGCTTGGATAAGAAAACAGGAACCGTACATGTGCTGTCTACAAGAGACACACCTTAAAACAAAAGATGCACATAAACTGAAGGTAAAAGGATGGAAATAAATATTTCATGGAAATGAAAAAAAAGCTGAGGTAGCAATACTTATATCAGACAAAATGGACTTTAAAACAAAAGCTATAGTAAGAGATAAAGAACATCACTACATAATGATAAAGGGAGCAATCCATCTGGAAGATATAACCATTATAAATATTTACGCACCTAATATAGGAGCACCTAAATATATAAAGCAGACTTTGATGGATATAAAGGGCGAGATCAACTGTAATACTATAATAGTAGGAGATTTCAAACCCCACTAACATCACTACATAGATCCTCAAGAAAGAAAATTAACAAAGAAACAGCAGAGTTAAAGGATACACTGGATCAACTTGATTTAATAGATATCATTAGAACCTTTCACCCTAAGGCAGCAGAATATACATTTTTTTCAAGTGCTCATGGTACATTCTCTAAGATAGACCACATGTTAGGACACAAATGCAGTCTCAACAAACTTAAGAAGATTGAAATTATATCAAGCATTTTCTCTGATCACAATGGCATGAAAATAGAAATCAACCACAACCGAAAAACAGAAAAACACTCAAACACATGGAAACTAAATAGCATGTTATTAAATAACAAATAAGTTAACAATAAAATCAAAGAAGAAATAAAAAAATTTCTTGAAACAAATGATAATGAGCAAATAACTACTCAAAATTTATGGGACACAGCAAAAGCATTCCTGAGAGGGAAGATCATAGCACTACAGGCATTCCTTAAAAAGCTTGAAAAAGCTCAAATAAACAACCTAACCCTTCATCTAAAAGAACTAGAAAAAGAACAGCAAGTAAGGCCCAGAGGTAGTAGAAGAAAGGAAATAATAAAGATCAGAGCAGAAATAAATAACATAGAAGCTAAAGAAACAATATGGAGGATCAATGAAACCAAGAACTGGTTCTTTGAAAGGGTAAACAAGATCAATGAACCTTTAATAAGACTCACTAAGGAAAGAAGAGAGAGGACTCAAATAAAATTAGATATGAGACTGGAGAAATAACAACCGACACAACAGAAACGCAAAATATTGTAAGAAAGTACTATGAAGAACTGTATGCCAAAAAATTTAACAACCTAGGTGAAATGGACAAATTCCTTGAAACTTATAATCTTCCAAAAATCAATCCGGAAGAATCAGAAAACCTAAACAGACCGATTACAACAAAAGAGATCGAAACAGTTTTCAAAAAGCTCCCAAAAAACAAAACTCCTGGGCCCGATGGCTTCACTGGTGAATTCTACCAAACATTCAAAGAAGAACTAACTTCTATCCTTCTCAAGCTATTTCAAAAAATTGGGAGGAATGAACACTTCCAAGTTCCTTTTATGAGGCGAGCATAATTCTGATTCCAGAACCAGGCAAAGACAACACAAAGAAAGAAAATTATAGGCCAATATCCCTGATGAATTTAGATGCTAAAATTTTCAACAAAATAGTAGCAAACCGGATCCAGCAATACATGAAAAAAATCATCATCATGATCAAGTGGGATTTATTCTGGGGAGGCAAGGATGGTACAACATTCATAAATCAATTAATGTGATTCACCACATAAACAAAAGGAAGGAGAAAAACCACATGATAATTTCAATAGATGCAGAAAAAGCATTTGTTAAAATCCAGCACCTATTTATGATCAAAACTCTTAGCAAAGTGGGAATACAGGGAACATACCTCAACATTATAAAGGCCATCTATGACAAACCCACAGCCAACATTATAATAGACAAAAATTAAAAGCAATTCCCCTAAAATCAGGAGCAAGGCAGGGGTGTGCCCTTTCACCACTCTTATTCAACATAGTACTGGAAGTCCTAGCTATAGTAATCAGACAAGAAGAAGAAATAAAAAGTATCCAAATTGGAAAAGAAAAAGTAAAACTATCATTATTTGCAGATGATATGATATTGTATATAAAAAACCCTAAAGTCTCAGTCAAAAAACTACTGGGTCTAATAAATGAATTCAGCAAGGTGGCAGGATATAACATTAATACACAGAAATCAGAGGCATTTTTATATGCAAACAATGAACTGTCAGAAAGAGAAATTAAGGAAATAATCCCCTTCCCTATTGCAACAAATAAAATAAAGTACCTAGGAGTAAATTTAACCAAGGAGGTTAAAGACTTGTACTCGGAAAATTATAAGACATTGAAAAAAGAAATCAGGGAAGATACAAACAAGGAAGCATATACCTTGCTCATGGTTAGAAAGAATAAACATAATTAAAATGTCTATATTACCCAAAGCAATTTATAAATTCAATGTATTACCAATTAAAATACCAATGACATACTTCAAAGTTATAGAACACATATTCCAAAAATTTATATGGAACCAAAAAAGAACACAAATAGCCTCAGCAATCTTGAAAAAAAAGAATAAAGTGGGAGGTATCACACTTCCTGATATCAAGTTATACTACAAGGCCATTGTACTCAAAACAGTGTGGTACTGGCATAAGAACAGACATATAGATCAATGGAACAAAACAGATAACCCAGAAATAAACACACATCTTTATGCACAATTGATATTTGACAAAGGAAGTAAGAGCATACAGTGGAGTAAAGACAGTCTCTTTAACAAATGGTGTTGGGAAAACTGGACAGCTACCTGCAAAAAAATGAACCTAGATCACCAACTTACACCATGCACAAAAATAAACTCAAAATGGATAAAGGACTTAAATGTAAATGGTGAAACCATAAGTATCCTTGAAGAAAACTTAGGCAGTAAGCTCACTGACATCTATCGCAACAATATCTTTGCTGAATTATCTCCACAGGCAAATGAAATAAAAGACAGGATAAACAAATGGGACTATATCAAACTAAAAAGCTTTTGCACTGCTAAAGACAATATGAACAGAATAAAAAGACAAACCACACAGTGGGAGAACATATTCGACAATACATTTGATAAGAGATTAATAACCAAAATTTATAAAGAACTTGTAAAACTCAACACCAGGAAGACAAACAATCCATTCAAAAAATGGGCACAAGAAATGAATAGACACTTCTCCAAAGAGGACATACAGATGGCCAATAGACAAATGAAAAAATATTCAACATCACTAATCATTAGAAAAATTCAAATTAAAACCAGAATGAGATACCACCTCACACCAGTCAGAATGGCGCTTATTGACAAAACAACACATGATAGGCACTGGCGAGGATGTGGAGAAAGAGGAACCCTCCTGCACTGCTGATGGGAATGCAGACTGGTGTAGCCACTGTGGAAAACAGTATGGAGATTCCTCAAAAAATTAGAAATGGAATTGCCCTTTGACCCAGCCAGCCCACTTACAGGAATATATCCCAAGAACACCATATCACCGACTGAAAAAAGAAATGCACGCCCATGTTTATGGCAGCATTGTTCACAATAACAAAGATCTGGAATCAGCCCAAGTGTCCGTCAGTGGATGAGTGGATTAAAAAGCAGTGGTACATATATACAATGGAATACTATGGGGCCATGAAAAAGAAGGAAATATTACATTTTGCAACAATATGGAGGGACCTGGAAACTATTATGTTAAGTGAAATAAGCCAGGCAGAGAAAGAAAAATATCATATGACCTCACTTATTTGAGGAATCCAAGGAATAATGAGAACTGAGGAATGGAATTGAGACAGAGGAGGGATCAAAAGGACCAGAGGGAAAGAGGATGATAGGATGGGATAAGCCTGAAGGGAAGGGGGGAGGGTGCTGTAGGGATGGGGGTAAGGGAGATGGGAGGGGGGATGCATTAAGGGTGATCCTAGAATCTATGTAAACACAATTAATTAAATAAAAATATTTTAAAAATTGAATATGCAATACTAAACAATACAATGACTACTAATGTAGTGTGTTGCCATTGTCTTGATTTATGCTAAGGATTTACTATGAGTGCACCTGATAACACAATGAATAAGGCAAATTTCTCCCTAGAATTATTGCAAAAATATTTTTGACCTTGACATTATGAAGTAATCTCAGGGATAGGCAAAGGTCTATAGATAATACTTTGACAATAGTTGATATAGCCATTGAATCTTATCAAATGTTTTTTCTGCATCTACTGATAAGATCATATGATTTTTATCCTGTTTTGTTAATATAGTGTATTACATTGAATGGTTAGCATATGTTGAACCATCCTTGTGGCCCTAGAATAAACCCAACGTGGTCATGATGTATTATTTTTTTAATGTGTTGTTGTATTTAATTTGCTAGTATTTTGTTTAGGATTTTTGTTTCTGTCATCACCAGAGATATTGGTCTATAGTTTTTGTGTGTGTGTATCTGTTGTCATTGTCAGGTTTCGGTATCGAGGTTATGTTGGTTTCATAAAATGTGTTAGGAAGTTTTGCCTGTTCTTTTTTTTTTCTTTTGGAAGACTTTGAGAAGAACAAGTACCAAATCTTCTTTCAATATTTGATAGAATTCACTGGTGAGCCTGACCAGGCAGTGGCGCAGTGGATGGAGCATCGGACTGGGATGCATAGGACCCAGGTTCGAGACCCCGAGGTCGCCAACTTGAGCGCAGGCTAATCTGGTTAGAGCAAAAGCTCACCAGCTTGGACCCAAGGTCGCTGGCTCGAGCAAGGGGTTACTCAGTCTGCTGTAGCCCCACGGTCAAGGCACATATGAGAAAGCATTCAATGAACAACTAAAGTGTTGCAATGCACAACGAAAAACTAATGATTGATGCTTCTCATCTCTCCATTCCTGTCTGTCTGTCCCTGTCTATCTCTCTCACTGACTCTCTCTGTCTGTCTCTGAAAAAAAAAAAAAAAAGAATTCACTGGTGAAATTATCTGATCCTGAACTTTTATTTTTTTGCGAGATTTTTATGGTAGTTTCAATTTCCTGTTTATCAGTCTATTTAGGTTTTCCAATTTTTTATAATTCAGTCTAGGTAGGTTATTTATTCCTAAGAAGTTATACATTTCTTCTAGGTTATATAATTTGATAGCATATAGTCTTTTATAGTATTCTAGTATGATTCTTTGTATATCTGTGATGTCTGTGGTAACTTCTCTTTCATTTCTCATTTTATTTATATGAGTCTTTTCTCTTTTTTCCCTTAGGGAATCTAGCCAGGGTTGTCATTTTATTAATATTTTTAACGAGTCAACTCTTCATTGTATTGATTTTTTGTAAGTCTTTTTGTTCTCTATTTCATCTAATTCTGCTATAATTTTTATTATTTCCTTTCTTCTGCTTACTTTAGGCTACATTTGTTCTTCTTTTTCTAGTTTTTTTATGATGTAATGTTAGATTGTTTCTCTTGTTTCCTGAAATAGTTCTGCAATGAGTCATTGCTTTTTTTTGCTGCATCCCAATAGTTTTGATATATCGTGTTTTCATTCCCATTTGTCTGCCTATATCTTTTGATCTCTGCTTTTACTTCTTCTTTGATCCAGACATATTTTGATAGTATGTTGTTTAATTTCTATATATTTAGATATTTTGATAGTATGTTGTTTAATTTCTTTAGCTCCTTTTTGCAGTTGATTTCTAATTTCAAAGCATTATGGTCAGAGAATATGCTTGGTATAATTTCAATTTTTTTTATTTTGTTGAGGCTTATTTTGTGACCCAACATATGTTCTACCCCTGAGAATGTTCTATGTCCACTGGAGAAAATGTATAATCTGATATTCTGGGATGGAAGGCTTTGTCTATATCAATTATGTCCATTTGATTTAATGTGTCATTTAAGGCTTATTTCTTTTTTTTTTTCCTTTCTTTTTTTAAGGAGAGGAGAGGGAGAGAGAGAGAAAGAAAGGGAGTGGACAGGAGCAGGAAGCATCAAGTTGTAGTAGTTGCTTTTCATATGTGCCTTGACCAGGAAAGCCCTCTGCTTCTAACTTGTGACCTCACCATTCCAGGTCCATGCTTTATCCACTGTGCCACCACCACAGGTCAGGCTAAGGCCAATATTTCTTTATTGGTTTTCACTATAGCTATTGAAATGTCAGTTTTGCACAGACTGCCTGAACTTCATAAATGTTGAAAGACATAGATGTTAATCATTCTTGTCATAAACTCCTGGTTGAAGTTTTCTAGTCCCTTAGCAATGCATTTGGGTGCTCTCACTACACACACCCAACAAGCAATTAGCAGTTTCTATTTCCAGTTCTTATGAAACTAGAATTTTAATGGGTAAAAGGTGAATATTTAGAGAAAGGTGAATATGGATCAAAGAAGGTAGAACAAGGCAGGAGGAAAAGATAATTTACTATAAACCCATTTAGGTATCCACATTGCATTCACTGCCAAACTCTAGCCACCCAGTTGCATTAAAAAAAAATAATGTAGAAGGGCTAGCATATTTTACTAGACTACATTAGGGAATGGTTTTATGGCTTTGCCTTATAAGCGACTATAATATTTTAATACAAAAATTATCCTTTCTCAAATTAATGTCTTCTTTTGTTATCAGCATTAATTATAAAGCCTACATAAGTTGTGTTTGACAAAGCCAAAAATAACACACGAGAAATTTTCTTTTGAGGACTGGCATAGTAAAACATTATGTTTCAGTGAAATGACCGAAACAGTAAGATGTAGGCATCTTTACAAACCAAATATTCATTTATATTGTTACTAGAAAGCCCGGCAGTCATACAAAATGACCGCTGTTCTAGATATTATAAATTATAATTAAAATGATTTGTGCAAAGGTGTCTGCTAATTCAAACTGAATTACCCAGGGCAGGTGGCGAGGACGCCCCTTTGCTTAGTGCCCCATGGGGTTTCCCCCTTCTACTTGCTTAAAGTAGAGTGCAATGAAGGAAACCACTGGTGGTACATTTCTTAAGAGCCACCATTAGCTCAATAAATAAAGGTGATTTAAATAATAAAATATTAATTCACATGTCAAAGATCTCTTTGTACACAACATTTCAGTTAGTGGAACTACAATGTTTCCGTACTTGCAACATTGAGAAAATCCTTTCTTGCCACGGTCAAATTGATTAGTTTCTAACTTGAAGTTTAAGGACTGACAGTGTTCACATTTAATATTCATGTCACCAGAGGAATGCTCAAAAATTAAAGTTTCTCCATTTGAAACTGTTTTAATCCTTTTTGCATTTCGGTCAGCATTACTCTGTCGGTTTTTTTGCATTTCTCTCCTGCCTTTGTTCAAGGGACTCATTTTGTTAAGACAGGCTTTTTTTGTCTTGCATCTGAGGCAAGCCTTGTTTCTCTATACTCATCAGTCTCATTTTGCCGAGGAAGATGCATTTGCTCTGCGACTGAAGCAAGCCTTGTCTTTCTCTGCTCAGTGGTTTCTTTTTGTCGAGAAAGCCGTTTTTGTGCAGCTTTAGCTCCTTTTCTCTCCTCTTCAGTGCTGTATTTTCTGGGAGGCATTCTTAAAAGAAATTATGTTAAGATGTAGTTTTTATGTAAAAAAGATGATTGCCAATGCAAACAAATGTTCACCTTCTCCCTGACACGCTCAATTTGCATTCAGCCTTAAATTGTTTCAAAAGCAGATGATTGCCAATGCAAACAAATGTTCACCTTCCCCCTGACCCGCTCAATTTGCGTTCAGCTGTGGCAACTTCACCCCATTGGCTAGTACAGTTATGCAAGCAACCAATAAGCTATCGGTGACAGACACTTAAGCTGCATATAATAAAGATGCTATAGATAACTAAATCTTTGGTATGATCTTAAGGATGGGGTAATGAAAGTGAAGTTAGTCAAGTTTCTATTAATACAAATCAATTTTCCTACAAAATAACAGATTAGATTTAGAGTTGAAAAGTATTCCAAATGAAAGTAAATTCTTTTCAAAACAACCAATCAAATAAATGAATTTCAGTGTGTTTCTTAACAGACTGCTCACCCATCAGCATATACCACTGCCAAACACTGTTCTGTATAAAAAGGAAGGAAAGTTGCACTACTCTTGCTATATACCCTACTGAGTAAAGCCAAATATGAAATACTCTTTGAAGTCAGCAGGCATTTTTTGCTTCAAATAATTCTGAAGGGATTTAGAAGGTAGATAGGATTAAAGCTTTGAAAAGGGGGTGCAGGGAATCAGTTCAACCTTAACTGTAAGTAAAAGAAAAATGGTGAGAAGGAAGAGGGAAACTTTATTTAGATCTAACAATTGCTACAGTGGTAAAGCATGATTTATTTAGAATTAATGGGGAAAAGGGATCCTAATACAGACTCACTAATCAAAGTATGCAAGAAAAAAATCAGTAAAAAATATCTTTAAAACCAAAACTAAGCAACCTCACAAATTTGAGTGCTTTGAAAAAATATTTTAAATGAAATTCTTGTAATCCCAATCAATCTGAGATTTGATCTCTGTCTCCAGCCAACCTCCCTGTTGCCCTAGTTACTGCAATAGTCTCCTAACTGATCTCCCTGCTTCTACCCAAGCCCTCCTAAGTGATGCTTTAAAAAGGTAGATAATATCCTTCTCTGTTCAAAACCCTCCCGTGGTTTTTCATTTTGCTCCAACTAAAAGGTGAAGACCTGGCAACAGTCCTATCCCACTTGGCTTCCTCTAATCTCATTTTTATTTCTCTGCCTCTATGTGTAATCCACTCTAGACATATTGGCCTTTTTGCTGTTCCTCCAATACACTAGGTACAATTCCTCCCAGGGACCAACATGGCTCACACATTTAACTTTCTTCAGGCCTGTGCTAGTCTATCAGCTTTTCAACCAGGTCTTTCCTAACTCCCTGTATTACAAATGCAAATGCCCCCCCATCCAAAACTCTCCAACCTTCTTCTCTACTTACTTTTCCTTCATTAATTTATCACCATGCAATATACTAATATTTTCTTTATTTATTTTGATTTTTTTCTCTACCACTGTAAGAAAATAAGCTCCATGAGAGCAAGGATTTGGGCCACTTTGTTTAGCACCTATCCCCAGTGCTTAAAACAGGGCCCAAACACATAAGGTACTTAATTAATATTTGGGGAATGAATAGATGTAATTATGAAGGGAAAGACCCTGCACAAATATGAACGGTAGTTAACTTCAGAGCAGGGGTTACTTGGAGACAAGAGATCTTGGAGTGTGTTAATCATATAAGGAGACTGGCCTGAGGTTACTTGAAGGCAAGTGCCCAGGATTCTTGGAGGAATGCCATCAAGAACTAGATGTCCTTTATGATTGATAAGCTCTGAGACTCAGGCTCCTCTCGTGTCCTTGATCATGAAGGAAACAGTAGACATGCAGGATTGGGGATGGTATGGTTGGGAAAAAGGCTTTTGTAGCATTCTAGTTTTGTCTGCTGAGCTGAGGCTTTTGGAACTCAATAAATATGCAGTGGTGCAGTTTCTCAGGGCAGATTCCGCTTCTGAGTTTCAGCCCTCTGCTTATGCTACTTTCATCTGATGTGTCTTATTCCTGCGAGTCCAAACCATAAAAGAAAAATTGTAACATCTGGCACCTAACGGAATGCTCAAAAAGGAGCAAGTTTGAAGTCTTGGGATCATCAGACCGAAGGGGAAAACGTCCTCTCAGTGGTAAGCAAAACCTTTGGGATATCTTAGGCAGAGTCATGGGGAATTCTCCATCTATTGAGACCCAGTATATAAAAATACTGCAAGCATTGTTAAGGGGGTCTGATATAACTGTTAAAAATAAGAATTTTAAGTTACTTTTAAAAAAATGTTAGGGAGCATTGTTATTGGTTCCAGCCACAAGAAAAAGCTGCTTTAAGTTTGAAAACATGGAAACAAGTAATGAGAACTTTTTGCTGTGCTCATCAACAAGGAGGTATTATTCCTCTTTCTGTTTGGACTCTTCGTAATTCAATTTCCTTGGCTTTGCAACCATTACAGTCTGATTCTGAATCCTCATGGCCTTCAGCTCATGAAGTAACGTCTGATATTGATAATGGTTAGGTAAAAACCAATATGGGTTGAGCAGTGGCCACTAAAAGGAGAGAAGCTTGAAGCTTTACATCAATAGGTACAGACTCAATTAGAATTAGGACATATAGAAGAATCACGAAGTCCTTGGAATTCTCTAGTCTTTGTAATAAAGATAATATCTGGAAAATGGAGAATGTTTACTGGTTTTCTTTACAATCCTCTGAACTATCATTTTGTTTCTTTCTTATTCTTTGACAGAAATTTAGACCAGGGACTCCTGATGGATCTGAATACAAAATCTCCCAGCAGCTGCAAGTTTTTTTCTTGGGAGATTTTGCTTAGTTCCATCCATCATTAGTTTCTCTGAAAATGCCCTGACTAAGGTCAGGCAAGCATCCTTCTAGTCTGTGCTCTGAAATCCCAGGTTTCTCTTTGGTTTATCTGCTTTGTCTGATTCTAGTTTCTGTTTAGTTTTTGCTTAATGTTGTCTAAAATGTGATTTTCTAAGGCCTGAATTAAGTTCTTGCATGCAAATATTGGAAATGTCGGCTGGCTCTTATGTTGAAAAATAGTTTCATCCCTTCATCTTTTGTTTTAAAATTGGAATTTATGAGGAGCGCTCATTTAAATTTAAATTGTATGGAATATGGATCCGTAAGACTTGCTAATTCGGTTAATGCATTATAAGGTGTATTCAAAGTTAGAAGCCAAATAGTAATTCAAGTATTAGGATTAATCAAAGTTATGTATTATACTTGTGTTTCTGTGCTGAAAGTTGTCTTGTTTGTGTGTAAAGATATGCTCAGACCTTTGAAACAAAGGAATTAAGCAAAATTAAGCAGGGCCCTGATAAGTCATTTCAAGAATTTGCCTCAAGTTGCTTCAGGCAGTTGGCTGCTTGTCAGGCCACATCCTGCAAAAGGGGCCCTGAAGAAATCAGGAATTTGGCCTCTGATAAAGAAGAACATTTATCTTCTGAACAATTAAAGAAGCAACTTTTTTGTTGTTGTTGTTGTTGTTGTATTTTTCTGAAGCTGGAAACGGGGAGAGACAGACAGACTCCCGCATGCGCCCGAGACCGGGACCCACCCGGCATGCCCACCAGGGGGCGATGCTCTGCCCACCAGGGGGCGATGCTCTGTC
Source organism: Saccopteryx bilineata (assembly GCF_036850765.1). Taxonomy (NCBI): domain Eukaryota; kingdom Metazoa; phylum Chordata; class Mammalia; order Chiroptera; family Emballonuridae; genus Saccopteryx; species Saccopteryx bilineata. The sequence continues at coordinate 217,574,716 of NC_089493.1, read as the reverse complement.
CCTCCGGGGCGTCACTCTGCTGCGACCAGAGCCACTCTAGCGCCTGGGGCAGAGGCCAAGGAGCCATCACCAGTGCCTGGGCCATCCTTGCTCTAATGGAGCCTTGCTGTGGGAGGGGAAGAGAGAGACAGAGAGGAAGGAGAGGGGGAGGGGTGGAGAAGCAGATGGGCGCTTCTCCTGTGTGCCCTGGCCGGGAATCAAACCTGGGACTTCTGCATGCCAGGCCGACGCTCTACCACTGAGCCAACCGGCCAGGGCCTAAAGGAGCAACTTTTTAAACTACAGTTTAAACTTTCTGACAAGAAGGTTCGACATATTAACCCTTTCAAAACTGACCAAGATAATGGGCCTCCGCCTCTTCCTTCTGTTGCTCCCTCTGCTCCACCACCATTTGCCTTGTATCTAGCCCTACCCACAGAAGCCCCCTCTGCTAATCCATCTGTAGATTCAATATCTATTGTTGTACCTGAAAAACAAGCTAAGGGACCTATTCTTACACCTCTTATGAAACAAATAATGCACGCTAGACAAAAAAGGGAATTAAAATTCCTAAGTCCAGCATTAGAAGCTTTTCCTGTCATGCTCACTCCATTTAGACATACATAATCCACAATTCCCCCAAGGAGGTTTTTATACTCAATATGACCAAATCCCTGTCAAAACTCTTAAAGAGTTAAAAATGGCTTGCTCCCAGTATAAAACTAACTCTCCTTATAGGCAGAAACTGCTATCCTCCTTCACAGACTCTGAATGTTTTATCTCAAAAAATTTAGAGATGTTAGCTCAGACTGTTCTTTCAAAAGTGGAATAGTTACGCCTAACCAGATGGTGGCACAGTGGATAGAGTGTTGGACTGGAATGCGGAAGACCCATGTTTGAGACCTTGAGGTCGCCAGCTTGAGCACAGGCTCATCTGGCTTGAGCAAAAAGTTCACCAGCTTGGACCCAAGGTTGCTGGCTCGAGCAAGGGGTTACTCAGTCTGCTGAAGGCCGGTGGTCAAGGCACATATGAGAAAGCAATCAATGAACAACTAAGGTGTTGCAACAAAAAACTGATAATTGATACTTCTCATCTCTCTCTCCGTTCCTATCTGTCTGTCCCTATCTATCCCTCTCTCTGATTCTCTCTCTGTCCCTGTAAAAAAAAAAAAGTGGAATAGTTACAATTTATGACTTAATAGAAGGATCAGGCTCGTATTCAAGCTAATCAGAATGCTAACTTTAACCCTCCTGTTAATATTATACAAGATAAACTTTTTGGACAGGTACAGTTTACTGATTTACAATAGCAATATAGGCAAAATATAGAGGTGAGGATTTGCGCTTATCTCCACAGATACAGGAGACCAGTAGATACCTTTCAGAAGATTGAAGCCTTGTCATGAGTCGGAAATAGATGAAAGGGAGATTTGACATCTTTGAGCCGCCAGGAGAAGAAATAAAAAGACTAAGCCTAGAGCCAAAGGTTATTAGAGAAATGAAGATGAAGGCAACTACAACACAAAAATACTGAACTGCCTACTTAGGAGCAACTGAAGAAACTTACCCAGGAGGCAAAAAAATGTTTTAGTTAGGACTAAGACTCCAAAACCATCCTTGACTCTGTTTCTGGCAATGTTGGCTATTGTGTCCATAACAATAAGCAGAACTAACTATTCTTACTAAGTTTATATTCTTTCCACAAAAAATGTTGAATAGCCCAATATTGTGTCAAAATTATATAAATCAACCTTTAGAAAAAATTTGTCATAAATATCCTCAATCTTTGATAATCCATTTTATGTATGACTTACTAATAGCTTGTAAAAATAATGCTGAACTTTCAGTCATCCTTAAAGATGCTTCTGAAACCTTGAATCAATACAGTTTAATCATAGCTGAAGACAAAATTCAAACATTTTGTCCTTTTAAATATTTAGGGCATATTATTGAAAATCAAAAAATTATTCCTCAAAAAAGTCAATTTATAAACTGACTCCTTATAAACCTGAATGATTTTCAAAAATTACTAGGTGATATTAATTGGTTGAAACCCTCCCTAGGAATCCCTACTTATGCAGTAATGAATTTATTGAAGGAGATTCTGATTTAAACAGTCCTAGACAGTTAACAGAAATAGCAAAACAAGAGGTCTCACTTAACAAAAAAATTATGCAGACTGCTTATTTAGGTTGAATTAATATACATCAACCTATTTAATTAATTATTTTTCCCTCAGAACATTCTCCTTCTGGCATCATATGGCAACAAAACAAGATATTAGAATGGCAATTTCTGCCACATAAGACTCAAAAGAAATTATGTACCTACTTAGAGAAAATCTGTATAGTACTATAATTACTAAAAGTAGACTTAGGATAAGAAAACTGACTAGAAATGATCCAGATAAAATTATTGTACTGGAAATTGATATTGATTGGCAAATTGCATTAGCTGATTATTTTGGTACCGTAAACAATCACTATCTTACAGATAAAAGAATTCAATTTTTTTTAAAAAAGAACACAGTGGATTTTGCTGAGTAAAGTATCAGTTTAGCCAATTCAAAAGGCTTCTATTTTTTTTTTTTCTGAAGTTGGAAACAGGGAGGCAGTCAGACAGACTCCCGCATGCGCCCGACCGGGATCCACCCGGCATGCGCACCAGGGGGTGATGCTCTGCCCATCTAGGGCATTGCTCCATTGCAACCAGAGCCATTCTAGCGCCTGAGACAGAGGCCATAGAGCCACCCCCAGCGCCCGGGCCAACTTTGCTCCAATGGAGCCCTGGCTGCGGGAGGGGAAGAGAGAGACAGAGAGGAAGGAGAGGGGGAAGGGTGGAGAAGCAGATGGTTGCTTCTCCTGTGTGCCCTGGCTGGGAGTCAAACCTGGGACTCCTGCATGCCAGGCCGATGCTCTACCACTGAGCCAACCGGCCAGGGCTAAAAGGCTTCTATTTTTTATACTGATGTAAATAAATTAAATATAGCTAGGTATACTAGACCAGTGACAAAAGTAATAAAAACTCCATAAACCTAAGTTAAAAAGCAGAATTAACTGCTATATTATTACATTTTAGTAATTTTCTTTGCCCTATTAACATTGTTACTAATTCACAATATGTAGAACATACAATTAAACTTATAGAAACTGTTTATATTTCAAATGATAGTGCGAATTACACAAATTATTTTAAGAGTTACAACTTTTATTGTAGGAACAAAATTTACCTATCTATATAACTCACATTCATTCTCATACAGCTTTACCAGGTCCTATGTCTAATACAAATAATAAAATTAATCAGTTACTTATTAGATTTGTAGAAACAGCTGCTAAATTTCATGCAGAGACTCATATGATTAGAAAAGGTTTAAAACAAAAAGTTAAGATAACCAAGCGAGAGGCTCAAAATATTGTTAGAAAATGTCCTCAGTGCAGAATTATAAATACTCCTCCATTACCAGGAGGAACAAATCCTAGAGGACAGAATAGTAATGAACTGTGGCAAATGGATGTAACTCATATTTCTTCTTTTAGAAAACTATCTTATGTACACTGTTCTACTGATACTTATTCTTCCTTTCGATGTGCCACACCTTTGTCTGGAGAAAAGGCTGACTGTGTCATTCAACATCTTATAGAAGCTTTTAATGTTATGGGCATTCCTAAAGCAATTAAAACTAACAGTGGTACTACCTATACATCTGCTAAACTTCAACAATTCGTAGGATTTTGGAATATTAAACCTACTACTAGAATTCCATATAATCCACAAGGACAGGCAATTATTGAGTGCAGTAATCACATTCTGAAAAATATGTTAATTAAACAAAAGTGTGGAGAAGGAAGGGGATTATCCCCTAGAATTATGTTACACAAAGCTTTATTTATTTTAAATTTCATAAGTACAGGAGAGGATAATTTGCTTCAGACAGACATTGGACAAAAAATAATAATTCTAAGATTAATCATCCTGTGCATTATAAAAATGAGTTGGATCAATGGGTATCTGGTGTAGTGCAACATTGGGGAAGAGGGTTTTCTTGTGTCATTGCAGAATCCGGCGAAGTCCTTTGGATCCCTGCCCACTGAATTAAACTAACAACATGAGCAAGAGAAATAGATTTTCTCCATATGCTCCCATTACTGAGATGGAAGAACCTCGAAAGAACCTTAAAGGTGCCGCTGCCTAGTACTGTGAAGGCTAAAATACCAAGTAAGGGTCAACTTAAAAAGCTGACCTTTGAGGGTAAAAAGATGCTACAAGCTACTGGAAAAGAACAAAATGCTACTAATCTGTTCTTAGCAATGATTGCCTTGGTAACAATTCCGGTAAGTATGGCTGAAATTTTAGTTACTGAGCATACATCCCTAATCCTCCATTAAGTAGAGCAATTCATTGGGAAAATAATGCCGTTCCTATTTTTATTAATGATTCTAATTGGCTTGAGGACATTTTGATGATAGAGTCCCCTTAGTATCTTCAGAAGAAGGAATAAGATTAGAATATTATACAACAGGAGTTGAGGGATTACCTATATGCATAGGATATGAGCCACACTGTTTAAGAATAGAAGTTCAAGCTTGCTCTCTATTGTAAAAAAAATAACAGTAAAGGAGAAGAAAAAAAGGTTTGTTTTTGTTACAAGGATATGAATTTAAATGTAATACATCTGTACATGATCCTGAACCTCCACCCGATTTACCACCCTGTCACACTGCAATCATTAATCAGCTAGGTGAATGGGTACATTGGGAAAATCGCAGAGGTGAAACTGCTTGGGTTTTACTTAATATTTCCTATGGAAACACCATACATTGGAGCCCTCATGGTTCCGCCTGAGTTAAAGGGCCGGGTACTGATCTAAGGTGGCATAAGAACAATGGTTCAATTACAGCTGACGGTCCAGGTAATCATATTATCATATGGCATGGAGGAGGGAAGTTACCTCAAGCTCCTCATATAAAACTTGGTCCTATACAATATTATTTGTAAAATAGCTATGGCACTTAAACATATGTCAGCATGGAAAAGAAAAATCTAGAGAAATCATTCTTCTAATCATACTCTGTTAACCATTAAAAAGAATGAAATATGCCTGACCTGTGGTGGTACAGTGGCTAAGGCATCTACCTGGAGTGCTGAGGTCACTGGTTTGAAACCCCAGGCTTGCCTGGTCAAGGCACATATGGGAGTTGATGCTTCCTGATCCTCCCCCCTGTTCTCTCTATCTCTTTTCTCTCTCTTTCTCTCTCTCTCCCCCCCTCTCTCTAAAAGTGAATAAATAAAATCTAAAAAAAAAAACCCACAAAAAACTTGTTAAAAGAATGAAAAGCATTTTATATCTGCTTGTGTTAGATTGCCTTAAGTGTTTATTACTGGTGAAGCCAAATTTACAACTGAAAATTACTCTATAACTTGCAACAACTGTACTTTTTATACATGTATTAACTCTTCCATTCCTTTTAATGAGAGTAATAAAAATCTATACATTTTAGCCTGACCAGGCAGTGGCGCAGTGGATCAAGCATTGGACTGGGATGCGGAGGACCCAGGTTAGAGACTCGAGGTCACCAGCTTGAGCACAGGCTCATCTGGCTTGAGCAAAAAGCTCACCAGCTTGGACCCAAGGTTGCTGGCTTGAGCAAGGGTTACTCGGTCTGCTGAAGGCCCGCAGTCAAGGCACATATGAGAAGGCAATCAATGAACAACTAAGGTGTTGCAACAAAAAACTAATAATTGATGCTTCTCAGCTCTCTCCATTCCTGTCTGTCTGTCTCTATCTATCCCTCTCTCTGACTCTCTCTGGCTCTGAAAAAAAAATCTATACATTTTAAGAGCCAGACAGGAGTATAGATTCTAGTACAAATGCATCGGATGTGGCAATATACAGTGGTGCAGTTTCTCAGGGCTGATTCCACTTCTGAGTTTCAGCCTTCTGCTTATGCTACTTTCATCTGACGTGTCTTATTCCTGTGAGTCCAAGCCATAAAAGAAAAATCATAACATAATTATTGTCTATATTTTGTCAGATAAGCATTATCTTCACTTTAGGTGTATATACTTCACAGTTCTATGATTCTTCATATGGACACAGAAACTTTTCTTTTGAACTTCTTGCTTATTTTTTCAGATACAGTTGGTTAAGCTGAGAATTGTCATAGAAGTGGTCTCTAAATACTTGGAAAAACCCAGACTAGAATGAGAAGATGCTGTTTCCTCTTGCATTCTCCCATTGTGCTTCCCCACACCCTAATCTTTCTACCTCCATGAACACAATACCCAACACCTAAGAAACTTAACTGGGTGTGTGCTCTCTAGACTCTATTTTGACTTGCACTCTACTTCTGGATGATCACTTCTGCCCTCATCCAGTTTCATATACTGGGTCATCCTTCATGCTTTCTGTTGGTGAAATAAACTTAATTAAATTCTGTCTGACCATCTTAGGTCTTTGGCAGAACAGATACAACAGCCAGCAGGTTATAGGTTCTAGGGCAGTGGTCCTCAACCTTTTTTGGGCCATGGACCGGTTTAATGTCAGAAAATATTTTCACGGACTGGCCTTTAGGGTGGGACAGATAAATGTATCATGTGACCAAGACAAGCATCAAGAGTGAGTCTTAGATGGATGTAACGGAGGGAATCTGGTCATTTTTTAAAAATAAAACATCGTTCAGACTTAAATATAAATAAAACGGAAATAATGTAAGTTATTTATTCTTTCTCTGTGGACCGGTACCAAATGGCCCATGGACCGGTACTGGTCCACGGCCCAGGGGTTGGGGACCACTGTTCTAGGGTATTCACCTGCACCAATTTACTTATGTGACAATAGTGATTATAAAGATCATGAGAAACAAAGCATTTCAAGTTATAGTCTACTTAATTATAAACAAGTAATTACTTATTTCTATATGTACTACCTAACTAAAGAATTTAAGGATAGTATTTGTGAGGCTAGTTTTCATCTAGTAATATCTGTATAGATTGGTCACTGTCAAGTCATATTTAATACCCTTGAATTACTTACTGGCATTTATAAACAATTCTGGATGCCTGAAGTTATGTTGACTCATCCACATTATTGAAGAGTGGTTATTATGAAAATCAATATGTTTTAAAATCAGAGTGAACAGCAAGTAGGGAGGTCATCTGGTTCATCACTAGCAGGACATAGCTAAATCATGTAGTCTTTTGATTTGCTTTTCTAAAGGCTTCTAGAGAAGAATCACAGTAATTTTTTCAATATATAGATTGTTTTGTGGTAGGCAGTTAGACAGCCAGCAGGGCTAGCACTACAGGCCAGGCACAGAAAGCCGTGAGGATGGAAAACCCGGAGTGACTAGCAATGGCAAAACTGAAACAAGGATCTCACCTTCAGGGTGACCTTCCTGCCCTTAGCTGGTCATGCAGATTAGACCCGCTGATTTCATATCACTAGTCATGGAATTTGGATCCTCCCCTGACATTTCTTCCCCTGGCATTCATAAGTCATGTGTTTTTAGACCCTTAGAGGAGGAACAAACAAGAAAGCTGGAAAACAACACTTAAGCATTAACCCGTAGAGATATCATCTAGGCCTCCATTGTGTTTCAGCTCCAGGCCCAGAAAAGCAGCAAAACCAGACAAAGAAAAGCCATGGCTGACCTCAGGACCAGCCATATTGACTAATGACCCCCTCCTCTAACACCAACCAATCACTGAGAACACGACCCACCGCAAAAGAACACACTTGGAAGCCTGATGAATATGCTATTAAGATCCTCCCCTGAAACCTCCCCTAAAATATCCACCCTTAAAATCCTTTCGGATCCCAGTGCGCTCTCCCTTCAGGGAGTATGCTTTTGTTTTTCCCTTCCCCCTTCTCCTTCTCCTTCTCTTCCCCCAGGTGTGTATTCCTTGCCCTCTCTTTCTCCTAATCTCTAAGGAACACCACAGAAGTTGCAACCAGGGGAGCAGTGGCAGCAGCAGCCTGTCCTGGGCTAACCTCCTGAACCTGTCTCCAAGGTCCCCTTTCCTCTTTCTTTCCGAACGGTCAATAAATTCTCCCTTTACTTGCTGCATTTTGTCTCTTGATTGAATTTTTTCTCTCAAGAAGAATTGAGGTCCCTTTGCTCCTCCTGTAACAGTTTAATGATGAGGGGAGACTTTTTAGGTTTCACCCCATAATCCAATTTTAAATTCATCCGATATTAAGAATTTCCTTAGTGTACAACAGTCTTTTCCAGTTTTGCTGCTAGAAAGTAGGATTAGCAGAAAGGCTGACAAAAGGTATAGGAAGGAGCAGAGAGTAAAAAAAAAAGAGAATGAAAGAAATCTGGCAGAGGGAAATCAAGAAGAAATGTAAAAAGAATTTAATGTTTTGTTACTCTTTCTTTTTTTGATTTCCAAGGGACTTGATCTGGTTCTTTTCTCCAGACACTCACTTTGAATACAAAGTACAGACAAAAATGATTAAGAGTTGAATGGTTGACTATTTGTTAACTGTGGATACAAGTTCAGTTATTCAACAATAAAATGTGTTCAGTCTTGATATTTTTTAATAATAAAAGCCTGTGGTAATAAAAATTCAATTTATATAAAAAAATCTAGGAAAAGGCAAATGTTCTCCTGCTTATTCGCCTGCCACAGCTAGTCCTTTCCAACCACTGTTACAAAGTCCTTTAGTAATTTTACAGAAGGAAAAATGAAATGCATCTCCCTACACAGATAAATGGATATGTGTGGGGTGGGGGTGTACACATTTAAAGTTTTATCAAAAAAAATAACGTCATATTGTTATAAAGTACTGCACCGCAGATTCTGAAAGACACTGTACCTCATTTCATGGAGTTCACGTAGAGACACCCAGTCCAGTTGAATTTGGAAAAGTTTTATTAAAGGAGGAAATTTATTAAATATGCCGGCCACATATAGCTTACATGGGGCAGCAGTTCCAAATTGTGTGCCCCTATAATAGTCTAGGGGCTGGTTATATACCATTAATTATACATGGGCGGGGAAAAAGCCTGACTCATGGCATAAGCTTATAACCTTTTTTTCACCTATACAGATTTGGGAAAAGGATGAAGGGGGGATGGGACACAATTCATTAGCAAGTTTATAACATTTTTCTATAAGATTCATAAAAAGATGTTTCTACACATTAAAACTTACAAGGTAATACAATAGTAAAAGTGTCACTCTACATATTAAAAGATATTCCTGTATTTTCTAATGTTCACCTGCCATTCCTTTGTTCAGAGATATCTTTATTATATGCTGCTTAAGTGTCTGTTTGTCGCCGATAGCTTATTGGTTGCTTGTGTAACTGTACTAGCCAATGGGGTGAAGTTGCCATGGCTGAACGCAAATTGAGCGGGTCAGGGGGAAGGTGAACATTTGTCTGCATTCGCAATCATCTGTTTTACAAAAAAACTACGTCTCAACGTAATTTCTTTTAAGAATGCGTCCTAGAGGCCCTGGCCGGATGGCTCAGTGGTAGAGCGTTGGCCTGGCATACAGAAGTCCCAGGTCCAATTCCCGGCCAGGGCACACAGGAGAAGTGCCCATCTGCTTCTCCACCCCTCCCCCCCTCCTTCCTCTCTGTCTCTCTCTTCCCCTCCCGCAGCGAGGCTCCATTGGAGCAAAGATGGCCTGGGCGCTGGGGATGGCTCCTTGGCCTCTGCCCGAGGCGCTAGATGGCTCTGTTCGCAACAGAGCGACGCCCTGGAGGGGCAGAGCATTGCCCCCTGGTGGACAGAGCGTCGCCCCCTGGTGGGCATGCCGGGTGGATCCCGGTCGGGCACATGCGGGAGTTTGTCTGACTATCCCCGTTTCCAGCTTCAGAAAAAAAAAAAAAGAATGCCTCCTAGAAAATATAGCACTGAAGAGGAGAGAAAAGGAGCTAAAGCTGCACAAAAACGGCTTTCTTGACAAAAAGGAACCACTGAGCAGAGAAAGACAAGGCTTGCTTCAGTCGCAGAGCAAATGCATCTTTCTCGGCAAAATGAGACTGATGAGCATAAAGAAACAAGGCTTGCCTCAGATGCAAGACAAAAAAGCCTGTCTCAACAAAATGAGTCCCTTGAACAAAGGCAGGAGAGAAATGCAAAAAAATGACAGAGTAATGCTGACCAAAATGCAAAAAGGATTAAAACAGTTTCAAACGGAGAAACTTTAATTTTTGAGCATTCCTCTGGTGACATGAATATTAAATGTGAACACTGTCAGTCCTTAAACTTCAAGTTAGAAACTAATTGATTTGACCGTGGCAAGAAAGGATTTTCTCAATGTTGCAAGTATGGAAACATTTTAGTTCCACTAATTGAGAATTATCCACCACTCTTGAATAAATTATTGACTAATCAGCATCCAAATAGCAAACAGTACATGAATAGCATTCGATCCATTAATAGTTCGTTTGCTTTTGCGTCCATGGGAAACAAACCAATTGACTTGCCTGGACCAGGACTTTATTGCTTTCGACTTCGAGGTTCTCCAATTGAAAAATAATGTCATAATAGCTAAGTCTTTGACTGGCTCCTCTAAAGGTGAAATATATGTCATTCCAAGAATTGATTTGGCTCCACCTCAAACAGGGTTGCCATTTCAATTGAGATGTAGACAATTTCCTGTAAAACTTGCCTTTGCTATGACCATCAATAAGTCTCAGGGCCAAATGCTTAAGCGTGTTGGCATTTTTTACCTGAGCCTGCATTTGGACACGGTCAACTTTATGTTGCCTGTTCAAGAGTTCGTGAAAGAACGGACGTAAAATTAAAAATAATTGATGGTCCTCTGCAAGGCGAGCTTAAAAATGATGGAAAGATCTACACAAGAAATGTTGTGTACAAAGAGATCTTTGACATGTGAATTAACATTTTATTATTTAAATCACCTTTATTTATTAAGCTAGCGGTGGCTCTTAAGAAATGTACTGCCAGTGGTTTCCTTCACTGCACTCTACTTTAAGCAATTAAGCAAGTAGAAGGGGGAAACCCCGTGGGGTACTAAGCAAAAGGGCATCCTCGCCACCTGCCCTGGGTAATTCAGTTTGAATTAGCAGACACCTTTGCACAAATCATTTTAATTACAATTTATAATATCTAGAACAGTGGTCATTTCGTATGACCGCCGGGCTTTCTAGTGTATACATTAACCTCATGCTTTCAGGAGGGGAGGGGTACTTTCCATGGGGACAAATGCCTGTAAAAGGCCCATCAATATAAGAAAAGGTTTAACTTAATCTTTCTCTTCCTATACCTGGCTAGCGATTCACTGGCTTCCTTATAGGTGTGGGGGAAGGTCAGAGAATCCAAATCTCCTTCCCCTCTGCATTTACAATACAATGCCATCGGCCATCCTGGTTTTGATGCTAATCTCACAAGCATAGAAATCACACTTACAAAAACCCTCTGCAGGCCTAGCCCAAATTAATAAGATGTTCTCTAAGCTTCCTAAAATATTAATATTAATTCTGTAACTTTTGGTACCTTACAACAATACCTCTTATATGGCAACTTACTTTTTTCTCTTTAAAACACATTTTGAAGATTTTTCTACATGCCTAGTCATGGGAGCTCCATGAGTAAAGAAACTTTTTAAAGTACTATATTCCCAATATCTAGAATAGAGGTTTCACATTTACTTTTTCTTCAACAAAACATTGATAGATAAGTGAATACATCAAAAAATATAGTTCAACTTCATTGTTTGAAACAAAAGTATAAAATTACATTATTTGAATCTACCAGAGTACCTAGTTGGCTATTGATGAGCATTTAAAATATTTGCAGATTTTTGGCTATTACAATAGTAAAGATTCTCAAACATTTCTGTTAAATCATAACCTTATGTAAATATGTGTGAATCAAAGGTAATTACTTAGTAATATAATAGTTTGATCAATTGAATGTTTAACTATTATTGATATTGCCAGGTATTGTACTGGGCCAAATCACAAAAACTAAAGGTTAGTGACAGAAACACACATTCTTAGAAACTACATATTCTTTCATCTACAGCCTTTTAATAAAAACTGTGTCAGATGAGATCTCAAAAAACTAAAAAGCCTTTTGGCTTTGCTGAGCAATGGGGACATCCTTTTTCTCCAAGACAATGTATTTGTTCCTACTGGCCAGCTTTTTGGAACTTGGCCAAAATTCATGCTTAACTGCCTCCTTTGTATATTTTAATAAAATATAATTCTACTAGAAAGCCCGGCAGTCATATGAAATGACCGCTGTTCTAGATATTATAAATTATAATTAAAATGATTTGTGCAAAGGTGTCTGCTAATTCAAACTGAATTACCCAGGGCAGGCGGCGAGGATGCCCTTTTGCTTAGTGCCCCACAAGGTTTCCCCTTTCTACTTGCTTAATTGCTTAAAGTAGAGTGCAGTGAAGAAAACCACTGGCGGTACATTTCTTAAGAGCCACCGCTAGCTTAATAAATAAAGGTGATTTAAATAATAAAATGTTAATTCACATGTCAAAGATCTCTTTGTACACAACATTTCTTGTGTAGATCTTTCCATCATTTTTAAGCTCGCCTTGCAGAGGACCATCAATTATTTTTAATTTTACGTCCGTTCTTTCACGAACTCTTGAACAGGCAACATAAAGTTGACCGTGTCCAAATGCAGGCTCAGGTAAAAAATGCCAACACGCTTAAGCATTTGGCCCTGAGACTTATTGATGGTCATAGCAAAGGCAAGTTTTACAGGAAATTGTCTACGTCTCAATTGAAACGGCAACCCTGTTTGAGGTGGAGCCAAATCAATTCTTGGAATGACATATATTTCACCTTTAGAGGAGCCAGTCAAAGACTTAGCTATTATGACATTATTTTTCAATTGGAAAACCTCGAAGTCGAAAGCAATAAAGTCCTGGTCCAGGCAAGTCAATTGGTTTGTTTCCCATGGACGCAAAGCAAACGAACTATTAATGGATCGAATGCTATCCATGTACTGTTTGCTATTTGGATGCTGATTAGTCAATAATTTATTCAAGAGTGGTGGATAATTCTCAATTAGTGGAACTAAAATGTTTCCATACTTGCAACATTGAGAAAATCCTTTCTTGCCACGGTCAAATCAATTAGTTTCTAACTTGAAGTTTAAGGACTGACAGTGTTCACATTTAATATTCATGTCACCAGAGGAATGCTCAAAAATTAAAGTTTCTCCGTTTGAAACTGTTTTAATTCTTTTTGCGTTTTGGTCAGCATTACTCTGTAGTTTTTTTTGCATTTCTCTCCTGCCTTTGTTCAAGGGACTCATTTTGTTAAGACAGGCTTTTTTGTCTTGCATCTGAGGCAAGCCTTGTTTCTCTATGCTCATCAGTCTCATTTTGCCGAGAAAGACGCATTTGCTCTGCGACTGAAGCAAGCCTTGTCTTTCTCTGCTCAGTGGTTTCTTTTTGTCAAGAAAGCCGTTTTTGTGCAGCTTTAGCTCCTTTTCTCTCCTCTTCAGTGCTTTATTTTCTAGGAGGCATTCTTAAAAGAAATTTCGTTAAGACGTAGTTTTTATGTAAAACAGATGATTGCCAATGCAAACAAATGTTCACCTTCCCCCTGAGACGCTCAATTTGCGGTCAGCCTCAAATTGTTTCAAAAGCAGATGATTGCCAATGCAAACAAATGTTCACCTTCCCCCTGACCTGCTCAATTTGCGTTCAGCCATGGCAACTTCACCCCATTGGCTAGTACAGTTATGCAAGCAACCAATAAGCTATCGGCGACAAACAGACACTTAAGTTGCATATAATAAAGATTATTGTCTTTTTATAAAAAGTTGAATAACTGCATCTTTGTTAAATATAAATAACAATTCAAGAGTATGCAGATATCATTGAGAAAGTATTTAAACAAAGGAAACAGGCAGCAGCCCTGCAGAAGTGGTTTAAATGCTATCACTCAGGCTTCTCACATGGCTGCCAGTGCCTATTGACATTAAAATAAAAAAAGTAACCTATATGTAGAAAGAAGGTTGTATTCACATTAACATTCATGAAGCCTAAGCAGCAGAAGCCCTACACATCAAGTCGGGAATATATCCTATGTCTACTGATGAGAAAATGTCTCAGTGATAAATGGCTACAGACAGGGGTGTCACAAGGGCAACAGTATACAGATCAGCTCCAGCAAAGTTTAAAATATATTTTTAAGTTTTCCTCTCCTGCAGTTCTTTTTGTAGCATTGTGGAACACAGTGATTATCCCCTCAAATAAAAGAAAAATATTGCACTACCAAATTCCTAACCTTTACTAAGATACTTCCCAGAAAACAAAAAATTATATACTTTGAAAATAATTTAAAACAAAGCTTTAAATGCTTCATGATGCATAAATACTGTATGTTGGAATCCATGGGAGTCCGAAAGACCAGAGTAACAGGCTTTATTGCAAGGAAGAAAGGAACCCTCCTGGGCACTTCTCCCAGGAAGAAGAGCGCTGGTTACAGACTAGGGGCGAGTTGTATAGTGTTTGGGAGAGCCTGAGGGGATACTGAGGCAAAAGGCCTAGTATGTCCGGAATGCTCCTCCTTGGGGGGCTTCGAGCATGTGGGTGTTGAATCAAAAGTCCTAGTATGTCCAGAGCCCCTCCTTGGGGCGGCTTGTCAGCTTTTCGAAATTTCTCTGTCTCAGGGGCGATAGTCCAGTAAGGGTGAGGTCTGACAGATAAGCGGAACATCAAGAGGGCAGTTTGGAATACACACATCTATCATTTCTCAACTCTGTGGTTAAATATAAAAGAAAGGCAGTTATTAATTTCATAATATACGGTAAGGGGTGATGAGGAGAAAGGGGAGAAAAAATTGGAAAATTATTATTTCTTCTGGAGAGAATTCAAGAGGGAACCTTGCCATGCCAAGTCCTTCATCCAGTTAAGGAGGTCGTTAATTTCTGTGCTGTGAGGTCTAAACCAGGCGATGTCCTCGAACACCTGAATGAGGAAGTAAAAAAATGTTGCGAGGCAATAATTGTGCATTGCTTGCTGTGAGTGCCAAGTGGACAGAGTGACATGGTGATACATGGTCCCCTGGACGAACCTCATGAGACGTGCTGGTCTGGTTCCTCTCGAGTGGGAGGACATGTGGATATTTTAAGAGACAGGAAACCTGGCCCTGGCCGGTTGGCTCAGCGGTAGAGCGTCGGCCTGGCGTGCGGGGGACCCAGGTTCGATTCCCGGCCAGGGCACATAGGAGAGGCACCCATTTGCTTCTCCACCCCCCTCCCCCTCCTTCCTCTCTGTCTCTCTCTTCCCCTCCTGCAGCCGAGGCTCCATTGGAGCAAGGATGGCCCGGGCGCTGGGGATGGCTCCTTGGCCTCTGTCCCAGGCACTGGAGTGGCTCTGGTCACGGCAGAGCGATGCCCCGGAGGGGCAGATCATCGCCCCCTGGTGGGCAGAGCGTCGCCCCTGGTGGGCGTGCCAGGTGGATCCCGGTTGGGCGCATGCGGGAGTCTGTCTGACTGTCTCTCCCCGTTTCCAGCTTCAGAAAAATACAAAAAAAAAAAAAAAAGAGACAGGAAACCTGTTGGTGTAAGTTTTTAGAAGGATTGAATATGTGTGGTTAAAAAGGAAGGCGGTTTGGAGAACATTCAGGAAGGAACTTTTCAGGCTGAGGGGCGGCTTCTTCCTGCTGTCATCCCTACCTATTTGATATTTCTCTCATGAAGTTCTCCTTGGGGTATTGGGAATAGGAGTGTAGGAGCATTTGATTGTAGGTAATCCTAGAGATTTCTCTCATCTGGGCCTGTAGGAACCTGATAAAGAAGGGGGAAAGTATTTGGAGATTAGGAATGCAGAGATAAGGAGAGTTGTATAGTGGGGGTGAAAGTTTTTCCATGGCAAAGTTAGAGACATTCTTTCCTGGCAGCCCTGGAGAGAGAGCAGTTAGCTTGAGTTAAAAGAAATGTTTCATGTCTGTTTGTAGGCTCTTCTTCCACCAAGAAGACCCAGCAGTCTTGTCCCCTTACTATGTGAAAGGCAAAAAGACTGAGAAGTGTTAAGAGGTGAATGCTATTCATTCTCCTAGTTCTTCAGGGATATGGGAGAGCTTTAGTTTGAGCTAAAAGAAATGTTTCATGTCCATTTGTAGGCTCTTCTTTGGCCAAGAAGACCCAGCAGTCTTGTCCCCTTACTATGTGAAGGGTAAAAAGACTGAGAAGCGTTAAGAGGTGAATGTTATTCATTCTCCTAGTTCTTCAGGGATATGGGAGAACTTTAGGGTTAGGGGACCTGTAGGAGTTGAAAGGTAGGATTTAGGAGGTTTGCTGATATAGGGTTTCAGATTTTTCTGTTTTACAAGGGCAGGTTTCAGGGTTGGTGTGTAGGGTTAGGAAGATTTTTCTAATTTTCTGATTGGCGAAGGTCTGCATGCGGTTCTGTAAGAAACTAGTGAACAAATGTAAGAGGCAGGGTCCAAAAGTTAGAAAAATAAATAGGAGAGTGAGTGGACTAATGAAAGGCAATAGTCAAGACACCCAGTTTGTTTGAAATCACTGATTCCATGTATATGGACGGATTCGCTGGGCTTCAGAGAGAGAGAGAGAGAGAGAGAGAGCAGGAATTAGACAGGGAAGTGGCCAGTCCCCCTGCCCCTAGACCTACTTTTATAGAAATTTTTAAAGCAACAAGGAGAGGATTTACCTGTATAGCTCATTTGGTCCTTAGATTGACTAGTGTACTAGAAACTGGAAGAGGCTCATGAGGTGGGATTATGTTCATATTTGGGGTGAGATAGATTAGGGTACATTTTGGGCAGATAAAATATATTATGCTCACTTTGTTAAAGATGGTACTGCTCACATGGAAGCCTGTCGCCCAGGTGATATTAATGTGTGTTGGGCGCGGGCTGTGGGCAGGCAAGATGCTTGTAGCCTGGGGCTTGGTTTTAGTACTAAGCCTTTCCCACCCTTTTTGACGTGGGGTGGTGCAATCCCATCATGCCTCAGAAAGTGACTTTGTATCAGAGACTTCCCTATTTTGTATATTGGATTAAAGATTTTGATTTCTACACTATAAAATGGGGGCAGAACGGGAGCTTGCTCTCTCAGTTCCTGAGATTAGCATTAGAGAGGAGAGCAGAGAAAGGCCATGTGGAGGAGGCCAGGAGAAGCAGCGAAGATGGCGGAGTGTTGAGTGAGAAGCCAATTTCTGCAGAGTTTGTTCAGGGAGCAGGAAGGAGATGGGAAACAGAGGTCAATAAGTCTGGTGAGCTAGAAGCCTTTGATTCTAGGAAACTCAGATAAGTCAGTAGCTTTGTGAGCACTGAATGAGTGGGTTTTGGAGCCCAATGTGTGTTTTACTTGCCCGCCCGTGCAAGCTAGGATTAAAGATAATGGCCCACCAGTTTTTGGCTCCGTTGTTTCTTTACCGACTGCCCGAATCCAATGCGAATCTGCATGGGCCAGGCGGCTGTGATAGTGGCCCTGGCCACTGGCTTTACAGTACAGGTTTTTGTCCAATTATTAGGGAGACATGTATAGGTGTTATGCCATTTTTCTACTTTAGCAGCAGTGGGAGTTGTCAGGATCACGGTGTGTGGACCTATCCATGTGAAAGTCAGTCCTTGGGTGATGTAATGCTGGATACGCCTCTTGGACAGTCTTTGAACAGTTTGTTGAGTAACCTATAAATCCTTCAAGTACTTAGGGAAAGGGTGGTTACATTTCTACACTTTGCAGTTAGAGTTTAAGTCCTGATCACTGCTTCTAGCTGGAAGTAGCATCAGGTCCCAGCCTACAATAGGCATGGGGCATTGAGACAAGAGGAATAAAGGATACACCATACATTTAAAAAAGTAACAAAATCAAACTGTCAATACCCACAGTAGACATCTTTGAGGGATAAATAAAACTCAAATATTCAGGGAAGGCATAGTAGATGGCCCTTGTGTTTACAAGAAATGAGATCAGTTTATCTGCTACTTGGAAGAAGTACCTTAGGCTTGTGAACGATGTCCTTGGGCCTTCAGTGGCAATTCCCAGCATGCTGGGCAAGGTTGGGTCACAGATAGCTAGAGCAGGGCTAGAAGAGACTAAACCCTCCCTCCATGGAGCAAGGGGGCAGCTTACTTTCTTGTGTCCCTCTTTCCACAGCACAGTCGTGTCAACCCATGAGGCTGGGAAGCCTGGCAGGCTTCAGTTCAATGAACTTTCTTTCCACTCTGGAGCTGGGCCCTGATTGAATTCTATGAAGCCCTTTAGGGTGCGGGAGCCTTTAAGAGTATATGCCAAAAGCTGGTATTTCCTGACCTCTTTTGAGCCTTATTTGCCTTTTCTGTTACTTTCTTGGCCATTATAGACCTTAAAAGCCATGCTCAGAAGGTCTCATTGAGGGGCTTGACTAAGAGAGAAAAATTGGGAATCCAGTGTCTAAAAAAGCCTATTAGACTGAGGAAAGAAGAGATTTGATCTGTGGTGGTAGGTGGTTGGAGACTGTGGAAGGTCTTGTTCGATCTAGGGTGAGACTTCAGGTTGTAGGGGTTAAGGTGATGCCTAGATAGACTACGGACTAAGAGTGAAGTTGAGCCTTAGCAGAGAAGACACGATATCCTTTCATGGCGAGGAAGTTAAGAAGGGTGGCGGTGTGTCTCCTTGAAGCAAGCAGGGAGGGGCTTTAGAGGAGTAGTTTATCTGCATATTGTAAGACAGTACTAGTTTTGAGATTGCATGCTGTTAAATCCTGATCTAGTGCCTGCTGAAATAGGTGTGGGCTGTTTTTGATCCCCTGGGGTAAGACAGTCCATGTAAATTACTGGGCCTAATTAGTGTCCAGGTCAGTTTAAAAAAAGGTGAATGCAAACAGAAAGTAAGAGTCAGATTGTAGAGGAATGGTAAAGAAGGCATTCTTGAGGTCTAGGATTATGAATGAGTGGTGTTTGAGAAAATGTGTGACAGTAACTTGTAGAGATTAGGGACTACTGGATGGAGGAGAATTATTGCCTCATTGATTAGGAGTAAATTTTGTACGAGGTGATAAGCCCCTGAAGGTTTCTGAACAGGAAGGATGGGGGTATTGCAGGGAGAGTCTGTGGGGATGTGTAAGCCTGGTTTAAGAGGTGGGTAATTATTGGTTTAAGGCCTTAGAAACAGACACAGTTACATATTAAAGACTTCAGATACACATTATGAATTAAGGAATTTTTTTTAAAGATTTTATTTATCATTTTAGAGAGGAGAGAGAGAGAGAGAGAAAGAGAGAGAAAGAGAGAATGGGGGAGGAGCAGGAAGCATCAACTTCCATATGTGCCTTGACCAGGCAAGCCCAGGGGTTCAAACCGGTGACCTCAACATTCCAGGTTGACACTTTATCCACTATGCCACCATAGGCCAGGCTGAATTAAGGAATTTAAATGAGCATGCTTGTTGGGCAGATAAAATGTATTATGCTCACTTTGTTAAAGATGGTGCTGCCCATGTGAGGCCGTTGCCCAGGTGATATTAATGTGTGTTGAGAATCCTTGTAGCCTGGGGCTTGGTTTTGGGATTAAGCCTTTCCCACCCTTTTTGATTTGGAGTGGTACAATCCCATCATGACTCAGAGAAGTGACTTTGTATTAGAGACTTCCCTATTTTGTATATTGGATTAAAGGTTGTGAAGCTACACTATAAAATAGGGGCAGAATAGGAGCTTGCTCTCTTGGTTCCTGGGATGATTAGCATAAGAGAGCAGAGGGAGCAGAGCAGAGAGCAGAAAGAGGCCATGTGGTCAGGAGAAGCAGCCAAGATGGCGGAGTACTGAGTGAGAAGCCAGTTTGTGTAGAGTTTGTATCTGGGATAAGGAAGGAGATGGGGAACCGAGGAGAATAAGGCTGGTGAGCTAGAAACCTTTGATTCTAGGAAACTTGGATAAGTCAGTAGCTTTGTGAGCACTGAACGTGAGTGGGTTTTGGAGCCCAGTGTGTGTTTTTACTTGCCCGCCGGGTGCAAGCTAGAATTAAAGACTATGGCCCACCAGTTTGTGGCTCCGTTGTTTCTTTACCGACTGTCCGAATCCAATGCGGACCTGCATGGGCCGGGCTGCTGTGATAGTGGCCATGGCTGTGGCCACTGGCTTTACAGTGCTTTACTTGTTTCAATTCAAATTATACTAGAGATATTTTCTGACAAAGAGACAAGACGGATCACTTACTCACATAGCTTAATATACAATTCTGCTTTTTAAAGTTTTTCGAGATGGCACGGAGTTGCCAGCATAGAGGGGAGGAAGAGAGAAAGCAGATGGATGGACAATGTGAGCAGCTGGATGGAAAAGAAGGAGGGTCAGAATCTGGAGGAGGAGGGGGAGGAGGAGGATAAAGTATTGGTGTGGCACCAAGTGGTCAGAGGAGTCAAAAGGATTTGGAGGTCTGAAGAGAGGGGAGGAGGCGAGGAGGAAAGAAGCAGTCACAGTTTGTAAGGAGGGAGGAGGGGTTTAAGAATACAGTGGAGAAGGGAGGGACCCCAGGCCAGCGGGGGAGGAGAAAAAGAGTGTGGTGTTTGCAAGTGAATGAAAAACAGGATCCTGTGAAGGGAGGGAAGGAGGCTCTTTTAGGAAAGAGACACGAGCCAAAGAGGTTCACTGAGGGACCAGAGAGGAGTCTGGAGAGAGGGGTGCCCTCGGGGGTCAGGCAGGAGGGAGAGAGTTGGGAGTCCATGAAGAAGGAAAGATTAGGAGCGGAAGATTTAGGTGAGGTTTCTCTGGCCAAAAACGGCCTGCGTGTAGAACAGGTGGCACAGAAATTAAGGACAGGAGAGAAGGGAGAAGAAAAGCCTGCACGTAAGGAATTTCTGATTCCTTCCCTGTCCGGTGGCAGAAATTGTCAAGATCTCTTAGGATATTGTAATGGTAGTAGAAAGCTAGGTGCGCCTGACCTATGGTGGTGCAGTGGATAAAGCCTCAACCTGGAATGCTGAGGTTGCCGGTTCAAAACCCTGGGCTTGCCTGGTCAAGGCACATGTGGGAGTTGATGCTTCCTGCTCCTCCCCCTGTTCTCTCTGTCTCTTTCCAATCTCTCTCTCTCTAATAAAAATGGATAAATAAAACCTTAAAAAAAAAAAAAAAAAAAAAAAAAGAAAGCTAGGTGCCTAGAATTTCAAGGAAGTCCATAGAAGCAGGCTACTCGGAGTAGAAACCTCCCAAACTATGAACCTCAGAGAGTAGGGTGAGTCCTGAAGGAGTAGAGGAATAGTCTCTGAGGCCTGAGATTGGGAGGAGCCTGTGTTCTGAGGAGAATCTGGCTGGATGGTTTGGACTGAGAGGAGCTCACTGGTGAGAGAAGGGGGCGTCCCCGCCTCCAGTCACAGTTCCGAGAGGAGAAAATCTCCGTAGAGTCTCAGACAAGAGGTCGTCACCCCAAGACTGAGATCCCGGGACGTAGGAGAGGGGCCTGGCTAGGCATGCCTAGACTTTAGTAGAAGTTCATAAAGGAGTAGAGGCAGACCACCTGTAGATACGAGGTCCGAAGTCAAAACCCCCTGACCAGGAAGGGATGTTTTTAGAGAGAAATTTGGAGGCCAACCAGGGAGGGGGAGGGGAGGGGAGGGGAGAAACTCCCTACCTTTCTAGTCCAGCAGGGGTTCTGGACAGGGTTAGACTGCCGGCCAATCGACCTACAATTACAGA
The DNA here is from genome assembly GCF_036850765.1 of Saccopteryx bilineata. Classification (NCBI taxonomy): domain Eukaryota; kingdom Metazoa; phylum Chordata; class Mammalia; order Chiroptera; family Emballonuridae; genus Saccopteryx; species Saccopteryx bilineata. The sequence continues at coordinate 217,553,140 of NC_089493.1, read as the reverse complement.
TCCAAACAGAATCAGGGAGTAAGCCCGGGACGAGCTGCCACTGCCCATTGTTTCCCTGGTTGTAAGTTTGGACAGCAAAGAGGGATCGTCCAGGCAGTTAGTACCCTATACCAGGTTTTGGCATCAAATGTTGGAATCCATGGGAGTCCGAAAGACCAGAGTAACAGGCTTTATTGCAAGGAAGAAAGGAACCCTGCCGGGCACTTCTCCCAGAGAGAAGAGCACCAGTTACAGATTAGGGGCGAATTACATAGTGTCTGGGAGAGCCTGAGGGGATACTGAGGCAAAAGTCCTAGTATGTCCTGAATGCTCCTCCTTGGGGGGCTTCGAGCATGTGGGTGTTGAATCAAAAGTCCTGGTAAGTCCAGGGCCCCTTCTTGGGGCGGCTTGTCAGCTTTTTGGAATTCCTTTGTCTCAGGGGCGATAGTCCAGTAAGGGTGAGTTCTGACAGATAAGCGGAACATCAAGAGGGCAGTTTGGAATACACATATCACTGTATTCATACATTTTTTTAAAAAGTGCCCTGCACCCTGCACCTTGTCTATTTGCATCTGAAATGTACATTTTCATACAAAGTGCAAAGTCTGTAACATCAACACTGGGAGATATTAGGCCCATCAATAAAACAATTTACATTAGTGATTTTCAACCTTTTACCTCTTGGCACACATAAAGTAATTACTAAAATTCTCTAGCACACTAAAAAATTTTTTTTTGCAAATCTGACAAAATATAGCTACAATTTTGATATATATATATATATATATATATATAACCTCTTTTTGCTCCAAAGTGACTTTTAAGAAAACCAGGTGACTACACTTGCATATAATAATTTCTGTTACTAAGAATTAACCAATCAGATGCAACTTTATTATGTGACATTACCAATAAGATGCAAATCTATTGTACAGCCTATATATTATGGTTCAAGATAGTGCATTCACACCTGATGCTATTGTTGTATTAGCTGTTGCCATTTTTTAAAAAAATCTGACAATATAAGGGAAAGGAGGTCAGTTCCTCTGACTAAATAGGTGTTAGATGGCTTAAAAATTCTTGTGGTACCTGATCAGGCAGTGGCACAGTGGACAGTGTCAGAACTCCGAGGTTTCCGGTTTGAGCATGGGCTCACCAGCTTGAGTGTGGGGGCACTGGCTTGAGTGTGGGATCATAGACAGGACCCCATGGTTGCTGTCTTGAGCCCAAGGTTGCTGGCTTGAATAAGGGGTCACTGGCTCAGCTGAGCCACCCCTGGTCAAGGCACCTATGAGAAGTCATCAATGAATAACTAAGGTGCTGCAACTATGAGTTGATACTTCTCATCTCTTTCTCTTCCTGTCTGTCCTTGTCTATTGCTCTCTCTCTCTAAAAAAATAAAAATAAAATTCTTGTGGCATACACACTGGTTGAAAATTACTGCTTTACACTTACATAAATTCAAATATATTATTGTACTTAACGAAGTTCATCAGGATAATCATGTATGAAGTCATGAGTTTGCTATTGAACAAACTAGTGTCTCCATACACCTCAACTTTAACTACCAGTGACTTTTGATTATTTTCAAAACAAAGTAAGTTACAATTTGTAGACAGCTTTGTCTCCTTGAGAACAGGAAGCCTGAGAACCAGGGCTGAAGGGCAAACGTTTCCTAGGGTCTGACTCTAGGTGGCTCACTTTCCTCGCCTATATACACAAAAGCTGAAACAACCATCCCCGCCGCCGAGGGCTTTTCTTCCGGGGTTTGCCTCTTCTGCAGCAGTCTAGAGACTTCAGCATAAAGAATAGTAAGCCTTGTGATTTTCCAAAACATGGACGTCCACACTATTCTTTTGAGCGCCCATCCCACCCTACAGAAACTTCCAGATGCCGCGCAAGAAGAAATGCACAGCAGTCTCCGACAAATCTTCAGCACCTCCGCCACTCAATGTTCCCCAGACAGTTTTGTCAGCGCTATGTGGACGAAGGACAAAGACGCACTCGACAGGTACCCGGGAATCAGGGACTAGGCTGACGACTTGGCCCCTAGCGCAACGCCTAGAAACGACGGGCCTCGGCCAAACACGCCTGGAAGGAGCGGGGCTGGAACTTGGACCCCGCCCCCTGGCCCGGAGGCGTCCGTGCGCCTGCGCGCCCAGCATAGGCCTGGACTTGAAGAGCCCGGGGTTTGAGCTCGCCCTTGCGCCCCCGCCCCCGCTCTCCGCCCCCTCCCACCTCCGCCCCCTTGACGCGATGACGCACGGCAGGTTTGCGGACGTGGCGGCGGCGCAAGCCCGGGAAGGCGGGGACTTTGGCCTCCGCAGCAGCGGTGGAGGGGGCAGGGGAGGACGGTGGTACCCCAAAACGGAGGCTCAGCTATGAACTTGCCCGGGACGGCAGCCGTTTCTTCGTGACGTCCCCCTTGCTAACGGGACAGGTAAAGATGGCGGCGAGAGGTGGGGAGTGGCTTCGCCCCGGGTGGCGGGGTCGGGCCCCTGCGGCGTCCGCGGGCCATTGGCCGCAGGGGTGGCGGGGGCGGCTGCAGGAGACTGGGACTGGGGAGACCTTGGGGACCGCCCTACCAAAGTCCCTCGACACATTGTTGGGGAAGCTGAGGGTCAGAGGAAGGGCTTCTACGTGCCCTGTTCGCGGTGCGACTCATTTTTCACCCAAACACCTGTATTTCTTTCACAACTGTTTTTGTATGGAATAGTCGCTGACGGCATCTTGTCCACATCGTCCAAGCGTGATGGTGTGACATAAAAATCTGATGTTTAACCATCGCAGGGGATGACAGGGAAAGGAAAAACTAGACTTGTGGGATGAAGAGGGAGGGAAGTTTTCAAAAACTGAATTGGCTCTGGAGGGTACGGCCCCAGTGATCCTGACCCGGTGGACGCCTTCCTGCCTTGAACCCGTGGCCCTCTTATTGTTCCCTCTTTAAGGATGTCAGCGCGAAACACCCGACAGCAGTTACACAGAGTGAAGGTGTTTGGGAAACCATTTTCACATACAGACTCAGCTGATGAATCCATTGGTAATTTTTGTGACTGCTTGTAATCTACGTAGCTGGCAGAGGTTTGTTTTAGTTTTCTGAAGAGGGAATTCGTGCTTTTTTCTTGCCCAAAGAGAACTAAGACAGGTGAAGAGAACTGAGTCAGATGACGGGAGGACTGTGTACTTCCTAATCTCTGGTTGACTCAGATAATTATCTGCCTGGGTCAAAGTCTAGCTTTTCATTTTAATGAGACACACAACCAATTCTTGATTATTCAGAAACAGAATACTAGTTTATGGTATTCTGCAGCCAGCATTTCATTACAAGGGGGACTTAAGTGATAAAGTTCAATCTTTTAAGTATTTAGCAATATATCAGACAGAAGTTGATATAAGTATCTAAAATGGCTTTGCTCAGTGACTTTCATCCATGCGAATCCAGTTTAGGATTTTAAGAACAAAATATGAGGGAAAAAAGTCTCGTACTACCTGTCCATTTCTCTTCATTTTTCACAACAACTGAAAGTGATCCTGTGAACAATTAATATGAAACTAAAACTGTGAATGTGGAATTAGTTCTCATATTGTTCATTTAAAAAAATTTTCAGTTTTATTTATTTTTATTTAGAGGGACAGACAGGAAGGGAGAGAGATGAGAAGCATCAACTTATCTTTCTGGCACTTTAGTTCATTTATTGCTACCTGTCTTGACCAGGGGGGCTCCAGCTGAGCCAATGACCCCTTGCTCAAGCCAGCAACCATGGGAACATGTCTATGATCCCACGCTCAAGATGGTGGCTCCCACGCTCAAACTGGTGTTTTGTGATACATGGTCTATAAGACTGGATTACCTTTTCATCCCACCCTCATGTCGTCATTGCCAAATATACTCACTGTACTTCAACAGCTATAAAATTTGAACCTGAATTATTCAGTAACCAAAACCAATTGTTAAAAAAAACAACAACAAAAGATAAAATGTTCTGAATATAAGTTTCATGTAAAATCAGTCAAGTGGATCAGCTCTATTTCAAAGTTTTCTCTGCCTTCTCCCCTCAACCCAGGTTTTGACAGTATGTCAGGAAGGCATCAGAATCGTAGTTTTCCTGTTCCAGGAGTTCATTCATGTGGTCAAGTACATGCATTTGGAAATTGTACAGAGGGTGATGTGTTGGAAGAGGATGCTGAAGTGTATGAGCTTCGATCCAGAGGAAAAGAGAAAATCAGAAGAAGCACATCAAGAGACAGACTTGATGACATTATAGTATTAACAAAAGATATACAGGAAGGAGATACTTTAAATGCGATAGCCCTTCAATATTGTTGTACGGTAAGTTTTAACTTGATTTTGCATAATGCAGTCCAAAATAAAAAATTATTTTTCATAGCACAAATTGAAATAAATTACTGTCTTTTCCTCTGCTCCCCCTTTTCCCTTTTTTCATGAATATCTAGCTGTTTGTGGATGTTAACTTTTTAAATGTTTAAGTGAATACTTGAATTTATTGTTATGTCAAAAATCGGTGACTCTATTTTCAGTATTGAAAAATATCCAAATTTGTTATCTTCTTTTCCTTATCTAAGTTGTAAGAAAATGTATGAATATATAAGAAAGTTTTCCCCTGCCTCAATTTCCTGAGATAACACACTTGTGTTTCATTTCATACCTTTTTGTCCTTTTACGAATATGGGTGTTTGTATATATCTATATATACACATGTGTGTATACATATAGACCTTGGCCGGTTGGCTAAGTGGTAGAGCATCAGCCCGGTGTATGGGTGTCCCAGGTTCGATCCCCAGTTAGGGCACACAGGAGAAGTGACCATCTGCTTCTCTTCCTTCCCCTCTCCTTCCCCTCACAGCCAGTGGCTCAGTTGGTTTGTACATTGGCCTCAGGCACTAAGGATAGCTGGGTTGATTTCGAGCATCTGCCCCAGAGGGGGTTGCCAGGTGGATCCTGGTCTGGGTTCATGTAGGAGTCTGTCGGTCTCCCCTCCTCTTACTTAGAAAGAAAAAACCATATATAAAAAATACTGTATTTGGGAAATTTCTGATTTTTGTGTTTTAAAATTGTTTTATACCACGCCTGTTACTCTGCAATTGCCTTTGCCTTTTTTATTTCTTAGTTTATCATGGGTATTACCTCATAGCTTTATAGATTTAGTTCATCATGGTGTATAGCTATAAACTTTCCATAGGATGGATGTACTATAATTAAGCCATTCTTATACTGTGGATAGCCAAGATTTTCCCATGTTTTGCCTTGTACTCCAACAGTCATCATGACAGTATCTTTAAATGGAGTTACTTTTATTTCTGTAGAATAGATTCCCAAAAGTGGGATTTATAGCTCAAAGGAAAGGTTTACTTCTCATTTTAGTAGATATTAAACTGTTTAACCTATTTTATATCTGTCATTTCTATCTTGCGTCCTTAGCCTAGAATCAGTTTTCATGTAAACACTTTGATATAACTGTTTAGAACATTGGTTTTCAAACTTTGTTCTCATGCTACCAATGGAATTTTGAAATGCATGTGTACCTCTTTGCACATTTTAAAGTGAACTTATACTTCCTAATAAATTAAAAGTTACCAAGGATATAATTTCTATAAGGTTGTATTGATATTTAAAAATAAGACTGTTTGAATATTCTTTAAATGTATACATGGAATTCTAAATACTAATTCAGGATTTTCCCCTGAAATAATTTATTTTTAAAATATAGATATATATGCTCTTTTTTATGAGCATGACATTTTATATCATTTTTTTTCTGCTTAATATTTTTATTTTCATTTCCAAAATCTTTCAGAATGTATTTTTAACTTGAAAACCAATTATGACTATCTGTCATAGTTATCTGAAATAGAAATACATATTTATAAACTTTTATATATAAATTTAAGTATATTTTAAAAAATGCTGTATGACCATAAGGTGCTATTTTTTTTTTTTAATTTTTCCATTGATTTGAGAGAGATGAACAGAGAGAGAGAGAAGCATCATATTGTTTCACGCCATCGTTTCATTCAGTTGTGCACTCGTTGATTGCCTTTTGTGTGTACCCTGACTAGGGGTGGAACCTATGTCTTCTGGTGTGCTGGGTTGATGCTTCATCCACTCATCCTCAGACAGGGCATATTCTGTTTTTTGGGTCGAGTAATAATTGCAATTATTCAAAATTGATCAAAACATGTAAGTGTTGATTTAAAAGTAAAATAAAATGTGTTACTGAAATGCATTCCTTGATGAGGTCAGAAAAGCTAGGTTGTATGGTTTTTTTGGCAATTCATGTTTGGCAATACCGTTTATTATTAAATCAGAAGATATCTGATCTCATCTTTTAATGCAAGTAAGCATGTGTATGTGTGGTTTGTAGAGAAATAAGAACACTGAGAAATAAATTATACAATATGCCTTAAATGATCAGTTATAGAAAGTAATGAAGATTTTAAATTAGAGGAAAGACTAGATATCATTGTGGTCCAGTTTCATTGCAGAGACATTAGTTTTCCTTTCATGAAATTAAGGTTTTCTTAGAAATGTGAAATGTTATGTGAATACTAGAAAGCCCGGCGGTCATACGAAATGACCGCTGTTCTAGATATTATAAATTGTAATTAAAATGATTTGTGCAAAGTTGTCTGCTAATTCAAACTGAATTACCCAGGGCAGGCTGTGAGGACACCCCTTTGCTTAGTGCCCCACGGGGTTTCCCCCTTCTACTTGCTTAATTGCTTAAAGTAGAGTGCAATGAAGGAAACCACTGGCGGTACATTTCTTAAGAGCCACCGCTAGCTCAATAAATAAAGGTGATTTAAATAATAAAATATTAATTCACATGTCAAAGATCTCTTTGTAACAACATTTCTTGTGTAGATCTTTCCATCATTTTTAAGCTCACCTTGCAGAGGACCATCAATTAAGTGTTCACATTTAATATTCATGTCACCAGAGGAATGCTCAAAAATTAAAGTTTCTCCGTTTGAAACTGTTTTAATCCTTTTTACGTTTCGGTAAGCATTACTCTGTCATTTTTTTGTATTTCTCTCCTGCCTTTGTTCAAGGGACTCATTTTGTCAAGACAGGCTTTTTTGTCTTGCATCTGAGGCAAGCCTTGTTTCTCTATGCTCATCAGTCTCATTTTGCCGAGAAAGACGCATTTGCTCTGCGACTGAAGCAAGCCTTGTCTTTCTCTGCTCAGTGGTTTCTTTTTGTCAAGAAAGCCGTTTTTGTGCAGCTTTAGCTCCTTTTCTCTCCTCTTCAGTGCTTTATTTTCTAGGAGGCATTCTTAAAAGAAATTACGTTAAGACGTAGTTTTTATGTAAAACAGATGATTGCCAATGCAAACAAATGTTCACCTTCCCCCTGAGACGCTCAATTTGCGTTCAGCCTCAAATTGTTTCAAAAGCAGATGATTGCCAATGCAAACAAATGTTCACCTTCCCCCTGACCTGCTCAATTTGCGTTCAGCCATGGCAACTTCACCCCATTGGCTAGTAGTTACACAAGCAACCAATAAGCTATTTCAGTGAGATAGATGAAGAGGACAAAAGTATTCTTGGCATATGACAATAATGTAGAAAATATTTCAAGAAGGAAATAAGGTGAACAATAGGAAATTTAATAGGTGTTTCAGAAATAAGCATCATAGACTGATTGGGATGAAGCACTTTGAGGTAAATGAGGAAAAATTTGACCCCTATAAGAGAAAACCAATGTACAGTTTTAACAAGAGTTCTGCAAAATGATGGGGAAGTCTGCTGTGAAATGGAGGGGACCCAGGAGAGAGGGTATGAGAATAATTCAAATGAAGATGATTAGGGCTTAGAATAAAATATTTGTTGGTAGGCCCTGGCTGGTTGGCTCAGTGGTAGAGCGTTGGCTTGGCGTGTGGATGTCCCAGGTTTGATTCTGGCCAGAGCACACAGGAGAAGCGCCCATCTGCTTCTCTACACTTCCTCTCCTTTCTCTCTATATCTCTCTTCCCCTCCTGCAGCCAAAGCTCCATTGGAGCAAAGTTGGCCCAGGCTCTGAGGATGGCTCCAAGGCCTCCGCCTCAGGCGCTAGAATGGCTCTGGTTACAAGGGAGTAGCGTCCCAGATGGGCAGAGCATCGCCCTCTAACGGGCATGCTGGTGGATTCCGGGCATGCTGGTGGATTCCAGTCAGGTGCATGCAGGAGTCTGTTTCTCTGCTTCCCTGCTTTTCATTTCAGAAAAATACAAAACAAAACAAAAAAACAATTTGTCAGTAAAAATAGAGAAGAACCTGATAGAAAGTGTAATCACATTATGTATCAGCTGATTTCTCATTTAGCATGAAGAATCATGAAAACAGCTTAACATTAGAGGAAAGATGACATTGGCCATAGTAGTAAGAAAATTAATGATGTAGAATTAGGGAGTTAAGATAAGCAATGCTCAAGTAGCAGAAAAAAGATTAACCTTACCAAAGGATTAATCATTTAAAGATGCAGTATTTAGTGCTGTATTCCACTTACTATATATCGAGTCATAGGAATTATTAAAAACATGCCAGTTATAAAACGGTAATAAACCCAAAAAAGTCCAAGGTTGGAATCCCAAATGCATTAAAGAAAATGAGCTTAACAGAAAATGTAGGTCCATTCATAGATAATCTAGGTAGATAATAAATCTTTGGAAACCTAGTTCAGAAAGAGTATTGAACAATTATTAAGATATAACCAAGCAAAAGAACGTTAAAAAAAAATAGGGTCTGGTTTAGGGTTTGTCAATGAAGCTGTTTTTCTTTTTTTCTTTAAATTTATTGGGGTGACATGGATAATAAAATTATATAGGTTTCAAGGGTATGACTTTATGCATCATATATGTATTGCACTGTGTGCACACCACCCAAAGTCAAATCTACTTCCGTCACCATATATATTTGATTCCTTTTATCCACTCCCTACTTTCCCTATGGTAACCACCATACTGTTGTCTGTGTCTGTGAGTTTTTATTTTTCTTGTTTGTTCATTTGTTGCTTTTAGTTTTATATCCCACATATCAGTGAAATTATATGGTTGTTGACTTTTTCTGTCTGACCTATTTCGCATACCATGATACTCTCGAGATTCATCCATGTTGTCACAAATATTCTTTTCTTATGGTTGAGTAAGTATTCCATTATATATATGTACCACATCTTTTTGTGTGTGTGTGTGTGTGACAGAGCCAGAGAGAGGGACAGATAGGGGCAGACAGGAAGGAAGAGAGATGAGAAGCATCAATTTTTCACTGTGGCACTTGAGTTGTTCATTGATTGATTTCTCATATGTGCCTTGACTGGGGGCCTTCTGCAGACTGAATGACCCCTTGCTCAAGCCAGTGACCTTGGGCTCAAGCTGGTGAGCCTTCCTCAAACCAGATGAGCCCGTGCTCAAGCTGGCAACCTCAGGGTCTGGAACCTGGGTCCTCCACATTCCAGTCCGAAGCTCTATCCAGTGCATCTTGATCTAGTCATCTGTTGAAGGACACTTCGGTTGTTTACATGTCTTAGCTACTGTGAATAAGGCTTCAGTGAACATAAGAGTGCATATATCTTTGCAAATGTTTTCCAATATTTGAGGAAGATAATCCAGAATATGGGTTGCAGGGTCATATGGTAACTCTCTTCTAAAATTTTTTGAGGATTCTCCATACTGTTTTTCATAGTGGCTGTACGAGTTTATATTTCCCACCAGCAGTGAATGAAGGTTCCTTTTTCTCCACCACCTCTCTAATAACGCTTATTACTTGTCTTGTTGATAGTAACAGTTTGTATAGGTATGAGGTGGTTTGTCATTGTAGTTTTGATTTGTATGTCCTTAATAGCTAGTGAATTTGAGTATCTTTCTATATACCTGTTGGCCATTTGTATGTGTCTTAGAATAAGTGCCTATTCAGGTCTTCTGCCTGTTTTTTAAATGGATTGTTTGGTGTTAATTGTATGAGTTCTTTATATATTTTGGATCTTAACCTCTTCTCAGAGCTGTTGTTTGGAAATATCTTCTCTTTTGGTTAGTTGTCTTTTGTTTTGTTGTCAATGAATCTTCATTTGCCTTAAGAAAAAACACTCTCAGACAAGACCCTTTATCTTTACTGTCTCTCGTCTCCTGGTTATTCTTCAGTCTTCTCTTTCTCCTCCTCCCATACATACACTTCAAGGGAGTTGGTTTTTCCAACAGGAACTCTGCCTTCATTGGATTTGATAATCTACCACTGATCCAGGTCACCACTCCCTCCTACAAACCTTCTTTGACCTTGGGTTTCTGATTTTCCTGTTAATATTTAAGAACAGCTATTATTTGCATAATGTACAATATGTCACTATTCTAAATGTCCTTCATACATTTTAATTGATTAATCGTTACAACGACCATATATGGTAAATATTATTACTGTCATTTTACAATTGTGAAAACTGAATTTGTGAGAGGTTAAACAACTTGCCCTGAATCATACTGCTAGACAGTGTCAGAGCCAATTTTCAAACCTAGATGATTCATGCTTTTAACCATTATATATTGCTTTCCTGGTCACTCTTAATTTCCTCTGTGGATTTCTCTTACTCAACATACCCCTCAAATGTTGGCGTTCCTCCAGGGTCTTTCCTATGTCAACTTTTATTCCTGTCTTTTTCTAGTGAATCCATCTCTTGTGACTTCATTTACCATTTTTGCTGGTATTCCACAAATATATACCTCTAACTAAGATCATCAGCATTTCAGACATACATCTGTAACTATCTACTGGACATCTTCCACTTACATATTTAAAGCACCTCAAAGACAACATGTGTAAAATCTGCCTCCATTCTTTTTTCTTCCTCCAGTATTCCATATCTTAGTGAATGGAGTCATTATCCATCAAGTTGACCAGGCCAGATATTTGAGTTTTATTTATTGATGAGATGATAAATAATCAGGGCTATGGTTACAGCTTTGATGGAAAAGATGAATGGGACTAACTCAAAAGACAGTGGGAGAGCCTGGCATAGTAATTGCTAATCTGAGAAATACTGCCGCCGACTGTGTCTCCTCACACGGGCAAATGGATGGAATACACAGATAGGGAAAGGGCTGTATAATATTTAGGGAAAGCTTATAAAAATGACTGACCTTGGGGTAGTTGAATAATGCATTTACACTGGTAAGTTTGGGAAAATGGCTTCAGAAATTAAACGAGGGGGTAAGTTTTATTTTATCAAGTACAAGATGTTTTTCACATTTTAACATCTTTGATGTTGGAATGGTGGCATCTTCAATATTTGGTGGGGTATTTTTGCCTTAATGAGACATAAAATAGTGGCAAATCTTGGCTTGGCAGCATCTTAGTTTTGATAAAATATGGTAGTTTTAGTTAGATAACTCTATTACTAATTGCCACTTTATTTTTTCTTTTTTAGTGAGAGAGGTGGGGGTTGGCAGATACGGACAGACAGGAAGGGAGAGATGAGAAGCATCAACTCATAGTTGTGGCACCTTAGTTGAGCCAGTGATTCCTTGCTCAAGCCAGCGACCATGGGGTTATGTCTGATGCCATGCTCAAGCCAGCTTCCCTGTGCTCAAGCTGGTGAGCCTGTGCTCAAGCTGGTAACCTCAGGGTTTCCAACCTGTGACCTCAGTGTCTCAGGCAACCACTCTATGCACTGTGCCACTGCCTGGTCAGGTGCTAATTGCCACTTTGGAAGAAAGAACATAAGAATCAGTAATCCTTCTTTCACAAATTGTTTAGGGTGATATTTATATAGACCCTAGTCAGGTAGCTCAGTTGGTTAGAGCAGTGGTTCTCAAAGTGTGCGGCAGGGCGCACTGGTGTGCCCTATGGCAGTGGTACCCAACCTTTTTTGGCCCACAGACCGGTTTAATGTCAGAAAATATTTTCATGGACCGGCCTTTAGGGTGGGACAGATAAATGCACAAAATAAAATGCGACTGGCATAAAAACAGTTGTATTTTTTAACGTAACTGTCAAACTTACAAGACAGGCATCAAGAGTCTTAGATGGTTCGATTCCTGGCCAGGGCACATAGGAGAAGCGCCCATTTGCTTCTCCACCCCCCCTCCTTCCTCTCTGTCTCTCTTCCCCTCCCGCAGTCAAGGCTCCATTGGAGCAAAGATGGCCCGGGCGCTGGGGATGGCTCCTTGGCCTCTGCCCCAGGCGCTAGAGTGGCTCTGGTCGCGGCAGAGCGACGCCCCGGAGGGGCAGAGCATCGCCCCCTGGTGGGCAGAGCTTCGCCCCTGGTGGGCGTGCCAGATGGATCCCGGTCGGGCGCAGGCGGGAGTCTGTCTGACTGTCTCTCCCCGTTTCCAGCTTCAGAAAAAAAAAAAAATACAAAAAAAAAAAAAAAAAGTCTTAGATGGATGTAACGGGGAATCTGGTCATTTTTAAAAAATAAAACATTGTTTAGACTTAAATATAAATAAAACGGAAATAATGTAAGTTATTTGTTCTTTCTCAGCAGACCGGTACTGGTCTGTAGCCCAGGGGTTGGGGACCATTGCCCTATGGTGTTCCAGAGAAATATGTGCCTGTTGGGGACCAAAAAACCAACAGGGTTTTTGGAGTTTATTTTTGGGGGACAGAGGTGCTGGGAATTGGCTGTAAGCTGACAGTCTGCCCAACCCCCACCTCACTTGCCTGATTAGGTTGCAAAAGGCTGTTAAGCTGTGGTGCTGGATTGTTTACCCCCCATGTTCCTTGGAAAGACTGGAGGCAAGTTTCTTCTATCCTTTGTTTGGTGTAAAGTTAAGATGATATGTATGGTGGGGGTTTTCTACACTCAACACAATTAAAGAGTAAAAAGAGAGGAATTCTTCAATGTATTGATGAGGAAATGAGAGTTTGCCTGTCAAATATATGCCCAAACATTGAAGAAATCGCTAGGACACATCAGGCTCATGTTTCTCATAAACACAAGAATGAAAAAACTTAACACATTCATGGTGGGACCTGCCAAATTTACTAAATCTTACTAAGAATGTATCTATCTATATAAAAAGATAACTTTTTTGTTTTTTTTTTATTTTAACCCCTCTTTTTTTATGAATTCTAAAAAGCATAACTCAAAAAATGTAACATTAAAAGGTTTTTTAATGTCAGAATAAATTTGTCATTTATTTTGTTTAATTACTGTAAACGCACGCTTAGACTTTATATTTTTTCTTTAATGTTTGACTTATTATAACATATTTTTCAGAAATTTGTGTATAGTGCACCTACAATTATTTGTAGGATTTTAAATGCGCCCTGACTTCAAAAAGTTTGAGAACCACTGGGTTAGAATGTCATTCCTACATACCAAGGTTGTGGGTTTGATCCCGTCAGGGCGCATACAGTGAATGCATAAAATAAGTGGAACAGCAATTCTTTCTCTCATCAATACATAAAATAAAAAAGAGAAATAGGATCCTAGAGTCTACTTGAAAATAGCTAGCATTAATGTAACTTCCATAGGGGATATCCTAAGACTGGTAGATCAAAAGTGGTATAGAATTTTATCCATAAATAAAATACAATCTCCCTGGGTGTAACCACTTACTACTGTTAATTAAGCTCTTTTTCCCCCTCCAGAAATAAGTGGATGAATGAATATTTCTACCTCTATTTTGATTTAGAATTCAGTTGAATGGTTTTTTGTTTTTACAGGTTGCAGATATCAAGAGGGTTAACAATCTCATCAGCGATCAAGACTTTTTTGCCCTTAGGTCTGTCAAAATTCCAGTAAAAAAGTTTAGTTCATTGACTGAAACACTTTATCCTCCAAAAGGAAGACAGGCTTCACGTTCTTCATCTGCGCAACATGTTCCAGAACCACAGGATATTTTGTCACGTAATGATTCTCTTTCTTCCAGTGAGTCAGCAGGTAGCTTTTTAAAAGAAGTAGACCGAGACATAGAACAAATAGTAAAATGTACAGACACCAAAAGAGAGAACCTTAACGAGGTGGTGTCTGCTTTAACAGCACAACAAATACGTTTTGAACCTGATAACAAAAACATTCATCGGAAGGATCCTTATTATGGAGCAGACTGGGGAATAGGATGGTGGACAGCTGTAGTGATAATGCTGATAGTGGGTATAATAACACCAGTGTTTTATTTGCTATATTATGAAATTTTAGCTAAAGTGGATGTTAGTCACCATTCAACAATGGATTCTTCACACCTACATTCAGGAGTCACACCTCCATCACAACAGAGAGAAATGGAAGGTGGAATTGCTCCAACCAAAGGAATACCCTTTGGCCAACAAGATGATCATAAGCTGCATAGTCACAATTCTCAGTCTCCCGCTGCTCAACACAAAACATAGCAATTAGCTCATAATTACAATGTTTGTGATCACATGTTCATCTGGAATGTGGTGAATCAGTTATATTCAATAACCACTTCAAAGTCAGAATTTAGGGAGATGAAGATGCTTTTGTTTATTACTTTTTTTGAGCCACTTACAAATGGATCGAGTATAAAATCCCTGCAGTTGCTAATTGCTGATACTGAGAACAGTAAATCTATGTATCTGTTATATCAATGCTTAAAGCAGAAATGAATTTAAATATGTTTCTAGGAAGTTCTTAACTTGGCAAACACTTCATTTTTCTTATTCAAGATCGGTTATGTTTAAATTTATTTATTGTTTGGTTTAAGGTTATTAATGTTCATTAAGCTGAATGATAGCACCAGATACCTACAACTGAAGAAAATTTACTACTGTGAATCATCAAAATATTTAGTTTTAACATTTGATTCTAAAATTATTTATGGTAATACATACTTAATATTCCATTTTAAAACTTTTTGAAAATAAGTTTAGCACATATGCTATAAAGACATAAGTAGGTACAAAAGTGGAAAAACAGTGTATAATGTCTGTAATAGAGGCTAGGATAGAGATGAAATATTTTCAAGCCCCAAAATAATGTTGTGGTTGGAAAGTTGACAGTTGGTTACTAGAACACTGGATTAGGTCAAGAACCTAAAAGCAATCTTTGTCTCTTAAAGAATGCTGCCTCTGCTTCTGATTTTGAAGTCATTGTGTTTGCCTCTGATATTTGAAAGCACTTTTGTAATTCTTTGATGAAAAGTATTATACATACATATACAGGTTAGCATTATTTAGAAAATAATTCCCTACATACTGTGATAAGTTGTTGCTATGTTACATGTGGTAACATGCCTTAATTACATTTAATGCCTTATAAAATATGTAAGCTTATATTTTTGTAATTAAAAGTTGACATTTCTAATGGTCCAATGGGATTCATAACATAGGCTATATAAATGTCTCCACTTTTACTATCAAGTGTAAATTAATGGGGTCAAACCAGTTTTCACTGTCTGCCTCTGAGGTTTGTTGCAAAAAAAAAAAAGGTTAATTAAGCAAAAGCAGAAGTAAAGATACCTTTGGTATTAGCAATAACAGACACTTTTTATTAATTGATCCCTTAACCTGTTTTCAAAAAGAAAATGTCCAACTTAAACCTTTTTTCCCTTGAATAGCATAAAATTGAGGAACAGGCCAAAAGCATATAGGCAAAAGAGCTTGATAGTGCCACTTTTTAAGGTCTGCTAGATAAGAAGTATTTGCATACTGATTCCATCATTTAAGTTTTTAAAAGTTGTGTTTTTAAAAATGTAACCAAAATGATGCATTAGACGCAAGATTTGGTGGAAATTGCCTGTTTTGTATGTAATAAAGTATGAACCTTAAGACCTACAATACCACCTCATTTTCTGGCCTTATTTCCTAATTTTAATGTTTCAGCTTTTTGACCATTTTCTGTTTCAAACTCCAATCTTGATACAAAGTAGTGTTAATAAAGATATGTGGTAAATAAGGTTTTATGTACCTTCAGTAGCAAAGTATAAAAAGACAGAACAAAGAAGTCAAATATTAAAGCCTTTGTATTAGAGCAGTGGTCCCCAACCCCCGGGCCGCGGACCGGTACCAGTCCATGGGCCATTTGGTACCTGTCCGCAGAGAAAGAATAAATAACTTACATTATTTCCGTTTTATTTATTTTTAAGTCTGAACGATGTTTTATTTTTAAAAAGTGATCAGATTCCCTCTGTTACATCCGTCTTAAGACTCACTCTTGATGCTTGTCCCACCCTAAAGGCTGGTCCGTGAAAATATTTTCTGACATTAAACCGGTCCGTGGCCCAAAAAAGGTTGGGGACCACTGCATTAGAGGACCTTAGATAATTACCAAAAAGTATTAATGTGGGAATTATAGCACAATGATTATTTGAATAACTTGTTTAAAATTAAAAAATTGTTTTAATGTGCCTTGGGCATATTGAAAAGAGGAGTGTGATCTTTCTAATTTATGCTCGATGTTAACTTGGTCAGTTTACATTGTATTTATTAAGCCTGCTGAAAAAAATCAAGTGTTAGGGAAGAAAATAGAGTATTTTAAAGTAGAATGGCTAGATGTTTTTTGAAGAACTTTGTTTACATCAAATTGATGAAATTATGGAAAGTCAGTGATTCCTTTTTGCTAGTGGTACTTTGAAATTGTGATAGAGGTCTGATATCCAGTATAAGTAACTTATTTTTAAAGTAGTAAGGTGTACTATGTACTTGTGAGTGTCCTAGTCATGGAAGGAAATAAAACATCCTATGACACAATCAGGCAGTTTCCTTTTTCTGTATATCTGAATTATATATTTTTAATTGATTAGAATGTAGATTATAATTGTCACTAAAAAAATTCCTAAACATTTAATATAGAAAAATTTTAGCTTTAAAAATATACTAATATACATCAAAATTTGTAGCAAATGCAGATTACTCTGTAAAACTTAAGAAAAATTGTGATTTTTTAACTGTTGAAACCCTTATTTAAATTTACTTTCAGGCGTCACATTAGGATCTATGTATGTACACAACTATAAAAGTACCACAACTGTGTGAGTCATTGCATTTGGTTCACTCAAAAAGTTGGGAATTACAAGTGGAGAAAAATCTGCTATTGGTGGGACAGATTTTTTTTTAAAGTCTGTACAAATGGTTAAGGTTGCTTTGAAAAATTGACTATAATCTGCTGGCCACATCAAGAATTAGAAGATTGCAATGTTTAATTTATCCAGAGGACTTTTTGTTTTTAAAAGCTTTTCTTTTTCTGTTCTCAACTTGCTTATTCAGTGGCCTGAAGAGTTCTTTCAGTGATCCATAATGGTTCATTACTTAGTAATCAGTTCTTTTTAAAGTTACCTACTTCTAAAGTTACCTACTTTGGAATATGAAGGATACAGTTAGTTTTAGAAATATGAAGCAAGGATCCAGTGAGTGCTATAAGTTATAGACATAGTTTTTCGAAGTATTTAAACGGTGCTTTGTGATGGGAATCATTCTTATTTTGAATTACAACAATGTTGCTCAGGAAGTTAATATTTTTCTTTTAAGTATGTGCATATTGCACTGTTAGATCATAGAAATATCTGAATGCAATATTTAATTCTTATATATGCAAGTACTATAAATCTTGTATAATAGATTTTATACAAATGCAAAATGGAATTGTAGAACACTGTTAGCATGTACATTTGTAAAACTGTTTTTAAAAACTTTTGCCCCTTTTTCATATTTCAAAAGATCTTCAAAATAAAGTTTCTATTTTATTATCCAATCTGAAATGGAAGCTGGTGAATTTAATTGAATAAAGCAAACCTTTTCTCTTTCAAAGTATTTGATATAATAAAGATATTATGTAAGGTAGATCAAGTTGCCACAGGTTTACCAATTCAAGTTTTCCCCTTCTGATATTGAAACAAAAATCTACTGGATTACTTAAAGGATGAAAGTGAAATGAAATCAAAACTTCAGATGTGTATTCTTTGAGAAATCTTGGACCTCAGGGAAGAAGATCTCACTCATAAAGCAGGGTCCAGGACTTCATACCAAGTTATAGATCAGTCCTATAATATACTGCTCACAAAAATTAGGGGATATTTCAAAATAAATATGAAGCTATAAAATATCCCCTAATTTTTGTGAGCAGTATAATATGCTCTATTAATAGATTTTATTATGAAACAAAAAAACCTTTCTACATATTAATTTTTTTAAAATTACCAACAGGAGCAAAAAAGAATTGAGAAAGTTCTTTGGAGCTTTTATTTAATGGAGGAATTTATGATACAGCCCCCTACTTTTGTAATCATCTGGATCTTAAAATTGAATTTAATTACATCTTTTTTAATATAAAAAGTTTTACTAACTCTGGAACTTGAAACCATATTAAGGCCACGCCACTGACCTTAGGAAGTAGTGGGGAAGGAAAGGTTAACATCCTCTGAATTTGTCAGCAACGCCACCATATTCCACTGTCTGTCAAATCCGTTAATCACAACTTTAATCACCTCGAGTTTTCATTTGTTGGTTTGTTCAAGAATATTTGATACTGGCATCCCGATAGCTGTTTTACCTGGTAAAATCTGTATTAACAAATTAGTTTTCTCTATAAAATATATTTATGTACCTTCAAGGTAAAACAACTCTATAAAACAGGACACCATTTTGTTTTGTAAGAATTTAATATGTAAACAAATACAGAAAAATAAGCATTATTGCAAACAAAACAGTATTGCTTGTTTGATAGCAAGTTAAAAGACACTTCGCTGATAAGTATGTGTTCATATATAAGATGCTAGCTCTGCATTAAAGTTTACCTTCTTATGAAATAACTTCACAGTCTCTGAGATTTTAAGCCACAAAAATAAGATTCATGCTGGCAAAGCAACCTGCAAATACTTCCTGCCTGTTCCCATAATTAGTCTACTTAACATTTGTAAAGAGATTTTTCCAAAGGGGAAGCACAATGCACTTAAGGGAGGATGGCTACAGCTTCCCGAAGACCCTGCCCAAAGGGCTGTCTTACCATCGGCAGGACTAAAATGCTGGAGCACTGAAAGCTAGGGGAACAAGTACCTCTGTCATTGGTGTATTTGCCACATTCAAGCAGTAATCTGCAGATTTACAATAAAACAAACACAACCAGAGGTAAGACTTTATAAATTAAGTGATACTAGGTTAAGGTACTAAGGTGAGAGACTAAAACACACCTATATAATTAGAAATCATAAATGACTATTTTCCCATTACAATAGAAACTTTAAGTGAGGTTTCTACTCTAAGTACAGTAGATAGCTGCTTTAAGGTAGACTTATTTTAGTCGTTTTCCATTTAGAATCTTTAAATTTTTTATAAGTTCCTTTAAACAAGACATAATTCACATATGATCACATATGCACTGACCTAATAATGGTCCTCACACCCATCCTAAATTATCTGAGGAACTGTTACAATTGAGAGTGATCTTTTTCCTGAGAAAGTCATTTTACAAAACACAAGATAATGTTAAATTTCCCCCACCAGAATAATGGGAAAATCAAATTACAATATATTTTGTGAGGAAAACAAGTTTGTTTCTCAAAACTGTTTTCATTCACTTTACAAATTACCATTTTTTAGAAGGCCAAGCCAAATGTAAATGAAGAAGAGATTATTTCTGTATGCTAAGAGAATGAATACATACAGTAAATTTTGATTGGTCTTTAAGCAGTTTTTGTAGGAAACTGACAGAAAACAAAGCTCAAATTCAAGGTTGAGTTTAACAGTAAAGGCAGAAATAGAGCTCCAATTCTCAGGTTAGAGGGTAATGGGTGATAGCTTCCCAAAAGGGAAAAATAATTTATTTCTTTTGGTAGGTAATATTAATAAATCATTTTTGAATACATAATATGAATCCCTTTCAAAATCTTTGGCATTTATGAATCTTTAGAGACTAAGGTTTTTTGATATCTCCCCTCCCCACCCTGCCCCCAATATAAAAAGTCAGGGGAGCTAGTTTTTAATTAAAACAAAAGAAGCTTAATCTTCATTTCAAAGTGACCTGAGTTATTCTACATTGTTATATAAATCAATTAACATGAGTTCTTTGAAATATAACAGAGGCCATTACACCTCACAAACTCCACACATGCATCCTGCAGTGAGATTGATGACTAAAACTTAACTCATACGTTTTTGTAAAATACAAACTTACATAAGATGTCTCAGTCCAATTTTTTATAAACCCAACCATTCGACATATCAAACCAATTACAGTGAGAAGGTGATTATATATTGTATAGTATGAAGTTAGCTCCCAATTCAGTATTTTATACCCATCCCAAGTCTTTGTACTGGCTAAGATGTAACCTATGACATTTATATACCTCCACCTGGCATTTTTCCCTGTGATTATTTTTGATCACAAAACTTCTCATATGCACTTGTAAGAGCTCAGGTAGGTTTATGTAGTAATAATATAGTAGCATAGAACATAATATGTAAAAGTAAAATTATTTTCAAGATTTTTTGTTTTTAAAGTGCTCCATGTGCAGTATTACATCAAATTTAAGGTTACAGAAATCCATTATGATGACTAGCAATAGTTTTACAAAAGATCAGCACAGTTGAATAAGAATAATTTGTTCAAGTATGAATACATAGCTGCAGAAACTTTAGGCACATTCTAATCCAAATAAAAGCAAAAATAAAATTTTCACTTGAATACTCATGAGGGATGAACAGGTGTTGAGAGGAATGTCAGAGTGTCAGGGACTAACTGGTAAACTAACTACATAGTATGTAAAACTCAAAGTGGCTCTGAGTATTTTGGTAACAAGAATTGTCGAACAAGACAAAAAAACTCATTCCTTACCAGAAATAAGGAAACAAGGCTGTCCAAATTTTCAGAAGCCATATCAAAAAAGTGCATTTTGAGAAATTTCATAGCTAATACGTTGCTTCATCCATGTTGTCATCACTGTCTGCGCCAAAGTCATCTCCGTCTTCAAAGTATGAGTTAATGTAGTCATTTTCCTAAGCGAAATGATCGAATCCTCAGTAAACATTAAAATGAGTGATAAATTCCTCAGTAAATATTAAACATTGTTAAAGAACATAAGGCTGTCCCTTTGAATTTATAAATATTAAATTTAGATAATAAAAAATACCAGACTTAAAAGCAGTCTCTGCTACGCCATCTGCTTTGAAAGCACATTAGCTTTCACTTGCATCTACTGTACTTGTGCTGCTTTCTCCAAAGCTCACCTCCTCCCTCTATTCTCAGGCACCAACTAGCTAAAGAGATGCCCATTACATTTTAGTAGGATGACACATTTAATTCACTACACCTCAGTGGAATGATACGTGGTTTAGTTAGCTAAACCATTGAACACTTATTTCAAACAAACATACATTCAAGAAACAAAGCCAATTTACATTAACACCAGATCTGAGGGTTTTAGTCACAATGCACAACTGAGCAGAAACAAGAATTTTTGCTTTTGATCACAAAAAGGCCTCAGAAAATCAAAACTAGAAGATGCCATATTACATCTTTCTAGGGCAATTCAATTTCCATTATGTTAATAGAGATTAGCCCTTGGGAACATTCCAATTCTTATGGCTAAGACTATTATCCATGTAAGTGAGTCAAGATATCTCTGTGCTTTTAATAAAAAATTCAAAAACCCATTTTAGATACAAAAAGAAATTTAAGGAAATTATTACCCAACTGCAGTATAAGGGCTGTATCTGGATTTTGACTGGAACAATTTTTTGAGACAATAAAAAAATTTTGAACACTGGCTTAATATTTGATGATATTAAGGAATTATATTTCATTGTGTTGGGTATAAGAGTGATACTGTGATATTGTTAAAGAGCCCTTGTTTTTGCATAATACTGAGTTATTCATGGATGAAATGATACAATGCCTAGGATTTGCTTTACAAAATCCAAGGCAGATGAGTTTTGATGTGGGGGCACAAGAGTGGACCGGATGGATGAATGAGTGATTAAAAGATTGCCTATGCACTGATCACTGTTAAACTGGGTTGTGTATTTCAATAGGCACTAGATTTTTGTACATGATTGAAATCAGCCACAATAAAAATTAACCTCCACATCTTTACCGTCTACAGCAGGATTTATGACAAAGTAAGACATAGAGACTATTTCCAAAAGGAAGTCTCCTGGATATCAGTTTATTTAGTATCCACATGATAGATTTTATATATAAATTTATACAGATAATGCAAGAAAGGTATCTTGTATTCAGATATATATTTTATTACTTTGTCTTCACTAAATACTGTAAAAACCTTACCATTTCCAGGAAGTTGACTTGGCTTCTCTGGTGCCAAGAAATCCAATAATGTCTGGAAATTAGCAGAAGCCTAAGGCCAATGTACAGGGGAGGCAAGGCATGGTTGAAGATACAAAAAGGGAAATGACATGAGGAATATGGTCCCCAAAGAGGGAAGGACCATTAGCTCCACACCGGATGGACATTTCTTCCATTGATAAAAAAAGAGGAGAAGAAAGGAAGACAGTCTGAAGACAGATGACATGAAATAAAAGTTTTCTCTGGGTGGCTTTATTTTCTGTGTAAAGGTGCTATATCTGCTAAAAGTAGAAAAGCTAATCAGGAGAGAGGTTAAGAAGAAAGACAATCTAAAATACTTATGAAGGACAACAGAAAACACGTTAGCCAGCAAAATGGGACTAGTGTTCTCAGTGGCATGAGTTTCTGTGATTTTTCAGAAACGCTCAGTAGGCAGGTTCGGAGGGGCAATGAGGGAGACAGTGGAACTGAGCCAAGGTTTCAGGTAGGGACCGGGAGACCAAGGGACAAGAACAACAGCAAGAAAGAAGTTGAAGAGCTAGCAAGGGCTCCTTAGGGAAGGAAATGAAGACAGGGAACCAATAAAGGAGAGACTGGATCAGAGGGCTTAGCAGTTTCAATCACGTCAGAGTGAAGGAATAAAGTGAATGATCTGGAAAGAAAACTGGAGACAAATGTGATATGTTTAATTTAAAAATGTTTAGAGCAAAAATTTACCTGGAAGAATAAATAAAGAATACTCAGGAAAATCCTGAAAAAAACAGGTAGCATGCCCTACAAATATTAACAAATAATCAGAAGATTCTAGTTATTGGAACAGCATAGTGATGGTTCAGAAACAGATCAATGGAACAGAATCCAGAAATACATCTAAGTAGGTGTAGGAATCTAACAGTTAATAAAGGAGAATTTCAAATCAACAAAGGCGGCAAATTATTTAATAAATGAGGTTAGCTAATTTGGAAACATAAAAATAGATCTGTTCCAATAAAAAAGAATCTGAAATTTAATGCAAATAAGGCATGTAATAAACATCTCATAGTTGGAAGCATATAATAAAGATTTCATAGCTGGAGGAGTTTCAGGTGAAGAAAAATGCAGAGTGTGATGTGAAAAGCTGAAACGGAGTGAAGACAAGGGCCACTGGAATGGAAAAGAAACTCTCAGCCTAGGGCTACTGCAGGAGGTCTCGACAAAGTCCCAGTGAGCCTGTGACCAACAAAGTTTCCCTACTCAAAGACATCTGGATTGACTCCAGTTTACTTTGAAATGCACCATGTTTCTCAAAGTTGCAAATCCAAAATCCAAAACACTGACTCGTGACTCAGTCAGAGACTTGAGGTTGGATTATAAATGTTTTCATAGTGTCCACGTCCAGTCTAGGTTTTGAAACACACAATGGGACAATGATTCCTCCTCAGACCTACATGACTAAGCCTTTAATTGCTGACTTAAAATTCTATGTCGACAAATTTTAATTAAAATAATCTGATCAATTTTCTTAATTGGTGGGCTATCAAGATACTTTCACTTCCTATTTCAATTTGGTGTCATTATCACTTCAATGCTATAATTCTGTTGATACAAGGGAAGAGATGCCAATGATAATAAAATGGCCGTGATTCCAATCAACTTGGTTTTTGTTTGTTCATTTTAATCTGTCCCATATATCTTATTCCTTATTAGATAATTCTTAATGTTACTTTGTTACCCTTCCAAAACAGACCATTACCATACTCTGGTTTCTCTTCAGATCGCATAAATCTTTCGCCTTTTACCAAAACAGACTATTACCTCTTCTTGCTCTTCTTCATCGTATTCCTCTTGTTCGGCAGCATCATCTTCCTCCTCCTCATCGCCTTCTTTACTTTTCTCTTTGCTTCCTTCTTTCTCTTCATTTTCCTCATCTGATTTTTCACCATCACCTCTCTTTTCCAATTCCTGTTACAAATGAGCTTCATTAACTTATTTGGAAACCACTAGATTTTGACCTCCCTGCTCAGCGTTAAGAGAATACAATTACCATCACCTTTTTCTACCCCACCCTTACCAAAACTCCCGGACATCACACAGGAAATCATGAGTTAACTCAGAAAAGGAGGAACTCACTGTCCTATCACAACACTAGTATTTTCTTTGATTTTGTTACTTTATAATTGGGACCCAGGTAATGCTGGGGCATCAGCTCTATGCACAGTGCTTTATTTTTATAATTTCTATCATACCTTCTTCAAAAATACTACAATGACTCAGTTTATGAAGATTTTTTTTTTTAAATTTTTTCTGAAGTTGGAAACAGGGAGGCAGTCAGACTCCCACATGCGCCCGACTGGGATCCACCCGGCATGCCCACCAGGGGGTGATGCTCTGCCCATCCGGGGCATTGCTCAGTTGCAACCAGAGCCATTCTAGTGACTGAGGCAGAGGCCACAGAGCCATCCCCAGTGCTCGGGCCAACTTTGCTCCAATGGAGCCTTGGCTGCGGGAGGGGAAGAGAGACAGAGAGGAAGGAGAGGGGGAGGGGTGGAGAAGCAGATGGGCACTTCTCCTGTGTGCCCTGGCCAGGGATCGAACCCGGGACTCCTGCACGCCAGGCCAATGCTCTACCACTGAGCCAACTGGCCAGGGCCTATGAAGAATTTTAATATTATTTTGCCTGACCAGACAGTGGCGCAGTGGATAGAGCATTGAACTGGGATGCAGAAGGGCTCAGGTTCGAGACCCCAAGGTCGCCAGCTTGAGTGCAGGCTCATCTGGCTTGAGCAAAAAGCTCACCAGCTTGGACCCAAGGTCGCTGGCTCCAGCAAGGGGTTACTCGGTCTGCTGAAGGCCCACAGTCAAGGCACATATGAGAAAGCAATCAATGAACAACTAAGGTGTCGCAATGAAAAACTAATGATTGATGCTTCTCATCTCTCTCAGTTCCTGTCTGTCTGTCCCTGTCTATCCCCTCTCTCTGACTCTCTCTCTGTCCCTGTAAAAAAAAAAAAAAAAAAAAAAAAAAAAAAAAAAGAGTATTATTTTGTTTTCCTTCTAACATAAAAGGGGAAGAGCCAATGTAAGGGTACTTTTCTAAAATATCTATGTTTTAGTTTATAAGCATAATTATTTAAAACAATCATAAGTCATATTGGGGTGAGTTATCCTATTTGCAGATTATCCAAGTCTTTTTATTTCTTTTCTCCCTCTTTACTCCCCATTTCCAGGAATTTTGCTTCTTAATATACCTGGCAGGTTGAGAAAAAAGAAAGCTTAAAACTCAAGTCACAGTCAACATAAGTGCTTATTAACTCTACAGGAGGAGGCAAAACAGAGGTGTGGAATTAGGAAAGCTTTGATTGCCTGATGGTTCTACTTATCCACCCTGTTAAAATGATTATACTACTATCTCATAACTTTTTTTGTGTTTTTAGGTGAGAGAAGGAGAGATGGTGAGGCACATTCCCACACAAGCCTGGACTGGGATCTACCTGTCAAACCCCTTCTGGGACGAATGCTCCAGTACTGAGCTATTTTTAGCACCTGAGGCTGTCACGCTCTAATGGAGCTATCTTCAGCGCCTGGAACCAATCGAGCCACTGGCTGCAGGAGGGGGAAAGGGAGAGAAGGGGAAGAGGAAGCAAGGGGGGTTGGTGCAGATGTACCCTGACTGGGAATCAAAGCCAGGATGTCCATACACCGGGCCTATGTTCTATCCACTGAGCCACTGGCCAGGACCGCATCCCATAACTTTAACACACAAATTTAACTGTAATACAGCTTCATATTCCTATTATGATTACCAACAATTTTCGCCCATTTGATAAAAATGAGCTGTTTTCATTACTATCACTTTGTTCACTAAATTGTTCTATGCTTAATTTGTATAAGTGATAGGATTTCACAAGCTTTCTGGGAGGTAGGTGCAGCAATAATTTCACATTTCAACAGTCATAAGGCATGTAATCACTTTAGCTAAGATATGCATATTCTTAAACAGTAATCAGAACATTAATTCATAACCTGCAAATACTCCATTCTATTATAAGATATTTGCTTAGTGTATTACCTATAGAGATAAAACACATTCTACATTTGGGGTGATTACAACTTAGCTATTCCCTTATTGGTTCTTAAATATTTATTTAAAAAATTTATTACATTCAAATATGAATTTTAGGATAATCAAAGGCAATGGAAAGACTACAGCAGATAAACTCAGGTTCTAATCAAGATTCAAACTCTACTTTCCTGTTGTCACTTCACCCCACTCAGACAGAACAAATAAGACCAAGATTAATTATCTTTGTACTGACCCATCTTGCCTTATGTGACTTAATACTACAATAGAATGTGTGCAAGTCTTCTAACTGGCAATCCTTTGGAAAACTGCAAGTAAACAAAACAATATTTATAGAACTCGGAAGTATCGTTCTGCCATCATTGCAGGCCACCACAGTGGTGTGCATGACTGCCCTGCCTGATGCTCCCAAGAGCACCAGTATTGCAGAGAGACGCAAACACCAGGTTCTCATTAGCTCGTGCTCCAAAGTCATTGTCCAGCTTCTCACTATGATGATGAAGCACGGTTACATTGGCAAATTTGAAATTATTGATGACCACAGAGCTGGGGAAATTGTTGTGAACCTTACAGGCAAGTTAAGATCTGGAACCTCAGATCTGATGTGTAATTCAAAGATCTAGAAAAATGGCAGAACCACCTGCTTTGTTCCCATCAGTTTGGGTTCACTGTACAGACAACCTCAGCGGCATCATGAACAATGAAGAAGCAAGAGGAAAACACACAGGAGGGAAAATTCTGGGATTCTTTTTCTAGGAAGGCAATATATACGTGCAATAAAATGCCTCAATGGATAAAAAGAAATATACACATATACAAATAATGATGCTAAGTTAACATTAATTAACATATGGATTTTTCTTTTCTATTTTAATGAAACCATAGTAAAAGGTGTACAGCCCATAACTTTGTGTAGTTAAGAGGAATTATAGTACAGTATTTAACTCTGTGCAAGATATGTACTATATTTGAAAAATCATGCAATTGGCTATTATTTCATAATTAGCAATGGAATTATTTAAACCAGTTATGTAAAAATATTTTTAAAATACAGAATTCATTCTATCCTTTATTTTCATTACTGCCACCTCAAATAACTTGACATAAATAACCTTAACTTTATTTCTACCACACAGACCTAAAGCAAACCCATAAAATACCTGAATCAGTTAATAAATAACACATTTGTGCAATTTAAAAAATGATCTAAAAGTTATATATATATAGTCTCATTATTTCATTCTTTTTGTGTTAAGCTCCTACCAGTCTCCATTTTCTCTTCTATGAGATATAACTATTTAGCCTTGCTACTTGACATATTTGTTTTAAGAATAATGTGAATAATATAATGAGAAAACCTTTAAAAGGGTTAATTTATAGATAAAGAACAGTTTTTGTAGTTTAAATGCTAAATGGCCACCCCATTACAGTTCTCTCTGCATGTCATACAGAAACAGGAAGCTCAAATATTAGTTTATAGGAGTCTGGTGATTCACATGTTAATTATGAAATTTAAGTGAATGTCACTCCCTCTCTATCCAATTTTATTATGATAAAACTTGAAACTGCTTTTGCTGAAGAAATGAACAGTAACAGAGTCATCTGGAAGCTAATTTTGCTCTACTGAAACTGCAACTCATTGGGATTTTTAGATTTAAAACTTCAGTTTGTACTGAGAAGGTGTTCAAATGCAGAGAATAAGGAAGCACAATTTGTTTTGATCAAAAACCACATTCCAAAGTCCAAATCAAACTTCCTTATAAGACATGCCAACGTAGCAACTTCTTTCTAGGAAGCTTTAAGAACAGTCAGAATCTGTGTTTGATCAATACAAGCTGGCTAGGTCTGCAACCCCATCCATTATTCCACCACAGTTAAACCTGACAGTTAACACTATTTCTTCAACAAGTCTCTTGGCTTTACTTTCAGACATGTTATTTCCAGCTCAAGTACTGTCAAAATATAATAACAAAACTACAAGCTTCTATTACCATGTAGCTGGCCAACTTGGCCAGGCAAGTCAAGTTTTAAAGTAAGTAAAGAAGGAATAATAATACCCATCTTATCTGTAGGTAAGTAACAATAATATTTATCTCAGGCCTCTGTTGTAATTAAGTCTTCAGGACATAATGAATGTAAACAGTTCATCAAAGGGCCTGGTAAGTAATAAATTTTCAATAAGCGCTCGCTGCTATCATCATCGTCATCATCACTGCAAGGTAATACATGCACTAACAGAATAAACTGGGATACCCTTCACGGAGCATGAGCTGTTCAAATTTACTCATCTTACACAATACATGTAACAACTGTCCCAACAAATACATACCTAGAAATCTACCCTACACATGTAAGATGATGTAATTAACATGAATTCATTGCAGCAACATAATGTCCATCAGTAGGGCACTGATTAAATAAATCATGGTTCATTCTTACAGTGCAACCAAAAAAAAAACCCCCCAAAAAACCCCAAGTCTATACAGATTGACATGGAACCATCTATAAGATATAAGCGATAAAATGAAAAGGGAAGAATATATATGCTACCTTTTGTCATTTAAAAAAATTGAGCCTGACCAGGCAGTGGCACAGTGGACAGAGCATCGGACTGGGATGGGGAAGACCCAGTTCCGAGACCCCGAGGTCGCCAGCTTGAGCGCGGGCTCGTCTGGTTTGAGCAAAGCTCACCAGCTTGGACCCAAGGTCGCTGGCTCCAGCAAGGGGTTACTCGGTCTGCTGAAGGCCCGCAGTCAAGGCACATATGAGAAAGCAATCAATGAACAACTAAAGTGTCGCAATGAAAAACTAATGATTGATGCTTCTCATCTCTCTCCATTCCTGTTTGTCTGTCCCTATCTATCCCTCTCTCTAACTCTCTCTCTGTCTCTGTAAAAAAAAAAAAAAAAATTGAGTTTGCTACACATAAAATATTTCTGGAAAGACATATAAGAAACTGGTAATGTTGGTTGTCTATAGGAAGGGAACAGAACGGGAGGGAAATTTTTCAGTTATTAAATGTTTGAATTTTAAATCTTTTTGGTTTTGAATATTAAAAAAATATATAAAAATAAGTTCCATAAATTAAGGTCTTCCTTCAATAGAATATTCTACACTTAACATGAGACAGCAGAAAAGCATTAGAAAGTACATGTACAACAACAGGAGAAAAACTGAAAGGTTTTTAAAAGAAATACATTCTAGGGATGTAACTCATTTCTTGCCCATGCATAATTCAAATGCAAGGGGAAAATAGGGACAGGATAGAAAAAGCATGTGACAGAAGGCAAGGCAAGCTGACAGGTGAGTGGGAGAGAAGGACACACTGGAGACCTTATCTCCCAGCCAACGGTGTTCAAACCTTTCCCGTTACCTGTGTGCTGGGCTCGGATCTGTCAAATCCACATGTTGTTAAAAAGTGAGAGAAGGTGGAAAGGCTGAAGAAGGCAAAAGGAGGTATGACAATTTTTCAGTTCACTCTTATAGTAAGAAAAAAACCTTACCTCAATTTTTTTCAATACATCCACAGTATTAGTGAGTGAAGGGTCTTTGCTGGTATCATTCACCTTTTTGGATTTTGGACCTGCTGAAGTAAAATCACTGTTAACACATTTTTCAGTAACAGCAATGGTGTGTTATATTTTGTTGCCTTTTAATATGCTGCCTAACATAGTAGTATGTCATACCAGGTAGTCACATAATTTGCAGCGTGAATTCACGTTTTTAAAGAATAAACATAATAAGTAAGCACTCCTCACCGATTTTCCATGATGGGAATTAAATAATAACTTAATAGGGTATTTTCTACAACTGCAACCAGATTATCTACAGTGTGTCTGTAAAGTCTTGTTGCACTTTTGACCGGTCACAGGAAAGCAACAAAAGACGATAGAAATGTGAAATCTGCACCAAATAAAAGGAAAACTCTCCCGGTTTCATACCTATTCAGTGCAGTTCGATGTGAGCTCACGCACAGATTTTTTAGGGCTCCTTAGGTAGCTATCCCGTATAGCCTCTACAGACTCGTCACTGACTGATGGCCTACTAGAATGGGATTTCTCCACCAAACTGCCGGTTTCCTTCAACTGCTTATCCCACCGAGTAATGTTATTCCTATGTGGTGGTGCTTTGTTATAAACGCGCCAATATTCACATTGCACTTTGGTCACGGATTCAAATTTAGCAAGCCACAGAACACACTGAACTTTCCTCTGTACTGTCCACATCTCGACTGGCATGGCCGTGGGCTGCTCCGCTGTATACACGGTGTTACGTCAACATCTGCGCATGCGCACATGCTGCCACATCATCCTACAGAAATTGGGAGGGTTTTCCTTTTATTTGGTGCAGATTTCATATTTCTATCGTCTTTTGTTGCTCTCCTGTGACCATTCAAAAGTGCACCATGACTTTACGGACACACTGTATTTATTAGTCCTGGAAATCTGTACTGGCAATTAATATAATTCATGTCAAAACTGCTAAAATATTACCTCTGAAAAAATTGCTAAAATATTACCAGAAAAAGATTTCACAAATATGTCATCTATACTGGCTTCCTATTCACCGATAACTGTATTTTAACAGGGGCAATTTTTACCAAGTTTGGAAAATAAAAAACAAGTATAGAATAAATATGCATGTGCGCAACAAAAAACTAATGATTGATGCTTCTCATCTCTCCGTTCCTGTCTGTCTGTCCCTGTCTATCCCTCTCTCTGTCTCTGTAAAAGAAAAAAAAAAATGAGTGCCAATGATTAAAGAAATGAGAAAGAGGTTATATTCAGTGCAACATAGCACTATATTTGGAATGAAAATTAAAAATGTTAAAGTGAACATATCCATCATATGAATCTGAATACTCAAAACAATATAAATGTGTTAATGGCTTTGGGACAATTTTTTAAGCCATACAAAAAATACTGCATTTTTAGGCAATTCTGAAACTGTAAGAAACTACAGAATTATTTTACATGGAGATCCTGCCAATCTGTTACTAAACAAAGCATTATGATATGATACAAAATTGTCATTGTTATAGAAACGCATTATAGTGTTTAGTCCCCTAAATCAGGCTAAACACCTACAAAGTAGTTGGTAATAGAAAAATAATATGGCTCAGAAAGATGTAGTTTTGGTAAAGATGAACATTTAACCTACAGAAAAAAAAAATGTGTAGACTATCGTGGATGACCCATAACTAATGAAATTATAATTTACTGTGTTATTTCAAATTAAATTACCTCATGGGGAAACACCAAGCTTAGAACTCCCAAATGTATAAATTAGTGAGGTTTTGCTCAAACAAAAGTAATGGTTAGATTTAATGATGAGTAACTTTCTCGATCCCCTTGTGGGCAAAGACTTTAATTTGAACTGTAGCACATAAAAATATAGTAGTATCATAAATGAACAGTAACCCTGGCCAGAGAGTTCAGTTGGCTAGAGCATAGTCCTGAAGCACAGAGGTTGCTGGTTTGATCCCAGGTCAGGGCACACAGAGGAAGAGATTGATGTTCCTATCTCTCTCTCACTCTCTCTTTTCCTCTCTAAAAAAATCAGTAAGAAATTGAAAATAAATTAACGAGATTACAACATATGATACTGATGCCAGATAACATTAAGAATATAATTTACTCACAGCATTAAGTATTTTTCTTTAAGGCTCTTTTATACATTATTTAAATTTCATAACACATAGTCTGTTCAATGGCTTTTATAGAATATTGTCAGTTAACAAACATTAAAATTACTAATTTCTTAACCAAGAAAGTAAGTTGTATGCTCCAGTCCACTCATTATCTTGTCCTATTTATCATTCTGGCTTTATATAATGCTAATACTTAGGCATTATAACTAGGGGAGAAGTATCAAATTACCAAAAATTGTTAAAAGGCTTTTTTAACCCCAAAACATTAACATAAATCACTCTTCCATCTTTGGCCAAATATGTTATTCTAGCAATCAGATTCAAAGAGTGGGAGGTCCTAGGAACATCTGATTTGTAGCCAAATCAGAGAGAAGTTTGAATAACCTAGGGACCTACTATTCAAGATTAGCATCTGAAGTAGGGAGCAGTCTTGTGGAACTGAGCCCTTAACCTGTGGTATCGGTGCTAACTCTAGTTAATATCAGAATTGAATTGAATTGTAAGGCACCCAGCTGGTGTAGCACAGAATCGCTTGTTATGGGAAAATAATTCCACATATCTGGTGTCAGAATTGCAGCCTGATCAGGCGGTGGCACAGTGGATAGAGCGTTAGACTGGGAGGTAGAGGATCCAGGTTTGAAACCCCGAAGTGGCCAGCTTGAGTGCAGGCTCATCTGGCTTGAATGTAGGATCACAGACATAACCCATGGTTGCTCGCTTGAAGCCCAAAGTTGCTGGCTTGAGCAAGGGGTCACTCGCTCTGCTGGAGCCCCCGGGTCAAGGCACATATGAGAAAGCAATTAATGAACAACTAAAAAGCTGCAACAAAGAATTGATGCTTCTCATCTGTCCCTGTCTATCCCTCTCTCTGTCTCTTTCTCGCAAAAAAAAAAAAAAAAAAAGAGAAATTGGGAATGATAGTATGATAGTAGTATGACAGTAAAGGAGAAACATACAGCAGGAGTGTGTTTTCCCTACAGACAGTTATCCAAAATATACCAAGAACACTTAAAGCTCAACAATAAAAACACAATAACCAATTAAAAAATGAGTTAAAGACCTTAACAGACATATCACCAAACAAGATATACAAATAGAAAATAAGCATATAAAAAGATGCTTCAGGCCCTGGCCGGTTGGCTCAGCGGTAGAGCGTCGGCCTAGCGTGCGGAGGACCCCAGTTCGATTTCCGGCTAGGGCACACAGGAGAAGCGCCCATCTGCTTCTCCACCCCTCTGCCGCGCTTTCCTCTCTGTCTCTCTCTTCCCCTCCCGCGGCCAAGGCTCCATTGGAGCAAAGATGGCCCGGGTGCTGGGCATGGCTCTGTGGCCTCTGCCTCAGGCGCTAGAGTGGCTCTGGTCGCAACATGGCGACCCCCAGGAGGGGCAGAGCATCGCCCCCTGGTGGGCAGAGCGTCGCCCCTGGTGGGCGTGCCGGGTGGATCCCGGTCGGGCGCATGCAGGAGTCTGTCTGACTGTCTCTCCCTGTTTCCAGCTTCAGAAAAATGAAAAATGAAAAAAGAAAAAAAAAGAAAAAAAAAAAGATGCTTCACATTACATGTCATTAGGGAAATGCAAGTTAAGATGAGATGATAGCCAAAATCTAGAACACTGAAAAACCAAATGCTGGCAAAGATGTGGAAAAACAGAAACTCTTATTTCTTACTTGTGGGAATGTAAAATGGTATGGCCACTTTGGAAGACAGTTTGGTGGTTCCTGATACAACTAAACATACTTTTACCACGGAATCCAGCAATCATGCTCTTTGGTATTTACTCAAGAACTGAAAACTATGTCCACACAAAAATGAATGTTTGTAGGAGCTTTATTCATAATTGCCCAAACTTGGAAGCAACCAGGATGCCTTTCAGTAGATGAATGGATAAATCAACTATAGTGCAATTAGACGATGGGACATTATTCAACATTAAAAGGAAATAAGCTATCAGCCCTGAAATGTCATGGAGGAAAATTAAATGCATATTGCTAAAGGAAAGACGCTAACATGAAAGGCTACACAGTGTGATTCCAATTACATGACATTCTGGAAAAGGCAATGTCATACTATGGAGTCAGTATAAGACCAGTGGTTGCCAGGGGTCAGGCAGAGGTGGGAATGACTGGCCAAGTACAGAGGATTTCTAGAGCACTGAAACTCCTCTGTCTGAAAATATAATGGTAAAGACACACAGCTACACATTTGCCAATAGCATGTACAACACCAAGAGAGAACTCAGAGGTAAACTATGGACTTTGAGTGATAATGATGTGTCACTGTAGGCTAATCGACTGTAACAAAGGTATCACTCTGGGGGGAGGTGCTGGCAATGCAGGAGGCTAGGCACGTATGTGGGGCAGAGAATATACGGGACCTCTGCATTTCCTGCTCATTTTTGCTGTGAACCTAAAACTGCTCTAAAAAAGCTTATCAACAAACTCAAACAGGGCCTGAAAAAATAAAAGAGGTATTTGGGCAGAATTTCTTCTCTTACTTATTAATCCCATTGTTCGTTTTGTTTTGTTTTTCGGAAGTGAGAAGTGGAGGGGCAGAAAGACAGACTCCTGCATGAGCCCAACCGGGATCCACCTAGCATGCCCACCAAGGGGTGGTGCTCTGCTCATCTGGGGCATTGCTCCATTGCAACTGGAGCTGTTCTAGCGCCTGAAGTGGAGGCCATGGAGCCATCCTCAGCACCCGGGCCAACTTTGCTCCAGTGGAGCCCTGGCTGCAGAAGGGGAAGAGAGAGTTAGAGAGAAAGGAGAGGGGGAAGGTGGAGAAGCAGATGGGTGCTTCTCCTGTGTGCCCTGGCCAGGAATCAAACCTGGGACTTCCACATGGTGGACCAATGCTCTACCACTGAGCTAACTGGCCAGGGCCCCCATTGTTCATAACCTCTTCATTGTTTTTTAGCAAAATTCTCTACAAACTCTTCTATGCTGTCTACATTTCTTAAACTCCCATTCCAATGCTTAACCATTAGTCTGCTGAATTCCACCTCTCAGAATCTTTTAAAAAGCTCTCACTAAAGTCAGCAATGACCAGCACATCAAAAATTAATTTATATTTTCCAGTCTTTACCTTATGGACCTCTCAGCAGCATTCTTTAATGTCCTTTAACACTGTTGACCACCTTATGAAAGACTTCACTTCTGAATACTCATCTGTAACACCACTCTCTTCTGTTTCCCCTCCTCTTCTTTTTCTCTTTCCCTCTCCTTTCTTTACTGATTCAATTTTCTCTACCAGTCATTAAATTCTGGTATTTCCTAAGCTCAGTCTTAGGCCACCGTTTCTTCAAGTCCTTTAATTTCATCTTTTTCATAGTCTCAAGTTTAATATCTATTCTGATGACCACCATTTCCATTTTAAGATCCATCTCCCCATATCCAACAACATATTCAACTTTGCTATCTGTTTACCTTAGGAAAAAAAAAACACCTTAAAAACCATCTTTGAATTAAATTTATGATTTTCCATCTCAAACCTGATTTTTCTCCAAAATCATCTTAGTAAACTCCTACTCATTCTTTAATCTGAATACCAATTCTATCTCCTCAAAGAACTTTTCCGAGAGCAGTGGGTTTTTGCTAAATGTTGTCACTACATTTTGCTGTATGCTCCACTAGGGCAAGGACTGTTCCCACTTTGCCCACTGTTTGATTCCTCTTAGCACTGTCTAGCAATAGTTAGATGCTCAACAGTTATTTTCTCAGTGGAATTATGAAAGTGCAACACAACAGAAAATGTCACTTTTGTATCTTATGTATAACATAAAGCTCTATTCTACCAATCCCTAAATTTTACCATTTTCAAATGTTTCAGTTAAACACATAAAAATCAGGCCCTGGCGGGTTGGCTCAGTGGATAGAGCGTTGGCCTGGTATGCAGAAGTCCCGGGTTCAATCTCCAGTCAGGGCACACATGAGAAGCAGCCATCTGCTTCTCTCCACTCATTCTCCCCCTTCTCTCTCTCTTCCCCTTCTGAAGCCAGTGGATGAATTAGTCTGAGCATCAGCCCCCTGCACTGAGGATAACTCAGTTGGTCTGGTCAGCCTCAGGCACTAAGAACAGCTCGGCTGATTGGAGCATTGGTCTTAGCTGGGGGTTGCTGGGTAGATGCCGGTTAGGGTACATGCGGGAATCTATCTTCCCTCCTCTCACTTAAAAACCAAAAAACACATAAAAATCAGGCAATATAACCATTTAAATATTTTCAAATATGCAAATAAAATTGTCTCCATAATTGAAAAGGCTTTCTTAGCACATCAAAATTCCATAATTAAAGAAAGAAAACTTAAAAAATAAAGCAAATCAACAAAGAAAGCTTTAGCAAAATATTCAAAATGCCAAACATGTTTTAACAAAAAGCATTTGGAACACTAAGTGCAGCTTCAGATTGAGAGTTCCATATTAGAATGAATTTAAGCAGTATGTTTTCCTACCTGGATAATTATATTAGTCAATGTACCTTTTTTGGTTTTTTTCCTTGGTCTCATCTCTCTTGGGAGTCTTCGCCAATCTGTGTGTATAAAAGAAGAAAAATATAAAAATTGCAATTTCTTCTACAAAATAGTGGCATTGGATATAACTACATATTTAAAAAATATAACAGTTGTTCAAGCAATGAAAATAAAATTTAATATCTGACTGTGCAGATTTAACCTGGGAATCAAAATATAACTGCAAGGTTTTTTCTACTATGAAGAAAAAGTGTTCATTAAAATAGCTTTGAAATAGTGCTGTAAAATTTCTACACTTTTTAAGATTAAATCTAATGTGGTCACACTAGTTATAAAATTATACAGGTTTCAGGTGCACAATTCTACAACACATCTTCTGTACACCATACTGTGTGTTTATCCCCCAAGTCAAGTCTCAATTCATCACCATTTCTCCCTCCACACCCACTCCCCACCTCCCTGCCACTGCCCCACCCCCTTGTCTGTGAGTTTTTCCCTTTCTTTTGTCCTTTCTGCTCAATCCCTCCACCCTCCCACCCAGTCCCCCCAACAGCTGCCAGCCTGCTCTCTATGATCTGTCTCTTTTTTGCTTGTCTACAACATTCTTTTAATAGCTATTTATAAATACAGTATTTAGATGAACAATTTTTTTAAATTTATTAATTAAATTTAATGCAGTGACATTGATAAATCAGGGTACATATGTTGAGAGAAAACATCTCTAGATTATTTTGACATTTGATTGTGCTGTATACCCCTCCCCCAAAGTTAAATTGTCTTCTGTCACCTTCTATCTGGTTTTCTTTGTGCCCCTCCCCTCCCCCAACCCCTCTCTCCTTCTTCACCCCCTCCCCCCTCCCCCCACCCCTGTTGCCATCATTCTTTTTACATGAACAATTTTAAAGATATATTTTCCTCACAAGAAAAAGGTAGAAAAATGTTTTCCTACATAAAAACGTTCTGGGCCTGACCAGGCGGTGGCGCAGTGGATAGAGCATCGGACTGGGATGCAGAGGACCCAGGTTCGAGACCCCGAGATAACCAACTTTAGTGCGGGCTCATCTGGCTTGAGCAAAAAGCTCACCAGCTTGGACCTAAGGTCACGGGCTCGAGCAAGGGGTCACTCAGTCTGCTGAAGGCCTGCGGTCAAGGCACATATGAGAAAGCAATCAATGAACAACTAAGGTGTCGCAATGAAAAACTAATGATTGATGCTTCTCATCTCTCTCTATTCCTGTCTGTCTGTTCCTATCTATCCCTCTATCTGACTTTCTCTCTGTCCCTGTAAAATAAATAAATAAATAAAAATTAAAAACAAAACAAAACGTTCTGGGTAAAAACGGACATGGAAGTTATTCATGATCTACTGTTGAATAAAAAAAGTTATTAAAATAATCTGTATAAAATCCCATTTAAAAATAAACCCAACTATAACTATTTATGCATGGTGTGCCAAAAGTAGGTCTACAGTTGTGAGTATGTGAAAGTTTATTGTTGTATTATTTATTAATTATTGTCTTATTTTCCATATGAACTGTGAACTTACTTTTGCCCCATCCTGTGTGTACATGTGTGTACATTTATACATATATATGTATATATATATATTTGTGCAGAGAAAGTTGTAGGTTGTGAACAAAATATTACAGTAATTTTTGTAGGTGTTTGAATTTCA
Source organism: Saccopteryx bilineata (assembly GCF_036850765.1). Lineage (NCBI taxonomy): Eukaryota > Metazoa > Chordata > Mammalia > Chiroptera > Emballonuridae > Saccopteryx > Saccopteryx bilineata. Next base: position 217,515,126 of record NC_089493.1, on the reverse strand, counting down.
GCTGTTTTCTTTAAGTATTATTTATTATTTGACTGCTCTGCATTTTATAGCTTTTCTGTAGTTGATATATATTTCTTAGGTAATAATTTTTTCCAAAAGTTAAAATATGTGGCTGCATCCCAACACATGAAAATTTAAATAATTCCATTCTCTAAAAACTTTAACATTGAAACCATAAAAAGCTGTGGAAAAGTAAATTCCCTGCAGTAATTCTGCCTACATAAACAATTCCTCTAATTTGTTACTCCTTTTAATTTTTAAGCATAGACTAGTTAATCTATGCTTAAATTGAAGTAACAAAAAAATGAATTAAAAAATACTGCCTAATTTAAAAAAATACAAACACCTTAGTGTATTTGGTAGAGAACATCTACATCTCAATTTATTTTTCCTGAACTAATAAATTTGACTATATTTGCTTTTATAAATAATTCTTATAATCATGAGAAACTATGTAATAAGGATGATTTAAAAGATGAATCTTTATAAAGTGGAAGAAACGAGAGATCTAAGAAATAAAAGAAACGAGAGATCTAAAAAGAGTTTCCAGGAGACACAATCTTGTCAATGATCAATCAACACTGAAAAGAAAAAGCACTCTAATCCATGAAAGCAATAATTCTGTAAATGCCATTTATGGTTTTACATAAAGATGGCTTTTAGAGAACACCCAGGGCAGACATGTCTAAAAGAAAGTGAGTTAAAATGTGGAGATCTAGGTTCTAATAGCACTATCCAAGTCACCCTGACAGGTCACTGCATTTCAGTGGCAACCGTTCTTTTCCAAAATAAATGAGCTGGGTGAAACCTCTCCAGCTCCCTCCACCCTGTCAATAATGTTGAAAACTACCATCTTAGGGTATGGTTCTTTTGAAAAGGCATCTTAACAACTAAAAACAGTCTATGTCTGCTTGAAAGAAAGGAAGAGCTATGAGCTTGGCTTAAAAATTCAGAACACTAACTTTGTTTTTTTTTCTTCAAAGGCTACAGAATCACCAAAAAGCGCAGAGCTGACTACTATTGGGACTACAGATTGAAACTGTAACTGTGGCAAATGAAAATGAAAAATCCAGATGGGTCTGGCAGATCCTAGTTAAATAACAAAAACTACTTTAAGAACTCCCTCAAAATTACTTCAGCTCTTCCTTGTTACAGTATAAAAAACTTTTCATCTTAATTTTCATAAGATATACTTTACTAATTAATTGCAGGAAAAGAGACAGACTCTATTTTGCTATGGTGAAACAGAAAATTTGTCCTAAAAAATATAAGGTAGGAAATTAGTCTTTAAATATCTCAACATTGTCAGTTTTATAATTACCTGGTATCCACTCTTCTTTGTACACCTTCATATATCTTTTACTATATCTTTCAATATCTAAAAAAAATAAAAAAGTGTTCATTAGAAAAATAAAAAATAAAAATGAATTTAAGCCATCCATTAAGTAACTGAAAACACCAGATACCTTTTACTTCACATTTAGGGAGTTTCCTACATTTGTACCTAATCTATTCCTGAACACATATTGAGGAGTTCTATGAGCATTATGTGTTAAGAAAGTGGCAAGAAGCAGCTGTGTATGAATGGCAGGTGGTGAGCAGAAACCTGAACCCTAATTATAGTTCTTAGAATCATTTCTGAGGATATTCATGAAAGTCCAAAGCCACGTCAGAAAACCACTTACATGTAAGGCAGGGAAGTGTCCCTGGCATCTCCTGTGTTCTTCTGCTAACACTGGCCTCCAGTCCCAATCTTTAAACCTTGTGTAACTGGGATGTACTAAGTACTTCAGTGGGGATTGAGGGCTATTTGCTTATTTCTAGCATTTAATACACATATTCAGGTAGGTTTCTCAATGAGCTACTTTTCACAACCCATTGCAAAGGATAGTGGGGAGAAGGGTAGGAGCAGGCAAGGCTGGACTTGATGGCCCAAGAAGGAGCAAACTCAAGGCCTCCATGCCAACTACTGAGAACTCTGCAGGGATCTTCTGAGCCTGCCAAAAATGGAAGAGCCATAGCTGAGTCTCTTGCTTCTGCTTTCTGCACTTTGCCACAAGAAGCTCCTTTGAAGAGGGCCCAAACTCCACTGTCATGCTATTGGGTGAAACCATGGTTCCTCACTAAAAGTGGTTCTGGAGTATGGCCATGAAAAAGAAAAGGTAATATAAAAGATGACAATATAAATATCAAGACCCAAATATGTACTGATTCTTCCTCTATTTATGCTTCCAAATAATACTAGGTCTATGGTGTTAGGCAAAGATAACCAATGACAACCAAAGCAGATCGAAGACCAAGAGACCAGGCTTTTCTAAGTATATAACTGACTTCATTCAATCTTACTCTTAGGTTATTTTACCTATAAAGAGAAGTCAGCACAAATAAGAAATATTCAGCATTTGCATTTTATAATTTTCTCCAAAACTGATTCCATATTTTGAAAAAAAATTAACCCAAAGTATACTAAGAAAAGCAGTTGTTACCATTTATTATCTTGCTTCAATGAACCACTTTTTTTTATACATTTAGGTTAGTTTCAAAAAATTTACGGGAGAATAAGAGATACTGAAAACTAACTACTAGGACCCAATTAAAAAGAGGCAAATAATATGAATAGACATTTCTCAAAAGAAGATCTATATGGCCAAAACAAAACAAAAACACATGATAAGATGTTGAACATCATTAGTCTTTAGGGAAATTCAAATCAATACCACTTTATACCCAGGACGGCTAGAACCAAAAAGACAGTAACAAGTGTTGTCAAGTATGTGGAGAAACGGGAACTCTCATACATTGCTGGTAATGTAAAAATGTGTAAAACTTTGTAAAACAGTTTGGAAGGTCCTCAAAATGTTAAATATAGATTTATCGTATGGCTCTAGATATGCACTCAATAGAAATAACTTATGTCCACACAAACACATATACATGAATGTTCACAGCATTACTCATAATATCTTCAAATCAGAACTTACCTCCGTGTCTACCAACTGATGAATGGGTAAATAAAATATGGTATATACATAAAGTGGAATATTATTCAGCCATATAAAGAAATGAAGCACTGACATATACTACAATATGGACAAACCCTGACAATATGATAAGTGAAAGAAGCCAGTCACAATATGATTCCATTTATATGAAATAGCCCAAACAGACAAATCACTTAGAGACAAAGCAGATTAGTGGATGCCATGGGCTAGGAGGAGGAGAGAATGGGGGTATGACACTACTGAGTACGGGTTTCTTTTCAGGATGACAAAAAGCTTCTAAAAATTAGTAGTATGGGCCTGACCTGTGGTGGCGCAGTGGATAAAGCGTCGACCTGGAAATGCTGAGGTCACCGGTTCGAAACCCTGGGCTTGCCTGGTCAAGGCACATATGGAAGTTGAAGCTTCCAGCTCCTCCCCCGTCTCTCTCTCTCTGTCTCTCTCTCTCCCCCTCTCTCCTCTCTAAAAAATGAATAAATAAAATTTTAAAAAAATAATAAAATAAATAAAAAAAAATTAGTAGTATGGTTGCACAATTCTGTGACTACACTAAAAGCCACTGAATTCTATAGTTTAAAAAGTAAATTTTATTTCAAAAAAGTTGTCATTTCAAAAGAATAAAAATTATTAGAAATTTTAATGAGCAATTAAGTATGGTAAACTCAAATTAATATTCCATTATTTTCTTGTTTTTTAAAGCATATTTATCTAAAAAGGGCAAGTCCTTTGAGGGCAGCACCCTGTGCGTCAGCTGTGCATTCTAGGTTTGCCATGCACAAAACTTGAATACGTGTATTTCATATATCCTGATTCCAGGTTTCAAATATATCTTTAATAAGTACTAACTTTTTACTTCTGCTGCTTCTTACACTAGCACCATCTAAATGATTTTAATTACAAATGTATTTCTAATGGGTTCTCCTTTATAATTACTTCCAATTCTTCTTATACTTGTAATACATTTTATTACACTAAAATGTAATACTTTAAAAAACATTGATGGCTCACATTTTTGTTGAAGAGAGAATGAGCCAACCATCTTCTTTGGTCTATAACTGCAAAACATTTTCATTATTAAATTTATAATTACCGGCCATGGCCGGTTGGCTCAGCGGTAGAGCGTCGGCCTGGCATGCAGGGGACCCAGGTTCGATTCCCGGCCGGGGCACATAGGAGAGGCGCCTATTTGATTCTCCACCCCCCCCTCTTTCCTCTCTGTCTCTCTCTTCCCCTCCCGCAGCCGGGGCTCCATTGGAGCAAAGATGGCCCGGGCGCTGGGGATGGCTCCTTGGCCTCTGCCCCGGGCGCTAGAGTGGCTCTGGTCGCGGCAGAGCATCGCCCCTGGTGGGCGTGCCGGGTGGATCCCGGTCGGGTGCATGCGGGAGTCTGTCTGACTGTCTCTCCCCGTTTCCAGCTTCTAAAAATTTTAGAAAAAAAAAAAAAAATTATAATTACCAATTAGCACAATCAATTCATTAACTTGTTTCATTACTAAATAATCTACTTCCTTTCAATCGTCTTTGTTTTTCCTTCAGCATTTATCTAATTATAAACTACAGCAAATAAAAAAGAAAAAAATATGGTCTCATGTCATTTTAGCAAATAGGATGTTCTAGACTTAAAAAAAAATTTTTTTTAAACTTTATTTGTTTTAGAGATGAGAGAGAAGAAGAGAGAGAGAGAGAGAGAGAGAAGGGGAGGAGCAGGAAGCATCAACTCTCATATATGCCTTGACCTGGTGAGCCCAGGGTTTCAAACCAGCGACCTAAGCTTCCAGGATGATGCTTGATCCACTGCGCCACCACAGGTCAGGCAGATGTTCTAGACTTTTATCACAAAATATTATATGACATGCTTTCCAAAGATTACATGAGATTACCATATTTCCTTTATATCCTTAGAAATATATTGTTTACTCAATGATTCTTGAGATTGAGAAAATTAATCTAGAGTATTGTCAAAATGAGCGCTCAATCTGAGATACTGCTTATACAATCAATTTCACCATCTTCACTAGCAAGCAGAGAGCTTTGCATTCGACTCTTGAATTGTCTAGTAATTTTGAATCATCTTCTTGTCAATGTTCTTTTCTTTAATATTATGAGCAGAAATGGAAATTTTTAATTTTTCAATTGTATTCTATAAAAGCTAGAACAAAACAAGTACAAAGATAAAGAGTTTCTCCAGAGACTTCTTTTATATCTTCTTAAAAATTAATGTAATTCTTTGGGCAATACAATAGAAAAAAACTAAAGGATGATGTAATAGTGACTTATAATTTATTTCAATATTGTGAAATAATTTCTATGCAATTTTGTCATTTTTCTATTTTTTTATATGTTGCCTTTTTATTTAGCATAGTGAGGAGTAATTGATGAATGATAAAATAATATCTATGATGATGAAACACCCCAATGTTTCAAGGCAGGAAAAATAAGATCACTGAGATTCCCAAATGTATTTTAGATTAATAAAAGGGTCAAAGGAGGTGATATGGTAGTGCTAAGATAAAATAAAGTGGGGTTTTTTTTCTTTTTAAAATTCTCTTTGTTCTTTGGAAGATCTCTATGATAACAAACCTCATTTATTCATTATAAGACCTCGTAGCCATATTGCAGGTAAATGTGTAGTTTCCATTGAGCTTTAAGTTTTGAAGTCACAGAAAATATTTTATTGTGCAGTTATCAAAGATAAAAAGCCTCTTGATCCAAGTATAAACCAACCACTCCTAGAAATCAGCAATAAAATTATGTTCTTAATGTACCTATGTAAAAGACTCACATAGGTACTTTAATGCTATGTACTTATACATATGCTTTTAAATTAGACATGAGCTGCCTGACCAGACAGTGGCACAATGGATAGAGCGTCAGACTGGGATGCGGAGGACCCAGGTTCGAGACCCCGAGATAACCAACTTTAGTGCGGGCTCATCTGGCTTGAGCAAAAAGCTCACCAGCTTGGACCAAGGTCCCTGGCTCGAGCAAGGAGTCAACTCGGTCTGCTGAAGGCCCGTGGTCAAGGCACATATGAGAAAGCAATCAATGAACAACTAAGGTGTTGCTACGAAAAACTAATGATTGATGCTTCTCATCTCTCTCCGTCCCTATCTATCCCTCTGACTCTCTCTCTGTCCCTGTAAAAAAAAAAAAAAAAAAAATTAGACATGTGCTTTCATGAGAAGCCATTTAGTTAACTAAATCTGTTCTGCAGTCTGGGAAAAAAGGCTAATTTTAAAAAGACTAAAGTATATGCTACATTATTTTTCTAATAAGAATGAATGATAGTTCATTTAGTGTTACTTCTTAAAATCTTTAAAATAAGAGCTTCATTGTTTTCAACTAAAAGATAAAAGCATGCAACATAATCATGAAAGTTATCCAGTATTTTTGAGATTAAAAAAATCAGTATGTTTTAGGTAAAATTATCTCTTCTCAAACCATTATGCAACTTCAAGCAGTTATGTTTTAAAAAATTAAGAACTTGTCTAAAAAGTTCTCATAATTACAAGCACATGTAATACTATATATTATATAAGACTTCCCTTTTGACTCTTAGAGAATTTCATCTTTCAGAAAGTAGGAAAATGGAATGCATACATTTTTATTACTACTGGAATGAGATGATACAATATGAATTTCTCATGTTTTAATGATGTTGTTTTCAAACCTCAAGAATGATATTGCTCTAATTTCAACATTCAAGAGCAGATACTGAAAATCAATATAGTTGTATAGTGCCAAACCACCACTCAGGAATGGGTTCCCTTCCTCTAAAAGCACTTCCTACTTCTAGTCTAAGAATGTCAAGCCTTTTCCAACTGAATCTCCTCTCTGTCCTTAGCATAACCAATGAATGTGTGTTTTATACTCTATTATGTCTGATATATAAATAAGGCAAAATACAGTCAAGACATTGAAAAATTTTAACCAAAATATGAAATAATCAGACTTGCAAAAAGATTTATGAATAATGATAGTAATCATGGCATTATATATGAGACAGAAACATTAGAAACAACCTTAAATTTAACAGCAGGGGATTAGCTACTATTAATGTTATACCCACAAAAGAATACCACAGTCATTAACAATCATATTTTCCAAGAATACTAAGGATATGTAAAAATGCTAATAATATGCTCTTGAGTAAAAAAGATACAAAATAATATGCATCCAATTTTGTGAAAAGAACACACATACAAAAAAAAAATTCTGGAATGTACAATAAAATTATTAGCAGTATTATAACCTAGACAAACAATTATAGGTGATTCTCACTTTTTAAAAATTTCTTTTGTTTTTCCTAATTTTCACTGAACATATAAAACTTCTATTTTGAAAGGTAATTTTACAAGTGAATTATCAAAAAATTTAGTATAGATTTTGTTAATTTAACATAAATGCATTTATTCAAGGTAGTTGATAATTTCCAACTGAATTGATTCAAGCAGTACTAAATGAGCATGTATCTTATGCCGAAGCACCGTTTCATTTGTATACACTGAACCACAAAATCAGAGACCAATACACACCTTGTTTTTCTTCAGGAGTTTCTATGAAATAAGGCATTCTTTTCACAGTTTCTCTCAACTCTTGTTTCAAGGCCAGCATATACTCTTCACCCTCTCCTGTTTTCAGTGGCACTGGTTTATAATCTGTATCCTATTTAAGTTAAGAGACAATGCTTTTTTAAAAAAAGTATTTTAATATCCCTTTTATCTACATAATGGAAAATGTCTGTTATTGAAGAACTACATATTATGGGTACTAAGTTTTACAATCAACTTAAAAGATGTTGAGCTTTTGTAATCTATTTAATGACTATAAAAAAATCATTTTGCTATATAGTTTGTTTACTGTGACTTCATATTTTAAAAATCAAGGCACCCAAATGAGAGTACCTACTTTAATATCCTATTCATGTCAACCAGTGGTGTTGGTACTGGTTGGAGCAGTAGCATAAAAACAGCAACAGTAGCAGTTATCATTTAGCACATGGTTACTGTGACCAAAATGTACTGTCTTCAATATCCATGATTTCACTTAAAGTATCATCAATATTTTCCTTTTATAGTGAAGAAATGAAGCAGTGAACAATTTATAAACCTATAGAACATGTAAAGCAGGAGTCTGAAACTACAGCTTCAATTTTTTAAAAAATTACATGCACACACACATGTATACATATATATGTATATATATATACATATATATATTATACATCTGCATTCATATATTCATAAAAAAGTGAATCCTCGGGGTATAAGTAAAGATATTTCTAGTTTCAGAAGCTAAGTATAAGATAAATTTTCAAAATTTCACTCCAAATTCACTCATTAATTCTACAACTATTTATTGAGTACCAATGATAAGACAGACGTGGCTACACCACAGGGGATACTATGATGAACTACTCAAAGTTCTTGTTCTTAAACAACTTACATTTTAGGGGAGAAAAACACAACTATGTACACAAAGGAGGTAATATATAATTTTGGGTCGGGATAAAGGCTATGAAACAAATGAAGCTGGGTGGAGGAAGGTGTGACCGACAGAGTATGTGGAGGGCGGAGGTGCCTGGTCCACCAAGGACAAGCCTGCATGACCTCTCAGGGAAATCAGGTGTCATCAGAGAGCTGGATAAAATTTGGAAGCCGTCCATGCAAAGACTTGGGAAATAGATGGCTCCAGCCAGGGAAACCAGCAGAGGAAAATGCCAAAGGGAACAAGGAGGCTGTGATTGCTATGGAAAGAGAATAGTGTGGTAGGAAAAGGGGTGGGAAACATGCAAAAGGCCAAATCAGACAGCCTCTTAGCAAGTGGTAAGAAATTTGTTTCAGTCCATGTATCAAACAACAGTATGTACTAATATCCCGGTGTCCAGAAGTAATCTCATACATGGGAAAGAGCTTGTTTTAAAAGAAATAAAACTAAAGTGACATCATGCCTATCCCTGAGATATTTATCTGTTTTCTAGCTATAGTGAATATTAGAAAGGCAAAATACCAAGAGCAAAAAGTAGAGACTCCCTATGTGAGACATCCAGATCCCCAGATTTATTTGTCTGGGTCCTCTACTTACATAAATCTTTCAGCAAAGAACTTCTTTTTAAATTCATTCAAAAATTTTTTTCCATTGATTTGAGAAAAAGAGAGAGAGAGAGAGAGAAAGGAAGGAAGAAGGAGAGAAAGAAGCATCAACTCATTGTTTCATTTGGTTATTCCATTCCAAGCTCATTGATTACTTCTCATAAGTGCCCTGACCTAGAATCAAACTCGCAATCTTGGTACAACAGGACAATGCTTTATTCTCTGAGCCATGGGCCAGGGCCTCAACAATAACTTTTCTTTTTTTTGTATTTCTCTCTAAAGCAAGAAGAGGGAAGCAGAGACAGACTCCCACATGCACCTGACCGGGATCCACCTGGCAAGCCCACTAGGGGGCGATGCTCTGCCCATCTGGGCCATTGCTCCATTGCAACCTGAGCCATTCTAGCGCCTGAGGCGGAGGCCATGGAGCCATCCTCAGTGCTGGGCCAACTTTGCTCCAATGGAGCCTTGGCTGCGGGAGGGGAAGAGAGAGATAGAGAGAACGGAGCGGGGGGAAGGGTGGAGAAGCAGATGGCCACTTCTCTTGTGTGCCCTGACTGGGAATCGAACCCAGACAGCCACACATGGGGCTGATGTTCTACCACTGAGCCATCTGGCCAGGGCCAAGAACTTTTCTTTTTTGAAATACGAAAAAAAGATTCCTGGAGGAGGTATCTGGTTACTTATAATTTTTTTGTCCTTTTTTTTTTATACAGCAGCACATGCACAACTGGAAATATATGCTTACATTTTAGACTAAATATAAAACAAAAGCATTAGATATAAACATTATGCCAATTAAGCTTATAGCATATTCATTAAATTTAAAAGCAACACTAAATGTAGAAGAATTTATATTTTGAGAAACTAACACAATTTAAGCTTACTTTAATAAAATGTGGAAATAAAAAGAAAAGTTCAGTGGGAATAAAAGGCCAAATGGTAGCGTAGAGAGCAAAATTAAATCCTAAAGATGCAAGGTAAGAAAATCATTAAATGAAAGTCTGGTAGAATGGAAACTGAGGACCACTGTAAAAACTTTCCTTTAAAAAATATTATTTTAGTATTATAATGTATCAATTAACAGCAGTATAAGATGCATAAATTTAAAAAATTCTTTCTTAGTTCACACAGTACTGAATACATTCGTGGAAAGGTCTGTATTTTAAGAAAGCAGTCTGAAAATTAGAAGAGGTTCAAGAAACCTTTAAAGGTAAGTGGAACATGTTCTTACTTTTTATACTTTAGGATATCACATATTCAAGCGCTATATAAAATTTTAATTTTCTCTGAAACATGAAAAAACACACAGAGAATTTGCTGTTAACACACTTACAGGAAACAGTGGGGGTGGTTTCAATACGACATCAGGCAACTTTTCACCTCTGTTAAATCCAACCGCCTCAATATTGAAGGTATACGCAGCACGTCCTCTTCCTTTGTTCCCAGCCATTGGGACTAGTTATACCAGAAAAGCGGGCAAATTCTGAAAGACACTATTAACGATTAAAATTTACTGGGTCATATGAAAAATGAAACCAACATTTTAAAGCAAAATACACTTTACCCTTTAGGTAGCATGGCTGACTTAAACACTTCTGTTTAAAGCCAAACTTGTAAAGAAATAAGCATGTGATAAACTGATCTCTGAACCCCTCCCATCTAGTCCTGTCTGGCAGGTAAAGTGGCAATGGCCTCAACTACCTCACTCAGGTCCTGGGTGGAGGCCTGGGTTTCAAGTGCTGCCACAACCACTGCACCGCCAGCTGGCGCAATTTTCTCCACTCCTGTGGTCTGGCAACAAGATCGCGGATAATGTAAAAATGTGGACAAGGAAAGGTCAGGCAGATGGAGACAGGACACTGTGCTTTTTCATTCAACTTGAAGACTATCAGCAGTCGCACATACTTTAAATATTGTAATGATTATTTTTGAATGACAGAAAAGAGTCTTGAGATCAAGTCTCATGTCCTCCCTTTAGAAACGGGAATGGGCTCAGTAAGACTCTGAAGAGGTCTAAGCAAAAACATAAATAAATAAGTTCAAATAAAAATATCTGAAATTGAAATTGTTAAAGGTAGGATGAGCCTGCATTCTCTTCAACTTTGGGGACAGTAAAAATCTCACATACTCAAGTCCTGTACTGACTGTCTGAATTGTCTAAAACACGATTTTTCTAAAATGTGGTAACAGAGCCAGCAGTGTATTAACAGGGATTTCTGCAAATTAAAACACAAACTTTTGAAATCTTTTTTCCAACTGGTAAAACTGAGTATCATTTAACCCTGTAAGCTCAAAAAGCAATAATACGCCCCCCCCCTGCCACTGTACTAGTTCCCTTCCCTCCTGTTTTGACCTTGCCATATATTTATTTAAAAAGACGTGGTCATTCTACATATGATGCTTCTCCAAATTTAGGGCACATGTGAATTACCTAGGAATTTTGTTTAAATGCAGATTCTGATTCAGCTGGTCTTGGGCGGGACCCAGTAAGCTACACACTGTCTCACATTTTGAATTTGAATGGTTGCATACATGAAATGTGGTTTAACACATTCCTCTATTCCTTGTATTTTCTATACAGGTGGATTAGAGGCTTACTCAAATTTGGGTTTGATTTGTTTGCAAGAATCCTTAAAACAGGGGTCAGGAAGCTTTTTGGCTGAGAGAGCCATGAACGCCACATATTTTAAAATGTAATTCCGTGAGAGCCATACAACGACCCATGTACGTTAGGCATTATCCAATAAAAATTTGGTGTTGTCCCGGAGGACAGCTATGATTGGCTCCAGCCACCCACAACCATGAACATGAGCAGTAGGAAATGAATGGATTGTAATACATGAGAATGTTTTATATTTTTAACGTTATTTTTTTAATTTAAGATTTGTCTGCGAGCCAGATGCAGCCATCAAAAGAGCCACATCTGGCTCATGAGCTACAGGTTCCCGACCCCTGCCTTAAAAGATACGCTTGTTTATCCTACTGTATCACATCAGGATGCACAGGAATTGTCTATCCCAGTGATGTTCTCTGGTCTGTGGGTTCAGGTGCTATCAGTCTGTTTCATCTATTGTAGGATAAAGTTCTGCTCGGTTTTCACCAGAGGATTTTAGCCACCATTGATGATCATAGCCCATGATTCCATTAAGGATTGCAATGTGGTGATATACAAATTTTAATATCCTTTCTGTATTTATTAACTGAAATTCTACCAAGAATCAATTCCTCTCATCCACTATTTAGTTACTATGAAACACAATTCATATAGGAAAGGTGTTTACTTTAATAATCAAGCTCATTTCAGCTGTCCACTCTAAAAGAGAAGGAAAATATCCAAATGGACTTGTTTCAACTGCTGAGTTATTGAAGCAGTGGTTCTCAAACCTTTGGAAGTCGGGGCACATTTAAAATCCTACAAATTGGCGTATTATATACAAATTTCTGAGAAATGTTATAATAATTAAGTCAAATATTAAAGAAAAAGAATATAAAGTCCAAGCGTGCTTTTATGGTAATTAAGCAAAATAAATACAACAAAATTAAATTTATTCTGACATTAAAAAACATTTTTATGTTACATTTTTCAGTTATACTTTTTAGAATTTGTAAAAAAGAGGGGTTAAAAAATAAAAAAACTACAAAAAAGTTACCTTATATATATAGATACATTTTTAGTAAGATTTAGTAAATGCGGCAGATCCAGGCGAGAATGTGTTTAGTTTTTTCATTCTTGTGTTTATGAGAAACATGAGCCTGATGTGTCCTAGCGATTTCTTCAATGTTTGGGCATATATTTGACAGGCAAACTCTCATTTCCTTGTCAATACATTGAAGAATTCCTCTCATTTTACTCTTAATTGTGTTGAGTGCAGAAAACCCCCACCATGCATATCATCTTAACTTTACACCAAACAAAGGATAGAATAAACCTGCCTCCAATCTTTCCGGGGAACATGGGGGGTAGTGTAAACAATCCAGCACCACAGCTTAACAGCCTTTTGCAACCTAATCAGGCAAGTGAGGGGGGTGGTTGGGCAGACTGTCAGTTTACAGCCAACTCCCCACACACACCTCTGTCCCCATAAAACTCTAAACTCCAAAAACTCTGTTGGTGTTTTGGTCCCCAGCAGGCACATATTTCTCTGGAACAGCACAGGGCACAGCTGGAAATCTTCTAGGGCGCACCAGTGCACCCTGGCGCACACTTTGAGAACCACTGCATTAAAATACATGCTAGGGTTTCAGAAAGCAGGTCTCCCAAGTATAAAAACTGATAAGCAGAAGGGCTCATACCTTTGCTCTAAGAAATGAATTGTAGGAGCCCAGTACATAGGGTTGAGACCACTAGGCAGAATTCCAATCCAGGATTTGCCACTAACTAGGGATTAAGAACAATTCTAGGTCATGTCTCCCAAACTTGCCTGATCATGAGAATTACCTGGCAGACTTTTTAATTAAAGAGTCCAAAGTAATCCTCAAGTCCTCAAACTTATTACCCAGAATCTTTGGAGGTGGGCCCAGGGAAATAGTTGGAAAACTCATCCTAAAAAGAGTCGATTAGCTACCCTGCTAGATTGTAGGTAGTATCATTAGTGAGTAGACTCCCTTCCACAGAAAAATCAGTCCTTGTTCTGGAGATACTCTAATAATTACTTGCTTTCTGGTTTACAAATCACCTCTTTTTAGTTTGGTTATCATGAGTCAGTTCTCTTGTACCCAGAGAAACCGCTAAATTCATTTGTTTCTGCTCTTGCAGATCTGAGACAATCCCTTGACTGGCAACTATCTCATGGGAAATATGGCTCACAAGTGATGCTGAAGCGTCACTCTTTGAAATCCTTTGAGTCAACAATTGCTTTGTTTCTTTTTTACCCTGCAACATTTCTTAAATGAAGTTTTTTTAAACCCACTTTTCCCCATTTTCTCACTATCCAAATCTTTCTTTACTTCATATTGGCCAATTTCATTGAGTCATTCATTCAATCAATATTGAACGTTCTGGACACTGTGGCAGGACCCAGATAGCATTGAATAAAACCAGTTGCTGCCCTCAGGTCTTAAATTTCAATGCAGGAAAGAACACAAGTAAATAATTATGTAACATAATATTATCTGTTCTTGTTGTGAGTTGAATTATCACCTCCAAAAGGATGCTGAAGTCCTAACTGCCTAGAACTGTGAATGTGACCTTCCTTATATGGAAATCAAGTCTTTACAGATGCAATCGAATTAAGATGAGGTCACATTGAACTAGGGTGAGCCTTCTTCCAAAGACTGGTCTCCTTATAAGAGGGAAATCTGGACAGAAAGAGACACACACAGAGAAACATGTAAAGGTGGAGGCAGAGATGGCAGTGGTACAGCAGCAAGCCAGGAACACCAAACAAGGCGAGGAACAGGAGAAGCTAGGAGAGAGGCATGGAACAGACTCCCGCAGGGCCTCCAAAAGGAACAAACCCTACTGACACCTTGATTGCAGACTTCTGGCCTCCAGAACCACGAGAGAATAAAATTCTGTTGTTTTAAGCCATCTAAGTTGTGATAATATATTAAGGCAGCCCTAGAAAATCAATACAGCTCTGAAAAAAATACATCAAAAATATTTTTGAAAAAAAAATAACAAAGAAGTATGGCAGTGACTTTTTCATACAAGGAAGTCTTTCGTGAAGGATAAAAACAGCCCTGTGGTGGAGAAGGTCCCTGAGCCACAAGAGGGAGGGATGGGTCAGAAAAAGATGATTAGAGAGGAGTAACGGCAAGGGCAGAGAAGAGAGCCACAAGCTGGGAGTGTCTGTCAAACCAGAAGTCCATGTGGATGGTGAACAGCAAGAAGAGGCCGGTCCAGGCCAGATCCGGTGGAGGCCAGATCTGGGCGAGCCCTGGGAGAGCTGTGGTCAACGGCTGGCTTCTGTCGTGTGATGGGACCTACACTCATGAAGGTGCTGAAATGCAAAGGTCCCAATGGTCCCCAATGGCAAAATCCACTGATCCTTTTTATCTTTGTTCTTTATTTTAGACTTCTAAAGCCCATAGCTCATTACTAACTCTTTTGAAAACTCTTTTCTGTGGTTTAATAAAACTCCAGGTTCTTCTATTCCACTGACCATATTTTTCATCTACTTCTCTTCTTAAACCCTCTAAATATGAATTTCCTTAAGGTTCAATCTTTAATTTTCTGGGTATTTTTTGTTTTTTGGTCTTCAGAAAATGCATGCACTGTCAGGGTTTGATGACTTCTCCCCCAGCATTATCTCCAGCACCAACTTTTGTCCTGAGTTTCAGTTCATGTGCTTACTAACAAAAGAATATTTGGACAGCACAACAAACAACATACTGATAATCTTTCCTCTACATTAGCTTGCCTTTCATGTATAAGACCCTGGTTTATATCTATGGTATGTTATTTTCCCAGTCACCAACATTTGAAATTTTGGAGTGAGTCAGTATTAATTTCTTGTTCTGTTCCACCCCTCCTATCAAATCAGTCATCTAGTTCTTTCAAAATGTCCCTGCCTTTCTATTTCTCCATCTATAATCCAGCTCAGCCCTTTTCCACCTTGTTTTTTATTATCTGCAAATTTCATGGTATCCCTTGCTTTTCCTGTTATTTTAATTTGTTCTTCCACAGTATTCATAGTTCTTATTCATATTTATAAAGCATAGTCCTGATTATGCTACTCTTCTCATCTTTCGTCCTGGCTAAAAAATTAAACCCTAACTCCCTATCTAAGTACTATATTCAGAACCCTTTTAAGATGGTCGCACCTACCCTTCTGACTCCTGCTGTAATCAGGTCTTGACTACCATTCTCTCCACTGCAACCTACTTCCCTCACCCTCCCTGACTGGCTACATCCCTTTCGCCTTAAGATCCACTTTAAAACCTTTAACATCCACAAAAGTCATTTCATCCCACCTTGCTCTTGGAAAGATCCTCTTGGATTTTGTAATAGATTTTTAAAATTTGAGGTGATACATACTGCTGTGCTCCTCAATTCTCAAACACAGACATGCCCCATTTGGGAAATGGGCTTTTTCCAAAGGGAAAGAGTTTCACTTACTTTTGTTTGTTTGTTTCCTTGACTATATTAACAGTAGAGATTTTACACTCCCCACTGTCTTTCCTAGAATTCTTGAGAACCTAGGTCATGGCTATCTTCACACATCATCTAGCTCAAAGACTTTAATATAAGAATAGCCCTGAAAATTCTAACTAGGTTAGAGAAATACTCAAAAAGGCTACATCACCACCTGAAGCCTTCAGAGTGTAGAGAAGGAGAGTACACGTATCCTTGTATGAAGGCTTAGCAGATGCCACAGTAAGAGTTTTCATAATTATCTTTTATAATGCTGTCTCATGGGTCTCTAATTATTCCAGGTTGAGTAGGGGATTAGTCAAGTTCATGCGGGAATTTTTTTTTTTTTTTTTGTATTTTTCCAAAGCCAGAAACAGGGAGGCAGTCAGACAGACTCCCCCATGCGCCTGACTGGGATCCACCGGCACGCCCACCAGGGGGCGATGCTGTGCCTATCCGGGGGTCGCTCTGTTGCGACCAGAGCCACTCTAGCGCCTGAGGCAGAGGTCACAGAGCCATCCTCAGCGCCCGGGCAAACTTTGCTCCAATGGAGCCTCTGCTGCGGGAATGGAAGTGAGAGACAGAGAGGAAGAAGAGGGGGAGGGGTGGAGAAGCAGATGGGCGCTTCTCCTGTGTGCCCTGGCCTGGAATCAAACCCGGGAATCCTGCACGCCAGGCCGATGACTTGTGGGAATTTTTGAAAACTAAATTGATATTTCAATAGCTGGGCGGTGTGGACAGCAACCTGATGTTAATGGAAGGGTGATTTATGTGGCTGGCTGGGCTACAACCAGTTATCCACTTTTTTTGTCCTCACAAAGGGTGGCTGCCTTCACTTTTCTTAGTTGAGTAAGCCAACTCTCTTTGCTCTCTTCCAAAAGTTAACAAATTATCATAAATAAATAATTAAGGATGAAGAAAGATCATATAGTTTAATTTCTGGAAGAGAAGTAAAACCTCATCAACAAGCCCTCTCCCCAAGATACGCAGGATCTAGTGCCTACAGTGATGAAACGTCTGCGGCAATGATTCGTGCCTGAATCAATACATAGTAGTCACCGGATTTGAAAATTTACCTACAGTAACCATAAATTCCTTTCTAACTCACTGCAAACAGTTCCAGGAAGTGGCGAATAGGTAAAATCTGGAAACGACGATTTTAAAACATTTGGAATGGATTAAAGGTAAAGCTATCTCTCAACGACCCAGAGACGCTTTAATGGATCTCCACCCCTAACTCCCCCTCACCTTCTTCATGTGCCCCTTTAACTCCCCTCTACCGTTTCCATCTCCTCCCAAGTCCTCATTTGCTTCTGTTACCTGCTCACTAAGCATCGAGGCTGGGGCAAACTGCAGCCGACGCGCGGCCCGCCAAGAACCGATGTGGACCGCGGCGCCGGCGCTCGGGTCTGGTTCCACCTCTGGAGAAGCGCGCTCCACCCTCCACGCGGCCTCGGAGCCCAGTTCCGAGCCCTACCAGTTGGCCCCGCCCAGCCCCTAACTCGGCTCCGCCCATTGGGGGGGGGGAAGAGCTTTTTAGCCCTTGGCAGGCGCCGTAGTCGGCCGACCGGCTTGGTCTGACTCTTTCCGCGCCTGCTGGAAGTGCGCATCGCGGTTCGCGGTGGGTAGGCGGACCTGGTGCAGCCTACGTCTCGCCCTCGGTCTCTGCAGTCAGAGCCCCCGAGGTGGGGAAGTGTTGCCTTATAATCTGCAGTCAGCTGCAGTGGTCCTTGCGTTCATGCTCCCTCGTGGTGGCGTGACTACTGAGACTGCGACTGCCGCAGCGCCCCGGTGCCAGCACAGAGCCCTCCGCTCTCAGGGCCCCGCGAGAGAGTGGGGGTGGGCGCTCCAGGCAGCGTCCCCACGCCCCCTTTCTCCCGGCTCTCGCCCCCGCCCCCGCCCCCGCGCATGCCCCGCCCCCGCGCATGCCCCGCCCTCTCCTGGCTCCGCACCTCCTCCCTGGCTGCGGGCAGAGAGCCCCGCACCGCCGCAGTGCCTGCAGTCCGGACATCCTGCCGGAGGCACCCACGCCCACATCCAGTCCGCCGGCCGCACCCCTGTTCAGCATGTCTGCCCTCGAGTGGTACGCCCACAAGTCCCTGGGCGACGGCATCTTCTGGATTCAGGAACGCTTCTATGAGTCGGGCAACCGCGCTAATATCTGGCTAGTGCGTGGCTCCGAGCAGGACGTGGTGATCGACACCGGCCTGGGGCTCCGCAGCCTTCCGGAGTACTTGTACTCCTCCGGCCTCTTGCAGGACCGCGGGGCCAAAGAGGACGCGGCGTGCAGGCCGCTGTTAGCCGTGGCCACCCACGTGCACTTCGACCACTCTGGCGGCCTTTACCAGTTTGACCGGGTGGCCGTGCACCATGCTGAGGCCGAGGCACTGGCTCGCGGGGACAACTTTGAGACCGTGACCTGGCTGTCCGACAGTGAGGTGGTGCGGGCGCCCAGCCCCGGCTGGAGGGCCAGGCAGTTCCGAGTGCAGGCGGTGCAGCCCACCCTCGTCTTGCAGGATGGTAATGGGCCCTTCACGGGCGCGCGCTTTTTCATTGAGGGAGGGGATTGGGATGAAACTGCCCAAGGGATGCATGTTGCAGATGTGCGTGACTAAGAGGCTTGTTTTGTCACATCGCAGAAACGCCAGTTTTGTTTCTCCCTTCCCTGAGTAAAAGCCCACTCGACCAGAGCGGAGGCCATCGCAGCCTTCCCTACCAGAGATCCATCAGCTCTGGCACCGTGTAGCAATGCTGAGCCCTCAAAGGAAAGCCGGCCTCACCCCTAGTCAGTTTCCTGTGTAAGGTACTGTAGCGCCACAGACTTGGGACTAGAAATTTCCCATTCTTTTCCCGCACACCTGTTTGACTTTTCCAGGCGCCTTTCAAGCAAGAAGACTTTTAAATTACGCCTCACAGAGTGCATGTTATACTCTGTGCTTTTGAGAATGCTGACTTCGTCTGCTCGGTAACCAGTAACCGTGGGCTGTGAGCAGTTCCCACCTGTAGGCTTAGAAAGCCATTAGAGACTGGTTACGATATGCTTGTGCATCCTTATCTTCCAGATAGATTTCTGTTCTTGATGTTGCTTCACGAGGGAAAAATCGTGATAGGGTACACAAAAAGTGGTATGTATGTCTTGAGTCTTAAACTATGACATATATCCAGTCCGGTTGAAAGCAAGGCCTGTGAAAAATTAATGAGGAAATTATTTACGGTGATAGTGAAGGATGTGGACTATTATCTATATATAGATATTCATTGGCCTCCGACTCTGAGAGATAGGATGGTGTTTAGAAAGAAATTAGTGGAATAAAATAAGAGTAGGACCCCAGTTCTCCCAACCCCATGCAGGCACTTAAGTAATCCAGCTAGTTAGATACAACAGTAATATTTGTATATTAATTTCCTTTATTTTTTGAATACTTTTGCTGACTTCATTATATCCTCACAACACATTTAAAGTGAGGTGAGAGGCCCCCCACCGACACACAATTAAATAGTGTGCCTACAGTGCACAGAGCAAGACAGCTGGCAAAAGCTAGGGTTTGAACCAAGGCATGAGATCAAAGCATGAAAGTCATACTTAAATCCTACCCAATAAATATATTGTGGTAATTCTGAGTAGAATGTAAAACCCCCTTCTTTCCATTCCATTCTTGAAATCATTATAATTGCCACTTTAATTTATTAAAACATTTTTAATGAGGTAGAAAAATCCAGTGGCTGCATTACAATAAGGTTCACTTTATGACCTACCAATATGACAAATAATGAAATATTTTACAAAAATCATTTTATCTTTCAGATGAAATCCTAATCACTCGAGATATAAAAAAAATAGCATGATTCTATACCTCACATTCCACCCAAAAGAGTCTTTCATTAAAAATATAAATCTAGGCCCTGGCCGGTTTGCTCAGTGGTAGAGCCTCGGCCTGGCGTGCAGAAGTCCCGGGTTCGATTCCTGGCCAGGGCGCACAGGAGAAGCGCCCATCTGCTTCTCCACCCCTCCCCCTCTCCTTCCTCTCTGTCTCTCTCTTCCCCTCCCGCAGCCAAGGCTCCGTTGGAGCAAAGATGGCCCCAGAGCTGGGGATGGCTCCTTGGCCTCTGCCCCAGGCGCTAGAGTGGCTCTGGTCGCAACAGAGCTACGCCCCAGATGGGCAGAGCATCGCCCCCTGGTGGGCAGAGCGTCGCCCCCTGGTGGGCGTGCCAGGTGGATCCCGGTGGGGCGCATGCGGGAGTCTGTCTGACTGTCTCTCCCCGTTTCCGGCTTCAGAAAAATACAGAAAGGAAAAAAAAAAAAAAAAAAAATATATATATATATATATATATATATATATATAAATCTAAAGATTAAAGTGGTTTAGATAGTCTTGTATTGTTTAAGATAAAAAAGTATACTTAATGTAATTTAATGTCCTTTTACATTACAGTATGTTTAATATAAATTTAACAATACGTTAAATGTACTTTTAATTACTATACATTTGATTAAACTGGTAATTTTAGAGGTAAGATTTCCATGCAGCTGATGAATGTACATACTAAATTTTTCTGGCGTACAGACCAAAAAATGTTGACATTAGTATTTAAAATATATTTAAATTGGCTAACGAGTAAATCACTTGATTTATTTACTTTTCTTTCTGCCAGCAATAGGAAGTCAATGGTGAAAGAGTGATAGGAATACCTGTTTCATAGATAAAGAGTTCAAGCAGGCCTGAATATCGTGCTTGAGGTCACACAGCCATTTAGGAAAAGAGCTGGGACTAGAATCCAAGTTTTCTAAATACCGGTTGATGGTAGAATTATAGCCTTATAATTATAGGTAGAATTATAGCCTTATAATTATAATTAAAGCATTTTGGAATTGTAAAGGGCCTGTAAGCTACCTGTGTGGTGCTTTAAGCCTTTAAAGGTGTGAAAAGAAAAGTTAATATTTAACAAACACATTGAAGGTGATAATTCTGTGTTATATCGAGAGTTTCTTTTTCTTTAAATTAGGAGCTGAATGCCTCCTCCTCTCAAGTAGTATCTAATTTTCTCTTTTCTCAGGAATATTCTCCTGTCTCTTCTGAATTGTGTGGTCTGCTAACTTGCTATTATTGTAATCCGGATGCCTGGAAGGAGATATAAAATATTTATATTAAAAATTCATACATAGTCAAGCACACATACACCAGCAACACATACATATCCAAACAGCATAAAGTCTTCATTGCTTTGGTTAGGACATAAAGAGGCTGAAGTCATTATCGTATTACACTTGAAGTGAATTGATGGTCACCTGTCTTGGAGAAACAGCAATCTGTACACTGTATTACTAATCCAAAAGCTAACTTATAAATGAGGGACAAGGCGGACAAGGTGAGATCATCATACAGTGCAGCATCTTGACAGGAAAACAACTAGTGAAATAGTATCTTCTTATTAGATAGCAATAAACTTTAGATTGATACAGCACATTCTTATTGAATGGGCATACATTTTGCCTATTTTTCACAATATTCAAGTGATATGAAGTGCAGGCATTTTTGTTTCCATTATGCATATTTAAACAATTTGCTCCGAGTCACCAACATATAGGGTGGGGCAAAAGTAGGTTTACAGTTCATATAGAAAATAATACAATAAATAATAATACAAGAATAAACTGTTTTGCATACTCAGAACTGAAAACCCAGTTTTGTATTAAAACAGTTGTTTCAGATGGACTTGAATCATTTGGGGATGATAAAAAAAACAGATCGAACAAACACATCTAATTTGATTTTCTTTCAAACCCCACTGACATTACTATAAAAGGACTGTGGTTTGCTCATTTTAGGTATTAATCTACATTGACTGAAGAACTGTTTTGCATTCTGGAGAATACTAAATATGTCTGATGACTGAGTCAGCAGTTTTATCCTATTTCAGCATGCGGAGTCAAGAACCAATCCAGTTTGCTCTGCATGAGCCTTGAAAGGTATTAGCAATAGCTGGTACCTTAGTGGCAGCAAAAGCAAGACTACTAAAAAAAAAGGAAGACTACTAAAATAAGTAGAAAAGGTTAAAAGCCATTTGAGAAGCCATTGAACCTCTAGAACCCTTCTGCCTAAGTGAATGCTCATCCAGTTAGTTTGTTCTCTGGAGAGAAAGAGAAAAACAGAGGGGTTTCTTGATTGAGGGATGTTAAGTACTATTGAGCTCAGAGGTTCAGAACTGAAAATAGGAGGAATAAGTGTGTGTGTGTTATTAACACTCCCTACTAATTCCCAGACAAGGACAGCCAGGTTTTTACTACCTCCCACCACCACCTCCTGCCCATAAGAAAGAATCTTATGTGAGATGCTGCCCAGACATAGATGAAAGACTAAGATGCTGACCTCTAAGTAACCCCTGCTTGATCTCTCTACAGTGAAGCCTATATATATATATTAATAGGCACCTTGCATATGTTTCAAGCAGCCTTTTTCATCCTCCACTCTTAGACAACCAAGCATTATTTAAAATCTGGGAAAATCCTTTAACGACATCAAATACTAAAACAGCATAAAGCAACTTGAAAGCGTAGGACTATCATTAATTGCATCAGGGGACTATAGTAGGTATTGCAAGATATCCAAGAGACAATAGGATGCTTTCAAAATAAGCAACAGAGAGAGCACACACACAAAGGGCTATTGGAATTTAAAACGTCAAAAAGTAGAAGATCCAGAAGATAACATTGAGAACTTACAAAAAGAGCAGATAGGCAAAATGGAAACCAGGAGAGAACCAGTAAAGGATCAGTTTAGGAAATCCAACATTGGAATAATAGGAGTACAGATAGAATTTTAAAATAGGAGGAAAAGAAAGCACAGTAGAAATAATTCAAGAAAATATCCTACAGGTGAAGGATATAACTTCCCAGATTGAATAAACCCACAGAGTTTCCAAAAAAATGGAAGAAAACACATCCAACCCAAGCCACATTATTGTAAAGTTTCAGAATACTGGGAATCAAGCTTTCAGAAGCTTAAAAAAGATTATCTGTAAAGAAAGAGCATAAGAGTTTTGGAGCCTGAAAAGAAGTGTTATGCCTTATTTAAATAAAATTGATTTCCAACTTAGAATTCTACATCTATTCCACTAATGACCAAAGTTTCAAAAAATTATTTCCTACATGTGTTACTTTAGAATATACTCAGATAAACCTTTATCCTATTTATTCCCCTCAAAACAAGGAGGTAAACCAAATGGAAGACATGGAATATAGGAGATATAAAACAAGAAAAAGTTGAAAGGAAAAATCAGAATGATGGCAAAGTATGACAGTCTGACAATGATAGCACCCCAGGCATAGAGGGTTCCAGATTGGAACACTTAAATCACTACTTTTTTGGAGGATGAGAGGATGGGAAATGTATACATATGTGGAGAGTGAGAAGTAAGAAAACTATCCTTATGTTTCTTAGTGGAAATCAACAGATAATATAAATATTTAAGATTTTAAAACCAAGTAATGGTTAATACATGAATAAAATCAGTACAGTTTATTTAATTGGCAAATCAAGACTCAAGTATAAACATTATCTAAAGATAACTACATTTAGTAGAGGCAACTACCTGAAAAAAATAGCTAAAATTGTTCAAAGTGGTTTGCCTTCTTGGGAACAGGATTGGATAGAGCCAGAATGGGTCAAAGGACTTTTTTATTTTTTACATTTAACACCTTCTGGAATATTTGATTTGACATATGTATATATACTTTGGTTAAAATGAAATGAAGGAAAAGATCAGGAATGCCAAGATAAGAAAGGGAAAAGGCAAGAAAACTCAGGGACGGCTGGAATCTGGGAACAAGTGGGTCAGGAGTATGTGTGTGTACATTTCATGAGCAGTTCTGACTTGTGTAAGAAAGCTTTTGTTGAAATTATGTGAGCATTATAAGCATATAGAAGGCATTTATAAAGCCACAAGGTAATAGCAGATCTAATGATATTCAGCTACAGTGGTCTTATCAGTTGCTTACAGTTGATATCTGTTTTGCTAGGTAGTGTGTATATATCTTTTCTGTTTCTAAATATTTTGAATATCATCTAGACATAACCTAAGATCAATAAGACTCTACATTAGTAATTCTCCAGAGCTGCTTTTTGAGGGTCAAACTTTCCTTACTCCCTTCCTTTCTTTATACTTATTAAATAATCAGTCTCTAACAGCTATATTATTATATTAAGTCAACTTAGCTATAATTTTTTTTTAACCTTACCTGCCAGTCATGCTGTAAATGGCAATGGTTTGTGATTCCACAGAGGCACCTAAGTCTGGAACAATTATCCTATAAAAGAATCTGGCTCCTTATGACTGGAATGCTGGGAAATTTGGGAGTGATACTATTTCAATGTAATTACTAGGATTCAAGTCAAGACCAGGCAAATCCCTGTTCCTACCTCTAACCTCACTGATCTGTTTTATGTCACTACAATTGATTTTTTTCTGAACATTTTCTACAAATGCAATTATACAGGAGTGGGCAAAAGAAGGTTTACAGTTGTTTATATGAAAAATAGTAACATTAATTAATAAATAATACAAGATTAAACTGTTTACATACAACTGTAAATCTACTTTTGCCCACCACTGTGTAATATATAGTCTTTTTGTGTCTGTCTTTTTTCATCTGGCATGATATTTTGGAGATTCATCCATGTATCGATTAATAATTCATTCCTTTCTATTGCCTAAAAATAATCCATTTATGGACATAACATATCTATTTACCTGTTGAAGAAAATTTGAATCTTTCTAGTCTGGGGCTGTTATGAATAATGTTGCCATGAATATTTGCATATAAGTCTTTGTGTGGATACATGTTTTCATTTTCCTTGATAGATACCTAGGAATACAATTCCTGGGCCTTATAGTAAGTGTATGTTAATTATTTAAGACAGTGTCTGTGGGTCAAATAAGTTTGCAAATATGATGTATATGTTTGCTCGCTTATAGTTTGCATTGGGCGTGGGGGACAGGCTATAAGCTGGTGAAGTCATTATAGCCTAAGGCTTAGTTTTAAGACTAAACTTTTCCCCACACCCTTGACTAATTGCATGATGTAGAGTGGTGCACTCTCATGAGGAATCCCATTATGACTCAGATAAGTGACTTTGTATCAGAGACTGCTTTCTTTGTATATTGGATTAAAGGCTTTGATTTCTACACTATAAAATGAGGCAGACCAGGAGCTTTCTCTCTCTTGGTTCCTGAGATTAGCATTAGAGAGGAGAGCAGAGAAAGGCCATGTGGAGGAGGCCAGGAGAAGCAGCCAAGATGGTGGAGTGCTGTAGGAGAAGCCAGTTTGTGCAGAGAGAAGGAGATGGGAAACAGAAGTGAATAAGGCTGGTGAGGTAGAAACCTTTGATTCTAGGAAACTCGGATAAGTCAGTGGCTTTGGGAGCCCTGAGTGGAAAGGGAAGTGTTTTCCCACTGTGTGTATTTCTCACCTGTCGGGTGCAAGCTAGGATTAAAGGTAATGGCCCACCGGTTCTTGGCTCCGTTGTTTCATTACCATCTGTCCGAATCAAATGCAAACCTGCATGGGCCAGGCTGCTGTGATGGTGGTCGTGGCTACAGGCTTTACAGTGTCTTAAAACTGTTTTTCCAAAGTAGTTATACCATTTTACATTCCCAACTGCATTGTATAAGGGTTCCAGTTTCTCCATTTCTTTCTCAATAGATGTTAGCTATTCTAGTGAGTATGAAGTATTTCGTTGTGATTTAATTTGCATTTTTCTAATGACTAATGATGTTGAACATCCTTCAGGTACTTATTTGCTATTTAAGTATCTTTTTTTTTTTTTACAGGGACAGAGAGAGAGTCAGAGAGAGGGATAGATAGGGACAAACAGGCAGGAACAGAGAGAGATGAGAAGCGTCAATCATTAGTTTTTCGTTGCGACACCGTCGTTGTTCATTGATTGCTTTCTCATATGTGCCTTGACCGTGGGCCTTCAGCAGACTGAGTGACCCCTTGCTTGAGCCAGTGACCTTGGGTTCAAGCTGGTGAGCTTTTTGCTCAAGCCAGATGAGCCTGCACTCAAGCTGGCGACCTTGGGGGTCTCGAACCTGAGTCCTTCGCATCCCAGTCTGACATTCTATCCACTGTGCCACTGCCTGGTCAGGCTAAGTATCTTCTTTATTAAAAGAACTATTAAAATCTTTTCTCCCTTTTAAATGTGAAATTTTTGTTTTCTTATTATGGTATAAGAGTTCTTTATGTATTCTGAATTCAAGTCCTTTATGAAATACACAATTTGTAAATACTCTTAGTGTGTTGCTTATTTTTCATTTTCCTTCCTCCCTCCCTCCCTCCCTCCCTCCCTCCCTCCCTCCCTCCTTCTCTTCTTTCTTTCTTTTGTGACAGAGACAGAGAGAGGGACAAATAGGGACAGACAGGAAAGGAGAGAGATGAGAAGCATCAATTCTTCATTGCGGCTCTTTTGTCTCCTTAGTTGTTCATTGACTGCTTTCTCGTATGTGCCCTGATTGCGGGGGGAGCTACAGCAGAGTGAGTGACCCCTTGCTCAAGCCAGGGACCTTGGGCTTAACAACAACCTTGGGCTTCAAGCCAGAGACCTTAGGGCTCAAGCCAGCAACCATGGGGTCATGTCTATGATCCCACACTCAAGCCAGCAACCTGATGCTTAAGCTGGTGAGCCCTCAATGAAGCCAGATGAGCCCATGCTCAAGCCGGCGACCTCAGGGTTTCGAACCTGGGTACTCTGTGTCCCAATGTGACACTCTATCCACTGCACCACCAACTTGTCAGGCAATTTTTCATTTTCTTAATGGTGTCCTTTTAAGCAAGAAACTTTACAATTTGGATGAAGTCAGTCATTTTTCCTTATGTTTTATGGGGGTTTTTTTAGGTCTTATATAAGAGCTCTGTGTCTAGCCCAAGATCACAAAGATTTTTTTCTAGAAGCTTTTACATTTAGGTTTATGATCCATTTTGAATTAATTTTTGTTAATATTGTGAAGTAACAGTTGAGAGCTTCTGTTTTGCTTATTTGTTTGCATGTGGATATATGAAGAGCTACAGTCTAATTTGTTGAAAAGATTATCCTTTTACCCATTGAATTATTTTGATAGACACCTTTGTCAAAAATCCATTGAACACATGTATGTGTTCCTTTTTGGATTCTGTTCTCTCCCATTAATTATGTATATCATATAGCCAGTACCACACTATCTTGATTATTGTAACTTTATTATAATTCTTAAAATTAGGTAGTGTAAGTCTTTCAACTTTGCACCTCTTTTTCAAAATTATTTTGGCTATTATAGGTCATTTGCAGTCCTATACAAATTTTACAGTCAGGTTTTAAGTTTCTATAAAAAAAAAAGCATATCAAGGTTTTGACTGAGATGCTATTGAATTTCTAGATCTACACTGACCATTACAGATACCACTAGCCACATGTGACTATCCAAACACAAATTTAAATTAACATTGATTAAAATAACTAGACTTATTTCAAGTGCCATTTGCTACATGCTAATAGCTACCATATTGGACAGTGTTGATACAGAATATTTTGATAATCTCAGAAAGTTCTACTAGACATTGCACCTATAGAAAAAAAATGAATTCAGTTATCATCTTAACAATTTTGAGTCTTCCAGTCAATGAGGTGGAATATTTCTCCTTATGTTTATGTCTCCTTTAATTTCTCTTGATAGTATATGATTTTCAGTGTTCGGATAAAACATCTTTTAGTTTCTGTTTTTGTTCCATGTACATTTATAATTTTTATTTTTTAATGTATTGACCTAATATATATCTTCATATAATGTCCCTTTTTTCTCCAGTAATAGTCCTTATTTTATCTGATATTAATATTTTGATATTATAGTCCCTTTAGAGTTGATATATATATGTTATATATAATGTTTTCAACCTATTTTTGTCTTTGATCTTATAGTTCTTATATAGACTGACATATAGCTTGCTTATTATAATCTAGTGCAACATTCTCTGCCTTTGATTAGAATGTTTATCTCACTTATATTTAATGTAATTATTGATATAGTTGTATTTGGGTCTGCCATTTTGTTGTTTTCTGTACTTTTATTTTTTTTTAATTTTATTTTTATTCATTTTAGAGAGGGGAGGGGGGGAAGTAGCGGGAAGCATCAACTGCCATATGTGCCTTGACCAGGCAAGCCTGAGGTTTCAAACCAGCACCTCAGTGTTCCAGGTCAGTGCTTATCCATTGCACCACAACAGGTCACGCTGTTTTCTTTGTCTTATTTCTTGATTATCCCTCTGTTTCTTCTTTATTGTGTTTGTTTCACAAATCCTGATTATTATACTTTAATTCTTCTATTAACTTTGTTAGTGTATTTCTTTGATTTTACTTCTATGTATGTGTATTTGCACTAGAAATAAGTGTGAAAACTTTTAACTTAGGATGATTTACATAGGTTAGTACTTATTTAACCCAGTAAAATAGAAATTTTGCACTCATATAAGCTCAATTTTCTCTCACTATCAAAGCCTGGGAAGAGTCTGAGATTCTACCCTACTTGCAAGTTAGTAAATTAGTCTGCCACAGTTTAATGGATTCTTACAGAAGACATGATGTTCCTGGATTAGAAATTAAGGACAGTTTATTATAGCAGTTGCAGCCACCAGAGCATTATCATTTATACCAATTCCTTAGATTCTACAGGCTGACAAACCAAGGGGTAAAAATATAATACTGTTCACTAGAGCAGTATTCATGAATTGTGTCATGAGGATGCTGGTACTGCGGATGGTCTGAAAAATAAAAGTTTGTGGTCATTAAGTTTGAGAAAGTATGCAACCATATCTCCCTCATATCTAGCACAGTGTGCATTACTATGCTAAAGAAGGCTTGCAGAAAAAGAAAGCTGCTGAATTTTCTTTGAAGTCTCAAAAATTATATGACCACAGAATCTTCTTTTCTTCTTTCTTTTATTTATCATAACAATGTGCAGAAATAATGTTCCACGTTACTCACTTTGGCAAACACTGGTCTAGCAAACAATAGAAAGGAAATTCAGGCAACTTATTTATTTTTAGTTTTATGTTTTTACTGATTTTTAGAGAGAAGGGAAGGGAGACAGAGAGCAAGAGAGAGAGAAACACCAAGTTGTCTAACTTTTTATTCCACTTATGGAATTTTATTCCATGTCATCATTGGTTGTTTTTTGTCTGTGCCCTGACTGGGGATTGAGCCCACAACCTTGGCATGTTGGGATGATGCTCTAACCAACTGAGCTACCTGGCCAGGGCCTAGGCAACTTAGTTTTAAATCATCAATAAGAAAAATGGTATTTTGTCTGACCAGCCGGTGGCGCAGTGGATAGAGCATCGGACTGGAATGCAGAGGACCCAGGTTCGAAAGCCCGAGGTGGCCGGCTTGAGCGCGGGCTCATGCAGCATGAGTGTGGGTTTGCTGGCTTGAGCGTGGGGTCATAGACATGACCCTATGGACACTGGCTTGAGCCCAAAGGTTGCTGGCATGAAGCCCAAGGTCGCTGGCTTGAACCCAAGGTTCCTGGCTTTACAAGGGGCCACTAGCTCTGCTATATAGCCCCCCAGTCAAGGCACATATGAAACTGCAATCAATGAGCAACTAAAGAGCTGCAACGGTGAATTGATGCTTCTCATCTCTCTCTCTTCCTGTCTGTCTGTCCCTGTCTGTCTTTCTGTCTCTCTCTATGTCTCTGTTACAAAAAAAAAAGAAAAATGGTATTTTAAAAATAAAACTATAAAGTAAGTGTCATCCTTCCCAACCTCTTTGAAACCATTTAAAGTTCTTCTATTCTTTAAGTAACTGAAGTCATATGTGCAACACGCTTATCTGTAAACTCTTTTTCCTTTTGTAGGGGATATAATCAACCTCGGTGACCGACAGCTCACTGTTATGCACATGCCCGGTCACTCCAGGGGCAGTATTTGCTTACATGACAAAGACCGAAAGATTCTCTTCAGTGGAGACGTTGTGTATGATGGATCACTGATTGATTGGCTCCCATACAGCAGGATAAACGACTATGTTGGAACCTGTGAACGTCTGATAGAGCTTGTGGACAGAGGTCTGGTGGAGAAGGTGCTTCCTGGGCACTTCAATACCTTTGGCGCTGAAAGGCTCTTTCGATTGGCTTCTAACTATATTGCAAAAGCTGGGATATGTCATAAATTTTCAACTTTTGCCGTAAGATCTCTTGCAAGTTTAGCCCTACGTGTAACAAATTCTAGGACCTCACCCTAGTATCTATACTTATAACACATTTAGATTAATTCTATAAATTAATCCCATTCACTTTGTGCTGGTTAAAAATGATTAATGGTGAGCATTTGAAAAAGTGCCATTATACTACTGTTGTATATTAGAGAAAAAAGATTGAGAATGAATAAGCCAAAAAAGGAAGTTCTTAGTTTAATTTTTTTTCTTTCTTCCAAATAATAAACCTCTTAAGTGAGACTATAATTTTCCAAAGCTGTCATCTTATAATATTTGCTCTAAAATTAACAAAATATATGGGAAAACAAGGAGGCATTTTGTAGTAAAAGAACTGTCCTTGCCTCTGTCCAGATGACCTAGAAAAAGGGCATAAAAAGTGTTATGCTTATACTCCGAACTTGATATTTTTAGTATATTATTTAAAGGTAAAGGTTCTTGGGTTTAAAATACATTAGAACTTGATACAAACATATAAACTAAGATTTAATAATAATAGCTAAAACAATCCATTGTTATGATACAGAATTTTTATGCTTTGTTTTATTTATTCTTAATGTAGTTATCACATACATTATAAATTGTATAATTTTACATACAAAAGTACAATGAATTTTGTTTTATTACAAAGCTTTAAATGTAAATTGCAGAGTACTTCAAAGTAAAAAGATGATATATATTGTTGTTTGTTATTATATATGTGTAATATTTTTAATCATAAAAGTGAAATTCAAATGTCTGTAATCTAACTACAAATTGTCATATTTCTCAAAAGGACACTGTCAGGCAAACCTCAAAAATATACAATTGAGAATAATTTTTTTATTATATCCTATTTTAATATTAACAGTTATAAACAAAATTTTTCTTGTGAAGTAGCTTCAGTATATGTCATATTTTATAGTATCAAAACAACTACAGACATCTACAACATCCTGATCAAAACCATTCTTTTATTTAACATAACATACATATGTACCACAGAAGGCTTTTCAAATTAATTGCAAAGTGTGCATTAGATGCTGACTTAGAGTGAATTGCCTTTTTAATCCTGATTCACAACACCTATTCCTGTTCAGTATTTTTTGTCTTAAATGAAATGAAGTCTACATTTGTACAGTTATAGGAAAGTTATACCAATAGTTAGTAAAATGTTTTGGTTTGGTGCTCTTAGTAATTTCTTTTAAAACCTTTCGGAATATTTCATAAAGGTTTTTTTAAAAAAGTTTTTTCATTGCCTTTTTAGTATTGACATATCTAAGACTAAACTGAAATAACTTTGGAAATCAGATTTTTAGGTTTTAGGAAGGTCCAGCAATTGATTTCTGAAAAATGTTGGAACTTTTCCTAACCTAAAGCCACCGAGGTTCTTTCGTTTTTTATTCACTCAATACACACATGCACACACACCCACATGCATACACACAGTCACATACATACATGCACAGCATTGTGCTAAAGACTGGAAACACAAAAAGTCAAAGAGATTAACTAGATTCTAGCTGGAAATAGAAAGCAAAATATGAATAATATTATATACAGATTGAAGTTGATACAAATTACACATGAGTGTCAGGGACATAAATGGAGGGATGTGAAATTTAGTTAGGGAAAAGTTTTTGGAGGAGGGATTTTTGATTTGGAAAGATGATTTGTTAAGTGGTCAAGATAGGAAACAAAAAGATGCAAGATAGGGATGGAAGCATTGCTGTCTGAGTAAGTTATTCCCTGTGACAGTTTAAATTTCATTTTCAGAAAGCTCAGATTTTTCCAAGACCAAGTATTGAGTATGAAAAAAATGAGATTGTGATTGTGTATAGAAGAATCATCCTGAATGACAGACAAGCTGTACTGCCACATGAGACCAAATGAACTTTTACTTAAAGTCAGTAAGGAGGCCATGATTGTTCAAATGTAGACTGTCATAGGTGTTTCTCTATGGTAGTCTCAAGATAGTAGGTCTGTTTCAGCTGATAGTGCAACATCAAGAATATAAATTTGGTTCAGGGCAACTACAGATAATCACTTAATGAGCCTTAAATATAGCCATTATTTTTATATCAGTAGCACAAAAGAAACCAAAAGTCCTTAACCATTGACCATTTTATCATACTTTTTTTTAAATCAGGGTATAGTAGGCACTAATTTTTAAACCTGATGAAGGCTTTATTTCTTAAAAGTGCAATTCTTCAAAACACATTGATTTTATTTTAATTTTTTTCCATTTTTCCAATTGTACCAAAACATAAAATTGTGATAATTTACTACTGCTTCAATATGAATAAATTGGGGAAAGCATCTATCATTCATTTAGTGCCCATGCCATGAATTGAAAAATGTGCATTATTTAATTTAATCCTGGCCCAGTGCCGAGAAGAAATTGACCAGCTTCCCACAACACAACTCTGGACAGAGCTGGTGATTGAACATAGGTCTGTCTGCCACCCAGCTGCGCTCTTGCGCTTAGACCCGCACAATAACAGGAAATTGGCAAAGTGTATTTTTACTTTCCAAGATGCCACATGTGCCAAGAAGAAATCAAGTGATGTTAAAGCATAATCTTAGCGTATTTTAAAAAAAGCTTTAAAAATATATATATATCACCCTGACAGTGACCCTTGTTGTAATTTGTTTTTTTAAATGATAGCATGTAAATGTACTTCAAAGTTGTCAAAAATAGAAGACATTTAGAAATAATTTTTATTTTTATTGTTAATAACTGAATCTTTGGAAATTCATTTTCCCTATTATTTCCTTTTAAATGAAAGGTCTTAAACAAAAACCTTGTATGTTATTCTGATATAGATGAATAAATGATGATGTGTAGTTCTTACATGGTTAGTAATATGAATGTGACATGTACAAGTTGTTATCATACTTTTCAGATAAATGTAAGTAAATATTTGTGTGACTAATATTAAAATGGACATTTTATTTCAGTCTCTGGTATTTTTTTATAATGTTAACAAATTCCCATTTAATTTCTTGCAAGGGTATTTCCTATATGATGTGCAGTTTTGAAAAGCTGGTAATAAATCTCTAAACCATGGCACAGGGAGGGCACCTTTCTCATGGGAAATTTCATGCCCGTGGTAGGTAGAAAGGGGGAGGTCAGAGACCTCTTCCTATATTCAATTTCTCTCATTGCTTTCAGCTCAATCAGTATGCCAAATGGGATATTTTGGGTAGTGTAGTCTGATTCCCTTCATTACTTACTGGAAAAATGGGTAAATTATATGAACAGGTTATTCATAGAAGAGGAAATGCAAAGGGCCAATAAACATATAAAGTTATGTTGGAACTCAGTAGTAATCAGGGAAATGCATATTTATATAATAATATAGCTTCACCAGATTGGGAAATTTTGAGAATATGGAATGTTGGCAAGGATAAGTGGATATTTTTTACTGTGCTACTAGGAGTGTAAACTGTTCCAAACATTTGTAGGAGTGGGGAGAGGGTCAATTTTGGAATAGGATTTAGCACATTCTGGGTTAAGAATGGAGACTGAGCATACACCTTAACTTCTGCTTCCTTTTGAAACAGTAAAATAACAGGCATTTTTTTTAATAGCATAAACTAGCAAGAACAACAAGAATGGTAAAAGAAACAATAGCATCAACATTTTGGACACTGGAAAGCTGATAGATCAATAAAAATTAATTTGGCAAACCCAAGCTGAAAACAGGAATGAGGAAAGCCAAGAAGCAATTTTATTACTACAACTCTCCCTTAAAAAGGCATAAAAATGTATAGTACTAGGTGTCTCTAAAACTTGGGGTGAAAGTCTTTTTGATTCAGATTGTGTTTATGATTTATTACTACTAAGCAATTCCATACTACTAAGCAATTTGCTGTCCTCATCTCAGGAAAGACTGGAGGCTAATTTAGATTTACCATGAAGTTAATCTTTAGCCTCAGGGCCTACAATCCACTGGGACCCCTTCCAAAGTCCTGGAAGGGGCCCAAGAAATGTGTTTAAATGGTCATTTTAATTTGCAAAACAGTTATTTTTATTCTTTCTCTTAAAGCCCCTAAATTGCATAAATTTCTGGTCCCACAAAACTAGCATCTACTCCTAAGTAGAGGATTATTATGTAGGTAGAGTAGGGTAAAACAGGTCTCTACTCGGAGGAAACCAGACCTTGTTAAGCTTGGGTTCTATGTTTAAAAAAAAAGGAATTAAGCAAAGGTTTATGTACAATGAAAGACTGCATATTAAATATTCACATGCCCAGATGTCTCCAACCTAGCTCAAGATTAGCTTAGCTGGCAGCTAAGAGTATATATACTCACAGGCAAGAGAATAAAAAAAGGTTTTCTTAGAAATGTGAATCCCAAACATAAAACCAAATGATATGTAATCTGGAGTCCCCAAGGAAAGGGTCCATTGGGATCACCCTATAGTGCAGGGGTCCCCAAACTTTTTACACAGGGGGCCAGTTCACTGTTCCTCAGACTGTTGGAGGGCCGGACTATAAAAAAAACTATGAACAAATTCCTATGCACACTACACATATCTTATTTTAAAGTAAAAAAACAAAACGGGAACAAATACAATATTTAAAATAAAGAACAAGTAAATTTAAATCAACAAACTGACCAGTATTTCTTTTTTTTATATACATAAAGTTTTATTAATTTTAATGGGGTGACATCAATAAATCAGGGTACATATATTCAAAGAAAACATGTCACGGTTATCTTGTCACTCAATTATGTTGCATGACCATCACCCAAAGTCAGATTGTCCTCCGTCACCCTCTATCTAGTTTTCTTTGTGCCCCTCCCCCTCCCCCTCTTCCTCCTTCCCTCCCCCCACCATAACCACCACACTCTTGTCCATATCTCTTAGTCTCGTTTTTATGTCCCACCAATGTATGGAATCATGCAGTTCTTGTTTTTTTCTGATTTACTTATTTCACTCCGTATAATGTTATCAAGATCCCACCATTTTGTTGTATATGATCCGATGTCATCATTTCTTATGGCTCAGTAGTATACCATAGTGCAGGGGTCCCCAAACTACGGCCCACGGGCCACATGCGGCCCCCTGAGGCCATTTATCCGGCCCCCACCGCACTTCCGGAAGGGGCACCTCTTTCATTGGTGGTCAGTGAGAGGAGCATAGTTCCCATTGAAATACTGGTCAGTTTGTTGATTTAAATTTACTTGTTCTTTATTTTAAATGTTATATTTGTTCCCGTTTTGTTTTTTTACTTTAAAATAAGATATGTGCAGTGTGCATAGGGATTTGTTCATAGTTTTTTTAATAGTCTGGCCCTCCAATGGTCTGAGGGACAGTGAACTGGCCCCCTGTGTAAAAAGTTTGGGGGCCCCTGTCATAGTGTATATGTTCCACATCTTCTTTATCCAGTCATATATATATATATATATATATATATATATATATATATATACACATATATACATATATATACACACACATATATATACATATATATATATTTTTTTTTTTTACTGTGATTAAAGCCTTTAAGCAAACTCTTGGCGAATACAACAAGAATTCATAAAAGAGTAGTGTCCTTAACATGTTCACCAAGTCCAAGTTGGCACCAACACCATTCCAAATCCCTGCGAATGCAACCCAACCCCAATTCAGTCCGTTAGGAGCTATCACAAAAATAGGAGTCAAGTAAAAGTCCACATCCAGGAAAAGTCCGCATGGCACTGGAATTGTCACAATTTTATATATACTTTGCAGCTCACGCCCAAGTCCCAATGTCCGCTGCTTCTAGCTGGTAATGATTCAGGAAAAGCCATCTGCAGCATGTGTGGAGATGGAGCCTCTGTTCTCCTCTGCCTGGAGAGATGAGACTAGGTTGCTTTTCCCTGGAGCTCTGCAATTGTGGCATGGTAAAGAGAACCTTGGGATACACTAAGCTGGGTGGCAAAGGTAAATTCACAATAGAAGTTGGCAAAAAGGGGGAGAGGGAGCTCTAAATTAGGAGTAGGTCCCAGCCTGAAATATGACTGGGGCAATGAGGTAGGAGGAATAAAGGAAACACTATATATTGAACAAAGCAGCAGAAAATAGGAATATCAACACCCACAACAGAGATCTTTGAAGGAAGAATAAAAAACCTGACTATTCAGGCAAGACATATTTAAGTGGCCCTTGTGCAAATGAGATCAGATTACCTGCTTCTTGGAAGAAATACCCTAGGCTCATCCACAGTGTCGTAGATGGGGCCGACGACTCTGGGCACCTTCAGCGTTCAGTGGCAAACCCCAGCATTCTGGGCAAGTCTTCTATTGAAGGGCTTTTTGGTTGTTTCCATGTCTTGGCCACTGTGAACACTGCTGCAATGAACATGGGGCTACATGTGTCTTTACGTATCAATGTTTTTGAGTTTTGGGGGTATATATCCAGTACAGGGATTGCTGGGCCATAAGGTAGTTTTACATTCAGTTTTTTGAGGAACCACCATACTTTCTTCCATAATGGTTGTACTACTTTACATTCCCACCAACAGTGAATGAGGGTTCCTTTTTCTCCACAGCCTCTCCAACATTTGCTATTACCTGTCTTGTTAATAATAGCAAATCTAACAGGTGTGAGGTGGTATCTCATTGCAGTTTTGATTTGCATTTCTTTAATAACTAATGAAGATGAGCATCTTTTCATATATCTGTTGGCCATTTGTATTTCTTCCTGGGAGAAGTGTCTGTTCATGTCCTCTTCCCATTTTTTTATTGGATTGTTTGTTTGTTTGTTGTTGTTTTATGAGTTCTTTGTAAATTTTGGATATTAGGCTCTTATCTGAGCTGTTGTTTGAAAATATCATTTCCCATTTAGTTGGCTGTCTGTTTATTTTTCTGTCAGTTTCTCTTGCTGAGCATAAACTTCTTAGTCTGATGTAGTCCCATTCATTTATTTTTGCCTTCACTTTTCTTACCTTTGGAGTAAAATTCATAAAATGCTCTTTAAAACCCAGGTCCATGAGTTTAGTACCTATGTCTTCTTCTATGTACTTTATTGTTTCAAGTCTTATATTTAGGTCTTTGATCCATTTTGAATTAATTTTAGTACAAGGGGACAAAGTGTAGTCCAGTTTCATTCTTTTGCATGTGGCTTTCCAGATTCCCAGCACCATTTGTTGAAGAGACATTCTTTTCTCCATTGTGTGTTGTTGGCCCCTTTATCAAAAATTATTTGACTATATATATGTGGTTTTATTTCTGGGCTTTCTATTCTGTTCCATTGGTCTGAGGGTCTATTTTTCTGCCAATACCATGCTGTTTTGATTATCGTGGCCCTATAATATAGTTTGAAGTCAGGTATTGTAATGCCTCCAGCTTCATTCTTTTTCTTAGGATTGCTTTGGCTATTTAGTGTTTTTTATAGTTCCATATAAATCTGATGATTTTTGTTCCATTTCTTTAAAAAATGTCATAGGAATTTTTATGGGAATTGCATTAAATTTATAAATTGCTTTGGGTAATATGGCAATTTTGATTATATTTATTCTTCCAATCCAAGAACAAGGAATATTTTTCCATCTCATTGTATCTTTTCCGATTTCCTTTAACAATGCTTTGTAGTTTTCGTTATATAGGTCCTTTACATTCTTTGTTATGTTTATTCCTAGGTATTTTTTTGTTGTTGTAATCGTGAAGGGGATTATTTTTTTGAGTTTGTTTTCTAATATTTCATTGTTGGCATATAAAAAGGCTATGGAGCCTGACCAGGTGGTGGCGCAGTGGATAGAGCGTCGGACTAGGATGCAGAAGGATCCAGGTTCAAGACCCCAAGGTCACCAGCTTGAGCGCAAGCTCATCTGGTTTGAGCAAAAAAGGCTCACTGGCTTGGACCCAAGGTTGCTGGCTCCAGCAAGGGGTTGCTCGGTCTGCTGAAGGCCCACGGTCAAGGCACATATGAGAAAGCAATCAATGAACAACTAAGAAGTCGCAACACGCAACGAGAAACTAATGATTGATGCTTCTCATCTCTCTCCGTTCCTGTCTGTCTGTCCCTGTCTATCTCTGCCTCTGTAAAAAAAAAAAAAAAAAAAAAAAGGCTATGGACTTTTTTATGTTAATTTTGTATCTTGCAACCTTATTGTATTGGTTTATTGTTTCTAGTAATCTTTTTGTGGAGTCTTTGGGGTTTTCGATGTATAGGATCACATCATCTGCAAAAAGTGATACATTTACTTCTTCTTTTCCGATATGGATGCCTTTTATTTCTTTCTCTTGTCTGATTACTCTGCACAGAATTTCTAGCACTACGTTAAATAAGAGTGGAGAGAGTGGACAAACCTGTCTTGTCCTTGATTTAAGGTGGAAAGTCCTCAGTTTTATGCCATTTGATATGATGTTGGCTGATGGTTTATCATATATAGCCTTTATTATTTTCCTTCTATACCCATTTTGTTGAGTGTCTTAAACATAAAATTGTGTTGTATTTTATCAAATGCCTTTTCTGTATTTATTGATAAGATCATGTGGTTTTTGTTCTTTGTTTTGTCGATATGGTGTATTACGTTAACCGTTTTACGTATGTTGAACCATCCTTGAGATTCTGGGATGAATCCCACTTGCTAATGATGTATTATTTTTTTAATATGTTGTTGTATTAGATTTGCCAGTATTTTGTTTAGTATTTTAGCATCTGTATTTATTAGAGATATTGGTCTGAAATTTTCTTTTTTTGTGCCGTCCTTGCCTGGTTTTGGTATGAGAGTTATGTTGGCCTCATAAAATGTGTTTGGAAGTATTGCTTCTTCTTCAATTTTTTGGAAGACTTTGAGTAGAATAGGATCAAAGTCTTCTTTGAATGTTTTATAGAATTCACTAGTATAACCATCTGGGCCTGGACTTTTAATTTTGGGGAGTTTTTTAATGGTTTTTTTCTATTTCCTCCCTGCTAATTGGTCTGTTTAGGCTTTCTGCTTCTTCATGACTCAGTCTAGGAAGGTTGTATTGTTCTAGGAATTTATCCATTTCTTCTAGATTGTTGAATTTGGTGGCATATAGTTTTTCGTAGTATTCTATAATTCTTTGTATATCTATGATGTCTGTGGTGATTTCTCCTCTTTCATTTTGGATTTTGTTTATGAGTCCTTTCTCTGTTTTACTTGGTGAGTCTTGCCAAGGGTTTGTCAATTTTGTTGATCTTTTCAAAGAACCAGCTCCTTGTTTTATTATTTTTTTCCATAATTTTTCTGTTCTCTATTCCATTTATTTCTGCTCTGATTTTTATTATTTCCTTTCTTCGGCTGGTTTTGCGTTGTCTTTGTTCTTCTTTTTCTAGTTCTTTAAGGTGTGAAGTTAAGTGGTTCACTTGGGCTCTCTCTTGTTTGTTCATATAGGCCTGAAGTGATATGAACTTCCTTCTTATTACTGCTTTTGCTGCATCCCAGAGATTCTGATATGTGGTATTGTCATTTTCATTTGTCTGTATATATCTTTTGATCTCTGCATTTATTTCTTCTTTGACCCATTCATTTTTTAAAAGTATGTTGTTTAGTTTCCACATTTTTGTGGGGATTTTTCCTCTTTTTTTGCAGTTGAATTCTAGTTTCAAGGCTTTATGATCAGAAAATATGCTTGGTACAATTTCAATTTTTCTGACTTTGCTGATGTTATTTTTGTGGCCCAACATATGGTCAATTCTTGAGAATGTTCCATGTACACTAGAGAAAAATGTATGCTCTGTCGCTTTGGGATGAAGTGTCCTGTAGATATCTATCATACCCAGGTGCTCTAGTGTTTTGTTTAAGGCCAATATATCTTTATTGATTTTCTGTTTGAATAAATGATCTAGAGCCATCAGCAGTGTATTGAGGTCTCCAAGTATGATTGTATTTTTGTTAGTTTTTGTTTTTAGGTCAATAAGTAGCTGTTTTATATATTTTGGTGCTCCTTGATTTGGTGTATAAATATTAAGGATTGTTATATCTTCTTGATTCAGTATCCCTTTAATCATTATGAAATGACCATTTTTGTCTCTGAGTACTTTTGCTGTCCTGTAGTCAACATTATCAGATATGAGTATTGCTACACCTGCTTTTTATTGGATGTTATTTGCTTGGACTATTGTTTTCCAGCCTTTCACTTTAAATTTGTTTTTATCCATGTTGCTTAGATGAGTTTCTTGTAGGCAGCATACAGTGGATTTTCTTTTTTAATCCATTCTGCTACTTTGTGTCTTTTTATTGGTGAATTTAATCCATTTACATTTAGCTTAATTATTGACACTTGTGGGTTCCCTATTGCCATTTTATAAATTGCTTTCTGTTAGTTTTGTATCTTGTTTGATTTTTTCTTTTGTTTTTCTATTATTTGTTTTTGTTTGTTTGTATTCCATACTTCTTTCCTCTGTTGCTACCTTTTTTAAGTCATGTGCTTCTGTGGTGGTTTTTTCAAGGGTGGTTACCATTAAGTAATGAAAAGGGTACCTACCATATTCGTTGTAGTACCCTATCTTATGAGTGTTTCTGCAGTTCATCATCCTTTGCTACTGTTAATCTCCGTCCTTTCCCCCTTTTTTTTGTTTTTGTTGTCACAGTTTAAATTTGGTTTTATTGTGTTCTTGGTGGAGCTTTTACTTGTTGTTTGTTTTTTTTTTGTTCTTTGAATCTGGTTGGAAAACCCCCTTTACTATTTCCTGGAGTGGGGGTTTTCTGATGATAAATTCCCTCATCTTTTCTGTATCTGTGAATGTTTTTATTTCTCCTTCATATTTGAAGGATAGCTTTAATGGGTGTAGTATTCTTGGCTGAAAGTTCCTCTATTTTAGGGCTTTAAATATTGGGGTCCACTCTCTTTTAGCTTGTATGGTTTCTGCTAAGAAATCTGATGATAATCTAATAAGCTTTCCTTTATATGTTGTATTCTTTTTTTCCCTGGCTGCCTTGAGAATTTTTTCTTTGTCGTTGGTTTGTGCCATTTTCATTATGATGTGCCTTGGAGTAGGTTTGTTGTAGTTAAGAAAACTCGGTGTTCTGTTGCTTCTTGAATTTGAGACTTTAGTTCTTTTCACAGGCTTGGGAAGTTCTTGTCTATTATTTGTTTTAATATATTCTCCATTCCATTTTCTCTCTCTTCTCCCTCTGATATACCTATTATTCTTATGTTATTCTTTTCGATGGAGTCAGACAATTCCTGTAGGGCTTTCTCATTTTTTTAAAATTTTTGAGTCTCTCTCTTCTTCTCTCTGTTGTGCCTGAAGTTGCTTGTCTTCTATGACACTTATCCTACCTTCTATCTGACTTGTTTTATTAGCTTAGCTAGTTACCTCATTTTTCAGTTCATGAATTGAGTTTTTCATCTCTGATTTGTTTTTATAATTTCAATTTTTTTGGTAATATATTCTTTGCGTTCGTTGAATTGTTTTCTGAGCTCTCTAAATTGCGTTTCTGTGTTTTCTTGTATATCTCTGAGTATTTTTAGGATTTCTATTTTAAATTCTCTGTCATTTAGCTCCAAGATTTCCAATATATTAAATTTTTTCTCCATAGATTTTTCCACATCTATCTGTGCTACTTCTCTCTCTTTTGTATCCATGATCTTCGATTTCCTTTTTCTTAATGTCATCTGAGGGTGGTCTTGTTGATAGCACTAATGAGAATTAATACAGAATAAAAAGTAAAAAAAATAAATAAAATGGAAAAAAATTTGGAAAAAACCCACAAAAAACCCCAATAATAATTTACTATCCCCCCTTTTTTTCTTCCCCTTCTCTCCCTTCCTCCTTAGGAAAATATCATGATGAACTGTGAATTACATTATGCTAAATGGAACAAAAACTGCTTATAACGGAGGGCCTGAGTTGGGGGGAAGTGTTCAAGGGGCAAAAAAGGAAGTAGGGACACACAAAATACAAAAAAGGAAAAAATTTTTATCAAGTATAAAATGATTTGCTTGTAAGTGATGGTCGACTAAGAGAAATAATGAAAGGGATAAGAGGGAAACAGGAAAAAGGGGAAAAAATAACTATTGTATTAAGTGGAGCAAAAACTAAATAGAATGGTGATCCTGGGTTGGGGGGAATGCTAATGAGTTAAAATGCGAGGTAAAAAGCACCCAAAATGCCACAAAAAAACCCTTGAGTCCCAAATTAAATAATTTGTTTGTGATTGAGGATTGAATGAGAGGAAAAGTAAAAGGAGAAAAGAATAAACTAATAGAGAAGGAAAATAAGAAAAAAGGGAAAAGGAAAAGAAGAAGAAAAAAACACAAAAAGAGAGAGAGAGAGAGAGAATTAATGGTTTTGGAGTGTAACCCTCATGGAGAGTAAGAAGGAAGAAAAGAAATAAAATGTAACACTTATGGGTAGTGTAGTTCAAGAAGAGGACAGAGTAAGACGGGCAGAGAATAAAAGGACCAAGGTGGAGGAAATAGAAATAATAATAATAAAGGCAAGAAGATGAAAGAAAAAAAAATAGTGGAGCAAGTTATAAAGTCTGTGGATTTTTCTTGATTTTGAGAGGTTAACTTCTTCCTTTTTTTTCCTCTCCCTCTTCCTGGTTGGTGTCTCTGTACCCCAGGCTCTGCCCCTGTGGCACGCTTAGGTAGAGATTTGCAGTTGATGAGACTCTATGGCAGGGGTCCCCAAACTTTTTTCACAGGGGGCCAGTTCACTGTGCCTCAGACCATTGGAGGGCCGGACTATAAAAAAAACTATGAACAAATCCTTATGCACACTGCACATATTTTATTTTAAAGTAAAAAGACAAAACTGAAATAAATACAATATTTAAAATAAAGAACAAGTAAATTTAAATCAACAAACTGACCAGTATTTCAATGGGAACTATACTCTTCTCACTGACCACCAATGAAAGAGGTGCCCCTTCCAGAAGTGCAGCAGGGGCCGGATAAATGGCCTCAGGGGGCCGCATGCGGCCCGTGGTCCGTAGTTTGGGGACCCCTGCTCTATGGCGATGTCATATATTAGGCTTCAGTCCCGTTGGTAGTCAAGGGTTGTTAGTGTTTGCAGGCTCCAACAATGAGAGAGTCCCTTTTCCCGGAGCCTCTCTCCTAGTTTCTCCTTTCTGAATTAGCAGCCTGATGATCCAGCTATGAGGCTGCCACTGCCTTTGCCTTTACCTTCAGTGTGTGGAACTCCCAGACACTCCAAGGA
Source organism: Saccopteryx bilineata (assembly GCF_036850765.1). Taxonomy (NCBI): domain Eukaryota; kingdom Metazoa; phylum Chordata; class Mammalia; order Chiroptera; family Emballonuridae; genus Saccopteryx; species Saccopteryx bilineata. The sequence goes on along the minus strand of NC_089493.1, from coordinate 217,471,610 downwards.
TAGATTTTTCTGTCTCTCGTTGATGAACTTGTTGAAATTTTCGGGAGATTTGTCGGTCGCCCTCCTCACGGCGCCATTTCTCTGACGTCTCAACAAATGGACCAGTATTTCAATGGGAACTATGAGCCTGCTTTTGGCTAATGAGATGGTCAATGTCCGGTTTCATATTTGTCACTGCTAGCCGTAACAATGATATGACACATTTCCGGAGCTGTGAGGCATGCGTCCAGCATCACCGGAAGTAGTACTGTATGTGAGCGACTTTGTACTTTGTGGATGCATCCTGTGCTCCTCTCATTGACCACCAATGAAAGAGGTGCCCCTTCCGGAAGTGCGGCAGGGCTGGATAAATGGCCTCAGGGGGCCGCATGTGGCCCACGGGCCGTAGTTTGGGGAACCCTGCTATAGTGCATCCTACAATTGCTGATTCACCCTTCCTCACCACTTTCACACAGTCATGTGTCATCAGAAACATACAAACTAAGACAATGAGATAATACTACATACCTATAAGAATGACCCAAATCCAAGACACTGATAACCCCAAATGTTGTCAAAGCTGTGGAACAATAGGAAATCTCTGTCATGGCTGATGGTAATACTTTTAAAATAGCACAGCCATTTCAGAAGACAATAGGCAGTTCTTTTAAAACTAAACATGTTCTTACCATATTTCATTGAAAGAAATTTTCAAACCTATAGGAAACTTTTATTAGTTTATTTGAGCCAAAATGATGATAATTTCCAGGAAGCAAAATCTCAGTGGATTGAGAAAATGCTCTGGGAAATGGCAGTTTTACCACTTATTTTATACATAAGAATCAAAGAAGAAGATATAATGGGACTACAAGAAATCCACTGGTGATAGACTAGGGAGGTGGGAGAAAGAAAAGCAAGGAAATCTCTGAGATTGGATAAAAGATAAAACAGATAGGCATATACTTCTACGTTGGTGGGTAATTTAAAAAAAATTATTGATTGAGGTGACGAAAAATGATTTGACTTTGGGTGATAGGCACACAACACAATCAACAGTTCAGATGCTGTAGAGATATTTACCTGAACCCTGTGTACTCTCATTGATCAATGTCACCCCATTAAATTTAACTTCAGAAAAAAAATTTATTGATTGATTTTAGAGAGACAGAGAGAGGATGAGGAGAGTGAAAGAGAAGCATTCATTTGTTGTTCCATTTAGCTGTGTTAAGTTCCATCGGTCACTTCCCCTATGTGCCCTGACCAGGGACAGAACCACAACACCAGCTCTACCTGACTGAGCTAACCAGCCAGGGCCAGAAAGTTAACAATTTTATAGGACAAAGAAATGATATGTGGGAAAACAAGATAACAATGAGGGGGACTGTGGCCTTGTGCTCTGGTGCAGTGGTTGTGCCCAGAGAAGTCTGGGGGGAAAGGAGATTACCCTGATACTCCAAAGTTATGTTATGATAGATGCAAAAATTCAACAAACGGGCTCATTTAAGGTATAGATGCACCTTTGTCAAGGAAGTTACCGGGGTCACTAGGACATTACTAGCCTTGGCTCACTTTAATTAACAAAGTTTTCATTTCCGATCATTTTATGTGGTTAGTTTTAGTCTTTGAGTTTTTGGGGGCTGCCATGCAGGCCTCCCCTGAACTGGTCAGGTTTAGTATATGGCCTTTTTCATATACACATATGAACCTTGAAATTTACCCAAATAAATGAAAAACTTATGTCCACATAAAAATCTGCATGTGGATGTTTAAATCTGCATGTGGATGTTTAAACCAGTTTTATTCATAATTGCCAAATCTTGGAAGCAACCAAGATGTCCTTCAGTAGAAGATTGAATAAGCTGTGGTATATCCAGACAATGAAATATTATTCAGTGCTAAAAGGAAATGAGCTATTAAACAATAAAGATACAAAGCAAACATAAACGTATATTACTAAGTGAAAGAAGTCAATCTGAAAATGCTACATACTGTATAATTCCAATTATATGACATCCTGAAAAATGCAAAAGTATGGAAAAAGTAAAAAGATCAGTGGTTGTCCAGGGCTGGCAGGGGTGGAAGAGATGAATAAGAGGAGCACAGAGAAATTTTAGGGTAGTGAAATTACTACCTATAAATCTATAATGATGGATATAAGTTATTATACATTTGTCCAAACCCATACAATGTACAACAGCAAAAGTGAACCCTAATATAAACCATGGGCTCTGGATGATTATGATGTATCAATGTAAATTCATCAATTGTAACAAAAATATCACTCTGACAGGGGATATTGACATGGAGGAGGCTATGCCTGTGTAGGGACAGGATCTCTGTACCTTCCACTCAAGTTTGCTGTGAACATAAAACTGCTCTAAAAATCAGTTTTAAAAATCTAGTTTTTATTTATATAAACAAAAATGAGTTCAAAGATATAATTTATAATATATTTTAAAATGTAATTCTGTGAGAGCCATACAACGACCCGTGTACATTACACATTATCCAATAAAAATTTGGTGTTGGCCCTGGCCGGTTGGCTCAGCGGTAGAGCGTCGGCCTGGCATGCGGGGGATCCGGGTTCAATTCCTGGCCAGGGCACATAGGAGAAGCGCCCATCTGCTTCTCCACACCCCCCTCCTTCCCTCTCTGTCTCTCTCTTCCCCTCCCGCAGCCAAGGCTCCATTGGAGCAAAGATGGCCTGGGCACTGGGGATGGCTCCTTGGCCTCTGCCCCAGGCGCTAGAGTGGCTCTGGTCGCGGCAGAGCGACGCCCCGGAGGGGCAGAGCATCGCCCCCTGGTGGGCAGAGCATCGCCCCTGGTGGGCATGCCGGGTGGATCCCGGTCGGGCGCATGCGGGAGTCTGTCTGACTGTCTCTCCCCGTTTCCAGCTTCAGAAAAATACAAAAAAAAAAAAAAAAAAATTTGGTGTTGTCCCAGAGGACAGCTGTGATTGGCTCCAGCCACCCACAACCATGAACATGAGCGGTAGGAAATGAATGGATTGTAATACATGAGAATGTTTTATATTTTTAATGTTATTATTATTTTTATTAAAGATATGTCTGCGAGCCAGATGCAGCCATCAAAAGAGCCACATCTGGCTCGTGAGCCATAGGTTCCCGACCCCTGCTCTAACCAATCAAGCTTCCTGGTCAGGGCAGGAGACAATTTTCTATGGGTCTTTCATGTTTCTGCACATTTGGAAAACAGGTATTGACTGCCTTTGTTTCACACTATCTTTTGAAAAGAAGTTTATTATTGAAGTATAATTTACATATCATAAAATTCACCCTGTTAAAGTGTACAATTCAGTGGTATATTCACTAAAGTGTGCAAATAACACCACTAATTCAAAAACATCTTTATTATTCCCAAAAGAAAATTTGTATCTATCATCTATCAATTGTCATTTCCTCCCTCCCTCTCTGTAACTACTTCTCTACTTTCTATCTCTAGGGATTTGTATTCTAAAAATGTCAGATAAATGGAGGCATACAATATGTAAGCCTGGCTTCTTTCATTTAGCACAGAGTTTTCAAGGTCGATTCATGTTGAGCCACATCGGGATTTCATTTGGCAATAATATCTGCAGAATCAGATACTATAATACATTTTGATTATCCATTCATCAGTTAATGGCATTGGGTTGTTTCTACTTTTTGACTATTATAAATAATGCTGCTGTGAATTTTCCTGTACAAGTTTTTGTGTGTACATATGTTTTCAATTTTCTTAGGTTTATTCCTGGTGGTAGAATTCCTGGGTCATATGGTAACTCTACTTTTTCACTTTTTGAGAAATTGCCCTACTTACTGTTTTGCAAAGTGGTTGCCCTTTTTTATATTTTCATTTTATATGTCTTACCAGCAATGTATAAAGTTTCCAATTTCTATGAAACCTGACTGAGAGTTGCTTGGGTTTTATTTCCTAGCCTTGGAAGAGTAACTAGCAATGTATGAAATTCTTGTCTACAGACAGGCAAGTAAATCCTTTCTAGGCCAAGAACAATTGGTAGCCTTTCACCCTTAAAATTAAGCTTTAAGTCCCTCTGCAAATTCCTTTCAATATTTCTGATCTGTAGATATCTCTGTTCCTTAACTTTTCCTTGGAACCAGTTGTGACATTTTCCTGGTTCTTTTATTAAGTTGAAAAAAAGAGTTAAAAAAAAAAAGTAGAGTCTTTCATTCATCTTCATTTTATATCTATATCAGATACATGATTTTAACTGATTTTTGAAAATTATCCTTTGATATGACTAACTCCCATATTGGCCTCCTTATAAAAGTATTGCTTTTTTTTTATAGTACTTATCATATGTCCAACACTCTTGTTTTACTTATATCATTGCTCCTTACAACAAAGTATTATAAAGTAGTACTATTAACAACTTGCTTCCCTCTACTTTTCCTGTTGACAGATGGGGGACCTGAGTGAGATACAGGGGTCACAGATAATTAATTACCCAGGGTTGAAATCTAGGCAGCTTGGTTCCAGAGTCCCCGGTCTTCAGCACTACTTTATACTCCCTGCAAACAGAGAAAGCTTTAATTTGAGTACTAATCTCTTGTGTCAGAGACAGAGATTTCTCAAGATAAGTCTATAAATCAGTTTCTAATTTTGAGTTGGCTTCTTTTGGAGTTTGAAAATTAGGAAAAATGAGCTAGTTGCTATAATACTAATATTTCCAGTTATACTGAAAAATATGGAAGAGTTGTAGTCACAAATTTAGCATTCTTATGTAATCATGGCTCTGGACTGTGTTAAACACAGAACAGGCCCACGCAGAGACTTAATTACAGTTTCAGCTCTCTCAGAAATAGAATCTTACACCAGGCAATCAGGAATCTCCCGATCTGCAACATTTTGGTAATCTTTCTGATAGACCCCGCCACCCCCGAAGGAAAGAATCTAGCAATAATCACCCGACTTATTTTGCCCCATATAACTGCCTTGATCTCGCTTGATTTCTTTTTGTGCATTCCTAGGAGATTGGATTCTGCCTGATTCTAATATATTTCTGCTCAAATAAACTCAAAAAATTTAATATGCCTCAGTTTATCTTATAACAGTCATGATAAGAATGTTTTTTTGGGCCTTCAAGTTATGAAACCAGATTCTATTGACCTTGATTACCCTGCCTCACCTCCTCATTTCCAGCTTTCACTACAATTTCTTAACTAATTATAATAGTCTATGATTAAGAATCTATATTATCATGAAAAGATTAAATTATACTAAATAACTTAAGAAAACAGGAAGTCTATGACATAATTTAGAACTATTAACATCCAAAATAGTTAACATAGACTTTAAAGTTTAGAATTATCCAGCTATCCAGAAAACTGCCACCCAGAATGCTTTGTTACCAAGGGATCCAGGTAGCTGAACTTTTATCACATCAATTAGTGTTCTTCCCAGCACTGCATGGAGGTCAATTCACTATTAGTAAATAAAATTGTACTTCTTTTCACCTTGGAGCATGCTATGTCACATTAGGCATCTTTAAAACTGTGTGAATCAGTTCAACACATATTAATGTCTGTAGTTGTAGATGTACTTCAAAGGAATGCCTGCCTTTCTCAGGTATTCCCAGGACTCACCAAAAGTGAATTAGAAGTCTGACCTTAACTCTAAAGTTCAAGCCAGACTATCCCAGATCTGCCCTCCAACTATTCAGAAAATCAGTCCAGAGGTACTTGGGTGACAGAAAAATAAGTAAATATTTTAATATCTTTGTATAGGAAAGAGAAAAGTGACCATTCTCAGCCTTCATGGTACATTTAAATCAGGTAGGAGTTTTTTAAAATATGAATACCTAAGATACTCACACTCCAATTAAAACAGTATATTTAGAGGTATTTAATTTTAAAAGCCTGCATATCTTAATGCTTAAAGGCTTCAGAGGGAATTCTGATGCTCAGAGGATGGGTTAAAAACTGCTACTAGAAATATTATATTGACATTTTGAATGTCAATTTTGATGACTTTGATTGATCTGTTAACTCAGATTAGTTTACTCATCTTTTCCAAGAAACCAGAGTTGTTTGGATTGGCGTCATCATAAGGTGACCAAATATTTTCCAATGAAAAGGAGGACAAAAATAAATGAAAGAAAACAATATCATAAATAAAAGAAACATTTTACTCATTGCAACAGTAATACACTATAATATGATAAATGCATAATAAAAACATTTGTGATATTTATATTGTAATGATGCTTACATGCCTATTAATTTGTAATAATAATTGTAAGAAAAAAATACTCATTTAGATACGAATACGTCACATCACACGCAATGGATCGACTCTGCATCGATCGAATACGGACATTTACAGATTAGTCTTCCAGTATCAAAAAGAAGGACGTGTAGGAGGACACTTTTCAAGGGAGGATGATTGGTCACCTTAGTGATCAGCATATTTTTAAATTTAAAAAAATCCAGTTGTGACAAATGATAACCTGGTCAGTCTCTTTTTCTGTTCTTTTTTTTTTTTTCTGAAGCTGGAAACGGGGAGAGACAGTCAGACAGACTCCCGCATGTGCCCGACCGGGATCCACCCGGCACGCCCACCAGCGGGCGATGCTGTGCCCCTCCGGGGCGTTGCTCTGTTGCGACCAGAGCCACTCTAGCGCCTGGGGCAGAGGCCAAGGAGCCATCCCCAGTGCCCGGGCCATCTTTGCTCCAATGGAGCCTCGGCTGCGGGAGGGGAAGAGAGAGACAGAGAGGAAGGAGAGGGGGAGGGGTGGAGAAGCAGATGGGCGCTTCTCCTGTGTGCCCTGGCCGGGAATCGAACCCGGGACTTCTGCACGCCAGGCCGATGCTCTACCACTGTGCCAATCGGCCAGGGCCCTCTTTTTCTGTTCTTAAAATAAGCAAAAATGATCAAACCGACTTGTTAAGCTGGCTTCCCTTATTATTATTTTTTAAAAATTTCCTTTTCTAAAGATTTTATTTATTGATTTTACAGAGAGAGGAGGTGTGGGGAATGGGAAGTAGTTGCTTCATTCTAGCTGTTCATTGGTTGCTTGTCTTAACCGGGCAAGCCCAGGATTTCAAACCTGCGACCTCAGCATTTCAGACCAGCGCTCTATTCACTGTGCCACCACAGGCCAGAAACTGGGTTCCCTTACATTCAGGCGGCAGTGACAGTCACTTGGGCTGGTTAGAGGACAAACAGCCTATGCCTGAATGGGGGAAGCGTAGCTGGTGAATGCAGATTAGAACAGTCAGCTGCATTCCTGGGGTTATGATTACTCATGATTTTTTTTTTTAAACTGTATTTGCCACCAGCATCTGTCTCACTGCCAAGTTTCCTTTTAACTTTATTTTTTGGTGCCATCCATTAAAGATTGAATAGTCTCAAATTTTATAATTCCACTTAAGAGGTTTATCTGACAAGCAAGGGAATTAAATATTTTTGTTCTGTATTGCAAATTGCGAAAACTGTAAAACAGTATGAATCTAGATTTTACCAATGAGGTACCACTCACCTCACTATTTAGGTAACTGTTTGGTTATATGTGTATCTTAGCATATGTGTCATTTCAGAACTGAGACTTTCATGGGCCCTAAGATTTATGCTTTTGTCAACTCACCACTGATATTTCAGAACCATTCACCCAACATTTATGATGGTTTCATTTTCTATAGCAAAGTACAACCTCAAGACTCATCTAAGATTTCAAATTGCCATAATAAATAGTCTGCTTACAGAACCAGCTACTTAATTTGTGGGGCTCACTGCAGAGTAAAAATATGTTCATGAAGTTTAAATAACAAGAGCAGAGCATTAAACTCAGTTCAAAGCCCTTCTAAATGTGGGCCCTTTATATCCATACGTGTATGTTTTATGTGACTGTATACACACACAAACTTTTATATAAAATTAGGTTTTTTAAAAAAAATTTCAAATATATATATGTTTAAATATACATACATATCTGTGTCTACACACACATATAACTATTACCCTCCTTAAAAATCTCATCTCTTAAGCCCTGGCTGGATAACTCAGTTGGTTAGAGCATCTTCACTCTAACCCGAAGCACAGAGGTTGCTGGTTTGATTCCGGGTCAGGGCACATGCAGGAACAGATCAATGCTCCTGTCTCTGTCTCTCTCTTTATCTTCTCTAAGAAAATCAATAAACATTAAAAAGTTTCTTAAAACTTGAGCTGTTATTTGTAGGAAAATGATTCTAAACAAAAGTTAAGTTTATATAATTTTATAAGATGCTACCAATCTTCCCCCTTTCCTCTCTGACTGCTCCCACCAACTGCACCACCTCACTCAACTCCTGTCCCATTTGCCCCTGTTGCTCTTCAAATATGAAAAAATCCTCAAGGTAGGTGCTCAATAATATATGTATTGAACAAATAACTGAGGAAGTCAACAGAAGGCTATTTCAGACCAATCTCTGCTCTAGGCTGGAATTATTCAATGTGGTAAAACTGATTATTCCAAGTGATTGGGTTCTTAATTATAATATTGATTTATATTTTCAATGCCAATAGAGTAGAAAAATAATAAAATGACCATTGACAATAAAAGGAAGAATTGTTGTATCATCACTTCAACTTAGACAATCTTGTCACAAAACCAATTCTCTTGATTTCCCCATTTCTCTAACAGGTACCCAGAATAAAACATTCAGTTATCCTGACTCTTTCCTATTAAAAATGCTATCATCTTCATATCTCTCAAGCTTATCTTATTTTTTATCCCTTCTATTCTCCATCTATTTGAGGGTTCCATCATCTAACCCATGGATTACCGCAGGAACCTCCTACATTGCTTCCTATCACCTCTCTTTCTAAGCCTAAGCACTATCTTTACAATAATCTCCCCAAACATTGTTTTTCAAAAATCCTCTCCAGCTCAATATTATTTAATATTTATATACTTATTTACTAATAGTAAAATTAATGTGTAATAAAGCTTGTTACTAGAAGTAGATAAACTGAGGAGACTATTTAAGTTGTACTGTAAGTTCACAGCAAAATAATACTAATGAAATTTAATTATCTGTAACATAATTGTCCATGTAATTGGTATAATTAGTTATAATTACAGAGCTACCTGCCAGTAAAATAATTGAAAAAAGTTGATTTTAAAAAACTATGTTTTGTGCTTACCTATATATCTTCTATAATTCATTTCAATTCTTATATAACACTTATAAGGTACATACTACTGACCTCAATACTGGGAATAAACAGAAAATATTAAGAGTGTTTTTTATATTATCAAGCCAGATGGAGATTCTGGTAAGCTATTGGGGAAAATGAAACACAATGAGAAAAAGGAAAAAAATAATTGAATCATTGATCAAAGAATCAAGGAGAAATAAATATATTGAGGTGTTTTGTTTCCACTGAGCTATTTAGGCTATTTAGAGCTTTTAAAAATACCTGACCAGCCCTGGCCGGTTGGCTCAGTGGTAGAGCATCGGCCTGGCGTGCGGAAGTCCCGGGTTCCATTCCTGGCCAGGGCACACAGGAGAAGCGCCCATCTGCTTCTCGACCCCTCCCCCTCTCCTTCCTTTCTGTCTCTCTCTTCCCCTCCTGCAGTCAAAGCTCCATTGGAGCAAAAGATGGCCCGGGTGCTGGGGATGGCTCCTTGGCTTCTGCCCCAGGCGCTAGAGTGGCTCTGGTCACGACAGAGCGACGCCCCGAATGGGCAGAGCATCGCCCCCTGGGCGTGCAGGGTGGATCCCGGTTGGGCGCATGCAGGAGTCTGTCTGACTGCCTCCCCGTTTCCAGCTTCGGAAAAATACAAAAAACAAAAAAACAAAAAAAACAACAACCCCTGACCATTAAGTAGATAATAAAATGAACTAATATTTAAATATTTAAATGATGTTTCTTATGTCAACTGCAAAAGGCCTAGTAGTCATCAAGTAGTGGCCATAATACTTTTAGTAGAAGTACATCATGCTGAGAGAATTACATAGGAAATGCCAAGGAAGCCCCCATTTGACTCGAGGTTCTATTTCATTTCTTTTTAGCAACACTTTAATTTAAACTTTAGAGTTCTAACAATAAAAATTGCTAGAGAATCAGTTGTAAGAATCACTGTGGAGACCATACCGTGTTCTCCAGTCACAATGAGCTCTCTATTTTGCCCAAGATGAGTTTCCTGCCTAGCAGCACTGACTCTAGGACACAGGGCATTGTGTAGTTGCAATAACAAATATTCAAGTTAGCATCAATAAGGAGTTTATCAAAAGAATAAAACTAGTTATTTCAAAAATATTTGAGAAACTAAAATACAGTTGGGTCACCGGGAAAATGGAAGAAGAATGTTAGAAACACCCTCATTGCCCCTCAAACTGGTATGGCTTCTGCTTTCTTCTGTGCTTCTGGGGTCATATATGACATTTCTGCCCCCCTGTAAAGTATATTGTACTTGGCTTTGATTTGTTGTTCTTTGTCACATCTTTTCCCCAACCTTTCAGTTTAAGAATTTAGCATCTTTTGACTCATTGTCTCAGTATCTGTGATGAAAATCCCAGGAAAAAGAATCTACTCTGTGCAGGTTAGGTCATATGTCTCCAAGTGGACCAAGTAGTCGTAAAGGCCTTAGTATATGTCTTTACAGAGGCTATGGCCAGTTAAAATCACATCTACAGTTTTGTGACATTTTAAAGGGGTAAAGTGGGCTGTGGTGATTATATGTTCCCAGTTCCATCCTGGAATCTTATTATAAATTAATTCACATAATTTTTTCCCTATTGATTTTAAAAAATTAAGACAACATAGAACACATGTGCACACACAGGGAGTTATAAAACAGTTGACAAAAACTAAAATTATTATGTTAATCCTTCCACTTGACTTGTTATCTGAATGACAATTCAATGAGCAAATAAAATAGTCTTTGATTCCCTTGAGTATGCTCAGTACTGGACACATTGAGATGGAGAGTCAGGCCAATTTAATGTTCACATTTTTTCTGTTATGAGAAGTCCACTCTCCTCCCACCCCTTAACACCCCCCTTTTCTGATTATTCCCAATTGGCTCATAGGTATATAATCTAAAAATTCTTATTGTTCACCTGTTCATTCTGGTCTCTACTTATATAATCACGCTGTTACATTTCATGACTTGCCCCTTCAACAGGCTTCAAGTGGGGGAGAGATTCTAGAAAATTCTCTTAGGCAAATTTTTTTGGGGGAGGAAGGCAGACATATTATGTTTAATTTTTATTATTATTATTGGTTAAGTGGCCAGCATCAAGGAAAAAAAAGGAGAATCCATATAACAATTTGGTTTTCTTTTTCTTTTTTTAAACCTTTTTTTTTAATTTATTTTTTTAAATTTTATTTTATTTATTCATTTTAGAGACGAGAGAGAGAGGGAGAGAGAGACAGAGACAGGGGGGAGGAGCTGGAAGCATCAACTCCCGTATGTGCCTTGATCAGGCAAGCCCAGGGTTTCGAACCGGTGACCTCAGCATTTCCAGGTCGACGCTTTATCCACTGCGCCACCACAGGTCCGGCCAATTTGGTTTTCTTATTTCTCTTGAAAAAAGATCTTAAAATATAGCATTTTGGGGTGTGTATTTCTATACAGTTTGACCCTCTTAGTAGTATTTCTCTTTAGATGGGTCATTAGCTTCCCAGTTTGTGACAGTGCTCCTAATGTGCGCTGTATTACGCCCAGCCTACTTTACTCATTCTGCTTATTTGCCTTGCCCTTGTAAGCATTTGCTTTTGCAAACTTTGATCTTTCTTAATTCATGAGATGTACTGTGTTCTCTTATTTTTTTCCAAATCTAATTATCTATAGAAATTGAGATACATCCAGATTAGAGAATATTTTGTGGCAATGTATCACACTTAAAATAAAAGCCATGTCAGAGACAAGTAATATCTAGTCTCTTTTAATTTAGGGAAAATTCTTTGCTTACCTCCTCTGACATCTAGAGCTAAGAAAATTCATTGTCTGATTAATTTATTCAAAAACTTAATAAGAGTGTCCCTGACTTAATCACTGGTCCTGGTTACCATCTGTGTAGGAAATCTAGTGCAAAAATGCCTCCTTGTGGTTTGTCCTAATATGGTAGCACATAGGAAAAGCTCTGCAATTCTGTTGCTTAGCCCACCAATATAATTATTTTTAAAAATATTAGTGTTGGAAAAAATTGTCCACTACTTGGAAATGGGCAAAAAAGATGACTGGATTTAACAACTCTCTGGAGATTACTTGATTATATAAGTTTTGTGTATCTTTGAGCAACTCTATTGAGGAGGCTCTTTTGCATTTCAGTGTTATAGAAATGAGCTCATACAAAATTAGCAGTAATACAAATAAATTAATTTTGTCTTGTAGGGAAGATTGACACAAACATTAAATGTTATTGTCCTTAGATTAACCACTTTTGTATCTTTTAGCAAATTCTTTTCTGCATTCTTTGTTATGTGTGTATGTACATTTTTGAAATTTTCCTTTAAACTAACTCCCTCAATATTAATGGATTGAAAATCTTTCACATGTGTTTGTTTTATATTGACATAAGCATAAAAAGTAATTTCTTCTTTTCAAACATAATACTTCAGCAATTAAATATTTGATGCTTAGTTTTAATTTATAAAGTAACTCAGGTTACTAAATGTGTCAATCTAAATTATAGGAAAATTAGTGAGGGAGAAGGAAGTTTTGGGTACAGTGACTATAGTTTCAGCATGCATGAAGTAAACTGTTTTAGTGGTAAAGAAATCTCCTCCACAGGGTAATCTGCTCCCAGATCCCTTCTTCTACCCCTTGGCTATTTCTTTTTTAATCCACATTAGGGGAAAAAAATTTTAGCGATAGTAAAAAGTTAGGTGATAAAAAAAAAAATTAGTGGAAAGACAGCTAGGTCTTTCTTTACAGAGTCTATTTTTAGGCCTAAAATCTTGGACATTTGTGTGCTCCAAAGTAAAGCCATTTCATTTCCATCAGCAACCCAGTGAGCTCTCCGTTTGTAAAAGGACATTAGTTTACTACAGCCCAAACACTATAGAGAACTCCTTAACTGGACTGCAGTTTGCTCTCCAGTAGAATTGAGGAATAGCCATTTGGAAGCTGAGGTGAGAGCTTTAAAAAATATGACGATAAAGTGTTTTCTTCAAGAGCCATTTGTCTGGTTAATTCACAAAGAAACAAAGATACTGCCACCTAGTGGTTTCCTTGAAGAAATACATCAAAACAATTTTTCTCATGAAGTGTCACAACGGGGCCTCAAAAAAAAAAATTGTCAGTGTCATTTCAATAAATTCAATTAAAAAATAAAAAAAATTTTTTTGGTAAACAAAATATTTTTTAGAAAACAATTATTAACGTATGTTTTCAAATTAGGGGTTCAGACTTTGCCACTCTTTTCAGTTTTGATTCCCTAAGTATTAAGCTCTGTAGGATATGACTTAGAAGAGGCAAAAATAATTTTATAATTGAAGAAAATATTAATGAAAGACAATGTATCACCAGAGATACTCTCACATGTTAAACCATCTACACTAAATTACAAAATCAAATTAATAATCAAATTAATACATCATACCAAATTTATAAAGGAACTATATAAAATACATTGGTATAATTACATACAGTTATAATAGCAGCATCTCTAAATTGTGGTCTAAGATTAGGCTCTTATACTAGGGTCATTTGCTTTTACTAAATATCTCCATTATAGCAAAACGGGCTACAAAAGGATATTCCACTAAATAAAATATTATTGTATCATTGGTTTTGATTATAAAATAAGGTACAAGTTGTTTTTTTTTTTTTGTATTTTTCCAAAGTGAGATGTAGGGTGGGGAGGGAGAGGCAGACAGAAAGACTCCCGCATGCACCCCACCGGGATCCACCCGGTATGCCCACCAGGGGGTGATGCTCGGCCCCTCTGGGGCATTGCTCTGCTGCAACCAGAGCCATCTAGCTCATCTAGCACTGAGGCAAGGCCATGGAGCCATCCTCAGCTCCCGGGCCAACTTTGCTCAAATGGAGCCTTGGCTGCAGGAGGGGAAGAGAGAGATAGAGGAGAAGGAGAGGGGGAAGGTCAGAGAAGCTGATGGGCGCTTCTCCTGTGTTCCCTGGCTGGGAATTGAACCTGGGACTTCCACACACCAGGCCAACACTTTACTGCTGAGCCAACCGGCCAGGGCAAAGGTATAAGTTTGACAACCCCCAAAAGTTTGACATTTAAACTTATAAAAATTATACTTACAAATAAGCAAAATTTTATTTACAAATAAAAAGAAAATTCAGACATTGTCATTTTTTCTGTATTGGTATAAATTTTTATAGTCTTATGTAAAAGATAAGAACTCTGTTGTACTATAGAACTATTTCATTTCTAATAGCAACATGAGCGATCATAGTTTCCCTAAATATTCTTACTCCATCTGGCCATGATAGGAATTTTCCGAGATTTCAAATCATCAAGTACTTAAGTATCATCAAAAGAAAATGTTTTTTCCCCAATTTCCAATTATTCTGATTTTGCTTTGAAAGCAAGGTTTACACTTTGGGGACCATATTGTTTACAATGAATTTAGCTCACCAAAGTTTCCTTTTCATCCTTGGTCAGATAAAAAATGTCTTTTCATGCCCTCTTCTAAACTAAATATAAAAGTCTAGATGGGGGACACAGAAACTAGATGGCTGAGTTTATGATCCCTGTGTAAAATGATGAAACCCTCTGCCCTCTGCAATGGTTCAGGGGCACCAATTGCCATTCTACCCCTGAGTACTGTTCTAGAGGTAAGGAGAAGGAAAGAGTATCACTGTGTATACTCATCCTCACTTTGCATCTGTCCCACATCCTCAAATGTTGTTATGGCTTAGGTAAGTACAAGTCCTGCTGTAGTTGTGGAAAATAAGCACAAATTCAAAATCTGGAGTTGATATAAGAATTGATTTTGTCATTTAGTAAGAAGGCTGCATGCAGGAAGGTTGCCATGTGAGCACACATAAGCCAAAGTTGGGTGACCATACTCCCAGCCCTTTACTATATTCCTAATTTTGCTGTACTGGAATAATTTAATAAAACCAGATAATCCTGGTAGATTAACAAGCATAAAATCTACTTCTATATCTACTAAAAGTGAAGGAAAAAAATAGACAATGGATTTTCTTTAGGTACATTAAGTTACTAAGCAAGTTAATAAAGGAGAAATATTATAGTACTATTAAACTTCAAAAGCTATTTGCAAAATGTATTGATAACCTGTTCTGAAACAGGTCACAGTATTTGTCTAGAGGAAGTATAACATAAATGTTCATCAGTTTGTAGAAATGCCAATATTTTCTCTATTTTTATAGTACATAGATCTGTTATAAGGGATAATTTCTTCAAGATTAAGTACAGAGCCCTACACCTCTTCTCTAATACTGAATATGAATCTAAGAGATTGAAACTCAGACATCTGTGTGTTTTTTTTGTACCCTTCCGAAGCTAGAAACGGGGAGAGACCGTCAGACAGACCCCCGCACGCGCCCGACTGGGATCCACCCGGCACGCCCACCAGGGGGCGAAGCTCTGCCCCTTTGGGGTGTCGCTCTGTTGTGACCAGAGCCACCCCAGCGCCTGGAGCAGAGGCCAAGGAGCCATCCCCAGCGCCCGGGCCATCTCTGCTCCAATGGAGCCTTGACCACGGGAGGGGAAGAGAGAGACAGAGAGGAAGGAGAGGGGGAGGGGTGGAGAAGCAGATGGGCACCTCTCCTGTGTGCCCCGGCCGGAAATCGAACCGGGACTTCTGCACGCCAGGCCGATGCTCTACCACTGAGCCAACTGGCCAGGGCAGACATCTCTGTTTTTAATAAGCTTTCCAGGTCTTTCTGATTTATGTGTCTGAGAACCATTCTTCAAGACTTCAACAACAAAAACAGTAAGACTAAGTTCTTTTCACAGAAAATGCTTGAAGGCAATCAAGGGTGAAAAAATAGAACAACAGTTCAAAATTAATAGCCACTTAACTGGAAGAATGGCAGATCACTAATGAGATTACTAATTTATAATACCATTCATACAGGGAATAATTTTTTTTATTTTATTATTTAATTTTATTTAATTTTTTGTATTTTTTTTCTGAAGTGAGAAGAGGGGAGACAGAGGGACAGACTCCTGCATGCACCCTACCTGTATCCACCCTGCATGCCCACCAGAGGGCGATGCTTTGCCCATCTGGAATGTTGCTCCTTTGCAACTGGAGCCAGTCTAGGGGAAATAAATGACATAGAGACTAAAAAACAATACAAAAGATCAATGAAATCAACAGCTCGTTCTTTGAAAAGGTAAACAAGATTGACAAACCTTTAAGCAGACTCATCAAGAAAAAATGAGAGAGGACTCAAATAAATAAAATTAGAAATGAAAATGGAGAAGTAACAACTGACACCACAGGAATACGAAGGATTGTTAGAAAATACTAGGAAGATCTATATGCCAAAAAATTGAACAACGTGTAGGTGAAATGGATATATTCCTAGAAACATACAATCTTCCAAGACTCAATCTGGACGAACCAGAAAACCTAAATAGACTGATTACAACTAAAATTGAAACAGTTATCAAAATACCCCCAACAAAAGGCCCTGGCTGGTTGGCTCAGTGGTAGAGTGTTGGCCCAGTGTGTGTAAAAGTCCTGGGTTTGATTTCCGGCCAGGGCACACAAGAGAAGCATCCATTTGCTTCTCCATCCTTTCCCCTCTCCTCTCTCTCTATGTCTCTCATTCTCTCTCATAGTGAAGGCTCCATTGGAGCCAGGTTGGCTTTGACACTGAGTATGGCTCCATGGCCTCTGCTTCAGGTGCTAGAATGGCTCTGATTGCAAAGTAGCAATGCCCCAGATGGGCAGAACATCACCCTCTAGTAATCATGCCAGGTGAATCTTGGTCAGGCACATGCGGTGTCTGTCTTTTTGCCACCCCACTTCTCATTTCAGAAAAATACAAAAAGACAAACAAACAAACAAACAAACAAATGAATCTCCCAACAAACAAAAGCCCTGGACCAGATGGCTGGCTTCACAGCCAAATTTTACCAAATATTCAAAGAAGAACTAACACTTATACTTCTCTAGCTATTTCAAAAATTCAAGAGGAGGGAAGACCTTCAAGCTCCTTTTATGAGGCAAGCATTATCCTCATTCCAAAACCAGGTAAAGACACTACAAAGAAAGAAAACTATAGACCGATATCCCTGATGAACATAGATGCTAAAATTTTCAACAAAATATTAGCAAACTGGATCCAGCAATAACATTAAAAAAGTCATACGTCGGAATACAGTCAGAGAAATGGTGCTTTGAGAGGGGCTCCAGATGCCTCTCCCTGAAATTTCAACAAAATCAACAACTAGAGACAGAAAAACAATCCCAGGAGCATCTGAAATACACATACATCAAACAAAGGTACGATTGGGCAAAAAGGTGGCTGAATATATAAAACCACTCTGAAGGAAATAAGACAGAGAATGGAGTAGTTCACTTTCCTCACTGACCTGAGGAAGGGCTGCTTTCACTTGGAACTGAAAGGAAGGGAGGGCTGGGGCCAAAAGAATAAGCTGGCTAGGGCAGAAATATTCAAGCTGAGGAAAGAGTGTGCCCATGGCTCAGCCCACGTGGAGCTAACACCAGCAGCAAAACCCAGCAGAGGTGGGCAAGTGGCTTGTCTGCGGAGTGGGCTTTGTTTACTCCCGGTATCCCAGTGAGTGAGCACCAGGCAGTGTGCAGAGTGGTTCCTCCTGGCACTTTGGGCTTGGGCACCTGCGTTTCTGTATGGATGGGCCAGGTTGGAGACTGTCAGCAGTGGCCTTCTGCGTGGACTGTAGCCAGAGTATCTGTATAATCCCTGCTCCCCAACAAACAGCACATGAAAAGTGCGCAAAAGCCGGCTTCCCTACACCCCAACCTGTCCGGGAGGGGCGCCCATGCCAGCCGTACAGGCTAACGAAGTACATTCCTGAGGAAGAAAGCTATGGAAGTACTGGAGGGAAGGGCGCGCAGGCAGCCTGCAGACAGCCTCTGGAGAGCAGATCCGCGGATTGGTGAAAGGAGCCTAACCTGCAGTATGCTCACTGCCCAGCTGGCTTACATTGGTGGCTATGGTTGACAAAGCCTTCTTTCCCAGGCCTGTGATTTAAGTGGACTGGAGGAGGGACTTGATAGTTCTTAGGGCCTCTAGCTCTGCAGGCAGTGGCTGGGGCAACTTCCTGCCAGCTGGTACAGGTTAAAACACACATTCTTATGGAACATACCTCAGAGAACAATGCAAAAGTTGGGTGGGCTGGGCTGTAGGATTCCCAACAAGGGAGAAGCCTGTGGAGAGAAGATCCATGGAGCACTGAGGCAAATTTAACTAGATAGACCCAGGGATCCTTAGGAAGGAGACTGACCAGAAGTCAGCTCACTCTCCTGCCTGCTTGAGCTGGTGGCTCTGGTCAGCCGAGCTTTCATACCCAGGGCTGTGCTTAAAAGGACCTAAAAGAGGGATTTGGAAGCTTTAAGACCTCTTGCTCTGCAGGCAGTGACTGGGGCATCTTCCTACCAGCTGATACAGGTTACAAAGTGCAAAAAGCCTGGGAGGAGTAGACCAGCGGAGTGCTGAGGCATACTAGATATGCCTGGAGGCTCATAGAAAGATACCTGAAAAGCAATCAACTCCCAGCCCTGCCTGATTATGCTGGCAGTTCTGGCTGGCAAAGCCTTACCCAGATCCCTGTGTGGGGACAGAGGGGGGACTTGGAAGCTCTTAGAGCCTCTTGCTCTCCAGGCAGTAGCAGGGGCAACTTCACAGCTAGGTCCCCAGGCTGCTGGTGAGGAAAGAGAGACTTGGGGAGAGACTCAGGAAAATGAACTCTCCCATTGTGGAAGCCTGTAAATGCTAACAAGCTCCGCTTACCAACAGGACTGAGGCCTAGTTTATGTCATCACCATAGTGACAAATCTACTGCAAATCTCTGCCTAAGAGTGCCACAGGGGCAGAACCTGGGGTACAGCACCACTGGTGAAAAAGAAAAGGAAAGAAGAAAAAGGAATAAGATAACCCCTCAAAACCAGGAAAAAACCACAGTCTTTATAACTTTTTCCATTTTTTCTTTCATTTTTTTATCTTTATTTTCTTCCACCTTGGTACTTTAATCCTCTTTCTGTTTTATTCTTTTCTTTTCATTTTGAACTTCATTACCCATAGGTGTTACATTTTCCATTCTTTTTTTTCTCTATGAGGGTTACATTCCAAAAACCTTAACTTTCTCCTTTTTTTTCTTTTTTCTCCCTCTTTTTTGGTTTCTTCTTTTCTCTTTCAGTTTTCCTCTTATTTGATCCTCACTCACAAACAAATTATTTTATTCTGCATTCAAATTTCTTCTTTGTGGCATTTTGTGTGCTTTTTACTTCGCTTTTCGTCTCAGTAGCATTCCCCGCAATGCTGGCTCTCCATTCTATGTAGTTTTTGTTCCACTTAATTCAACAGAATTTTCATTTTTCACTATTTTTTCTCTTTTTTATTTCTTCTTTTCTCTTTTATTATATCTCTCATTTGACAGTCACTTACAAATTATTTTATTCTTGATCCAATTTTTTTCCTTGTAGCAATTTGTGGGTTCTTACCTCATTTTTTGCTTCTTTGTCACTTTCCCCCAATTCAGGCCCTCCATTCTGTGTAGGTTTTTTTCCACTTAGCACAACAAAATTTTCAGTTTTTCACTGTATTTTCTCAAAAAAAATTTTTATTTTTTATTATTTTATTTTTATATTTTTTTATCAGCACATTAGTGTTATTAACAATACCACTCTCAAATGCCATTAAGGAAAAAGAAATTGGATATCATGAATACAAAAGACAGATGTAGAGCAGATAGATGAGGAAAAATCTATAGAAAAAAATTTCAATAGCTTGAAAACCTTGGAGTGAAATGACAGAGAATTTAAAATTGAAGTCCTAAAAACACTCAGGGATATACAAGAAAGCACAGAAAGGCAATTTAGGGAGCTCAAAAAACAATTTAATGAACAGAAAGAATACATCACCAAGGAAATTAAAACTATGAAAATGAATCAAACAGAGATGAAAAACTCAATTTATGAGTTAAAAAACTAGGTAACAAGCTTAGCTAATAGAACAGGCCAGATAGAGGAGAGAATTAGTGACATAGAAGACAGGCATCTAGAGGCATTACAGAGAGAAGAGGAGAGAGACTCATGATTTTAAAAAAATGAGATAACCCTACAGGAATTGTCTGACTTCATCAAAAAGAACAAAATAAGAATAATGAGAAGAAGGAGAAGGAGAAAATGGAATGGAGAACATAGTCAAACAAATAAGAGATGAGAACTTCCCAAGCGTATAGAAACAATTAAAGCCTTGAATTCAAGAAGCAAAAAGAACACCAACCTATCTTAACCCCACAAAACCTACTCCAAGGCACATCATAATAAAATTGGCACAAGTCAATGACAAACAAAAAACAAAAAATTCTCAAGGCAGCCAGGGAAAAGAAGAATACAACCTATAAAGGAAGGCCCATTAGATTATCAACAGATTTCTCAGCAGAAACTTGACGAGCTAGAAGAGAATGGACCTGAATATTTAAAGTTCTGAAAGAGAAGATCTTCCAGCCAAGAATACTATATCCATCAAAGCTATCCTTCAAATGC
Source organism: Saccopteryx bilineata (assembly GCF_036850765.1). Classification (NCBI taxonomy): domain Eukaryota; kingdom Metazoa; phylum Chordata; class Mammalia; order Chiroptera; family Emballonuridae; genus Saccopteryx; species Saccopteryx bilineata. The sequence goes on along the minus strand of NC_089493.1, from coordinate 217,450,976 downwards.
AAAGGAGAAATAAAAACATTCACAGATTCAGAAAAGATGAGTAAATTTATCACCAGAAAACCACCACTGCAGGAAATACTAAAGGGGGTTTTCTGACCAGATACGAAGAACAAAACAAAACAAAACCACAAGAAAAAGCTCCATCAAAAACAGAATAAAATCAAATTTAATCAGTGACAACAAAAACAAAAAAGGGGAGTGGATAAAGATTAACAGTAGCAAAGGAGGATGAAGTGAAGATGCACTAATGAGATAATGTACTACAATAAACATGATAGGTACCCTTTCCATTACTCAATGATAACCACCCCTGAAAAAACCATCACAGAAGCACATGGCTTGAAAGAAAGAAATAACAGAGGAAAGAAGTATAGATTACAACCAAACAAAAACAAATGATAGAAAAACAAAAGACAAGAATCATAAAAGATACAAAACTATCAGAAAGCAATATATAAAACGGCAATAGAAAACCCTCAAGTGTCAATAATTATACTAAATGTAAATGGATTGAACTCACCAATAAAAAGACACAGAGTAGAAGAATGAATCAAAAAAGAATATCCAACTGGTATGCTGCACTCAAGAAACATATTCAAGCTATAAGGATAAAAACAAATTCAAAGTGAAAGGTTGGAAAACAATTCTCCTAGAAAATAACATCCAAAGAAAAGCATATGTAGCCATACTGATATCTAACAATACTGACTACAAGACAGCAAAGGTAATCAGAGACAAAAATGGTCATTTCATAAGGATAAAGGGGACACTGAATCAAGAAGACATAACACTTCTTAATATACATGCACCAAACCAAGGAGCACCAAAGTATATAAGACATCTACTAACTGATCTAAAAATAAAAATCAACAGAAATACAATTATACTTGGAGACCTCAATACACTGTTGATGGCTCTAGATCGTTCATCCAAACAGAAAATCAATAAAGAAACACGGGCCTTAAACAAAACACAAGAACAATTGGATATGATAGACATCTACAGGACATTTCATCCCAAAACTCCAGAGTATACATTTTTCTCTATTTTACATGGGACATTCTCAAGAATTGACCAATGTTGGGCCACAAAAATAATATCAACAAATTCAGAAAGATTGAAATTATACCAAGCATATTCTCTGATCATAAAACTTTGAAACTAGAATTCAACTGCAAAAAAAAAGTAAGCAAATCCACAAAAATGTGGAAACCAAACAACATACTTTCAAAAAATGAGTGGGTCAAAGAAGAAATAAAAACAGAGAACAAAAGTTACATAAATAGAAACAAAAATGACAATACGACATATCATAATCTCTGGGATGCAACAAAAGCAGTAATAGAGGGAAGTTCATTTCAGTACAGACCTATATGAACAAACAAGAGAGAGCCCAAGTAAACCACTTAACTTCACATTTTAAGGAACTAGAAAAAGAACAAAGACAACCCAAAACCAGCACAAAACAGAAAATAATAAAAATCAGAGCAGAAATAAATGAAATAGAGAACAGAAAAACTATAGAAAAAATTAATAAAACAAAAATTAATAAAACATCAGCAATGTATTGAGGTGCTTTGAAAAGATCAACAAAATTGACAAACCCTTGGCAAGACTCACTAAAGAAAAAAGAGAAAGGACTCAAATAAACAAAATCCAAAGTAAAAGAGGAAAATATTACCACAGATATTATAGATATACAAAGAATTATTGTAGAATACTATGGAAAACTATATGCCACCAAATTTAACAATGTAGAAGAAATGGATAAATTCCTAAGACAATACAATCTTCCTAGATTGAATCAAGATGAAGCAGAAAACCTAAACAGACCCATAAGCAGAGAGAAAATAGAAACAACTATTAAAAACCTCCCCAAAAATAAATGTCCAGGGCCAGATGACTATATTAGTGAATTATATTAAACATTCAAAGAAGATTTGGTTTCTATTCTACTCAAAGTCTTCCAAAAAATCTAAGAAGAAGCAATACTTCCAAATACAGTTTATGAGGCCAACATAACCCACATACTGAAACCTGTCAAAGACAACAGAAAAAAAAAAAAACCACAGACCTATATCTCTAATGAATACAGATGCTAAAATACTAAACAAAATACTAGCAAATCAAATACAACAAAATATTAAAAAAATAATTCATCATGATCAAGTGGGATTCATCCCAGAATCACAAAGATGGTTCAACATACATAAAACGGTTAATGTAATATACCATATCAACAAAACAAAGAACAAAAACCATATGATCCTATCAATAGATGTAGAAAAGGCATTCAATAAAATACAACACAATTTTATGTTTAAAACACTCAACAAAATGGGTATAGAAGGAAAATATCTCAACATAATAAAGGCCATTTATGATAAACCATCAGCTAACATCATATAAATGGCATAAAACTGAGGACTTTTTCTCTAAAACCAGGAAAAAGACAAGGTTGTCCACTCTCTTCACTCTTATTTAACTTAGAACTGGAAGTTCTAGCTGGAGCAATCAGACAAGAAAGAGAAATAAAAGGCATTCATATTGGAAACAAAGAAGTAAAGCTTTCACTTTTTGCAGGTGATATGATACTATACATCGAAAACTCCAAAGACTTCACAGAAAGAATATTGTAACAATAAACCAGTACAGTCAAGTTGAGAGGATACAAAATTAATATACAAAAGTCCACTCCCTGCCTATATGCCAACAATGAAACATCAGAAAACAAACTAAAAAAAATGATCCCCTTCATGGTTGCATCAAAAAAAAAATACCTAAGAATAAACATAACAAAGAATGTAAAGGACCTATAAAATGAAAACTACAAAGCATTGTTAAGAGAAATAAAAAAAGATACAATGAAATGGAAAAATATTCCTTGTTCCTGGATAGGAAAAATAAATATAGTCATGACTATATTTCCCAAAGCGATATACAAATTTAATGCAATTTGCATCAAAATTCCAATGACATTTTTTAAAGAAATGGAATAAAAAATCATCAGGTTTATATGGAACTATAAAAACTCCCAAATAGCCAAAGCAATCCTAAGGAAAAAGAACGAAGCTGAGGGCATTACAAAACCTGACTTCAAATTATATTATAGAGCCACGACAATCAAAACAGTATGGTATTGGCAGAATAATAGATACTCAGACCAATGGAACAGAATAAAAAACCCAGAAATAAAACCACATATATATGGTCAAATAATTTTCGATAAAGGAACCAACAACACACAATGGAGAAAAGAAAGCCTCTTCAACAAATGGTGCTGGGGAAACTGAAAAGCTGCATGCAAAAGAATGAAGCTCGACTACAGTTTGTCTTCTTGTACTAAAATTAATTCAAAATGGATTAAAGACCTAAATATAAGACATGAAACAATAAATTACATAGAAGAAAACATAGGTACTAAACTCATGGACCTTGGTCATAAAGAGTACTTTGAATTTGACTCCAAAGGCAAGGGAAGTGAAGGCAAAGATAAACGAATGGGACTACATCGGACTAAGAAGCTTTTACACAGCAAGAGAAACTGACAACAAAATAAACAGACAGCCAACTAAATGGGAGATAATATTTTCAAACAACAGCTCAGATAAGGGCCTAATATTCAAAATATACAAGGAACTCATAAAACTCAACAACAAACAAATAAACAATCCATTAAAAAAATAGGAAGAGGATATGAACAGACACTTCACTCAGGAAGAAATACAAATGGCCAACAGATATATGAAAAGATGCTCATCTTCATTAGCTATTAGAGAAATGCAAATCAAAACTATAATGAGATACCATCTCACACCTGTTAGATTTGCTATTATCAAAAAGACAGGTAATAACAAATGTTGGAGTGGTGACGTCAAAGAAATGGCACCGTGAGGAGCACGACCGACAAATCTCCCCAAAATTTCAACAAGTTCATCAAACAGAGACAGAAAAATCTAAAATCTATCCTTAAAATGTCTGGGAGTTCTACACACTGAAGGCGAAGGTAGGATCGAGCGAAAAATTGACTAAATATATAATCAACCCTGAAGGAAATAAGTCGGACAAAGGAACACTCTGCCTTCCTCACTAACCTGAGCAAAGGCTGCTTTCACTTAGAACTGAGAGTCGGGGAGGCTAAGGGTGCGGAGGAAACTAGGCTGTGGTACGATGTTCATTGAAGCCGAGGAAAGACTGTGCCTGTGGTAAATCAGCCCACGCGAGCAAATGACCGCGTGCCACGAGCAACCACCTGCGCCATGAGCAGCAGCTGCCAGAGCTCCTCTGGATGGGCAGGGCGCCTCACCCAGCCATTCAAGCTAACAATCAAGCGTCAGGGGAGGGTTGTGCGGACAGCTTGCAGTCCTTTCTGGAGCAGATAGGCGGTTCCAATCGCTGAAAATAGCTTAACCCACAGTCTGCTCACCTCCCAACTGACCTATGTGGCTCTAATTGACAAGATCTCTCTCAGTCCAGCGATCTAAGATAAGAGGAGTGATATTTTTAGTGCCTCTTGCTAAAGGGGTGGGGTCAACTTCTGATAGGCAGAGCTTTCATACTCAGGGATATATGCTATAAAGAGGGACATGGCAGATGTTAAGACCTCCTGTACTGCAGGCAGTGACTAGGGCATCTTCTCCCAGCCAAAACAGGCTACAAAGTGCAGAAAGCCTGGGGACAGTGGTCCCACAGAGTGCTAGGCATGCTGAACAGGCCTGGTGGCTCATAAAAGTCACCTTGAGAGCAATGGGCTCCTAGCCCCACCTGATTACGCTGGCAGCTCTGACTGCCAGAGCCTTACCCAGAGCCCTGCATTGAGTGGGGATAGAATGGAGATTTGCCAGCTCTTTGAGCCTCTTACTCCCCAGGCAGAGGCAGCCTCATAGCTGGATCATCAGGTTGCTAATTCAGGAAGGAGAGACTCGGAGAGAGGCTCCAGGAAAACGGACTCTCTCATTGTCGGAGCCTGCAAACGCTAACAAGCTTTGACTACCAACGAGACTGAAGCCTAATATATGACGTCGCCATAGAGTCTCATCAACTGCAAATCTCTACCTAAGCATGCCACAGGGGCAGAGCCTGGGGTACAGAGTCACCGACCAGGAAGAGGGAGAGGAATGAAAAGAAAGAAGTTAACCACTCAAAATAAAAAAAAAATCCACAGACTTTATAACTTGTTCCACTATTTTTTTGTTTTTTTCATATTCTTGCCTTTATTATTATTACTTCTATTTCCTCCACCTTGGTCCTTTTATTCTCTGCCCATCTTATTCTTTCCTCTTCATGAACTACACTACCCATAAGTGTTATATTTTATTTCTTTTCTTCTTCCTTACTCTCCATGAGGGTTAAACTCCAAAACCCTTAACTCTCTCTCTCTCTCTCTTTTTCTTATTTTTCTTTTTTCTGTTTTCCTTTTCCTCATTTTCCTATTTCTCCTTCTCTATTAGTTTCTTCTTTTCTCCTTTTACTTTTCTTCTCATTCAATCCTTAATCACGAACAAATTACTTATTTTGGGACTCATGTTTTTTTGTGTGTGTGGCATTTTGGGTGCTTTTTACCTCGCATTTTAACTCATTAGCATTCCTCCCAACCCAGGATCTCCATTCTATTTAGTTTTTGCTCCACTTAATACAACAGATTTTTACGTATTATTTTTATTTTTTTCTTCTTTATTATTCTTTTTTTTCTCCTTTTTTCTGGTTCCCTCTTATCCCTCTCATTAAATCTCTTAGTCAACCATCACTTACAAGCAAATCATCTTATGCTTGTCTAAGATTTTCTTCCTTCTTTTTTTTTTTTTTTTTTTTTTTGCATTTAGTAGGTCCCTACTCCCTTTATTTGCCCCTTGAACTCTTCACCCCAAATCAGGCTCTCCATTATAGGCAGTTTTTGTTCCATTTAGCATAATATAATTCACAGGTCATCACGATATTTCCCTGAGGAGGGGAGAGGAGGGAAAGAGAAGAAAGAAAAAAGGGGGAAATAATAAATTATTACTGTTTTTTTTTGTGGGGTGTTTTACCCTTTTTTTTTTTTACTTTTTACTCTTTATTAATTCTAATTAGTGCTATCAACAAGACCACCCTCAGATGCCAATAAGAGAGGAAATCAAATATTATGGATACAAAAGAAAGAGAGGTAACACAAATAGATGTGGAAAAATCTATGGAGAAAAGACTTAACATATTGGAAGCCTTGGAGCTAAATGACAGAGAATTTAAAATAGAAATCTTAAAAATACTCAGAGATATACAAGAAAACACAGAAACGCAATTTAGGGAGATCAGAAAACAACTCAATGAACACAAAGAATATATTACCAAGGAAATTGAAACTATAAAAACAAATCAAACAGAAATGAAAAACTCAATTCACGAGCTGAAAAACGAGGTAACAAGCTTAGCTAACAGAACAGCCCAGATTGAAGATAGGATTAGTGAAATAGAAGACAAACAACTTGAGGCACAACAGAGAGAAGAAGAAAGAGACTCAAAAATAATAAAAAACAAGAAAGCCCTACAGGAATTGTCTGACTCCATCAGAAAGAATAACATAAGAATAATAGGTATATCAGAGGGAGAAGAGAAAGAAAACAGAATGGAGAATATACTCAAACAAATAATAGACGAGAACTTCCCAAGCCTGTGGAAGGAACTAAAGCCTCAAATTCAAGAAGCAAACAGAACACCGAGTTTTCTTAACCCCAACAAACCCACTCCAAGGCACATAATAAAGATGACACAAACCAATGACAAAGAAAAAATTCTCAAGGCAGCCAGGGAAAAGAAGAGTACAACATATAAAGGAAGGCCTATTAGATTATCATCAGATTTCTCAGCAGAAACTCTACAAGCTAGAAGAGAGTGGACCCCAATATTTAAAGCCCTGAAAGAGAGGAACTTTCAGCCAAGAATACTATACCCATCAAAGCTATCCTTCAAGTACGAAGGAGATATAAAAACATTCACAAATACAGAAAAGATGAGAGAATTTACCAGCAGAAAGCCCCCACTCCAGGAAATACTAAAGGGGGTTTTCCAACCAGATTCAAAGAACAAAAGAAAACAAAACCACAAGTAACAGCTCCACCAAGAACACAATAAAACCAAACTTAAACTGTGACAACAAAGAAAAAAAAGGGGGGAGAGGATGGAGATTAACAGTAGCAAAGGACGATGAAGTGCAGAAATACTCATAAGATAGGGTACTATAATGAATATGGTAGGTACCCTTTTCATTACTTAATGGTAACCACCCTTGAAAAAACCACCACAAAAACACTTGACTTAAAAAAGGTAGCAACAGAGGAAAGAAGTATGCAACACAAATAAACAAAAACAAATGATAGAAAAACAAAAGAGAAGAATCAAACAAGGTACAAAACTAACAGAAAGCAATTTATAAAATGGCAGTAGGGAACCCACAAGTGTCAATTATTACACTAAATGTAAATGGATTAAACTTACCAATAAAAAGACACAGAGTAACAGAATGGATTAAAAAAGAAAATCCAACTATATGCTGCCTACAAGAAACACATCTAAGCAACAAGGATAAAAACAAATTCAAAGTGAAAGGCTGGAAAACAATACTCCAAGCAAACAACACCCCCAAAAAAGCAGGTGTAGCAATACTCATATCTAATAATGCTGACTACAAGACAGAAAAAGTACTCAGAGACAAAAATGGTCATTTCATAATGATTAAGGGGAAGTTGAATCAAGAAGACATACCAAACCAAGGAGCACCAAAATATATAAGACAGCTACTTATTGACCTTAAAACAAAAACTAACAAAAATATAATCATACTTGGAGACCTCAATACACCGCTGACGGCTCTAGATCGGTCATCCAAACAGAGAATCAATAAAGATATAGTGGCCTTAAATGAAATACTAGAACACCTGGATATGATAGACTTCTACAGGACACTTCATCCCAAAGCGACAGAGTATACATTTTTCTCTAGTGTACATGGAACATTCTCAAGAATTGACCATATGTTGGGCCACAAAGACAATATCAGCAAATTTAGAAAAATTGAAATTGTACCAAGCATATTTTCTGATCATAAAGCCTTGAAACTAGAATTCAACTGCAAAAAAGAGGGGGAAAAACCCACAAAAATGTGGAAACTAAACAACATACTTCTAAAAAATGAATGGGTCAAAGAAGAAATAAGCGCAGAGATCAAAAGATATATACAGACAAATGAAAATGAAAATACGACATACAAGAATCTCTGGGATGCAGCAAAAGCAGTAATAAGAGGAAAGTTCATATCACTTCAGGCCTATATGAACAAACAAGAGAGAGCCGAAGTAAACCACTTAACTTCACACCTTAAGAAACTAGAAAAAGAAGAACAAAGACAACCCAAAACCAGCCGAAGAAAGGAGATAATAAAAATCAGAGCAGAAATAAATGAAATAGAGAACAGAAAAACTATAGAAAAAATCAATAAAACAAGGAGCTGGTTCTTTGAAAAGATCAACAAAATTGACAAACCCTTGGCAAGACTCACCAAGGAAAAATGGCACAGGACTCAAATAAATAAAATCCAAAATGAAAGAGGAGAGATCACCACAGACATCATAGATATACAAAGAATTATTGTAGAATACTATGAAAAATTATATGCCACCAAATACAACAATCTAGAAGAAATGGATAAATTCTTAGAACAATACAACCTTCCTAGACTGAGTCATGAAGAAGCAGAAAGCCTAAACAGACCAATCAGCAGGGAGGAAATAGAAAAAACTATTAAAAACCTCCCCCAAAATAAAAGTCCAGGCCCAGACGGTTATACTAATGAATTCTATCAAACATTCAAAGAAGACTTGGTTCCTATTCTACTCAAAGTCTTCCAAAAAATTGAAGAAGAAGCAATACTTCCAAACACATTTTATGAGGCCAACGTAACCCTCATACCAAAACCTGGTAAGGATGGCACAAAGAAAGAAAACTACAGACCAATATCTCTAATGAATACAGATGCTAAAATACTAAACAAAATACTGGCAAACCGAATACAACAACATATTAAAAAAATAATACATCATGATCAAGTGGGATTCATCCCAGAATCTCAAAGATGGTTCAACATATGTAAAACGGTTAACGTAATACACCATATCAACAAAACAAAGAACAAAAACCACATGATCTTATCAATAGATGCAGAAAAGGCTTTTGATAAAATCCAACACAATTTTATGTTTAAGACTCTCAACAAAATGGGTATAGAAGGAAAATATCTCAACATGATAAAGGCCATATATGATAAACCATCAGCCAACATCATATTAAACGGCATAAAACTGAGGACTTTCTACCTTAAATCAGGAAAAGACAGGGTTGTCCACTCTCTCCACTCTTATTTAACGTGGTGCTAGAAGTTCTGGCCAGAGCAATCAGACAAGACAAAGAAATAAAAGGCATCCATATTGGAAAAGAAGAAGTAAAGGTATCACTTTTTGCTGATGATATGATCCTATACATTGAAAACCCGAAGGACTCCACAAAAAGATTATTAGAAACAATAAACCAATACAGTAAGGTCGCAGGATACAAAATTAACATACAAAAGTCCATAGACTTTCTATATGCCAACAATGAAATATTAGAAAACGAACTCAAAAAAATAATCCCCTTCACGATTGCAACAAAAAAAATAAAATACCTAGGAATAAACATAACAAAGAATGTAAAGGACCTATATAATGAAAATTACAAAGCATTGTTAAGGGAAATCAAAAAAGATACAATGAGATGGAAAAATATTCCTTGTTCTTGGATAGGAAGAATAAATATAATCAAAATGGCCATATTACCCAAAGCAATATACAAATTTAATGCAATTCCCATCAAAATCCCTATGAGATTTTTTAAAGAAATGGAACAAAAAATCATCAGATTTATATGGAACTATAAAAAACCCCGAATAGCCAAAACAATCCTAAGGAAAAAGAATGAAGCTGGGGGCATTACAATACCTGACTTTAAACTATATTATAGGGCCATGATAATCAAAACAGCATGGTATTGGCAGAAAAATAGACACTCAGACCAATGGAACAGAATAGAAAGCCCAGAAATAAAACCACATATATATGGTCAAATAATCTTTTATAAAGGGGCCAACAACACACAATGGAGAAAAGAAAGCCTCTTCAACAAATGGTGTTGGGAAAACTGGAAAGCCACATGCAAAAGAATGAAACTAGACTATAGCCTGTCCCCGTGTACTAAAATTAATTCAAAATGGATCAAAGATCTAAATATAAGACCTGAAACAATAAAGTACATAGAAGAAGACATAGGTACTAAAATCATAGACCTGGGTTTTAAAGAACATTTTATGAACTTGACTCCAATGGCAAGAGAAGTGAAGGCAAAGATAAATGAATGGGACTACATCAGAATAAAAAGTTTTTGCTCAGCAAGATAAACTGATATCAAAATAAACAGACAGCCAACTAAATGGGAAATGATATTTTCAAACAACAGCTCAGATAATGGCCTAATATCCAAAATATACAAAGAACTCATAAAACAACAACAAAGAAATAAACAATCCAATAAAAGAATGGGAAGAGGACATCGACAGACACTTCTCCCATGAAGAAATACAAATCACCAACAGATATATGAAAAGATGCTCATCTTCATTAGTTATTAGAAAAATGCAAATCAAAACTACAATGAGATACCACTTCACACCTGTTAGATTAGCTATTACCAACAAGACAGGTAATAGCAAATGTTGGAGAGGCTGAGGCGAAAAAGGAACCCTCATTCACTGTTGGTGTGAATGTAAAATAGGACAACCATTATGGAATAAAGTATGGTGGTTCCTCAAAAAACTGAAAATAGAACTACCTTATGACCCAGCAATCCCTCTACTGGGTATATACCCCCAAAACTCAGAAACATTGATATGTAAAGATACATGTAGCCCCATGTTCATTACAGCAGTGTTCACAGTGGCCAAGACATGGAAACAACCAAAAAGCCCTTCAATAGAAGACTGGATAAAGAAGATGTGGCACATATACACTATGGAATACTACTCAGCCATAAGAAATGATAACATTGGATCATTTACAACAAAATGGTGGAATCTTGATAACATTATACTGAATGAAATATGTAAATCAGAAAAAACCAAGAACTGCATGATTCCATACATTGGTGGGACATAAAAATGAGACTAAGAGACATGGACAAGAGTGTAGTGTTTACCAGGGGTGATGGGAGGCGGGCGAGGGAGGGCAGGAGGGAGAGGGAAAGGGGGAGGGGGAGGGGGAGGGGCACAAAGAAAACTAGATAGAGGGTGTCGAAGGACAATCTGACTTTGGGTGATGGGTATGCAACATAATTGAATGACAAGATAACCTGGGCATGTTTTCTTTGAATATATGTACCCTGATTTATTGATGTCACCCCATTGTCATTAATAAAAATTCATTTATAAAAAAAATACTAAGCTGAAAAACAAACAAACAAAAAAACCCAAATATTGGAGAGGCTGTGGAGAAAAAGGAACCCTCATCCACTGTTGGTGGGAATGTAAAGTAGTACAATTATTATGGAAAGAAGTATGGTGGTTCCTCAAAAAAGTGAAAATAGAACTATCTTATGACCCAGCAATCCCTCTACTGGGTATATACCCCCAAAACTGAAAAACATTGGTACATAAAGAAACTTGCAGCCCCATGTTCACTGCAGCATTGTTCACAGTGGGCAAGACATGGAAACAACCAAAAAGCCATTCAATAGATGATTGGACAAAGATGATGTGGTATATATATACTATAAAATACTACTCAGCCATAAGAAATGATGACATAGGATCATTTACAACAACATGGATGGACCTTGATAACATTATACTGAATAAAATAAGTAAATCAGAAAAACTAAGAACTATATGATTCCATACATAAGTGGAACACAAAAATGAAACTCAGAGACATGGACAAGAATGGGATGGTTATGACGGGGAGGAAGGGAGGAGAGGAAGGGGGTGGAGGGAGGGGAGGGGCCAAAATAAACCAGATAGAAGATGATGGAAGACAATTTAACTTTGGGTGATGGGTATGCAACATAATCAAATGTCAAAATAACCTGGAGATGTTTTTTTCTGAACATATGTATCTTGATTTATCAATGTCACCCCATTAAAATTAATTAAAAAAAGTCATATATCATGATCAAGTGGGATTTCTTCTGGGAAGGAAAGGCTAGTACAATATCCGCAAATCAATCAATGTGATTCATCACATAAACAAAAAGAAGGATAAAAATGACATGATTATATCAACAGATGCAGAAAAAGCATTTGATGAAATTCAGCACCCATTTATGATCAAAACTCTCAGCAAACTGGGAATACAGGGAACATACCTCAACATAATAAAGGCCATCTATGACAAACCCATGGCCAACATCATACTCAATGGACTAAAATGAAAATAATCCCCTTGAAATCATAAACAAGGCAGAGGTGCCCCCTTTCACCAGTTTTATTCAACATAGTTCTGGAAGTCCTAGCCACAGCAATCAGTCAAGAAGAAGTAATAAAAGGAAACCAAATTGGAAAAGAAGTAAAACTATCATTATTTGCTGATGACATGATACTGTATATAGAAAACCCAAAAGTGTTAGTCAAAAAACTATTAGACCTGATAAATGAATTTGGCAATGTGGCAGAATATTAAATTAATATTCAGAAATCAGTGGCATTTTTATACACCAAAATAAACTGTCTGAGAGAAATTAAAGAAATAATCCCCTTCACAATTGTAACAACAACAAAAAAGTACAATGGAGTAAATTTAACCAAGAAGGTAAAAAACTCTTACTCGGAAAATTATAAGACATTGAAAAAAGAAATCAAGGAAGATAAAAACAAGTGCAAGCCTATTATGTGTTCATGGCTAGAAAGAATAAACATCATTAAAATGTCTATATTACCAGAAACAATCTATAGATTCAGTGCAATTCCTATTAAAATACCAATGGCATACTTCAAAGATATAGAACACATATTCCAAAAATTTACACAGAACCAAAAAGAATATGAATAGCATCAGCAATCTTGAAAATGAAGAATAAAGTGAGAGGTATCACACTTCCTGAAATCAACTCAAAATGGATAAAAGACTTAAATGTAAGTCTTGAAACCATAAACATCTTGGAAGAAAATATAGGCAGTAAACTAATATCTCTTATAGCAATATTTTTGCTGATATATCTCCACAGGCAAGTAAAATAAAGGACAAAATAAACAAATGGGACTATATCAAACTAAAAAGCTTTTGCCCAGCAAAAGACACCATGAACAAAATAAAAAGACAACCCACACAATGGAAAAACATATTTGCCAATACGCCTGATAAGGGGTTAATAACCAAAATTTATAAAGAGCTTCTAAAACTCAACACCAGGAAGATAAACAATCCAATTAAAAAATGGGCAAAAAACTGAATAGACACTTCTCCAAAGAGGACATACAGATGGCCAACAGGCACATGAAAAAATGTTCAACATCAATAATCATCAGAGAAATGCAAATTAAAACCACAATGAGATACCACCTCATACGTGTCAGATTGGTGCTCATTAAGAAATCAATACACAGTAAGTGCTGGCGAGGGTGTGGAGAAAAGGGAACGCTCCTGCACTGCTAATGGGAATGCAGACTGGTGCAGCTACTGTGGAAAACAGTATGGAGATTCCTCAAAAAAATGAAAAAATGGAACTATCTTTTGCCCCATCTATCCCACTTTTAGGACTGTAGCCTAAGAATACCAAATCACTGATTCAAAAGAAGATATGCATCCCCATGTTTATTGCAGCATTGTTTACAATAGCCGAGATTTGGAAACAGCCCAAGTATCCATCAGTGGACGAGTGGGTTAAAAAGCTGTGATACATAAATGCAATGAAATACTACATGGCCATGAAAAAGAAGAAAATCTTACCTTTTGTGATGGCATGCATGGACCTAGAGATTATTATGCTAAGTGACATAAACCAGGCAGAGAAAGACAAGTATCATGTGATCCCACGTATATGTGGAATCTCCACATCCAAGTCCAACACTCTATTCACTGCGCCACTGCCTGGTCAGGCGGTGTGGAATCTAATGAACAAAGTGAACTGAGGAACAGAATAGAGGCTGAGGTGGGGTCACAGGGAGCAGAGGGACAGCTGTCAGAGGGAAGGGGGATAAGGGGATGGCATCAGAGAAGGTGAAGGGATTAGTGAAATTATATATACATAACACATAAATACAGATAACAGGACAACAAATCCAAAAGGGAAGAGGGGAGGGTGTTAGAGGAAGGGAGGCAAAGGGGGGGTAATGGGGACAACGGGATGGGGGTGAGGGAGTTATATTGAGTGAGACACTTGAATCCTTGTTAACACAATAAATTAAAATTAAGTAAAAAAATTTTTAATGAAGTACTGTGTCTACTTTTTCTTTCTTTTATTGCCTCTTTTTTTCAGATACAGAGAGTGAGAGAGAGGGATAAATAGGAACATACAGACAGGAATGTAGAGAGATGAGAAGCATCAATCATCAGTTTTTCCTTGCGACACCCTAGTTGTTCACTGATTGCCCCCCCACACACATGTGCCTTGACCGCGGGCCCTCAGCAGACCAAGTAACCCTCTGCTCGAGCCAGCAACCTTGAGTCCAAGCTGGTGAGCTTTTTGCTCAAGCCAGATGAGCCCGTAATCAAGCTGGCGACCTCAGGGTCTCGAACCTAGGTCCTCCGTATCCCAGTCCAACACTCTATCCACTACGCCACCGCCTTGTCAGGCTAATTAAAATTTTTTAAAAATGAATTACTTATGGAGTATCAATTACATGCTACGTACTATGTTAGGCACTAAAATTACAAAGAAATAAAGGTTTTTCTCTTTAGGAAGGTCTTAGAGTATAAAATGATTTTTTGACTTTAGTGGGAATAAAAATTACCTTGGATTCTTGTTAGAAATACAAACACTCAGGATCTGATAATAAAAAATACTCATCTAGGACATGAACAGACACTTCTTCTGGGAAGAAATACAAATGGCCAACAGATATATGAAAAGATGCTCATCTTCATTAGTTATTAGAGAAATGCAAATCAAAACGACAATGAGATATCACTTCACACCTGTTAGATTAGCTATTACCAACAAGACAGGTAATAGCAAGTGTTGGAGAGGCTGTGGAGAAAAAGGAACTCTCATTCACTGTTGGTGGGACTGTAAAGTAGTATAACCATTATGGAAGAAAGTATGGTGGTTCCTCAAAAAACTGAAAATAGAACTACCTTATGACCCAGCAATCCCTCTACTGGGTATATACCCCCCAAAACTCAGAAACATTGATATGTAAAGACACATGTAGCCCCATGTTCATTACAGCATTGTTCACAGTGGCTGTAAGACATGGAAACAACCAAAAAGCCCTTCAATAGAAGACTGGATAAAGAAGATGTGGCACATATACACTATGGAATACTACTCAGCCATAAGAAATGATGACATTGGATCATTTACAACAAAATGGTGGGAACTTGATAACATTATACGGAGTGAAATAAGTAAATCAGAAAAAACCAAGAACTGCATGATTCCATACATTGGTGGGACATAAAAACGAGACTAAGAGACATGGACAAGAGTGTGGTGGTTACCAAGGGTGGGGGGAGGGAGGACACGGGAGGGCAGGAGGGAGAGGGAAAGGGGGAGGGGGAGGGGCCCCCAAAAAACTAGATAGAGGGTGACAGAGGACAATCTGACTCTGGGCGATGGGTATGCAACGTAATTGAATGACAAGATAAATAACCTGGACATGTTTTCTTTGAATATATGTACCCTGATTTATTAATGTCACCCCATTAACATTAATAAATAAACAATAAATTAATTAATAAATTAATAATAGATAATTAATAATAAATAAATAAAATATAAAAATACTCATCTAATTAGTAAAACTGAAAGTAAATAAACATTTATAATAAAAGTGGTAAATTTTAAGAGATACACAAAAATGCTATTTGATCACTGATCCAAACCAGAGGGAAAGGTAAATATCAGGGATAGTTTTTCATAAAGGTGTTACCAAATGGAATTCTTGAATAAAACCCAATAGTTTTCTAAATGAAGAAAAGCTGGGAAGAAAATATAAAGTGGCATTGAATGATTACAAGCGTGGCACTTATGAGGCGCCAAGGAAGGTTTCTTTTATCTAAAATTTAGGAGTTGAGAGTGAAGCACAGGGAAATGGGATTGGAGAGGCTAGCAAGACTCGATTATGAAATCTTGTATCCTAGGCTAAAGAGTTTTAATTTCACCCAGAAATAAGTGGTGAATCATTGATATCTAAAGTTGTGAAGTGGAGGGTACTATGTCAGAGATAGGTTTTAGAAAAAACATTCTGACAGTACTGAATGAATGGGTTGAGAGGGGGTCAGAGTGAGGCAAGAAAGGGAAAACGCCAGGACAGTCGGTTAGAAGGTTGATATGATAATCCAAGAAAGAAATGGGAAATGTCTGTTTAAAAGAGATGGAGGAGAGGAGGGAGAAGTGTTAACGTGATTAAATTGAAGGGAAGGTGATAACTGAAAAAGGTGATCAAATTGAGGGAATGGGAGGAAGAAGGTAGTAAGAAGATGTGAGGGCTGATTTCCAGGTTTCTGGTTTGAGTCCATTCAACTCATCTTCGTAATAACGTTTCCTCTTTTTAACTGGGAAGACTTTCCCTTTGCCATGTCAGTGCTTAGTACTTTTTACTTTGATTAGCTATATCAGTTGTTAGTGCAAACTATGTTCCAGATGTTCCTATGACAAACACATGATCTCACTACTGAAGATGCTGTTAATGCCCTGCCCTTAACCCCTCAGCCTCCTCCAGATATCACCTGTAGTCTTGGTGGACAGTTCCTGGGGAAACTGAAAGCATCTTACTTAAAGCCCTGAATCTTTCTGGTAAGCACTTTTTTGATCCTGAAGTGTGCTTGACCGGTGTGCCCAAGTAAGCCAGAGTGTCTGAAAATCAATCCCCATGGAGCACCCCCAAAAGATGAGAAATGGGGATAGGGAAAGCTATCCTAGCCTGTCACGGTAGATCCCCAGCAGCATCCCTTCCCTGGGTCACTTCATTACACCCTCACCATGTTGTATTGGTACTTTTCCCAAGTAAACTACTTGAACCCAAATCTATGTCTCAGACTTTTCTCTGAGACATAGGAACTAAGGTACTTAATTCTCACAACTACCCAGTGAAGATGGTAGGAACTGTTCCTATCACCACTGTCTATATGTAGAAACCAAGGCTTGTGAAGGTTAAATAAATTGTCCCTACCACTTAGCTGGCAAATGCTAGAGCCTGGATTCAAATCCAAAGCCTGTGATCTCAAAATGATGTTATATTGCCAGTCCCAAATTCCAAGATGAAAGCCAGGCATTATCATTGTGGAGTAAAAGTTAGAGACACTCAATCTTAGGCAAGATTGAGACTGACTATTATGTTTAGTTTCTGATCCTTATTATTATAAAGGCTGAGAAGGAGGGTTGCATGCCAGAATATGTTTTCTCTATTTATATCTATTTTAGAGGGCTGTTAATTCATCATGTAGTTTCTTCCCCTTACTGAGATGGCAGCCATATAGAATTTAGAAGCTGAGCAGATTACCTCTGAGCAAGGTCAAATGTAATGATATAATGACAGAAAGAGGTATGATACATCAACTACCCTAACCTTCTCTCTGCTTGTCAGATTCCCCCAGAAGTTTCATGGTTTAGTTCCTACTAAGGAATGTGACATGGAAGTGAGTGACGAAAGAAAAGGGTAACATATTTGAGGTCATTAAAAATAATATATCAAGAACTCAGCAACAGCTCATAATTTTTTCCTCTTGCTTATAATGTAAATAACTCACATTGAAGGGAAATATGCGGGAATAATAGAAAGCAGATCTAATCTCAATTCCTTCACCAACTAGCTGTGTGACATGAAGCAAATCACTTAACCTCTCAAAGCCTTGGTTGTCATCTATGAAAAGAGGGTTTCAAATATAGATGAACCATAAATTCATTTCTACTTTTAACATTTCTGTGATTCTATTCAATCCTGGGTTATTTGAATAAAGGTGCCTCAGCTTCAAATATACCAGTATATTTTCCCACTCCCTGCACATAGTTACACTTTCCTAAATTTGTGTTTTGACCATTGATTTCCCTCCCATCTGGAATGCATTCACTTTTTTTTTAAATTTCAAACCAACTCTTAACGTTTTTTTGTCTTAATTATTGCAGAAATAATTATGCCCTCCTCTGAATTCTCAAGCATTTATTATCACCACTCATTCATATGGCATTTAGCATTTATAACACAAGAAAACTCTGCAAGAGACATCACAATAGGCCTAGGCTATGGGATTAATTACGGTAGAGTGGTTTGGACTGTAATTCTCAACATGTAATGGGCAAACCATGTTGAATTTCTAAGACTCTATCCCTTTCTTTCTTACTGACCAGACCCACACTAGTGTGTCATAACACTCTAGGTTGCACAAAGTGAGCAGTACATTTGCAATAAAATAATGAGTGAAGGGGACTCCAGCAAAAAGGAGAGCTCAAGTTCCACAGAAAGGGGGCAGCAATGCCTTGGCTATGAATGGGTACAATTATTATATTTGTAATACTAAACCTTGGGTTGTTTAAGAGTAGCTGTAAATCAAAAGTCTTTATTCTTTGTTTCTGGTTTTTATTTTTTAAATTGATTTTAGAGAAACAGAGAGAGGAAAGGAGAGAGAGAGAGAGAGAGAGAGAGAGAGAGAGAGGGAGAGAGAGAGAGAGAAAGAAACATTTCTTCACTGTTCCACTCAGTTGTGCATTCATTGGTCATTTCCTGTATGTGTCTGAACCCGGGATCCAATCCACAATTTTGGAGTTTTGGGACTATGCTTTAACTGACTAAGCTAACTGGCCCAGGCCTCTTCCTGGTTTTTAAATGTTAGTAACAAAATCAAACATTTTAAATGTATCTCTGTAGGTCTTATTTAGTTAGTAGGTGGTCTCTGCTCATCTCTTGAGCCCACTACACTCCAGATTTTTCAGAGTGATACCTCTGCCAAAAAGTACCAGTTACCAGCTTTGTGATCCAAGACAAATAACTTAACTTTTCCCAGCATCAGTTTTTGTTGTTTTTTTTTAGCCTATGATATTGATCTTACAGAATGTATCAGATAAATGACAAAACACCTATAAGGTAGCACACAGAAATAAGTACTCTAAGGATTTTTATTTCTCTTATGCTTGAACCACACTGCAATCTGACAATCTATCAACATGGTATAGCTTTAAATACCCATGTGCCATTTCTCCCTCTGCCAATGCACTCTTCTCCCCTCACCCTCTAAGTTTTAGCTTCTTAAATATGTCTTTTCAAATTGTGTGTAAGTGCCATGATGGTAAAAACAATCTTAGTTACCCTCCCCCATTTGAAAGTTCTTTCTATTCTGGAAAATTTCAATTATGTACAAATATGGAAAGAATAGTATAATCAACCTCTGAGTATTCATCCATCCTCAACAATTTCATCATCTCATTTGTAAATACATCAAAAAATGTGTGAGAAACAGAATGGTCTTGTAGAAAGATTTTTAGTGATGATGGGGAGAGGAAGGGCAAGCAGGATGGACAGTCTAGCAATATAAACCCCTAAGAAATAGGGGCTCTTTTCAAGTTTTAAAATTTTAGAAATTCTGTGTAAGCCAACACTTTGCAACTGAACACAATAAATCTTTGAGCTAAATCAGGTCATAAGGGCGTAAATGCAACCTTTGTTATAAATAATAAATAGGGAGAAGGGAAAGTAGGAAGGATAGATTCACAATGGAGTCAGGCTAAAAGGAAGAAGTTTTTCCTCCAATTATCATGTAAACCTATGAGTTTAAGTAGTTTTTTACTTTATAATTCTCATAATTAAAAAAAATTCAAAATAAATTTTGCATAAATTTTGATTGACAATAGAAATGTTACAACCATTTAAAATGAATACATCTGGCTTCCAACACCACCATTCCAATAAATGTGCTCTTGTTGAAGTGACCAGCTTTGCCAAGTCCAGCTGAGTTGACCACCTCCTCCTATTTGGTTTCCAGCACATTTTCTTCTGGTTTTCTCTACTGTGTTGGCCATTCCATATCACATGCCCAGGAGTTGGTCTTGAACTTTATTTTTTTAGTGTGCATACTTTTTTCTAGTTGATTTTACCTAGTTATATGATTTTTAACTACTGTTTAAATACTGATAACTATTAAATTTATTCCTTGTCTTCATTTTTTTCAAAGTTCCACATATCCACATACATTTATACATATGTACATACATATTAGAATGAATTTTATTAACATAAAATGAATATGTTGCAGAAACTTGTAAGTAATCATAAAATAGATAATCTTTATTTTAAATTCCATATAATGCATCAATTCTGGAAGAATTCTTTCATTGATTTTTGTATTCCAACTACAGTTGCAAATGATAAACTAGTATAGTTCCAATATGAATGTTTCTTAATTCTTTTTATTATGTCAATAAGTAAAATGACACTAACTAGCTCCACTGATACTAGAATTCTCTCTGTTCTTGGATTATGATAAGCTTGCTTCTGCTTCAAGACTTTTGTATTTACTCTTCCTCTGCTTCTCTTCAGTTTTTTACTAGACTGGCTTCTGATTCCAGCTCAAGTATCATAGAAAGGCCTTTTCTGACCACCCTAACCAAGCAACTTTACATACTTTAGTTACTCTATATCCTGTTGTTCTTTATTTTCTTCATAGACATGATCAGTTCTGAAAAAGCAAGGTATGTATTTATGTCTTTATTTACTTATTTCAATGGATGATTCATACTCATGGCACAAAATTTAAACAATGCAAAAGTATATCCAGTGGACTTAACACTACCAGGAAGATGGACTAAATGTTCTTTTTCCAACTACAACTAAAAACTCTGGGCATAATATATAAAACAGACATATGAAGGTCCTGCTAAGAGAAGAAAAAATAGAACAGTTAAAGACTTCAGGATCCAAAGGATGATGACATGGTGATGAGTTCCCTGGGTTTTCTTTCTGCCACCCATATCCCAGAATGAGTATTGGAGAAACTGGTAACCTGGAAATGCCAATGGGCCCTGAAAGAAAAAGGTCCTGTGTATGTCTATTCTCTTGAGATAAAGGGCAAAGAAGAGAGCAACCTAGTAAGACAGAAAACTTCTAGAAAATAATCAGTTCACTGCAGAGGAAACTATAGCCCTGCCTCTACCCATGCCTGCAAAAGCCATAGGTATAGCCTAGACTACAACCAATTATAGCTTTATCCCTATAGGCTGTTTTCTCTATAGATAAAATTTGTTAAGATACCTAATACTTTAGTTGCCCCCACTTGCTTGGACCCCTTCAAAATCGCCCAACTAATGCCAAGTCCTTTCTCAAACTCATGGTTTTCTAACAGTTTTTTATTTGCAGCAAAAAAATAATAAACTCCACTTGTTTGATTACAGGTATTTCTAATAGTCTTTGGCTGAAGAGCATTGACATTGTGAAGTGGCCATAATCTCTCATTATTATTATTACTCACTAGTCTGTTGTTCCTTTTATTTCAGTTATATTTCAAACATTATATATTAGTACATATAGACTGGCCTTATTCTTTTTAACAAGTGCATAATAATTCCATGCTATGAACGTAAATTAATATATTTAACTTGCCTTTTTTTCATGGACATTTAGTATTTTTACAATTTTTTTCTTTTATAAGCTATAATGGATGGCTTTTCACATACTTTATGCACAAGTACAAGTATACTTATAGGATAATTTCTTGGAAATGTAAATTCTGGTTCAAAAGGTATGTGCATTTTAAATTTTGATACAAATGATCTCTAAGCCTTTCCAAATGGGTTACACCTAATTACCTAATCGTCAACAATGTTTAAGGAAGTCTTTTCCTGCTGAATTTCCATGGTAAATTATAATTCCAAACTTAGATCTTTGCAAGTCCAGTAGGTGAAGATTTGTATCTCATTGTACCATATTTTTAGAGAAGCTTGGCAAGTCAAGTTTAAAAGCTATTTTTAAGTCTTTTTATGTGAGCTGTTTCCTCATATATTTTAGGTTCTGTTATAACATAGAAACATATTATAGTATGTATATAACAATATATAATTTGTAATATATAACATGTAATCTTTGATTTTATTTCACATAGTATTTTATATTCTATTTTACTTGCCTGGTTTATTACATAACTTGGAAATATGCATATATGTCTTACTCCTATCCTATGCAAGCTACTATTGTGAGCCTTAGCTTCTTTTATCTACATTCACAGTTTTCCTTTACTTTAATATTCAGATATTAACTAAAATAAGTTCTAAACATAATTTTTTCAGTTACTAATTCCCACATTTTACTCTTCAGTCAAAATACTTTTTAAATTATTTTTTAATAGCCCAATTCCTCCCCTCTCCCTTTTTCTCTTCTTCCTCCAACTCTTTCTCTTTCCTCTCGTTGCAGTAATTAACTGCAAATACAGGATAATAAATGGTCAGATAACTTGGTGGGGGAAGAAGGATTTATTAGTAGCTGGTGGAGCATATGAAGTTAGTAGCACCAAAACATGAACTCCCCAAAGTTATATTTCTTACATTTTATATACCTTTACAGCTTAGCTTTCACATGACAAGTGCCTGATTTCTCTGACTTACTTGTTTGCAGACCTACAATGACTTTTGTATCTCCCAGAGGAGAGGGGGAATGAGAGGAGGTTCAAACTGTTGTCCTTGACTGGTTACATACCCCATTGTTCTTGCCTGTGTTGCAAGTTATTTCAGGGAACTGATAAGGGCTTACCAGCTGTGGTTTGTTACTTTTCAAACTTTCTCAGTCAGCCCTTCCTCCCTCAGTCTGTAACACTGAGGTCATTAGCTTGAGCATAAGATCACAGATATTGCAGGCTCCCCTTTCCTGCATTCTTTTGGTTTCTCCTTTCTTACTCTCACTCAATCTCTCTCTCTCTCTCTCTCTCTCTCTCTCTCTCTCTCTCTCTCTCATCTTTCTCTCTCAAAATCCATATTTAAGGTATTGCCACAGTTATCACTTCATATAATTAAATGCCCTAATTTTGGAAGGAGAAAGAAGAACTTTCCAGGACAATTATGATTTATTAAGCTAAAAAAACCATTGTTTTCCCCATGCTCTTGATGTTGTCTACCTGTAGTATGTAGGTGGTAGCTAAAAGAACTCTATTAATCTTCTCTGTAATGTATTTGGTAGCATGTTTAGTACCTCATTACTAATAAGAATTCATTTTTTAAAAAAGGCAAAATCCTTTGTTTATGTCTGATAAGAACTCCATTTGGGTTCAAAGACAAGCTATGCATCTACAAACATAAATATCTTAATAAAACTTGTTTGGTTTAAAATAAAAAGACAAAGAGGTTATGAAATTTCTTTTTCTTTAGCTAAAGCTCACAAAAACTGGCTACCAGATCACTGCTGGCTTCTAAATATTCTTATTTGAGGAATATATCTGAGATTAATAAACCATTTTTAGTGTTACAATCTTTGTAAAATCATTTCATTTTTCTTCATAGGGTAATTTTCAATCCATCAAAGTAACTCAAAGTAAACTAGAGGCTGACTCTTTAAGTGGAAAGCAGCCCCTTAGTAAGGATTTATAGGTCCTACTTCATTTTCATTATATTCTTCAGCATATTTTGATCTTGAGTCCTTTGCTCTTTCTAGTCAATAGTATTAGAGTTTACTGTGTTCACTGCTGGAAGTTGGAAGTGTGGATAATCCTAGACCTAAATGTGACTAGCTATATATTTGCCTTAGCTCTGGCATCCATGCTTCGGAACCAACTTTGATCCTTCTGCAGATGCACTCCATATGAGGTGAGGACACTCAGGGCCCTATTCAGATATTACTGTTTAAAGGTAGCAGAATATGCTTCCTCAAAATATGTCTCTTTGACATAAAAAGTATTTTGTGATGAAGACAATTATGAAGCAGTACATATAGGAAAAGCTCTCTAGACCCTTCCCTTTTGTGCCTAGAGGCAGTATATAAATTCTCCTATTTGAAACAAAATTATTTTAGCCCAGAGATGGCATAAGAGGAATCTGCCAGCAAACCTTATTCATTAGTTTCCTACCATATATTTATCTTCCCACAGTTTGCCACCCTTGGAAAGGCTTTCTGAGGTCCTATAATTTCTCCACAAATTTATTGCCCTTTGTTAAAGATGCTACATAAGTGGAAGTTCTAAGCCACCTCTTTCAGTTACTCATTTTCCCTGGGTATCTCCCATGTATAAATGAGTTAAATATGCTAATAAACTTGCTTGCTTTTCTCTTGTTGTTCTGCCTTTTATTATAGAGATCTCAGGTAAGAACTCAGAAGTGTAGAAGGAAAATTATTTTTCTCCCCTACACATCCAAAGTCCACATACCCACTTCTGTACCAAGCTTCCGGTACTTGGGACCCCAGGATTCCCTGCCTAAGTGGGTCTGAATCTGCTTTTGAGCTATTGCATGGCAAAAACAATGACACTGGAGTATACAATCCTATGCATAAGAGTGGTTCAGTGGTTGCTGTTTGCCACGGGTGAGAATGAAGCTTAGATTTGCAGGCTGGAGTATCCACACTTACATAGTGAAGACCTCTCATAGTATGGATTAGAGCTGGAAGATGGAAGAAAAGGTGGAGTTGGTCTGACTCCATGGTAAGAAGACAAAATATATTTTATTTAATAGCTTGCTATCTTGGTTTATAACATTTAAATATTTATACATAAAATATATGGAACCATATTTGCATTAGCCTTACAAATACTAAGTAAATGCCCAGGACTAGATTCTTTATCTTTTACTCAGTCTTTTATCCTGACCGCAGATTATTCAATTTTTTTTAATCTACTCATGGAAGGTAATTTCTAACAACTATTTTTAAGGAGAATTAGCATTTACTAATTGCCTTATATGGATATTTTATACACATTAGTTTATTTAATCTTCATAGCAACTCTGTGAGGTTAGTGGAATCCCCATCACAGAGAGGAAGAAATGGGAAAAGTAACTTGTCCAGGATTTCACAGCTAATAAAATAACTAATTGGATTAATCAAGCCTTTCTACTCTACCTTCATTCATCTTTTTCCCACTGTCTGACTTTTAATGGATGTCCCTTACTTCCTATTTTACTAAGAAGGTGAAGATCAGTGCAGTGAAAGTGCCTAATTATCTTCTATCTCCCAGTGTCTTAGTATCTTAACTTTCCATCTCTCTCTCTCTTTTTTTTTAGCAAGAGAGAGAGAGAACCAGAGACATACACAGATAGACAGAAACAGAGAAGCATCAACTCGCATTTGCGGCACTTTAGTTGTTCATTGATTGCTTCTCACACGTGCTTTGAATGGGGGCAGCAGAGCCAGTGACTCCTTGCTCAAGCCAGTGATTTTGGGCTCAAGCCAGTGACAATGGGATCATGTTGATGATTCCATACTCAAGCCAGTGACCCTATGCTCAAACTGGTGAGCCTGTGCTCAAGCTGGATGAGCCCACACTCAAGCAGGTGATCTCAGGTTCTTGAACCTGGGACCACACTGCCCCAGGTCAATACTAATCCACTGCACTATGACTGGCCAGGCATTATCTCTCTTTTTAGCTCCATTTTCCTTCTCTTTATTTACTCTCTCTATTTGACTCTAAGACATCTACATATAGTCAAATTAATGTTTTCTTCTCTTCCCTTACTTTCAACTTCAATCTGTACCTCTTCTCTGACTTCTCTTCTGATAAAACATTCCATATTCTAAAGTTGTAAAAGAAAAGTTGTAAAAACAACTTACTTTTACATGATGATATTTTTATTAACTTAATAATTTTCTCCTCTTTATCATCACATTTTTCAGTGAAGTTAGTTTTCACTGTTTCATCATTCCTTAGCTTTTTATAATCTAGAAAAATTTTCTTGGGGTATATACCCAGATACGTAAAGACACATGCAGCCCCATGTTCATTGCAGCATTGTTCACAGTGGCCAAGACATGGAAACAACCAAAAAGCCCTTCAATAGATGACTGGTAAAGAAGAAGTGGTACATATACACTATGGAATACTACTTGGCCATAAGAAATGATGACATCAGATCATTTACAACAAAATGGTTGGGTCTTGATAACATTATATGGAGTGAAATAAGTAAATCAGGGAAAACCAAGAACTGCATGATTCCATACATTGGTGGGACATAAAAACGAGACTAAGAGACATGTACAAGAGTGTGGTGGTTATGGGGTGGAGGAAGAGAGGGAGAGAGAGGGGAAGGGGGAGGGGGAGGGGGAGGGAACTAGATAGAGGGTGACGGAGGACAATCTGACTTTGGGTGATGGGTATGCAACATAATTGAATGACAAGATAAATAACCTGGACATGTTTTCTTTGAACATATGTACCCTGATTTATTGATGTCACTCCATTAAAATTAATAAAAATTTATATAAAAAAGAAAAATTTCCTTAATTCTACAAAAATTGAAAACAAAAGCCCTTTGAGAAAGTAATCTTTCTAGCCTGACCTGTGGTGGCACAGTGGATAAAGCGTTGACCTGGAAATGCTGAGGTTGCCGGTTCGAAACCCTGGGCTTGCCTGGTCAAGGCACATATGGGAGTTGATGCTTTCCGCTCCTCCCCCCTTCTCTCTCTCCTCTCTAAAATGAATAAATAAAATAAAAAATAAAAAAAAAGAAAGTAATCTTTCTAAACAGATAACATACTAAATATAATGCATACTAAATATAGTGCATTAATCTTAACTATGCAGTTAGATGACTTTTACATATGCATAAACCACTGTAACTACCATGCAGATCAAGCTATAGAACATTTCTAACGCTCTATAAAAGTTTCTTGGTGCAACTTTTTAGTACATGTCACCACAGTACCCCATCCCTGTGGCCCAGAGGTAACCACTATTCTAATTTACATAAACATTGTTTAGTTGTGCTTGTTGTTGAATTTTATATAAATGAAATCATGTACTACATACTTATTTGCACATACTCTTCTGTATCTAAATTAGTTCACTCAAAACAATATCCATGAGTATCAATCTTCTTGTTGATTTCACCAATACTTTCTGTTTTTTTCTCCTTTATCACTGGTAGTATTCCATTGTATGCATATATCTCCATTTGTTTGTCCTTTACCTGCTGATGGAAATTTTGGTTATCTCTAGTTGGAGGCTATTATAAGTAAAATTGAAATGAACATTCTTTGAAATTCATTATTTCTGGGTGGACATACCACTACTCTTAGATATATAAGTAGGAGTGAAATTGCTATGTTATAAGATAAGTAAATATTTTTTTACAGTTAAAAAAATTATTGATTGATGAGAGAGAGAGAGAAAGAGAGAGATTTGTTGTTCCATTTATTTATGCATTCATTGGTTGATTCTTGTATGTGTCCTGGCCAGGGATCGAACCCACAACTTTGAGGTAAGTAAATATTTAACATTAGTAAAGAAAGACAATTTAACAAAGTGGTTGTATAATTTTACAGTAATTTGAAAGTTGGTCCATATCCTTGCCACTATTTGATATTGCTAGTCAATAAATATTTTAAAATTTATTTTAATTTTATCATTTTGGTACATGTTTGATAATGTTCATCATGGTTTTAACTTGTATTTTACTGATAATCAGTGATGTTTAACACCTTTTCAAACTCTTATTAGCCATTTCGAATATCTACTCTTGCAAAGTATCTATTCAAATATTTTATCCAATGTTCTAATTGGGTTTCCAGTCTTTTTATTAATATAATCGATTTTAATGCTTTGTCAGACATCTGTATTATAAATGTTTTTTTTCATTCTATAGCTTGCTGTTTCACTTTTCTAATGGTGTCTTTGATGAATACTTTAAATTTTAATGATTAATTTATCAGTTTTTAATTTGATGATTATGCTTTTTAATTCCTGTTTAAGAAATTTTACTTCCTTAAAGTCATGGAGATACTCTCTTATGTTTTCTTTCAAAAATTTATAACTCTCTCTTTAACATGTAAGATCATGATCCATGTATATGGATCATGTATATGGTGAGAGGTAGGGATCAGGTTCATTTATTGTTTGTGTGATATCTGGTTGCTGCAGCAGCAAATTAACTAACTTTATGTGTAAGTCTACTCTATAGATTTTTTTTATCCTTTCTCCAAAGCCAAACTCTCTTTATTATTGTGATTTACTGCTTTTGGAAACTAGAAACCTTTTCTCAGTCCTTATTCCTTCTTATCCTATGTGCACCACTTGAATTTGTCAAACATTCACATTTTTCATGGGGAAAAACATAAGCACTCTAGTCAGGCAGGTCTATCTTTAAAATATAGCCCTACCACCACTTGATGGTGATGTGGAATCAAGGAAAATTGTAAGAAAAAATATCCAAGACTTAGAAAAAGTGCCAAAGGGTGGTTTTATGACATTATGGAACAGTGCTTATAGATCTATTCAATGATTAGTTAATTCTCTAGGAGGCTTATCTTTGTTTGATTTGCTGTTTGGCATTGATTCAGGATAATACTGTATAAAATATTAACTTGTAGATTTTTGCCCTATAGAAATACAAAGTTAATTTGGCAGAGAATTTAAGTCCAAAGGCTAGTTTATTTTGATCTGTAGGAGATTAACCTATAGGCCATTGTAACTTAACAAATTTACTTAGCTTGCCTTTTAAATGTATTTTAAAATTTTGCTTTTTAAAAAATTATTTTATTGGGGTATAGGTTCAGGTGCGCAACTCAATAAAATATCATGTGCACACTGCATCATATGCCCATTGCCCCTGGCAAAGTCTCTTTGTCTTCATGCTCCCTCCCTTTGCTCATCTTCAC
Organism: Saccopteryx bilineata; assembly: GCF_036850765.1. Taxonomy (NCBI): domain Eukaryota; kingdom Metazoa; phylum Chordata; class Mammalia; order Chiroptera; family Emballonuridae; genus Saccopteryx; species Saccopteryx bilineata. Next base: position 217,421,989 of record NC_089493.1, on the reverse strand, counting down.
CTACCCCATCTCCCTTCTACTCTATCACTACACCATTGTCTGTGTATATGTTTTATATATATATACATATATTTCCCCACTTAATCCCTTCACCTTCTATCACCCAGTCCTCCAACCCACCTCCCTTCTGACAGCTGCCAGTCTGTTCCATATATCCATGTCTCTGTTTCTCTTTTGTTCATCACTTTCATTTGTTCATTAGATTTCACATATAGGTGAAATCATATGCTATTTGTCTTTCTCTGACTGGCTTATTTCATTTAGCATAATAATCTCCAGGCCTATTCATGCTTTCACAGAAGTAAGGTTTTCTTCATTTTTACAGCCACCTAGTCAATGGTGGGATTCAGCTGGTTCACACCAATTTGAACGAACCGATACCTAATTTTTTGTTGAGTCGAGCTAACTGGTTTTTAAAATAACACTTGTAATCAGGGTTCTCTCTAAGTTGGGTGCCTAGGCAACCACTCAATGTGGAAATTATAAATTTAAATTTCTTATTTTTTTTAATGTTCATCTGCACAACAGCATAGTCTAAGTGCCTATAGTAATGTTCATTCTGTCCATAGGTGAAAAAAATTGCAAGTAAGGATGCCAATCAAGAAGCAATATGGAAATAATCTTAAATAACAGTTTTATTATTTTTTATAAGGTATTATTTAATATTTTTTCATTAATATTTTTAAATTCTTATAATCTAGTTTTATCTACTTATTTTATTGTTCTTATTGAAGTATTAAATGCATGAAATAAATTACCTTTTGGTATATTGTTTTTTATACTCAAAATGGTCATTAGGGTAAAGGACCAAAGGACCCGTTGTTAAATTATTTGAATCTCACCACTGCATGTAGTATTCCATTGTATAAATGTTCCATAGCTTTCTTATCTACTCAACTACTGATGGGCATTTGGGCTGTTTCCAGATCTTGGCTATTGTAAATAATGCTGCAATGAACACCAGAGCATATATATTCTTTTGAATGAGTGTTCAGGATTTTTTAGGCTGTATTCCCAGAAGTGGAATCACTGGGTCAAAAGGTGGTTGCATTTTAAGTTTTTTGAGGAAATGCCATACTCTTTTCCACAGTAGCCGCACCAGTCTACATTCCCACAAACACTACCAAGAAAGAATGGTGTAGGCCAACATTCTTGATGAGCATAGATGAAAAAATCCTCAACAAAATACTAGCAAACAAGATCTAACAATACTAGCAAACCATATCTAACAATACATTAAAAAGGTTATACACCACAATCATGTGTTATTTATTCTGGGGTTACATGTTTGGTACAGTATTTGCAAATCAATAAACATGATACATCACATAAATCATAAAATGAAGGAGAAAAATCACATGATCATATCAATAGATGCTGAAAAAGCATTGATAAAATCCAGCATCCACTTGTGATAAAAACTCTCAGCAAAGTGGAAGAGAGGGACCATTCCTTAATATAATAAAGTCCATATATGACAAATGCACAGCCAACATCATACTCAATAGGCAAAAACTAAAAACATTTCCCCTAAGATCAGGAACAAAACAAGGATGTCTGCTTTCACCACTCTTATTCAACATAGTATGGAAGTTCTAGCCACAGCAATCAGACATGATGAAGGAATAAAAGGCATTCAATTGGAAAGGAGGAAGTAAAACTGTCATTATTAGCAGATAATATGATATTGTACACAGAGAACCATAAAGACTATAACAAAAACTATTAAATCTAGCCTGGCCTGTGGTGGCACAGTGGATGGAGCATCGACCTGGAACGCTGAGATTGCTGGTTTGAAACCCTGGGCTTGCCTGGTCAAGGTACATATGGTAGTTGATGCTTCCTGCTCCTCCCCCCCTTCTCTCTCTCTCTTTCTACTCTCTCTGTAAAAGTGAATAAATAAAATCTAAAAAAAAAACCCTACTAGATCTAATAAATGAATTTGGCAAAGTAGCAGGATGCATAATAATACTCAGAAATTTATGGCATTCTTATACACCAATAATGAACTATCAGAAAGAAAAATTAGGAAAAACAATCCTGTTTACTATTGCAACTGTGGTAGGCAGTTATACATGAGCAGAGCAAGGACTACAGGCCAGGCAGGGAAGGCCACCAAGGCAGAAAGCCCCAAGTGCCTAGCAACAGGCAAACTGAGAAAACAAGAACAATGCCCTCAGGGTGACCTTTCCTCCCTTAGCTGGCCATATGGTTAAGACCTCATGATTTCATTTCACTAGTCATGGAATTCAAACCCTCCTGTGACCTTACTTTTTCTCTCCTGGCATATCTCTGGTCAAGTGGTTTCAGACCTGCTTAGGGGAGGAGCAGATGAGAAAGTCAGAGAATAGCACTTACGCATTAACCCCTAGAGATATCATCTAGGCCTCAGTTGTGTTTCAGCTTCAGAATCCAGGAAAGAAAGCAGCAAAACCAGACAAAGGAAAGCCAGGGCTGACCTTAGGACTAGCTGCATTGGTTAATGACACCCCTGCCTTGGTGCTTACCAATTAGTGGAGAACATGCCCTAAAAGAACATACCTGGTGGGAATGTAGACTGGTACAGCCATTATGGAAGAAAGTATTGTGGGTCCTCAAAAAATGAAGATTAGAATAACCTTATGGCCCAGAAATCCCTCTACTGTGTGTCTACCCAAAAACCTAGAAAACATTGGTATGTAAAGACACATGTAGCCCCATGTTCATCGCAGCATTGTTCATAGTGGCGAAGACATGGAAACAACCAAAATATCCTTTGATAGAGAACTGGATAAAGAAATAGTACATATACACAATGGACTACTACTCAGCCATAAAAAATGATGACATATTGCTATTTATAACAACATAGATAGACCATGAGTAGACTATACTGAGTGAAAGAAATAAATCAGAAAAAGCTAAGAACTATATGATTTCACACATAAGTGGGATATAAAACTGAGACTCAATGACATAAATAAAAGTGAAGTACATAGTTACAAGGGGGAGGGCAGTAAAGATGGAAAAATATATGGTGACAGAAAATTATTTGACTTTGGGTGAAAGGTACACAAAATAATCAACAATTTAAATACTATAGAAATGTTTACCTGAAATCCATGTACACTTATTGATCAATATCACCCCATTAAATTAAATTTTCTTTTTTTAAAAATACTTTATTCTTTTAGAGAGGAGAAAGAGAAGGGAGGAGGAGCAGGAAGCATCAACTCCCATATGTACCTTGACTGGGCAAGCCCAGGGTTTCAAACCGGTGACTTCAACATTACAGTTCAATGCTTTATCCACTGTATCACCACAGGTCAGGCAAATTTAACTTTCAAAATAAAATAAAAATAGCCTTACCAGGTGGTGGTGCAGTGAATAGAACATCGAACTGGGACACGGAGGACCCAGGTTCGAAACCCCAAGCTCGCAGGCTTGAATGCAGTCTCATCTGGTTTGAGCAAGGGTCACCAGCTTGAGCCCAAGGTCATTGGCTTTAGCAAAAGTCACTCAGTCTGCTGTAGCCTCCCAGTCAAGGCACATATGAGAAAGCAATCAGTGAGCAACTAAGGTGCCACAATGAAAAATTGATGCTTTTCATCTACTCTCTTCCTGTCTGTCTATTCCTATCTGTCCCTCTTTCTGTCTCTCACAAAAATAATAAAAATAAAAAAATAAAAATAAATTAAAAAAAACAAAATAAAATAGAACACACCTGAAAGCAGATGAATATTCTATTGAAGGTCTCCCCTGGGACCTCCCCCCAAATCCCACCCTTAAAATAGCTTTGGACAGAGAGTATACTTGTGTCTTCCCCTTCCCTGCCTTTTTCTCTTCCTCTTCCTCCCAGACTCATTTTTCTTGCTCCTCTCTTTCTCCTAAGCTCTAAGGGACTCCACGAGACATGCATCCAGGAAGCAGTGGGCAGCGGCAACTAATCTTAGGTGAGCCCCTGAACCTGTCTCCGTGGTCTCCTTTCCTCTTTTTTTTTCACGTATAGCCAATAAATTATTTATTTACTTGCTACATTTTGTCTCTTGATTGAATTCTTTCTCTCATCAAGACAAGAATTGAGGTCTCACCACTACTTCTGTAACACAACAACAACAAAAAATAAGGTACCTAGAAATAAATTTAACCAAGGAGGCAAAAGACCTGTACTTGGAAAACCATAGGACATTGAAGAAAGAAATTAAGATACAAGTAAGTGTAAGCATATACTGTGTTCATGGATGGAAGAATTAACACTATTAAAATGTCCATTCTACACAAAGCAACCTACAGACTTAACTCAATGCCTATTAAAATACCAGTGACATGTGATGTCAGAGAAATGGTGCTGTGAGGGGTGCTCCTGATATCTCCCCCTGAAATTTCAACAAATTCAAAAACTAAAGACAGAGAAAAAATTTCAGGAGCCATCTGAAATATACACACACCAGACAAACCTTTGATTGGGCTAAAAGGTAGCTGAATATATAATCCACTCTGAAGGAAATAAGACAGAGAACGGAGTATTTCACTTTCCTCACTGATATGAGGAAGGGCTGCTTTCTTCTGGAACTGAGAGAAACGGAGGATCTGGGGCACAGAGAAGAAGCTGGGCTAGGGTGGATGATCAAGCCAGGGAGAGAGCGCGCTGGCTCGGCCTGAGATTGCAGACGCAGGGCTTGCGTGGGTAGCAGGCTCCGGCTGAGGTTGCTGGAGCAGATTGCCTGCAGAGGCTGGTGCCAGAGTGGCTTTGGGCTTTGTGCGCTCCAGGTCCGCGATCACGGGTGGTGTGTGAGCGGCTCCCCCTAGTGCCTCTAGTGTGGGTGTGTGCATTCGTGGGTGGAGGGGCTAGGCCCGAGATTGTCAGCAGTGGACTTCTGTGTGGGCTGTAGCCAGCATTTCCGTGTTGTCCCGGCTTCCCAACCAACAGCACAGGAAGTGCACAAAGGCTGAGATCCCTAGGCCTGGACCTGCCAGGTGGGGACCTGCCAATACAGGTCACAAAGTGCATTCCTGAATTTCCAACACTGACTGAGATCACAGGTGCCGTGCGCCTAAGTGGGTAGGAGCAGACCTCCGAGTGCACTGCGGAAGTCGTGGGGGCTGGACTCACATGTAGCTTGCTGAAGGCTACCAAACAGGGTACAAGGGAGTAAAGCTTGTGGAGATTAGACCCACGAAGTGCTGAGGCAGACTAGACATTCCTTGGGGCCCTTAGAAAGGTGCCTGATCAGCAATCAGCTCCCAGCCCTGCCTGCTTTCACTGGCAGCTCTGGTTGGCACAGCCTTACCCAGAACTGTGCTTTGAGCAGTGCTGGAGAAAGAACCTGGATACTCTTAGAGCCGCTTGCTCTGCAAGCAGTGGCTGGGGCAACATCACAGCTAAGGCTGCTAGCTCAGGTGGGAGAGAGGTGGGGAGAGGCACCTGGAAAACTGAGTTTCCCATTGTTGGAGCATGCAAACCCTAACAAGTCCCACCTACCAATGGGACTGATGCCCAGCCTATGTCATTGCCATAGTGACACAACAGCAAATCTCTACTCAAGAGCCCCACAGGGGCAAAACCTTTAGTACAGTGCCACCTGCTAAAAAAAAAAAAAAAAAAAAAAAAAAAAAAAAAGTTTCCTCTCAAAACCAGAAAAAATATTTTTTATAATTTCTTTTTCTTTTTTCTTTTTTTCCACTTTGGTCATTTTATCTTCTTTATGTTTTATTATTTCCTTTTGAACTTAATTATCCATAGGTGTTACATTTTTCATTCTTGTTTTTTTGATAAGGGTTACATTTCAAAAACCTTAACTTATTTTTCTTTTCTTCTTTCCTCTTTTTTTTCTTTCGCTCTTTTTTAAAAATTTTTTATAATTTTATTTTTTTAATGGGGTGACATCAATAAATCAGGGTACATATTCAAAGAAAACATATCCAGGTTATCTTGTCGTTCAATTATGTTGCATACCCATCACCCAAAGTCAGATTGTCCTCTGTCACCCTCTATCTAGTTTTCTTTGTGTCCCTCCCCCTCCCCCTTTCCCTCTCCCTCTCCCCCCACCCACCATAACCACCACACTCTTATCAATGTCTCTTAGTCTCGCTTTTATATCCCACCTATGTATGGAATAATGCAGTTCCTGGTTATTTCTCATTTACTTATCTCATTTCATATGTTATAAAGATCCCACCATTTTGCTGTAAATGATCCGATGTCATCATTTCTTATGGCTGAGTAGTATTCCATAGTGTATATGTGCCACATCTTCTTTATCCAGTCATCTACTGACTGGCTTTTTGGTTGTTTCCATGTCCTGGCCACTGTGAACAATGCTGCAATGAACATGGGGCTGCATGTGTCTTAACGTATCAACGTTTCTGAGTTTTGGGGATATATACCCAGTAGAGGGATTGCTGGGTCATAAGGTAGTTCTATTTTCACTTTTTTTGAGGAACCACCATACTTTCTTCCATAATGGTTGTACTACTTTACATTCCCACCAAGAGTGAATGAGGGTTCCTTTTTCTCCACAGCCTCTCCAACATTTGCTATTACCTGTCTTGTTAATAATAGCTAATCTAACAGGTGTGAGGTAGTATCTCATTGCAGTTTTGATTTGCATTTCTCTAATAACTAAAGAAGATGAGCATTTTTTCATATATCTGTTGGCCATTTGTATTTCTTCCTGGGAGAAGTGTCTGTTCATATCCTCTTTGCATTTTTTTTATTGGATTGTGTGTTTGTTTGTTGAGTTTTATGAGTTCTTTGTATATTTTGAATATTAGGCCCTTATCTGAGCAGTTGTTTGAAAATATCATTTCCCATTTAGTTAGCTGTCTGTTTATTTTGTTATCAGTTTCTCTTGCTGAGCAAAAACTTCTTAGTCTGATGTAGTACCATTCATTAATTTTTGCCTTCACTTCTCTTACCTTTGGAGTCAAATTCATAAAATGCTCTTTAAAACCCAGGTCCATGAGTTTAGTACCTATGTCTTCTTCTATGTACTTTATTATTTCAGGTCTTATGTTTAGATATTTGATCCATTTTTGAGTCAACTTTAGTACAAGGGGAAAAACTGTAGTCCAGTTTCATTCTTTTGCATGTGGCTTTCCAGTTTTCCCAGCACCATTTGTTGAAGAAGCTTTCTTTTTTCCATTGCATGTCGTTGGCCCCTTTATCAAAAATTGTTTGACTATATATATATGTGGTTTTATTTCTGGGCTTTCTATTCTGTTCCATTGGTCTGAGTGTCTATTTTTCTGCCAATACCATGCTGTTTTGATTGTCGTGGCCCTATAATAGAGTTTGAAGTCAGGTATTGTAATGCCCCCAGCTTCATTCTTTTTCTTTAGGATTGCTTTGGCTATTTGGGTTTTTTTATAGTTCCATATAAACCTGAAGATTTTTTGCTTCACTTCTTTAAAAAATGTCATTGGAATTTTGATGGGAATTGCATTAAATTTGTATATTGCTTTGGTTAATATGGCCATCTTGATTATATTTATTCTTCCTAAACAAGAACAAGAAATATTCTTCCATCTCATTATATCTTTTTGAATTTCCCTTAACAATGGCTTGTAGTTTTCATTATATAAGTCCTTTACATTCTTTGTTATGTTTAATCCTAAGTATTTTATTTTTTTTATTGTAATCGTGAAGGGGATTATTTTTTTGAGTTCATTCTCAAATGTTTCATTGTTGGCATATAGAAAGGCTATGGACTTCTGTATGTTAATTTTGTATCCTGCGACCTTACTGTATTGGCTTATTGTTTCTAGTAGTCTTTTTGTGGATTCTTTGGGGTTTTTGATGTATAGGATCATATCATCTGCAAAAAGTGATACCTTTACTTCTTCTTTTCCAATATGGATGCCTTTTATTTCTTTGTCTTGTCTGATTGCTCTGGCTAGAACCTCTAGTACCACATTAAATAAGAGTGGAGAGAGTGGACAACCTTGTCTTGTTCCTGATTTAAGGGGGAAAGCCTTCAGTTTTGTGCCATTTAATATGATGTTAGCTGATGGTTTATCATAGATGGCCTTTATTATGTTGAGATATTTTCCTTTTTTACCCATTTTGTTGAGATATTGCTTCTTCAATTTTTTGGAAGACTTTGAGTAGAATAGGAACCAAGTCTTCTTTGAATGTTTGATAAAATTCACTGGTATAGCCGTCTGGGCCTGGACTTTTATTTTTGGGGAGGTTTTAATGGTTTTTTCTATTTCTTCTCTACTAATAGAGCTGTTTAGGCTTTCTGCTTCCTCTTGACTCAGTCTTGGAAGGTTGTATTGTTCTAGGAATTTATCCATTTCTTCTAGGTTGTTGAATTTAGTGGCATAAAGTTTTTCATAGTATTCTACAATACTTCTTTGTATATCTACGATGTCCATGGTGATTTCTCCTCTTTCATTTTGGATTTTGTTTATATGAGTTCTTTCTCTTTTTTCCTTGGTAAGCCTTGCCAGGGGTTTGTCAATTTTGTTGATCTTTTCAAAGAACCAGCTCCTTGTTCTATTAAATTTTTTTTTAGTTTTTCTGTTCTCTATTTCATTTATTTCTGCTCTGATTTTTATTATCTCCTTTCTTCAGCTGGTTTTAGGTTGTCTTTGTTCTTCTTTTTCCAGTTTCTTAAGGTGTGAAGTTAAGTGGTTCACTTGGGCTCTCTCTTGTTTGTTCATATATGCCTGAAGTGATATGAACTTCCTTCTTATCACTGCTTTTGCTGCATCCCATAGATTCTGATATGTCGTATTGTCATTTTCATTTGTCTGTATATATCTTTTGATCTCTGCACTTATTTCTTCTTTGACCCATTCATTTTTAAAAGTATGTTGTTTAGTTTTCACATTTTTGTGGGATTTTTTTCCTCTTTTTTGCAGTTGAATTCTTGTTTCAAGGCTTTATGATCAGAAAATATGCTTGGTACAATTTCAATTTTTCTGAATTTGCCAATGTTGTTGTTTTTTATTTTATTTTATTTTTTTTAATTATAATTTTATTTTTTTAATGGGGCGACATCAATAAATCAGGTTACATATATTCAAAAATCAACAAGTCCAGTTTATCTTGTCTTTCAATTATGTTGCATACCCATCACCCAAAGTCAGATTGTCCTCTGTCACCTTCTATCTAGTTTTCTTTGTGCCCCTCCCCCTCCCCCTTTCCCTCTCCCTTTCCCCCCTCCCCCCGTAACCACCACACTCTTATCAATGTCTCTTAGTTTCACTTTTATGTCCCACCTACGTATGAAATAATGCAGTTCCTGTTTTTTTCTGATTTACTTATTTCACTTCGTATAATGTTATCAAGATCCCACCATTTTGCTGTAAATGATCCAATGTCATCATTTCTTATGGCTGAGTAGTATTCCATAGTGTATATGTGCCACATCTTCTTTATCCAGTCGTCTATTGACGGGCTTTTTGGTTGTTTCCATGTCCTGGCCACTGTGAACAATGCTGCAATGAACATGGGGCTACATGTGTCTTTACGTATCAATGTTTCTGAGTTTTTTGGGGATATATACCCAGTAGAGGGATTGCTGGGTCATAAGGTAGTTCTATTTTCAGTTTTTTGAGGAACCACCATACTTTCTTCCATAATGGTTGTACTACTTTACATTCCCACCAACAGTGTATGAGGGTTCCTTTTTCTCCACAGCTTCTCCAACATTTGCTATTACCTGTCTTGTTAATAATAGCTAATCTAACAGGTGTGAGGTGGTATCTCATAGAAGTTTTGATTTGCATTTCTCTAATAACTAAAGAAGATGAGCATTTTTTCATATATCTGTTGGCCATTTGTACTTTCTCCTGGGAGAAGTGTCTGTTCATGTCCTCTTCCCATTTTTTTATTGGATTGTTTGTTTGTTTGTTGTTGAGTTTTATGAGTTCTTTGTATATTTTGGATATTAGGCCCTTATCTGAGCTGTTGTTTGAAAATATCATTTCCCATTTAGTTGGCTTTCTGTTTATTTTGTTATCAGTTTCTCTTGCTGAGCAAAAACTTCTTAGTCTGATGTAGTCCCATTCATTAATTTTTGCCTTCACTTCTCTTGCCATTGGAATCAAATTCATAAAATGTTCTTTAAAACCCAGGTCCATGAGTTGAGTACCTATGTCTTCTTCTATGTACTTTATTATTTCAGGTCTTATGTTTAGATCTTTGATCCATTTTGAGTTAATTTTAGTACAGGGGGACAAACTGTAGTCCAGTTTCATTCTTTTGCATGTGGCTTTCCAGTTTTTCCAGCACCATTTATTGAAGAGGCTTTCTTTTTTTTATTGTATGTTCTTGGCCCCTTTATCAAAAATTATTTGACTATATATATGTGGTTTTATTTCTGGATTTCTATTCTGTTCCATTGGTCTGAGTGTCTATTTTTCTGCCAATACCATGCTGTTTTGATTGTCGTGGCCCTATAATAGAGTTTGAAGTCAGGTATTGTAATGCCCCCAGCTTCATTCTTTTTCTTTAGGATTGCTTTGGCTATTCGGGGTTTTTTATAGTTCCATATAAACCTGAAGATTTTTTGCTCCACTTCTTTAAAAAGTGTCATTGGAATTTTGATGGGAATTGCATTAAATTTGTATATTGCTTTGGGTAATATAGCCATCTTGATTATATTTATTCTTCCTAACCAAGAACAAGGAATATTCTTCCATCTCATTATATCTTTTTCAATTTCCCTTAACAATGGTTTATAGTTTTCATTATATAAGTCCTTTACATTGTTTGTTATGTTTATTCCTAGGTATTTTATTTTTTTTGTTGCAATTGTGAAGGGGATTATTCTTTTGAGTTCATTCTCAATTGTTTCATTGTTGGCTTATAGAAAGGCTATTGACTTCTGTATGTTAATTTTGTATCCTGCGACCTTATTGTATTGGCTTATTGTTTCTAGTAGTCTTTTTGTGGATTCTTTGGGGTTTTCGATGTATAGGATCATATCATCTGCAAAAAGTGATACCTTTACTTCTTTTTTTCCGATATGGATGCCTTTTATTTCTTTGTCTTGTCTGATTGCTCTGGCTAGAACCTCTAATACCACATTAAATAAGAGTGGAGAGAGTGGACAACCTTGTCTTGTTCCTGATTTAAGGGGGAAAGCCTTCAGTTTTGTGCCATTTAATATGATGTTAGCCAATGTTGTTTTTGTGGCCCAACATATGGTCAATTTTTGAGAATGATCCATGTACACTGGAGAAAAATGTATACTCTGTCACTTTGGGATGAAATGTTCTGTAGATGTCTATCATATCCAGGTGCTCTAGTGTTTTGTTTAAGGCCACTATAACTTTGTTGATTCTCTGTTTGGATGACCGATCTAGAGCCGTTAGCGGTGTATTAAGGTCTCCAAGTATGACTGTATTTTTGTCAGTTTTTGTTTTAAGGTCAGTAAGTAGCTGTCTTATATATTTTGGTGCTCCTTGGTTTGGTGAATATATATTAAGAATTGTTATGTCTTCTTGATTTACTGTCCCCTTAGCCATTATGAAATGGCCATTTTTGTCTCTGAGTATTTTGCTGTCTTGTAGTCAGCTTTATCAGATATAAGTATTGCTATGCCTGCTTTTTTTTGGATGTTATTTGCTTGGAGTATTGTTTTCCAGCCTTTCACTTTGAATTTGTTTTTATCCTTGTTGCTTAGATGGTTTCTTGTAGGCAGCATAGAGTTGGATTTTCTTTTTTAATCCATTCTGCTACTCTGTGTATTTTTATTGGTGAGTTTAATCCGTTTACATTTAGAGTAATTATTGACACTTGTGAGTTCCCTATTGCCATTTTATAGATTGCTTTCTGTTAGTTTTGTGTCTTGTTTGATCCTTCTCATTCGTTTTTCTATCTTTTGTTTTTATTTGGTTGTATTCCATACATCTTTCCTCTGTTGCTATCTTTTTTAAATCGTGTGCCTTTGTGGTGGTTTTTTGAATGGTGGTTACCATTAAGTAATGAAAAGGGTTCCTACCCTGTTCATTGTAGTGCATTATCTTGTGAGTACTTTTGCACTCCACCATCCTTTGCTACTGTTAATCTCCTTCCTCTCTCCCCCTCATTTTTTTTGTTGTTGTCGCAGTTTAAATTTTGTTTTATTGTGTTCTTCTTGGAGCTTTTACTTGTGGCTTTATTTTTTTTTTGTTCTTTGTATCTGATTGGAGAACCCCCTATAGTAATTCCTGGAGTGGGGGTTTTCTGATGATAAATTCTCTCATCTTTTATGTATCTGTGAATGTTTTTATTTCTCCTTTGTATTTGAAGGATAGCTTTGATGGGTATAGTATACTTGGCTGAAAGTTCCTTTCTTTCAGGACTTGAAATATTGGGGTCCATTCTCTTCTAGCTTGTAGAGTTTCTGTTGAGAAATCTGATGATAATCTAATGGGCCTTCCTTTTTTGTTGTATTCTTCTTTTCCCTGGCTGCCTTGCGAATTTTTTCTTTGTTGTTGGTTTGTGTCAATTTCATTATGATGTGCATTGGAGTAGTTTTGTTGGGGTTAAGAAAACTCAGAGTTCTGTTTGCTTCTTGAATTTGAGGCTTTAGTTCTTTCCACAAGCTTGGGAAGTTCTCATCTATTATTTGTTTGAGTATGTTCTCCATTCCATTTTCTCTCTCTTCTCCCTCTGATATACCTATTATTCTTATGTTATTCTTTTTTATGGAGTCAGATAATTCCTGTAGGGCTATCTCAGTTTTTTTTATTTTTGAGTCTTTTTCTTCTCTCTGTTGTACCTCAAGTTGGTTGTCTTCTGTTTCACTAATCCTACCTTCTATCTGGCTTGCTCTATTAGCTAAGCTTGTTACCTCGTTTTTCAGCTCATGAATTGAGTTTTTCATCTCTGCTTTGTTTTTATAGTTTCAATTTCCTTGGTAATATATTCTTTGTGTTCATTGAGTTGTTTTTTGAGCTCCCTAAATTGCCTTTCTCTGTTTTCTTGTATATATCTGAGTATTTTTAGGATTTGTATTTTAAATTCTCTGTCATTTAACTCCAAGGTTTCCAATATATTAAATTTTTTCTCCATAGATTTTTCCTCATCTATCTGTTACTTCTCTCTTTTGTATTCATAATATTCAATTTTCTCTTCCTTAATAGCATCTGAGGGTGGTTTTGTTGATAGTATTAATGAGATATAATAAAGAATAAAAAGTTAAAAAAATAGAAAATAGAAGAGTTTTTTAAAAAAATATTGAAAAAAATTATTCCCCTCCCTCATTTTTTCCTCTCCTCTCCTCTCCCTTCTTTCTTGAGAAAATCTTGTGGTGAACTGTGAAATATATTGTACTAAATAGAACAAACAGTGCCTATATTGGAGGGCCTGAGTTGGTGAGAAGAAATAAAGGGGTAAAAGAAGGGGTATGGACCCAGAAAATGCAAATAAGGAAAAAATTTGAGTCAAGAATAAAATGATTTGCTTTTAGGTGTTGGTTGACTAAGGGATATGATGAAAGGAATAAGAGGGAAACAGGAAAATGGGAAGAAAAATTTAAAAATTACTATTGTATTTACTGGAACAAGAACTAGATAAAATGGAGAGCCAGGGTTGGGAACACTGCTAGTGAGTTAAAAAAATGAAATACCCCCCCCCAAATGCCACAAACATAAGTTTGAGTCCCAGATAAGATAATTTGTTCATTATTGAGGATTGAAGGAGAGGAGATGTAAAGGAGAAAGGAAGAAACTAATAGAGAGGGAGAAAAGAAAGAGAGAAAAAAAAGAGGGAACCACTAAAAGAAGAAAAAAGAAAAAAAAGGAGAGAGAGAGAGAGAGTTAAGTGTTTTGGAGTGCAACCCTCATAAAGAAAAAAGAAGAGGAAATAAAAGATAATGGGAGATGTAACACTTATGGGTAGTGTAGTTCAAGGAGAGGAGAGAGTAAGACTGGCAGAGAATTAAACAACCGAATTGGAAGAGGAAAAAAAAAATCAAGACATGAAGATAAGAAAAACAAATGAACAAATATAATAAAATGGGATAGGTTATAAAGTCTGTGGATTATTCTTGATTTTGAGAGGTTATGTTCTTGCTTTTTCTTTTCTCTCCCTCTTCCTGGTTTGTGACTCTGTACCCCAGGTTCTGCCCCTTTGGCATGCTCAGGTAGAGGTTTGCAGTTGATAAGTCTCTATGGCGATGTCATGGATTGGGCTTCAGTCTCGTTGGCAGTCGAGGCTCATTAGCATTTGTAGGCTCCGACAGTGAGAGATTCTGTGTTCCTGGACCCTCTCTCCGAGTCTTTCCTTCCTCAATTAGTAGCCTGGTAATCCAGCTATGGGGTTGCTGCTGCCTCTGCCTGAATAGTAAGAGGCTCAAAGAGCTAGCAACTCCCCACTCTATTCCCACTCAGCAGAGGGCTTTGGGTAAGGCTCAATCAGTCAGAGCTGCTAGCATAATCAGGTGGGGCTTCGGCCCACACAAAGACCTCTGACTCTGCCACTCTGTCCGTTAACATGGGCGGGCGGGGGGGGGGGCGCTTGGAGGAATCTCTCGCTCACTATCTGCGTGCGCAGACCGGGATATGGAGCACGCCATCTCTTACTCTGAATGAGACCCCTGCCCGCACGGAAAAGTTTCAGTATTGGAATTAGCTATCGCTCCCTCCCCATGCGTGGCTTTTCCAGGGCACTGGGGCAGTCCTGAGATTCTGCTTTTCAGCCCACACAAAGGCCTCTGACTCTGCCTATTCGTGGGATAACACGGGCGCCCACTTCCGGGGCTTTCAGGGGAATCTCTCACCTACTATCTGCACGCGTCAACCAGGAGATCGGGGCAAATGGCTGCCCCACTTGTCTTTCTTTATCTGATTTTGCCACGAGTGTTAGCTTGTATTGCCTGGGTTGCCACAGGCATAGTTTTTCCTCGGCTTGGATCTCTGTGCCACAGCCTGGTTCGGCCTTTGTGTCACGGCCTGAATCTATTCACCCCCTTTGCCCACCTTAGTTTCTATACTCTCAGTTCCCAGTGAAAGCAGCCCTATTTAGGTTAGTGAGGAAGGTGATGTATTTCTTACTCCTTATTTTCTTTGGAGTTTGATTATATATTTAGCTAATTTTTCACTCGACCATACCTTCAGGTGTATTGCGGAACATCTGGAGGCTCGAAGGATAAATTTTTTCTCTTTCTGGTTGAAGATCTTGTTTAGTTTTTGGGGAGATTTATTGGTATCGCTTTCTACCGCGCCATTACTCTGACGTCATCTCCTCTTTTTTCTAATTCAATTATCATTTATCAACAAATTAATTCATTCTGGATTAATATTTTTCTTTGTGGCATTTTGCATGTTTTTTACTCCATTTTTTTTTATCTCTTTTCATTTTCCCTCAGTTCTGGCTCCCTGTTCTATGCAGTTTTTATTCCATTTATCAGAATAAAATTTTCATTTTTTCATTATATTTTTTAAATTTTTATATTATTTTATTTTAATTATTTCTTACTAGTGTTATTAACAATACCACTCTCAAATGCCATTAAGAAAAAAAATCAAATATCATGGATACAAAGACAGAGATGTAGCTCAGATAGATGATGAAAAATCTATAGAAAAAAATTTCAATTGCTTGGAAACCTTGGAGTTAAATGACAGAGAATTAAAAAATTAAAGTCCTAAAAATACTCAGGGAAATACAAGAAAGCACAGGAAGGCAATTTAGAGAGCTTAAAAAACAATTCAGTGAACAAAAAGAATACATCACCAAGGAAATTGAAACTATAAAAAAGAATCAAACAGAGATGAAAAACTCAATACATGAACTGAAAAATGAGGTAACAAGCTTAGCTAATAGAACAGACCAGATAGAGAAAAGTAATAGTGACATAGAAGACAGGCAACTAGAGACATTACAGAAAGAAGAGGAGAAAGACTTACAAATTAAAAAATATGAGAACACCCTACAGGAATTGTCTGACTTTATCAGAAAGAGCAACATAAGAATAATATCAGAAGGCAAAGAGAGAGAAAATAGAATGGAGAACATATTCAAACAAATAATAGACAAGTACTTCCCAAGCCAGTGGAAAAAATTAGAGCCTTGAATCCAAGAAGCAAACAGAACACTGAGTTACCTTAAGCCAAAGAGACCTACTGAAATTATCACACATCAATGACAAAGAAAAAATCCTCAAGTCATCCAGGGAAAAGAAGAGTACAATGTATAAAGGAAGGCACATTAGGCTATCATCAGATTTCTCAGCAGAAACTCTACAAGCCAGAAGAGAGTGGATTCCAGTATTTAAAGTACTGAAAGAGAAGAACTTCCAGTTAAGAATACTATATCCATCAAAGCTATCCTTCAAATACTAAGGGAAAATAAAAGCATTCACAGATATAGAAAAGATGAGGAAATTTATCACCAGAAAACCCCCACTTCAGAAAATACTAAAGGGGGTTATCCAACCAGATACAAAGAACAAAACAAAAAATTACAAGTAAAAGCTCCATCAAGATCACAATAAAAACAAGATTAATATGTGACAACAAAAACAGAAAAGATGAGAGGACAAAGATTAACAGTAACAAAGGAGGATGGAGTGCAGAAGCACTCATGAGATAATAGACTACAATGAATATGATATATATCCTTTTTATTACTCAGTGGTAACAACCCCTGAAACAACCACTATAGAAACACATGATTTAAAAAAGAAGAAACAGAGAAAAGATGTATGGAATACAACCAAACAGAAACAAATTACAGAAAGACAAAAGAGAAGTACCAAAGAAGATACAGAACTATCAGAAAGCAATATATAAAATGGCAGTAGGAAACTCTCAAGTGTCAATAATTACACTAAATGTAAATGGATTGAACTCATCAATAAAAAGACACAGAGTAGCAGAATGAATCAAAAAAGAATATCCAACTGGTATGTTGCACTCAAGAAACATACTTGAGCTATAAGGATAAAAACAAATTCAAGTGAAAGGTTGGAAAACAATTCTCCAAGAATATAACATCCAAAGAAAAGCAGGTATAGCCATACTGATATCTAACAATGCTGACTACAAGATAGCAAAGGTAATCGGAGACAAAAATGGTCATTTCATAAGGATAAAGTGGACACTGAATCAAGAAGACATAACACTTCTTAATATACATGCACTAAACCAAGGAGCACCAAAGTATATGACATCTACTAACTGATCTAAAAATAAAAATCGACAGAAATACAATCATACTTAGAGACCTCAATACACCACTGATGGCTCTAGATTGTTCATCCAAACAGAAAATCAATAAAGAAACATGGGCCTTAAACGAAACACTAGAACAATTGGATATGATAGACATCTACAGGACATTTCATCCCCAAACTCCAGAGTATACATTTTTCTCTATTGTACATGGAACATTCTCAAGAATTGACCAATGTTGGGCCACAAAAATAACATCAACAAATTCAGAAAGATTGAAATTATACCAAGCATATTCTCTGACCATAAAGCTTTGAAACTAGAATTCAACTGCAAAAAAAGAAGTAAACACACCCACAGAAATGTGGAAATTAAACAACATCTTCTAAAAAATGAGTGGGTCAAAGAGAAAATAAAAGCAGAGATCAGAAGATACATACAGACAAACAAAAATGACAATACGACATATCAGAATCAGCAAAAGTAGTAATAAGAGGGAAGTTCATATCACTACTGGCCTGTATGAACAAATAAGAGAGAGTCCAAGTAAACCACTTAACTTCAATTCTTAAGGAACTAGAAAAAGAAGAACAAAGGCAATCCAAAATCAGCAGAAGAAAGAAAATAATAAAAACTAGAGCAGAAAGAAACAAAATAGAGAAGAGAAGAACTATAGAAAAAAATAAAACAAAAAGCTGGTTTTTTAAAATGATCAACAAAGTTGACAAACCCTTGGCAAGACTCACTAAAAAAAAAGAGAAAGCACTCATATAAACAAAATCCAAAATGAAAGAGGAAATCACCACAGACATCATAGATATACAAAGAATTATTGTAGAATACTATAAAAAACTACATGCCACCAAATTTAACAACCTAGAAGAAATGGATAAATTCCTAGAACAATACAATCTTCCTAGACTGAATCAGGATGAAGCAGAAAGCCTAAACAGACCCATAAGCTGGGAGGAAATAGAAACAACTATCAAAAACCTCCCCCCAAATAGGCCCTGGCCAGTTGGCTCAGTGGTAGAGCGTTAGCCTGGTGTGCAGGAGTCCTGGGTTCGATTCCCAGCCAGGGAACACAGGAGAAGCGCCCATCTGCTTCTCCACCCCTCCCCCTCTCCTTCCTCTCTGTCTCTCTCTTCCCCTCCCACAGCCAAGGCTCCACTGGAGCAAAGTTGGCCCAGGCGCTGAGGATGGCTCTGTTGCCTCAGGTGCTAGAATGGCTCTGTTTTAAACAGAGTGATGCCCCAGATGGGCAGAGCATCGCCCCCTGGTGGGCGGGCTGGGTGGATCCTGGTCAGGCGCATGTGGAAGTCTGTCTGACTGCCTCCTCATTTCCAACTTCAGAAAAATACAAAACAAAAACAAAAACAAAAACCTCCCCAATATAAAAGTCCAGGCCCAGACGGCTATACTAGTGAATTATATCAAACATTCAAAGAACACTTGGTTCCTATTCTACTCAAAGTCTTCCAAAAAATCTAAGAAGAAGCAATACTTCCAAATACATTTTATGAGGCCAATATAACCCTCATACCAAAACCTGGCAAGGACAACACAAAAAAGGAAAACTACAGACCAATTTCTCTAATGAATACAGATGCTAAAATACTAAACAAAATACTAGCAAATCAAATACAACAATACATTAAAAAAATAATTCATCATGATCAAGTGGGATTCATCCCAGAATTAAAATGATGGTTCAACATATGTAAAATGGTTAATGTAATACACATATCAACAAAACAAAGAACAAAAACCATATGATCCTATTAATAGATGCAGAAAAGGCATTCGATAAAATACACTATTTGATGTTTAAAACACTTAACAAAATGGGTATAGAAGGAAAATATCTCAACATAATAAAGGCCATTTATGACAACCCATCAACTAACGTCATGTTAAATGGTAATAAATTGAGGACTTTTCCTCTAAATCAAGAACAATACAAGGTTGCCCAGTATCTCCATTCTTATTCAATGTAGTGCTAGAAGTTCTAGCCAGAGCAATCAGACAAGAGAAAGAAATAAAAGGCATTCATATTGGAATAGAAGAAGTAAAGGTTTCACATTTTGCAGACAATATGATCCTGTACATTGAAAACCCCAAAGACTCCACAAAAAAGACTATTAGAAACAATAAACCAATATAGTAAGGTTGCAGGATACAAAATTAATATACAGAAGTCTACTGCCTTTCTATATGCCAACAATGAAACATCAGAAAATGAACTAAAAAAATAATCCCTTTTATGGTTGCAACAACAACAAAAAAATACCTAGGAATAAACATAACAAAGAATGTAAAGGACTTATATAATGAAAACTACAAACCATTGTTAAGGGAAATTGAGAAGGATACAATGAAATGGAATGATATTCCTTGTTCTTGAATAGGAAGAATAAATATAGTCAAAATGACCATATTACCCAAAGCAATATACAAAATTAATGCAATTCCCATCAAAATTCCAATGACATTTTTTTTAAAGAAATGGAACAAAAAATTTTCAGGTTTATATGGAACTATAAAAAACCCTGAATAGCCAAAGCAATCCTAAGGAAAAAGAATGAAGCTGGGGGCATTACAATTCCTGACTTCAAATTATATTATAGAGCCACGACAATCAAAACAGCATGTTATTGGCAGAAAAATAGACACTCAGACCAAGAGAACAGAATAGAGAGCCCAGAAATTAAACCACATATATATGGTCCAATAATCTTTGATAAGGGAGTAAAAAACACATAATGGAGAAAAAAACCTCTTCAATAAATGGTGCTGGCAAAACTGAAAAGCCACATGCAAAAGAATGAAACTCGACTACAGTTTGTCCCCTTATACCAAAATTAATTCAAAATGGATCAAAGACCTAAATATAAGTCCTGAAGCAATTAATTACATAGAAGAAAACATAGGTACTAAACTCATGGACCTTGGCCATAAAAAGCCTTTTTATGAAATTGACTCCAAAGGCAAGGGAAGTGAAGGCAAAGATAAATGAATGGGACTACATCAGACTAAGAAGTTTTGCACAGCAAAAGAAACTGACAACAAAACAAACAGACAGCCAATTAAATGGGAGATGGTATTTTCAAACAACAGCTCAGATAACGGCCTAATATTCAAATATACAAAGAACTCACAAAACTCAACAACAAACAAGCAAACAATCCAATAAAAAATGGAAAGAGGACATGAACAGACACCTCTCAGGAAGAAATACAAATGTCCAACAGATATATGAAAAGATGCTCATTTTCACTAGCCATTAGAGAAATGCAAATCAAAACTACAATGAGATACCACCTCACGTCTGTTAGATTAGCTATTATCAGCAAGACAGGTAATAACAATTGCTGGAGAGGCTGTGGAGAAAAAGGAACCCTCATTCACTGTTGGTGGGAATGTAAAGTAGTACAACCATTATGAAAGAAAGTATGGTGATTCTGCAAAAAATTAAAAACAGAACTACCATATGACCCAGCAATCCCTCTACTGGGTATATACTCCTCAAACTCAAAAACATTGGTACATAAAGACACATGCAGCCCCATGTTCACTGCAGCATTGTTCACAGTGGCCAAGCATTGTCCACAACAACTAAAAAGTCCTTCAGTAGATGATTGGATAAAGAAGATGTGGTACATATATACTATGGAATACTACTCAGCCATAAGAAATGATGACATCGGATCATTTATGACAACATGGATGGACCTTGATAACATTATAATGAGTGAAATAAGTAAATCAGAAAAAACTAAGAACTGTATGATTCCACGCATATGTGGGACAGAAAATTGAGACTCATGGACATGGAGAAGAGTACAGTGGTTATTAAGGGGAGGTGAAGGGTGTACAGGGAGGGAGTGGGGGGAGGGGAGGGGCATAAAGAAAACCAAATAAAAGGTGATGGAGGACAATTTGACTTTGGGTGATGGGTATACAGCATAATCAAATGTAAAATGATCTGGAGATGTTTCCTCTGAATCTATGTACTCTAATTGATCAATTTCACCCCATTAAAATTAATTGTCTAAATAATATTTAAAAAATTCCAATGACATATTTCATAAATCTAAAATAAATATTTTCAAAATTTAGCTTGCCTTTTGTGACTTCTTATGAATACAAGTTTCCCTAATTTTTCTCTGAACCAACTTTATTATCTTGGTTTCCTCACTAAAGAATTAAATAGATCTTGAAAACAGATTCATTCTATATTTGTATCATAATGATATCTTTACATTTGAAAACCTTACTTGAATAGTGAGGAGTTAAATGTTATCCCAAGGAGTTATGTGGACTTGTTAACATGATCCAAAATAGAGCATACATAAGAAGTCTTTTAGAAAATAATTATTTTATTTTGGCATATTAGTTTCTATTAATATGGAAATTCTATTAAGATGGAAACACTGAAACTAGAGGGCTAGAGGGAGAAAAATTGAGAAACTTTGGAGACGAGAAGGCTTAGGGATAGTATAAAAGTATTAAAGATGTGATTCTCAAAAGAAAAAACAAAAACCCAAAGAACATTTAGGGAGTGGATGAAGAAAAGCCATCACAGGAAAGTAAGAAGTAGTAGTAAAAAGCAGCTATAAGGAATTTTGAGAACATGCAGATGTGACCCTGGGGAAATCTAAGATGGGAATTGCCAAGATTCAATTGAACTCAGCAATTAAGAAGTCTTTGGTGTCTAAGTAAAAGCCCTTCCAATAGAGAGCTAAGTCAGATTTGCTGTGGGTTGGGAGAAAATGAGATCTTCAGAAATGGATGCTATAAATATAGATTAATGTTTCAGAAAGTTTGGCTCCAAAACCTAAATCAGATCATAATTCCCTACTTAAAACCTGTTGATGGATTTCAATCACACTTAAAATAAAATTCATCCTCTCATCATGGTCTCTGTATGATTAGGGCTCTGCTTATTAATCTGACTTCTTTTACCACTTTGCCACTCTTTTTATATAAGCTTCAAATTATTAAATTCTTTCCTTTCCTCTAATAGAGCAACCTTGTTCTTGTCTTAGACCTGTGTCTTTGGCATTTCCTCATTTTGATATATTATCCCTTCAAGGCTTGCGCACCAGTAATGAGGGCATACTGTCGGATCTGTCTTTAAGAGAACCGACTGTGAGGAGCATAGCTAACACCTTCCAGCTGCCATACCTTCAGATCCACTCATGCTAAGGCCACACTTACCTTGGGCTGTGCATAGTGAATGACTAAGTACTATATAGATCAGGCATGGTCAACAGTTTTTGCCCCTGGGCCGGATTAGAAAGAAAACTTTATTTCATGGGCCGAACAAAATATTAAAAAATGTTAAATACAAAAACAATTCATTTAAGTAAACAAAATTTTATTATGTGATGTGTTTATGAATAAATGTGAGTGAAAAAATTTTAATATACAATATTATTTTAATAAAAATATAATTACACACCATCTAAATATCCAAACTGTATCACAATCAATGGAAACAATATTTAATTAATAGAATGAGCTTGAAGGGGTTATATTGCAAATAAAACAATTATTTCATTTTACAAACAGCCTGGACACGTTTTCAGTTATTAACTGCAGCTATTGTCTATGCTACAATGCCACTTCATTCAGCACACTTGACCACAAAAATAACGAATTGTTTGACCTTGGGTGTACACTGGCAAACTCCACCTAAAAGAATGTGGATTTCACATCACTGCTAAACGTCAAACAGTTCATATCGAGTACAGACGAGTACAAAAATCGTAAATCTTTATAATGAAATTTTTTTAAAAAATAAAGAAGTATCGCGAATCCATTCAACCAATTATTGGAAGTTAACCCTAGATGAGTCACACGCGGAATTCTTTTCTGCGTATCACTATCTTCTTAAATATCTTGATTTCCAATAATTAAAGACGCTTCTGCTTCTGAGTAGCTGAGATTTTAAAGTAGTGGAGAATATTAAAAATGTATTGTAATTGCGGGCAGCATGTTGGCCATGCCTGATATAGGTGCTAGAGCTTGGCTATTCCTGCCTAAGATAGGTCCCTTCTATAGGGCAATTTTTTTTCTGGGGATCCTCCTTCCCTAAGATTTTTCTCACATCTTCATGTACTCTGAAGCTTTTCCTACCTAGTTCTTCTTGCTTCCTGCTCTCCTTTCTCAGGTATCAGAGCTGTATTGCAGTTCGAAGACTCTCCTGCCCTCTGCTTGCCACATCTTTTTCCTTCATAGATATGCTTCCTAGTCTGTTTCATGACCAATGCTATCTTGTCATCTGGACTTAGAGGACTTGATCTGACATATCTGGTAATCATTTAATTATTCAGCTCAAAATTCGCTTTCTCACATTCTCAATTCTGTAGTACTTACTTAATCCCTAGTCACTTCCTATCTCATTCTCCTGTCTTATTTTCTTAGACTTTATCATTGTACCTTTTAATTTTTAAACTTTTTGTATTCTGTTTTAAAGTAAACATGTTTTGAACATTTCACCTCAAAACATTATAGTTTGCATCTCTAAACAAGAAGACATTTTCATAGATGAACAAAATATTAATGTGTATGACAAAATTAATGGTAATTTCTTTATATCATCTTATTCCTTGTGCATATTTAAATTTCTTCCACTGTCTCCATAATGTCTTTCACAGGGTCTTCATCCAAATCAATATCTAATCTGAGACAAGGAATTTTTCTGGTTTTAATAACTTTTAAGTTGTCTTTAATCCAGGTCAGTCCCTTTTTTCATGCACTGACATATTAAAGAGAATGGACAGTTGTCTCCTATAGAATATATTACTTTCTGGGTTTGTCTGATTGTTTTTCCTCACTCTCTCTTTTTTTGAAAGTAGTTTCTTTATCTTAATTTCTTTTAAGTGGGAAAGTAGATATTAATATTTAATTAAATTCAAGTTAAACATTCTTGGTTAAATGGTGTAAGAAGGTTGGGTACTTCATATTGAATTACCTCAGCAGACATATAATATCTGGTAATATTCTAACTAGCAATGTTAACTTGGACCATTAGATTATACTGGTAAAATTACATTTTCTCTCTTGTGACCAGAAAGCCATCAGTGTGGTGTCACTTTTGAAATATATGAAGATACAGTTATCCATCACAATTCAAAGATTCTACCATTTCTAATGCAATTATCTTACCTCCAATCTCATGCTTTTGTGTGCTTGTTTACTTTGCTTAATGTAGTCTTTGCCTTACAGAAATGTTCCATTTTCATACAATAAAATCTTTCAATCTTTTTTATTTTATTAGTCTTCCAGGGCTGCCATAAAAAAATACCACAGACTGCCTGGCTTAAACAACAAGAAGTTATTTACTCACAATTCTTGATGCTGGAAGTTGAAGATCAAGATCTCAGCAATGTTGGTTTCTCTGGAGGCCTCTCTCCTTGTGGATGGTTGCTTGAGAGCAGGGCCCATCCTCTGCTCTCAGCTATACGTAGGCCAGATACATTCAGATGCAGTGGCTCTCTATAATCAATAATGAACAAAAAGCTATAAGATATGTCCTAGACATAAGCAACAGAAAAGACAATTCAGTAAAATACAGTTAAAAGCAGTGATTGGGAAAAAAAATAAGCTTTTTGGTTTGAAAGAGGTCAAGGTCAGACTGCACAGTAAACAGGTTTCAGTTATATTTTGAAAAATAATAACACCTTGTCCATATATTTTGCAAATATGCCTTTTAAATTTTTTAACATTCTTCTTTTCTCTTTATTGGTTTTATTATCATACTTGTTTTCACTGTGAGATTTTTTTATTGTGGTAAAAGTATATTTAAATATAAATTACTGTATTATTCATGTAAAATTTTTGCATTTTTTTTGGAATACACCTCTCTGAAAGTGTATATGATAACTGAACTTTCTGAAATCATTACTATGTCATCACACTTGATTTTTGTTCCAAAAGGAAATATGTCTAAGCTCAAAATAACTTCCCCTTATGATTTTGTAGGTATTGTCTTTTGATATCTAAAGTTTCTGATGAGAAATCTGATGCTGGTTTAATTATTATCTTTTAAGAGATCAGTTTGTCTCTGGATTCTAGCCCTTTTCTTTACTTTTTTATATTCTGAAATACAGTATCTTGTTGATGTAGTTAGATGTGGTTACTCTTACTATTTATTTTGCTTAGTACTGGGTGTGTCCTATCAATCTGAAAACTTGTGTTACTCTTCAGTTCCTTAGAATTTTTCTTCAGTTATTTAATATATTTTTGTCTCTCCTCCATTAGTTGATCTATCTTTCTGTAATTGTATTAGTCACATGATGGACCTACTGAATTAATCCTCCAAGTTTCAATTTTTCCATGTTTTATTTCATGCTGTATTTTCTGGGATATTTCTTCAATTAAATCATCTAATCATATTAAAAATTTAATTTCTGCATTTAGTCTAATCTCAAGTCTTTTCTCATTCTGAGACTGTTCCTTTATGAGAGTAACCTGTTCTCTAAAACAATATTTCCTTGACAACCTCTAAAGAAGCTTAATATTATTAATTTATCATGATTTTTTTTCATTCCTAAGCTGAATCAGAGTTTTCCTCAATAGTTGCTTGTTTTCCTTAGTTTTATTTTTCATGCTGTTGATTTTCATCATATCTCTGATAGTTTCGATTCTTCAGGGAATCTGAAGATACTGAAGTGCAGGGGTTTCCTAAAGAGCTTTTCAATTGACATTTTGTATTTAGCACTCTTCTCATTTCCAGCATTTACTGTACCGGAATACTCTAAGCCTCGGGTCTCTCTGGGCCTCTGCCAGACAGACCAACTCTTTCTGAAGGGTTAGCTACCTCCTATAAATTCTGAGATGCCACTTTGGAGTTTCATCTCATTTATCAACAGGCTTCCATATCTCTTTTGGTCTTTCAAATATTTTTGAAATACTTTGCCGATGGTGCCTCTCCATGTCACTTCAGTATTAGAAATTAATTTCTCTCCTATTGTTTAATTGAGTTTTCAGGAGGAAGACTAAACAAATACCAATGCTACTACCTTGTTAAATGAGAAGTTTTATCTACTTTTATCTCTGGCTCTGAACTTACTATTTTGGTTACCATAGTAATAAATTCATTTTAATACCCTGTAGAACAGTTTTTGTGTTTTGGACTGTAAGCAATTTTTGTATTCCTTTTCATAATCTTGTAAGTTACTTTTATGCAAGTATTCTTGAGATGATCTTTAGATAATTTTCTTAAAGAGAATGTGAGTGTTTTAATTTTGATTTTTATTAAAATTACTGATTAATCTAGAACATAATAGTTTTACAATACTAAATCTTCCCAACTAGGAATATAGCTTCTTAGTCAATTAATTAAATTCTCATGTCTTTTGATAAAATTTAGTAAAATTTTCTACCTACTGATCCTACAGATTTCCTATTAAATATATAGGTAAGAATTTCATATTGCCATTATTTTGTTTTATAAATGCTCATTAATTTTGCAAGTTTTTGATAATCAGCTATTTTACTAAATTCTTTTGTCAATTCCAAAAAAATTGATATTTTAGGATTTTTCACGGTAATCATATCATCCATACATATGTAATGTTAATTTTATGTATCATTTTTGTTTCTTCTTTTATTACATGACTTATTAGAATTTTAAAGAAAGCATTAATAACTGCATTATTTGTGTCTGTGGAGGAGCTGCTAATCTCATCTTATCTTTAGTTAAAGATGATAACACCTCACATTTTAGCAGGGGTTTTATTTTATTTATTTATTTTTTATAATAAATTTTTATTAATGGTAATGGGATGATATTAATAAATCAGGGTACATATATTCAAAGAAAACATGTCTAGGTTATTTTGTCATCAAATTATGTTGCAAACCCCTCGCCCAAAGTCAGATTGTCTTCCGCCACCCTCTATCTAGTTCTCTGTGCCCCTCCCCCTCCCCCTAACTCTCTCCCTCCCTCCCTCCCATGTCCTCCCTCCCCCCACCCTTGGTAACCACCACACTCTTGTCCATGTCTCTTAGTCTCATTTTTATGTTCCACCAATGTATGGAATCATGTAGTTCTTGTTTTTTTTTGATTTACTTATTTCACTCCTTATAATGTTATCAAGATCCCACCATTTTGCTGTAAATGATCTGATGTCATCATTTCTTATGGCTGAGTAGTATTCCATAGTGTATATGTGCCACATCTTCTTTATCCAGTCTTCTATTGAAGGGCTTTTTGGTTGTTTCCATGTCTTGGCCACTGTGAACAGTGCTGCAATGAACATGGGGCTACATGTGTCTTCACGTATCAATGTTTCTGAGGTTTTGGGGTATATACCCAGTAGAGGGATTGCTGGGTCATAAGGTAGTTCTATTTGCAGTTTTTTGAGGAACCACCATACTTTCCTCCATAATGGTTGTACTACTTTACAGTCCCACCAACAGTGAATGAGTGTTCCTTTTTCTCCACAGCCTCTCCAACATTTAGCAGGGGTTTTATAACTAGAAATTTCTTTGCCAGCTTCCCTTTTAGCAAGAATGGATATTTTACTTTCATTAATAAAATATGAGAAGCTATGCATGTAACTTCTCTGTCATTCCCTTTTCATGTTATATATCCTGTTAAAAACATTTTAGTTCAATTTTTTTTTAAAATTTTTTTTGTATTTTTCTGAAGCTGGAAACAGAAAGGCAGTCAGACTCCCGCATGCGCCCGACCGAGATCCACCCGGCCCGCCCACCAGGGGGCGATGCTCTGCCCATCTGGGGCGTCGCTCTGTTGTGACCAGAGCCACTCTAGCGCCTGAGGCAGAGGCCATAGAGCCATCCCCAGTGCCCGGGCCATCTTTGCTCCAATGGAGCCTTGGCTGCAGGAGGGGAAGAGAGAGACAGAGAGGAAGGAGAGGGGGAGGGGTGGAGAAGCAGATGGGTGCCTCTCCTGTGTACCCTGGCCAGGAATCGAACCCGGACTTCCGCCCACCAGGCCGACGCTCCACCACTGAGCCAACCGGCCAGGGCTAGTTCAATATTCAAAAACCTATTTTCCCAAATTATTTACCCATGAAACTCATTCTTCATAAAATGACTATAAATATCTCACAAAATTTTAGTGTTTCATGGAGGAGCATTTTATTAAGTATATTACTTATGTTAAAACAGAAAGTACCAAGGCTTTTTTTGGTACTGTGGTGGCGCAGTAGATAAAGCGTCAACCTGGAAATGCTGAGGTTGCTGGTTCAAAACCCTGGGCTTGCCTGGTCAAGGCATATATGTGAATTGATGCTTCCTGCTCCTCCCCCCTTCCCTTTCTCTCTCTCTCTCTCTCTCTCTCTCTCTCCTCTCTATAATGAATAAATAAAATCTTAAAAAAAAAAGTACCAAAAAAAAAAAGGAAGAAAGAAAGTACCTTTTTAGCCTGGTTTATTAATATATATTTTTATTAGAAATGAGTATTGAGTATTCTCTAGTGTCTTTTTTCAACACTGAGATGATGTACTTAACCTACACTTATGATGAGCAGATTTACATTTTAATTACTTCTGCATTTTAAAATAAACTCTGAATAAGCTGTAGGCTTTTTTTTAATAAATAAATTTTTATTAATTTTAATGAGGTGACATCAATAAATCAGGGTACATATATTCAAAGAAAACATGTCCAGGTTATCTTGTCATTCAATTATGTTGCATAGCCATCACCCAAAGTCAGATTGTCCTCTGTCACCTTCTATCTAGTTTTCTTTGTGCCCCTCCCCCTTCCCCTCTCCTTCCTTCTGTCCCCCCCCCCCATAATCACCACACTCTTGTCCATGTCTCTTAGTCTTGTTTTTATGTCCCAACAATATATGGAATCATGCAGTTCTTGTTTTTTTCTGATTTGCTTATTTCACTTCGTATAATGTTATCAAGATCCCACCATTTTGTTGTAAATGATCCCATGTCATTATTTCTTATGGCTGAGTAGTATACCCTAGTGTATATGTGCCACATCTTTATCCAGTCTTCAATTTTTTTTTTACAGTGATTAAAGCCTTTAAGCAAACTCTTGGCCAATACAGCAAGAATCCATAAAAGAGTAGTGTCCTTAACATGTTCACCAAGTCCAAGTTGGCACCAACACCATTCCAAATCCCTGCAAATGCAACCCAACTCCAGTTCAGTCTGTTAGGAGCTGTCACAAGGAGCAGGAGTCCAGGAAAAGTCCACCTCCAGGAAAAGTCCGCATGGCACTGGAATTGTTGTCACAATTCCATACTTTGCAGCTCACATCCAAGTCCCAATGACCGCTGCTTTTAGCTGGTAATGATTCAGATAGACTGGAAAAGCCATCTGCAGCATGTGTGGATATGGAGCTTCTGTTCTCCTGTGCCTGGAGAGATGAGACCAGGTTGCTTTTTCCTGGAGCTCTGTGACTGTGGCATGGTAAAGAGAACGTTGGGATACACTAAGCTGGGTGGCAAAGGTAGATTCATAATACAAGTTGGAAAAAGGGGGAAAGAGAGCTCTAAATTAGGAGTAGGTCCCAGCCTGAAATATGAGTAAGGCATTGAGGTAGGAGGAATAAAGGAAACACTATATATTAAACAAAGCAGCAGAAAATAGGACTATCAACACCCACACCAGAGATCTTCTAGGGAAGAATAAAAAACTTGACTATTCAGGCAAGACATAATTAAGTGGCCCTTGTGCAAATGAGATCAGTTTACCTGCTTCTTGGAAGAAATACCCTAGGCTCGTCCACAGTGTTGTAGATGGGGCTGATGGCCTTGGGCACCTTCAGCCTTCAGTGGCAAATTCCACATTCTGGGCAAGGTTAGGTCATAGGTGGCTGGAGTAGGGCTGGAATAGACTGAACCCTCCCTTAGAAGAGCGAGGGGGAAGCCTACCTTCCAGTGTCCCTTTTTCCTCACAGCAAAGGCATGTAAGCCTGGCAGGCTTTAGTTCAATGACCTTCCTTTCCACTATTGAAGCAGGACCCAGATGGAATCTTATGCGATCCCTTTGGGGCATTGGAGCCTTTAAGGGTGTATCCTAAAAGCTGGTAGTTCCCATGATCTCTATTGGGCTTTTTCTGCCTCTTGGTACCTTAAAAGCCATGCTCAGAAGATCTTGCTGAGGGGTTTGAGGATCCCCATCTGCCTATATAAATCTTTTCTGTATATCTGGAGCTATTTGGAAAAAGACAAAACAGTGTTATTAGCTGGATCAAATAAAAGAAGGTACAAGTTTGCAGGAGAAAAAGATTTGTCATCTCCTGTTCATCAGCATTCAAAAGAAATTTAAAAAATTTTAAGTAAAAAGCATGATATGATAGACCCATAGGAGTTCCAGGATATGACTACCCCCTTTTAAATTTTTTTAAATTGACCTTAAAATATTTGCTGGGTACACTTTAATAATACCTTGACTTTAAAGATTGTAAGAAATACCCCTAATTCGAAAGGTTTGACAAAATACAGGAAATGCTTTTGCTACATATGCAGGAGCATTGTCAGTTTAACCAGTTTAGGAAATCCATGCTTAGCAGCATCTCCTGTTCTGACAGAGGTTACTATAAACCCAGAATAGGTATCCACTGTAACGTGGACATAGGACTGTTTGCCAAATGAAGGTATATGAGTAACATCCATTTGCCAAAGTTGTCCTGGTAGGGGTCCTTGAGGGTTAACTCCAAATGAAGGGACAGATTGTAGTATAGGACCCCTTGGACAGGATTTACCAATCTGCCGTGCTGCTTCCTGAGAAAGTTGAAACTGTTTATACAGGGCTGCAGCATTCTGGTGATGAATAGTATGAGACTGAATTGCTCGCCTGTCATGGTTGCTCCAAATAATTTTCTTTTGGGTAGCTTGATCAACAAGGGCACTCCCTTGTGCTAAAGCTCCACGGAGCATGGATTCAGCTCGAGTATATCCTATAAAACATGGAGTTCTATGTTGACATACAAGTCTTCGAAGAAGGAGGAACTGCTGAAATAGTTCATCAGCAGTTGTTCCTAAGACAGCAGTCTTTATAGTGGAAACAACCATAGTAAATATTTGCTGTCTGTATATAGATTAAAGGAGGAATATGGCAAATGCTGAAAAGCCATGATAATGGCATATATTTCTAGTCTTTGAGCTGATTTTAAGTTGACTGTTTCATTATAAAGTTGTCCATTGATTTGCAAAAGCAATTTGCCATTTAGTGGAAGTTTCCCAGAGCCATTGTTGTTAATCCTTTGAAAAAAGGAACAACAATAATTTTGAGGCTAAAAAGCTATAAACTGTAAGGGTCGCCTATGCCCCTTGATAATCCAGGAGGTGACAATTTCAAGATATGGAAGTGTATTCCATGGCCTACTAGATGGTTCAATGTGCCCAAGCTGTAGCTGCTCTTGTATCAATTGAGCAGCTGCCCTAAGTTTCTCCTGAGAAAGGGGCCATTGGTCTACCCATACAGGATTATCTGATTTCCAAGTAATTGGTTCTGCACAATGCATTATTGGGGTAGCAGGAGCTACCAAGGCCCCTATGCTAAATTTTGATATCCTAATCCACACCTCCTGGTATTGAGTGCCACTTCTATGGGGGTGAGAATTCCTCGATGTTCTTTCCCTAGTCCCTTAGTGGGCAAAAATCCCAGATCAAGCATCTGAGTACTGACTAAACCATTAGGACTGACAAGCAACGCTCCCATATTTTTCAAAACATCTCTACCTCACTAATTAACTGGCCATCCAGGGAGCACAAAAGGCTTAAAAAAATCCAGAATGACCTTCTTAATCTTCCCAATGTAAAATACTAGAACTTTGTTGAGGGGATTTACTCTGCCCTATACCTTGTAATTCTGTGGCTGCTGCATGAGTGGGCCAGGAAGGAGGCCAATGTAGCTTAGTAATAACAGATACATCAGCTCCAGTATCTAAAAGTCCTTTAAATTTATGCCCATGTATTTTTAATTCCATTTCAGGGCGTTCCTGACCAATTTTTTAAAATCCAATTGGCAAAATCAGAGGAGCCAAATCACCAATTTTCTTGGGGCCCCTTTTGCAGGATGTGGCCTGAGAAGCAGAATTAGCATCCTTATACTATTCTTCTAATTGCCTGAATTAGCCATGAGACAAATTCTTTTTTTTTAAATTAATTTTAATGGGGTGACATTGATAAATCAGGGTACATATGTTCAGAGAAAACATCTCTAGATTATTTTGACATTTGATTATGCTGTATTCCCATCACCCATGTAGGCTTTTTTGTGATATTGAATGTTGCCATAATTTTTTCAGTCCTATCTATAGTTATTGACCTAATTCAGCTCTCTGGTTTTATTTTTTTCTGAGTCATTATCTTTGTTTTTCTTGAAAAGTGACTATTTCATTATATATATTTTATATATATGCATTTCAGGAGAGGAGGGGGAGTCAGACTCCCACATCTATCCTGACTGGGATCCACCAGCAAGCCCACTAGGGGGCAATGCTCTGCCCATCTGGGGCACTGCTCCATTACTCAGCAACCGAGCTCTTCTTAGTGCCTAAGGCAGAGTCCATGGAGCCATCTTCAGCACCCTGGGCCAACTTGCTCCAATCCAGCCATGGCTGCAGGCGGGGAAAGAGAGAGAGAGACAGAGAGAGAGAGAGAGAGAGAGAGAAGGAAAAGCGAGGGGGAGAGGGGTGGAGAAGCAGATAGGCGCTTCTCCTGTGTGTGCTGACCAGGAATCAAATGCAGAACGTCCACTCTGGGCCAACGCTTCACCACTGAGCCAACCGGGCAGACCCTCATTGAAACATTAATAGTGGCAGTATTTTTATAACTTTAAAAGTACTTTAATAACTTTAAAAAGCCTCCCTTTTAAAATACCAATGTTATTAATGGCCATATTTTTTCTTTTTACACTTCCAAAATGCCAATTTTTTCAATATTGTCAAAAACCAGCTTATTAATATGACAATACCTTACCAATTTATTATTTTAACAATTTTCTTTTTAAAACTGGTTTTCTAATTCTTTTGTTATCTTCAATAATATCTCATAATTACAATTAGTATATTTTGTTCTTCATTTCTGACTACTTCATATAAATATTTGGCTTATATTCATTATTTTAAAAGATTTTTATTCATTTTAGAGAGAGAAAGGAGGGGAGCAGCAGGAATCATCAACTCATAGTTGCTTCCTTCATGTGCCTTGACCCAGCAAGGCCAGGGTTTCAAACTAGGGACTTCAGCATTCTAGGTCAATGCTTTATCCACTACACCACCACAGGTCAGGGCTTTTCTTTCTTACTTAATACATTTTCTTCTATTGCATGGTCTGTGCCTTACAATTTAATATATAGGTTTTTCATTGTCATTACATTCTAGTGTATACAGACAGTCCCTAAAATGTTTCAATTCAGGATTTTCCAACTTTATGATGAAGTGAAAGTCATAGGCATTCAGTAGAAACTGCACTTCAAATCTTGACCTTTTCTGAGCTAGCAATAAGCAGTACCAAACTTTCTCAAGAGGCTGGGCAGTGGCAGAAAGCCACAGTTCCCAGTTGTTAGATTCAGGGAGTACTGATATTCTGGGGCTGCCAAGAGTGTAACTATTGAAGGAACAGGGAGTGCTGATATGGCCCCTGTGAGACTGAGAACAAAGAAGGTCAGAGACCCTTATCAGAAGTTTATGTTTGAAATTCACCACTAAGCTAAAACTGGTCCCTGTTGCTATGCTGGCCCCTGTTGCTATGCTGCGTGCGACCTCCCTAGCCAATAGGTAAAGTGCCACATCTGCTTCTGTAATATGCTTGCTCACTTAGGATATATAAGGACCTGACTGTAAGCGCCAGGCGTGGCTTCCGTTTGCAGCTCCTCGTGAGCACGGTGTCTCCGGACATCTTGGGAGTTCGCCCCTGCGCAGGTTAAACCGGCCAATAAAGTAACATCTTAACTCCTGAAAGTCTCCGATGTTTGTTCTCGTTCCTGGCCAATGCAACACCAGTCAGTGAAGCAATCATGAGGGTAAACAACTAACTGATACTCTACCCTGTAGAGTCTAAACAGTACCTTGTTGTCAGGTTCTTTGGATATTTTGTTCTGAGCACACTTAAGGTAGTGTAGGCTAAGCTATGATGTTTGGTAGGTTAGGTATATAAATGGGTTTATCTGGGTGTAACCCCACCATGACTTGGGAATCATCTTTAATTGCAATTTCACTTTCTGTTTAAACTCAAAGGTGATCTATAAAGGTACTTTAACATGAAAATATTCTACTTTTGTTTTTTCAGGGGGTATACTTTAGTTATTAATTTTCAGATATACTTGATCATGTATCTTTCCTTGTCCAAATTTAGCTCATCTTTTTAGGTCTAACATATTATATATACACTCTCCTTGGAGAAGCCTTTTCTCTACTCTGCCTGTTCACTCCATTCTCTAAACCTTTAATATATTTCACTTTATATATACACCCCAGTGTTTATACATCTTTTGCTTTCCCTTGCTAAACCCTCACCCTCAGGTTATTTTGTTCCTTTGAAATTTGCAGCTCAGTACGCTGTGAGTTTTCCCAGCAAGATTCCATTTAATGAACAAGTATTTGAACACCTATGTACCAGTGTAATGCCCGTGGCTGAGGTCAGACAGGGTGAAGGTGACATTGGATTCCGGCAGACAGTAGAGAAACTGAGGAGCTGGAAAGCATTGGGCCATTGCCATTTAAGAGTCTCACAAGAGGGACAAGCACACAGGCAGGGGAAACCACCTGTCAGGCAAACAAACAACAAAATGCCCCCTCACAGCAGCAGGCAGGCAATAGGTGCACCCGGGACTCCCCCCAGCTCCCATCAGGCTATGCACATGTGCCTGTCAAATACGCATTCAACAAGCACAGAACTTGCAGCTGGTAACCCCGCAAGCAAGCCTGACACAGCTGCCCCACAACCAGGCATTGCATTACACACTAAGAAGAACATTCCTGGCCTTGAAGAAATTCAGTCTACTAGAGATAAACAAGTAAATATATTCAGTATCAAGTGAGCTTCAAGAAACTTGATTTGGTACTGGAGATAACATCATGTATATAAGCAGCTTGCAACACTGGAAAATAAAGGATAAAGCGAACAAATCCCTTCAAAGTAGAAAGGGGAGCTAAGGGCGGGTTAAGTATAGCTTCACCATAAAGAGGCTAATGATAAAACCTAGTAGTTATCCAAGTCGTATACGTATACTGTATATAATCCACAGACCTGCCTCAGAACCACTAGGGCAGTCTGTAAGGTGAAAAGAAATGCAGATTGACACCTACTGGCATCCAAATGGGGGAAAGAGACGTTTAAATCTGCGTTTTAAACAAACTCCTCATGTTCTTAGGCCTTCCAAGTTTTTAGAATGCAGAGGAACTAAACTTCGCAGCCCTCCTCCCTGAACTACTCTTTCCAATTCGGGGAGCTGGCCGCAG
Source organism: Saccopteryx bilineata (assembly GCF_036850765.1). NCBI lineage: Eukaryota > Metazoa > Chordata > Mammalia > Chiroptera > Emballonuridae > Saccopteryx > Saccopteryx bilineata. Next base: position 217,386,487 of record NC_089493.1, on the reverse strand, counting down.
CGTGCCCCTGCTCCTCCCTCGGAGCAGTCGGGCCGACCTCCGGACACTCGTCCCCAAGGGACAGGCCTCCTCACACAAAGCCAGGCCCAAAGACCCACCGAATCGCCACGCAAGAACTCAAATCCTCGCTCCGCAAAGGATTCGGGGAAAACACAATGGGCCAATCTAAAACGGGGGAAGGCAGAAATGTTTCTTTGATTGACGCATAAAATACCCAATAAGAGATTACGGCTAGAGACGCTTCCGCCAAAATGGGCAGGACATTAGCAATTTCAACCAATCCAACTCACACGTGTCTATCATGGGAGGGCCTAAAGAGCTTGGAGATCTTTGGTGTCTGTTGAACGGTTTGTGGAAGTTGTGCCCCTTTCGGTGGGGGGGTTAAAGTCGTTCGTAAGAAGAACGTCTCTGTCCGAAGAGAAAATGAGTTTAGCTTTGAGGTCGGTAATGAGGAGGCTGCAGTGCTCTCCACAGCCCGGCAGCGGGCCCCAGGGCGGGTGTGAAGGGAGGCAGTTTGGGGCCGAGGTGAGGAAGGGGATGCAGTTTGGGATGAGGAAAAGGACCCTCCGGCGCCCTTCTTGGGCCCGGGCCTCACGCCCTGGGGGGCTCGGTAGGGCCGCAGGGGGTGAGTGGTGCATTTCTGCTGAGGTAGTCCGTAGTAAACCGCCAAGAAAGGTGGTTCGTGGTTCGTGTTATTTGCAAGAAAGCTTGAAATATCGCGAGGTTTTCCTTGCGGTGTTTCTGGGAGAATCAGGCATGTAGCCATCCCCTCCAGTTTTTACTAGTTTACAACCTCACCTGCACTGCTCATGATATAGTTGCTGTAAATTTTGGAAATAACACAAAACTCTTCCCTGCACTTCTCCCGGGGCCCTACTTTTTACGGTATATCTGGATACCCAAATCACCTAAATTTCTCAATTTCTTATTTGAGTTTCTTTACCTCGCATTCAGTTCGACTTCGAAACCGCCCCCCCCCCCACACCCCGCCAGTCACATCAAGATGTTTTATTGTAAAAATAAGGATGTAGTTACACCACTTTTAAAAAGGTGCTGTGTTCTGCTAAGGGATAATCGTGCTACCCTTGGGTGGGGTCAGATGGCCGTCGGTTTTAGATTTGGCCAATCTGAATCGTGGGAAGAGAATGACTGGAATGTCCAGGCTTGTGTGAATGTCTCTTACGAGAGATCTCAGCTTTATCATACTTCTGGTCATTTACGAGTCATCGCTTTCCGTTTTTAAAAAAAGATTTTATTTTATTTTATTTTTTTATGTAGAGAGCAAGCCAACTTCAAGCGCAAATATATAACGTATTCTAATAAAATCAACTAGGTTTTTACATTTTAAAGTTTCATAGAATTTTGTTGCTAAATTTATACCAGTGTTGCAGCTCCATTTGAAACTTTTAACACTTGGATCATCTCTTAAGGAAGACATTTGTAAGTTTTAAAAGAAATTTCCTTTTAAAACGTTTTTTTCCAGTTCATGAGAAATAAAATTCAAATTTACATGTTAAAGTGAGATTCATAAGACCATTGACTGTTCATATTATTATTATATAAAATTAGCACAAATATTAGGTACTTTTTTGGTGTTTTAGTAGTGGTGATATGTTTGGATTCAGTATTTTGGTTGATTTGTTAATATCAATGGAAGAAATTGTAAAGTGCCACACTTTTGAAAAAGTAATCGAATAATATTTCTACAGTGCCAAAGTACTTGGTAATTCAACTGATAAATTATGTTTTTTGATGATAATTTTAGTAACTTAGTTATTTATAAAACACTATCAAAAGCAAACCAAATACTATATTCAGTGATGGTCAATTTTGAATGTTACTTTTTAAAAAGCATTTTATATTGTAGAATTATGTGATTAACAAGTATGGATACTTTGTTCTTTGTTGGAGTTTCTGACATAATGGTTTTTATTCACATTCTTCTTTTTCAGTAGTATTTGTGGGTATAAATACAAAGCTAGGAGGAAGGGAATTTAGGCCCCCCCCCATTTATAAATAACCTGTAACACTTCTCAGTTTTGGGAAAGAAATTTATAGCAGCTTCAACTATGCAATGAGTAGAGTTTGGACTCACGTTAGGAAGATTTGTCAAAATACATCCTTTTAAGAAATTTAGAAAATTATTCACTGGCTAAGGTTTATGTTGCATTTTTGAAATCTTAATCTTTTAGAGGCATAGGAGAATAGGATTTAATAGACTAAATAGACTTTTTTTTATTTCATAGAAATGACCTTGTAGACAAAACAAAGAGGAAAAAAAGAAGAGAACTCTCTGAAGAACAGAAACAAGAAATTAAAGATGCTTTTGAGCTATTTGACACAGACAAAGATGAAGCAATAGATTATCATGAGTTAAAGGTAATAGTATACTTTAAAACAGTATATTTTTTCTGTTAAAATGATTTGCATTTTTGACAGTTGTGTAAAAAAACATTTCTAAATGAGTATTTTAACTAAACTGGTTTTTGAAATATGAAACCATTTTAAACAATCACAGTTAAGTGCTATAATAAAATTGAGCATACTCCTAACATCATCTTTTTAGAAACTTCTTTTCACATGGAAAAATCAATAGTATTTAAAATGGAAGGGCTTATTTTTCATTTACATAATTAAAAAATTTCAAACTACAGTATTTAAATAGTTCTTACTATATTCTTTGGCAACTCATTTTTTTTTCAATTGAGGGAATGTTATTTGATTTTTAATTTGAAAATGTTCATAAACACAGTCTCAACCTACTTTCTCTGGTGCAAACAACATAATTTATGTGTGATGTTGACACATTTCTAATGGAGGAAGCGTCAACTGTAAGGCCTGGGATTATTTATAAAGATACAAGGGGAAATTAGTGTTTAGGGTAGAATGTATCTGACACTAAGCATCATGAAAAAGGTAGCTTTTTTGTAGTTCTTTGGCTCTCTTTTTCCACTCTTTTTGTTTTTTTAACCCAGCTTTTATCAGTTTTTTCTTTATGATGTCTCTTTCATTTGGTGCCATTGTTGTTATCTTGGTTTGGGATCTTCTTATTTCATACCTGGAGCTTCCTAAACAGTTTCTAGTTCACCCTGTACATTCATCTTTCTAAAATCCTTTCCTCATATTGTTCATTGCTTATAAACCTTTAGTGGCTCCTCATTGTACACTGCATAAAGTTCACATTCCTTTGATTTTTTTTGAGCTTTCTCCACACTTTTACTGCCACCAAATTTTCTCATTTTCTAACTGCTTGTTTCTACCTGAGCTCTTTCCATTCAGATAAGGTAAGCTGCTCTGTTTACTGTTCTCAAACTTACTCTTTATATTAGTGTCTTAATAAATTATGTCATCCTTTTCTAAATACCTTTCTGTTCCACTTTATCCATATAGCAAGGAAAGAGTTGAATGTCTCCAAGTAAGAGTTCTTTAATCAGTAACATGTCTCTTCTTCCATTATACTGTAGTAACAAGATCTTTCTTTAAATTCAGGGTCATGTACTGTCTGCTAACTAATCATGTAGGATATGATGACAATTCTTATTTTAATGTTTTTTTAAAAATCTTATAGACCATTACTTTTTAATATTTATGCTATGCTCTTTTTTCCATTTTGGTTGTTAATCCTTCGAGAACAAATAACTTGTTATATGTGCACTAAGTCAGTGCATTGTATAGTATTTTTCATAAACACTCGTTGTTATGTCATATAAAAAGGGGATATAAATTTAACAAACTGCTATATAATTTCATTAGTGAAATAAAACTATCTGCTATTTTAGAGACATAAAACATGCAAAGGAATTGTGTTTATTAATGTTGTCATCTCTTAAGTTGTAGAAATTTATTTAAGAAATTGAAATCACTTTTTTAAAAGAATGCTTTATAATTTGCTTTTCCTTTTTAATCCAAAAGGTGGCAATGAGAGCCTTGGGGTTTGATGTAAAAAAAGCCGATGTACTGAAGATTCTTAAAGATTATGACAGAGAAGCCACAGGGAAAATCACCTTTGAAGATTTTAATGAAGTTGGTGTGTATTTTAATAATCTGTGTAATTAGCAGTTGTTAGGAAATTACCTGGTTAATATCAGTATTAAAAATTCTCTGGGGTATAGAATTTTGTTAGTGAACACTGCTTATATATGTGTATCTTATGGGGTTTGGGGGATACTCTTTATATTGATTTTCAAAGAAAAAGATTTATAGCTTTGCTGTGGCTTTGTCATTTTTGTCTTTTGTTCTGAAGAGTCAAATGAAGGAACTGTGGTATAGTATTTTATGGAAAAATGCCTTTCCAAGTAATGTGTGTTTATGAAAAAATTAAAAGGGTGACCAAAAATCATTTTCTCACAGTAAAACAAAATTTAGTATCCTTTATTTTTAGAAATATTTTCCAAGAGTATTTGGTATATGATTTTTGTTTGTGATGTAAAAGGAAAAATCTGTAGCAGTTGACATCTTTGGCTGTAGATAAATGCATGTCTCCAGGTTGACAAAGCTTAATGAGGGGCTGCATATTCTTGATCTTGGTAAATAAAGTCATCTGTTTAAAGTTACCAGTGAGAAGAGAGTTGTAGTAAGGGAGGCAGTTGGCAGGCTAGAAACAGAAAACATTTTAGAACAACTGACTGAAGATAATGTGTCATGGGCTTAATATGGTTAAACTTTTGTATAGTTGTTTTTAGTGAGTTATTTACAGCATATATATATGTATATATATAAATTCTCTGTTCTCTATATATTTTACTATATTCATGTGTATGTGTGTGTATAAAATATTTTATATATATATATAAAATATATAAGGCTATTTTTTGGGAATAGAGGATTCTGGAAGACAACGTCTTTGCTATTATATCTTCTACTGCCTTGAGTTTTATACATAGAGTGTATACACATTCAGGTCTATTTTTAGTAATTTCTCACATCTATATTAACATTTTATATGGGTCATAAGCATATCATGTTATTTTTAGATATTTTTAAAATTTAGGAACAAATTCAGTTGTGCTCACACACAACCCTTTATTTTAAATATTCAGCAAGGAGCAATATGAGAATCAAAGAGATGGCAATTAGTACATACGAAAAAATAGATTCATATCATTTTATAATTTTTTTAATCTGAAAATTCAAACCAAAAGTTAAGAAGAAGAAGTTAAAGGATCAATGTGAAAGAAGTGCAGCATTTCCCAACTTAGAGAGGCATCTGTGCCTTTGTTTATTCTAATTTGTAGAATTATGTACTTGAAAAGAGGAAGAGAGTCATCACTGTTCTCCCAAGTTTGTGACCTTAGTCTGAGATTGCTTATTGACAGAGTCCAGGTGTTAGGACGCAGTGGAGACGGCCCCTTAGGAAAGAGCAGTACCTCAGGCACATTTGGCACAGTGTAGTGGTTCAGCACGGACCCGCTGCAGCCAGACTGCCGGGCTTCAGATCTCGGTTTTCCTGTAACTAGCTGTGTTACTTGGTCGTTTTACTTTGTGCCTTATTGTAAATTGGGGATAGTTGTATTACATCATAGGGTTCGTATGAGGAATAAATAAGTTAATAATAAGTAGAGTCCTTAGGAAAGGGCCTAACATATACATTAGTAAGTGCTATTAAGTATTTTTTGTTATTATTACTTTAAAAATAGTTTTTGCTTTATTTGTTTTAATGTTTAGAAGTAATCATATTACATTACTGAAACATAAAAAGTATTCTCTATATATTTATATTTTTCTGATTACCTTATTTTAATAGTTGTAGACCATTTTAAGTAATGTATCATTATTGTAAATTTTACTAATAGGCACATTGTTTCATCTTAAGTGAATATAATTTTTAAATTGTGATTTTATTAGCATTTGAAGCCAGAGTCCTATGCCATCTCCACCTTTTCCTGACCTTCTATCTTTTCTGTTACTAGTAGGGCAGAAATCCTGGATTCCTTTTAGAATAAAAGGCTGTGGCTGAACTTCAGCTCTGACTTTCAACCTTTTGACAGGTTTAGCATATACTTTAGCTGACGTAAAGCTACCTACTGAGAATACCAGCTGTCAAATAAAAATTTATCATTGTTTGGAAATCAGGAAAGATCTATATATTCTTATTGATTATTTTTGAGGAATAACTGATGACAGATGAATATATATATGTTTTATATTTTTGGGCAAGTAACTCCAAATCAGAACATTTAAATCTTAGTTTTATGTACCACTTATTAACAGTCTAAGAATACTGTTCTGCAAAATTTCTGAAGTCCGACGCTTAACTGGATTCTTCTTAATGCTCAGAAAAACTTGAAATATATGTGATATACATTTAGAATCTAGACAGCCTGAGGCTAACGAGTAACAGGTGTTTTAGGAATTGCTGCTTTAAAGTACGACAAAGATACATCACATATTTGTATTCCATCTATTTTCTGGCACATACTAATTATTTCATTAACTATATAGAATAAGACATTGTTTTGCTTATTTAACAAATATTGGCTGAATTTTTTGGCTTTAGATATTGTGCTGGGGTGAGGGAGGCTATTAAAAGTTATTAAGAGGTTCTTTTTTTAAGGAGCTTACAATTAAATGCAGGTGACCACAAGGTACGGTGCTATATGGTAAATTATAATTTTGTCTAGGGCAGGAGTTGCCAAAATGTAGCCTTTAGGCCAAATTCAGCTGCTGTCTGTGCACTGCCACATCTGTTGTTTTAATGCTTTTGTGTCAGCATGGCAGAGGGAGTAGTGTAGACAGACCTTTTTCTCTACCCTAACCCTTTCCCATAAAAAGCCTAAAATATTTACCATTTGACCTTTGACGGGAAAGATTTGTCAATTTCTGATGAGAGCAATTGAAGACTTTGCAGAGGAGATTTCTAATTTAGGCTGTTTGGAATGTGAGTAGGGTATCATCCCAAGGAGAAGATTGTGGATGGAGTAGAGGAAGGCATTCAGGCAGAGAAAACAAAGAGTGGTACCAGAAATATAGCATGTTTGGGAAACTTTAAGTAGTTCTCTGCTCTAGAGGATAGGGAAATGACTAAAAAGTTTAAGATTGGGTCAGATAGGTAAAGTCTTGCATGACATGGAGTTTGGACTCAGCAGAGCATCACTGTCAATGTTTAAGGAAGAGTAGATGATTTATTTTAGAAAGGTAATTCTGTTGAGAGTATTTAAGATAGATTGGAGGAAAGAGAGACTGCAGGCAAAAAATAATAGATATTTTATGCTGAAGGTGGTGGTGAGAATAAAAAGGGATACATTTAAGAGTAAAAAAGATAGCATCTGCAGAACTCTAGGATCTGATCACTGAAAAGGTCTATGCTATTGAAAACATACAGCTTTTCAAATATGGGAAACTATCTGTTAATGATTCTCATCTTTTTGGGGGTCAGATATTGACAGCTATCTTTCTGATTGTGGGAAGAGCTCAGACTCCAAATGTTGTGTTTGTAGTAATTGGTATATTTGCATAGAATTTCCAAAGGCAGTGAGATAGATATATATTTGAAGCTGTATTTCTAGTACTATCTCTAATGATTTTTTATAAACTTTTAATATGTTTTAAAATTTGCTGTATTAAGTGATTTTTATAAAGTGTAAAGTCTGTTTTGAAAAAGTATATTTTTGTTAGTATGAGTTACACAGATAGAAATTTGTGAAATAGATTAAAACCACCTTAACTGCCTGCATGTCAGTTGACTTATTTTCATTGAAAGGAAATATATTTCTTTTTTCTTTCTTTTTTAATTTCTTTTTTTTTTTGGTATTTTCCCAAAGTTAGAAGCAGGGAGGCAGACAGACTCCTACATGCACCCCACCGGGATCCACCTGGCATGCCCACTAGGGGGCGATGCTCTGCCCATCTGGGACGTTGCTCCGTTGTGGGGGGGGGCATTCTAGAGCCTGAGGCGGAGGCCATGGAGCTGTCTGTTCTCAGTGCCCAGGGCCAACTTTGCTCCAGTGGTGCCTTGGCTGCCGGAGGAGAAGAGAGAGACAGAGAGGAAGGAGAGGGGGAGGGGTGGAGAAGCAGATGGGCACTTCTCCTGTGTGCCCTGACCGGATATCAAACCCAGGACTTCCACACGCCACTGAGCCAACCGGCTGGGGTGAAAGTATATTTCTTATAATTAAATTTTACTTTGTAGAATAGGAATAGATAGAACATGAAGACATGGAGGAGATTGACCATAAAGTTAATGTTTCATTTCTCCAGAATGGTGGATGTTTATAGTTCCCAAGAAAAGTTTCATTCTAAGGAAAGTATTGATAAAAAATGATATACACACATAAGTCTGCTAGTAACTAACACAAAGTATTAGTGGGATAAGAATTTATATTATCTTGAGCCCCATCTGTTCCACAGATCACCCTGTTGCTTCTTTAAGTACATTAATACTTTTAGCAAGCTGCTTTTTTGGTTCACCTGTCATGTAAATTATTTAATTGGTGAAGAAAATTTCTTAACACTTTTTTTTTCCTTGTCCTGCTTTTTTATTGGGACTAAATTCAAAATAAGTTGAGTATGAGCCATAGAGTTAAGTGTGGTATTTTTTTTTGGTGTTATGGCTGTTTATATGCCAGCTCGTTTTTGACTGAATATTTATGAGCTTTGATGATTTGCATACTTATAATAATATACTTTAATTAGTTACTTGGAAAATTTTTTGGATAAAATTAATGGATAAAAAACTATCGAGTATATGTGTAGGTGATTTAACATTATCTGGAATAGATGCTATTCTAAGGCTTATTCAAATAAGATGAAACAGCAGCAAAACAATAATAAAATATCGGGAACTTGAATGTATTTTTCCTTTGGGATGCATTAAACTTTTCATCTATAAGCATTTGCAAGTTTTTAATGATTTTGTAAACCTCATTAGGATTGAGTTATTTTTCGTGGCACAGTGAAAGTCATAAATACTTTTGTTAGTGATAGACTGGGCTGCAGAATTACTTCAGAGATTTTTCCTTCAATATTTTTGTATTTTTATCTATATACCACAGTTTTATACTTCAATTTTTGTTGTGTGGCTATTGATTTAGATAGGTAATATTGAAAATATTGAGTTTACTATATTATTATCTATTACATTTAGTGTGTTAAAATACATTGATACTTTCAGCTCTTGAGGTCTGATATTGCTCACTTAATTTTAGTTACTAGTCTGAGAAGTTATCTTGCTGAACAAAGTGCATGAGATTTCTTTTCCAGACTTTATTTTTCCTCCCTGGCTGTCTTACTGCAATCAGATTTAATTCTTTTAATAACTACTTCTCATATTTTGGAAAAATCAAGAAATTCTTCTAATCATGAAGGTGTCAGTGGGATTTTCATCTCTTGTCTGAGATTGTGTCTGTATCAATGATGGCAGTACATTTTATTAATTTGTCCAGGTTTTTGTTTGTTTATTTTTAAGTTAGATTAAATTTGAGGAACAATTAGTATTACTATTAAGTTTAGCCAGCAGCCATCTTTTATCTAGTTAAATTGTTTTGTTGATATAACATCTGTCCAAGTAGGTTATGAACTTCTAGACTAATGTGCTTGGTATCAGTGGAACCTAGAACAGTTCTTGATAATAGCAGACCTTAGAGAAATACGGTATAAATATAGTTCTTTTTATTTTGCCTCTGTGCATTATAAATAGTTTTGCTTACTCTTAGAATAGGGTGAATTATTGATATTATAAAGGTTAAATTTTAAAATATGGATTTGATTTTTCTGATTTTAGGTGTATTCCTTTGGCTTTTTGGGCTCTTCTTTGGCATTTTATACTGTTCACAGAAATTAGGGGATATTTTAACTGAATATGAAGCGATAAAGTATCCCCTAATTTTTGTTAGCGGTGTATTTTCAAGGTAAATGTTGTTAGATTCACAGCTTTACTTCTCATTTATTACTTAGTTGATTTCACAGATGAATGCCTTTGTGATTATAAAGGGTTTTTTTTTAATCTTCTATTTTTTTTTTTTACTCTAGTGACAGACTGGATATTGGAAAGAGATCCACATGAAGAAATACTGAAGGCTTTTAAACTATTTGATGATGATGATTCAGGTAAAATAAGCTTGAGGAATTTGCGACGTGTTGCCAGAGAACTGGGTGAAAACATGAGTGATGAAGAGCTTCGGGCTATGATAGAAGAATTTGATAAAGATGGTGATGGAGAAAGTAAGTTTGAGTAAAACATATTCCAAGTATTGATATATACATTTAGTAAGCTTTTCTAAAACCAAATGATTTTCAAGACCCTTTACAAACTATTGCTAGTGTAATTGTTGTCCATCCTGTAATGGACTCTTTGCATAATAAATATTTTACATATTAGGTTTGGAGTGAAGCAGACCTTTGAAATCAAGTGACAAGAAAAATTTTTTTTAATTCATTTTAGAGAGACAGGGGAAGAGAGAAAGAGAGGGAGGAGGGTGGGGAGATGAGCAGGATGCATCAACCCAGGCAAGCCCAGGGTTTTGAACCAACGACCTCAGCATTCCAGGTCAATGCTTTATCCACTGCGCCACCACAGGCCAGGCCTGAGTATACACATTGTAATATGAGGTTCCATACTTCAAGAAGGTATTTTCTTGGTGGATAAAATGTCACCAAAATTTCAGCCACTTAATAAAATTTCAGCCTTTAATGCCTTCCTCCTCAGCCCACATGCACTTCTAAACTTTACTATGTACTATTGATTCTGTTCTTCAAATGTGTTGAATCTGTTTTATATCTTTGTTTGTTGCTTGTATCCTTGTTTAGACCCTAATTTCTTTGTAGGAATTGTAATCATAGCCTCATTATTTTCTTGGATGCCTGCTGGGTACAGTGTTGTATGTGCTGACTGGTGCTAGACAACAAATGTGGCAGATGCAGTCCTTGCCGTCCGTGACTTTGCGTTCTGTTGTAGCCTCCTAATTGCCCTTCATGCCTATAAGCTTCTACTGGCTTCCTAGTTCAGTCTATTGATAACATTGTTTTCCTAAAGCAGGGGTCCTCAAACTGTTTACACAGGGGGCCAGTTCACTGTCCCTCAGACTGTTGGAGGGCCGGACTATAAAAAAAACTATGAACAAATCCCTATGCACACTGCACATATCTTATTTTAAAGTAAAAAAACAAAACGGGAACAAGTACAATATTTAAAATAAAGAACAAGAAAATTTAAATCAACAAACTGACCAGTATTTTAACAGGAACTATGGGCCTGCTTTTGGCTAATGAGATGGTCAATGTGCTCCTCTCACTGACCACCAATGAAAGGGGTGCCCCTTCCGGAAGTGCGGAGGGGACCGGATAAATGGACTCAGGGGGCCGCAGTTTGGGGACCCCTGTCCTAAAGTATAAGTTTGATGAGATCATTTCCTTGTTCAAATACTTAGAATGATTCTTTAGTGCCTACAGAGTAAAGTTCAAAGTCTTATATGATGTATTTTACCTTAAGTATCTAGTTTTATTTCTCATTGTAGTCTTTCACTTTTCTGCTTTAACCCTCACCTCCCAAAACATACAGTCTTTGACAAAATACAGTCTTATCTTGAGAACATTTTTTTTTTTTAATTTTTTTTTTTAATAAATTTTTATTAATGGTAATGGGATGACATTAATAAATCAGGGTACATATATTCAAAGAAAACATGTCTAGGTTATTTTGTCATCAAATTATGTTGCAAACCCCTCGCCCAAAGTCAGATTGTCCTCCGTCACCCTCTATCTAGTTCTCTGTGCCCCTCCCCCTCCCCCTAACTCTCTCCCTCCCTCCCTCCCATGTCCTCCCTCCCCCCCCCCACCCTTGGTAACCACCACACTCTTGTCCATGTCTCTTAGTCTCATTTTTATGTTCCACCAATGTATGGAATCATGTAGTTCTTGTTTTTTTCTGATTTACTTATTTCACTCCTTATAATGTTATCAAGATCCCACCATTTTGCTGTAAATGATCTGATGTCATCATTTCTTATGGCTGAGTAGTATTCCATAGTGTATATGTGCCACATCTTCTTTATCCAGTCTTCTATTGAAGGACTTTTTGGTTGTTTCCATGTCTTGGCCACTGTGAACAGTGCTGCAATGAACATGGGGCTACATGTGTCTTCACGTATCAATGTTTCTGAGGTTTTGGGGTATATACCCAGTAGAGGGATTGCTGGGTCATAAGGTAGTTCTATTTGCAGTTTTTTGAGGAACCACCATACTTTCCTCCATAATGGTTGTACTACTTTACAGTCCCACCAACAGTGAATGAGTGTTCCTTTTTCTCCACAGCCTCTCCAACATTTGCTATTACCCGTCTTGTTGATAATAGCTAATCTAACAGGAGTGAGGTGGTATCTCATTGTAGTTTTGATTTGCATTTCTCTAATAACTAATGAAGCTGAGCATCTTTTCATATATCTGTTGGCCATTTGTATCTCTTCCTGGGAGAAGTGTCTGTTCATGTCCTCTTCCCATTTTTTTATTGGATTGTTTGTTTGTTGTTGAGTTTTATGAGTTCTTTGTATATTTTGGATATTAGGCCCTTATCTGAGCTGTCGTTTGAAAATATCAGTTCCCATATAGTTGGCTGTCTGTTTATTTTGATATCAGTTTCTCTTGCTGAGCAAAAACTTTTTATTCTGATGTAGTCCCATTCATTTATCTTTGCCTTCCCTTCTCTTGCCATTGGAGTCAAGTTCATAAAATGTTCTTTAAAACCCAGGTCCATGATTTTAGTACCTATGTCTTCTTCTATGTACTTTATTGTTTCAGGTCTTATATTTAGGTCTTTGATCCATTTTGAATTAATTTTAGTACACGGGGACAGGCTGTAGTCGAGTTTCATTCTTTTGCATGTGGCTTTCCAGTTTTCCCAACACCATTTGTTGAAGAGGCTTTCTTTTCTCCATTGTGTGTTGTTGGCCCCTTTATCAAAGATTATTTGACCATATATATGTGGTTTTATTTCTGGGCTTTATATTCTGTTCATTTGGTCTGAGTGTCTATTTTTTTGCCAATACCATGCTGTTTTGATTATCGTGGCCCTATAATATAGTTTAAAGTCAGGTATTGTAATGCCCCCAGCTTCATTCTTTTTCCTTAGGATTGTTTTGGCTATTCGGGGTTTTTTATAGTTCTATATAAATCTGATGATTTTTTGTTCCATTTCTTTAAAAAATCTCATAGGGATTTTGATGGGAATTGCATTAAATTTGTATATTGCTTTGGGTAATATGGCCATTTTGATTATATTTATTCTTCCTATCCAAGAACAAGGAATATTTTTCCATCTCATTGTATCTTTTTCGATTTCCCTTAACAATGCTTTGTAATTTTCATTATATAGGTCCTTTACATTCTTTGTTATGTTTATTCCTAGGTATTTTATTTTTTTTGTTGCAATCGTGAAGGGGATTATTCTTTTGAGTTCCTTCTCAGTTGTTTCATTGTTGGCATATAGAAAGGCTATTGACTTCTGAATGTTAATTTTGTATCCTGCGACCTTACTGTATTGGCTTATTGTTTCTAGTAGTCTTTTTGTGGATTCTTTGGGGTTTTCGATGTATAGGATCATATCATCTGCAAAAAGTGATACCTTTACTTCTTCTTTTCCGATATGGATGCCTTTTATTTCTTTGTCTTGTCTGATTGCTGTGGCGAGAACCTCTAGTACCACATTAAATAAGAGTGGAGAGAGTGGACAACCCTGTCTTGTTCCTGATTTAAGGGGGAAAGCCTTCAGTTTAGTGCCATTTAATATGATGTTAGCTGATGGTTTATCATATATGGCCTTTATCATGTTGAGATATTTTCCTTCTATACCCATTTTGTTGAGAGTCTTAAACATAAAATTGTGTTGTATTTTATCAAAAGCCTTTTCTGCATCTATTGATAAGATCATGTGGTTTTTGTTCTTTGTTTTGTTGATATGTTGTATTACGTTAACCGTTTTGCGTATGTTGAACCATCCTTGAGATTCTGGGATGAATCCCACTTGATCATGATGTATTATTTTTTTAATATGTTGTTGTATTCGGTTTGCCAGTATTTTGTTTAGTATTTTAGCATCTGTATTCATTAGGGATATTGGTCTGTAGTTTTCTTTCTTTGTGCCATCCTTGCCAGGTTTTGGTATGAGGGTTATGTTGGCCTCATAAAATGTGTTTGGAAGTATTGCTTCTTCTTCAATTTTTTGGAAGACTTTGAGTAGAATAGGAACCAAGTCTTCTTTGAATGTTTGATAGAATTCACTAGTATAACCGTCTGGGCCTGGACTTTTATTTTTGGGGAGATTTTTAATAGTTTTTTCTATTTCCTCCCTGCTGATTGGTCTGTTTAGGCTTTCTGCTTCTTCATGACTCAGTCTAGGAAGGTTGTATTGTTCTAGGAATTTATCCATTTCTTCTAGATTGTTGTATTTGGTGGCATATAATTTTTCATAGTATTCTACAATAATTCTTTGTATTTCTATGATGTCTGTGGTGATCTCTCCTCTTTCATTTTGGATTTTATTTATTTGAGTCCTGTGTCTTTTTTCCTTGGTAAGTCTTGCCAAGGGTTTGTCAATTTTGTTGATCTTTTCAAAGAACCAGCTCCTTGTTTTATTGATTTTTTCTATAGTTTTTCTGTTCTCTATTTCATTTATTTCTGCTCTGATTTTTATTATCTCCTTTCTTCGGCTGGTTTTGCGTTGTCTTTGTTCTTCTTTTTCTAGTTCCTTAAGGTGAGAAGTTAAGTGGTTTACTTCGGCTCTCTCTTGTTTGTTCATATAGGCCTGAAGTGATATGAACTTTCCTCTTATTACTGCTTTTGCTGCTTCCCAGAGATTCTGATATGTCGTATTTTCATTTTCATTTGTCTGTATATATCTTTTGATTTCTGCGCTTATTTCTTCTTTGACCCATTCATTTTTTAGAAGTATGTTGTTTAGTTTCCACATTTTTGTGGGTTTTTCCCCCTCTTTTTTGCAGTTGAATTCTAGTTTCAAGGCTTTATGATCAGAAAATATGCTTGGTACAATTTCAATTTTTCTAAATTTGCTGATATTGTCTTTGTGGCCCAACATATGGTCAATTCTTGAGAATGTTCCATGTACACTAGAGAAAAATGTATACTCTGTCGCTTTGGGATGAATTGTCCTGTAGATGTCTATCATATCCAGGTGTTCTAGTATTTCGTTTAAGGCCACTATATCTTTATTGATTCTCTGTTTGGATGACCGATCTAGAGCCGTCAGCGGTGTATTGAGGTCTCCAAGTATGATTGTATTTTTGTTAGTTTTTGTTTTAAGGTCAATAAGTAGCTGTCTTATATATTTTGGTGCTCCTTGGTTTGGTGCATATATATTAAGGATTGTTATGTCTTCTTGATTCAACTTCCCCTTAATCATTATGAAATGACCATTTTTGTCTCTGAGTACTTTTTCTGTCTTGTAGTCAGCATTATTAGATATGAGTATTGCTACACCTGCTTTTTTTTGGATGTTGTTTCCTTGGAGTATTGTTTTCCAGCCTTTCACTTTGAATTTGTTTTTATCCTTGTTGCTTAGATGTGTTTCTTGTCGGCAGCATATAGTTGGATTTTCTTTTTTAATCCATTCTGCTACTCTGTGTCTTTTTATTGGTAAGTTTAATTCATTTACATTTAGTGTAATTATTGACACTTGTGGGTTCCCTACTGCCATTTTATAAATTGCTTTCTGTTAGTTTTGTATCTACTTTGATTCTTCTCTTTTGTTTTTCTATCATTTGTTTTTGTTTGTTTGTGTTCCATACTTCTTTCCTCTGTTGCTACCTTTTTTAAGTCAAGTGTTTTTGTGGTGGTTTTTTTAAGGGTGGTTACCATTAAGTAATGAAAAGGGTACCTACCATATTCATTGTAGTACCCTATCTTATAAGTATTTCTGCACTTCATCATCCTTTGCTACTGTTAATCTCCATCCTCTCCCCCCTTTTTTTCCTTTGTTGTCACAATTTATGTTTGGTTTTATTGTGTTCTTGGTGGAGCTGTTACTTGTGGTGTTGTTTTCTTTTGTTCTTTGAATCTGGTTGGAAAACCCCCCTTAGTATTTCCTGGAGTGGGGGCTTTCTGTTGATAAATTCTCTCATCTTTTCTGTATTTGTGAATGTTTTTATATCTCCTTCATACTTGAAGGATAACTTTGATGGGTATAGTATTCTTGGCTGAAAGTTCCTCTCTTTCAGGGCTTTAAATATTGGGGTCCACTCTCTTCTAGCTTGTAGAGTTTCTGCTGAGAAATCTGATGATAATCTAATAGGCCTTCCTTTATATGTTGTACTCTTCTTTTCCCTGGCTGCCTTGAGAATTTTTTCTTTGTCATTGGTTTGTGTCATCTTTATTATGATGTGCCTTGGAGTGGGTTTGTTGGGGTTAAGAAAACTTGGTGTTCTGTTTGCTTCTTGAATTTGAGGCTTTAGTTCCTTCCACAGGCTTGGGAAGTTCTCGTCTATTATTTGTTTGAGTATATTCTCCATTCCATTTTCTTTCTCTTCTCCCTCTGATATACCTATTATTCTTATGTTATTCTTTCTGATGGAGTCAGACAATTCCTGTAGGGCTTTCTCATTTTTTATTATTTTTGAGTCTCTTTCTTCTTCTCTCTGTTGTGCCTCAAGTTGTTTGTCTTCTATTTCACTAATCCTATCTTCAATCTGGGCTGTTCTGTTAGCTAAGCTTGTTATCTCGTTTTTCAGCTCGTGAATTGAGTTTTTCATTTCTGTTTGATTTGTTTTTATAGTTTCAATTTCCTTGGTAATATATTCTTTGTGTTCATTGAGTTGTTTTCTGATCTCCCTATATTGCCTTTCTGTGTTTTCTTGTATATCTCTGAGTATTTTTAAGATTTCTATTTTAAATTCTCTGTCATTTAGCTCCAAGGCTTCCAATATGTTAAGTCTTTTCTCCATAGATTTTTCCACATCTATTTGTGTTACCTCTCTTTCTTTTGTATCCATAATATTCGATTTCCTCTTTCTTATCGGCATCTGAGGGTGGTCTTATTGATAGCACTAATTAGAATTAATAAAGAGTAAAAAGAAAAAAAAAAAAAAGGGTAAAACACCCCACAAAAAAAAACAGTAATAATTTATTATTTCCCCCTTTTTTCTCTCTTCTCTTTCCCTCCTCTCCCCTCCTCAGGGAAATATCGTGCCTATAATGGAGGGCCTGATTTGGGGTGAAGAGTTCAAGGGGCAAAAAAAAGGGAGTAGGGACCTACTAAATGCAAAAAAAAAAAAAAAAAAAAAAAGGAAGAAAATCTTAGACAAGCATAAGATGATTTGCTTGTAAGTGATGGTCAACTAAGAGATATAATGAGAGGGATAAGAGGGAATCAGAACAAAGGACCAAAAAAGAATAATAAAGAAGAAAAAATAAAAATAATAAGTAAAAATCTGTTGTATTAAGTGGAGCGAAGACTAAATACAATGGAGACCTTGGGTTGGGAGGACCCAAAATGCCACAAAAATAAACAAACAAGAGAAAAAAAAATAAAAACAAAAGCAAAAAAGAGAAATAAAGCCAAAAAAAAGCCTTGAGTCCCAAATTAACTAATTTGTTCGTGATAGAGGATTATATGGGAGGAAAGTAAAATGAGAAAAGAAAAAACGAATAGAAAGGAGAAAATAAGAAAAAGAGAAAAACGAAGGAAGAAATAAAATAGGAGGAGAAAAAAACAAAATAAAGCAAGACAAAAAACAAACAAACAAAGAAAACAAAAGAGGAGAGAGTGAGAGTTAAGTGTTTTGGAGTATAACCTTAAAGGAGGGTGAGGATGAAGAAGAAAAATAAAATGCAACACTCATGGGTAGTGTAGTTCAAGAAAGGGGAAGCATAAGATGGGCAGAGAATAGAAGGACCGAGGTGGAGGAAATAAAGGCAAAAAGATAGAAGAAACAAACAACAACAACAACAAAAAATTAGTGGATCAAGTTGTAAAGTCTGTGGGTTTTTCTTGATTTTGAGAGGTTAACTTCTTCCTTTTTCTTTTCTCTCCCTCTTCCTAGTCGGTGACTCTGTACCCCAGGCTCTGCCCCTGTGTCACTCTTAGGTAGGGATTTGCAGTTGATGGGATTCTATGGCAATGTCATATAATTGGCTTTAGTCTTGCTGGAAGTAAAGGCTTGTTGGCGTTTGCAGGGTCCAACGATGAGAGAGTTTGCTTTCCTGGATTCTCTCTCCTAGTCCCCCCTTTCTGAATTAGCAGCCTGGTGATCCAGCTATAAGGCTGCAACTGCTTCTGCCTGGGGAGTAAGAGGCTCAAAGAGCTGGGAAATCCCCACTCTATCTCCACTCAGTGCAAGGCTTTGGGAAAGGCTCTGAGAGTCAGGGCCTCCAGTGTAATCAGGCGGGGGTGGGAGTCAATTGTTGTCAAGGTGACTGTTCAGCGCCTATCATTTAGTTGGACCTCTCAACCCAGGCTTTCCACACTTTGTAGCCTGTTTTTGCAGGGAAGAAGAGGCACTAGTCTCTGCTTACGACTAGTGTAGTGTAGACCTTATTATCTGCCAAGTCCTTCTTGTTAGCGTTTATCCCTGAATATGGAGGCTCTATCAATCAGAAGTTGCCCCCGCCCCTTGAGCGAGAGGCACTAAAAAATATCACGCCTCTTGTCTTGGATCGCTGAACTGAGAGAGATCTTATCAATTAGAACCGAGGGTGCGCAGATTTTATGGGTTAAGCTAATTTCAGTGATTGGGTCGCAGCTGTGCTTCCGAAGGTATTTTAGGCTGCCTGCGCACGCCCCTCCCCCAACGCTTGATTGTTAGCTTGAATGGCTGGGTGAGGTGCCCCGCCCACGGAGAGAATCTCCCAAGCCTCTCCCGCTCGCCCGGCCGCTGGCGGCTGGACCGCACCAGGCGCAGGATAATGGAGCCCCCTGGGTGTGCGGGCCAGCAGGGCGCCCTGGGCGCGTGGAATGCCCAAGGCACGCGCGCGAATGGGGCGCTCCGGGCACCGGTGGCCGGCGACCCCCACTCGCAGTGTGCGGGCCGCTGGGAACGTCAGCGGTGCTCAACCGGACCGGGCACGCCCGCGGCGGCTCGCGGTGGCGGCTCTCGGCGCGGCTCACGGCGCGGCTCGCGGCGGCTCGGGGCGGCGGCTCGCGGTTCCCAAGTATATGGGCTGACTCACCGCAGGCGCACTCCCTCGCGGCTTGAATGAGCGTCGCTGTGGTAGCTTCCTCCACACCCTCGTCTCTCAGATTCAAGTGATAACAGTCCTTTTGCTTTCAGTTTGTGTGGAACTCCGGAATGCTCCGAGGATAAATTTTTCTGTTTCTAGTTGATAAATTTGTTGTGATTTAGGGGAGATCTGTCGGACGCGCTTCTCACGGTGCCATTTCCGTGACGTCACTCCCGAGAACATTTTTTTTATGTTGTGCCTTTTATCATGCCATTTCTCAATCCTAGATATTCTAATTGCTAACTTTTTCTGCTAAAATGTTAGTCATTCTCTCACGTACATTTTAAACTATAATTTTCTCAAAATCCTCTCTCTTTGGTCTCTGTATGAATTACGAGACTCTTCATTGAGGGCCCATAGCATTTAGAAGAACAAACTATTTTGACATTGTTAGTCAAATAAGTTTATAAATATATATGTTTGCTCACTTATAGTTTGCATTGGGTGTGGGGGACAGGCTGTAAGCCGGCAGGGTCGTTATAGCCTAAGGCTTAGTTTTAAGACTAAGCTTTTCCCCACACCCTTGACTGTTGCTTGATAGGGGGTGGTGTACTCTCATGAGGAATCCTATTATGCCTCAGGTAAGTGACTTTGTATCAGAGACTTCCTTGTTTGTATATTGGATTAAATGTTTGGATTTCTACACTATAATGTGGGGCTGACCAGGAGCTTGCTCTCTCTTGGTTCCTGAGATTAGCATTATTAGAGAGAGAGCAGAGAAAGGCCACATGGAAGAAAGGAGAAGCAGCTAAGATGGTGGGTGCTGAAGGAGAAGCCAGTTTGTGCAGTTTGTTCAGAGAGGAGATGGGGAACAGGTGAATAATGCTGGTGAGCTAGAAGCCTTTGATTCTAGGAAACTCAGATAAGTCAGTAGCTTTGTGAGCACTGAATGAGAGGGTTTTGGAGCTCAGTGTGTGTTTTTACTTGCCTGCCGGTTGCAAGGTAGGATTTAAGGTAATGCCCCTTCAGTTATTGGCTCCATTGTTTCATTACCATTTGTCTAAATCTAATGCAAACCTGCATGGGCCAGGCGGCTGTGAAGGTGGCCATGGCTACTGGCTTTACAGACATTTTATAAACTACCTTTTGTTGGTTATATACATGTGTATATCTCCAGTTAACGTAAGCCTCTTAAGAGCAGTATGGAAACTTAAATTGTGAAAGGTCTGAGGTTTTTGAATCATACAGATCTGCATTCGACTTGTATCTCTACCATTACTGTGTAATTTTGTTCAGGTTTTCAATGTTTTCTGAGTTTCAGTTTTCCCATTTATACAATTGAGAATGGTACAGAGGTCCCCAAACTACGGCCTGTGGGCCACATGCGGCCCCCTGAGGCCATTTATGCGGCCCCCACTGCACTTCTGGAAGGGGCACCTCTTTCATTGGTGGTCAGTGAGAGGAGCATAGTTCCCATTGAAATACTGGTCAGTTTGTTGATTTAAATTTACTTGTTCTTTATTTTAAATGTTATATTTGTTCCCGTTTTGTTTTTTTACTTTAAAATAAGATATGTACAGTGTGCATAGGGATTTGTTCATAGTTTTTTTTTATAGTCTGGCCCTCCAATGGTCTGAGGGACAGTGAACTGGCCCCCTGTGTAAAAAGTTTGGGGACCCCTGATGGTAATACCTTATAGGATCATTGGAGTATTAAATGAAGATAGTTGATGGAGCCTAGCATAAAGTGTAAGCTTGTTTTCCTTTCTTTTTTGTCTTTAGTTATCTATGTATTTCCCTGCATTTTCTTGAACATTATGAGTGGTCTAATATTTGCTGACTTAAATTCCTGAGCTGGAGTGTGTATAACAGACTATATGTTGATTTATTACCCAGTATACATATGTACATGAATATATACATATCTATTTAGCAATATTGGCATGCTTTAAGAAGGAGGTAAAACAGTAGCAGCTATCAGTTCTAGTTTGTAGATTGTCCTTTTGAGTTGTACATTATTGTGCTTTCTCATGTTTATGTGAATATTTAAGCATTCTAAAATGTTTCCATTTTTCAGTACTAGCTTTTTGAAGGGTATTGATATAGTTATATTTTGAAATAAAGATGATTACAACTGGAGGAAATTTGAATTTTTTTTTAAGCTTTCATTCTAGTATTTGGACTTAGAATCCACTGCCTTAATACTTAAAAAAAAATTTTGTGTTCTCTGCTTGTCACTACCCTAAATTTAAAGGAATTATGTTCTGTATAGGTACTTTTTTCAATGACATAGAGACTCTTGGTATGTCTACTTTATAAATCTTTAATGTGTCAAAAGATCAGTTATAAATTTATTTTTATTGTGCTAGGCACATTGCAATTAGATTTCATTTATTAGCTTCATTTGACATTAGAAGAAAGTATCAATTAGGAAGCTGCCTCTTACATTGAATTTTGATGTGAAACTGCTTAGAAAATGTGTCTATTTCTTTATCCCTTGTTATATTGCTCTGTCTGCTGCTTTTGAATCTCATAGTTCACATCTGTACTTCACTGCTTGAGGATTTATTTTTAGTGCATCCTTAAAACATTTCTTCAGTCCTTTTTGCTTGCATTATTCCACTTTGTCACTGTACAACTGTTGCTTGGGTATCCTGCTGTCATTTATTCAAATGACTTAACAGGCATATAACTTATTTTTTTCTCTTTTCCAAGTGTTTTATTACAAATAAAATACAGCATTTGCATAGTCTTTTATTATTAAGATTAGTTTTGTTTCTGGGGAAAAGGTGATCTTATAATAAAATTTCGAACTCTATAATGACAAAGAGCATGCTTTATACTATAACACCATATTGCTTCTTGTACTGTAAAGTTAGATATTAATTAGGTGTCTATGTTTTTGGAGTTTTACAGATTACATAGTATTATAGGAAGCAAAGGATTAGTAAGATATTCATTTGACATTTCAGATGCTAAGATTTGTATTTTTCCCTCCAAAGCCAGGTGGTATCTAAGGTACTTAAACTATTTAATTTCTTTATTTTAATGACATGTAATATGATTTACCCTATGAAATAATTTGTTTATGAAAATTTTGTTTAAAAGGCAGTGAAGGAGAAAATAAAATATATTTTCTCATTTAGTAAATATTTTATCAAATGCCTGTGTTTTGGGTTTTTTTTTGTGTATTTTTCTGAAGTTGGAAATGGGGAGGCAGTCAGACAGACTCCCTCCCACATGCGCACGACTGGGATCCACCCAGCATGCCCACCAGGGGACGATGCTCTGCCCATCTGGGGTGTTGTTCTGTTGCCACCAGAGCCATTTTAGCGCCTGAGGCAGAGGCCATGGAGCCATCCTCAGCGCCTGGGCCAACCTTGCTCCAGTGGAGCTTCGGCTGCGGGAGGGGAAGAGAGAGAGAGGAAGGAGAGGGGGAGGGGTGGAGAAGCAGATGGGCGCTTCTCCTGTGTGCCCTGGCTGGGAATCGAACCTGGGACGCCTGCACGCTAGGCTGATGCTCAACCACTGAGCCAGCTGGCCAAAGGCCTTCAGATGCCTGTTTTAAGGTAAGTATTATGCTAGATTTATTAAATATAGAGAAGGTTATAAAACCAAATATACAAAGACATCACAGATTCTCTTAATTGAATGGTTTACTGGGAGTAAAGGGGGTAGTTTAATTTTTTTAGCCATTTCTCTTCAGTTTTCCACTTTTGTTTATAAGTATTCTGTTTTTAGGTATGAAATTATGCAATCATTTAATATACTTTTGAAATGCCACAATACTTTAAGGTTTTCATTTATTATACATAAATAATATAAAAATTAAGTATTTGTGGTTTTAGAATAATAATAAGTTTAATTTGAAATTTGACTTGAAATTTTACATTTGAGAGAAAAGTTCTAGATCTTTAACAAAACAAGACTTTTAAAATATCTTTTTTTTTTTTTGTATTTTTCTGAAGCTGGAAACGGGGAGGCAGGCAGACAGACTCCCGCATGAGCCGGACCGGGATCCACCCAGCATGCCCATCAGGGGGCGATGCTCTGCCCATGTGGGGCGTCGTTCTGGCACAGAGTCATTCTAGTGCCTGAGGTGGAGGCCACAGAGCCATCCTCAGCGCCCAGGCAAACTTTGCTCCAATGGACCTTTGGCTGCTGGAGGGGAAGAGAGAGACAGAGAGGAAGGAGAGGGGGAGGGGTGGAGAAGCAGATGGGCGCCTCTCCTGTGTGCCCTGGCTGGGAATCGAACCCGGGACTCCTGCATGCCATGCTGACGCTCTACCACTGAGCCAACCAGCCAGGGCCTTTTAAAATATCTTAATCATAGCTCTGTTATGCTGTTAAAATGATTTATAATCAAATCATTCTAAGGCTGCTTTTATTATGTTGCTTCTCCACTCCACCCTCCCTTCTCTCTCTTTTTGTCTCTCTCTCTCCCTTCTCCCACAGCCATGGCTTGAATGGTTTGAGAAAGTTGGCCCCAGGTCCTGGGCGCTGAGAATGGCTCTATGGCCTGCCTCAGGTGCTGAAATAGCTCAGTTTCCAAGCAGCAGAGCAGCGGCCCAGATGGGCAGAACTTTGCCTGGTAGGGGCCTTGCCTAGTGGATCCTGGTCAGGGCACATGCTAGTGTCTGTCTCTGCCACCCGCCTCTCAGTTAATTAAAAAAAAATTGAAATGTGTTCATTTAGCTGAAAAGGGTAATTATCACTACTATAATTTATGAGATTATTGAAAGTATTTTGAGTATTATAGGTTTTGTATTCTGTTCTATGTCTGTTATAGTGTCTTGTAAATGTTTAATATTGAATGCATGGATTCATGGTTCCCATTCAGCTTTTGGAGAATTTATTCTTATAACTTATTTTCATGCTATTTTATGCCTTCACCTATGTTTCTGATGCTGATCTCCTACCTTAGCTTTCTTTCCATTCGTCAAAGCAAGTCCTATGGTTTTTTTTTATTTTGGAGCCCAAGTCAAGTTTTATTTTCACCTAAATTTTTCTCATCGGTAAAGATTTTCCTATTATGATGGTTTTTTTCAACACTTATACATAATTTTATTTTAATAATTATGCTCTGTATTATACAGTAGTAGTTCTCTGAGGTATAAAATGTGACTAACATGATTATTGAAATTGGTTTTCTATGTGGTTTCTGAAACCAGTATACTTTTTATTCCTGATACATATAATTCACCTTAACCTTTTTAATTGGTTAATTTTTTTGTAACTTGTTATTATGAATCCTCTTATACATAGATGAAAAATGTTACCTAGCACAGTGAACACCTTTATGCCTTTTACCTAGATTGACTAAACAATATTTTGTATTCGTTCTATACTGTGTATATTTTTCTGAATCATTTAAAATATATATTGTGAACTTGATCCTGCTAATATTTTAATATATATCTAATAATAAGAATATTATCTTTCCTATTATATTATTACTTCTAAGAAAATTAACAATTTTATATCACTTAATATTTTCCTCACCTCATTTTCAAGATATTCTGGAATAGGAACCCTGGTGTTATTTTGATATCATACATAATCTTAGTGTGGTTTTGTCATTCATTCACTAGACACTTAAAGATGTTTCAGTCCATAGTGTGTTTCTGTCTACGGTATTTAAGACTTAGAAAGAACCAAAAAGATTATCTCTGTAGTTCATTATTTTCAGATGAAGAAACTGAGATGCAGAACTGTTCTGTGTAAGAGCTCTGATTGGAACCCAGGTCCTTTTTTTTGTCATTGTAGTATTCTTGTTACCATTGTCAAAATGATCATTCCTAAATTGTGCCTTGTTAAGGTATGTGTTAAGGAATGTGTTAATAGACACATTCTTTCCTGAATATGTCTATTAATAATTAACCTGTATGTGTATAAACTGATTTTTAAAATTTACATTTAATAAGAACACATTAATATTAGCTCTTATCACCTATTATTTGTAGGTTGCTTTTTAAATCATGGTTTTTAAACTGGAAGTTCTTACTGAATTTTATTTATAATTTTGGTGAACTAACGATCAGTCTTTTTTCAGAGGTCATTTCCTGCATTTACGTCTATATTTTATAGTATTACCTTTGTAATTAAGATTAAATCTGTATCTTTTAAAATTATAATTTCTCTGGATACTTTTGATGTATGGTGACCTGATTTCAATTATTTTTTCTTTAAAATAGTCTTTTAAGTATATAAATGAAGAAAAAACAGTTTGAGCCTGACCAGGTGGTGGCTCAGTGGATAGAGCATCAGACTCGGAGGTGGAGGACCCAGATTCGAAACTCTGAGGTCTCCGCCTTGAACGTGGGCTCATCTGGCTTGAGCACAGGCTTATCAGCTTGAGTGTGGGGTTGCTGGCTTCAGCACGGGATCATAGACATGACCCATGGTTGCTGGCTTAAGCCCAAAGGTCACTGACTTGAAGCCCAAGGTCACTGAAGGTCACTGGCTTGAGCTCAAGGTCGCTGGCTTGAGCAAGAGGTCACTCACTCTGCTGTAGTTCCCCCTACCCCCCTGTCAAGGCACATATGAGCAAACAATCAATGAACAACTAAGGTGCCACAACAAAGAATTGATGCTTCTCATCTCTCTCCCTTCCTGTCTGTCTGTCCCTCTCTTTCTCTGTCATAAAAAAGAGCTATTTGACATTTTTTCTAATGCTTATATATTTTTATCCTTTAGAATTCTAATTTACATGCATGATATATTTCACTTATTTTTGAAAAGTTTGTTAAATGAACTGGTAGAATAAAGATTATAGCCTTTAACCTTCTAAGAAATTAAAAATTTCAAGCTTTAAAAACTATCTTTGCAAGTATATACAAATATGATTATGGTGAGCCTTTTTTGTAACATATAGTATTATGTCTTTTCCTAGTTAATACTATAGAAAACCAATTTTATTGTCTATCACATTTTATATGTTTTTGCATCATGAAATTCTGTTTAATAAACATGTTCAACTTCTTAGCAAAGAAGTAAAAGTGAAAGCTATGTCTTGGTTTAAGAATTAGTATAATATAAAATTTAAGGATACTTACTGTAAAATAGTAGTATTCTTCTCTGAAAAAATTTGTATTTCTGACTTACATTTTCTTTCTTACCACAGTAAATCAAGAGGAGTTCATTGCTATTATGACGGGTGACATTTAAAGAATTACAAGGAAAAGCATTGAGAATGTTGCAGTTATCATCTTATATTCTATTTTTGTGCTTGAAGGCATGAAAAAAACCCCCAACATAGTTCTTTTTTCCAAATGGACCAAGCAAAATAAGCGTCTTATATATTCATATTTTACCACTGTTAAGTTTCCTTGTATGAGACGTATTGTTACCACTCTAATAGTTCATAGCTTTGTAATTATATAGCTTTTATGTATATAAAATTTAAAAAATTGAATCATGTGGTACACATTATTTGAAGGTTCTTTATTCAGCATTAGTCACTTGTTTTGGTTCACATGTTTTTCAGACTTTCATTAATAAAATCTTTATTTTATTAGTATTGTAAAGTTTTGTAAATTTTGTTTTATTTTGGTTCCCAATATGTATTAACCCTCAGTGGTATCTCTCTTAAATCTTTTTTCTTCATACTCCTGGTTTCAGAAACAAAATCGAAATACAAATAGCAATGGAAAGCACACTTTTCCACTACAAGTTTGACATTTTATGTTTTCATACAAGATGATGACTCAATGTAAGCAGAATTACTTTTTTAAGAGTCATGTCTGTCAGTTTGGAGGAAAAAAAAGTATTGTGCATATAGATCCATTTATCCTCACATATTATGTTCTATAACACTTTTGGTGTGTAAACATAAGTTGTGACAGTTAAATATGGATATTTTCTTTAATTAATTGAATACAGTTTGAATCATTTAACTTCTTGACAAAGTGATTTAAATTTTGAATTTTTAAAAATTTTAATATTTATTTTGTTGACATAGTTTCAAGTGTCCCACTCAGTATCTCTTCCTCAACCCCCTGCATAATGCCCCCATACCCATGCAGTCTCTTTCCATTCCTGTTACATCCCCTTTGCTCTCCCCTGCTTAACCCCCTTTACTTCATATCCCCTTCTGTGAATTATTACCTTGTTTTCTGTATCTCTGAGTTATGTATATATAATTTTGCTGATCCCTTCATCTTCTTTGATCCCATTTTCTTGTCCCCCTTCCCTCTGACAGCTGTCCATCTCTTCCCTGTGACCCTGAACCTGTTTCTGTTTTGTTCTTCAGTTTATTGTGTTCATTAGATTCCACATATATATGAGAATATATAATATTTTTCTTTCTCTGCCTGGCTTATTTCACTTAACATAATAATCTCCAGATCCATCCATGCTGTCACAAAAGGTAAGAGGTCCTTCTTTTTCGTGGCTGCATAGTATTCCATTGTGTAAATGTACCACAGCTTTTTTATCTACTCATCCACGGACACTTGGACTCTTTTCAGATCTTGGCTATTGTAAACAATGCTGAAGTGAACATGTAGGTTTGTATCTTCTTTTGAATTAGTGTTTGGGATTCTTAGGATATATTTCTAGAAGATGGATAGTTAGGTCATAAGGCAGTTTCACTTTTAATTTTTTGAGAGAACGCCATACTGTTTCCACAGTGGCTACACAAGTCTGCATTCCCAACAGTATAGGAGAGTTCCCTTTTCTCCACACCCTGGCCATCACTTGTTTATTAAACTTTGGAATTTTGATCTGTTAAGATAATTATTCAGTTAAATGTCTCAGTGGTGAAAATAGAAAATTATAAGTCACAGAAATCATTTAAGACTATGTTTTACCTGTACAAAGGAACATCCTGTGGTTCACCAGGAAATAGAGACAGATCTGCAGGTATTGGTGGGCTCTTCTGCCTATAAAAGTTATTGTTAGGGGGAACAAGTGGTATGGGAAATAGGTCATAGGGAAATGATATTTTTACTGACGTTTCATTAATAATCTGGTTCATGGTGGAATGGGCTCCCCAGGAAGAAAGTTGTCTATTCCAGTGATCTTTTCCTAGATTTTTTATTTTAAATGTGAAGTACAGTAATAATATGAAGCACTTTAAATGTTGTGAACCTCTTAGAGAGATTAACTGGAAATATACCAAAAAATCAGTAAGAAGTAATATAACAGTGGTGACATTTCAATAGTTATCTAGAAAGCAAGTTAATTGTTCATATTAAAATTTAATTTTGAATATAAAATCAATATTTATAGTAGTACGATACCCAAGGCAACAAATAGACTTAAAAATTTTAAAGTTTTGGCCCTGGCTGGTTGGCTCAGTGGCAGAGCATCAGCCTGGTGTGCGGGAGTCCTGGCCAGGGCACACAGGAGAAGCGCCCATCTGCTTCTCCACCCCTCCCCCTCCCTCTCTGTCTCTCTCTTCCCCTCCTGCAGCCAAGGCTCCATTGGAGCAAAGTTGGCCCGGGCGCTGAGGATGGCTCTATGGCCTCTGCCTCAGGCGCTAGAATGGCTCTGGTGGCAACAGAGCAATGCCCCACATGGGCAGAGCATCGCCTCCTGGTGGGCATGCCGGGTGGGTCCTGGTCGGGCATATGCGGGAGTCTGTCTGACTGCCTCCCCGTTTCCAACTTCAGAAAAATACAAAAAAAAATTTTTTTTTTTTTTTTTTGATAGAGAAGATGGCAGCGGAGTAGGCGGATGCACAGACACCCAAACTGGAATACAAATCAATTTAGAAAAAATCAACATGAAAAACCAACACTGAACTGCAAGAACAGCTCTCAAAAACCAAGGAGCAAAGAGGAAGCCACAATAATCCTGGTAAGGAGTGCCTGAATCTCCTCTGCTTACAGGAAGGGAAGGAGGGGGGTGAGGCTGAGAGCCCAGAGAGGATTTCACAGAGGAAAAAGAGCAGAAACTACTGCTCACAGCCACTTACCTGGCGACCAGGGAGCAAGGTGGGTTGAAAAGACCAGCTTATCTCCCAAGTGGAAAAGACAGGGAGAGGGACAGACTGTGAGGGGCTAAGGTATGCAAGAAACAAAATAAACAAGCTGACTCATTCGTGCTGGAGGCGGCCATAGCTGGGGGAGGGACTGAACCTTTCACAAAACAGAGCTGAAGTGCTTCCGGATCAGAGATCTCTGGACATCTATCCAGCTCCAATCAGCACAACAAGACACAGCTGAAAACAAGAAGTGGGGAGGAGGGGCAGTAACTCAGGTCTCCATGGAGATCTGAGATACACCTCCCCCTACTGAAGCTGAGAGAAAAAACCCTGCCCCCAGTGAGATTAGTTGGAGGAAGAGACCTTCAGCGTCTCAGGTTACACCCACAGCATTCCTGGATACAGTTTCAAGGAAGCCCCCTGCTGAGATCAGTTAACAAGACTATCACCTGTTAAGAAAACAAACAAATCAAGACTTCAAAGCTGCCCAAATCCGAAAGTGGATTACAAATAATAGCTGATACCAACCCACGAAGACCTAAAAATAACACAACTGAAAACTGGAGGCAGACAACACCAAGCCTAGACTCAATCAACTCTACAAATAAAAAAAAAAAAGAAGAAGAAGATGAGAAAACAAAGGAGTGCAATCCAAATGAAACCACAAGAGACACTTTCGAGAGATGAACTGAGTGATATGGAAATAATCAAACTTCCAGATGCGGAGTTCAAAATAATGATTGTAAGGATGCTTAGGGATCTTAGAACAACAATGGAGGGGGAGTTTGAAAACCTAAATAAAGAAATAGCAAGTATAAAAAGAATCAGTTGGAGACGACAAATACAATATCAGAAATAAAGACCACAATGGAAGGAATTAAAAACAGGATAGATAGAGCAGAGGATCGAATCAGCGAGTTAGAAGACAACTGGAATGAAGGCATGAAAGCAGAGAAGAAAAGAGAAAAAAGACTCAAAAAGTCAGAGGAAACTCTTAGAGAGCTCTGTGACAACATGAAGAGAAATAACATCCACATCATAGGGGTTCCTGAAGAAGAAAAAGAACAAGGGACAGACTTTGTTCAATCATATCATAGCTGAAAACTTCCCTAAATTAATGCAAGAGAAACTCTCACAAATCCAAGAAGCACAGAGGACTCCATTAAAGAGAAACCCAAAGAAACCTACACCAAGACACATCATAATTAAAATACCAAAGCTAAGCGATAAAGAGAAAATATTAAAAGCTGCAAGAGAAAAAAAAGTTATCACCTACAAAGGAGCCCCCATTAGGATGACATACGACTTCTCAACAAAAACACTTGAGGCCAGAAGGGAATGGCAACAAATATTCAAAGTAATGCAGAACAAGAACCTATAACCAAGACTACTTTATCCAGCAAGGCTATCGTTTAAAATTGAAGGAGAAATAAAAAGCTTCCCAGACAAAAAACAACTCAAGGAATTCATTACAACCAAACCAATGCTGCAGGAAATATTAAGGGGCCTGGTGTAAACAGATAAAGTGGGAAAAGAATACAGAAAAAGAAAAAGAAAAAGGAATACACCTTTAAAGAAGAAAATGGCAATAAACAACTACATATCAATAATAACCTTAAATGTAAATGGATTAAATGATCCAATCAAAAGACATAGGGTAGCTGCGTGGATAAGAAAACAGGACCCATACATATGTTGTCTACAAGAGACACACCTTAGAACAAAAGACACACAGATTGAAGGTAAAAGGATGGAAAAAAATGTTTCATGCAAACGGAAATGAAAAAAAAGCTGGGGTAGCAATACTTATATCAGACAAATTGGACTTTAAAACAAAGGATATAGTAAGAGATAAAGAAGGCCACTACATAATGATAAAGGGAGTAATCCAACAGGAAGATATAACTATTATAAATATCTATGCACCTAATATAGGAGCACCCAAATATATAAAACATTTTGATGGATTTAAAGGGTGAGATCAACAGCAATACTATAATAGTAGGGGATTTCAATACCCCACTAACATCACTAGATAGATCCTCAAGAAAGAAAATTAACAAAGAAACAGCAGACTTATTGGAAACACTAGATCAACTCGATTTAATAGATATCTTCAGAACCTTTCACCCTAAAGCAGCAGAATATACATTCTTTTCAAGTGCTCATGGTACATTCTCTAGGATAGACCACATGTTGGGGCACAAAAGTGCTCTCAACAAATTTAAGAAGACTGAAATCATATCAAGCACTTTCTCCGATCACAACGGCATGAAACTAGAAATGAATCACAGCAGAAAAGCTCAAAAATTCTCAAACACATGGAAACTAAATAGCAGGGTGTTAAATAATGAATGGATTAAGAATGAGATCAAAGAAGAAATAAAGAAATTCCTAGAAACGAATGACAATGAGCATACAACAACTCAAAATTTATGGGACACAGTGAAAGCAGTGCTGAGAGGGAAGTTCATAGCACTACAGGCACACTTTCAGAAGCTAGAAAAAACTCAAATAAACAACTTAACCCTGCATCTAAAAGAATTAGAAAAAGAACAGCAAGTAAAGCCCAAATGTAGTAGAAGGAAGGAAATAATAAAGATCA
The DNA here is from genome assembly GCF_036850765.1 of Saccopteryx bilineata. NCBI lineage: Eukaryota > Metazoa > Chordata > Mammalia > Chiroptera > Emballonuridae > Saccopteryx > Saccopteryx bilineata. The sequence goes on along the minus strand of NC_089493.1, from coordinate 217,354,857 downwards.
GAGCAGAAATAAATGACATAGAGGCTAAAGAAACAATACAGAGGATCAATGAAACTAGGAGCTGGTTCTTTGAAAAGGTAAACAAGATTGATGCACCTTTAAGTAGACTCACCAAGAAAAAGAGAGAGAGGACTCAAATAAAATTAGAAATGAGAGAGGAGAAATAACAACTGACACAACAGAAATACAAAATATTGTAAGAAAATACTATGAAGAACTGTATGCCAAAAAACTAGACAACCTAGATGAAATGGACAAATTCCTTGAAACGTACAATCTTCCAAAAATCAATCTGGAAGAATCAGAAAACTTAAACAGACCAATTACACCAAAGGAGATCGAAACAGTTATCAAAAAACACCCAACAAAGAAAAGTCCGGGGCCCGATGGCTTCACAACGGAATTCTACCAAATATTCAAAGAAGAACTAACTCCTATCCTTCTCAAACTATTTCAAAAAATTCAAGAGGAAGGAAGACTTCCAAACTCCTTTTATGAGGCGAGCATAATTCTGATTCCAAAACCAGGCAAAGACCACACAAAGAAAGAAAATTATAGGCCAATATCTCTGATGAATATAGATGCTAAAATCCTCAACAAAATATTAGCAAACCGGATCCAACAATATATGGAAAAAATCATACACCATGATCAAGTTGGATTTATTCTGGGGAGGCAAGGCTGGTACAATATTTGTAAATCAATCAATGTGATTCATCACATAAACAAAAAGGAGAAAAACCATATGATAATTTCAATAGATGCAGAAAAAGCATTTGATAAAATCCAGCACCCATTCATGATCAAAACTCTCAGCAAAGTGGGAATACAGGGAACATACCTCAACATGATAAAAGCCATCTATGAGAAACCCACAGCCAACATCATACTCAATGGGCAAAAATTAAAAGCAATACCCTTAAGATCAGGAACAAGGCAGGGGTACCCCCTTTCACCACTCTTATTTAACATAGTCCTGGAAGTCCTAGCCACAGCAATCAGACAAGAAGAAGAAATAAAAGGCATTCAAGTTGGAAAAGAAGAAGTAAAACTATCATTATTTGCAGATGATATGATATTGTATATAGAAAACCCTAAAGTCTCAGTCAAAAAACTACTGGACCTGATAAATAAATTCAGCAAAGTGGCAGGATATAAAATCAATACTCAGAAATCAGAAGCATTTTTATACACCAACAATGAATAGTCAGAGAAATTAAGGAAACAATCCCCTTCACAATTACAACCAAAAAAATAAAGTACCTAGGAGTAAACTTAACCAAGTAGACTAAAGACTTGTACTCGGAAAATTACAAAACATTGATAAAAGAAATCAAGGAAGATACTAACAAGTGGAAGCATATACCGTGCTCATGGTTAGGAAGAATAAACATCATTAAAATGTCTATATTACCCAAAGCAATTTATAAATTCAATGCAATACCAATTAAAATACCAATGACATACTTCAAAGATATAGAACACATATTCCAAAAATTTATATGGAACCAAAAAAGGACACGAATAGCCTCAGCAATCTTAAAAAAGAAGAATAAAGTGGGAGGTATCACACTTCCGGATATCAAGTTATACTACAAGGCCATTGTACTCAAAACAGCCTGGTACTGGCATAAGAACAGGCATATAGATCAATGGAATAGAACAGAGAACCCAGAAATAAACCCACAGTTCTATGGACAACTGATATTTGACAAAGGAGGTAAGGAAATACAATGGAGTAAAGACAGCCTCTTTAACAAATGGTGTTGGGAAAATTGGACAGCTACCTGCAAAAAAATGAAACTAGATCACCAGCTTACACCACTCACAAAAATAAACTCAAAATGGATAAAAGACTTGAATGTAGGCCGTGAAACCATAAGCATCTTAGAAGAAAACATAGGCAGTAAGCTCTCCGACATCTCTTGGAGCAATATATTTGCTGATTTATCTCCACGGGGAAGTGAAATAAAAGACAGGATAAACAAATGGGACTATATCAAACTAAAAAGCTTTTGCACAGCTAAAGACAACAAGAACAGAATAAAAAGACAAACTACACAATGGGAGAACATATTTGACAATACGTCTGATAAGGGGTTAATAACCAAAATTTATAAAGAACTTGTAAAACTCAACACCAGGAAGACAAACAACCCAATCCGAAAATGGGCAAAAGAGATGAATAGACACTTCTCCAAAGAGGACATACAGATGGCCAAGAGGCATATGAAAAAATGCTCAACATCACTAATCATTAGAGAAATGCAAATTAAAACCACAATGAGATATCACCTTACACCAGTCAGAATGGCGCTTATCAACAAAACAACACAGAATAAGTGCTGGCAAGGATGTGGAGAAAAGGGGACCCTCCTGCACTGCTGGTGGGAATGCAGACTGGTGCAGCCACTGTGGAAAACAGTATGGAGATTCCTCAAAAAACTGAAAATCGAACCGCCTTTTGACCCAGCTATCCCACTTTTAGGAATATACCCCAAGGACACCATAGAACGGCTCCAAAAGGAGAAATGCACCCGCATGTTTGTGGCAGCATTGTTCACAATAGTGAAGATCTGGAAACAACCCAAGTGTCCGTCAGAGGACGAGTGGATTAAAAAACTTTGGTACATATATACTATGGAATACTACTCAGCCATAAGAAATGATGACATCGGATCATTTACAATAACATGGATGGACCTTGATAACATTATACGGAGTGAAATAAGTAAATCAGAAAAAAAACAGATGAATCCATACATAGAAGGGACATAAAAATGAGACTCAGAGACATGAACAAGAATGTGATGGCAACAGGGGTGGGGGGGGGTTGGGGGAGGGGAGAGGGGGTGAAGAAGGAGAGAGGGGTTAGGGGAGGGGAGGGGCACAAAGAAAACCAGATAGAAGGTGACAGAAGACAATTTAACTTTGCGGGAGGGGTATACAGCACAATCAAATGTCAAAATAATCTAGAGATATTTTCTCTCAACATATGTACCCTGATTTATCAATGTCAGTGCATTAAATTTAATAAAAAAATATTAATATTAAAAAAAAAAAGAATGAAAAAAAAAATTTTTTTTTAAAGTTTTTATCAATCTTACTGATGAAATGCTTCCTATATTTTGATTACAAAATGTTGATTTCCATGAAATTGAAGAATAAAGAAAGTGAAGAATAAAACAGATAAAAATAAATATAGGCTTCCTTGTCTACCGCTTTATTGGGGAAAGTAACCCAAGCTACTTTTTGTTACTTAGAGATCCTTCCCTTTCCCCTTCCCCTTCCCCTTCCCCTTCCCCTTCCCCTTCCCCTTCCCCTTCCCCTTCCCCTTCCCCTTCCCCTTCCCCTTCCCCTTCCCCTTCCCCTTCCCCTTCCCCTTCCCCTTCCCCTTCCCCTCCTTCCTTCCCCTCCTTCCTTCCTTCCTTCCTTCCTTCCTTCCTTCCTTCCTTCCTTCCTTCCTTCCTTCCTTCCTTCCTTCCTTCTTTCCTTTCATTTATTTTATTTATTTATTTAGCGTGAGAGAAAGAAAAGCATCAAGTTGTGCCACTTGGTTGCACAACCATTGGTTGTTTCCTGTGTTCTGACCAGGGCTGAAACCAATGACCTCAGGATGTTTTTGGAACTAAGCTGGCCCTCTCAGGGTCAAGCCCTCATTGGGACTTGAACTGGTGACTTTGGGATGGAGCCAGAGACCCTGGGATCAAACTGGCGACCTCCGTGCCCTGGGGCAATGCTCTGTACACTGCGCCACTAGCCAGGGCTTATTTATTATTAATGTAAATGCTTCTTGGGATATCAGTAGTTTTGTTTCTTTTATTCCTCCTAGGTTGAGGGAAGAGTGCTCACCTGAGTTGTTTTTGTTTGTGGATAGTTTCTCTTACACAGGGTTTGAGTTATGCTCAAGTTTTTCCAGTGTGAGTAATCAGTTACTGAAGAGTTGAAAGGCCAGTGAAATTGTGTTAGTAGATGTGGCAGGAAGAAGGAAGGAGTGAATTTGCTTTTAAAAAGAAGGAAGTGGAGGTTGGTATTAGTCATATTTATTATTATATTTATCATGCAGTAGCATTTTGTGATGTGAGAAAATAGTTGTTTCTTGCTAAACTTTCATAGTACATTGCTGTTTGATGTCCTGGTAAGCTTTACTCGTTTAGGATTTGTCAGCTAAGATCTTTACCTTTGTTTAAGCCAACACAGTTTACTTTCTAAAGAAGCTATGTCCCTATTAACAGCTCTTAGCAAACATCTGGAGGTAGGTAGCTATGATGGAGGGGAAATAGACATATTTGTTATGTAGTTAATATGTTGTAGGTTTTGTAGGCTATTTAATCTTTTATTGTAGGAATCCATGCAGCACTTCTAGTGGGTGATTTTTATGTTTTGTTGATGAGTTAGTGTTAATGGCCTTCAGATAGCAAACACTATGATGAGTAGGCCCCATTTAAATAATTAATGTCCTCAACTCCATTAGTCATCTATCTGATGCTAGAATCTAGAAGTAAATTTTCTCAGTTTACTAGTGATGTGTTTTTTAAAACGTTATTTACAGTGTTCTGAAGACCAATGTGAAGATGATACAGTAATTTCAAATATCACTTAAGATATGTAATTTAATTTTAAGTACACAAGTAATATATAAAAACATTGTATAAAAGCAAAAAGAAGTTTTTTAAAGCCCCAATCCCATTTTCATTCCTTTTTGAATAGTATTAGTGTCAGGTTTTAGACAGGAATAAAAAAAGAACATGATATAATTGTAATATAATTACAATTATATTACAATTGTAATTAAGATTGTAATATAAGAAACAGGTTAAATTGGGACTGGAGAACCCAATAATGAGTGAACACTGAAGTATATAGTTATCTGCAAGAAGCAGCTGCCACCACTAGAGCTAAGGGAACAGAAACAAGAAGTTTGGAGGAGAGGTCTTTTCTTGCTGGGACTCAGGGACACTGATAGGTGGTGCTTAGTATTGACAGGGAATGATGAGGCTGGTTTGCAGAATGCTGAGAAAAAGCTGGAGACTGGAACCAAGAACTGTCTATTGATGAAGAGCAATTGCCCTGGAGATGCTGATTGAAACAATAAGCAAACAGGAAACAGCAAAGTTCTTTCCATCCCCTGCCTTTCTATTTCACTGTTCTAGTCCTATTAGTGGACCCTTACGAAAATGCAGCTGGCAGGGAAGTGTATATAGTACTGCTCACAAAAATTAGGGGCTATTCTATAGTTTCATATCCAGTTTTGAAATATCCCCTAATTTTTGTGAGCAGTATAGTTTACACAGTCCCAATCTCAGTATTACACAGTTGAGTATAGAATAGTGGTTTGGAGCTATGGGGAAAAAATAGTTTAATAACCAGCACAATTGACTACATATTTTATCATCTGAACTCCAGGTTATTTGAGTGAAGAGGCTTTTGGGATACTATTATTTACTTTGGGACAACTGGTATAATTCAAAACTATCCTGGTCAAAACTAGGGACATGGTTCCCTAATTTGTGGGAAAAGTAATTATTGTTATTTTAGAGAAGACTATTTCAACCTGTTTCCTTTGTGCTATATGAAAGTATAGAAATAAGATGTTTTTTTTTTTTCATGAATATTACATTTTCTGCAGCTAAGTTTTGTAAAGGAAATACTTTTTAAAAAATTTAGTAATATTGACCTTGGCCAGTGGCTCAGGGATAGTGTTGTCCTGGCATGTGGACATCCCGGGTTGGATTCTTGGTCAGGGCACACAGGAGAAGCGACCATCTGTTCCTCCCTGTCTCCCTTCTCTCTTTCTTTTCCTCTTGCAGCCAGTGGCCCTGGATGCTGAGCTACATTGGAATGCATCAACCTCAAGTGCTAAAAATAAAAATAGCTTGGTACTTGAGCATTGGCCCAAGATGGGGTTTCTGGGTAGATCCCAATCGAGGCACATTCAGGAGTCTGCCTCACTATCTCCCAGTTTCTTACCTAAAAAAAATTGTAATATTAAGTGCTGCTATATTTCAGGCATTTATGTACATTATATATTTTAATCTTATTAACCTGGAATAGATACTCTTGGATTGTCTTTATTTTATACACAAGAAAATGAAAGCTTGGTGGTAACAGAAATTGAAATGTGATCCTGAGCTTTCTGACTCCAGAGCCCACCCATAAACACTGGATTTTACTGTCTCCTTATAGTGGTTTTGTAGACTATTTCAAGATGGAAAGGATCAGACCTTTAAAACTACAAAATTACAAAGAATCTGGAATTGATGAGCTTAGCAGCACAAGCATTTATTAAATACTTTTGTTTAATCTAGCATGGCAGTCATTATATTATGTTATTTCATGTGAGTTATTTCCAGGCCTCTGCAAGCTAATCTTAGGTAGCCTAAATTTTTATAGTCATGAAGGAACATATAAAAAAGTAGATGTTGGCCTGGCTGGTTGGCTCAGCAGTAGAGCATTGGCCCAGAGTGTGGAAGTCCTGGATTCAATTCCTTGTCAGGGCACACAAGAGAAGCGACCATCTGCTTTTAAATCCCCCATTCCCCTTCTCTCTTTCTCTCTCTCTCTTTGCCTCCCACAGCCATGGCTTGAATAGTTTGAGCAAGTAGGCCTTGAGCGCTGAGGATGGCACCATGGCCTTGCCTTAGGTGCTAAAACAGCTCCAAGCAATAGAGCAGTGGCCCCAAATGGGCAGAGCATTGCCTGTAGAGGGCTTTCTGGGTGGATTCTGGTCGGAGTGTATGGGGGAGTCTGTTTGCCTCCCTGCAATAATAATAATAGAAAAAAGTAGATGTTTTATAAATTACATAAATTACAAATACAATATTAAGCAAAACATAGAAATATGTATTGAGTAGTGAAGGCTATAAAATTTGCATTTGAGAGTAAAATTTAGGAAAACATTTTTTCCAAAGAGCCTTTATGGAGATTTTATTTTAGAGGATTGCTTGAATGAAGAAAGAATTCTTAAATTATTAGTAGGAAATGGAAGGAACCTTGGGTTTAGGAGTACAATTGGTAAAAGGATGTGTGAGAGTATCTTTGAAGAATCCAGCCAGAAAGAAGAGAAGTAGGGTTTTATGGCCCTGGATCTAAAGTCTAAAGCAAAACTCTTGGTAGGTCTTGGTGGAGGTGCATTAGTCAAACAGGGGATCATTTTAATAGTAGAATGATGAATTGTTCAGTATTTGGTTTGCAAGCAGGAATTATTGGAATGAAATATAGTCATCTGGATGACAGCTTAGTTGAATCTTGGAGATCCTGGTTAAACAGACTTGGCTCACCCATTCAATTGATATAGGTAATTTGTTTCCTGATTCTGAGTTCAGTCATCTGCTATCCTGTAGTTAAAGTATTCAGTGGGAACGTCACCCAAAAACCCTATGGAACTTTGCCAAGTTAAATCTAAAATTAGTAAAACCAAATCTCTGGTTTGTTTGAAAATATATACGATATTTACATTAGAGTTACTTCTGTGTACTCTAAATATTAAGTAGAATTATTAATATCTAATTGTCTAGTCAACCCAGATTATCCTTTTCTTTAGAACTCGGGAGATCAATGTCTTGTGTTATTCTGAGAATACCATATTTCCCCATGTGTAAGACGCTCCCATGTATAAGATGAACCTTAATTTTGGGGACCAAAGTTTGAAAAAAAAAAGTATTACATAAAGTTATTGAACTCAAGTTTTAATCATCATTAAACAATGAGCACAAAGACAACAAGTGCAAAAAAGTGGGAAGTGCAAGTAAAAAAAATCTACAACCACTGTATAAGATGCACCCAGTTTTTAGACCTCAAATTTTTTGAAAAAGAGTGTGTTTTATACATGGGGAAATATGGTATATAAAATATTTTTTTATTATATAATTTTAGGAAGTTTACTGATCTTTTATAGAATCAAATATCATCAGGGTTACTCCTATCAGGGATGCTTAATAGAATCTCTGGAGTCCAACATTTCTAATTTTAATATACTTGTAACATTTGTTCACACCATTGTGTTCTCTGAAAAGAGTGATCATTTTCACTCTATGGTGCTACCATGGACTGTATCCTCAAGGTCTTCCAGAGGTCCTTGTAAGCCTGACAGCTAGGAGACATGAACTGTCGTAGAACATAATTCTTGCAATTTATTGATGGAAGTCTATTCCTGATGGATGGCCCTTTAGAGTAAAAATCACTCAACATATATCAGTTAAATGCTAAGAGACAAAAATATTATATTTCCTACCATTGAGGACCTCCTTAAATTTAACAGTAGGTTAAAGATTTGGGGTTGGCCTGCTGAAGAGCAATCTTTTATTAGAAAATAGACACTTGTATTGAAAGTTCATATATTTAAAGTCTCTACCAAGCAAGTAGACTTAACCATATTAAGCAAGGTCCACATTTTCCTTTTATATTAAGATGAAAATATTCAATTAAATCAGAAATAGTTGGCCAAACTGAATTTCTAGGAGACTTTTTCTATACCTGTGTTGCTGGGAAATAATTGTTACTAATTTAAGTCATAAGGGATGGTGGATGTTGTTCAATATTGGCAATAAAAAGAAAACTCCCTTAAAGGGAAAAAAGAAAGCAAGATTTGGATTCTAAGAATTTTCTTTCTCTCTTTCTCTCTTTCTCCCTCTTTTTTCCTTCCTTCCTTCCTTCCTTCCTTCCTTCCTTCCTTCCTTCCTTCCTTCCTTCCTTCCTTCCTTCCTCCCTCCCTCCCTCCCTCCCTCCTTACTTCCCTTCCTCCCTCCCTCCTTACTTCCCTCCCTCCTTCCCTCTCTACTCTCCCTCCCTCCCTTCCTTCCTTCCTTTCCCTCTCTCTTTAATTTAAAAAATTTAACCTAATGATTTTAGAGAGAGAGAGAGAGAGAGAGAGAGAGAGAGAGAGAGAGAAGGGGGATGTTGAGCAGGAAGCGTCAACTTCTTGCTTCTTGTATTTGCCTTTCCCAGGCAAGTCTAGGGTTTTGAAACAGTGACCTCAGCATTCCAGGTTTTTAAACCTTCCCTATGGTGCATATTCAACTTGTTAAATCTATTAACTAAATCTTTGTTTTGAGGATGTTCTTTTTAGGGGAAGAGGTTTTGAATCTTATAATTATGAATGCATTAAGAACAAATTTACATGTAGAACAGATGCAAGTCAAACCACAGGCCTTCTAACTCTGTCTTTAGTCAGATAATTCTTCTTTTCAACCCTTCCCTATGCATTACTTCAAGGAAGAATATACTTGATCTTACTGTTCATATTAGAATAGTGGTTTGGAAAGAGAGAAAGTTAGGACAAAATATATTTTCAACCTCACCAGGGTTTGGAAAGAGAGAAAATTAGGACAAAATATAGTTTCAACCTCACCAGGTACCCTAATACATTTGTCTCAATATTGTAATGATGCCTTTGAATTTCCTATGCATCTACACACACACACACACACACACACACACACACACACTCACTTCCTCCCCAAAGAAAAATTTTAACTTGCATTATGAAGAATGGAATGCAACTCAAGCAAAATGAAATGACGGTGTGTCATAGCCATGTGAAAAGTTTTACTTGTACTAAGAGAAAAGTAAAGTTGGAAGTACACAGAGTTACCATTTTAACCTATTCACTTATTTTTCTAATACACTCTAATGCTAGGAGGTTGGGGAAGTAAAGCAGATATTATTCTGTTGGAATTAATAATTGATACATCCACCATAGAGGGCAATTGATAATGTCTATTAACATGGGTTTATTATAGCAAAAAATAGAAATACCCCTTAATAGGTGGTTGCTTAAATGGGATACTATACAGTTGTTAAAAAGCATGAGAAAGCACTATGCTGATAGGTTAAGAGCTTTTGCAATATTAAATGGAAACTTAAGATGCAGAAGTCTTACGTTATGTTTTATGTGAAAAGGGAAAACTTAAGAAGACATGTTCATATTTCTTTTTACATTTATAAAGAAACCCTTGAAAGATATACAGAGGTCTATAAAAAATGATTACCTACTTGGGATTGTGTTTGAAAGAGGCAACAGGGTAGCTGAGAAATGGGTAATCGAGACAGTTATTTTAGAACCATGAGAATATTCTACCTATTTTAAAAATGTATGTGTGAGAAAGAGAAAGAAAAAGAATATGTAAGTTAAAGATTAAGTACTTGCATATACTTTGCTTCCTAAAATGACAGTAAAGGGATATTTTTAAAAAGTCATACACTCATAGGACAGAGTGAATGTGAGAGAAGAAAGCAAATTTTTGGAAGCCAGAAAGCAGATGAATGAATGTTACTGACTCAGCAGACCTAGAAAGCTAAATTCTTTGCTGACAGAGGAAAAAACTGAAAAGCCTTCACACTGTAGAATATCCAAAAGGTTTAAAAATTGGCTTTTCCAGGTACCTCTGGAAATGAGATTGAAGGTAGGGCTAAAAATAGGAGGATTAGTTGATGGCTTCTATAAGAAATAGTTAAATCTCTAATTGCTCAGCCAGGAAAATTCCCTTTCCCAATCTTCAGATTTAGTCTTTGGAGTTGGAGGTAAAAAAAATCTCTACATTGATATGTACCAGGAAGAGGTGAGGAAGGGACAATGACTTGCTGAAAACAAGGTGATTGAGAATTTGCATACTGAATATCAAGACCTCCCTTACCTCTTTTTTCCCTCTTGGCAACCCGATGGTTGAAAATCTAGTCCAGGCTGAAGATGGTTCATTATAAAATCTCACCAGTCAAAAAAAGACATTTGGGGAACCCAATGAAATGACCAGCTAGAATACTGTACAGTATATTTTACAATTGACAAGTGCTAGCATGAAATCAGAGCTTAAAAAAAACGTTTAAAAGTATCTCACTCTTAATATGAAAAACCGAAGATCACTAAATAACTGTGAAGAGCTTTTAACCTGAAAGCAAAGACTGTATAGATGCTGTGTTGTACTGCTCAGATCAGCCCTTCAAGAGCTGAGGCAGTTTTTCCTCCAGCTACTGGTAATATTGACTACTGAGGGGTTACAGGTGAGTGGCTAAAAGTTGTCACTTTACCCAGGGTTACATCCCCTTCCCAGAGCAAACAACATCCAGTCTAGTTGAGAGGTGGGGTATGAGTTGGAGGCATAAAGATGGGGTTCACCTGCCATGTCACCCAGTGGTCTGCACCAAGTTCCCTCAAGGGAGGTCCAGGGCTGGCACATCCAGTGGCCAGCTGTGGAGAGAATCGGTTCAGGACCTACCAACCCGTGCTGGTGGTTTGTCCTAAGGAAGGGTTCCTCACACCTGGCCAGCCTGAGGTGAGCTCCAGCACAGCAGCTCATATACATTGGACAGGGTGGAACTTCACATTCTGCTGGCCTGGGTGCTAGATATCCTGCCCTGCTGGACTAGGTTTCACAGGGGGGAAGGGGAGAGGTTTGGAGCATGGACTTGTAAAAGGTGGGTTCTTGTGGGCTTATTGTTGGGTCTGGTTGAGAGGGTTAGCCACTTTCTGGGGGGAAGAAGTAGCCCCAGGGGAGGGCTCTCTTAGTCTTCTTCCCTGAGACCAGGGTCTCAAAAGCTGGAAGAACTTCTGCAGAGGGGACTGTTGACCCTACTCAATCTGAATCTGCTGCTCACCATGATGAGGAGAATAAAATTTTGAGTATCCAGCAGTGGCTGAGGATTAGGCTCTGGAGTAGAGGACACTTTTCCTGTACTGAGGTCCTGACCAAGAGACCTCTGAAGTGTGTGTGTGTGGGGTCTCACATATTCCCAAACTCAGCTGCACTTACCCACCAAGCTTGCAACCTGCACAGCAGTTGGTGGGGTGAGATCAGTCTAAGCCTACACCACAGTTTTTCTACAGAAGACTCTGTGGGAAGACCAGGCAGCTGCAAGAGGAGGTGGAGGAGTTGAAAAATGGAGGTAAATCTTACAGAGCTTGAGGCTTTTATACAGATTCTGTCACCTTTAAACAGGAGGAAGCTGATCCTATACACAGGTTGACTCCTCCCACACTACCCAGGCAGAGAAGACAAAGACAGCGAAGAGAGCAGTAGCTGCAGACAGATAGCCCGTGGCAGATTACAAACAACAGCTGATGCCAACCCAAGAAGACCTAGAACCAATACAACCAGTAGTGGGTGACAGAACCAACACTAGACTCAGCTAGCTACAGAAGCAGCACACTCAAAGGATGAATCTAGCAGGCACCAGACACTGTGGAGAATAAATGCTCCCCACAGGACAGACACTGCAGATTGTCTAATATTCATGCCAGCCAGCCTGACTGGATAACTGCACCTATGAAAAGGCCAACTACATTCAATACTCACATACCACAGGAGGGTAAAGACTACCCTCAAGAAGAATTCCTAGAGCAAGGAAATCAGGGGCCTGGAGGTCAGTATCGCTGAGTCCATATTCCTCATAAAGACACCACAACAAATTTCAAAGTCAGCGCTACCTAATACACAGACAAAATGGGCAAAGAAATATGATCCAAGTCAATCCACAAGAGAAATTTCCAGAAAAAGAACTAAATGAAATGGAAGCAACCAAACTACCAGATGCAGAGTTTAAAATAATTTTTAGGATGCTCAGGGATCTTAGAGGAAAAACGTATGGTCACAATGGGAACTTAAAGAGATAGCAAGTATCAAAAAGGACATTGAAATAAAAAAATAAGTCAGAAATGACAGATATAATGTCAGAAATGAAGACTGCACAAGAAGGAATCAACAGCAGGCTAGATGGAGCTGAAGATCAAATTGGCAATTTAGAGGACAAGATAAATGAAAGCACAGAAGCACAGCAGCATAAAGAAGGTCACTACATAATAATAAAGGGAGCAATCCAATAGGAGGATATAACCATTTTAAATATTTATGCACCTAATATAGGAGCACCTAAATATATAAAACAGATTTTGATGTATATAAAGGGCGAGATCAACAGCAAATTCTAATAGTAGGGGGTTTTAATACCCCACTAACATCAATGGATAGATCCTCCAGACTGAATATTAACAAAGAAACAGTGGCCTTAAATGATACATTTGATCAATTGGGTTTAATTGATATCTTCAGAACCTTTCACCCCAAGGCAGCAGAATATACATTCTTTTCAAGTGCTCATGATACATTCTCTAGGATAGACCACGTTAGGACACAAAACAAGTCTCAATAAATCTAAGAAGATTGAACTAATATCAAGCATCTTCTGTGATCACAATGGCATGAAACAAAAAATCAACTACAGTAGAAAAACTAAAAAACATTTGAACACTTAGAGGATAAATACCATGTTTTTAAATAATAAATGTGTTAACAGTGAGATGAAGGAAGAAATAAAAAATTTCTTGAAATTAATGAAAATGAACATACAGCAACCCAAAATCTATGAGACACCACAAAAGCAGTCATGAGATTGTTTTCATAGCATTACAGGTATATCTTAAGAAACAAGAAAAAGCTCAAATGACAGCCTAACCCTACATTCAAAAGAACTAAAAAAGAACAACAAATAAAGCCCAGAAAGATAGAAGGAAATAATAAATATCAGAATGGTAATAAATGACATAGACACCAAAAGAACAACAGCAAAAATCAATGAAACCAAGAGCTGCTTCTTTGAAAAGGTAAACAAGATTGATGAACTCTAACCAGACTCTTCACGAAAAAAAGAGAGAGGACAAAAAATTAGAAATGAAAGTGAAGAAGTAACAACTGACATCGCAGATATACAAAGGATTGTAAGAAAATACTATGAAGATCTATATGCCAAAAAATTGGATAACCTAGGTAAACTGGATAAATTCCTAGAAAGATACAATCTTCCAAAATTCAATCTGGAAGAATCAGAAAACTTAAACAGACTGATTTCAACAAATGAAAAAGAAAGTTATCAAAAAATTCCCAGCAAACAAAAGTCCTGGACAGATGGCTTCACAGGTGCATTTTACCAAACATTCATAGAACTAACATCTATCCTTCTCAGGCTATTTGAAAAAATTCAAGAGGAGGGAAGACTTTCAAGCTCCTTTTATGAGGCAAGCATTGTCCTCATTTTAATACCAGGTAAAGACACTATAAATAAAGAAAACTAAAGGTCAATATTCCTGGTGAACATAGGTGCTAAAGTTCTCAACAAAATATTAGCAAACTGCCTGACCAGGCGGTGGCGCAGTGGATAGAGCATTGGACTGGGATGCGGAAGGACCCAGGTTCGAGACCCTGGGGTTGCTAGCTTGAGCGTGGGCTCATCTGGCTTGAGCAAAAAGCTCACTAGCATGGACCCAAGGTCACTGGCTCGAACAGGGGATTACTCAGTCTACTGAAGGCCCGCGGTCATGGCACATATGAGAAAGCAATCAGTGAACAACTACGGTGTCGCAACAAAAAACTGATTATTGATGCTTCTCATCTCTCTCTGTTCCTGTCTGTCTGTCCCTGTCTATCCCTCTATCTGACTCTCTCTGTCCCTGTAAAAAAAAATAAATAAATAAATTTAGCAAACTGGATCTAGCAATACATAAAAAAAAAAAAAGATCATACATCATGATCCAGTGGGATTTATTCAAGGGAGGCAAGGCTGGTACAATAATTGGAAATCAAGGCCCTGGCCGGTTGGCTCAGCGGTAGAGCGTCGGCCTAGCGTGCGGAGGACCCGGGTTCGATTCCCGGCCAGGGCACATAGGAGAAGCGCCCATTTGCTTCTCCACCCCTCCGCCGCGCCTTCCTCTCTGTCTCTCTCTTCCCCTCCCGCAGCCAAGGCTCCATTGGAGCAAAGATGGCCCAGGCGCTGGGGATGGCTCTGTGGCCTCTGCCCCAGGCGCTAGAGTGGCTCTGGTCGCAACATGGCGACGCCCAGGAGGGTCGCAACATGGCGACGCCCAGGATGGGCAGAGCATCGCCCCCTGGTGGGCAGAGCGTCACCCCTGGTGGGTGTGCCGGGTGGATCCCGGTCGGGCGCATGTGGGAGTCTGTCTGACTGTCTCTCCCTGTTTCCAGCTTCAGAAAAATGCAAAAAAAAAAAAAAAATTGGAAATCAATAAATGTGATTCATTACATAAAAGGAAGGATAAAAATCACATGATTATATCAAAAGATGCAGAAAAGCATTTGGTAAAATTTAGCACCCATTTATGATCAAAACTTTGAGCAAAGTGGGAATACAGGGAGCATACCTCAAAATAATAAAGGCTGTATATGAAAAACCAACTGCCAACAAGATACTCAATGGACAAAATTGAATGAAATCCCCTTAAGATCAGGAATAAAACAGGGGTGCCCCATTACACCACTCTTATTCAACATAGTTCTGGAAGTCCTAGCCACAGCAATCAGAATCTGAAGAAATAAAAGGCATTCAAATTGGAAAAGAAGAAGTAAAACTATCTTTTATTTGCTAATGATATGATACTGTACATAAAAAACCATGAAGTCTCAGTCAAAAAACTACTAGTCTTGCCTGACCAGGTGGTGGTGCAGTGGATAGAGCATCAGACTGGGACTCAGAAGACCCAGGTTTGAAACCCAAGGTTGCCAGGTTGAGCATGGGTTCATCCGGCTTGGGGATGGACTGACCAGCTTGAGCACGAGGTTGCTGGCTTGAGCATGGGATTATAGACATGACCACATGGTCACTGGCTTGAGACCAAGGGCACTGGATTGAGCAAGGGCTCACTTGTTATGCTTTAGCCTTCTGTCAGGGTACATATGAGAAAGCAATCAATGAACAACTAAGGCGCCACAAGAAAGAATTGATGCTTCTCATCTCTCCCTTCTTGTCTGTCCCTATCAGTCTCTCTCTTTCTCTCTCTCTCTCTCTCTCTCTCACACACACACACACACACAACTACTAGACCTGATAAATGAATTTGGCAATGTGGCAGGATATAAAATTAATATTCAGAAATCAGTTGTAAGCCCTGGCCAGTTGGCTCAGCGGTAGAGCATCGGCCTGGCATGTAGGGGACCCGGGTTCGATTCCCGGCCAGGACACACAGGAGAAGCGCCCATTTGTTTCTCCACCCCCCGTCCCCTCCTTCTCTGTCTCTCTCTTCCCCTTCCGCAGCCAAGGCTCCATTGGAGCAAAGATGGCCTGGGTGCTGGGGATGGCTCCTTGGCCTCTTCCCCAGGCGCTAGAGTGACTCTGGTCACGGCAGAGCGATGCCCCGGAGGGGCAGAGCATCGCTCCCTGGTGGGCAGAGCATCGCCACTGGTGGGCGTGCCAGGTGGATCCCGGTCGGGCGCATGTGGGAGTCTGTCTGACTGTCTCTCCCCGTTTCCAGCTTCAGAAAAATGACAAAAAAAAAAAGAAATCAGTTGTATTTTTATACACCAACAATGAACAATCAGAAAGAGAAATTAAGGAAACAATCCCCTTCACTATTGCAACAACAACAAAAAATAAAGTACCTAGGAATAAATTTGACCAAGAAGATAAAAGACTTGTACTCAAGAGAATTATAAGACATTGGAAAAAGAAATCAAGGAAGATACAAAGAAGTGTATGCATATACCTTGTTCATGGATAGGAAGAATAAACATTAAAATGTCTATATTACCCAAAGCAATCTCTAGATTCAGTGTCATTTCTATTAAAATGTCAGTGGCATACTTCAATGATATAGGACAAATATTCCAAAAATTTATACGGAACCAAAAAAGAACCCAAATAGGCCCTGGCCGGTTGGCTCAGTGGTAGAGCGTCGGCCTGGCGCGCGGGGGACCTGGGTTCGATTCCTGGCCAGGGCACATAGGAGAAGCGCCCATTTGCTTTTCCACCCCCCCCCCTTCCTCTCTGTCTCTCTCTTCCCCTCCTGCAGCCAAGGCTCCATTGGAGCAAGGATGGCCTGTGCGCTGGGGATGGCTCCTTGGCCTCTGCCCCAGGCGCTAGAGTGGCTCTGGTCGTGGCAGAGCGACGCCCTGGAGGGGCAGAGCATCGCCCCCTGGTGGGCGTGCCGGGTGGATCCTGGTCGGGCGCATGCGGGAGTCTGTCTGACTGTCTCTCCCCATTTCCAGCTTCAGAAAAATACAAAAAAAAAAAAAAAAAAAAAAAAAAAAAGAACCCAAATAGTCTCAGCAATCTTGAAAAGAAAGAACAAAGTGGGAAGTATCACATTTCCTGATATCAAGTTATACTACAAGGCCATTGTACTCAAAACAGCCTGGTACTGGCATAAGAACAGGGATATAGATCAATGGAGTAGAACAGAGAACACAGAAGGAAATCCACACCCTTATGGTCAATTGATATTTGATCAAGGAGGTAAGAGCATACAATGGAGTAAAGACAGACTCCTTAATAAATAGTGTTGGGAAAACAGGACAGATACTTGCAAAAATATGAAACTAGACCACCAACTTACATTCACAAAAATAAACTCAAAATGAATAAAAGACTTAGATTTAAGTCACAAAACCATAAATATCTTGGAATAAAACAGGCAGTAAACTCTCTGATAAGTCTTATAAAAATATTTTTTGCCGTTATATCTTCCTGGGAAAGTGAAAAAAAGGATAAAATAAACAAATGGGACTGTATCAAACTTAAAAGCTTTTGCACAGCAAAAGACAGCATTAACAAAATAAAAAAACAACCCACACAATGGGAGAACATATTTGCCAATACTTCTGATAAGAGGTTAATAACTAGTATTTATAAAGAATTTCTAAAATTCAGCACCAGGAAAGTAAACAATCCAATTAAAAAATGGTCAAAGGGAACTGAATAATTACTTCTCCAAAAAGGACATACAGATGGCCAAGAGGCATATGAAAATATGTTCAATGTCACTAATTATCACAGAAATGCAAATTAAAACCACAGTGAAATATCATCTCACACGTGTCAGAATGGTGCTCAATAACAAATTGACACACAATAAGTGTTGGCGGGGGTGTGCAGAAAAGGGAACCCTCTTGCACTGCTGGTGGGAATGCAGACTGATGCAGCCACTATTGGAAAACAGTATGGCCTTTCCTCAAAATATTAAAAATGAAACTGCCTTTTAATCTAGCTATTCCACTTTTTGGAGTATATGATAAGAATCCTAAAACACTGATTCAAAAGAAGATATGCACCCCCATGTTCCTTGCAGCATTGTTTACAATAGCCAAGATCTGTAAACAGCTCAAGTGTCCATCCGTGTACTAGTGGATAAAAAACCAGTGGTGCATATACATGATGGAATACTACATGGCCATGAAAAAAGGAAAACTTTTTTTTTTTTGTGATGCCATGGATGAACCTGGAGTTTATTATGCTAAGTGAGATAAGCCAGGCAGAAAAAGAAAAATAGTATATGATGTCACTTATATGTGGAATCTAATGAAGAAAGTGAACTGAGGAACAGAATAGAGGCAGAGGTGGGGTCACAGGGAGCAGACGGACAGCTGTCAGAGGGAAGGTGGATGAGGGAGTGGTATCAGAAGTGAAGGGATTAGTGAAATTATATATACATAACACATAGATACAAATAATAGGCATCAAATCTAGAGGGAAGGGGAGTAATTAGGGAAAAGGGGACAAAGTGGATGTAATGGAGGGCATGTGGTTGGGGGTGAGGGTGTTGTATTGGGTGGGACACTTGAATCCATGTTAATAGTAATTTAAAGAAAGTAATAAAAAATAAAGAACTAAAGAAAGAAGAAATAAAAGAAAGAAAGAAAGAAAAAAAGATGTGGTGCACCTGCCTTAATGAGAACAACCCTAAAGTGATATCTCAGCTCCAGAGCTCCCTGTGGGACTGGCTGTTAAAACTGCATTGCAATTTAGCTTTTCAGTTGGTCTACTGCTCCCTTCCTCACTTCCTTAAAGGTATTGTTTATGAATGTGCTCCTCAATTAAACACCTGCTCCTCAGTCTTGGTCTCAGGAAACCCTTACTCCAAATAAATAGAGAAAAGTGGGAATAAAAAGATTAATAATTCAAACAACTAAGAGAAGATAATACATTCATTATACAAAAGCAAAACATTATAGAAGAAACTGAAAGAACAGAAAAAAGCTTTCAGAAATTAAAAAAAATATGTAGCAGAAATGAAGAACTCAGTAGAGAAGTTAGATGATAATGTTAAGGAAATCTAAGAAAGTGGAGCAAAAAGTGGAAAGAAAAGATGTTTTGAAGGTTAATCTAAATATCTGGCATCTGAATAAAAGAAGTTTCAGAAAAAGAATAGGGAAAATAGGTGTCATGGAAGAGAATAATACAGGGGTCGCGAAACTTTTTGGCTGAGAGAGTCATGAATGCCACATATTTTAAAATGTAATTTCGTGAGAGCCATACAATATGTTTAACACTAAATACAAGTAAATGTGTGCATTTTATGTAAGACCAACACTTTTAAAGTACAATAAGTCTCTGAATTCTTTTTAATAATGTTATGCTGTTGCTAACCAATGATGAATAAAGTACGTCTTACCATTTATGTGACTTCTGGTGCTGTATGGTTTTGCTGATGGCTGGTTGGTACATGGTGAGGTTAAGCAGGCATCGAGACTTCCATCCATTAAACGTGATTTTAGGTTGGTCTTAACGTTCTTTAGATGTGAGAAAGACTGCTCACATGCATACATAGATCCAAACATTGTCAGCACAGCAATACTCACACGCTGCAGTGTGTGGTATGTGACGGGAAGCACGTTCCAAGTTCTGACAATCAGCTGGTCCGCAGGTTGAAGTTTTTTCATTTCTCCCCACTTGTATTTGCTCACCAACTCTGCATGCTGTCATGCAAGTCTTTCCAAATTTTCATTCAGTGACTTGAACTTATTCATCCACATGTCTGAGGCCTTCACATCAGCAGCTTGTAGTTCAAAATCTCTGACAGCGACTCCGGGATGTAACTCAGGTCGGCGCTGTCCATTGCACACCCCTGTGGATGGGTGATGAACTTAAAAAGACAAGTGCGCTCATGAAATTCACCAAAGTGCGCTTTGAATGACTGCAGGAGATTAGATGTGAAGCCTGCTAGCTGCCGGAGATCAAGATGTTGAGTGGGGTCACTTGCTGTGCATGCATCTTTAAACTCTCCCAGTTTTCCAAAGTGTAGTAAACGACCTGTTTCAATGTTGGCGATGAAGAGTTCCAGCTTGTTTTCAAATGCAAGCATGGCTTATTGAAGGGATAAGACTGTATTTCCAACGCCTTGCATTTTCACATTGAGCTGGTTCAGATGTTCAGTCATGTCCATGAGATAGAATTTCAGGAGCCACTCAGTGTTAGCTATCTCAGGATGCTCGACGTTTTACATTTCAAGAAAAGTTCAGATTTCACTCAGACAAGCCATGAAACGGCTGAGAACCTTCTCTCTTGACAACCAATGCACATTGCTGTGCAGAAGCAGACCAGGATAATTATTCCCAACTTCATCCAGCAGTGTTTTAAACTGGCGATCATTTAAAGCTTGGGCAACAATAAAGTTGACCTCCTGAATGACCAGCGACATCACCTCACCAAGCTGCTCACCACACATCTGAGCACAAAGCACCTCCTGATGTAGATGCAGTGAAAACTTAGGATGGGTCTCTTTTCATGTTTATGAAGAAGTGGTACAAATCCTCTGTTTTTCCCCACCATGCACGGAGCACCATCGGTACACACCGAAATAAGTTTATCCATTGGTAGATATTTTCTTTAGCGAACTCAGTGAAAAACTTGAATAAATGCTCCCCTCTTGTTGTCTCTTTCATAGGCAAAACAGCTGTAGTGTGTCACCGACAGCATACCTTGCAATCACACTGAACTGGGATAAATGGCTTACGTCTGTTGACTCATCCAAAGTGAGAGAAAAGAATGGTGCTGCATTTATGTTCTTCACTTGTGTTGCCTCAATTTGATTTGCCATCATGGTGGTACGATCCTGAACAGTTCTTGCCAACAGAGGCATGTCTTTTTTCTTTTTTTACAGGGACAGAGAGAGAGAGAGAGACAGGGACAGAGAGAGAGAGAGAGAGTCAGAGAGAGGGATAGACAGGGACATACCAACAGGAATGGAGAGAGATGAGAAGCATCAATCATCAGTTTTTCGTTGCGACACCTTAGTTGTTCATTGATTGCTTTCTCATATGTGCCTTGATTGTGGGCCTTCAGCAGATCGAGTAACTCCTTGCTTGAGCCAGCGACCTTTGGTCCAAGCTGATGAGCTTTTTGCTCAAGCCAGATGAGCCCGCGCTCAAGCTGGCAACCTTGGGGTCTCAAACCTGGGTCTTCCGCATCCCAGTCCGATCCTCTATTCACTGTGCCACCGCCTGGTCAGGTGAGGCATGTCTTTTATTCGTTTGATTATCTTGTCTTTATCTGAAAAGTCATCAAAAAGTTAATTGGCAACATCAAGCATGAATGTTTTGGCATACTCCCCATCTGTGAATGGCTTTCCATTTCTCACAATTGCTAAAGCACCAGCAAAGCTAGCCAAATTCCAGTCACCTTTTGGGTCCAAACATTGAGTTGTTGCTGACTAGCTTGCACTCTGCACAGTAACTCTTGACATGCTTTCTTCCTGCTGTCCTCTGCTGGATAGTTCAATGCAAATGGTGTGTGTCGAAGTGCCACTTTATATATGACCATTTCATTGATGCAATTTTGTCATTGCATATCAGACACACTGCAGAACCTGCTCTCCCCACAAAGGCAAATTCCTCTGTCTATTCCTGCTGAAAAGTACGATATTCCTCATCTTTTTTTCTTTTAGCCATCTTCTTTGTCAAAAGGGTTTCTGCAATTAGCTAGCTGACTAGTTGATTAAAAGGAGGGAAGTTTACTTCCTGACCTCACAATGACCCATGTACATAACGCATTATCCAATAAAAATTTGGTGTTGTGGCCCTGGCCGGTTGGCTCAGCGGTAGAGCGTCGGCCTAGAGTGCAGAGGACCTGGGTTCGATTCCCGGCCAGGGCACACAGGAGAAGCGCCCATTTGCTTCTCCACCCCTCCGCCGCGCCTTCCTCTCTGTCTCTCTCTTCCCCTCCCGCAGCCAAGGCTCCATTGGAGCAAAGATGGCCCGGGCACTAGGGATGGCTCTGTGGCCTCTGCCCCAGGCGCTAGAGTGGCTCTGGTCGCAAAATGGCAACACCCAGGATGGGCAGAGCATCGCCCCCTGGTGGGCAGAACATCGCCCCATGGTGGGCGTGCCGGGGGATCCCGGTCGGGCGCATGCGGGAGTCTGTCTGACTGTCTCTCCCTGTTTCCAGCTTCAGAAAAATGCAAAAAAAAAAAAAAAAAATTTGGTGTTGTCCCGGAAGACAGCTGTGATTGGCTCCAGCCACCTACAACCATGAACATGAGTGGTAGGAAATGAATGGATTGTAATACATGAGAATGTTTTATATTTTTAACGTTATTATTATTTTTATTAAAGATTTGTCTACGAGCCTGATGCAGCCATCAAAAGAGCCACATCTGGCTCGCAAGCCATAGGTTCCCGACCCCTGGAATAATGGGAAAGCAATCATCAGCAAAATAATTCAATAACATTTCTTAGAACTTAAGAATATAAGTTTCCAGGTTGAGTGCTTGGCCCAGTTATGTATATAGTAAACCTCATAGCAAAATTTTAGAACACGGGCTGGAGGAGACTGGGGAAAGAAAATTTTGTAAACTTCCAGAGAGAATAGATAGATCACATACAAAGTATTGAGAATCAGAATGACTTCTTAATAACATACTGGAAGCTAGAAGACTATGAATTGGTCTGTTTGGTGGAAATAAAAATGACTTCCAAGTCAATACTCTACCCAGCTAAAGAAGTGCAAACTAGAATAAAGACATTTGAGACCTATGATGTCTCAAAACATTTGCCTCCCAATTTGTCTTTGGAAGCTCCTGGAATATACACTTCCCTAAAAGGAGGAAGTATGATAGGAAACTTAAAGGTGTGGTTTCCATGAAAGAAGTATCTAACACAAAAACAAAGCAAAACCTCTGTGATGCTGGTAAAGAGCAATGCCAAGATGTTGGCTGTGCTCAAGGCTTTGAGTGACAAATTCAGATTGGTGCAGGTTCAAATGCTCGGGCAGAAATTATTCAAGATGACATCACTGGAGTACTTCATCTGAATGAAAATTGAGAATAGATTTAGCAATTTTTACAATTTGGGGTTAAATTGGTGATAAAACAGAAAATTAAAGAAAAATAAAAAGACATTAACTCCAGGGAAATGAAAATTTATGCACGAAAAAAAGTGCTTTATTGTTTCATTGTAAAATTCACAGTCATACAAAATAAACATTGAGTATTGATTATGAAATAATAATATTGGGAGGATGAAAAAAGTGAATGTGTGTGTGTTTGTACACATGCCATGTATGTGTATTTGTGGGGGTTAGAAAAAGAACTTAGAGTGTAACTGTATTTGGAGATAGGGCCTTTAAAAGAGACACCTAAGTTATAATATGGACTCTGGGGCAGCCCTAACCTAATCCGACTGGCATCTTTATAGGAAAGAACACACAAAAAGAGACACAAGAATTCATTGAAACCAAAGCGACCATGTCAGGAATTGCATGTCCTTCTTACAGATGGCATACAAAAATGGCAGCCATTTTTGACACAATAAAAGATGCCTCAGGGGAAACCAAACCTGATACTTTGATCTTGGGCTTCTTGCCTGTAGAACTATAAGAAAATAATTTGTTATTTAAGTTCATGGTATTTTGTAATGACAGTCCTATCAGACAGATATCAAAAGTTTTAATTTAAACATCTGAAAATATACTGCTCACAAAAATTAGGGGATATTTGTGATATTCCCTAATTCACAAATATGAAGTGATATTCTGTCACTTCATATTCATTTTGAAATATCTCCTAATTTTTGTGAGCAGTATAGTTGCCTCTGGGAAGCAGGATATGGTGGTAGGGAAGAGAGATTGTTCTTTTAAAATAATGAACACTTTGTAAACTCATTGACCCATTACATGATATCTATATATCTGTTTATATATATCTATATAGATATATAAAATCTCTTATTTTTATAATTTTATTTAGAAAACAATGTATATTTATAAGTGATAAAAACAAAAAAAATGAAAGGCAAAGTCTGATAAATCAGTTATCTGTTTGGTTTTTTTTCTTTTTTTTATCTGAGTGATTAAGAACTTTCTGGAGTTCTATATATTTTCCTTTGATATATCCATTTTTTCTTCCTGTGGCCCTTTTCATTTTTATCCCAGGAAAAGTATAATCAGTTAGTGTGCTTTTGGTTGCAAGTAACCAAAAGCCAGATAGAAGTATTTAACTATAAGGAAAGCTCTCACATAAAAAGAAATCTTGAAACAGTGGTTCTAGGGAGGGTGTCTAGCTTAATGGTTCAATGACATTATTAGGGATCAGGTTTTTCATCTTTATTGTGGAATGCCATTCTTTTTTTTTTTTTTAATAAATTTTTATTAATGGTAATGGGATGACATTAATAAATCAGGGTACATATATTCAAAGAAAACATGTCTAGGTTATTTTGTCATTAAATTATGTTGCGTACCCCTCGCCCAAAGTCAGATTGTCCTCCGCCACCCTCTATCTAGTTCTCTGTGCCCCTCCCCCTCCCCCTAACTCTCTCTCTCCCTCCCTCCCTCCCATGTCCTCCCTCCCCCCACCCCTGGTAACCACCAAAAATATTATTTATATATTTATTCATTTTAGAGAAGAGAGACAGAGAGAGAAGGGGGGAGGAGCAGGAAGCATCAACTCCCATATGTGCCTTGACCGGGCAAGCCCAGGGTTTTGAACCAGTGACCTCAGTATTCCAGGTTGATGCTTGATCCACTGCGCCACCACAGGTCAAATGCCATTCTTAACAGGCTGGCTACTGTCCTCATATGTGCAAGATAACTGACTACAGAGTTCCAGGCCTGTGTCCTCAGAAACAGTAGCCAAAGGCTGCATGGGAGAAAAGGACTTCCGTATTGATGTTTCTCTTTAAGAAAGGAACATTTTATCAGAAGCCCCCGTCATGTTTCTCCTATCATCTGCATCACACATCATTTCCAAACTGAGTAGTCAGAGTAATGGAATCACCAGGGCTGGCTTAATCCAAATAATAGTCACTCTCTGAAGTTGGGGAAAGGATCAGGCACCTTAAAACCCAGGCTCCTATGACCCACACTTGGATGAAGTCAGAATTATGTTAGCAAGGAATAAGAGAGGAAAGAAAAAAATTCCATGGAAGAAGAAAATATACAATTTAGTGACTGTTTTGTGAGATAGAAAGGGAAAATAAAAAATTCACTAAAGGAGAGAGAGCAAGAGAGCAAAAGGTCAGAGATGAATGTCCTGGCTCCCCACCTTCAGGTTTACACTAGGAAATTGCAAGTTAAAAGAAGTCTTGAAATTGGAATGAAGCCACAGCCAATATGTCACTGTGTAAGAGATTACATGGCTGAAGAATGGGGTGAGGTGAAGGGGCTGGTATTGTCTGTGGGTTCCATAGAATATGGAGTTCCTGCAGAAGGCGGATTTTATACCTAGAGACTGGTTGAGACCAGTGACTTTCTGGGAGGCATCCAAAGCTCCTGTAAGCTACTGCCTGAGGATATGAAAACTTCACTTGGCCTCCAGTCTCTCCAGACGGTGAAAGGAGAAAGAAGAGGAAAGAAGTGAAGTGAAAAAGTCCTGATAGGAAGGAACTTTGAGCTTTGCTTGGACTGAGTATTCACAGCTTAAAATGCAAATAGATTGGATTATATTTAATAGGCAAATTTCTATCATCTATTGAATGGGTTTCCAGAATAAAAGGAGATAGTTATAGAGAAAAATGACCATTTTTCCTCCCCTCAATGTATTTGAATTTAGGCCTTTCCATATTTTACATATTTCAGCATTATCTTTCTTTTTTCACCTTTTGGGTGAACATTGTGGGAAAGTAGAAAAGGAAAGAAGGAATGTGAAAATGGGGATATGCAGGGTCTTCTGGAGAAATGGCTAATGCTAGATTTACATGGTTTTAGAGAGTGTCAGTTAGGATTATACAAAAATAATGTAAAAGTATTTAGCTCTAAAAAATTACTGTATTTTCCCATGTATAAGACGCACCCTTTTCCAAAAAATTTGGGGTTTAAAAACTGGGTGTGTCTTATAGAGTGGTGGTTGCATTTCAAATGCCGTAGGTGGAACTGAGGATGAGGCAATATATGAAGACAGTGATTCATCATCAGAGACAGATGAGGACAAGCTAATGGAAGGCAGTTTTGACAGTGGTGAGGAGTTCTATGAATTTTATGATGAGTAAAACTTGAGTTCAATAACATTATGTAATACATTTTCTTTCAAATTTCAGGCCTGAAAATTAAGGTGTGTCTTATACATGGGAGCATCTTATACACGGGAAAATAATATGGTAAATAAAGTATTTTTAGTATAAGTAAACCAAGTATGATGTCATTTAACTTTTTTTTTTTTTTGTATTTTTCTGAAGCTGGAAAGGGGGAGAGACAGTCAGACAGACTCCCGCATGCGCCCCACCGGGATCCACCCGGCACGCCCACCAGAGGGCACGCTCTGCCCACCAGGGGGCAACGCTCTGCCCCTCCGGGGCGTCGCTCTGCTGCGAACAGAGCCACTCCAGCGCCTGGAGCAGAGGCCAAGGAGCCATCCCCAGCGCCCGGGCCATCTCTGCTCCAATGGAGCCCCGGCTGCGGGAGAGGAAGAGAGAGACAGAGAGGAAGGAGGGGGGGGGTGGAGAAGCAAATGGGCGCCTCTCCTATGTGCCCTGGCCGGGAATCGAACCCGGGTCCCCCCCCCACGCCAGGCCGACGCTCTACCGCTGAGCCAACCGGCCAGGGCCTCATTTAACTTTTTTAAATGCAGGCATTAAAATGTTATTTATTATATAAAGATAACCATGCCGCAGTACAGAAAAAGTCAGCTAGGTTACTTATATTTATTATGTTTGCATTATGTTTTCACTTTACTACATATGTTTAACCAGGTGGAAAATTTCTGTTTTTGAAAACAAATATAACCTGATCAGGAATTGAATTTATATTCTAATTGCATTATAATAAACCAGGAATGTTACCGTTGAATCTAGCACCCAGTTAAGACTCAACACATATATAACAACAACAAAAAATTCAGGCCCTGGCCGGTTGGTGCAGTGGTAGATGTTGGCTTGGCGTGTGGAAGTCCTGGGTTCAATTCACAGTCAGGGCACACAGGAGAAGCGACTATCTGCTTCTCCACCCTTCCTCACCCCCCTTCCTTTCCTGCAGCCATGGCTCGAATGGTTTGAGCAAGTTGGACTGAGCAAGTTGGCCTTGGATGCTGAGGATGGCTCTATGACCTCACCCCAGGCACTAAAATAGCTCCATTGCCAAGCAACAGAACAGTGGCCCCAAATGGGCAGAGCTTCACCAGTAGAGGGCTTGCTGGGTGGATCATGGTTGGAGTGCATGCAGACGTCTGTAAGCCTCACTGCCTTTTGCTTAATTAAAAAAAAAAAGAAAATATATTGGCCCTAATGTTGTAATAGCTACTAAAAATACATGAATAAATTTTAATATCCAGACAGGAAACAACAGACTTACAGTGAATGTTTGAGCACATGTATCATTTGAGATACATAACAGAGTTATGTAGCTAAAGATTAAAGTGTGATTTAAGATATATTTCACTCTATGCGTAGGCATTGTCTCCATTAGCATTAATTGTACTGACATGTACACAGCTGGAGCAGAGAACTGAAATTTGTTGAAAAATAAAGGAGGGATGATTTTTTAACTTGGCCTATAATTTTAGGAATGTGGGGTTATATTATTAAAAGCTCTGTGAGAGGCCTTAATTTAGAAACTGAGATATAGAAGTATATCAAATCACAGTACTATACATATACTTTGTGTTATTAAAGTGAGTAAGACAAGCTAAGGGGTTTGCCAAAGGCTATTCTGGGGTTGTAGTACATGTAGAAATGGGAAACAATACGTGGATTTTGGATGTGGATTAATTTGAGGAATATAAACAATTTTTTATCTGGGACAAAATGTAATTGCTGCTATTGTGGCCATTAGTAAGTGCACACACACATACGGACACATAGAAAAATTTCCCAGGGAAATTTTGGGGGGGTGCAGAATTAGAGGTTTGAAAAGTAATTTTGTATTCTTCTCCCTCCATCTGGTACTTCCCAAGAACTGTCTCTCATTATAACTATTCCTTTAGTGAGTATCAGAAAGAAGTAAATTAGCTAAATAAATAAATTATACCAAAATGGTGACAAGTGATAGATTTAACTTTCTGTGGGAATAATTACATTTGAAAGTACAGTTTATTTTGGAAAGCCCCTGGGCAATACATTCATTCATTTGGCACATTCTTAGTGAATGTTTACTATTGGCCAGTCACTTTTCTGGCTCTGCTGACCCAGAGGTGAAAAAGATAAAGTTCCTGATCTCTTAGATTTTATGAATGAGCAATATGCATTAAAAAATATCTATAATTTTTGATTTAGTTATATTTTAATTAATCTAATTTGATAAATATATACTTAAGATTGATGTGTATGAATTTCCACCACATCATTATCAAATACCTAGATACTTTTGCATATGTTTTGAAATTCTTTATAATAAGAAATGGGTATCTCTGGCTAGTGTATAGGAATACCTTTTTAAAATTTATTGATTGATTTTTAGAGAGAGAGGAAATGGGAGGGAGAAATATCAATTCATTGTTCCACTCATTCATGCCTGCTATTGGTTGGTTCTTGTATGTGCCCTGACTAGGAATTGAACCCGCAACCTCAGTGTGTTGGGACAACACTCTAACCAACTGAGCCTTCTGGCCAGGGCTTGAATAGGAATACTTTAATTGTCCTGATGCTTTTCTGCCCTTTCTGAAGTTTCCAAGCATGCATCACTTTTTAAAATAAAAATGTTTTAAAGGTCCTTTTAATCTAAAGATACAAAACTGGATAGCCTCTTGGGGGGGGGGAGATGTTTGTGAAAAGCAAGGCCTCACTATATCCTTGCTTACACAAATCATCTTCCCCTGATCTCTGAAAGGTTGTTAGTGCCTATCCCAGAATCCCTTAGTGGATTCTTCTGACTTATAAGAAGCTAGCTCAGAAGGGTTTGAAGTGCTGGGTATGAGTGGAAATATGTGGGCCTTAATGAGAAGAAACTATGGAGGGAGCCCAAGTCCTTTACTACTTTTTATCAAGAAATGTGAATTGTTGGGTGCTCATATGCAAAATATGTAATGTATTCATAAGTATTGGTTATCCTTTAGGCATATTGGAAGGATTGAATCCGCCCCAATCTGAAATTAGGTGGACTATATAACATGTTTTGACTAATGAAATAAGAGAAGAAGTAATATGTTTTAACATACCAAGATGTGGAAGTGGTAAGAACCTGTGTGCAATATATGGTTTGCTTTTGCTGTGATGACCATGAAGCTCTGTGTTAAGAAAGACCTTCCATCACCTGGGTTTCTTAGTGACTTAGTTACAGGATTGAAATCTCTTGTGATAGGTCTTTAATATTTATCATGAAAAGAATTAAACTTCTTGTGTTAAGGTACTATATTTTGGAAGTTATTATCACAGTCCAGTCTCATTGAACCAATAAAAAAAAAAGTAAATGCAAATTATGTTTAGAAAACACAGATTTTCATCCATAGACCACTCATTGAATAGTTGCTCTTTCAAATGAATAGTTTGATTTTTTTTTAACCCAAATGGTTATTGTACATTAATGAGACAAGAAGGGTTGAAACTGCAGACATCGAACAGTTTATAATTCCAATATTCATGTCTTCTAAGCATTAAGTATCTATAGCAGCGGTTCTGAACTGCTTTAGGCGACCCCTGTGTTTTGGTCGTCCGACCCCCACCGGGGTTGCGACCCACAGGTTGAGAACTGCTGATCTATAGGCTTCAACTTTAGCTTTCTCCATGGCTTCTGTCAGTTACAGGCAATTCACAAGATGGTGGAAGTTGTTCCAGCAGGGCTGTGAATAATAAAAAACATAAACTGATCTCTGTACCTCTCCCTCCTCCCTTTCAGTTACAGAGCTCCTAGAATTCTTATGAATAGGAGTGCTAGGAGAATATTTTGTTCCAACATGTATCTTTAACCCCAGTTCCTGACACAGAGCTTTATAATATCCTGAGTGATAGGATTGTCTGACACTCAGATCCTATATCCCTTGGAATTTTCTAGGTGACAGGAATGTCTTTTGTTCTAATGAAGTTATTCTAGGTGGGGTTCTGGATGGGGACTGATCACTAGAAAGACCAAGCCATGATTCAGAGCTTGAAACTTTCAGTCTCACCTCTTACTCTCCAGAGATAGGGGAGGGGCTGGAAACATACTTAATATTTCATCCTGCTTATGTGGAGAAACCTCCATAAAAATTCCCATAGTTCCAGGTCAGGAAGCTTCGGGGTTGGCCAACACATTGCTACCCAGAAAGTGGGTAGCACTTTCTCAACTCCACATCTTGCCCTATGTATCTCTTCATCTGACTGTTCATCTGTACCCTTTATCATACAATAAAATATAATAAACTAGTAGACACAGGTTTTTTTTCAAGTTCTGTGAGCTGTTCTAGCAAATGATTGAAGTTGAGGAGGGAAAGGGGTAATGGAAATCTGTAATTTGTAGCCAACTTAGAGTTGTAGATAACCTGGGTACCTACTACTTCTAATTGACATCTTAAATTGGGGACAGTATTTTAAGACTGAGCCTTTAACACAGTGGTCCCCAACTTTTTTGGGCCACGGACCGGTTTAATGTCAGAAAATATTTTCACAGACTGGCCTTTAGGGTGGAACAGATAAATGCACAAAATAAAATTATGCGACTGGTGTAAAACCTGTGGTATTTTAAAATATAATTGTCAAACTTATGATATTTATTGGGCTAAGTTAAAGGAGGAACGAGCATGTCCTCATTATTCAGGCTGTATTTAAATTTGTTATTCTGACAACGTTTCATGTCTGACATCAATATGTAATATGATAGGTTCAGGCTTGCTACCAATCATGAACCTACAACAATAAAAATAAACATGAATCCACTGTGTACTCATATGCAACTTTATTAGAAGCGTCCTCTTAACATCGCACCAACAACATAACATGAGTAACATCCTCTTTTCTCCAAACACTTGCCAGTCGCTATGGTAATGTTTAAACATGCCTTAAAAATAAGATACAACACAAAAACAAATATAAAGTGCATGAAAAATACAACTCACCATTGTTATGAGTATTGTAAGTTAAGGGTTATTTATTATAATGTTTATATAGAATGAGAGATAGTAGCCTATCTCTCAACAACCATAACGCTTAATCAGTGGGAGCCCTGAGCTTGTTTCTCTGCAACGAGATGGTCCCATCTAGGGGTAATGGGAGACAATGACAACTGAAGTGTGTTGTGTTGCTTATGTCCAGTCTATTCCGTAATTTTGTTTTGGTTGCTGTCACTGCAGAAAATCTCGCTTCACACAAATAGTATGTCGGAAATGGCAACAGGGTTTTTAGTGCTTTTGTGGCGATCTCGGGGTATTCTGCCATGATTTTAATCCAGAACACCGGCAGAGTTGTAGTCTCGAACATATTTTTAAGGCCGCTGTCATTTGCTATCTCCAGTAGTTGATCCTCTTCTTGCATAGACATGCTGGATTCACCTGGTTTGTTGACAAATGGATTGTGGGTCCATTCTTTGGCAATTTGTGGGTCGTTTGTGGTTGGGAAGTAGCGTTCAAACTCTGCTAAAAGCAAACACAGGTGATCGTGCACCAGCTGGGACAATGAAGGCTTGGGCTCAGTCTCTTCCAAAATTCCTGCGAATGTTTGAAACATGTCAAATATATCCCTGCTCACGCATCGTCCCCACAAATCCAGTTTGGCTTTAAATGCAGCTACTTTATCTGCCAACTTGAAGACAGTTGTCATTTTTCCCTGAAGTGACCAATTGAGTTTATTGAGGAGGTTAAATATGTCACATAAGTAAGCGAGTTTTGCGACCCATTCCTCGTCACTGAAATGTGCTGCTAGCAGTGACTTATTTTCTGAGAGAAATCTCTCCAGCGGCTCTAGTGATTCAAACACTCTGGCCAGGGACCTCTCTTGGGATAACCATCTTATTTCTGTGTATAAGAGAAGGTGTCTGTGCTCCGCGTTCATTTCCTCACAAAGCTACTCGAAGGCGCGAGTGAAGGGCATGTGCTTTGATGTGGTTAATAACTTTAACGACATCATTCAATACGCTGTTAAGTTCCGGTAGTATATTTTAGCTAGCCAGCATTTCCCTGTGAATGACACAATGCCTAGACTCGCACTCAGGTGCAACCTCCTTAATCCGAGTAGTTAAACCAGACATCCTTCCGGTCATGGCAGCAGCTCCATCTGTGCATATGCCAACACAAAAAGACCATTTCAGTTTTCCTGATATATAGTCATCCAGCGATTTAAATAGTTCTACAGCTGTGGTTTTGGTTGGCAATGATAGTGCACATAACATATCCTCATGAACATCCTCTTGATAAAGATAACGCACGTAGACAATTAGCATTGCCTTGTTGTCAATATTTGTATATTCGTCAACCTGGAGAGCGTACCACGGTGATTTATTAATCCTTTCCAACAATTGTGATTCAATGTCCTCTGCTATTTCCTCAATGTGCCGTGTGACGGTGGTAGCCAAAAACGGCACCTGTGCTATCTTTTTAACCACAGCCTCTCCTAGAAGTTCACAACAAATGTCTTTAGTGGCTGGAAGGATCAATTCTTCACCAATGGTGAATGGCTTCTTAGCCTTAGCAATATGATTAGCCACCAAGTACAATGCTCTCAGTGCACTCGCATTTATTGATGTTGTGGCCACCAGTAATTATTTCTGCCCTTATTCTTGCTTTTTTCTTTTGAAATACTCAGAAGGCTTGTCTTTTAAAGTAGGGTGCTTGGTCTCCAAGTGGCGAAGCAGTTTTGAAGGCTTCATTGCCTCATTGCTTAGCCGGTCGCCACATATTATGCATAGCGGCCTTGGTGCGCAATAATCACCAGTTGCGATAAATCCATACTTCAAGTAGGACTCCTGGTATTGTCTGTTAAATGAAGCCTTCTTTTTCTTCAAGGTCGTAGGTTCTTCTTCTGTCTCCTCACTGGCCCTTTTCCACTTCGCAAAAAAACTTTCGATGGAATTTTGTTTTTCACTCATTTTTCTAGTTTATGGGTTTAATTTTAGCGGCAATGTATCATGTGACCAAGACAAGTGTCAAGAGTGAGTCTTAGACGGATGTAACAGAGGGAATCTGGTCATTTTTTAAAAATAAAACATCGTCCAGACTTAAATATAAATACAACGGAAATAATGTAAATTATTTATTCTTTCTCTGCGCACCCGTTACCAAATGGCCCATGGACCGGTAGCAGTCCGCGGCCCGGGGGTTAGGGACCTTCTTTAACATGTAGAGTCTGCACTAACTCTGGTTAGTACTGATTTAGGACACACAGCTGAAAATTGCTTGGTGTAAGAAAAAAACCCACACATCTGATGTCAGAAGTATGGTAGTGTGTGAGAGTAAAGGAGAAACACACAGAATTAAGATTTTCCTTACAGAAGGCCCATTATGCACAATTAAATTTGCTGATAGAGGGGCAGAGAGCAGCCTGTGAGTTCTTTTGCGGCCCAGCCACAAAAGCCATCTACAAAAATAGAGCCATTGCTTTAGATGTGGGTAAAGGATATTTGAAACCCTGACCTTGGAGAATGGAGAATGCTTCTTTTTCATTTATTTTTATTTATACTAAACTAGAAGTTTCTCAGTGTAATTCTTTGATTCATCATTACCTTCTACTTTAGAACCATCGTATTATATTTCAGATAAGTTGTGACACTTTTCTTTGTTAAATCAGTAAAGTATCCATTATAAAGAAATGACATATTTTATAAAATAAATAATTATGAAACACCTTTCTAAGATCATACACACTTTTTTTTGGTATGTCTGTTATATTGGTTGTCCCAGAAGAGCCCAAGCTCTACATCAATGTCAATCAGGCATCCCTGATTTGACTTCCTCGTACGGTGGGACACTCCTGTGTATCAGCAGGCTGGCAGTCTCTTCGAGACTACTCTTGAGGTAACTATGAGGATTCTATTTATCAATGCCAACACTAACTGCCACCAGAGGAAAAACACGAGACCAACACACAAGGTTAGTTGCAGGAATCACACAGGCAATTCATTACTCACAAATCCTTTTCACATGCGTGGGTACAATTTAAGGGGCCCCCTTGGCATGCTCCTCTCGGCTTTGGTCAGAGCTCAGAGCTGCATGGAGACAGTCCATGTTCACGTTGGAGTCTGGGTGACTACCTCAGCAGGGGGCCCCTAAGCTTTAGTACCTTTTCTGGTCAATGCCTTCTATCAGGTGTCAATCTACAGGATTATCACCTCAAACCACCATTTTGGGAGTTCCTCGCAGGGAGACCTTTTTATGTTAATCTACTGAAATGTTACATCAAGCCATTTTTAAGATGTTCCTAGGGAAGATTCTTGTTTATGTTAACTTACAGAGTTATGACATCAAGCCACTTCTTATCTATGTATAAGTTCACACACATACTAACTGGGCCCTGCTCAAAAGTCAGAGTCTGTTTATTACATCTGCACTCACTATATTAATTCCTATCCAAATGACATAACTTTAATTTCTTAATTAATTTTGATATTATATCTTAATTACTTTTATATATCTTCCATATTTTTTTATATTTCCATATATTTAATTACTATTACATTATATTACTACAACATTGGTTTTCTCTGCAGATTGATGTTTTTCCTTTTTTATCTAAATAGTCAACTCAAAGTCACTTAGCTTTACCACCAGCAGAGATGAACTAGAATTGCTTAACCTAAGTACAACTTCCTGGAAAAAGAATCTGATTAGACAGGCTTTAGTTCAGGCATCCCCAAACTATGGCCACGGCCACATGCAGCCCCCCTGAGGCCATTTATCTGGCACCTCACCACACTTCCAGAAGGGGAACCTCTCAAAGGTGGTCAGTGAGAGGAGCACTGTATGTGGCAGCTATCCAGTGGTCTGAGGAACAGTGAACTGGCCCCCTGTGTAAAACGTTTGGGGACCCCTGCTTTAGTTTAATATCCAAATCTGACTCAATTAATTGTGGCTTATGGAACTAGGTCAGTGACATTGTAACAGTGACTGAGTAACAGGTAGGTACCAAGACCAATCTCTGGACGAAGTAGAATATTTATTTTCAGAGAAAGAGGCTCACAAACTGGAATGTGTATGTGCATATGAAAGTTGGAAACCATTGCCTTAGTGCATTATTAGTACAAATAAATAGATTATTAGTATATTCTCAAAATATTTGGCTATCACAGTCAGTTTAGAAAACTGTTTCCTTGAGTTGTTATAGCGGTTAAAGATACTTCTATATGGCTTTTATTTAAATTAATAATATAAAGGGCAAATATTTATGTGATTTTGGGCATGCCATTTTAACAACCAAATGTAGTTTATAATAATAATAATTACTTTGTGCATAATAATATCAGTGGATATATAACATAAAAATAAGAATGATATTAAGTTTGTAGAAAGTATTTGAAATAATGATATAAATACCACTAGGAAAGATATATTTTGTAAATCAAACAATTTACTTATAATTTCAAATTTAAAGAAGAAATTGTTAACAATTTAAAATAGGGCAGTGTTTCCTAGGTTTTTTAAAGGTTTTTATTTATTGATTTTACAGAGAGAGGAGATGATGAGTGGAGTGAGAAGTATCAACTCATAGTTGCTTCACTTTAGTTGTTCAGTGATTGCTTGCCCTATGCACCTTGACTAGGCAAGCCCAGGGTGTTGAGTTCAGCATTCCAGGCTGACGCTTTATCAACTGCACCACCACCGGCTAGCCTAGAGTGTTAGCTGCCGCGGACCAGCGCGGCTCCTAATAAGGGTGCGGAATTAAGGAAACACACTTTGTCAAAACAAAAACGATGGGACCGGGAGGACTCTTCAAACTGTCTGGCAGTATCCGAGCGCCTCATAGCCCCAGTTCGCTTTGTATCAAGGACCTTGATACAAAGTTGCACATCAAAGGCTAAGGCAGGAACTCTCCCAAGGCAAAAATAGGATACGTTAGTGAAATTTACAAACATCTGAAACAAACAAAGAGTCAGAGGAAGGGCATGTATATTGCTTCCAGCAACCCAAGGAAGCAAGTGGAGTGGATGCAAATACTCAGCATCAAAGCCAAATATGGAGATGGAGGGGGGAGAACTTAGCCTTTTGCTAAGCCTGGAATCTATAATGGCTTTTTGCCATTTACGGTCCACAACATATCCCCCTTTTCTTTTTAATTTGTGTGCTGAGATTTGCACTCATCTGATTTTCTAATTTGGAGGCAGACAGAAAAAATACAGAACAAACACAAAATTAGTATAGCCAATGCTAACAGATACCCAAAACAAGTATACTAATACATCACAGCGATTAAAGCCTTTAAGCAAACTCTTTAAGCTAATACAACAAGAATCTATAAAAGAGTAATGTCCTTAAAGTGTTCACCAAGTCCAAGTTGGCACCAACACCATTCCAAATCTCTGCAAATGCAACCCAAAACCAGTTCAGTCTATCAAAAACTGTCACAGGAGCAGGAGTCCAGGAAAAGTCCACATTCAGGAAAAGTCCATACGGCACTGGAATTGCTGTCACACTTCCACACTCTGCAGTTAGTGTCAAAGTCCCAATGACCGCTGCTTCTAGCTGGTAATGACCCAGGTAGACTGGAAAAGCCATCCACAGCATGCATGAAGATGGAAATTCCATTTTCTTTAAACTGGAAAGATGAACCCAGGGGTCCTATACTGGAGCTTTACAGCCATGGGGTGGTGAGGAGAACCTTGGGATACACTAAGCTGGGTGGCAGAGGTAAATTTGTAAGTTGGCAAAAAAGGAAAAAAGGAGCTCTGAATTAGGAGTAGGTCCCAGCCTGAAATATGAATGGGGCATTGAGGCAGGAGGAATAAAAGAAAAACTATATATTAAAGCAGCAGAAAACAGGACTATCAATACCCACAACAGAATCTTCAAGAGAAGAATAAAAAACCTGACTATTCAGGCAAGACATAGTTAAGTGGCCCTTGTGTAAATGAGACCAGTCTACCGGCTACTTGGAAGAAATACCCCAGGCTCATCCACAGTGTCATAGATGGGGCCGATGACCCTGGGCACCTTTTAGCCTTCAGTGGCAAATCCCAGTATTCTGGGCAAGGTTAGGTCACAGGTGGCTGGAGCAGGGCTGGAAGAGACTGAACCCTCCCTTAGAGGAGTGAGGGGGAAGCCTACCTTCCAGTGTCCCTTCTTCCTCACAGCAAAAGCATATAAGCCTGGCAGGCTTTGGCTCAAATGACCGTCCTTTCCACTATTGAAGCAGGGCCCTGATGAAGTTCCAGTTGGAGCGTTGGAGCCTCTGAGGACATATGCCAAGAGTTAGTATTTTACCTGATCTCCTTTGGGCTTTTTCGGCCTCTTGGTACCTTAAAAGCCATGCTCAGAAGATCTTGCTGAGGGGCTTGAGAGTACCTATCTGCCTATATATCTGGAGCTATTCAGAAAAAGACAAAACAGTGTTATTAGCTGAATCAAATAAAAGAGGGTAGAAGTTTGCAGGACAAAAAAAATTTGGCATCTCTTGTACATCAGTATTCAAAAGAAATTGTTTAAAGTAAAAAGCATGATAGGGTAGACCTGCAGGAACTCCAGGACATGACTCCTCCCCCCCTTTCTTTTTATATTATTTACAATTGAATCTTCAAGCAAATGTTAAGCACACTTTACAATATTTTGACTTCAAAGATTGCAAGAAAAGTTAACTTTGTTAACTTTTAACAAAAATAGAGTAAATGCACCTTCAAGCAACATTCCCACACTTATCAAAACACCCCCTTAATATTAATTAACAGGCACCTTAAAGAGTACATATCAAAACTGAAAAATCCCAGTGTGATCTTCATTATTCTCCTATAGTAAAAAAAAAAAAATCTTTACACCTTTATTATGTAACTCCATGCTGCCCCAAGCCTTCCACTTGCAGCCTGGAGCAGCCTGGAGCAGCCTGGAGCAGCCTGGCCAAACCAGCAAGTCTTTTGGATCCAAAATGAGTACGCTTTACTTATTCCTAACAAAATTATATTTATGTAGGGAAATGAAATTATTTTTATTTTGTTTTCAATACTAGAGCCGGCATTTCCAAAATTATTATTATTATTACTTTTCATGTAAGAACTTAATTCAGGCCTTATAAACAAAGACACTTAGACATTAAACAAAGACTTCACATACAATCACACAAATCAAGAGTGAAACCTGGGGTTTTAGAGATTAAACTATGGCCTGCTTGATCTTAAGTAGGGCTACCTTAATAGGAATGTAATAAGGATATATACTAAACAGAGATCTCTCTTGAAAAATCTCAAGATGGCCGTATGAGATTTCTGTTCAGCAACACCCAAATCAGGCCCCCCTTTCACCCTCTTTTCAAGCAATGCAGCAGGAAAGAAATAAAATGATCTAAAACATTAAAAAAATTAGATAATAATAATTGAGAAAGGGAAGAGAGCATAGTAAAATAAGCCTCATACAACTGCTCTTGTGAAGTGAGTCTCTCATCTAGAATCATGGTGTCTCACCAGTCGTTCAGGGATCTGCTGAGGAGCTTCAGCAGACCTAGGAAAAACACACAAATATCCTCAGCCCCATAAGAGAACAGGGTCTGGTCCTTGCCAGATTCCTGTGAACGGGTCCTTCCATTGCACTTCAGGGAAGGCTTTCCTTGTAGGATTCCAGAGTCTCTCTGCTGCTGAATGACCCTGTACATCAGTATTCAAAAAATTTAAAGTAAAAAGAGCATGACAATGAAGATTTGTAGGAGTTTCCTAATACTTAAGTTGATATTTGGCTCCTAACTCTGAACACACCTCACAATGCACTAACCAAATCAGTAAGTCTTAAGGATCTACATTCTATTCTATTTAAATTTAAATGAGCACTCCTTACAAGTTCTAAAAACATTTTATTTTTTCTAAATATTAGAGCCAGCATTTCCAATTTTTTGCATGCAAAAAACCCTTAATTCAGGCCTTAAAAACAGACACATTTTGACAACATTAAACAAAGACTAAACAGAAACAAGAATTAGATGAACCAGACAAACTAGAGAGAAACCCGGGATTTCAGAGCACATCCAGATTAGAAAGATACCTGCCTGATATTAGTCAGGGCATTTTCTGACAGAGGGACTGAAGGATGTGACTAAACAAAATCTCCCTGAGAAAATTTGCTCGGCAGCTGCTGGGATATTTTCCATAGTCAGATCCAACACAGGTCCCCTGCCTCAACCTCCAGGCAAAGAACAAGAAAGAAACAAAATGATAGTTCAGAAGATCATAGTTAAAACATTAAAGAAAATCAGATCATGACAGGAAAAGCTGTAACTTTCCTAATACCCGAATCTCCTATCCATTCTCAAATTCTATAGTTGCTGTAATCAGTGGCTCAGGTTGACTATGCTGAGATTTTTCTCCTACCTCAACAGCCCCTTCATGAAAGTCCAACTTCCACAGCAAATAATCACCACCAGAGAGACAAGCACAAGCAATCACCTTCCAGTCATTTGGGGGAAGAGCCTTTGTATTAATATCTGATAAACCAAGTGAAAAGGGGGCAGTAGACCCATACTGAACACAAGCAAGTTTAAGCTCTTTCAGAGTTCTAAAAGGTAAGGTTCATGTTCTCGCATTAGTCTCCCTGTATCATCCTGTCTTTCTACAACAGGAAAATGGGTAAAGACATCATTTATTGTTTCCCCTACATTTTGAGTCTGGTCTATAGATTATTGGAGAGGGGATTTCCCAGATTTTGAGCTATAGACTTCGCAATCAGCCCAATAAGGGAACGGAGGAGCAGAGGGTTGAATGTAGGAAGGAGCTGAGGGCAGTGGAGGCCCCACGGCTAAGGCAGCCATAGCCATGAATTTTTCATCCCCCCTGTTATCCTCAGACTCCAAGTTATCCTCATTTTCACATCCCTCTGTTTCCAGCTCACCCTGATACTCTTCAGACAACGATTTGTCTTCATACAGAAACATTCCTACATAAAGGTCTCTTACTTTTGACCCTATCTGTCCCATATTCTTTTACTCCCAACTACACTTTCCCCAAAAACTTTCTTTACTCACTGTGCGCACTTCACTTTGGGGAGTTCCATCACCTTCCTTCAGTTTTAGTTTCCTCGTAGTACTCAAGTCGTCTGTTCGGGCGCCACTTGCTGTGGACCAGCACGGCTCCTAATAACGGTGCGAAATTAAGGAAACACACTTTGTCAAAACAAAAACGATAGGCAGTATCCGAGTGCCTCACAGCCCCAGTTCGCTTTATTATATAGACATATGCAAATCAAGGACCTTGATACAAAGTTGCACATCAAAGGCTAAGGCAGGAACTCTCCCAAGGCAAAAACAGGATACATTAGTGAAATTTACAAACATCTGAAACAAACAAACAGTCAGAAGAAGGGCATGTATATTGCTTCCAGCAACCCAAGGAAGCAAGTGGAGTGGGTGCAAATACTCAGCATCAAAGCCAAATATGGAGATGGAGGGGGGAGAACTTAGCCTTTTGCTAAGCCTGGAATCTATAATGGCTTTTTGCCATTTACGGTCCACAATAGTTAGCTTTTAAAAAAATATTTAATTTTTTTATTTAATTGAATTTATTGGGATACAAGTTCAGGTGTGCAACTCAATAAAACATCATCTGCACACTGCATCATGCACCCAGCACCCCAAGCAGTCTTTTCTATCCCTATTTATGTCCCCATCGCCCATCTCCCCTACTCTTCATCCCTTTTTTCCTCTGGCTGTCTTTAAGTGTTAGGTTTGTAAGCTGCTCCTCCCAAAGGTTCCATACTCTGTATTAATTCAGTCACCTTTTGGAAATTCACATTTCCCATTAGTATATTGTAAGGCCAGGGGACTCTGCTGTGGCCATGCAGGTTCTCGTTGGAGTTGGGTAGACAGTAAAGGAACTGTGGAGCCAGACAATAGTGGGCTATTCTGTTTATTGATAGATATGTAAATTCCAAACTGCCCTCTTGATGTTCTGCTTATCTGTCAGACCTCACCCTTACTGGACTATCACCCCTGAGACAGAAGAATTCCAAAAAAACTGAGAAGCCGCCCCAAGGAGGAACATTCTGGATGTACCAGGACTTTTGATTCAACACCCACATGCTCGAAGCCCCCCAAGGAGGAGCATTCCGGACATACCAGGACTTTTGCCTCAGTATCCCCTCAGGCTCCCAAACACTATATAACTTGCCCCTAGTCTGTAACCAGCGCTCTTCTCCCCTGAGAAGTGCCCGGCAGGGTTCCTTTCTTCCTTGCAATAAAGCCTGTTACTCTGGTCTTTCAGACCCCCATGGATTCCAACATTTGGTGCTGAAACCTGGGACAGGGTACTAACTGCCTGGATGATCCCTCTTTCCCATCCAAACTTACAACCAGGGAAGCAATGGGCAACAGCAGCTCATCCCAGGCTTACTCCCTGATTCTGTTTGGATGTGTAATTGTAGGTCGATTGGCCGACAGTTTAACCCTGTCCTGAACCCCTGCTAGACCAGAAAGGTAAGGAGTTTCTCCCTTCCCCTTCCCTGGTTGGCCTCCAAATTTCTCTCTAAAAACACCCCTTTCTGGTCAGACTGTTTTCTCTGACACGCCTCACATTTTGAGGGTTTGACTTTCTGTCTCAGTGGACTGCACGAAAGACTAGGTGCCTAGCCAAACCTCTCCACTCTCTCGGACTTCTTGTCCTCGGAGCTCCCTGACAGGTGGTGATGACCTCTATCAGGGACGACTCCCCCACACGGAGATTCTCTCCTCTCCACTGTCTCCTTGACAGTGACAAAAGGCAGGGATGCCCCCTCTTGCTCACCTGTCTCCACTATGGGCTCTTCAGAGTCTAAGCCTTCTGACCAGACTCCTCTAGGATGTCTCATAAAAAACCTCGCTAAGTTGGGCCTCTCTGTCCTTAAGCCAAAACCCCCCCTCATTTTCTTCTGTAACACGGCATGGCCTCAGTACAAATTAGACCATGATTCCCATTGACCTGAAAATGGGACATTCGATTACAATATCCTAAGAGATCTTGACAATTTCTGCCACTGGACGGGGAAGGCATCAGAGATTCCTTACGTGCAGGCTTTTCTTCTCCCTTCTCTCCTGTCCTTAATTTCTGTGCCTTCTGTTCTACACACAGACCGTTTTGGCCAAAGAAACCTCACCTAAAACCTCTGCTCCTAATCTTTCCTTCTCCGTGGACTCCCAACTCTCTTCTTCTCCTGCCTGACCCCTGAAGGCACCCCTCCCTCGGGACCCCTCTCTAGTCCCTCACCAAATCTTTTTTGCTGGAATCTCTTTCCTCCAGAAAGCCCCTTCCCTTCACTAAATCCTGTTTTCTCATTCACCAGTCTCTCTTTCTCCTCCCCTGCTGGCTGGGGGCCTCGCCCTTCTCCACTGTGTTCTTTATCCCCTCCCCCCTCCTTAGCTGTGGTGCCTGTCTCATCTCTGACCTCTCTTCCCTCCTTACAAACTGCAGTTCTGTATGTCTCCTCTTCGACCCCTCCTCCTTCCTTACAAACTGTGACTCTGCCTCTTTCCTCCTTGCCCCCTCCCCTCTCCTCAGAGCTCTAAATCCTTTCGACTCCTCTGACCATGTGGTGCCACACCAATACTTTAACCTCCTCCTCCTCCTGCAGATTCTGACCCTCCTTCTTTTTTAATCCAGCTGCTCACACTGTCCATCTGTCTGCTTTCTCTCTTCATCCCCTCTATGCTGGCAACTCCCTGCCATCTCGAAAAGCTTAAAAAGAAAAAAACAAAAACATCTATTGAACTGTGTGAGTGAATAATCCATCTTGTCTCATTGTTTGTCAGAAAATATCTCTAGTATAATTTGAATTGAAACAAGTAAAGCGCGCTCATTTAAATTTCTTAATTCATAATATCTGAAGTCTTTGTTTAATGTGTAACTGTATCTGTTTCTAAGGCCTTAAACCAATAATTACCCATCTCTTAAATCAGGCTTACTCATCCCCATGGACTCTCCCTGCAATACCCCTACCCTTCCTGTTCGAAAACCTTCAGGGGCTTATTGCCTCATACAAGCCTTACATCTAATCAATGAGGCTATAGTTCCCCTCCATCCAGTGGTCCCTAATCCCTAGAAGTTACTATCACACATTTTCTCAAACACCACTCACTTCAGGGTTCTAGACCTCAAGAATGCCTTCTTTACCATTCCTCTACACCCTGACTCTTACTTTCTGTTTACCTTTATTTAAACTGACCTGGACACTAATGCAGCCCAGCAACTTACATGAACTATTTTACCCCAGGGTATCAGAAACAGCCCACACCTGTTTTGGCAGGCACTAGCTCAGGATTTAACAGCATGCAATCTCAAAACTAGTACTCTCTTACAATATGTAGATGATCTACTCCTCTGCAGCCCC
Source organism: Saccopteryx bilineata (assembly GCF_036850765.1). Classification (NCBI taxonomy): domain Eukaryota; kingdom Metazoa; phylum Chordata; class Mammalia; order Chiroptera; family Emballonuridae; genus Saccopteryx; species Saccopteryx bilineata. The sequence continues at coordinate 217,311,341 of NC_089493.1, read as the reverse complement.
TCCTTGCCTGCCTCAAGGAGACACATTACCACCCTTCTTAACTTCCTCGCTATGAAGTGATATCGTGTCTTCTCTGCTAAGGCTCAACTTCATTCTCAGTCTGTAGTCTATCTGGGCATCCCCTTAACCCCTACTACCTGAAGTCTCACCCTAAATTAAACTCAGACCCTCCACAGTCTCCTACCACCACAGATCAAATCTTTTCTTTTCTCAGTCTAATAGGCTTCTATAAACACTGAATTCCCAATTTTGCTCTTAGTCAAGCCCTTCAGTGAGATCTTCTGAGCATGGCTTTTAAGGTCTATAATGACCAAGGAAATAACAGAAAAGGCAAATAAGGCCCAAAAGAAGTCAGGAAATACCTGCTTTTGGCTCTAGCACCCTAAAGGGCTTCATAGAATTCCATCAGGGCCCTACTTCAAGAGTGGAACAAAGGTCACTGAACTGAAGCCTGCCAGGCTTCCTGGCCCCATCAAGGGACACACCTCTGCTGTGGAAAGAGGGACACGAGAAGGTAAGCTGCCCCCTTGCTCCATGGAGGGAGGGTTCAGTCTCTTCTAGCCCTGCTCCAGCTACCTGTGACCTGACCTTGCCCAGCATGCTGGGAATTGCTACTGAAGGCCCAAGGACATCGTTCACGAGCCTAAGGTATTTCTTCCAAATAGCAGATAATCTAATCTCATTTCTTGTAAACACAAGGGCCATCTACTATGCCTCGCTTGAATATTTAAGTTTTATTTATCCCTCAAAAGATCTCTACTGTGGGTATTGACAGTCTGATTTTGTTACTTTATTTAATGTATAGTATCTCCTTTATTCCTCTTATCTCAATGCCCCATGCCTATTGTAGGCTGGGACCTGCTGCTAATTCCAGCTAGAAGCAGTAGTCACTAGGACTTAAACTCTAACTGCAAAGTGTGGAAATGTAACTACCCTTTCCTTAAGTACTTGAAGGATTTATAGGTTACTCAGCAAGCTGTTCAAAGACTGTCCAAGAAACACTTACAGCATTACATCACCCAAGGACTGACTTTCACATGGACAGGTCCACACACCATGATCATGACAACTCCCACTGCTGCTAAAAAAGAAAGATGGCATGCCTTACTCCAACCACAAACTGGAAGCTGGTTGGTCTATGTATGGTGAATATATGATAAAATTAAGGACTCTTTTATTATTATTATTTTTTACAGGGACAGAGAGAGAGTCAGAGAGAAGGATAGATAAGGACAGACAGACAGGAATGGAGAGAGATGAGAAACATCAATCATCAGTTTCTAGTTGCGACACCTTAGTTGTTCATTGATTGCTTTCTCATATGTGCCTTGACCATGGGCCTTCAGCAGACCGAGTGACCCCTTGCTCAGCGACCTTAGGTCCGAGCCGGTGAGCTTTTTTTTTTTTTTTTTTTTGCTCAACCCAGATTAGCTCGTGCTCAAGCTGGCGACCTTGGGGTCTCAAACCTGGATCTTCTGCATCCCAGTCCGACACTCTATCCACTGCGCCACCACCTGGTCAGGCTTAAGGACTCTTTTAATCAGGCTTTGGAAAAAAGGGAAAATAGGGTAAAAAGAAAGTCAACTTAATTTTCATTAAAGGTTAAAGATTTTTAAATCAAGAGTTCTGACTAGAAAAGAATTGTATGGTTTTGATAATAGAAGGTATAAGGTATGGAAATACTTTTGAAAGAAAAAGGAAAAGCAAGTTGTTATGATGGTCAGTTATTTCTGGATAAGAAAGTTCATGAAAGTTGAAGGTTTATGTAAGTTGTAGAAGCTTTTTGCAGGCTATAGGAGGATTGTACTGAGAAAAAAGAATTTGTAATGTCAGAAAACTGGTTTTCAAAGAATGTTTAATCAGTTACCCTAGCTAACAATCCTCTACTCTCCCCACTTATTGGGATGACTCTTTCCTTCAACCTGACCATCTGGAGCTCAGAAACAGAGAAACAAAACCGACCCCTTGTCCTTCCATTCTCTATTTACCTCTCAGCCTGCCTCAACCAATCAGGTGCTTTCTACTCGTGCGGGTCCACAAGTATATGTATCCCTCTACTAATTGAACAGAAACCTGAACCCTAATCTATCTCACCCCAAATATTAACCTAATCCCACCCCATGAGCCTCTTTCAATTCTTAGTACAATACCCGTCAATCTAAGGTCCAAACGAGCTAAACAGGTAATTTCTCTTCTTGTTGCTTTAGAAAGCCTAGTGAATTTGTATACATGGAATCAGTGGTTTCACACAAACTGGGTGTCTTGACTATTACCTTTCATTAGTCCACTCACTCTCCTATTTATTTTTCTAACTTTTGGACCCTGCCTCTTACGTTTGTTTATTAGTTTCTTACAGAACTGCATGCAGACCTTCACAATCAGAAAATTGGAAAAATCTACCTAACCCTACACACCAACCCTGAAACCTGCCCTCGTGAAACAGAAAAATATGAAACCCTCTATCAGTAAACCTCCTAAATCCTACCTTTCAACCCCTACAGGTCCCCTAACCCTAAAGCTCTCCCATATCCCTGAAGAACTAGGAGAATGAATAACATTCACCTCTTAACGCTTCTCAGTCTTTTTATCTTTCACATAGTAAGGGGACAAGACCGCTGGATCTTCTTGGCTGAAGAAGAGCCTACAAATGGACATGAAACATTTCTTTTAGCTCAAACTAACTGCTCTCTCCAGGGCTGCCAGGAAAGAATATTTCTACCCTGGCTGGTTGGCTCAGCGGTAGAGTGTCAGCCTGGTGTGCAGGGGACCTGGGTTCGATTTCCGGCCAGGGCACATAGGAGAAGCGCCCATTTGCTTCTCTACCCCCCCCTCCTCTCTGTCTCTCTCTTCCCCTCCCGCAGCCAAGGCTCCATTGGAGCAAAGATGGCCCGGGCGCTGGGGATGGCTCCTTGGCCTCTGCCCCAGGTGCTAGAGTGGCTCTGGTCACGGCAGAGCAACGCCCCGGAGGGGCATAGCATCGCCCCCTGGTGGGCAGAGCATCGGCCCTGATGGGCATGCTGGGTGGATCCCAGTTGGGCGCATGCGGGATTCTGTCTGACTGTCTCTCTCCGTTTCCAGCTTCAGAAAAAAATACAAAAAAAAAAAAAAAAAGAATATTTCTAACTTTACCATGAAAGAACTTTCACCCCTGCTATACAACCCTCCTTATCTCTGCATTCCTGATCTCCAAATCCTTGCCTCTTTTTTTTTTTTTTTAAATCAAATTCCTACAGGCCCGGATGAGAGAAATCTCTATGATTACCTACAATCAAATGCTCCTACACTCCTATTCCCCAATACCCCAAGGAGAACTTCATGAGGGAAATATCAAATAGGTAGGGATGACAGCAGGAAGAAGCTGCCCCCCAGCCTGAGCAGTTCCCTCCTGAATGTTCTCCGAACCCCCTTCCTTTTAATATTCAATCCTTCTAAAAACTTACACCAACAGGTTTTCTGTCTCTTAAAATCTCCACATGTCCTCCCATTTGAGAGGAACCAGACCAGCACGTCTCATGAGGCTCATCCAGGAGACCATGTGTCACCATGTCACTCTGTCCACTCGACACTCGCAGCAAAGAATTCACAATTATTTCCTCGCAAAATTTTTTTACTTCCTCACTCAGGTTTTCAGGGACATCGCCTGGTTCAGACCTTACAGCATGGAAATTGATGACCTCCTTAACTGGATGAGGGACTTGGCTTGGCAAGATTCCCTTCCTGAGTTCTCTCCAGAAGAAGCAATAATTTTCCAATTTTTTCTCCTCTTTCTCCTCATTACCCCTCACCATATATTGTAAAATTAATAACTGCCTTTCTTTTATATGGAACCACAGAATTGAGAAATGATAGATATGTAAATTCCAAACTGCCCTCTTGATGTTCTGCTTATCTGTCAGACCTCACCCTTATTGGACTATCGTCCCTGAGACAGAGGAATTCCAAAAAGCTGACAAGCCGCCCCAAGGAGGAGCATTCCGGACATACCAGGACTTTTGATTCAACACCCACATGCTCAAAATTCTTCTTGACCCCATATAATTTGTCCCCTAGCTTGTACTGGTGCTCTTCTTTCCGGGAGAAGTGCCCGGCAGGGTTCCTTTCTTCCTTGCAATAAAGCCTGTTACTCTGGTCTTTCAGACCCCCATGGATTCCAACATTTATCTTGTAACAGTGGACTAGCAAACAGGCAGGGAACACTGCTTCCCCTTCTCTCATCTCAAGACCCCACCAGTCTCAGCAGTCTCTAGTCAAACAGGCCGGGTGGAAATCAGGGCTCCCAAGCCCTGACATGGTCTCCAGTTCCAGAAACCAGACTCATTCTCTGTATTCATCCTGTGACTCTGTCTGCACTCTGCACTCTTCAGCCAAAACATGCTGGGGAAGAAAACCTTCTCCAGCAAACCATAGCAAACAATGGCCCCTCCTAAGCAGGAAGGCAATCTGCAATTTGCAGTCTGCTTCCCTGAGGGCAAGCACCAGTAGCCTTTCATAGACTGTACATACAGCAAACACACCTGAAAACATTTCTTTACCCATCATATATCATAGGCTCTGATATATCCAGTACAAAAGTTGTTGAACTTTGTAAGCCAAAATTATTTAAATGTAGTTTCAGTATTACAATACTTTCACTTCTAATGATTGAAAAATATTTTGAAAATAATAGTGGTATAACATTGCTAATATTTACATATTACTCATATCTTGAATATTTCTATTTTATAAAAGTGTACTTTGTGGCCCTGGCCAGTTGGCTCAGTGGTAAGAGCATCAGCCTGGAATGTGGAAGTTCCAGGTTTGATTCCTGGCCAGGGCATACAGGAGAAGTGCCCATCTGCTTCTCCACCCTTTCCCCTCTCCTTTCTATCTCTCTTTTCCCCTCCCGCAGCCAAGGCTCCATTAGAGCAAAGTTGGCCCAAGGCTGAGGATGGCTCCATGGCCTCGGCCTCAGGTGCTCAAATGGCTCCGGTTGTGAAAAGCAGTGCCTCAGATGGGTGGAACATAGCCCCCTAGTGGGCTTGCCAGGTGGATCCCGGTTCATGGCATTTGAATCTCAAAGTCCAGTCCATTATCACAGCCTTCCCTTTTTCATTATTTGTCTTTTCTTCAACAGTGAAATAGAGATCTGGTTCTCATTATATAATCTATTTATTTTTTCAATCATAAAATATATATAGTTTCAGAGTAATTTATTAATTATGATATAGTACTTCTGTACAGTATTTTTATCTTGAGACTTAAAATATATATTAAAAATGTTGTTTTCCAAAGTACAATACTTAGGTTATTTTTTTCCTTGTTCTTTTAAATAAGGTTATGTTATTCTTTCCCAATAGAGTTAAGCTCATTTATTGCTGTTTATATTCTAGTTATGTTTTCTCTAAATTCTAGTTTCTTTTCATCATTATTTGTGTGTAAAGCAATGCCATTGTTCTGAAAATTAGAATTATATAAGGAGATATAGAGATATCCCCTCATCCATATACCGTGTTCTTATTTCTCCATTTCTTTTATTCTGTCCCCACTCCTTGTACATAGCCAATTTCATTAATATCTGGTTTATCTTTTCTATATGTGTTTTTGTTAAAGTGAGAAGATACATGTATATTTTCTTATTTTTTTCTTTTCTTTTTCTTACACAAATGACACAATACTATAGATACTCTTACATTTTGCTGTTTTCTCTTAGCCATTTATCATGGAAACCTATCCATGTCAGATCAGAGGGATCTTTCTTATTCTCTTTTTATAGCTGCATTACTCATTTTGTGGATGAAGCATGGTTTATTTATCACTACTCCATTTATGAGCGTTTAGGCTGTTTCTAATATTTAGCAATTATAAACATGCTGCAGTGAATAACCTTGGGCCTAAATATTTTCTACTGTTGTAAGTGTATCTCAGGGTAAATTCATAGAATAGTTGAGTCAAAAGGTAAATGCGTATCTAATTTTGTTATCAGCTTTGTCTCCTGATGAATCTCTGAATGAGTGATATCTACAACATCCTGTCCTCAGCAGCCCTCCCTGCTCAGCTCCTGTAGACTCATGCCTGTGGCTTCTTTCACAGAGTCATCCTTTTCATGTTTGGTCTTCTGCTTTTCCTGTTGCTTTCTGTTTTGCCAGTGTTATTGTCTTTTCCAAAGAACCTTGCTTTCTCATGATGTGCCCTAAATAGGACAGCTTCAGTTTTGTCATTTTTGCCTTCAGCAATGTTTCAGGCTTAATTTGCGCTCGGACCCACTTGTTCGTCTTTCCGGCAGTTCAGGGTACCCATAGACCTCTCCTCCAGCACTGTATTTGAAATAAATCCATTTTTTTCCTATCAGTCTCCTTCACTGTCCAATATTCACACCCATACATAATAGTTTCATTTGGTTTTGTTAAATTCTCCTCCAAAATGTTTGTACCATTAATGTATGAAAATGCTTGTCTTTCCCAGTACCTTACCAACAGAATGTGTTCTTATACTTTAAAAGTTTCTTTTTCACAAATATGCAACATTTAATTTAATTATTTATTTTAATTTATTGATTTTAGGGAGAAAAGATGGGAGAGAGAGAAAGAGAAACATTAATTTGTTGTTGCATTTATTTATGCATTCATTGGTTGATTGTGCCTAGGAGTTGAACCCACAACTTTGGCGAATGGGGACAGTACTCTAACCAACTGAGCCATCTGGCCAGGGCTTAATTTAATTCTTTTAAATGTTGCTTTTGTTTTAAAACTAACACTTTGAGAATTTCTCTTTATTGTTTATCATCTTTCAGATGATTTTTTTTGAGATACTGTCAAGTTTAGTGACTTTTTGGTTGCAATCATAAAATTTTATCTTCCATTCACTTACTACCTATTAAAAAGTATCTGGAGTGACCTTATTTCCCCCAAAATATGCTAATACACAATACCTGCCCTCAAGTTGCTTATTGATAAGGACAGTAAGGTAAGCAAATAAATGGATAATTACAATACAGTGTAATAAGTACCTTATTATTAGGGATGGGGAAGAATGCTGGAAATCAGTACAAATGTATTAATAAAGCACTAAATCTTCATATGTGCAAGGGACTTCCTAGAGGAAGTGCTATTTTTTTTTAAATTTAGAAATTAAATTTAATGAAGTGACATTGATCAATAAGAGTACAGAGGTTTCAGGTGAACATCTCTATAACATTTAAACTGTTGTATTGTGTGCCCATCACCAAGTCAAATCATTTTCTGTCACCATATATTTGACCCTCTTTACTCCCCTTCCCTGACTCCCTCCCCCTGGTTACCAATTTGCTTTTATCTGTGTCCATGAGTCTTGGTTTTATATCCCACTTATGTGTGAAATCATATGGTTCTTAGCTTTTCCTGATTTACTTATTTAACTCAGTATAATGTTCTCCAGGTCCATCCATCCATGTTATTGTAAATGGCAATATATCATCATTTCTTATGGCTGAGTAGTATTTCATTGTATATATGTACCACCCCTTCTTTTTTTTTTTTTTTTTTGTGTGTGTGTGTGTGTGTGTGTATGTGTGTGTGACAGAGACAGAGAGAGGGACAGATAGGGACAGAGAGACAAGAAGGGAAGAGAGATGAGAAGCATCAATTCTTTGTTGCAGCACCTTAGTTGTTCATTGATTGCTTTCTCATGTGTGCCTTGACCCAGGGGCTAAGGCAGACCGAGTGACCCCTTGCTCAAGCCAGCAACCTTGGGCTCAAGCTGATGAGCCTTACTCAAACCACATGAGTCTGTGTTCAAGCTGGCGACCTTGGGGTTTCGAACTTGGGTCCTTTGGATCCCAGTCCGATGCTCTATCCACTGCACCACTGCCTGGCCAGGCTGTACCACATCTTCTTTATCCAATCCTCTATCGAGGTGCACTTTGGTTGTTTCCATGTTTTGGCTACTGTGAACAATGCTGTGATGAACATGGGGGGTGCATGTGTCTCTTCGTACCAATGTTTTTGAGTTTTGAGGGTACATACCCTGTAGAGGGAGTGCTAGGTCATATGGTAGTTCTATTCTTAATTATTTGAGGACCCACCATAATTTTACCATAATTGTTGTACTAATTTGCATTCCCACCAGCAGTGAATGAGAGATCCTTTCTCTCTACAGCCTCTCCAACACTTGTAATTACTTGTCTTGTTGATAATAGCTAATCTTACAGGTGTGAGGTGGTATCTCCTTGTAGTTTTGATTTGCATTTCTTGAATAGCTAGTGAAGATGAGCATCTTTTCATATGTCTGTTGGCCATTTGTATGTCCTCTTGGGAGAAGTTTCTATTCAGGTCCTCTCTTCATTTTTTAATTGGATGGTTTGCTTGTTTGTTGCTGAGCTTTTTGACTTTTTTCTACATTTTGGATATTAAACCCTTATCAGAGCTGTTGTTTGTGAACATCATCTCCCATTTGGTTGGCTGTCTTTTTGTTTTGTTGTCGATTTCTTTTTCTGTTCAGAAGCTTTTTAGTTTGATATATTACCATTTATTTATTGTTGCCTTTATTTCCCTTGCTTTTGGGGTCAAATTTATAAAATGTTCTCTATGGCAAAGGTTCATGAGTTTAGCACCTATGTTTTCTTCTATGTAATTTATTGTTTTAGATCTTATATTTAGGTCTTTGATCCATTTTGAATGGATTTTTGTGCAGGGGACAAACTTGTCAAATTCGTTCTTTTGCATGTGGCTTTCCAATTTTCCCAGCACCATTAATTGAAGAGGTCTTTTTTCTTCATTTTGTGTTTTTTGGGCCCTTTGTCAAAGCTTATTTATTCATATGTATCTGATTTTATTTCTGGGCTCTTGATTCTGTTCCATTGGTTTGTATGTCTGTTTTTCTGCCAATGCCATGCTGTATTGATTATCATGGATTTATATACTGTATTAACAACTTTATCTTTCTAGGCAAGAATTTTCTGAAATAGTCAAATCAAGTAGATGAAGACAGTGAAATAATAAAATTACATTAATAAAGCATCTGAATAGCAAAGTCATGTTATTGTAAACCATAAGCTCTTACAGAGTATAGGTAATTTTGGTTCTCAACACAGTTACTAGGGTTACTCAAATTCTACGGAAAGGGCTCAAACACCAGAATCAGAATCAGCTCCTTTTCTGAGAAAAGGACTCACTTTAAGCCACCAAAGCAGGCAAAGGCTTCCTCTCACATACCAGTCCCTTTACCTTATTTCATTGCTGACCACACTCAGACTGACCCATTTTTTAAAAAGTTACTTCCTTTTTTAAGACCTTTGTCAATTCTTGGCCTTGGGAATAGGATCATGTCTTTCTTTTATATGACTTAACATATCTATATATAAACAACATACTTTAACACTTTGAGAATAAACCTCAAGTTCTTTGGAAACACCTCATTGCAACTTCCATAATGAAAATCCTGATCGTATCTCTATTATACTTAAAACTTTTTAGTAAGTCTCCTTTGACTTATGCATGAAGTCTCAACTTCTCTCTCCACCTCTCTCACTTCACCACATCTGAGAGTGTATAAGTGAATTCCGTATGTCAATCACATTCAACTGTTTGCAATTCCAGACTATGTGGCCATCTCTTCCCTCCCTGGCAGGTCTTGTCCACGCTGTGTCTACCTAGAAAGCTTACCAACATTCCTTCCTTCTGCTTTACACTGGTTACTTCTTACTCATGCTGAAGATCCACACAGTTAAGAAATCACAGAGATTACATCAGCATAATGGTGGTGTGAGAGATATCCTTCATCTTGCCCCTTAAAATATCAACATATTGAATAGCTACAACTGATAGAAGGAACCCCAGCTGGGCTCACAAGTTTGCCTGAAAGATCCACACACTGAATGAACTAAAGGTGAGAAGAGTTGAGAAAAAGGTGGAAGATAAAACGCACTCACAATCAGCTCCAGAGAGGAGAGAAACCTGGACTGTCTTGGTTTTTGTCCCATGGGGTTCTTGAAAGGGGAGATATCTAGAGTGACTGGGTCTTCTTTTGCCTGGAGGAGCAGAGAGATTGGTAGGAATTTGGAGAGATACTGAACCACAGTGGCAGAGCATGGAGTCACTGTTAGTGTTCCCATGGTCTGCCAGCAGCCTTCACTTGGACAGAGACACAAAAATACAAAGTGGGGTCACCCAACTTCCCAATCCCACCTCCCTCTCCTCGCTGGTACAGAGAATGGCAGAGATATAACCCACAGCTGAAGAAGAAAGGTGCTCTGTGTCTGGTCCTTTGGTCTGTTGAGATGCAGGGAGGAGTACATAAAGGCCTGAGATCACCATTGCAAAATCTGTAAACCATACAGCATGCTCCACCAGTCATTGTGACTGTAGCTCCACCTCCATCATTGTGATATCAGCTTCTCAGCAGAGGCTAGCCTGTGATTTTCACAGAGCTAACACTTGTAATTTAGTGCCACCTACTGGAGAAAAATAGAAGAGCCTCATGGAGGTCAGCTTGGGTGCTTGTGGAGAAATTTTCTTTGCATTTAATTTTATTTTTCTTATTCTTTAGTTTTTTATTGTTGTTGTGGTTTTATTTGTTTTTGATTATTGTTTTTTGGTGTTTGTTCATTGTGTTTTTTATTTTCTCCTTTATTTTTATTTTTACTTTATTATAAAATTTATTTATTATTTTATTTTTGTTGATTTTTGCTTGATTTAAAAAAAAATTCTACTCTCCGCTCCCACCCAGGCAGAAAAAAATGAATACCATGGCTACCCAAGAAAGAGACACAGTTTAGAAAGAAAATGAAAACTCTCCAGAAAGCCATTCAATCACATGGAAAGCTTGGAGTTAAATGATAGAGAATTCAAAACTGAAGTTGTGAAAATACTCAAAGATATGTGAGAAAACACTGATAGGCAACTTAATGAGCTCAAAAAACAAAATGAGTACCTCACCAAGGAGACTGAAACTTTAAAAATAGAGATGAAGAACTCAATATATGAATTGAAAAATGAGCTATTAAGTTTAGCTAATGGAATAGCCCAGACATCTCCAAAGCACAATGTAATAAAAATGTCAAAATCAATGACAAAGAAAAAAATCCTCAAGGCAGCTAGGGAAAAGAAGAACAAACATATAAAGGAAAGCCCATCAGGTTATCATCAGACTTCTCGGCAAACTATCTACAAGCCAGAATAGAGTGGACCCAAACATTCAAAGTACTGAAAGAGGGACTTCCGGCCAAGAATACTATACCAAGAATACCATATCCATCAAAGTTATCTTTCATATATGAAGGAGAAATAAAAATTTTTGCAGACATACAGAAGCTGAGATAATTTATCACCAGAAAACCCCCACTGCAGGAAATACTCAAGGGGGTTATTTGACCAGATACAAAGAACAAAACTACAAGTAAGTTTCAACAAGGTCACAATATAAACAAGGATAATCCGTGACAACAAAAATATAAAAAGAGAGAGGATAAAGGTCTGAAGTAGCGAAGGAGAATGGACTGCAGAACCACCCATAAGACAAAGGACTCTTGTATACAGTGTGTTCATAAAGTCATGGTGCACTTTTGACTGGTCACAGGAATGCAACAAAAGAAGATAGAAATGTGAAATCTGCACCAAAAGATGATAGAAATGTGAAATCTGCACCAAATAAAAGGAAAACCCTCCCAGTTTCTGTAGGATGATGTGGCAGCATGTGCACATGAGCAGATGATGATGTAACACTGTGTATACAGTGGAGCAGCCCATGGCCATTTCAGTGGAGATGTGGACGGTACAGAGGAAAGTTCAGTGTGTTCTGTGGCTCACTAAATTGGAATCCATGACCAAAGTGCAACATGAATATCAGCGTGTTTATAACCAAGCACCACCACATAGGAATAACATTACTCGGCGGAATAAGCAGTTGAAGGAACCTGGCAGTTTGGTGGAGAAACCCTGTACTGGTAGGCCATCAGTCAGTGACAAGTCTGTAGAGGCTATACGGGATAGCTACCTAAGGAGCCCTAAAAAATCTGTGCGTGAGCCGACATCAAACTGCACTAAATAGATATGAAACTGGGAGAATTTTCCTTTTATTTGGTGCAGATTTCACATTTCTATTGTCTTTTGTTGCTTTCCTGTGACCAGTCAAAAGTGCACCATGACTTTACACACACAGTGTATATGAAACTCTCTTTCTCAATAACCTAATAGTAATCACCCACACAAAAAAACCTCAAAACTGAAATATATAGCTTTAAAATAAAATGGAGGAAATAAATGTTGAATACCACAAAAGAAAACCAACTGACAGAAATAGCAAGGGAAAGAACCAAAGGAGACACAGAGCTACCAGAAAACAAAACATAAAATAGCTATAGGATATCCTCATATGTCAATAATTACCATAAATATAAATGGACTGAACTCACCAATAAAGAGGCACAGAGTAGCAGATTGGATCAAAAAGCAAAACCCAATAATATGCTGCTTTTAGGAGACACATCTAAGCTGTCTTGAAATGAAAGGTTGGAAAACGATTCTCCAAGCAAATAATACCCAAAGAAAAGCAAATGTATCCATACTTATATCTGAAAATACTGACTTCAAGACAACAAAGGTAACAAGAGACAAAGGGGGACATTTTATAATGGTAAAGGGGGCACTATATTAAGAAGACATCACACTTCTTAATATATATGCACTGAATAAAGAAGCACCATAATATATATCTACTAACTGATCTAAAAATAGAAACAGACAAAAACACAATTATATTTGGAGCTCTCAAAACACCATTGATGGCTTTAGAGAGATCATCCAAACAGGAAATCAATAAAGAAATATTGGCCTTGAATGACACACTAGACCAAATACATAATAGATATTTACAGAACAGTTCATCCTAGAATATCAGATTGTACATTATTTTCAGTGTGCATAGAACATTCTCAAGAAGAGACCATATGTTGGGCCACAAAACTAACCTCAACAAATTCAAGAAGATTAAAATTATACCAAGCTATTCTCTGACCATAAAGCTTTGAGATTAGAATTCAACAGCAAATAGGAAGTAAAGAAACCCACAAAAATATGAAAATTAAACAATATACTTCTAAAAAATGTTTGGGTCAAAGAAGAAATAAAAAGTGACGTCACGGAAATGGCGCCGTGAGCAGCGCGTCCGACAGCTCTCCCCTAAATCACAACAAATTTATCAACTAGAAACAGAAAAATTTATTCTTGGAGCATTCCGGAGTTCCACACAAACTGATAGCGAAAGGACTGTTATCACTTGAATCTGAGAGACAAGGGTGTGGAGGAATCTACCATAGGGATGTTCTTTCAAACCGCAAGGAAGTGCGCCTGTGGTGAGTCAGCCCATATACTTGGGAACCGCGAGCCGCCGCGAGCGGCCGCTGCGAGCCGCCGCGAGCAGCCGCGCGCCCCCAGTACGGTTGAGCACCGCTGACGTTCCCAGCGGCCCGCACACTGCGAGTGGGGGTCGCCGGCCACCGGTGCCCGGAGCGCCCCATTCGCGTGCGTGCCTTGGGCATTCCACGCGCCCAGGGCGCCCTGCTGGCCCGCACACCCAGGGGGCTCCATTATCCTGTGCCTGGTGCGGTCCAGCCGCCAGCGGCCGGGCGAGCGGGAGAGGCTTGGGAGATTCTCTCCGTGGGCGGGGCACCTCACCCAGCCATTCAAGCTAACAATCAAGCATTGAGGGAGGGGCGCGCGCAGGCAACCTAAAATACCTTCGGAAGCACAGCTGCGACCCAATCACTGAAATTAGCTTAACCCATAAAATCTGCGCACCCTCGGTTCTAATTGATAAGATCTCTCTCAGTTCAGCGACCCAAGACAAGAGGCGTGATATTTTTTAGTGCCTCTCGCTAAAGGGGCGGGGGCAACTTCTGATTGATAGAGCCTCCATATTCAGGGATAAACGCTAACAAGAAGGACTTGGCAGATAATAAGGTCTATACTACACTAGTCGTAAGCAGAGACTAGTGCCTCTTCTTCCCTGCAAAAACAGGCTACAAAGTGTGGAAAGCCTGGGTTGAGAGGTCCAACTAAATGATAGGTGCTGAACAGTCACCTTGACAACAATTGACTCCCACCCCCGCCTGATTACACTGGAGGCCCTGACTGTCAGAGCCTTTCCCAAAGCCTTGCACTGAGTGGGGATAGAGTGAGGATTTCCCAGCTCTTTGAGCCTCTTACTCCCCAGGCAGAAGCAGTTGCAGCCTTATAGCTGGATCACCAGGCTGCTAATTCAGAAAGGGGGGAATAGGAGAGAGAATCCAGGAAAGCAAACTCTCTCATCGTTGGACCCTGCAAACGCCAACAAGCCTTTACTTCCAGCAAGACTAAAGCCAATTATATGACATTGCCATAGAATCCCATCAACTGCAAATCCCTACCTAAGTGTGACACAGGGGCAGAGCCTGGGGTACAGAGTGACCGACCAGGAAGAGGGAGAGAAAAGAAAAAGGAAGAAGTTAACCTCTCAAAATCAAGAAAAACCCACAGACTTTACAACTTGATCCACTAATTTTTTTTTTTGTTGTTGTTGTTTGTTTCTTCTATCTTTTTGCCTTTATTTCCTCCACCTCGGTCCTTCTATTCTCTGCCCATCTTATGCTTCCCCTTTCTTGAACTACACTACCCATGAGTGTTGCATTTTATTTTTCTTCTTCATCCTCACCCTCCTTTAAGGTTATACTCCAAAACACTTAACTCTCACTCTCTCCTCTTTTGTTTTCTTTGTTTGTTTGTTTTTTGTCTTGCTTTATTTTGTTTTTTTCTCCTCCTATTTTATTTCTTCCTTCGTTTTTCTCTTTTTCTTATTTTTTCCTTTCTATTCGTTTTTTCTTTTCTCATTTTACTTTCCTCCCATATAATCCTCAATCACGAACAAATTAGTTAATTTGGGACTCAAGGCTTTTTTTTGGCTTTATTTCTCTTTTTTGCTTTTATTTTTATTTATTTTTCTTGTTTGTTTATTTTTGTGGCATTTTGGGTCCTCCCAACCCAAGGTCTCCATTGTATTTAGTCTTCGCTCCACTTAATACAACAGATTTTTACTTATTATTTTTATTTTTTCTTCTTTATTATTCTTTTTTGGTCCTTTTTTCTGGTTCCTTCTTATCCCTCTCATTATATCTCTTAGTTGACCATCACTTACAAGCAAATCATCTTATGCTTGTCTAAGATTTTCTTCCTTTTTTTTTTTTTTTTTTTGCATTTAGTAGGTCCCTACTCCCTTTTTTTTTTCCCCTTGAAATCTTCACCCCAAATCAGGCCCTCCATTATACGCACGATATTTCCCTGAGGAGGGGAGAGGAGGGAAAGAGAAGAGAGAAAAAAGGGGGAAATAATAAATTATTACTGTTTTTTTTTGTGGGGTGTCTTACCTTTTTTTTTTTTTTTTCTTTTTACTCTTTATTAATTCTAATTAGTGCTATCAATAAGACCACCCTCAAATGCCGATAAGAAAGAGGAAGTCGAATATTATGGATACAAAAGAGAGGTAACAAAAATAGATGTGGAAAAATCTATGGAGAAAAGACTTAACATATTGGAAGCCTTGGAGCTAAATGACAGAGAATTTAAAATAGAAATCTTAAAAATACTCAGAGATATACAAGAAAACACAGAAAGGCAATATAGGGAGATCAGAAAACAACTCAATGAACACAAAGAATATATTACCAAGGAAATTGAAACTATAAAAACAAATCAAACAGAAATGAAAAACTCAATTCACGAGCTGAAAAACGAGGTAACAAGCTTAGCTAACAGAACAGCCCAGATTGAAGATAGGATTAGTGAAATAGAAGACAAACAACTTGAGGCACAACAGAGAGAAGAAGAAAGAGACTCAAAAATAATAAAAAACGAGAAAGCCCTACAGGAATTGTCTGACTCCATCAGAAAGAATAACATAAGAATAATAGGTATATCAGAGGGAGAAGAGAAAGAAAATGGAATGGAGAATATACTCAAACAAATAATAGACGAGAACTTCCCAAGCCTGTGGAAGGAACTAAAGCCTCAAATTCAAGAAGCAAACAGAACACCAAGTTTTCTTAACCCCAACAAACCCACTCCAAGGCACATCATAATAAAGATGACACAAACCAATGACAAAGAAAAAATTCTCAAGGCAGCCAGGGAAAAGAAGAGTACAACATATAAAGGAAGGTCTATTAGATTATCATCAGATTTCTCAGCAGAAACTCTACAAGCTAGAAGAGAGTGGACCCCAATATTTAAAGCCCTGAAAGAGAGGAACTTTCAGCCAAGAATACTATACCCATCAAAGCTATCCTTCAAGTATGAAGGAGATATAAAAACATTCACAAATACAGAAAAGATGAGAGAATTTATCAACAGAAAGTCCCCACTCCAGGAAATACTAAGGGGGGTTTTCCAACCAGATTCAAAGAACAAAAGAAAACAAAACCACAAGTAACAGCTCCACCAAGAACACAATAAAACCAAACTTAAACTGTGACAACAAAGGAAAAAAAGGGGGGAGAGGATGGAGATTAACAGTAGCAAAGGATGATGAAGTGCAGAAATACTTATAAGATAGGGTACTACAATGAATATGGTAGGTACCCTTTTCATTACTTAATGGTAACCACCCTTAAAAAAACCACCACAAAAACACTTGACTTAAAAAAAGTAACAACAGAGGAAAGAAGTATGGAACACAAACAAACAAAAACAAATGATAGAAAAACAAAAGAGAAGAATCAAACTAGATACAAAACTAACAGAAAGCAATTTATAAAATGGCAGTAGGGAACCCACAAGTGTCAATAATTACACTAAATGTAAATAGATTAAACTTACCAATAAAAAGACACAGAGTAGCAGAATGGATTAAAAAAGAAAATCCAACTATATGCTGCCTACAAGAAACACATCTAAGCAACAAGGATAAAAACAAATTCAAAGTGAAAGGCTGGAAAACAATACTCCAAGGAAACAACACCCAAAAAAAAGCAGGCGTAGCAATACTCATATCTAATAATGCTGACTACAAGACAGAAAAAGTACTCAGAGACAAAAATGGTCATTTCATAATGATTAAGGGGACATTGAATCAAGAAGACATAACAATCCTTAATATATATGCACCAAACCAAGGAGCACCAAAATATATAAGACAGCTACTTATTGACCTTAAAACAAAAACTAACAAAAATACAATCATACTTGGAGACCTCAATACACCGCTGACGGCTCTAGATCAGTCATCCAAACAGAGAATCAATAAAGATATAGTGGCCTTAAACGAAATACTAGAACACCTGGATATGATAGACATCTACAGGACACTTCATCCCAAAGCGACAGAGTATACATTTTTCTCTAGTGTACATGGAACATTCTCAAGAATTGACCATATGTTTTGCCACAAAGACAATATCAGCAAATTTAGAAAAATTGAAATTGTACCAAGCATATTTTCTGATCATAAAGCCTTGAAACTAGAATTCAACTGCAAAAAAGAGGGGGAAAAACCCACAAAAATGTGGAAACTAAACAACATACTTCTAAAAAATGAATGGGTCAAAGAAGAAATAAGCGCAGAAATCAAAAGATATATACAGACAAATGAAAATGAAAATACGGCATATCAGAATCTCTGGGATGCAGCAAAAGCAGTAATAAGAGGAAAGTTCATATCACTTCAGGCCTATATGAACAAACAAGAGAGAGCCGAAGTAAACCACTTAACTTCACACCTTAAGGAACTAGAAAAAGAAGAACAAAGACAACGCAAAACCAGCCGAAGAAAGGAGATAATAAAAATCAGAGCAGAAATAAATGAAATAGAGAACAGAAAAACTATAGAAAAAATCAATAAAACAAGGAGCTGGTTCTTTGAAAAGATCAACAAAATTGACAAACCCTTGGCAAGACTCACCAAGGAAAAAAGACACAGGACTCAAATAAATAAAATCCAAAATGAAAGAGGAGAGATCACCACAGACATCATAGATATACAAAGAATTATTGTAGAATACTATGAAAAATTATATGCCACCAAATACAACAATCTAGAAGAAATGGATAAATTCCTAGAACAATACAACCTTCCTAGACTGAGTCATGAAGAAGCAGAAAGCCTAAACAGACCAATCAGCAGGGAGGAAATAGAAAAAACTATTAAAAATCTCCCCAAAAATAAAAGTCCAGGCCCAGACGGTTATACTAGTGAATTCTATCAAACATTCAAAGAAGACTTGGTTCCTATTCTACTCAAAGTCTTCCAAAAAATTGAAGAAGAAGCAATACTTCCAAACACATTTTATGAGGCCAACATAACCCTCATACCAAAACCTGGCAAGGATGGCACAAAGAAAGAAAACTACAGACCAATATCTCTAATGAATACAGATGCTAAAATACTAAACAAAATACTGGCAAACCGAATACAACAACATAATAAAAAAATAATACATCATGATCAAGTGGGATTCATCCCAGAATCTCAAGGATGGTTCAACATATGCAAAACGGTTAACGTAATACACCATATCAACAAAACAAAGAACAAAAACCACATGATCTTATCAATAGATGCAGAAAAGGCTTTTGATAAAATACAACACAATTTTATGTTTAAGACTCTCAACAAAATGTGTATAGAAGGAAAATATCTCAACATGATAAAGGCCATATATGATAAACCATCAGCCAACATCCTATTAAACGGCACAAAACTGAGGACTTTCTACCTTAAGTCAGGAACAAGACAGGGTTGTCCACTCTCTCCACTCTTATTCAACGTGGTGCTAGAAGTTCTGGCCAGAGCAATCAGACAAGACAAAGAAATAAAAGGCATCCATATCGGAAAAGAAGAAGTAAAGCTATCACTTTTTGCTGATGATATGATCCTATACATCGAAAACCCGAAGGACTCCACAAAATGATTATTAGAAACAATAAACCAATACAGTAAGGTCGCAGGATACAAAATTAACATACAAAAGTCCATAGCCTTTCTATATGCCAACAATGAAATATTAGAAAACGAACTCAAAAAAATAATCCCCTTCACGATTGCAACAAAAAAAATAAAATACCTAGGAATAAACATAACAAAGAACGTAAAGGACCTATATAATGAAAATTACAAAGCATTGTTAAGGGAAATCGAAAAAGATACAATGAGATGGAAAAATATTCCTTGTTCTTGGATAGGAAGAATAAATATAATCAAAATGGCCATATTACCCAAAGCAATATACAAATTTAATGCAATTCCCATCAAAATCCCTATGAGACTTTTTAAAGAAATGGAACAAAAAATCATCAGATTTATATGGAACTATAAAAAACCCCGAATAGCCAAAACAATCCTAAGGAAAAAGAATGAAGCTGGGGGCATTACAATACCTGACTTTAAACTATATTATAGGGCCACGATAATCAAAACAGCATGGTATTGGCAAAAAAATAGACACTCAGACCAATGGAACAGAATATAAAGCCCAGAAATAAAACCACATATATATGGTCAAATAATCTTTGATAAAGGGGCCAACAACACACAATGGAGAAAAGAAAGCCTCTTCAACAAATGGTGTTGGGAAAACTGGAAAGCCACATGCAAAAGAATGAAACTCGACTACAGCCTGTCCCCGTGTACTAAAATTAATTCAAAATGGATCAAAGACCTCAATATAAAACCTGAAACAATAAAGTACATAGAAGAAGACATAGGTACTAAAATCATGGACCTGGGTTTTAAAGAACATTTAATGAACTTGACTCCAATGGCAAGAGAAGTGAAGGCAAAGATAAATGAATGGGACTACATCAGAATTAAAAGTTTTTGCTCAGCAAGAGAAACTGATATCAAAATAAACAGACAGCCAAC
Organism: Saccopteryx bilineata; assembly: GCF_036850765.1. NCBI lineage: Eukaryota > Metazoa > Chordata > Mammalia > Chiroptera > Emballonuridae > Saccopteryx > Saccopteryx bilineata. The sequence continues at coordinate 217,291,505 of NC_089493.1, read as the reverse complement.
TATATGGGAACTGATATTTTCAAACGACAGCTCAGATAAGGGCCTAATATCCAAAATTTACAAAGAACTCATAAAACTCAACAACAAACAAACAAACAATCCAATAAAAAAATGGGAAGAGGACATGAACAGACACTTCTCCCAGGAAGAGATACAAATGGCCAACAGATATATGAAAAGATGCTCAGCTTCATTAGTTATTAGAGAAATGCAAATCAAAACTACAATGAGATACCACCTCACTCCTGTTAGATTAGCTATTATCAACAAGACGGGTAATAGCAAATGTTGGAGAGGCTGTGGAGAAAAAGGAACCCTCATTCACTGTTGGTGGGACTGTAAAGTAGTACAACCATTATGGAGGAAAGTATGGTGGTTCCTCAAAAAACTGAAAATAGAACTACCTTATGACCCAGCAATCCCTCTACTGGGTATATACCCCAAAACCTTAGAAACATTGATACGTGAAGACACATGTAGCCCCATGTTCATTGCAGCACTGTTCACAGTGGCCAAGACATGGAAACAACCAAAAAGCCCTTCAATAGAAGACTGGATAAAGAAGATGTGGCACATATACACTATGGAATACTACTCAGCCATAAGAAATGATGACATCAGATCATTTACAGCAAAATGGTGGGATCTTGATAACATTATAAGGAGTGAAATAAGTAAATCAGAAAAAAACAAGAACTACATGATTCCATACATTGGTGGAACATAAAAATGAGACTAAGAGACATGGACAAGAGTGTGGTGGTTACCAAGGGTGGGGGGGGGGGAGGGAGTACATGGGAGGGAGGGAGGGAGAGAGTTAGGGGGAGGGGGAGGGGCACAGAGAACTAGATAGAGGGTGGCGGAGGACAATCTGACTTTGGGCGAGGGGTTTGCAACATAATTTGATGACAAAATAACCTAGACATGTTTTCTTTGAATATATGTACTCTGATTTATTAATGTCATCCCATTACCATTAATAGAAATTTATTAAAAAAAAAGGAAGAAATAAAAGCAAAAATCAAAAGATATATAGAGACAAATGAGAATGACAACATGACATATCAAAAATTCTAGGATGCAGCAAATGTAGATATAAGAGGAAAGTTTATATCATTACAGGCTTATATCAAGTAACAAAAGAGATCCCAAGTAAACAACCTAACATCACATGTTAAAGAACTAGAAAAGAAGAACAAAGGCAGTCCAAAGTCAGCAGAATGGAATTAGTAAAAATTAGAGCAGAACTAAATGAAACACAGAAAAAAAACTACAGAAAAATTAATACAACAAAAAGCTGATTCTTTGAGAAGATCAATAAAATTGACAAACCCCTGGCTAGACTCACTTAGGAAAAAATAGAAATGTGTCATATGAACAAAATTAAAAATGAAAGAGGAGAAATTACCACATACATGACAGATATACAAAGGATCATACCAAAATACAGTGGTACCTTGAGATATGAGTTTAATTTGTTCTCTAACTGAGCTCTTAAGTCAGTCAACTTGTATATCAAACAAATTTATCCCATTTAAAATAACTGAAATAGATTTAATTCGATCCAGCCCTGTGAAACATCTCCGAACCATCCTAAAATTAAAAAAAGATGTTTTTAATTAAGAAACACACATATATACTTTACCAATGCATAACAAAATACATTAAATATAAGAAAAAAGTGATATTTGGTATTATATTCTTACCTGGGAGACAGATGAGTGCGGCTAATGGAGGTGAATGGCAGAGGAGGAGGTAGGGAGGTAGGGATGTAGGCACTGTAGACCTGTAAACTAAAACTGCACTTTCTTAACACTAAATGTAAACTAAAACTGCATTTTCTTTACCTGAAACAAAACTAAAACTGCACTTTTTTTTTTTTTTACGTAAAATGACCACAAAAAACTTAATTGTAAAAAAAATACACTTTCTTAACTTTAAACTTAACCTAAGCTTAACATTACGTATTTTTCATTTAATCATCACCTGTTTTTGCCTTTTGGGCTGCACTTTCGGCACTTTCACTTGCAGGACTTTTGAATAAAAATCTATCCAAAGAGGTTTGCTTTTGCCTGTCTTTTAAAATTTTACGGAAATGTGACAAACAAGTGTCATTAAAAGGTGCTGAAGCACAACCAGTTGAAACTTTTTCTGGGTTTCTTTTCAATGAAACTTGAAAGCTTCTCCCACATTGCCAGCATGTCTTTAATTTTACTTGTAGAAATAACTTCCTCCAACTCTACCTCCTCCTCACTATTAATCTCTTTCAGAAGCTCTGTATGTTGCATCATCTGTATGTAGCTCCTTCAACTCCTCAGTTGAGAGTTCCTCCTCATGTTCCTTGACAAGCTTGTTTATGTCACCCTCATCTACCTCCAGATCCATCGACTTTCTGAGGGACACAATCGCCTCCAATGCTTCTACCTAAGTCTCGGTCTCTGATTTGAATCCTTTGAAGTCACTGTCTGCAACAACATCAGGCCATGACTTTTTCCATGCCGAGTTCAAGGTTCTTCTTGTAACCTCTTGCCATGCCAAGTCAATAATGTAAGAATGAGACAGCACTCAAACACCAGGTGTGCAGGCTTTATTAGAGGAGAAAGACCTGCTGGGGCACTCCTCCAGGAGAAGTGCACTGAAACGGACTCTGAGACAACATTTATTAAGGTGGGGAGAGCTTTGAGCAAGTGTGCGTTGAGTCAGCAATTTTGGTATGCTCCCTTCTGCAGTCCTACGATTTTGGCTTCCTGGAACGCTTCTCCTTGGGGCAGCTGACCAGCTCCCTAGAACTTTTCTGCTTCAGGGGTGATAGTAAGTAAGTAAGGGTGGTGTCAGATAGACAAGTGGAACAGCAAAAGGGCAGTTGGAAGTTTTGGTAAATTCATGTATCTATCATTTCTCAACTCTGTGGTATGATAAAAGAAAAAAAAGGCGGGGGGGGGGAAGAGAAAAAAAAAAGGGTATGAAGACCAGGAAGGAGGTTTGTCTCAGATCAGCCATCTTCTAGAGCTACTTCCTGCTGTTATCCCTATTGAGGACCTCCTTTGTGAACCTCTCCCTGGGGCAGTTGGAATAGGGGTGTTTTTATAGGGTTTCAGATTTTTTGTTGTGTGAGGGCAGGTTTTAGGGTTGGTGGATTTTCCAATTTTTTGATTGGTGAAGGTCCACATGCGGTTCTGTAAGAAACTAGTGAACAAACATAAGAGGCAGGGTCTAAAAGTTAGAAAAATAAATAAGAGAGTGAGTGGACCAATGAAAGGCAATAGTCAAGACATCCAGTTTGTGTGAAATCACTGATTTCATGTTTATGAATTTTCTGGGCTTCAGAAAGAGAGAGAGAGAGAGAGAGAGAAAGAGAGAGAGAGAGAAAGAGAGAGAGAGAGAGAAACTAAGACAGAGAAGGGGCCAGACTCCTGCCCCTAGACCTACTTTTGTAGAGAATTCTAAAGCAACAAGAAGAGGGATTACCTGTACAGCTTGTTTAGTCCATAGATTGATGGGTAGTGTACTAGGAACTGAAAGAGGCTCATGGGGTGGGATTAGTTTGATATTTGGGGTGAAATAGACTAGGGTACAGGTTTCTGTCTAATTAGTAGGAAGACACATATAGGTGTTAATCCAACACGAGTAGAAAGCACCTGATTGGATGAGGTAGGTTGAGAGGTAAATAGGTGAATAGCAGGACAAGGGGTCAGTTTTGTTTCTCTGTTTTTGAGCTCCAGATGGTCAGGGTAGAGAAAAGAGTCACCCTTAGTAGCAGTGGGAGTTGTCAGGATCACAGTGTGTGGACCTGTCACGTGAAAGTCAGTCCTTGAGTGATGTAATGCTGGCAGCACCTCTTGGACAGTCTTTGAACAGTTTGCTGAGTAACCTGTAAATCCTGCAAGTACTTAGGGAAAGGTTGGTTACATTTCTATACTTTGTAGTTAGAGTTAAAGTCCTAGTGACCACTGCTTCTAGCTGGAATTAGCAGCAGGTCCCATCCTACAATAGGTATGGGGCATTGAGACAAGAGGAATAAAGGAGATTTTATACATTAAATAAAGCAACAAAAGCAGACTGTCAATACCCACAGTAGAGATCTTCGAGGGATAAATAAAACTCAAATATTCAGGCAAGGCATAGTAGATGGCCCTTGTGTTTACAAGAAATGAGATTAGTTTATCTGTTAATTGGAAGAAATACCTTAGGCTCGTGAATGATGCCCTTGGGCCTCCAGTGACAATTCCCAGCACGCTGGGCAAGGTCAGGTCACAGGTAGCTGGAGCAGGGCTAGAAGAGACTGAACCCTTCTTCCATGGAGCAAGGGGGCAGCTTACCTTCTCATGTCCTTCTTTCCACAACACAGACGTGTCAACCAGTGGGGCTGGGAAGCCTGGCAGGCTTCAGTTCAATAACCTTTCTTTCCACTCTGGAGCAGGGCCCTGATGGAGTTCTATGAAGCCTTTTAGGGCACTGGAGCCTTTAAGACCGTATGCCAAAAGCTGGTATTTCCTGACCTCTTTTGGGCCTTATTTGCCTTTTCTGTTACTTCCTTGGCCATTATAGACCTTAAAAGCCATGCTCAGAAGATCTCACCGAGGGGCTTGACTAAGAGAGCAAAATTGGGAATTTAGTGTTTACAGAAGCCTATTAGACTGAGGAAAGAAAAGATTTGATCTGCGGTGGTAGGTTGTTGAAGACTGCGGAGGGTCTGAGTTCAATTTACCATGAGACCTCAGGTGGTGGGGGTTAAGGCAATGCCTAGATAGACTAGGGACTGAGAATGAAGTTGAGCCTTAGCAGAGAAGACATGATATCCCTTATGGTGAGGAAGTTAAGAAGGGTGGAGGTGTGTCTCCTTGAGGCAGGCAGGGAGGGGTTGCAGAGGAGTAGGTTACCTACATATTGTAAGAGAGTACTAGTTTTAAGATTGCATGCTGTTAAATCCTGAGCTAGTGCCTGATCAAACAGGTGTGGACTGGTTTTGATCCCCTGGGGTAAGACAGTCCACATAAGTTGCTGGGCTGCATTAATGTCCAGGTAAAGGCAAACAGAAAGTAAGAGTCAGGGTGTAGAGGAATGGTAAAGAAAGCATTTTTGGGTTTTAGGACCGTGAAGTGAGTAATGTTTGAGGGAATGTGTGACAGTAACTTGTAGAGATTAGGGCTACTGGATGGAGGGGAACTACACCCTCATTGATTCGATGTAAGTCTGGTACGAGGTGATAAGTCCCTGAAGGTTTTTGAACAGGAAGGATGGGGGTATTGCAGGGAGAGTCCGTGGGAATGAGTAAGCCTGGTTTAAGAGGTGGGTAATTATTGGTTTAAGGCCTTAGAAACAGACACAGTTACACATTAAACAAAGATTTTACATAAAATTTATGAATTAAGGAATTTATATGAGCGCGCTTTACTTGTTTCAATTCAAATTATACTAGAGATATTTTTTGACAGAGACAAGACAAATTACTTACTCAGAAAGCTTAATAGACAATTCTGTTTTTTAAAGTTTTTCAAGATGGCAAGGAGTTTCCAGCAAAGAGGGGAGGAAGAGAGAAAGCAGACGGATGGACAGTGAGAGCAGCTGGATGGAAAAAAAGGAGGGTCAGAATCTGCAGGAGGAGGAGGTGGAGGGTGAAGTACTGGGGTGGTGCCACATGGTCAGAAGAGTCAAAAGGATTTAGAGCTCTGAGGAGAGGGGAGGGGGGGGTGAGGGACAGTGGAAGGCACAGTCAGTCTCTGAAGAGGGGGACGGATGGGACAAAGAAGAAAAAGAGACTGAGCCGCCCATCTGTAAGGAGGGAGGAAGGGTTTAAGAACACAGTGGAGAAGGGAGGGGCCCTGGCCAGCAGGGGAGGAGAAAGAGAGACTGGATTTGCAGGTGAATGAGAAAACAGGTTTCTGCGAAGGGAAGGGGCTTTCTGGAGGGGAGAGACTCGAGTGGAAAAGATTTGCAGAGGGACCAAAGAGGGGTCCTGAGAGAGGGGTGCCCTCGGGGGTCAGGCAGAAGGGAGAGAGTTTGGAGTCCACGGAGAAGGAGAGATTAGGAGCAGAGGTTTTAGGTGAGGTTTCTCTGGCCAAAAACAGCCTGCATGTAGAACAGAAGGCACAGAAATTAAGGACAAGAGAGAAGGGAGAAGAAAAGCCTGCATGTAAGGAATTTCTGATGCCCTTCCTGTCTGGTGGCAGAAATTGTCAAGATCTCTTAGGATATTGTAATGGTAGTAGAAAGCAACCTGGCTAGGTGCCCAGACTTTCGAGGAAGTTTGTAGAAGCAGGCCGCTCGGAGTAGAAACCTCCCAAACTGTGAACCTCAGAGAGTAGAGTGAGTCCCAAAGGAGTAGAGGAGTAGTTTCTGAGGCCTGAGATTGGGAGGAGCCCGTGATCCAAGGGGAGTCTGGCTGGATGGTTTGGACTGAGAGGAGCCCACAGTAGAGGAGACTAGTGAGAGAAGGGGCCGTCCCCGCCTTCAGTCACAGTTCTGAGAGGAGAAAATCTCCGTAGAGAGAGTCTCAGACAAGAGGTCATCACCCCAAGGCTGAGATCCCAGGATGTAGGAGAGGGGCCTGGCTAGGCATGCCTAGACTTTCGTAGAAGTCCATAAAGGAGTAGAGGAAGACCACCCGTAGATATGGGGTCCAAAGTCAAAACCGTCTGACCAGGAAGGAGTGTTTTTAGAAAGAAATTTGGAGGCCAACCGGGGAAGGGGAAGGGAGAAACTCCTTACCTTTCTGGTCCAGCAGGGGTTCAGGACAGGGTTGACTGCCAGCCAATAGACCTACAATTACACATCCAAACAGAATCAGAGAGTAAGCCCGGGACAAGCTGCCGCTGCCCATTGCTTTCCTGGTTGTAAGTTTGGATGGGAAAGAGGGATCGTCCAGGCAGGTAGTACCCTGTTTCAAGTTTCGGCACCAGATGTAAGAATGAGACGGCACTCGAACACCAGGTGTGCAGGCTTTATTAGAGGAGAAAGACCTGCCGGGGCACTCCTCTGGGAGAAGTGCACTGAAACAGACTCTGAGGCAAACATTTATTAAGGTGGGGAAAGCTTTGAGCAAGTGTGTGTTGAGTCAGCAATCCTGGTGTGCTCCCTTCTGCAGTCCTACGATTTTGGCTTCCTGGAATGCTTCTCCTCGGGGCAGCTGACCAGCTCTCTAGAACTTTTCTGCTTCAGGGGTGATAGTAAGTAAGCAAGGGTGGGGTCAGATAGATAAGTAGGACAGCAAAAGGGCAGTTGGAAGTTTTGGTAAATTCATGTATCTATCAAATAATGCGTAAACATATCTCGATGTAGTTAGTAGTGATCTTTCCAAAACTCTCATAGGGTTAGAATTGTATTCTCAGTCATCTCAAAGCAGTGGCGGAACAAGTGCTTTGTGTAAAGCTTTTTAAAGTTAGAAATGACATGCTGATCCATAGGTTGCAAGATTGAAGTTGTGTTGGGTGGGAGGTAGAGGACTTTCAAGAATTTGAACTCATCGAGAATGTCATCTTCAAGACCAGGTGGGTGGGCTGGAGCATTATAAAGGATTAGTAATGCTTTCATCGGGAGTTTATTTTCTTGAAGATATTTCTTCACTGAAGGACCAAAGACAAGATTTACACATTCAATAAAAAACTGTTGCGTAACCCATGCCCTAGCATTGGCATGCCACATAACCTGCAGTTTTTCTTTAAGAATCTTATAAGTCTTAAAGGCTCAAGGATTTTCAGAATGATACACTAGCAATAGCTTTACTTTACAGTCACCACTAGCATTTGCACACAATGCAAGGGTCAGATGGTCCTTCATGGGTTTATGGCCTGGCAGCTTCTTCTCCTCTGTGGTGATGAAAGTCCTCCAGGGCATTTCTTTTCCAAAACAATCTTGTTTCATCACAGTTGAACACTTGTTGGGGGATGTAGCCTTCCTTTACGATAAGCACAGAAAAACGTGTGATGTACTCCTCAGGTGCCTTAACATCAGCACTCGCAGCTTCACCATGCCTCACCACCAAGTGGATGCCAGATCTCTTCTTGAAATTTTCAAACCAGCCATGACTTGCCATAAATTTTTCTTCTGCTGCCTCTTTTGAGGTTGATGTTTCTTTCTTCTTCAAGTCGCCATAAATAATACGTGCCTTTTTGCATATTACAGTCTCCGTCACTGTATCTCCTGCCAGCTCTTTCTCTTTCACCCACACCAGCAGAAGCTTCTCCATTTCTTCATGGATATTTGTCCTTAATTGGGACAGAATTATAGTTCCTTTTGCTGGATTTGCGCTTTTGATGGCACCCTTTTGTTTAAGGATGGTACAAATTGTAGATGTATTGTGGTCGTACAGCCTTGCCAGTTCAATCACTCATATACTATGCTCATGTTTTTTTTTTTTAAATTATTTCTTGCTTTACTTCTATTGGCATCATTCTCTTCTTCTCACCACTGTCCTTTACATTCACTTTCTTTGGCCCATGATAGGACACTAAAAGAGTTAGTAAAAAATTGCAAAAATGATGCAAGAATGGGTACAGTACATGAAATTCGACTTGATTCTGTGGGTAACATGTGAGAAAAAATGTGATGTTGGTATTGTGCTGCCAATACTGGACCCGTGCACCAATGCGCCAACGTGCCAACTAGTGGCAGCTTCCCAAATCACTACTCGTATCTCGGAATTTTGCTCGGATCTCGAACAAAAATACAGACCGAGTTGCAGCTCGTATCTTAAAAAAGTATGTTGGTCTGCTCATATCTCAAGGCACCACTGTACTATGAAAGATAAAATGCCACCAAATTCAACAATCTATATGTAGCTTTCTTTTTTATTTCAGACATTTCCTGAAAATCCTTTTAAACCATTATTAGACTATTCAAATCAAAGCAGCATCAAATAGCTGTTTACTCTTCAAGAATTACTTTGAAACTCTTTATTCAAACCTTCTAGGTGTTTACCGCTCCTAAACTATTAGATCACAATAGTTTTCCCAATCACAGTCAAGCCCTCCCTTCTCACACAGATGATCCACCTTAAACCAGACCCCCCACATTTTAAGCATATCCTATCTTTGCCTTTCCTCCTATAAAATACCATCAACATTCTTCTGAAGGTGGCAGGCTTGCTCACTGTGGTTAACAATAAACTCAAGTTTTCTTTCTCAACAGACTATTTTGGTGGCATTTTTGTTGCATCCACCAAGCACGAGAACAAACGTCGGAGACTTTCAGGGGTTTAGATCTTACTTTATTGGCCAAGTTTAACCTGCGCAGGGACAAACTCTCAAGACATCTGGAGACACTGTACCCATAAGGGGCTGCAAATGAGAGTCACGCCTGGTGCTTACAACTAGGTCCTTATATATCCTAAGTGAGCAAGCATTATACAGAAGCAGATGTGGCAGTTCACTATTCGCTAGGGGGGTCGCGCGCAACATAGCAACAGGGGAAGGGTTTCGCTCAGTGGCGAATTTCAAACATAAACTTCTGATAAGGGTCTCTGACCAATAGGATGCAGGATGTTTGCCCAACTTTGTGCTGATCTCTTTGTTCTCAGCCTCACAGGGACCTTGTCAGCACTTCCCTGTTCTTGCTCCTCCAAGAGTTAGACTCTGGCAGCCACAGCACACCTCCCCGAACCTAACATTTTCAGGGAGTGAAATACCTGATTCATTCTTTATTCCAGCTACAAATGATGCTTTTTGCATAAATGGTGACTCATAATTTGGAACCATAGGCCTAAATTAATAGTCCCCACAAAAAAATCGTTGTTAACTTTCTAACTTTATTTCTTTCAACCTGCCTCTTGATGTTAACACCCAGAGACCTCAAGAAATGTCACTGTGGCTCAGTCATTATTATTGTATTTCAAATTAGTGAATCTGGAAATGTATTATGGTTTTAGGAATAAGTAAGTAAACTATGTATCTCAGCCAATCAGCCTACATCAACTAGGGAAGATTTTTGAAAAAATAACTGTATAGATTTTATGTAAATTTGGTATTTATGAGCACCAAACTTTTAGCACTGACATCTGCCTGGGAAGAAACTTCATTTACGGGAGTGGCAGAAATGAAGTTCACTGTGAACTAGTTTGGGATACCATATGCTATAACATGCTGAAGAGGAGGGGAAAAGAAGCCTTTTCAAAACAGATTTTTCTTCCTCTCACTGTGGATGATGTTGCATGACAACACTGTGACATCATAATTTATGCTATTTTATTTGCCATTGCACCAATATAGCATCAAGGCACGTAATAGCACCTTGAATGTATGCAGTGCTTTCCTTCTGTGGAACTTAAGGCACTTCACAGGCATTTTCTTCCTAAACCTCACATCTCTCTAAGGTATTGCCAAACGGGAGACAAATTTCACAGTTTAATCATGTGGAACACATTGGTAAATATAGATGTGCCTTTTACAAAGTTGCTTCAAAGTGTATTTTGCAGCTCACACGACGTTTCTCAGGGTGTAAACCAGTGGTGTAATGTAAAGCTTCTGGCCCTCCCCCATGTAAGCAGCGAGGATAGATGTGTTTGGCAGCACACAGTAGCACGGGGGAAGGAGGGTCATACAGAAAAGGCAGGCAGGCTATTTTGTTAAGCATCCTTCCCTTTTCTTCATATCTCTGCACAGGGGGCCTCCTTTTCTCCTTCATCTCATTTTTTTTTTCTTTTCAGCTTCAAAAAAGAAAACTGAGTTATAAAATTTACCTTGTAATCAAGAGTCTGGTTAGATTTTCAGGGCAAAACACAGAAGTCCACTTAACTCACAAGTGCTGTTGATTATAATCCTGGCGATCTAATCAGTTCTTATAGTTTTCAGGGAAAATTGGTTCTTATGAAAGGTGAATGTGGCAGCATTGCAGACATGTCTGTTTCCTGCTCTAATCTCTCCATATCCACTGTTAAAGGGAACGGGCTTTTTCTCAGAATACTTCTGCCTTTCACACCTCGCCGTTCTCTTTCCTAGCCCTTCACACCTCCCGGTTCCCTAGAAAAGATCTCTTGATATGTAGCAGAGAACTGATGTGAGTCCTAGTTGTTCTAGGTAATAGCTCTGTGAACCCTGAGTGGTTAAACTTCTCTGAGCCTGATTCCCCATTTGTAACTGATACATAATATATAACTCACAGAGTTGTTGTGAAGATTAAATAAGATAATGGGTATGGAAGAGCTGAACTGTTGTCCACAGAGGATAAGGCCAGTTAGAAACATTCTGACTGTCCAGTTCTTTGGGGCTGATATGTTTTACCCTTTTGGGTATGATCCAAATCAGATCATTTCTGAGAGTGAAAGAGGAAACTACAGGACAACAGCAGATATAAACCAGGACTATGGCATGCAAACCAGGATGTATGATTAATCTCTATACAGGGAACTTTTGGCTGGGGAGTCCCTGTGCTTATTGTGGGTAGGAATGCTGACATTTTCTCAATAAGAAAATTATTTATTACCCACATACTAGTTGAACCTATATTTCCCAAAATGTGCTGCATGGACAACAGGTGGCACATGGGACCATTGCAAGTCGTATACAGCAGACATTAATTTTTTAAAACTGTCATGCCAAATCTATAATTTTAGAAGTAATAATTATTATTTTAAAATAAATTTGGTTAGCTCAAATTATGAATTGACTTAGAGAAAACAGTTAAGTCAATAATACTACAGATATAGGAAGTTGACTTGAAATGACTGGCATTTTGGAAGTGCTGCTGGATAGAATGCAGCTGGATAGAATGAAAGAATAAGCTGCTCAGTATTTAAATAAACAGTATTATAACATGTCACCTATCATTCTAGGAAAAGTGCTTCACAAGAGTCGGAGAAAAGATCAATACCTAACTGTGGCCCAGGTAAAGGGAATAGAAATGGAATAATTGCAGCTGAAGACTAACCTTTGACACATTTCCGGGTAAGTCCTGAGCCTCACCACTGTTTTTGTACAATGTTTTCATACAATATAAATAATGTTTGAAGAATTGATTAAACTTGGTAAAATTTAATACATATGCTATTTAAACTTTGTGGGGATAATTTACTGATAGTTTATTCATGATTATCCTTTGAAATTTAGGCTGGGACTTTGTTGGCCTTGTTTTGAGAATTTCAGGAAGAGAGACTTCAAATTTTTTGAGTAGTTCATTTAATTCCCTCTTATCAAAAAGGTCTTCTGATATCTGGCCTTAATCCCTTCTAGTTTAAGTGTAGTAATCAGAGAAACAGAAAAATTGGGAAGATGTTATCATTCTGCCTCTTGATACTTGTTAATTTTCGACACTAACAACAGTGGACTTCCTAATACTCACCTTACTTTGTTTATGTTCACTTTTCTTTTGGTTTGTGACTCTGTCAATGCAAAACATGAATGTTTATTGTATTTGTTTTTTTGCTTAAAATGGAGACAATTTAGATAATGTATCAGGACACTTGGGTATGAATGATTAGAGGTCAGCCATTAGCAATTACTTTTTTCTAAAACATGTCAAAATATTTGAGAGGTGGTCATTCATAGATTCTGTGTGTACTCAGGCTCAGGGTCTGTAAAGATTTCCAAGTATTTATGTATGATTTTATGTGTATTTTCAGAGTTTTTTTTTCCTGTGAAACTTTGAAAAATGAAGGGAATTAAGTTGTTTCTAAAAAACCAAAGCAGCCTGCCATCTCTTTTTCTTTTCTGGGCTACGGTCCAATTTGCACAGCAGTTGCAAAGAAAAAGCAAACGCATCACTAGATTCAGCGAGAAATATTATAACAGTATGTAATCTCTGTCAAGATAAAATTGCTTTGTGATTTACATTACAATAAATCCTGACCTTTAAGTGCTGCAGACTAAGCTAATCTGTGAAGTACTTTATTCCAACACTGAATCAGCCAGAGAAGAGCTCAACCAAATTGACTGTATTAGTTCCACCATAGTATGGTTAAAGAGCCTATATATATCCGAGCAGATTACAGAGCATTGTTCAGTGTGTACTGTAATAAGTAGAATAATTGAAATATTCAATCTGTTTTATCACTGTGAAATAATAGATTTATTTTAACCTCCCTTCTGTTTGCCTATTATGATAATTACAAGTAACCTCATTAAATATCATTAAGGCCTGATTTAGATTGATGAGAACAAGAAAATTCAAAATTAAGGCTCCAATACCACATGACATATCACCCCAACTCACTTCTATGGCTGTTATTTATTTTTATTTTCTTTCTTTTTTTTTTTGGCGGGGGTGGGGGTGGGAAACAGTTAAGGTATTATGTTGACTTTCTCAGTAACAGTTTTAAATTTTGGGCTATTTATCTGCCCAAGTAAAATGTTTGACTATTTGTCCAAGTGAATCACCAAAAAGTGGAATTTTCTTAAAGATATGATGATTTTTTAAAAATAACTAGAATTTACCAAATTTGGGAGATTTTGGCCTTTTTTTTTCAAATATTTTTCTCTCCTCCCCTTTCTTAGCATTCCTCTGGATTTTGATTACACACACGTCAGACCGCATTAGATTATCCCAGATGTTGTCAGTCTTTCTTTTCTCTCTGCTTCATTTTGGATAGTTTTGATTGCATGTTTCAAATCGGCTTTTTTTTTTTTTTTTTTCTTTTTGAAGTGTTTAACCTGCTATTAATCATATCCAGGATATATACACATATATTTCAGGTACTAAATTTTTTGTTTCCAAAAGTTCCAGTAACAAAATGCCTTCCGTTTCTCTCCTCCCATTCCTGTTTGCTGATTCTATCATCCTTCTCACATACGCTTCTTTTACTGCTTAGTAATATTGATTGGATACTGGATATTGTGTTTACTTTTTGGGTGCTGAATTTTTTGATATTCATTTAAAAAATGTTGGACCTTGTTCTGCCACACAATTGAGTTCTTAGGAATGAGATTTGAGATTGGGCTTTAAACTTTGCTGGTCTAGGGCAGCGGTTCTCAACCTGTGGGTCGCGACCCCGGCGGGGGTCGAACGACCAAAACACAAGGGTCGCCTAAAGCCATCAGAAATACATATTTTATTTAAAAATGTATTGTATAATAAATATGTATTTTCCAAATAAAATATGTATTTCTGATGGCTTTAGGCGACCCCTGTGTTTTGGTCGTTGGACCCCCGCCGGGGTCGCGACCCACAGGTTGAGAATCGCTGGTCTAGGGCTAATTGACCCTTTGAAGACTCTTCCTCAGGCTTCATGTATTTTTTTTTATTTTTTATTTTTCTGAAGCTGGAAATGGGGAGAGACAGTCAGACAGACTCCCGCATGCACCCGTCCGGGATCCATCCAGCACGCCCACCAGGGGCCATGCTCTGCCCACCAGGGGGCGATGCTCTGCCCCTCTGGGGCATTGCTCTGCCTCGACCAGAGCCACTCCAGCGCCTGGGGCAGAGGCCAAGGAGCCATCCCCAGCGCCCGGGCCATCTTTGCTCCAATAGAGCCTCGGCTGCGGGAGGGGAAGAGAGAGACAGAGAGGAAGGAGGGGGGAGTGGAGAAGCAAATGGGTGCTTCTCCTATGTGCCCTGGCCGGGAATCAAACCCGGGTCCCCCGCACACCAGGCCGACGCTCTACCGCTGAGCCAACCGGCCAGGGCCAGGCTTCATGTATTATAAGATCTTTCTGCTCTAGCTGGTAGGCACATGCCCCTGTCAGAGCTGTGGGAATTGCCTGGCTTACTGCTTTCTGTTGCTTTTTTATTTGGTCAGAGGTATTGTCTTTTCTTGCATGTACAGACTAGTACTCATCCCAACATCTGCAGTAAGTTTTCTGCTGACTCTGAGAAATTTCTGTGTAGCTCCCTCATCTCTGGTACTTTACTCCAGAAATTCCAATTTGTCTTGCCCACCCTCGTACCCCATATAACAACTTCTGTCTCTTCAACTCAAGGGTACCACAGGGCTCTGTTGGGGACCCCTTCCCTTCTCTGAGAGCTGGAACCTGTCTTCAGGTAGTCAGCGCTAGGCAATGATAGAGCTTACGTTGTTTCCCTTTCCTTAGGGACCATACTCATGTGCCGCTTATTGGTCAAGGTCTGAAACACTTCTTGCTATGCTTTTATCAAGTTTTCCAATCTTTAAGGAGGAAAGCTCTCTGTTACTCAATAATGGCCAGAAGCAGATGTCTCAAATAACTGGTGTTTAAAAGGAGTTTAAGATTCTTATTTAACCATTTGTTCAGAAGTTCTTGCCAGTCTACTTTTCTGGAAACATCGAAGTAAGTAATAAGAAGGATGGAGGAAATTCTAGACATAATAAATTATAACAATTGTTAATTCTCATTGTCCAACCACAGAACAGTGTAATGATTACAAAGCACACAGAACACCATAATACCTTCAGCAACTAAAAATCAGATTTTATTTTAACTTCTTTCAGAGTTGTATACAAAAAAGTATGGAATGCTAGAGGCCTCTTCTCTTGTTTCTTATGGTAACTTTTGCTCTATTTTAAAGTTATATTGTGTCCAGGGGAATAATTTTTATTTTAGTAGGGCAAACTTTTTTGTTATTTTGTGTTTTTTTTTAATTTTAGATTTTTATAATAAATTTATAAGGTACCTGGAGGGCAGCACAATTTGCATCATAGGGGGCCACCTAAGAAACTCACCTGGGACAGACAACTCTGTTCTGCCTTGGAGCATTATTTCCTAGGACCATAATTGTCCATGAGACACCTCACTTTATAAATAGAGACAACCTCAGGGTACAATTTCAATTCATACTGGAGGGTCTTCTCACGCATTCTGAGAGGAAAGTGGCAGTTTTGATATCCCCAAGATGAGAGCAAGTATATCTGATGCTAAAAGGATACTTGAACACTTAGTTAAAACACAAGCATTTTTAAAGGTCAATTTTATAGTTCTAAACAATTTTAAAGTTAAAATACAGTGATTTTCTGGATTCATTTGCTTTAGTGCCAAAAAAGAGAACAAAACTAATAGTTTGAAGGAAAGATTATATACAATAGTGATAGGTTGATATAGATAAGCTTACACACATACATATGAATAGTCTTTTAGGCTTCTATTGATTTTCATAACAATTTAAAAAACCTCTGCCAACTAACAGATCATTAAAACCTAGTAACTCACCAATACTTAAATTTTCTGTGACCTAATCTGCAGACGAGAGCATAAGAACAGTTTACTGATTTTTTGTGACTTCACCAAAATCAACATATATCTCTAAAACAGCAATTTTAATTTTTTTTATTAGGGTGAGCCTTTTGTCTTTCTAATCATTTGGGGGGTCTGCTGCCCTCCACCTTCTTGCACAAAAGTGCTGACTCCACATATTTTCTTGTCTGATTTGGGAGTCAAGTGGAATATCTTATCACTTTTTCTGTTTTAGATGTTTTTGCTGTCATAGCTGTTTCCTTTTTTGACAGAATTTGGGGTGATTTAAACTACCCCATTACCACAATTGTCTTTATAGAATTTCTCCCACCTTGGCTTCTTAAAGCTTTTGTTTCTACATCTACTAAAATAAAGAGAATAAAACAATCTCCTAATATCCCTTTCAACTCTAAGATCTGTGACTGTATAAGGTAATTCTATGTGGATCCAAACTTGCGAAGGAAAGGAGTGTATGAGGTACTGCCTCACTTCCATGTTTTCAGATCCTGGTTCTCACAGTAAGCTGGCTGCTGTGTGCTATGATCAATACTTATTCTTGTATCCAGCCATCCTAGTTACAAACACTAAGCCTCTACTCTGTGCTACTTTTGTTTCTCCAGGTACTTATCAGGTTAGCTGTGCTAATTGAAACTATAAATATCATTTCTCAGATATATGATCACCTAAGCAGACCTGATTGTTACTTAGAGGTGAAATGTGAATGTTACGTTTTTTTGTTTGTTTTTTTTGGGGGGGAGGAGGAAGGGATGAGATAAACTATTCCAGTTTTATGACATAGAGGATTTCTTGCCTGACACCACTGTCTAGACCACTTAGTATGCATTTTCTCTAAGATTTAATAATAAGCTAAAGAAAGCCAATTGATATCGCCACTGAGTTAGTAGGCAGACTCTAGAAGTTTGGAAGAATTTAATACTTCTCAGCCTATGGCAGGTCACTGGGGAATATTACCTATAGGCATGTGACAATTTAGTGTTATCAAATAGTTTTGTGTAGGCAGTTTCTCTGAGGAAGGACAGTTTTGCTGAATACTTGTCAAGAAAGACACCAGCAAATGGGAGCAGAAGATACACACAGGGCTACACGAGGCACAGGTTCTGGCAATGCTTCATTCCTCCAGAAGGATAAGGAGCTGGCAAATGGAGATTACTTGCCTTTCACCGCATTCCCGGAGGTCATACAATCTAAAAATAAGCATTTATAGAATACCTACCATGCACTAGTCATTTTGTTCGCTCCTTTCTTTATCTTTTTATCTAATGTACTTTCTTCTTATTAAAGTCAAACTTGCACATGCTTAAAAACTCAAACAATATTTTGAGATGCACAAAAAATAATGCCCCTGTGTTATTTCTCTCCTCTTTTAATTCCTTCTCTCCAGAGGCCGCTACTTAAATTATTTTTGATGTTTATTTTAATATTTGCCTCCATATATGTAAGTAACAGCTTTCATTGCTATTTCTTGATTTGTCAGCAGTAAATATGATTTATCAACTTCCTACTCTAGAAGATTATTGTTGAGGTCTCTTATGTCCCTATCCATTCAACACAAACATTTCCCCTTTCTTCTTTGTCCAGTAAAATTATATTTATATAATCATTTTCATTTAAGGCAATATTTGTTTACATTGTTATACTCATAACTACTATACATACATAGTGAGCCATATATTATTCTATGTTATTTCCTTTCACATATAACTTACATTCTCTCTTAAAATTTCTCTTTTTTACTTTTCCATGTAGATATCAGTAATTCATTCCCAATTCCCTGACAGACTGAAATTCTGATACTCTGGACAACTGCCATATACACTGTGTATCAGAGGCGTGTCTTCTCCAGGCTGTTGTCCTGCGCTCCTCTGCGCCAGTTTCTCCTCAGCTGGCCGCACAGCTGTCGTCCTGAGACTTTGCCTGCCTGTGTATGTGTTCCACCTGTATGTCTGCTGCCCACTGACTCTAATATTTATGTGCATTTTCCATTCTTTTATCCTCTTTATGTTTCAGCAAGGATTCTTTACTTCTAATAAACTATTTCCCAATTTGCTAATTCTCTTTTGCTTGTCTAATATGTTGTTACAACCATCTATTGACTTCTTAAATGAGATATTTTATTTTTCAGTTCTAGAATTTCATTGGCATCTTTTCAATATAGATACAGTTCTGATGAAATATTTATCTTGCTATTTATTTTCTTGCATATATTATCATAACTATTTTGAAGTCCTTATTAACAACCTTAATACCTGAACTGCCTGTAAGTCTATTTCTTTATCCTCTCTCTCTCTCTCTCTCTCTCTCTCTTGATATTTGTTATTTTGTCTTCCTGGCACGGCTAGTGATTTTGGCATAATGTCAGACATGGTAAATTCAAAATTACAAGAGGCTTTGAATATTTTTTTCTTTTTCTAGAGAGAATTTTCTTTCCTCCTGCAGTCAGAGGAAGGATGGATCACCTTGGTACGTTTGCAGTAATCTAGTTCCAGTCTGTGCCTACTTCTGGGGTGTTGCCTTTGAGGGAATCTGCGCTAAAACTCAGGAGCTATTTACCAAGTCCTCTTATCCTTGGCAGGCTTTGAACTTCAATTTTTGTCTTATTGATACTCTGGTCAATTCAAGACTCTGCTTCATTTCTCCGTAGTTTCTTAGCTTCCAGTCCTGCACAATTTAACAATCTGGAAATGCCTTGATAAGAAAAAGTCCCAAGGAATACCAGGTTTACATCTCCTAGTGGTACCCTTTGCTCTAGGATATTGGGTCCTCAAATTTTGGAAGCCTACAGCCCTGGCTGGATGGCTTAGTGGTAGAGCAGCCTGGTGTGCAGGAGTCCCGGGTTCGATTCCTGGCCAGGGCACACAGGAGAAGCGCCCATCTGCTTCTCCACCCCTCCCCTCTCCTTCTTCTCTGTCTCTCTCTTCCCATCCCACAGAAGGCTCCATTGGAGCAAAGTTGGCCCGGGCGCTGAGGATGGCTCTATGGCCTCTGCCTCGGGTGCTAGAATGCCTCTGGTTGCAACAGAGCAACTGCCCAGATGGGCAGAGCATCGCTCCCTAGTGGGTGTGCCAGGTGGATCCTGGTCGGGCACATGCGGGAGTCTGTCTGACTACCTTCCCGTTTCCAACTTCAGAAAAAAAAAATTGGAAGCCTACATATCCTTCATCTTGAATTTGGGTCTCCCCAGACCTCTGAAACTGACACAAACTCTAGGCTACTATTGTTAGTTCAGCTTGTTCAATGCCCCACGGTGCAAAGAAACAAATGCTCCGAGGGAAAAGCATCAGTGAATGTAAGGGTTACCTCAGTGTGCATTCCTTTTCTCCACAACCTTGGCTCTTCAAGCCCTGACTGCCATAGTTATTTCTAGTACCTTAGAAGAGCTGTTTTCATCCAGCTTTTAGTTTGAAAACCATGACTTTCAGAATTTGAAACTTTTCTTTTTTTAGTTTAAGTTCTGTAACAATTTATGTCCTCTTTTTTCTTTTTTGTTTTTCTTTCTGCAATTCCTGTTTTTTTGATATTAGACTTCCTGGATGAATCCCTTAATTTTTAACTTCTTTCTTTCTCATTTTCATTTCTATGTACAGTATTTTCCCTAGACTAATTAATTCAGAAAGAATCTTTGATTTTACGACTTGGGATACGAGGTAAGTGTAGTTGCTGCTTGCAACTAAGAGCCAAGTAGGGGGTGGGGTTGAGCAGAAAGGTTGTTCCAACTGTAAGCTTTCACTCAGTGTCCCGTTTCCAGCTTGTTACCTCGCCTGTGCCTTCAGCTGTAACTTCTGTCCTTTAATCTAGAACTTCCTGATTCATCTTCTCCAGAGAGTAAACTTTAGTCTTTAGACAGGTGGAAGAGAGAGATTTGTCTATAATTTTGTTTTTAGTCCCAAATCCACACCTTACTTTGGAAGTAGTTGGTGCTGCCAGTTTTTGAGACTCTCCTGGCTCTGTGGCACAATTAGATTGTAGACTTAGGTTTCGTCTTTCTCTGATATGTTAAGACACTTACCTTTTATCCATTTGCTTTTCATCTACTAAAATGATCTTGTCTCCTATATTCTTTTCTCTCATTTTTGTTGTTCTTGTGAATTTATGCTTAAAAGTTTTTTCCCTTTTCTTTTCAGTTTTTAATGTAGAGCTTTAGGGGAGGAATCAGAGAACAGGTATGTTTAATTCACTATACTTAACAGGAAGTTTTAAGTGCTTTATATACATTGCAACATAGCAGGTATTAAAAATATATTTTAATATATATATAAAACTATATATATATTTAAATAAAGAAAATGCAGAAAGAACATAGTAAGTGACAAAATTAGAATTATAACCCAGTCTGTTATCAAAACCCTTATTTTGGAATGAGTTTGATTTTTAAACTTTGATGTTTTGAGTTTTATAAGTATAAAAAACTCTAATACTTTTTAAAACCAAGTGTTTCATGAAATAAGCATATTTTGCAATATGCTTTCACGTCTCTATTTAGCAGTAAATTCTTATATTATTATACTATGATAAATTATAAAATTTCAATATCTAATGTAATCTTACTAATCAATTTCTCATTATAGTTTTAATTTTGTTCTTGAAATTACTAAAACTATACTCTGGAGAAATTATTCTCTAATTGAGATTTTTTTCCCTAAATCAAAATTATTCTCACCAATGGACTATATCCATTTTCTTCCATAAAGAATAAAGTTTCTTATTTAATTTTTCTATTATGTTTGATAATAGAAAATTGAGCATTTCTTTGTTTGTTTGGTATTTTTTCTTACTTTAAAAACATTTTATTTATTGATTTTAGAGAAAGAGATAGGGAGAGAGAGATAAAGACAGGAATATAGATCTGTTCCTGTGTGTGCCTTGACTGAGGATTGAACCAGCAACCTCTATGCTTCTGGGCGGTGCTCTAACCAACCGAACTATATGGCCAGGGCAAGCCTGAACATTTCTAAGTGGTTTATTATTCTGTTTTCTGTTGGGCTATTTCACAATTTTCTTTTGTTTCCTCTTAGCATTTCTTTGACCCTGTAGACCTTTTTGTAAAAATTGTCCCATGTATTCAACCAAACAATTAATGATTTATTCTTATTTGTGAGAAACAAAAGCTCTGTGAAACAATAAAGATATTTTTCAAAAGAGAGTTTATATATTTTGTAGTGTTTGGAAAGTTTGGAAAGTTTCTATAACTAATCTCGAACTAAAAACGTACCAGCTATACCTTTCTACTAAAGAATGTAGAGGGCCTGCCTGTGGGACAATTTCATATGAGGAAATGGAATTATGATGGCTGTTAACATTTCCAAACATTTTTTGTTCCATCATAGTTATAATGAAACATAGTTCCCTTCTGAAGTTGTTACCTTCTGTTAGGCAAAACCTTTTTATCTCTACTACCTTCCCTATTTTAAAGAGGTAGGGCAGTTATATAAGCTAAACATTTGTAGAAAAACTAACCAAATAATCAGATAACTGAAATCAATGTAGAGACCCTGGCCAGTTGGCTCAGTGGTAGAGTGTTGGCCCAGTGTGTAGAGGTCCTGGGTTTGATTTATGGTCAGGGCATGCAGGAGATGCACCCATTTGCCTCCATCCATTCCCCTTTTGCTTCTCTAGCTCTCTGTTTCTTCCCCTCCTGCTTCAGCCATGACTCTATTGGAGCATGTTGGCCCCCGGCACTGAGGATGGCTCCATGGCTTCTACCTCAGGTGCTAAAGAAGAGCTCACTTGCTTAGCAACAGAGCAATGCCCCAGATGGGTATAGCATCGTCCCTAGTGAGCTTGCCAGATGAATTCCAGTTGGGGTGTGTACAGGAGTCTGTCTCTGTCTCCCTTCCTATCACTGAATAAGAAAAGAAAAAGAAAAAGAAATCAATATGGAAGGATCTCATGTTTTGTAATATGTTTGAATTGAGAATAAATTGGGTCTCAAACTCTTTCATTGGTCTCTAAGTTTCTGGCATTCTGAAATCTCCATATTATTGCTTATAATTCTTATTTTGTAAGAATCAAAATTACTCTCTTTTGTTAAATGCCTAATAGAAATTTTCATGTACTTCAGATATTTCTACTTCATCCTGATAGAACAGAAACACTCACTTGCTCTGTATCTCCATCGATTTGTATATTCAGTTCACTCTATCTACTTGTCATTCTAATTTGCACTTCATTTTTTGGTGTTGATCCTTGATTCATTCCATGGTGTTCTGTCTCTCCTAACTAAAATTATATACTTTAACAATTAACAAAGAAATATCATGCTGACATAAGGTGATCAATTGTCCTCTTTAGGGAGGATAGTCCTTTTGTAAGTTCCATCCTCCCTCGAAAAGTGTCCTCCTACATGTCCTCCTTTTTGATATTGGAAGACTAATCTGTAGATGTCCATATTTAATCGATGCAGAGTTGATCCATTCCATGTGATGTGATGTATTTGTATTTGACATGACAATTCATCAAGGATCAGTACAGTGCGACACAATTATCAGCATGTGCTCTGCACGGGAGACTTTGAGAGCGTGCGCGATATACTGAGTGTGCAGATGGCTTTGTGTACTTCTTACTGAAACATGACATGGCACTTATGACATTATACACTCATGATTATTTCTTTCTCAGTGAATATTCAATCATAGACAGGTAAGCACAATTCACATTTTATTAATTCATTATCTATTTAATAATTTCCAAATACGTATAATTTTATTTACAAGTATTTTCCTGAAATTTGAGTTATAAGGTAGAAATCTAACCTCAACCCATTTATATTAATAATGCATTTTGATTAAATAGTTGTATAAAACAGGTGGTTTTTAATTAGAAAATGATAAATACACCTGAACATCACTTCTAATTAGTGGTTTTGTATGATATTTAGTTTTGTTAATTTAGCTTCCAGAAAATTCGCCTACCATGAATGTAACGTTTTTAGTTCCTAATGTGCTTGCATAGTTTGTGTAGCTTTATATTTTATTTTTAATTTTAAATTTCATTTAAGGTATGGAAAAATCAAAACATAAAATGCCATTTCAACTATAAATTGAAAAAGGAATTCCCATTCTTCATATCAAAGAAAAATACCATTGTCTTCTGCAATATTTGCTGCAGAGAATTTTGTATTGCAGTTGGGGCAGAGCAGCAATAACGAAACACTTGACCACCAACAAACATAAGCAATCATTAGATGCATCAGCTTCCAGTTGTAAAGTAACAAGTTTTTTAAAACTTCAAATTATTCTGAAGATAAAAAACAATTGGCTGCAATGGAGGGAACATTTGCATTTCATACCGTAATTCACAATAAAAGTTTTCGTAGTATGCATTGTACAACTAAATTATTAAAAAAGTTCCACAATGCGAAACTAAAAGGACTCTTCAACCAAGGAATGCTGAAGAAGCCACACAGAGACTGGTAGGAAAAGCGGAAACGCGGAAACGTGGAGAGGGCTGCCCAGCTCCTCGGAATGAACGGCAGCAGGGAGAGACTCGCGTGGCGGGAAGTGAGTTTAGCAGAGGGGAAAGGGTCCTGAGCCCCAGGAACAAAGCCCCAGCCTGCAGCACCAGAGCCCAGAAGAGGCATAAGGACACTATTTAGCTGGAAACAAGTCAGGATACTGTTTTTGAGAGAGTCTGATTTCTCAGACCCAGGATCCTTCTTAAAGGGACCGCGCAGAACATCTCTCTCAAAAACAATCACCTGGGGCTCCTGGGGATGGGGGGAGAGAGGAGAGGACCACAGTAACAGGAAGAGAGTGCAATCTAGGAGGCATAGGGTGAAACATTTTGGGAGATAGCCACCCTAACCCCTGGGACGAGTCACTCCCCAAAGCTGAAGTGAATATTTCCCCCAGAAACAGCAATACCAGCAAAGGGAAGTAGGAGAGCAGCCAAACAAGCTCCCCCGCAGCATTCAGAGCAGAGTTGCATAGAAGGAGGGAGCTTTCGGATCTACAGTAGTGAGTCTTAGGGTCCAAGCTGCAACACCCCCACCCACGCGGCTGAGGGCGCATCGGAGAGCGGGCAGCAGCGGGAGACAAAAGTGCGGTTCTGCTGGCAGGGGCGGAAGCCGGCTGGCCACCACTGGGCTCAGTTGTGAGCTCAATCTTGCCTGGCTGGGGAGAAGGGGGCATGCAAAAGCGGTCAAGCTCAGCTGCCGGCAGCCTGTAGTTCATCCTCTGGGAGAAGGGTGGGAACCCCGAAAAGGGTAGAAACCAGCCCCGGAGCAAGGGCAGAGGAGCACAGCCCTGCCCCGCCCGTGCAACCAGGCTTGCGGTCTGACTTGGTAGCCAGCTCCTCCCACGGGGGTGGAGCCAAAAGCCCAGAAGAGGCGGAGTTCCGCTACGGAGCTGAGCTTGGGCACGCAGCCCTGCCTGGTGGTAGAGCCAAGGCTAGCAGCTGTTCCTTGAGTGGGATCATCCTGCAAAGGCAGGGCGAAAGCTCGGAAACAGGCAGAGACCTGCAGCTGAGCAAAGGTGCTCGCCAGTGCCCTCAGGACCGAGCATAATGTCACACACGGGGGCGGGGCAAAGGCCAAGGCCACCAACCCTTGTGCACCCGAGCACATGATCACAGCCACTCCCATGAAGAGAAAATGCGGAGGCAGAGAAATACAACACAAATAAACCAAGAGAAATCCCCAGAAAAGGACCTAAGTGAATCAGATTTAACCAAATTACCAGATGCAGAGTTTAAAATAATGATTGTTAGGATGCTCAAAGATATTAGAACAACCATAGATGGCCATTACGAAAACCTAAATAAAGAGATAACAAATATAAAAGAGGACATTGAAATAATAAAAAAGAATCAGACAGAAATGACAAATACAATATCTGAAATAAAGAATACAATGGAAGGAAGTAAAAGCAGGATGGATGAAGCAGAGAATCGAATCAGTGAGTTAGAGGACACAATAAATAAAGGCACAGAAGCAGAGCAGAAAAAAGAGAAGAGACTCAAAAAGTCTGAGGAAACTCTAAGAGAGCTCTGTGACAACATGAAGAGAAATAACATCCGCATCATAGGGGTTCCTGAAGAAGAAGAGAAAGAACAAGGGATAGAGACTTTGTTCAAACATATTATAGCAGAAAACTTCCCCCAATTAAGGCAGGAAAACATTTCACATATTCAGGAAGCACAGAGAACTCCATTAAGGAGAAACCCAAATAAACCAACACCAAGACACATCATAATTAAATTACCAAAGCTAAATGATAAAGAGAAAATATTAAAAACTGCTAGAGAAAAAAAGACTATCACCTACAAAGGAGCCCACATAAGGATGACTTCTGACTTCTCAACAGAAACACTTGAGGCCAGAAGGGAATGGCAAGAAATATTCAAAGTAATGCAGAACAAGAGCCTACAACCAAGACTACTTTATCCAGCAAGGCTATCATTTAAAATTGAAGGAAAAATAAAAAGCTTTAAAGACCAAAAAAAAAACAACTCAAGGATTTCACTGCAACCAAACCAAGGCTGCAAGAAATGCTAAGGGACCTGTTGTAAACAGATCAAAGAAAAAAAAAATATGGCAAAAGAGAAAAACAGTTTTAAAGAAAAAAATAGCAATAAACAATTACATATCCAGTAATAACCTTAAATGTTAATGGATTAAATGATCCAATCAAGAGACATAAGGTAGCTGCGTGGATAAGAAAACAGGACCCATACATATGCTGTCTACAAGAGACACACCTTAAATCAAAAGATGCACACAGGCTGAAGATAAAAGGATGGAAAAAAATATTTTACGCAAATGGAAATGAAAAAAAATCAGGGGTAGCAATACGTATATCAGACAAAATGGACTTTAAAACAAAGACCATAGTTAGAGATAAAGAAGGTCACTACATAATGATAAAGGGAGCAATCCAAAAGGAAGATATAACCATTATAAATATCTACGCACCTAATATAGGAGCACCTAAATATATAAAGCAGACTTTGATGGACTTAAAGGGCGAGATCAACAGCAATACTATAATAGTAGGGGATTTCAATACCCCATTAACATCATTAGATAGATCCTTAAGAAAGAAAATTAACAAAGAAACAGCAGACTTAAAGGACATATTAGATCAACTCGATTTAATAGATATCTTCAGAACCTTTCACCTTAAAACAGCAGAATATACAATCTTTTGAAGCGCTCATGGTACATTCTCTAGAATAGACCACATGTTACGGCACAAAAGTGGTCTCAACAAATTTAAGAAGATTGAAATCATATCGAGCACTTTCTCTGATCACAATGGCATGAAACTAGAAATCAACCACAATAGAAAAATTGAAAAACATTCAAACACTTGGAAACTAAATAACATGTTATTAAACAATGAATGGGTTAACATTGAGATCAAAGAAGAAATTAAAAAATTCCTAGAAACAAACGATAATGAGCATACATCAACTCAAAATTTATGGGACACAGCAAAAGCAGTCCTGAGAGGGAAGTTTATAGCATTACAGGCATATGTCAAGAAGGTAGAAAAAGCTCAAATAAACAACTTAACCCTGCATCTAAAAGAACTAGAAAAAGAACAGCAAGTAAAGCCCAGAGCTAGTAGAAGGAAGGAAATAATAAAGATCAGAGCAGAAACAAATGACATAGAGGCTAAAGAAACAATACAGAGGATCAATGAAACCAGGAGCTGGTTCTTTGAAAAGGTAAACAAGATTGATGAACCTTTAACCAGACTCACCAAGAAAAAAAGAAAGAGGACTCAAATTAATAAAATTAGAAACGAGAGTGGAGAAATAACAACTGACACAACAGAAATACAAAATATTGTAAGAAAATACTATGAAGAACTATATGCCAAAAAACTAGACAACCTAGATGAAATGGACAAATTCCTTGAATCATATAATCTTCAAAAAATCAATCTGTAAGAATCAGAAAACCTAAACAGACCAATTACAACAAATGAGATTGAAACAGCTATCAAAAAACTCCCCAAAAAAGAAAAGTCCTGGGCCTGATGGCTTCACAAGTGAATTCTACCAAATATTCAAAGAACTAACTCCTATCCTTCTCAAGCTATTTCAAAAAATTCAAGAGGAAGGAAGACTTCCAAACTCCTTTTATGAGGCGAGCATAATTCTGATTCCAAAACCAGGCAAAGACAACACAAAAAAAGAAAATTATAGGCCAATATCCCTGATGAACTTAGATGCAAAAAACCTCAACAAAATATTAGCAAACCGGATCCAGCAATATATGGAAAATATCATACACCATGATCAAGTAGGATTTATTCTTGGGAGGCAAGGCTGGTACAATATTCGCAAATCAATCAATGTGATTCATCACATAAACAAAAGAAAGGAGAAAAACCACATGATAATTTCAATAGATGCAGAAAAAGCATTTGATAAAGTCCAGCACCCATTCATGATCAAAACTCTCAGCAAAGTGGGAATACAGGGAACATACCTAAACATGATAAAGGCCATCTATGACAAACCCACAGCCAATATCATACTCAATAGGCAAAAAATAAAAGCAATCCCCTTAAGATCAGGAACAAGGCAGGGGTGTCCCCTTTCACCACTCTTATTCAACATAGTTCTGGAAGTCCTAGCCACAGCAATCAGACAAGAAAAAGAAATAAAAGGCATCCCAATTGGAAAAGAAGAAGTAAAACTATCATTATTTGTAGATGATACGATATTATATGTAGAAAACCCTAAAGTCTCAGTCAAAAAACTACTAGACCTGATAAATGAATTTGGCAAGGTGGCAGGATATAAAATCAATACTCAGAAATCAGAGGCATTTTTATACACTAATAATGAACTGTCAGAAAGAGAAATCAGGGAATCAATCCCCTTTACCATTGCAACCAAAAAAATAAAGTACCTAGGAATAAATCTAACCAAGGAGATTAAAGACTTGTACTCGGAAAATTATAAAACATTGATAAAAGAAATCAGGGAAGATACGAATAAGTGGAGGCATATACTGTGTTCATGGTTAGGAAGAATAAACATCATTAAAATGTTTATATTACCCAAAGCAATTTATAAATTCAATGCAATACCAATTAAAATACCAATGACTTACTTCAAAGACATAGAACACATATTCCAAAAATTTATATGGAACCAAAAAAGAACACGAATAGCCTCAGCAATCCTGAAAAGGAAGAAAAAAGCGGGAGGTATCACACTTCCGGATATCAAGTTATATTATAAGGCCATTGTACTCAAAACAGCATGGTACTGGCATAAGAACAGGCACATAGATAGATCAATGGAACAGAACAGAGAACTCAGAAATAAACCCACAGCTCTATGGACAACTGATATTTGACAAAGGAGGTAAGAGCATACAATGGAGTAAAGACAGCCTCTTCAACAAATGGTGTTGGGAAAATTGGACAGCTACCTGCAAAAAAATGAAACTAGACCACCAACTTACACCACTCACAAAAATAAACTCAAAATGGATAAAAGACTTGAATGTAAGCCATGAAACCATAAGCATCTTAGAAGAAAACATAGGCAGTAAGCTCTCTGACATCTCTCGCAGCAATATATTTGCTGATTTGTCTCCACAGGCAAGTGAAATAAAAGACAGGATAAACAAATGGGACTTTATCAAACTAAAAAGCTTCTGCACAGCGAAGACAATAACAACAGAATAAAAAGACAAACTACACAATGGGAGAATATATTTGACATAGCGTCTGATAAGGGGTTAATAACCAAAATTTATAAAAAAACTTGTAAAAGTTAATACCAGGAAGACAAACAATCCAATCCAAAAATGGGCAAAAGAAATGAATAGACACTTCTCCAAAGAGGACACACAGATGGCCAACAGGCATATGAAAAAATGTTCAACATCACTAATGATTAGAGAAATGCAAATTAAAACCACAATGAGATATCACCTCACACCAGTCAGAATGGCGCTCATCAATAAAACAACACAGAATAAGTGCTGGCGAGGATGTGGAGAAAAAGGAACCCTCCTGCACTGCTGGTGGGAATGCAGACTGGTTCAGCCACTGTGGAAAACAGTATGGAGATTCCTCAAGAAATTAAAAATCGAACTGCCTTTTGACCCAGCTATACCACTGTTAGGAATATACCCCAAGAACACCATAGCACTGTTTGAAAAGAAGAAATGCACCCCCATGTTTATGGCAGCATTGTTTACAATAGCAAAGATTTGGAAACAGCCCAAGTGTCCATCAGAGGACGAGTGGATTAAAAAGCTTTGGTATATATATACTATGGAGTACTACTCAGCCATAAGAAATGATGACATAGGATCTTTTACAACAACATGGATGGGCCTTGATAACATTATACTGAGTGAAAGAAGTAAATCAGAAAAAACTAAGAAGTATATGTTTCCATACATAGGTGGGACATAAAGATGAGACTCAGAGACATGAACAACAGTGTTGGGGTTTAGGGTGGGGGGAGGAGAGGAAGGGGGTTGGGGGAGGGGAGGGGCACAAAGATCATGGCTTTTCAGCATTTTCCATATTCCCCCCTTAATCTATAGACAGACAGCAAATATCTACGTATGGTGTTCCCACTATAAAGACTGCTGTTAGGGACAAATGCTGATAAACTATTTCAGCAGTTCCTCCTTCTTCAAAGACTTATATGTCAACATAGAGCTCCATGTTTCATAGGACATACTCAAGCTCACTCCATGCTCCCTGGAGCTTTAGCACAAGGGAATGCCCCCCCCCTTTTTTTTTAGTATTTTTTCTTTTATTTATTTATTTTTTGTATTTTTCAGAGGATGGGGATTGGGAGGCAGTCAGACAGACTCCTGCGTGCGCCTTACTGGGATCCGCCTGGCATGCCTACCAGGGGGGAATGCTCTGCCCATCTGGGGTGTTGCTCTGTTACAACCAGAGCCATTCTAGCGACTGGGGCGGAGGCCATGGGGCCATCCTTAGTGCCCAGGGTGGCTTTGCTCTGGTGGAGCCTTGGCTGCGGGCGGGAGGAGAGAGACGAAGAGGAAGGAGAGGGGGAGGGGTGGAGAGGTAGAAGGGCGCTTTTCCTGTGTGCTCTGGCCAGGAATTGAACCCGGGAATCCTGCACACCAGGCCAATGACTCCGACGGGTCTACCATATCATGCTTTTTACTTAAAAAAAAAAAATTTACATTTCATTTGAATGCTGATGAACAGGAGACACCAAATCTTTTTCGCCTGCAAACTACTACCTTCTTTATTAGATCTAGCTAATAACACTGTTCTGTCTTTTTCCCAAATAGCTCCAGATATATGGAAAAGATTTATATAGGCGAATGGGGATCCTTCAACCCCTCAGCGAGATCTTCTGAGAATGGCTTTTAAGATACCTAGAGGCAGAAAAAGCCCAATAGAGATCAGGGGAACTACCAGCTTTTAGGATACACCCTTAAAGGCTCCAACACCCCAAAGGGGTCTCATAGGATGCCATCTGGGTCCTGCTTCAATAGTGGAAAGGAAGGTCATTGAGCTAAAGCCTGCCAGGCTTACACGCCTCTGCTGTGAGGAAACAGGGACACTGGAAGGTGGGCTTCCCTGAATCCTCTAAGGGAGGATTCAGTCTCTTACAGCCCTGCTCCAGCCACCTATGACCTAACCTTGCCCAGAAAGCTGGGGTTTGCCACTGAAGGCTGAAGGTGCCCAGGGCCATCAGCCCCATCTACCACACTGTGGACGACCCTAGGGTATTTCTTCCAAGAAGCAGGTAAACTGATCTCATTCGCACAAGGGCCACTTAACTATGTTTTGCCTGAATAGTCAGGTTTTTTATTTTCCCTCAAAGATCTCTGTTGTGGGTGTTGATAGTCCTATTTCCTGCTGCTTTGATTAATATATAGTGTTTCCTTTATCCCTCCTACCTCAATGCCCAACTCATATTTCAGGCTGGGACCTACTCCTAATTTAGAGCTCTCTTTCTTCCTTTTGCCAACTTGTATTATGAATTTACCTTTGCCACCCAGCTTAGTGTATCCCAAGGTTCTCTTTACCAGGCCACAGTCACAGAGCTCCAGGGAAAAGCAACCTTGTCTCAACTCTCCAGGCAGAGGAGAACAGAAGCTCCATATCCACACATGCTGCAAATGGCTTTTTCCAGTCTACCTGAATCATTACCAGCTAGAAGCAGTGGTCATTGGGACTTAGACATGAGCTGCAAAGTATAGAATTGTGACAACAATTCCAGTGCCATGCGGACTTTTCCTGTGGGGAACTTTCCTGGACTCTTGCTCCCTGTGACAAGATGGGGCTGATGGCCCTGGGCACCTTCAGCCTTCAGTGGCAAACCCCAGCTTTCTGGGCAAGGTTAGGTCATAAGTGGCTGGAGCAGGGCTGTAAGAGACTGAATCCTCCCTTAGAGGATTCAGGGAAGCCCACCTTCCAGTGTCCCTGTTTCCTCACAGCAGACGCATGTAAGCCTGGCAGGCTTTAGCTCAACTCCTAACAGACTGAACTGTGGTTGGGTTGCATTTTTCAGGGATTTGGCATGGTGATGGGGCCAACTTGGACTTGGTGAACATGTTAAGGACACTACTCTTTTAGGGATTCTTGCTGTATTGGCCAAGAGTTTGCTTAAAGGCTTTAATCACTGTAAAAAAAAAAATTGAAGACTGGATAAAGAAGATGTGGCACATATACACCATGGTATACTATTCAGCTAGGAGAAATGATGACATTGGATCACTACAGCGGAATGGTGGAGTCTTGGTAGCATTGTGCGGGGTGAAATAAGCGAATCAGAGAAAAACAGGAACTGCAGGATTCCATACATTGATGGGACATAAAAGCAAGACTAAGAGGCATGGACAGAAGTGTGGTGGTTACAGAAGGTGGGGGGAGGGAAGGAGGAAGAGGGGGAGGGGGAGGGGTACAGAGATAACTGGATGGAGGGTGTTGGAGGATGATCTCTCTTCGGGTGATGGGTATGCAACAGAACTAAATGACAAGATAACCTGGAAATGTTTTCTTTGAATGCATGTACCCTGATTTATTGATGTCACCCCATTAAAATAAAAATTTATTTATAAAAAAAAAAAAAAGTTCCACAATGCAAAATTTTCATGTGCCAGGATAAAATGTGAGGCTATTTTGAAAATTACTGTGACAGAATACTTACAGAGAACTTGGAAAGTGTAGCATTTGTAACAATTTTGATGCATCAAATCATAATGAAATTAAATTGTATCCAATAATAGTAAGATATTTTAATGTTACCAAGGGCATTCAAGTAAAAAATTTAAATTTAGAATCCACTGAGTACGAAACTTCTGAAATTTTGTCAAACCATCTATATAGAGTAATCAATGAAAACAATTTGAAATCCAAAATTGTTTCACTAACAGCTGATAACACAAACACAAATTTTGGTGGGTGAAGATGCAAAGTGGTGAATAATGTGTATATAAAATTACAAGAGTTACTCCAAAAGAAAATACTAGGAATAGGTTGTAATGCACATATTTTGTCAAATGCAATCAACATAGAGTCATATGCCATGCCAATTGATGTAGAAGTAATAATAACTACAATTTATTTGCAGTTTAGTCATTTTATCATTTGTGTTGCTACTTTAAAACAATATTTTAGAGAAGCAAATGTTGAATACAAAAGACTTCTAGGATATTCAAAAGTTAGATGGCTTGCTCTAACACCTGCTATAGAGCATGTTCTACAATTATTTGAGCCTCTCCATTCATATTTTTTAAGTTTAGACAAATGTTCTAAATTTTGGAATCATTTTTCAATAATAAAATGTCTGAGATATTAATGTATTTTGTACATAATCAAGCATCTATTTTTCACAAAACAATTCAAAAGATTGAAGGTGAACACATTTCAGCTATGGAAGTTAGTCTTATTTTGAATGACTTTATTTTTCAATATAAATCTCATTTATAGGAAAAACTTCTTTAATTATAAAAAACATTGTCAGACTTAGAGGAATCAAATCTGGCATAACAGAAAAGTTTTATCAAAGAAGTGCAGAATTTTTACCAGATATGTTTTCAATACATCGAAGAATGGTCTGAAACAAACATCACGGGAAATAACAGTTTTCAATGGTGTTTTTTTACTTCATTGCAAGTATATTGGACAGATATTGAATCTTGTCTTGAGTTTATATCTAAAGAAATGCCAGACATCAAAATAGACAATTGTCTCTTTGAAGAAATTAGAAGACTGAATGTATATTTAAATTCTGAAAAATTAATACAATGGGAAGATGAACATGTCAAAATTGATAAAAGATGGGTGGAAATATTTAGCCATTTCAAAAATGAACATATTCCATGTGAAAATTTATTTATTCTTGTTCAATTTACATTGTGCTGCCCTGGAAGTAATGCAGCATTTGAGTTTTTTTCCATTGCTAATGATTTATGGACAAGTGAGAAATCGAGATTGAATGTTGATACTCTAGCTGCAGCACTTGACATAAAATTCAATATGAAGGATATTTCTTGTTCAGTTATTGACAATATATTGTTACAAGATGATGCATTGACAAAAAATATCCATTCAATGGAAAAGTACTCATTTAGATAATATTATCTAATAATTTTATCTTACAATTATAATTTTCTTACAATTATTATTAAAAATTAATAGGCATGTAAGCATAATTACAATATAAATATTACAAATGTTTTTATTATGCATTTATCATATTATAGTGTATTATTGTTGCAATGAATAAAATGTTTCTTTTATTTATGATATTGTTTTCTTCAATTTTTATCCTCCTTTTCATAGAAAAAAGTTGGTCTCCTTATGCTGACAAAATGTATGTTTGGTTTTAATTTGATAGTGTATGTCCTTTGGTGAAGAAACTGATGAAAGATATCCATTTTCATGAGATCTTGGTGGTCTGCTATGAGCAAGAGACAACAGGAAGCTCTGATATGGGACACTCTAAACTAGGATAGTGGCATTTAGGCTATGCTCCCTGCTATCCTACTGGCAGGCACAGAATAGAAAAAGATAAAATTTAAATAAAAGGGACCAGTTTCAAAGTAAGTAGTCAAATATTACCTGAATAAGTAATCAATTAGAAAATAGAGGCAGATTGAAGAATTTTTCAGAACAAGTAAAGAAAAAGAAATCTAGAAACTATAAAATAATGCATATCTAGATCTATTATAAATCTTGGTGACCTCTTCTATAACAGTAGCAGTTTATAACAGGCAACTCTGGGTAAGAATTTAAAAATTGGTGTTAAATCCAAGTGGATAAAAATAAAGGTGTAATCAAGAATAGTTTCAAAATGACTTTGTTTCAAAGCTTTTTAATGATTAAAAAAAAAGGCATCAAAGAGGAATAAATCCCTAAGGGGAAAAAAATGCACAAGTAAGAATTAAAATTCCAAATGCTCGAAAAAAAGAATCAATCAGAAATTAATGATGCAATTTTCCCCCCAAATGTGGCAGTAAATAAAATTTAAATCATTTTGAGGAATCAACTCTCTTGGATGGAGAAATTACTTTTTTCTCTTAATACACAAGTTCTGCAGAAATATAAGTTCTTGGTTTAAACTTGAATCCTCTGTCTTGCCTCTGGTCTGTCTTCCTTATGTCCTTTAATTTGTTCTGTTAAGAAGAAAGGATTGAGCAAAAAAAGACAGAGAAAGAGAGAAACGAATATGGACAACGGCATGGTGAATGCTGAGGCAAGGGAGGGGAGGCAGAGGAGAGTATAGGGGAGATAAATGGTGATGGATGGAGACTTGATTTTGGGAGGTGAATACACAATACAGTGTACAGAAGATGTGTTGTATAATTGGGCACTGTAAGGCTGATGGCCATCACCATGGCCATACATGTTCTCGTTGGATTCAGGCAGACGGTAAAGAACCGAATTCCCAGACCCTCACAAGAAAAACAGCACTCCCAAGCCAAACAAGTCAGGGCCAAATCAGCACTCCCCAAGCCCCTCAGCTCTCTCTCTCTGACTCTCCAGCAAAACAAACTGGGGACAAAAACCCCTGCCCGGGCAAACAGGCAAACAATAGCAAACAATGGCCCCTCCCAAGCAGGAAGGCAAAGTACAATTTATGATCTGCTGCCCTGAGGGCAAGTACCTGCTGACTTCCATAAACTACACACATGGCACTGTTTGCCCCCAAGGGGGCAAACTTAAAAAACATCTGTTTACCCAACAAGCACCTGAAACCTGTATAATTTTTAATCAGTGTCACCTCAATAAATTTCATAAAGTTAAATACTGCTAACAAAATTTTAGAAGGAGAAGGAGAAGAAGAA
Source organism: Saccopteryx bilineata (assembly GCF_036850765.1). Classification (NCBI taxonomy): domain Eukaryota; kingdom Metazoa; phylum Chordata; class Mammalia; order Chiroptera; family Emballonuridae; genus Saccopteryx; species Saccopteryx bilineata. The sequence goes on along the minus strand of NC_089493.1, from coordinate 217,256,159 downwards.
GAAGAAGAAGAAGAAGAAGAAGAAAAGAAGAAGAAGAAGAAGAAGAAGAAGAAGAAGAAGAAGAAGAAGAAGAAGAAGAAGAAGAAGAAGAAGAAGAAGAAGAAGAAGAAGAAGAAGAAGAAGAAATCTTTTAGCCCAGACTGGAGGGTGGAGACATCAAAAACTGTAGGGAACATAGAAAAAATTGAAGATTAGTAAATAGTAACTCAGATGATTAGAATAAGAAATGCAGAAATTTGGTAAAAGCAATGGTTACCAATATTTCTCACATAGCCAGGCCCAATAAATATTTGATATAAGGATGAAAAAAATAAATGCAATTATGAACATTGGAAAAAATTGTCCCAAGACAAAACAGATAATAAAAATAGTTACTATTTTCCACATATCAAACACTGTTCTAAATATTTTTGTATGTTATTTAAATTCTAAAACACCTTTAGAAACTAAATATTATTCTTAATTTACTGAGGAAACCCAGGCTCAGACTTGTTAAGTGTCAAGTCCAAGATCTCTCCAACAGTAGCATTTGGAGCTAAGAAAGGAACTCAAATCTGTCTAACTGTAGAGCTTGAGCTCTCAGATCTTACGGAGATACCTCTTGTCCCTGAACAGAATGAGCAAGGTCAGGATGTCCTTTCTGTTACTTTTAGGATGAACTATATAGTTTCTACTATCACGTAATATAAAAGTTTTTTTTTCCAACACTGTTGTTTGGGGGATAACTTTATCTGGATGTTCCAAAGGACATAGTCAATGATTAAAGCACCTAAAACTGAATTTATTGTCTTTCCTGCAAACTTCTTCTTCCTTCTTATATATTTTTTCTCTTCATTATAGTTAATGGTACCATGATCTACCCCAAAAAACTGTGAATAATTAATGCTTTCACAGTCTCCACAGCCAACTTAGCCACTAAGTCCTGGGCTTTTCTCTCTACAATACCTGTGGGATCTGAACTCTCTCTAGTCCACTGATAATGCCTTGGCCAGGTTCTCATTTTTCTTCTTGTACTACTTCAAGAAGCTTTTGATTTGTTTCATTGTCTCCCTTCATGGTCCTTTTCAACTCAACTTCAGCAATGCAGCTGGAGTCATTGTCCTGATTAAAACTGCCGTCCTAGGGGGTAAGGAAATCTCTTTTGCTCCCATGACTTTACTCACCATCTATATCAGCGGTTCTCAACCTGTGGGTCGCGACCCCGGCAGGGGTCGAATGACCAAAACACAGGATTTCCGATGGCTTTAGGCGACTTGGTCGTTCGACCCCCGCCGGGGTCGCGACCCACAGGTTGAGAACCGCTGGACTATATGCTGATGAATCACAAATTTGTATCTCTAGCCTGGATTTCTTTTCAGAGCTTCCACACCAATATTTCCAACTCAGTGAGCAACCCGTGGTCCACCCATTGCCTCTGATTCTCTAGCCACTGAGGCAGCCATGATAATACCCTTCTAACTAGTTGCTCTGTACTCATAGCTTCCCACTTTTAATCCATTCTCCACACATACTAATTTTATTAAGTGTAATATACACTTTTTTTTTTTTACATTTTATTTTGGCTGATATCAGGATATGTCTCATAATTCTGTATCCTTAGGTTAACAGTAGCATTTGTTTTTTGATGTCATATATAAAATGATAGTGAATTTTATATTCACTGGCAACATAAAATTGATGAAATATGATAATAAAAAATAAATTTTCTGGACATGGTATTATCTTATATAGAACCTTCAAGAGTTTCCCATTGTGCTTAGGATAAAATTCAACGTTCTTAAGCCTATGAAGCTTTGTGTGTCTGGCTGTTGTTTCCTTCTGGAGAAACATTTGGTTCTAACCTCCTCTTAGTTACCTATCCTTCAGTCAAATTCATTCAGCAAGTATTCATTGGGTGACTATGTGCTAGGTACTGTGATAATATGCCAATGAACCAGCAAAATAAACATGGCCACTGCCCTCATAATGCTGACTGAATTTAAAGCCTCCTGGCTTATCTTGAATTTGCCATGTTATTTCTTGCCTCAGGCCCCTTATATATACTAGTCCCTCTCTCAGAAAAGGCCCTTTTTACCGTCCCCTTCCCCAATCCTCTGCCCTTCTACTTAGCCAAGTCCTACCTCCTGCTCATCCGTTAGGGTTTACTTTGCACAGTACACCCATGCAGCCATCCTGTTCAATACTCTCCTGGCTCCTGCTCTCTTTTGCTGGCGTTCACAGCCACTTTGGGGCTCTGTCTTCCCCTCTGGACTGTCCAGCCCATGAAGACAGGGGCTGTGTCTGTCCAATTCAGGCCTTTCTCTCTAGGCCTTATTTATGTGCCTGGGTTGTGTTAAGGCCTTTTACAATATTTGTTGAGTAAGTAAATAATGGAATTGGAAACATGAATTTAATTTTGAACCACCTTGACTCTGAATTTTTTTTAACACTTGAATATGTTATTAAAACAAAACAAAACTACAACCAAAATAGGACATCAATATAGGTGAGAAGAAAATACATTATCAATTTCAAGCTGAGATTCGTACACAAATTGATATGGTATAATAAGTGGTATAATCCTTTAACATCATTTCATTACAAATCTATATGCTGATCAACATTTTTACGAGAATTTTTGTGACTTTTTTTTAAGAATGAATTTTATTATTTATTTATTTATTTGAGAGAGAGAGAGACAGACAAAAAGAAAGAGATGAGAAACATCATCTCAATTTGCAGCACTTTGGTTGTTCATTGATTGCTTTTTCTTATGTACCTTGACTGGGGGGCTCCAGCAGATGCCATGACCCCTTGCTCAAGCCAGCGACCTTGGACTTTAAGCCAGTGATGTTTGGGCTCAAGCTGGTGACCATAGGATCATGTCTATGACCCCATGCTTAAGCCAGCAACCCTGTGCTCAAGCTGGTGAGCCCATGCTGTAGCTGGAAACCCCAGAGTTTCAAACCTGGGTCCTTAGCATCCCAGGTTGACACTCTTATCCACTGTGCCACCACCTGATCAGGCAGGAATTTTGTGTCTTGACAGATTAGATCATGCACTTCCTCTGCTGGTTTTAATTGCTCCTTCTCTTTGGTCTGCCTTTGTTCAGAAGATGGGCTGCCCTTGTCTGTCATGGATTAGCTTGGTGTATTATACTTATGAACTAGTTGTAGATCCAGTTCCAAATGGTGAACTAGCTTAGCTCTCTAGACATATTCTGCTGTTTGGCAAGCATTGGTCCAGTTATATTACCAAGAAAGCAACTCAAACAGAAGCTCACTAGTGTCATTTTATTTTTAAAAATAGAATCCTTTACTAGATTGAAAAGCAATCTTTAACTGCTTGTCTGTTCTTTGTTCTAGATCTATTTTCTTCAATATATATATTCTAGTTCATTACACAATTGTATGCTTCTTGTAATTGACTCTACATTTATTAACATAATCTTCCTCTGTTTTACCAAAGAAAATTTGAGAAGTCCCCCAAAATATTACATTTAAAATGTTCCATAGGACTGACCTTTGGTGATGTAGAGGGTAAAGCACTGACCTGGAATGCTGAGGTCACTGATTCGAACCCCAGGCTTACCTGGTCAAGGCATGTATGGCAGTTGATGTTTCCTGCTCCTTCCCACCTCCTTTCTCTCTCCTCTCTAAAATGAATAAATTAAAAAAATGTTTTATAATAAGTAGAGAAAGAACCACAATTTTAGTTTTTCTAGTTATTAAATTTTAGCTCTCCCTTTTTGTGTATGTGTGTGACATCTCCCCAAATCTTTGGATGAAAGGACTAATAAATATGAAGTATTATTACCACAAGATATAGCAATAAACTACCTCAATATAGGTGTAATCAACAGAAATTTTTTTTATTTTTAAATTAATTTTAATGGGGTGACATTGATAAATCAGGGTACATATGTTCACAGAAAACATCTCTAGGTTATTTTGACATTTGATTATGCTGCATTCCCATCACTCAAAGTCCAATTGTCTTCCATCACCTTCTAACTGGTTTTCTTTGTGCCTCTCCCCTCCCCTAACCCTCTCCCTCTCCTCCCCCCTCCCATAACCCCCACACTCTTGTCCATGTCTCTGAGTCTCATTTTTATGTCCCACCTATGTATGGAATCATATAGTTCTTAGTTTTTTCTGATTTACTTATTTCACTCAGTATAATGTTATCAAGGTCCATCCATGTTGTTGTAAACAGGATCCGATGTCATCATTTCTTATGGCTGAGTAGTATTCCATAGTATATATGTACCAAAGCTTTTTAATCCACTCATCCACTGATGGACACTTGGGCTGTTTCCAGATCTTCGCTATTGTGAACAATGCTGCCATAAACATGGGGGTGCATTTCTTCTTTTCAAACAGTGCTATGGTGTTCTTAGGGTATATTCCTAAAAGTGGTATAGCTAGGTCAAAAGGCAGTCTGATTTTTAATTTCTTGAGGAATCCCCATACTGTTTTCCACAGTGGCTGGACCAGTCTGCATTCCCACCAGCAGTACAGGAGGGTTCCCTTTTCTCCACATCCTTGCCAGCACTTATTCTGTGTTGTTTTGTTGATGAGCGCCATTCTGACTGGTGTGAGGTGATATCTCATTGTGGTTTTAATTTGCATTTCTCTAATGATTAGTAATGTTGAGAATTTTTTTTTATTTTTATTTTTTGAGCATTTTTTTATCTGCCTATTGGCCATCTGTATGTCCTTTTTGGAGAAATGTCTATTCATTTCTTTCGCCCATTTTTTGATTAGATTGTTTGTCTTCCTGGTATTGAGTTTTACAAGTTATTTATAAATTTTGGTTATTAACCCCTTATCAGATGTATTGTCAAATATAATCTCCCATTGTGCAGTTTGCCTTTTTATTCTGTTCTTTTTGTCTTTAGCTGTGCAGAAGCTTTTTAGTTTGATATAGTCCCATTTGTTTATCCTGTCTTTTATTTCACTTGCCTGTGGAGACAAATCAGCAAATATATTGCTGCGAGAGATGTCAGAGAGCTTACTGCCTATGTTTTCTTCTAAGATGCTTATGGTTTCATGGCTAACATTTAAGTTTTTTATCCATTTTGAGTTTATTTTTGTGAATGGTGTAAGTTGGTGGTCTTGTTTCATTTTTTTGCAGGTAGCTGTCCAATTTTCCCAACACCATTTGTTGAAGAGGCTGTCTTTACTCCATTGTATGCTCTTACCTCCTTTGTCAAATATCAGTTGTCCATAGAACTGAGGGTTTATTTCTGGGTTCTCAGATCTGTTCCATTGATCTAGATACCTGTTCTTATGCCAGTACCTGGCTGTTTTGAGTACAATGGCCTTGTAGTATAACTTGATATCCGGAACTGTGATACCTCCCACTTTATTCTTCCTTTTCAAGATTGCTGAGGCTATTCATGTTCTCTTTTGGTTCTGTATAAATTTTTGGAATATGTCTTCTATATCTTTGCAGTAAGTCATTGATATTTTAATCAGTATTGCATTGAATTTATAAATTGCTTTGGGTAATATAAACATTTTAATGATGTTTATTCTTCCTAACTATGAGCATGGTATATACTTCAACTTGTTTGTATCTTCCCTGATTTCTTTTATCATTGTTTTATAATTTTCTAACTACAAGTCTTTAATCTCCCTGGTTAAACTTATTCTTACGTACTTTATTTTTTTGGTTGCAATGGTAAAGGGGATTGATTCCTTAATTCCTCTTTCTGACAGTTCATTGTTAGTGTATAAAAATGCCTCTGATTTCTGAATATTAATTTTATATCCTGCCACTTTGCTGAATTCATTTATCAGGTCCAGTAGTTTTTTGACTGAGACTTTAGGGTTTTCTACGTATAATATCATATCATCTACAAATAATGATAGTTTTACTTCTTCTTTTCCAATTGGGATGCCTTTTATTTCTTTTTCTTGTCTGATTGCTGTGGCTAGGATTTCCAGAACTATGTTGAATAAGAGTGGTGAAAGGGGCACCCCTGCCTTGTTCCTGACCTTAAGGGGATTGCTTTTATTTTTTGCCCATTGAGTATGATATTGGCTGTGGGTTTGTCATAGATGGCTTTTATCATGTTGAGGTATGTTCCCTGTATTCCCACTTTGCTGAGAGTTTTGATCATGAATGGGTGCTGGATTTTATCAAATGGTTTTTCTGCATCTATTGAAATTATCATGTGGTTTTTCTCCTTCCTTTTGTTTATGTGATGAACCACATTGATTGATTTGCAAATATTGTACCAGCCTTGCCTCCCAAGAATAAATCCCACTTGACCATGGTGTAAGATTTTTTCATATATTGCTGGATCCGGTTTGCTAATATTTTGTTGAGGATTTTAGCATCTAAATTCATCAGAGATATTGGCCTATAATTTTCTTTCTTTGTGTTGTCTTTGCCTGGTTTTGGAATCAGAATTATGCTCACCTCATAAAAGGAGATTGGAAGTATTCTTTCCTCTTGAATTTTTTGAAATAGTTTGAGAAGAATAGGATTTAGTTCTTCTTTGAATATTTGGTAGAATTCAGTTGTGAAGCCATCAGGGCCCGGACTTTTCTTTGTTGGGAGTTTTTTTGATAACTGTTTTGATCTCATTTTCTGTTATTGGTCTGTTCGGGTTTTCTGATTCTTCCAGATTAATTTTTGGAAGATTATATGATTCAAGGAATTTGTCCATTTCATCTAGGTTGTCTAGTTTTTTGGCGTACAGTTCTTCATAGTATTTTCTTACAATATTTTGTATTTCTGTTGTGTCAGTTGTTATTTCTTCATTCTCATTTCTAATTTTATTTATTTGAGTCCTCTCTTTTTTTTCTTGGTGAGTCTGGTTAAAGGTTCATCAATCTTGTTTACCTTTTCAAAGAACCAGCTCCTGGTTTCATTGATCCTCTGTATTGTTTCTTTAGCCTCTATGTCATTTATTTCTGCTCTGATCTTTATTATTTCCTTCCTTCTACTAGCTCTGGGCTTTACTTGCTGTTTTTTTTCTAGTTTTTTTAGATGCAGTGTCAAGTTGTTTATTTGAAATTTTTCTACCTTCTTGAGGTATGCCTTTTATGCTATGAACTTTCCTCTCAGGACTGCTTTTGCTGTGTCCCATAAATTTATTTTTATTTTTATTTTTATTTTTTTCATTTTCTGAAGCTGGAAACGGTGAGAGACAGTCAGACAGACTCCCGCATGCGCCCGACTGGGATCCACCCAGCACACCCACCAGGGGCGATGCTCTGCCCACCAGGGGACTATGCTCTGCCCCTCTGGGGCGTCACTGTGCCACGACCAGAGCTACTCTAGCACCTGGGGCAGAGGCCAAGGAGCCATCCCCAGCGCCCAGGCCATCTTTGCTCCAATGGAGCCTTGGCTGCGGGAGGGGAAGAGAGAGACAGAGAGGAAGAAGGGGGGGTGGAGAAGCAAATGGGCGCTTCTCCTATGTGCCCTGGCCGGGAATTGAACCCGGGTCCCCCGCACGCCAGGCCGACGCTCTACCGCTGAGCCAACCGGCCAGGGCCAATGTCCCATAAATTTTGAGTTGATGTATACGTTATCATTCATTTCTAGGATTTTTAAAATTTCTTCTTTGATCTCATTGTTAACCCATTTGTTATTTAATAACATGCTATTTAGTTTCCAAGTGTTTGAGTATTTTTCAGTTTTTCTGTTGTGGTTGATTTCCAGTTTTATGCCATTGTGATCAGAGAAAGTGCTTGATATGATTTCAATCTTCTTAAATTTGTTGAGACTGCTTTTGTGCCCTAACATGTGGTCTATCCTAGAGAATGTACCATGAGCACTTGAAAAAAATGTATATTTTGCTGCTTTAGGGTGAAAGGTTCTGAAGATATCTATTAAATCAAATTGATCTAGTATGTCCTTTAAGTCTGCTGTTTCTTTGTTAATTTTCTTTCTTGAGGATCTATCTAGTGATGTTAGTGGGGTATTGAAATACCCTACTATTATAGTATTGCTGTTGATCTCACCCTTTAAATCCATCAAAGTCTGCTTTATATATTTAGGTGCTCCTATATTAGGTGCATAGATATTTATAATGGTTATATCTTCCTTTTGGATTGCTCCCTTTATCATTATGTAGTGACCTTCTTTATTTCTTACTATAGTCTTTGTTTTAAAGCCCATTTTGTATGATATAAGTATTGCTACCCCAGCTTTTTTTTCATTTCCATTTGAGTGAAATATTTTTTTCTATTCTTTTATCCTCAGTCTATGTGCATCTTTTGTTTTAAGGTGTGTCTCTTATAGACAGCATATGTATGGATTCTGTTTTCTTATCCATGCAGCCACCCTATGTCTTTTGAATGGATCATTTAATCCATTTACATTTAAGGTTATTATTGATATGTAGTTATTATTCTTTAAAACTGTATTCCTCTTTTGCTATAGTCTTTTTCTCCTTTGATCTGTTTACAACAGGCTCCTTAGTGTTTCTTGCAGCCTTGGTTTGAATTCCTTGAGTTTTTTTTTTTTTTTTTTTTTTTTTGCCTGGAAAGCTTTTGATTTCTCCTTCAATTTTAAATGATAACCTTGCTGGATAAAGTAGTCTTGGTTGTAGGCTCTTGTTCTGCATTACTTTGAATATTTCTTGCCATTCCCTTCTGGCCTCAAGTGTTTCTGTTGAGAAGTCGGAAGTCATTTTTGTGGGGGTTCCTTTGTAGGACCCTTTACCTCACCCCCGTGCGTGGCTGTTATGCTTGGCCCTGAGGGCAGGGATGAGCACCTTTGCTCAGCTACAGGTCTCCGCTTGATTCTGGGCTTTTGCCCCGCCCTTGCAGGAGGAGCCAGCTCATGGTAGGGCTGCAAGCCTTGCCTCCACAGGCCGGGTGGGTCTGTGTGCCCATGCTCAGTAGTGGGACTCCACCTCTTCTGGGCTTTTGGCTCTGCTCCCGCAGGAGGAGCCAGCTCCCAAGTCAGATCACAAGTTTGGTTCTGTGGGCGGGGCAAGGCTGTTCTCCTGCCCTTCCCCCCGCAGGCTGGATTGCAGGCGGTCCGCAGCTGGGATTGACCACTTTTGCATGCCCCCTCCTCTCCAGCCAGGCAAGACTGAGCTCACACCTGGGCCTCAGTGGTGGCCAGCTGGCTTCCACCTTTGCTGACAGAATCGCACTTCTGTGTCCTGCGGCCGCCCGCCCTTGGGTGAACCCTCAACCATGTGGGCGGGGGCGCCGCAGCTCAGACCCTAAGACTCACTACTGTAGTCCTGAAAGCTCCTTCCTTCTAAGCGACTCTGCTCTGAGTGCCATGGGAGAGCTTGTTTGGCTGTTGTCCTGCTTCCCTTTGCTGGTATTGTTGTTTCCAGGGAAAATATTCGCTTCAGATTTGGGGAGTGTTTCATCCCAGAGATTAGGGTGGCTGTCTCTCAAAATGTTTCTCCCTGTGCCTCCTAGATTACACTCTCTTCCTGCTACTCGGAGTAGTCCTCTAGTCTCTTCCTGTCCCCCGGAGCCCCAGGTGAGTGGTTGTGAGAGAGGTGTTCTGCGTGGTCCCTTTAGGAAGAATTTTGGGTCTGAGAAATCAGTCTCTTTCTCACAAACAGTATCCTGACTTGTTTCCAGCTAAATACTGTCCATATGCCTCTTCTAGGCTCTGGGGCTGCAGGCTGGGGCTTTGTTCCTGGGGCTCAGGACCCTCCCCTCTCTGCTAAACTCCCTTCTCGCCACGCGAGTCTCTCCTGGCTGCCATTCACTCCGGGGAGCTGGGCAGCCCTCTCCGCATTTCTGCTTTTCCTACCAGTCTCACTGTGGCTTCTTCAGTGTTCCTTGGTTGAAGAGTCCTCTTAGTTTAGTCCAAAGTTGGTTTTTCCAGATCAGAAATATTCTTTATCATTATTGTTATTAAGTGAGAAGTGGGAGGCAGAGAGACAGACTCCTACATATGCCCCAACCACTCTCCACCCAGCAAGCCCCCTATGGGATGATGCTCTGCCCATCTGGGGCTGTTGCTCCATTGCTCTGAAACCAGGCTATTTTAGCACCCAGGCTAGCCCATGATGCCATCCTCAGCACCCAGGGTCAACTAGCTCATTTGAGCCATGGCTGCAGAAGGAGAAGAGAGAGACAAAAAGAGAGAGAAAGAGAGAGAGAAGGGGAGAGGGTAGGGTGGAGAAGTAGGTGGGTGCTTCTCCTGTGTGCCTTAAGAATCGAACCCAGGACTTCCACATACTCTGCCAACCATCTACTGCTGAGCCAAATGACCAGGACCAAAATATTCTTATAACCACATTCATATTCAAAGATCTTGTGATACAAGCCAATCCCTGTGGGGGTATTATTTTCAAACATAACAGGTTGACTTTAGTATAATTATACACTGCTGGATATTGAAATAGCAAAAAAAGAAAAAGTGCTTATAGTAGTATTCACAGCACACTATTATAAATATTCACATTTATCTACTCTCTAGAGAATTATTTCTAGTTACACATTACAGACTTTAGCAAAGTTTTTGTGATTTATTTAATATCAATATTAGGTTTTGACATTAATGTCTTAGCAAACATAGGGAGGTGGGGCCTTAGGACTCATTTACACTCAGTAAAATGGACTCAAGGTAAACCTCTTTTCCATTGTTCTGTAGTTAGTTTTTAAATAGACATTTTATATATGTATATGTATGCAAATATTCAAAATCCTTTCTAGTTAATCTTACAATTTGCACTCCTACTTAACTTTTTCCACTTTTTATGATTTTTTTCTAAGATAAATTTTCTTCTTTTTGCTCTCAGTTTACCACCCGTTTCTGCATTTTCCGTAATGAGAATTTGTCAAAATTTCAGATTTCCCAGGTTTGTTTTTCACTATTCTCCATGTTACCTTCCTCCCATTTAATCTGTGGATTGTAATAAACTTTTACCTTTCTCCCATTCAAATGTCAGATTTGTAATCTTTGATTATTTTCACTTAACATGAGCTTTTTGGTGTGTTTGGTGCTCTGTGAAGTGTAGTTTCATGAATAGTTAGATCTCAAATGCTATGTCATTCTTGGAACCTTACCTAGTTTCTGTCTAAGGTTGATCAGATTGGTAATTTTACATCTGTTATTTCTATTCTTAAGGTAAGTACAATCTATTGGCTGCTTTTGGATTTCTCACCTATCCAGACTTTTTTCATAAAATTAGATGCATACAATTATAAGGTGTATCATTTCAAATTTAATATTTTTAACAGTTTTTCTCTGCACTGATTTACCTATGGGAAAGTGGGATTGGAGGAGAGAGTCAGAGAGCTGAAACATGAGACTCAGACACACACACATTTTTATGGGGAGCATTTTAAGGTGATATGTAAGAACAGTCACTATTTAAGAGAAATACTAGTAAAACAAAAAACTGTGTAGTAAGGGAGGAGAAACCAGAAGAATGCAGAGGAGAGGGAGGCCTGCAATGTATGGGATCTTACACTCCAGCTTGTGACCTCAGTGTTCTTGACTGAGGGAACAAGGGCAGACAGGAAAGTTTGAAAAAATAACAAACTACTGCTGTGGACCTTACTTGTTGTCAGTTCCTTGAAATGAACTTGCAGCTCCAACAAGAAGAATGAGTAATAAGATTATCAAGGACAGACCCTCTGGCCTCTTCTCCCCTTCCGCTCCTTAAGACATGAAAGTCACATAGGCCTGCAAACAAAGAAGTCATAGAAATCACGCATTTGTCAAATGCAAGCTAAAGCTGTACAGGTATATAAGATGTGAGAAATCTAACTTCTGGGAACTTGTTTTGTTGACTCTGTTAGAGTCACGTAGCTCCGCCGGCTAAATAAATCCTACTTCCTTCATCAATGTGTCTGGGCATTTTTGTCCTTCTTTGATTCCTGCAATATAGTAGTCTAGGAATTAGTAGTCTAGGGAACTACTCCCTTCCTTATCAATGAAAATCAGTCAACTAACCAATCATGCAATAACAGACTAGGCTGTTTCAATCAACAAAGTTTGGATTTAAGTGGGTAAATGTCAATAAAGGTGAACCAAGACTTTTTATGGTGGTTATAAGAAGCTCAAAGAGTTCGTGGAGTTTACTAGCTAGCTTTAGCCATCAACTCTGTCATCTCTCCTTAGGCCTCTTGCACTTTCTTTGGATTGACACAAACCAAGGATTCAGATGCTAGGATGTGATACCTCCCCAATGCCCTCGATCCTGAACCATACAGAGACTGAGTCATAGCAAAAATAGTTTCCAATAAATATTTATGGATAAAAATGGTAATTTGCAAAAAAAATTAGCTATTCTAGTTTGTTTGTTTATTTTTAATAAATTACACATAGGGAATCCTTATTCGGGGCATCTTTACTGGCTTTTAAAAACTTCAGTAGATGCCATCTTAAGGTATGCAGCTAAAATCATTATTCTTCAACAGAAATAAAATTTGGAAAATTCCATTATCACCCAAAAACTACAAATAAGTGAAAATAGACATCAAATAAAATGTAATGCAAATTCTCTGGAGATGTAGTGTGATTATTCTGTTTTATCTCCCATGAAATCTACTTTTCACACTCTTTATGGCCTCTTTGGGGTGTTGGTGTTCATGAATAAAAATATTACTTTAAAAAAACAAAACAAATTTCTTTGCTCTAATTAGGCAAAATGAAAGCCTTCTGTTACAATTTATGTTATTAAAATCTTGACATTTTTAAATGGCATTAAAAAAGCTCTATTTTTAACAAAGGCCTATATTAGCACACTGCTTTGAAGAAATTTCCAAGTTCTAGTGAAACTTGAATTTTTATAATTATTTGATACCAAAATTATAGTGTAGTAAAATAATTTTGGTAGTTTCTGGTTCATTTTAAATATTAATCACACTCTGGAATTATATGCACCCAGAATAATGTGACTAGTAATTAAAATTTAAAAAGATAATAATTATTAGAAGCTTTGTTCATGAAAGAAATCATTTCTGGTCAACAGAACCTTTAGGCTAAAATAGTTAAGTAGAATTTGACTACATCTAAACTACTTGAAAGGATTCTTTAGCCTGGACCTTTATGAACACTACCAAACTGTTGAGAACAATTAAACTGTAAAACTATTTAAGAACAACAAATTGTATAGGATATAAAATTTATTCTGATGTTCGTGTTCAGTTGTTTCTCATAAGGAACAGGTGATAAATCTAGACAATGTGGTTAAAGGCACTGTCTCTGCTGTAAGCCCAGATTCTTTTTTCTCTATCCATAGTTATGTGTGTGTGTGTGTGTGTGTGTGTATGTGTAATATATATAATATATAACATCCTAAAAGATATAGCTTTTTTATTTACAGTCATTACTAAAAATTTTAAAATATGCAGTTACAAATGCTCCAAATTCACTCTAGAATCAGTTTTTTTAAAAAAAATTTGCTTTTCCAAAATATTTTCTATATAGTTTTCTAAAAGGAATGGTTATTTTATACTGCAATTCTCTGTCTTGTTCTATTTAAAGCATTGCATTCTAAGCTTGTGTTTATTCTGCAAATATTTGTTGAGCACCTGTGAGTTTTTGTGCATGCACATGTGAGAGAGAAACAAAGAGAGAGACAGAGATAGAGAGGGACAGATAGGGACAGACAGACAGGAGGGGAGAGAATTAAGAAGCATCAACTCATAGTTGCGGCACTTTAGTTGTTCATTAATTGCTTTCTCATATGTGCCTTGACTGGGAAGTTGCAGCAGAGCCAGTGACCCCTTGCTCAAGCCAGCAACCTTGGTCTTCAAGCCAGTGACTTTTGGACTCAAACCAGCGACCATGGGGTGATGTCCATGGTCCCACACTCAAGCCAGTGACCTCCACTCAAGCTGGTAATCTATGCTCAAGATGGTGACCTGTGGTTTCAAACCTGGGTCCTCAGCATCCTATCCACTGCACCACCACCTGGTCAGGCTGAGCACCTATGATTAATAGGCATTATGCTAGATACTATGGATGCAGTAGTGAATTTGATACTGTCCCAACCTTGGGGGAACTTGCATGTTAGAGGAGAATACAAACAAACAGAAGAGTAATTGTCACATAGCAGAGAGCTGAAATTGGGGTAAACTAAGAATGCTATGGGAACATATTAGAAGGGTATCTACTCTAGTTTTCATTGGTCAAAAGGTTTTCTGGAAGAAGAGGTAGTGAAATTGAACTGTGCAGAGTTCCATTTCAGCTAAATCAGGTAGAGAGGAAGAGTGGACTCTTCCAGGAGTGGACTCTTCCAGGAAGATAAAATAGTACATGCACTTTCTTTTCTTTTCTTTTTTTTTGTATTTTTCTGAAGTGAGAAGCAGGGAGGCAGAGAGACAGACTTCTGCATGCGCAGAAGATCCACCTGACATGCCCACCAGGGCTCTGCCCATCTGGGACATTGCTCTGTTGCAACAGAGCCATTCTAGCACCAAGGGGGAGGCCATGGAGCCATCTTCAGTGCCCAGGCCAACTTTGCTCCAATGGAGCCTTGGCTGCGAGAGGGGAAGAGAGAGACAGAGTGAAAGTAGAGGGGGAGGGGTGAAGAAGCAGATGGGTGCTTCTCCTGTGTGCCCTGCCCGGGAATCAAATCTGGGACTTCCACACGCCGGGCTGACGCCTTTCTTTTCATAAATAGATTTTGTATTTGTGAACGGGAATGTTGTTTTAAACTACTCCTAGCAGAGAAAAGTTCCTACTTGCTTTGAATGCAAACCTACATGCATGAGCTTACTTCTACTTACCTAACAGGTCTAGTTATTAATAAACTGCATAAAATAAAAGAACATTTGGAAGGAATAGAGCTGTTAACAGTTTGATGTGTTTGGCTGCAAGTAACAAGGAAATCCATTCTAAATTGGTTAAGCAATTATGAAATTTGTTTTATAACTGGTAAGTCAGGAGTAAAGCAGGCTTCTTTTCATACTATTGCTGGTGTGAAGTCATTGAGGACTAGGTTCTTTCTGCCTTCGTGCTCTTGCATATACAGCGTCAGCTTCCTTCTCTTCCTGTTTCTCCTTTCTGGTTACCATCAGGGCCATCAGGGCTGTATAATTTCTTGTTCACATACAACAGGAAGATGTGAGATCCTCTATTTCAAGTATGGGATTAAATTGTTCCCTTCAATCTGATGGGACATGTCCTATCCTGGCCCAAAAGCAAGATTTTATTTTTTTACAGTTGCAACAATTAAACAATATTCTGTTTACTCAGGGGAGAGTTGCACTTAGAGCAAGGAGTCAGAAATCTCCCCCAGGTCATGCAGAGGTCGTATGGATACCAAAGGAAGGAGGAGGGGAGAATGGACACGGGAAAGACAAACAACAGTGCAGCCAGTAAAGTTGTTTGCTGCTTCTTCATGTTTGTTTAATTGAAATTCACTCTACTGACCAGAGAAAAAGTACTTCCTTATCATTGGGGAAAAAGGGCATGGTTCTAATGGATTCTTATTCTTTGAACTATGTGTGGATTGCTAATTAGGGGGAGATGAAGTAAATATTGAGTTGTGGAGACCGCTGTTTTATCTTTCCTTTCCTTTGCTTCCTGAATTGTACTTTGAATTTCTACATTGGTTTTTGTGGTCCACATCTACCATAGAGTAGAAAGAAATTGCAGACATTTATTTTGCTGTGAAAGTATTTTTAGATGTTTTGTGGGCTATGCATCAATTACTATGTAATATAGAGTTAGGAAGGAATGTGCACAATATATTTAGCAAGCTTTGATAATATTTTAAGAGCATTTGATTTTGACACATGCTGTATAATTTATATAGATGCAGGTTACATCATTATAAGGTTACAAATTGAGAAATCTAAAAAAAAAGAAAAGCCATAACAAAAATACCTTCTTGAAACACAGATCAAGGAATGTTTCCTCAAAGAATAAATATGCAATCATTGCCCAGGTTTATCTTTTTCCTCTTTATTTTCTCTTTTGTATTTCCTACGCAAGTATAGTTTTGTGGCTTTCCATCAAGACACACGGATGACTGAAGCAGAGGAGGTTTATATCACCTAAATGATTGACCTTTATTTTTTATTCAGGACTACTCTTTCCCTCCGGCTACCTAGGTTTATAGTGATGTGCTTGCCACAGGCTGGACAAAGATAAACAAATTCTCCTATAGGAGTGGCAGGGCACAACTATTGATACATAAGCAAACAGAAAAAGCTTCTTCTTACCAGTTTATTCAGGATAACTTTTGATGGACAGAAAGAAGAATAAAATTAAAAGTTTAAATACTAGAAAAATAGCCATGTAATATTTGCACAGCAACATAGTTTTTCAGTTTTGTATTACATTATCTCACATGATGGAGTAATTTTATGATGAGGGAAGGATGGTGACATTACAGCCTTTTTAGAGATTAGGAAATCAACATATATGAAGATTAAAGGAATTGTGCACAATATCAAGTGTTTCCTTTTCATGTATGTGTACATGTTTGTGTACTTTCTAGTAAAATGTTTAACCCCCCTGTTTAAAAAAAATGAACAAAACAAATACAAAGGAAAACAAGAAGAAAAGAGCTGAAAAAAATATACCATCATGTTAAATACATATAATCATCAATTTCTGAATAATATGCATTTGTTGGATTATGAGATCTTCTGAGGTATACGTGGGAATTTGAAGAAATCGAATAACTTAAAATACTCTTAAAAATACCCTTTAAATAGTATTTTTGTTCTTGCTTTTCATTTTCCTATCAGGCATGGTTCTCATATATACAGTTCAGTGTCTTTCAAGTGCATTTCTTATGCCTATGCTTTTATCTTTCTATTTCTGCTTCCCCCAGACCTCAACTCGTCCCTCTCATGAGGGTGTTTAGGCTTCATACTACACTGCTCACAAAAATTAGGGGATATTGTATCACTTCATAGTCATTTTGAAATATCCCCTAATTTTGTGAGCAGTATATTTGGGAAGCCTTCACTCAAGGCCTGGAGGCAATTAATGTGCCCTCCCACATTATTTAGAGGGCATTTATTTAGGAAAATATAATAAGGGAAGGGTTGTTGCTGAGCATTTAAAATCATACATGTCACATGGTGGTTACCCATTCCTGGAAATGCCCCCAGATACAATCTTAAAAATTGATGATTGACACATAGTTGGCCCTCAATAAACAGCTATAGATTAGCATTGAGTTTGCTGCTGCTGGAGTGACTATTGCATTATTTTGTGCTTTTTATATACAAAGTAGATTTTTGAGTAAGGTATGCTTTTTGAAAGCAGCTGATAACATGTAAAATAGTGTGTAGCTAGGGCAGAAAAAATAAAAAAAGCAAATAGGTTACATCAGTATTTCTGCTTATTTGATGTATATCAATAAATATGGATGAAACACCTGAAGGAATACTCCCGTGCCTAGTTAGAAAATTTGCCAAGTATGCAGACAATGGATATACTGCATGATTATGTTTGTTGAAGATAAAAGAGAGACACATAAATAGGGCTAGTGAGAATGAAGATTCAGTGACAGTATCACATAATACTTATATCTCTCATCTTGGGTAGTTGAAAGCATTTTAAAAGTGTCCTTCATGACACCCTTCTGGTGATTGTAGATGGTAAAGAAATATCAACTTCATTTAAATCAAAAAGGATGCTGAAACAGGAGTTGAAAAGTTAAGTGACTGCTTCGTGTCTTGGTCTCAGAAACAGAGGCTGTGTCTATCTGTGGCAAGTGTATTGTTTCATTTGCCCTCAAGCAATCTTTTTCTAGCTTGGTATAAATTATCTACCTGGCAAAAAGCAGACTGAAGCTAGGAGCAAAAATATACTTCTGTGGGTGTAATTGTATTCGTGGCCAAACAGAATTTGGACTTCTCCCATGAGCAGGAATGCCTGGTGGTAGTACTAACTTTAAAACACTGAGTTGTCAACAAATAGAAGGAGCATAGTTGAACAGGATTAGAGAAGAAATGGAGAGATGGGATAAATATGCATGCACATTCATAGATTTAACCTGAAACTTCCTAGAGGAAGATGAATTTGTGAGGGGGATCCTTTTCTTGGTGCTGGCCTCATTTCTTTCTCTTCCCTCCCCCAGCTACTGTTTGTGTCCCCTTTTTGTTCCTTGGTTTCCTAAGCAGTACCAGAAATATAGCCAATATGTCCAGGGCAGGTTTTTCCTTGGTAAGAAGTAGCAGTACTGATGATACTCCTTCCTCATGCTAAGGACCTTGAACATTTCTTTGAAGCAACTTTCTGGCTCATACTTTTGTTTTTTATAAATAAATTTTTATTTTAATGGGGTGATATCAATAAATCAGGGTATATATATTCAAAGAAAACATGTCCAGGTTATCTTGTCATTCAATCCCGCTGCATACCCATCACCCAAAGTCAGGTTGTCCTCCATCACCTTCTATCTAGTTTTCTTTGTGCCCCTCCCGCTCCCCCTCTTCCTCCTTCCCTCCCCTTGCCCCTGTAACCACCACACTCTTGTCCATGTCTCTTAGTCTCGTTTTTATGTCCCACCAATGTATGGAATCATGCAGTTCTTGTATTTTTCTGATTTACTTATTTCACTCCGTATAATGTTATCATGATCCTACCATTTTGTTGTAAGTGATCCGATGTCATCATTTCTTATGGATGAATAGTATATCATGGTGTATATGTGCCACATATTCTTTATCTAGTCTTCTATTTTTTTTTTTACAGTGATTAAAGCCTTTAAGCAAACTCTTGGCCAATACCACAAGAATCCATAAAAGAGTAGTGTCCTTAACATGTTCACCAAGTCCAAGTTGGCCCCAATACCATGCCAAATCCCTGAAAAATGCAACCCAACCCCAGTTCAGTCTGTTAGAAGCTGTCACAAGGAGCAGGAGTCCAAGAAAAGTCCACATGGCACAGGAATTGTTGTCACAATTGTATACTTTGCAGCTCACGTCCAAGTGCCAATGACCACTGCTTCTAGCTGGTAATGATTTAGGTAGACTGGAAATGCCATCTGAGCATGTGTGGAGATGGAGCCTCTGTTCTCCTCTGCCTGGAGAGATGAGACCAGGTTGCTTTTCCCTGGAGCTCTGTGACTGTGGCTTGGTAAAGAGAACCTTAGGATACACTAAGCTGGGTGGCAAAGGTAGATTCATAATAGAAGTTGGCAAAAGGGGGGAGAGAGAGCTCTAAATTAGGAGTAGGTCCCAGCCTGAAATATGAGTTGGGCATTGAGGTAGGAGGAATAAAGGAAACACTATATGTTAAACAAAGCAGCAGAAAATAGGACTATCAACACCCACAACAGAGATTTTTGAGGAAAGAATAAAAAACCTGACTATTCAGGCAAGACATAGTTAAGTGGCCCTTGTGCAAATGAGACCAGTTTACCTGCTTCTTGGAAGAAATACCATAGGCTCATCCACAGTGTCATAGATGGGGCCGACGGACCTGGGTACCTTCAGCCTTTGGTGGCAAACCCCAGCATTCTGGGCAAAGTTAGGTCATAGGTGGCTGGAGCAGAGCTGGAAGAGACTGAATCCTCCCTTAGAGGAGCGAAGGGGAAGCCTACCTCCCAGTGTCCCTGTTGCCTCACAGCAGAGGCATGTAAGTCTGGCAGGCTTTAGCTCAATGACCTTCCTTTCCACTATTGAAGCAGGACCCAGATGGCATCCTATGATACCCCTTTGGGGTGTTAGAGCCTTTAAGGGCGTATCCTAAAAGCTGGTAGTTCCCCTGATCTCTATAGGGCTTTTCTGCCTCTTGGTATCTTAAAAGCCATGCTCAGAAGATCTCGCTGAGGGGTTTGAGGATCCCCATCCACCTATATAAATCTTTTCCATATATCTGAAGCTATTTGGAAAAAGACAAAACAGTGTTATTAGCTGGATCAAATAAAGAAGGTAGTAGTTTGCAGGAGAAAAAGATTTGTCATCTCCTGTTCATTAGCATTCAAAAGAAATTAAAAATTTTTTTAAGTAAAAAGCATAAAATGTAGACCCGTAGGAGTTCCAGGATATGACTACCCCTTTTAAAATTTTTTAAATTGACTTTAAAATATTTGCTGGGTACACTTTAATAATACCTTGACTTTAAAGATTGTAAGAATGACAAAATACAGTAAATGCTTTTGCTCCATATGTAGGAGCATTTTCAGTTTAACCAGTTTAGGAAATCCAATAATAGAACAATGCATACAGACAATGAGCTATAACATGCTTAGCAGCCTTTCCTGTTCTGACAGAAGTTACTATAAATCCAGAATATGTATCCACTGTAATGTGGACATAGGACTGTTTTCTGGCTCATACTTGAATTTCACCTTTTACTTCCTTTACATCTTGCTTACACCAGCTGCAAGCACGCTTGTCCTCT
This sequence comes from Saccopteryx bilineata, assembly GCF_036850765.1. Taxonomy (NCBI): domain Eukaryota; kingdom Metazoa; phylum Chordata; class Mammalia; order Chiroptera; family Emballonuridae; genus Saccopteryx; species Saccopteryx bilineata. Next base: position 217,235,915 of record NC_089493.1, on the reverse strand, counting down.
TCCTTGCTCAAATAAACCAGGCATGTTCCTGACGCAATCTTTGTATTTTCTGTTTCCTCTACCTAAAATGTTCTTTTTTCTCAGATAATGTCTTCATGATATGCCTTCTCTGACTGCTCCATCTTGATTTAGAGTGACCAACTATCTGGTTTTGTTTGAGACTGAGGATTCCTAGGACATAGGACTTTTATTTGCACCAATAGTTTTTATTTATTTATTTTTCACTTAAAAAATTAGAAATAAAATTTAATGGGGTGACATTGATCAATAAGAGTACATAGATTTCAGATGAACATCTCCATAGCATTTGAGCTGTTGATTGCATTGTGTGCCCATCACCCAAAGTCTAATCATTTTCCATCATCATATATTTGTTCCTCTTTACTCCCCTCTGTCCACCCCCATCCCAGTAACCACTTTAGTTTTATCTATGCCCTTGAGTCTCAGTTTTATATCCCACTTATGTGTGAAATCATATAGTTCTTAGCTTTTTCTGATTTACTTATTTTACTTAGTATAATGTTCTCAAGTTTCAATCATGTTGTCATAATTGGTAATATAAAAATGTGCATATATGCAATGGAATGCTAGTCAGCTTTAAGACAGGATGTGGGACTAGTTATTTATTTATTTATTTATTTATTTATTTATGTTTTTAATTTATTGTGTAGACATGGTTTCAAGTGTCTCACCCTCTACTCTCTGCATGTGCCCCCCATGCCCTATGCAAAGTCTTCCTTCATTACCATTTCACCCCTTTTGCCCCCCATTTCTCTTTTCCCTCTGGGAATTGCTACTCTATACATGAGACTTTAAGTTTTAAAACCCAGTCAGTCTCAGGTAACTAGGATGCCTTGGTTACACTATTTAAATTGCTTCCCTCCTTTACTGTTTGTTCTTAGCATTTGTCACCATTTACTATACTGTACATTTACCTTTTTTCTGTTTTCTTTTTATTTACTGCTGGACCTCCATTGTTGAGGTTGTTTCAGAGTATATCCCCAGTAACTGTTTTTGAATAGATAAATAAGAGAGAAATTTAGAAAGTCATAATCATGTACAAAGAAACTAATAAAACCTGTAATGAATTATTGAGTTTATAAAGCTTTGGTCAAAAGTAATTGTTTCTCAAAATAAATTCATTATTTCCTAATGAGTGAGAAATTTGGGAGGATAGTATAAACAATGCTTTTGTTCATAATTTAAAATCAAAGTTGCCCTAGCTGGTGCCATAGCAGATAGGGCATCTTCCCTGGGCACTGAGGCCCCCTGGTTTGAGCCCAGGTCAGGGAATGTATGAGAAGCAATCAGGAAGTGCACAACCAAGTGGAACAACAAGTTGATTCTTCTCTCTCTTTTTCTCCCCCTTTCTCTTTCTTTCCTTTCCTTTCTCAAAAATAAAATAAAATAAAGTCAGTTATTTAATTTATTTAAATTTTTTTAAATAAAAATAGAGTATTAATACAATGTAGTATTACACTTTAGATATCATGTTGGGAGATCATTTGTGTAGGTTTAGGTTAACTGATTTTCATTTGCTGGAATGAACTTGTAATGGGAGTTACTTTTAACACACATAGGTCTCTTATTTGCCCTCATGAAAGCTTAGGCATATGTTTGATTAGCAGGCATAATACTTCTTTCCTCCTTCCTCTCTCTCTCTTACGTCCTTTCTATAAAATAAAATAAAATAAAATGTCATCAAATTGTTGCCCTTCGGCCCTGGCTGGTTGGCTTAGCGGTAAAGTGTCAGCCTGGTGTGTGGAAGTCCTGGGTTTGATTCCCAGTCAGGGCACAAGGGAGAAGTGACCATTTGCTTCTCCACCTCTCACCCTTCCTCTTCTTTTTCTCTCTTCTCCTCCTGCAGCGATGGCTTGAATGAGCAAGTTGTCCCCAGGCACTGAAGATAGCTCCATGGCCTTGACTCAGGCACTAAAATAATTCGGGTTGCTGAGCAGCAGATCAGTGGTCTCAGAAGGGCAGAGCATCAACCCCATTCAGGGTTGCCAGATGGATCACAATCAGGGTGCATGCAGCGTCTGTCTCTCTACCTCCCTGCCTCTCATTTGATAAGAAAAAATAATTGTTGCCCTTCACATGTCTAAATTTCAGATAAAAATATATAAAACAAGTAAGAATTTCAAGTTACACTTTTTTTTCCCTTAACCAGGAAGCAGTGTTAAAAGGATAAGTAGTAAGCAAAAAATATATGTAAATATAATACCAAGAATAAAAATAATATAAAATGATAAGGGTGACATAATGGTATTTAAATACAATATGCCTGACAAAGTAAGAATTGAACACATAAAAAAAATAGAAGGAGAAGGACAGATGATAGGAAGTATAATAGCTCATTAGTGCTTCATAAGTAATATCTAGAAGTAAAGCAATGTTATTTTTTAAAAAATATCATTTTAAGGTGAGAAATAATGTAGTAGAATTGTAAGCATACATGAGTTCAAAAGCAAGCACTCAAAAAAATAATGATTGATTAAAATAGGATGATGGAGGAGAAGAAGAGTGAGGGAGAGAAGAGTTTAGGAAAAATAGAAAAATTGGTCACAGTGATATCTCTTAAAGTTTCACCATGGCCATATGTTTTCTATGCTACTTAAGCCATTCCAGTCTAATAAAGAAAACATTATTTAGGAATATGCCCAAATTCATATAGGCAGTATTACATTGATACCAAAGCTACTGAAGTTGTACAAGATAAAATTATAGATTAATATCACTTCTAAGTATTGACAAAAATAAAATATAATCAAACAAAAACTTCATAAACCAAGTAGGTTTTATCCCAGAAAGATAAAAATGGTTTTATGGTAACATTAAGAGACTTAAAGAAAAAAAATATATAATTATGTATATAGTTGCTGAAAGGCATTCGACAAAATTGTGTTCCTTTAGGATTTATTAAAAATAATAAAATCATGATTCATATATTAACTATAAATAACTACATACAATGTAGAAATGTATATATGTATAGATATATACAGTTATACACACATGTGTATATATTTGTGTATACCATCATTCTCAAATCAACATTTTATATAATGAAGCATTGGAGGTATTCTCAGTAGTGAGGAATAAGTCAATGACACTTTTTTCAGCACTACTTTTAAAAATTGTACTCACAGTGTTAGCTAGCACAATTAAATAAGAGAAAAAAATAATAAAAATAAGAAAGGAAAAGGCAATCTATGAATGAACAGCTGGAAAATTCCAAGAGATTTTATTAAAAAACAATTACAAACAAAGCTCATGTAACAGGATATTAAATTAAAACATACAAATAAATAGATTTACTAGATTAAAAAGAATTAGAAGATATAATTGAAGACTACTTTATTTACAATAGTGGCAAAGAAGATAAAATACAGTATCTAGATAAAACTTAACAAGAAATATGCAACTCTTATGTTATTCTATATATTTAAAGCAAACCCAAGTTGTTTCTCAAGTTTATAGAGAAATATAGACAAGACAGAAATGTCCAAAAATCCTTGCAGGTCTTGTCTATTTCAGGAACAAACTTGGCATTCTTATTGGACTTGTATTAAATTCATAACCTAATTTTGAGAGTGTACAATTTTTAGAAACTGAGAAGAAAAAAACCAGTAACCCAACAAAAAAAAATGACCAAAAGCATGAACAAACAACACAGAAAAAAAAGGCACCATACCCCTAGACCTATGAGAAGATGCTCAACCTCACTGATGACAAATGAAAAGAAGGTTAGTTACAATGACACCAAGATCCATTAATCATCTATCAGATTATCAGCTCCAAAGTTTGGCAATATGCTCTGTTGGTAAGCTTGTGGTAATAGGCATTTTCTCATCCAGAATTAAAGCAACAGTTGGCAGTATGCTGCATGATAATACAGATGAAGAAAAACTTTTTAAAGAAAAGAGTCTCCACATGTCAAACTCAGCCTTTTCCATAATTTCAGATCACAGTTGAGATCCGTGAGCCACAGCTTCCCAAACATTGACACTTTATATATGTATAACCCAGGAGCTCATCCTGGTATTTTCCCACACTGGAAAAAGAAAAATGAAAAAGTGATACATAATTTTCACATCTTTGAGGACATAAAGTTGCTTACAGTTTTGAAACGGCAGTTTTTCCAGCTTCCAGGATCCAGACCTTAGAACCAGTGTGGCTCTAGGTGCCACTGCACTGAACCTTATCCTAGCTATCTCTGGACCAAGAGAATGTCATGCTTAGATGCTGTCAGGGGGAGTTACACCAAGAAGAAAGACCCTCCCTCTGTTATATAACAACATCTTAACTAACTTTGCCCACGGTGCAAAACAAGAAGAGGAATCAAAAAAAATTTCTTAACGAAAGAGAGAGAGAGAGAGATAGGAAGAGAGATGAGAAACATCCGTTCTTTGTTACAGCTCCTTAGTTGTTCATTGATTGCTTTCTCATATGTGCCTTGACCTGAGAGGCTACAGCAGAGCAAGTGACCCTTGCTCAAGCCAGTGACCTTGGGCTCAAGTCAGTGACCTTGGACTTCAAGCTAGCAACCTTTGGGCTCAGGCCAGTGACCTTAGGGTCATGTCTATGATCCCATGCTCAAGCTGGCAATCTTATTTTCAAGCTGGTGAGCCCGTGCTCAAGCTGGTGATCTTGGTTTCAAACCTGGGTCCTCTGTATCCCAGGCTGATGATCCATCCACTACGCCACTGCCTAGTCTAGCTCAAAAATTTTAACACTCACAATCTTTAATAAGAGGGAAGAGGAGCCAAGATATATTGACATTAAACTTTGAAGTTGGCAGAACAGTGCAAGTTAAAGAACAATCAAATGACTTTTTTTAAAAATTTATTTTTATTTTTATTTATTCATTTTAGAGAGGAGAGAGAGAGAGGAGAGAGAGACAGGGGGGAGGAGCTGGAAACATCAACTCCCATATGTGCCTTGACCAGGTAAGCCCAAGGTTTCGAACCGGCGACCTCAGCATTTCCAGGTCGACGCTTTATCCACTGTGCCACCACAGGTCAGGCTCAAATGACTTTCTTAATGTGAAGGGAAAAGAAAATAATGCACATTTTACCTTTTGTGACAACATGGATGGACCTGGAGACTATTATGCTAAGTGAAATAAGCCAGGCAGAGAAAGAAAAATATCATATGACCTCACTCATTTGAGAAATCTAATGAACAATGTGAACCGAGGAATGGAATAGAGGCAGAGTCAGGATCAAAAGGACCAGAGGGAAAGTGGTCAGAGGGAAAGGGGATGAGAGGATGGGATCAGGGAAGGGAAAGAGATTAGTGAAATTATATTTACGTAACAGCATTATAGAGAGCAGGACAGCAAATCCTGGAGGGAAGGGGGAATACATTGGAAGCGGGGATAAGGGGGATGTCAAGGGGAACACGGAGGTGGGGGAAGATATATTCGGTGGGACACCTGAATCTATGTAAACACAATAAATTAAAATAATAAAAATTTTTAAATAATAGAAAAAACTACTCAAAAATTGAGAATGCTCTTTAAAGAGAGAGACAGAGAGAGGGGAGGGGCGGAAGGGTGGAGAAGCAGATGGGCACTTCTCCTGTGTGCCCTGGCCAGGAATCAAACCCAGGACTTCCACATGCCAGGCTGATGCTCTACCACTGAGCCAACCAGCCAGGGTTAGAATCATCTATTTTTTAATTTTTTATTTATTTTTTGTACCTTTCTGAAGTGAGAAGCAGGGAGGCAAAGAGACAGATTCCCACATGTGCCTGACTGGGATCCAGCCAGCATGCCCACCAGGGGGCGATACTCTGCCTATCTGGGCCCTTGCTCTCCTGCAACTGGAGCCATTCCAGCACCCTAGGAGAGGCCATCGTGCCATTCTCAGCACTGGGGCCACCCTGCTTCAGTGGAGCCCTGGCTGCAGGAGGGAAAGAGAGAGAGAGAGAGAACAAGAAAAGGGGGAAGGGTGGAGAAGCAGATGAATGCTTCTCCCGTGTGTCTTGGCTGGAAATTGAACCTAGTACTTCAACATGACAGACAGGTCGACACTCCACCACTGAGCCAGCTGGCCAGGGCTAGAATCATCTTTTATGAAAAGAATATTTTTTAAATAATTGAAGAAATAATTTATAAAATTCTTACAATTCTATTTAAGCCTTCAAAAATGTTGCATGTATATAGGCCACTATCTCTGAACTGACTTGCTATGTTTCTGTGTTAGTTCACAGACTGGTTTGTCTTTCCTTATTGAAAATTAAAAATTCTTTTGGAAATATTAGTCAGATTGATCCCAGACCTTGTGTGAAAGATTTGGGTGGTATTGTTTCAAGTCATCAGTGTACCTCATGCCCACTGCCTCTAAAAACCTTCTAGCTATTAAGAGTCTTTTACTTCTACTTTTAGATAGTGACAAACAGGCACAATGTTAAGAGGAGTGATTACACTTTTACTTTTGCATTTGGATTTTTTATTTTTTATATTTTCAATCATGATATAGCATGCTCAAATTCTTTTTATTTTATTTATTTATTTATTTATTTATTTATTTATTTTTTACAGAGATAGAGTGAGAGTCAGAGAGAGGGATAGATAGGGACAGACAGACAGAAACAGAGAGATGAGAAGCATCAATCATTAGTTTTTCATTGTGGCACTTTTGTTGGGGCACTTTATGCTTTCTCATATGTGCCTTGACCATGGGCCTTCAGCAGACCGAGTGACCCCTTGCTTGAACCAGCGATCTTGGGTCTAAGCTGGTGAGCTTTGCTCAAACCAGATGAGCCTGTGCTCAAGCTGGCGACCTCGGGGTCTTGAACCTGAGTCCTCCACATCCCAGTCCGACACTCTATCTACTGTGCCACCACCTGCTCAGGCCATACTCAAATTCTTAAACAAGGTCTTTCATCAATTTTTTAAGTTGCAACTATTGATAGCAAACTGGGTATAAATTTTAATGATGTTAGGCAAATGAAATAATGCCATCTATGATATATTGTGGTTTGAATTTTCAAAATGACCACTGATGTAAAACCAACTCAAAAAATCAAGTGTAGAAATAAAACATCTTATAATGAGAATCTGCAGAGACATGTTTTCCCCTTGTTTTCACCATAGTTTTCTACAAATATGGTACCTCACAAACACTGAAGTGAAATGATGCTCAGATAATTAACTCAAGTTCACATTTCTGTGGGTTATTTGGAGAGGCTCCAGTCTCCTAAGTCTATTTTCTGTGATTTAAAAAAGTGAGTTCATTTTTAAATAAAAGATTTTTATGTGGATCATGTTGTGGAATTATCACTATAGGAAAACATTATGCCTATATTATTAATATACTGATTTACATTTATAATTAAAAATACCCATAAATTAAATAGCAAATATAATGATGTTGGCTGGTTTATCATTTATGTTCATTACATTTTTAGTATAATATTTGCTTATTTCTTGTTTAATCAACATTAAAAACCAGTGGTCATTTTCTTTCTTTTTTTTAATAAGGAAAGAAATAAAATGAATGCAACGATAGTACTTATTTTTTTTTGTTCTGTTCTACGTTATTACTGAAGAAGGACCCATATTGCCTTAACAGAGAACTTAGTATAGCTTTTATTTTATGGGTGCTTATTTTCAAAATAATTGAGAAATAACAGAAAATTAAAAATACAACAAAAAGTCTTAGGAATTAGGTTAAAATTTTTAACAGTAGCCTTTAGGCATTAATTCTTTGACTGAATTGTATCCTCAACAATCTGTTTTCACCGGGTCTATCGGCAGAGCTGCCCTTTATCCCACACTTTTCTATAGTGACAGGGCCTTTAGGTAAGTTCATCTCTATATATTCCACGAATATAACTGTTATTGATAAAAATGGAATGGAGCATATAAACTAGTATTTATTGCTGAAGATCTTATAATGTTTGTCATTCACCTAGACTTCTGTTTAGTCTCTGTGGACACAATTGAGGTTTTAGTATTAATCCAACTATATGTATTTTTCTTCCTCTAAACTGTAGTCATTCCCTTGTGAATTCAGTTCTACCCCTGAGGTTACATCTTTCATTTTACATTAGCAACTCACCATTTCAAATATTTATGTATTCAGGTTATCAGCTGTCTAGGGAAAAAGAGTGTATTGTACACTTACATCCTATTTACCTGAGCAATTTTTAACTTATTTTTTCATTTTTTGAGGCATTCAGGGAAGGCAACATGGCCTTCCTCTTGCAATACTAGAAAGGAAGATTATACTTTAAAAATCATCGGTTGGCTCAGTGGTAGAGCGTCGGCCTGGAGTGCGGAAGTCCTGGGTTCGATTCCCAGCCAGGGCACGTAGGAGAAGTGCCCATCTGCTTCTCCACTCCTACCCCTCTCCTTCCTCTCTGTCTCTCTCTTCCCCTCCCGCAGCCAAGGATCCATTGGAGCAAAGTTTGCCCAGGCGCTGGGGATGGCTCCATGGCCTCCGCCTCAGGCGCTAGACTGGCTCTGGTTGCGAAAGAGCGATGCCCCGGAGGGGCAGAGCATTGCCCCCTGGTGGGTGTGCCGGGTGGATCCCAGTCGGGTGCATGCGGAGTCTGTCTGACTGCCTCCCCGTTTCCAGCTTCAGAAAAAAAAAATCATCCTAAGGAAAAAAATTTGGCCTAATGAATTGATTTTAAGTTTTAATAAAAGTTTAAAAGGAACTTAATTAAAATATTTTTAATACTCATATGATTCAAATGAGAAACTATGGTAAACTACAGGAAGAAATGTAGTCTTCCAATACTTATGTTGCAGGTGCTCAGTTCACACTACGCCCAGTTGGCTACAGTGAAATGTTTTCTTATTAAATTTTTTTTGTGTATATACTTGCTACAAATATAGATTTTTTAAAATGATAAAACTGGCGCCTGACCAGATAGAGCGTTGGACCGAGATGTGGAGGACCCAGGTTTGAGACCCCTGAGATCGTCAGCTTGAGCACGGGCTCATCTGGTTTGAGCACAGCTCACCAGCTTGAGCACAAGGTTGCTGGCTCCAGCAAGGGGTCACTTGGTCTGCTGAAGGCCCCTGGTCAAGGCACATATGAGAAAGCAATCAATGAACAACTAAGGAGCCGCAGCAAAGAATTGATGCTTCTCATCTCTCTCCGTTCCTGTCTGTCCCTATCTGTCCCTCTCTCTGTCTCTGTCACAAATACACACACACACTCATATATATATATATATATATATATATATATATATATATATATATATATATATATATATAAAAAAACTGGCTTTGTATTATACATATTACTTTCTATTTTTTTAACTTAGCAATGTTTTACTCAGATCTTTTTATAACTATGTAGAGAACTCTTTCATTCTTTTTTACAGCTACATGTTATTCCACTGTATTCTTGTGCTATAAATGACACAATTGGCCCCCTATTAGTGGATATTGATATTATTTTCAATCTTTCACAATTACAGTATACAATGACTCACTTTATTTTTACACCTGTTTCACACTTGAGCAATGATATCCGCAGGATAAATTCTGGATAGGATTTAAATTTTTTTTCTTTTCTTTTTATTTATTCATTTTCTTTTTGACAGAAATTGAGAGAGACAGAGAAAGGGACAGTAGGGACAGACAGGAAGGGAGAAAGAGGAGAAGCATCAATTCTTTGTTGCAGCACCTTAGTTGTACATTCATTGCTCTCCCATATGTGCCTTGACCAGGGGGCTACAGAAGACCAAATAACCCCTTGCTCAAGCCAGTGACCTTGAGTTCAAGCTGGCAAGCCTTGCTCAAACCAGATGATTCTGCACTCAGGCTGTCAACCTCGGGGTTTTGAACCTGGGTCCTCCGCGTCCCAGTGCGATGCTCTATCCACTATGCCACCAACTGGTCAGGCTTATTTTCTTTTTAAAAAACAGTATACAATTCTTAAAGATTCTACCAGATAGATACCAAACCCTCCCCATTTTTTTAAACTTAAGCATGTGGAATCAAAAATTTTCAGTTCTTTTTATAAATGCCTGGCCAATTCTTGCAGACTTTTCTTCTATCTGTGCTCTAGAAAGTGTGGGCCTCCCAAAGAATAACCCCTGGCTGAGTCCAGTTGAGAGTCTACATTCTGAAACTATCTTTCTTGTTCAGAGAAGTACTTTTACAAACTTGTTGTCTGCTGCTACATGTCCCCTTGAATTACCATTTCATTGTTTAAGAACAAGTCTCATCCAAGCATGAGAGGAAGAGTTCTTTATTCTTTTACTAAATTGGTCAGCCAAAGAACAGCTTCTGGTGAATAAAAGATATCCTCATTTTAGCAAATGAAGGGGAAGTTCTACTCCCTCCAGTCCAATGCAAAATGTTGTTGTTTCTTAAAAATGTTCTAAGTGCTCAAAGTGCTGGAAACTGTTCAGAACATACCACAGAACCCAGTTCCTTCCTACATTCAGAATGTTTACATTCTAAAGATGACAGGAGAGGGAAGGTTGGGAAGGTAGCTAGATCCGGAACAGACGGGCACATATGCCCTCTCTCGTTACCGAACACAGTCCTAAGGATGGCTCAACAGTTCATGTAGATTTCTCTTTACAAAGTTTTATAAGTAACTATGCTGTGCACAGCCAAATGACTTGAAATGTGAAGATGTAATCCTCTCTGCTGTGCCCTGCTGTTCAAATGTCCTCAGCTTTGACAATCTATCTTGCTGGCAAATGTCTTTGGAATGTCAGTCACTTAGGTTTCCATGTTTGCCATTTGCATGCAGCACACCTGCTGGTTTCTTTGGTTGTAATCTATTGTTATTTTTCTGTGGGGCGTGGGAAAGGTGCAATATTGCACTTGCAGCCTTGGAATTCGGTTTGTGTGCAGTTTAGAAATGATTCTTGTGAGCCTAGCTATTCTTCTTAACATCAGTTTCAACTATAAACAAGTGTGTACTGAGAGCCTGGTGAAATTTAGTGCTACATTTGTGGGGATAATTATAGATGAATCTCCATTTGTGGAGATAATTATAGAAGAATGAAAAGACAAATCCTTTGTCCCAAACAATGTATTATAAGTCCCACTTGAGGATACACATAGATGTACAGGCACACAGACTCACAAAGGAGTACTCAAAAACAATATCATCTGGGCAAACATAGGTGCAGAAATTTCCGTAATATTTAAATGTAAATGTGTTAATAGTGGTGCATCTGATCAGGAGTGTGAAATGGGGGACAGGAAAGGGAATAACCCTGTGACCGATATTTTTCTCTGTTGTTTTTCAATAAACATGTAATCACTTGCTTAATTAAAAATAAATAATTTAAAATAACAACAAAATAATTTTGCATAACATTTTGTCAGTGAAGATAATTTTGGCTGAAAGTGATAGAAAACCCATCTTAAAACCAGCTGAAATAATACAGCATTTATTACCTGGCATAGTAAATCCACAGAGAAGAATGGTTTCAGGGCTGGCTAATCCAGTGGCTCGATGGTGTCCACAATAACTGAATTTCCCTTTCTCTGCTCTGCAATAAAAAGAGTTGTCCTGTCAGTGTCGTAGTGATGTGCAGAAGCTGGAAACGAACAAAGGGTGCATCTATTCGTATATCAAATTATTCCCAGGTCTCTAAAATTTTCAATTTGGGGAAATTTTAGTGCATACCCTTCACCCAGCTTTAAGAATTACCAACATATGCCAATCATTTATTCCCCCTGACCTGTGGTGGTGCAGTGGCTAAAGCATCAACCTGGAACGCCGAGGTTGTCGGTTCAAAACCCAAGGCTTGCCTGATTAAGGCACATGAGTTGATGCTTCCAGGTCCTCCCCTTTCACTATCTTTTTCTTTCTCTAAAAATTAATAAATAAAATATTAAAAAATGCAAATAATTTATTCCTTTCCTACACATTTTGTGCTTAAGTATATTAAAGCAAATATCATATATTTTATACTATAAATATTTCAGCATGTAGTTAGCAAATATGGACTTTAAAAGTTAATCATAATACCTTAATTACACATAAAAGTAATAATAATTCCTTAAAATCATTTACACATTAATCCATATTCAATTTTCCCCAACTATTTAATTTTTAAAAAGTTCCAAATAAGGTCCACACATTGCATTTGGTTGTTATATTTCTCTAGTTATCTTTTAATCTATAACAGTTCTCCTCCATTCGCTTTGTTGAAGAAATTGGGTCATTTACTATCCACAGTCTGGGTTTGGCTAATTGTTTACTTGTGATGCATTTAACTTGATCTTCATCATAATTCCAAAATAGAAATTTAAACATAGCAACCTGAATAGATTCAGATTGAGTTGTGTTTTGCAAGGATATTTTGTGATACCCTGTACTTAAACATTCTAATCAGAGGACAGTAATACTCTGATTGTTCTACTTTTAGTGATACCAAGATTTATCAGTGGATTCAGAAGTAAAAAAAAAATCCATTCTTTATAAAGTCTCACATAAACTTTCACATAACATTTTGACATCTATTGATGCTTATGTCTAGATTTATTAGTTGGAAGTCTTGAATAAAGAAAAAATTTTCCTTATCAATTCTTTGGCTAGTCAAAATATAAGAAAGAGAAAATAAACGCTTGGTACTTCCTTTCTTTTATTTCTTATTTTTCTCTAGTTTCTTTGAATCGTTATTTTTACATTGTAACTAAATTCATTGCAACATTTATGGTAAATCTGGCTCAATGTGTTACTTCCTTCTCCTTTAATGGCCTGCCATTCCTTTGTGAGTTCCACAGAACTCTTGCTGCCCAAGATACCTTATTAGTATTTGAAACCTACTCATGAAGTGTGACAAAAAAAGAACACCAAAACAATAATATTTAGCATAGATGAGTCAAATTTCTAGAATATAAGATTTTATCCCAAGTTAACTATATTCTAGTCCTGAAGATTGCTGGTTTGACTACCAAGTCAATGCCCTCCTGATTACTGTGATTTTATTTTTGTAAGTGATACCATGTACTTCTTAAACATTCTAATCAGAGGACAGTAATACTCTGATTGTTCTACTTACAGTGATACCAAGATTTATCAGTGGATTCAGAAGTTGTAAAAAAAAATCTATTCTTTATAAAGTTTCAGAAAAACTTGTGCATAACAGTTTGACATCTATTGATACTTATGTCTAGATTTATTAGTTGGAATTCTTGAATACTTAGGGTAAGATTCTTCAATGATGTGGCAAAAGTAGGTGTACAGTTGTATGTGAAACATAGTTTATTCTTGTATTATTATTAATTATTTAGTGTATTATTTTCCATATGAACAACTGTAAACCTACTTTTGTCCCAACTTACATTTGAAGTCTTTAGAGAAGGGGTTGGAAACCTATGGCTCACGAGCCAGATGTGGCTCTTTTGATAGCTGCATCTGGCTCACAGACAAATCTTTAATAAAAAAAATAATAACATTAAAAATATAAAACATTCTCATGTATTACAATCCATTCATTTCTTACCGCTCATGTTCATGGTTGTGGGTGGCTGGAGCCAATCACAGCTGTACTCAGGGACAACACCAAATTTTTATTGGATAATGCGTAATGTACACGGGTCGTTGTATGGCTCTCACATTTTAAATTACATTTTAAAATATGTGGCGTTCATGGCTCTCTCAGCCAAAAAGGTTCCCAACCCCTGCTTTAGAGATAAGACTAACAGATTGATTATTGGGACAATACATATGTGAGCAGGAAGAAAATTCGGTATGACCAAAAGGAGTGTTCTATTTTAGTTTTCTGAGAGGTAAGGCAAAAAGGTTATAGTTTGGAGGAAAGCCAAGATCATAATCCAGAAGACTGGTAGAAATACAAGCTGAAAGGTTAAGGGGTGACTATAATGGTAGAATTAATAACAGTTGTGTGACTGGATAGTTGGGAGAATAATATCTGTTTCCTTTTATTGAGCATTAATAATGCCCCAAGCCATGTTCTAATGTTTTAAGCACTTTACATATATTCATTTAATTAACCATACACAACTCTGTGAGGTAGAAATATTATTCCATTTATTTATTTATTTATTTATTTATTTATTTATTTATTTATTTATTTTTCCGAGGTTAGAAGTCGGGAGGCAGTCAGACAGACTCCTGCATGTACCTGACCAGGATCCACCTGGCATGCCCACCAGAGGGCAATGCTCTGCCCATCTGGGGCGTTGCTTCTTTGTGGCCAGAGCCATTTTAGTGCCTGAGGTGGAGGCCATGGAGCCATTCTCAGTGCCCTGGCCAACTTTGCTCCAATGGAGCCTTGGCTGCAGGAGGGGAAGAGAGAGAGAAAGGAGAGGGGGAGGGGTGGAGAAGCAGATGGGTGCTTCTCCTGTGTGCCCTGACCAGGAATCGAACTCGGGACTTCCACATGCCAGGCCAATCGCTGAGTCAACTGGACAGGGCCTATTATTTCCATTTTTTTTTTATAAATAAATTTTTATTGGGTGACATCAATAAATCAAATACATATATTCAAAGAAAACATGTCCAGGTTATCTTGTCATTCAATCCCGCTGCATACCCATCACCCAAAGTCAGATTGTCCTCCGTCACCTTCTATCTAGTTTTCTTTGTGCCCCCTCTCCCTCCTTCCCTCCTCCCACCCCCCATAACCACCACACTCTTGTCCATGTCTCGTTTTTATGTCCCACCAATGTATGGAATCATGCAGTTCTTGTTTTTTTCCGATTTACTCATTTCACTCCGTATAATGTTATCATGATCCTACCATTTTGTTGTAAGTGATCCGATGTCATCATTTTTTATGGCTGAATAGTATACCATTGTGTATATGTGCCACATATTCTTTATCTAGTCTTCTATTCTTCTTCTTTTTTTTTACAGTGATTATTGCCTTTAAGCAAACTCTTGGCCAATACCGCAAGAATCCATAAAACAGTAGTATCCTTAACATGTTCATCAAGTCCAAGTTGGCCCCAACACCATGCCAAATCCCTGAAAAATGCAACCCAACCCCAGTTCAGTCTGTTAGGAGCTGTCACAAGGGGCAGGAGTCCAGGAAAAGTCCACATCCAGGAAAAGTCCGCATGGCACTGGAATTGTTGTCACAATTCTATACTTTGCAGCTCACGTCCAAGTCCCAATGACTACTGCTTCTAGCTGGTAATGATTTAGGTAGACTGGAAATGCCATCTGCAGCATGTGTGGAGATGGAGCTTCTGTTCTCCTCTGCCTGGAGAGATGAGACCAGGTTGCTTTTCCCTGGAGCTCTGCAACTGTGGCATGGCAAAGAGAACCTTAGGATACACTAAGCTGGGTGGCAAAGGTAGATTCATAATAGAAGTTGGCAAAAGGGGGGAGAGAGAGCTCTAAATTAGGAGTAGGTCCCTGCCTGAAATATGAGTGGGGCATTGAGGTAGGAGGAATAAAGGAAACACTATATATTAAACAAAGCAGCAGAAAATAAGGCTATCAACACCCACAACAGAGATCTTCGAGGGAAGAATAAAAGACCTGACGATTCAGGCAAGACATAGTTAAGTGGCCCTTGTGCAGATGACATCAGTTTACCTGCTTCTTGGAAGAAATACCCTAGGGTCGTCCACAGTGTCGTAGATGGGGCCGACGGACCTGGGCACCTTTAGCCTTTGGTGGCAAACCCCAGCATTCTGGGCAAGGTTAGGTTATAGGTGGCTGGAGCAGGGCTGGAAGAGACTGAACCCTCCCTTAGAGGAGCGAAGGGGAAGCCTACCTTCCAGTGTCCCTTTTTCCTCACAGCAGAGGCATGTAAGTCTGGCAGGCTTTAACTCAATGACCTTCCTTTCCACTATTGAAGCAGGTCCCAGTTGGCATCCTATGAGACCCCTTTGGGGCGTTGGAGCCTTTAAGAATGTATCCTAAAAGATGGAAGTTCTCCTGATCTCTATTGGGCTTTTTCTGCCTCTAGGTATCTTAAAAACCATGCTCAGAAGGGGTTTGAGGATCCCCATCCACCTATATAAATCTTTTCCATATATCTGGAGCTATTTGGAAAAAGACAAAACAGTGTTATTAGCTGGATCAAAAAAAAGAAGGTAGAAGTTTGCAGGAGAAAAAGATTTGTCATCTCCTGTTCATTAGCATTCAAAAGAAATTTAAATTTTTTAAGTAAAAAGCATGATATGGTAGACCCGTAGGAGTTCCAGGATATGACTACCCCTTTTAAATTTTTTTAAATTGACCTTAAAATATTTGCTGGGTACACATTAATAATACCTTAACTTTAAAGATTGTAAGAATGACAAAATACAGGAAATGCTTTTGCTCCATATGTAGGAGCATTTTCAGTTTAACCAGTTTAGGAAATCCAATAATAGAACAATGCATACAGACAATGAGCTATAACATGCTTAGCAGCCTCTCCTGTTCTGACAGAGGTTACTATAAATCCAGAATATGTATCTACTATAACGTGGACATAGGACTGTTTGCCAAATGAAGGTATATGAGTAACATCCATTTGCCAAAGTTGTCCTGGTAGGAGTCCTTGAGGGTTAACTCCAAATGAAGGGACGGATTGTAGTATAGGACCCCTTGGACAGGGTTTCCCAACCTGCCGTGCTGCTTTCCGAGAAAGTTGAAACTGTTTACACAGGGCTGTAGCGTTCTGGTGATGAGTAGTATGAGACTGAATTGCTCGATCTGTTATGGTTGCTCCACATAATTTTTTTTGGGGTAGCTTGATCAACAAGGGCATTCCTAGGCCCTGGCCAGTTGGCTTAGTGGTAGAGCATCGGCCTGGCATGCAGGATTCCAGGGTTCGATTCCCAGCCAGAGCACACAGAAGAAGCGCCCATCTGCCTCTCCACCCCTCCTCCTCCACTTCCTCTCTCTCTCTTCCTCTCCCACAGCCAAGGCTCCACCGGAGCAAAGCCAGCCCAGGTGCTAAGGATGGCTCCATGGTCTCTGCCTCAGGCACTTGAATGGCTCTGGTTGCAGCAGAGCAAGACCCCAGATGGGCAGAGCATCGCCCCCTGGTGGGCATGCTGGGTGGATCCCAGTTGGGTGCATGCGGGAGTCTGTCTGACTGCCTCCCTGTTTCCAACTTCAGGAAAAAAAAAAAAAAAAAAGGGCATTCCCTTGTGCTAAAGCTTCAGGGAGCATGGAGTGAGCTCGAGCATGTCCTATAAAACATGGAGCTCTATGTTGACATACAAGTCTTTGAAGAAGGAGGAACTGCTGAAATAGTTCATCAGCATTTGTCCCTAAGACAGGAGTCTCTATAGTGGAAACAACCATAAGTAAATAATTGCTGTCTGTATATAGATTAAAGGGGGAATATGGCAAATGCTGAAAAGCCATGATAATGGCAAATAATTCTAGACTTTGAGCTGATTTTAAGTTGACAGTTTCAGTATAAAGTTTTCCATTGATTTGCAAGAGCGATTGCCATTTAGTGGAAGTTTCCCAGAGCCATTGTTTTTGATCCTTTGAAAAAAGGAACCACAATAATTTTGAGGTTCAAAACCTATAAGCTGTAAGGGTCGCCTATGACCCTTGATAATCCAGGAGGCGACAAGATCAAAATATGGAAGTGTATTCCATGGGCTAATAGATTGCAAATGTGCCCAAGCTGTAGCTGCTCTTGTACCAATTGAGCAGCTGCCCTAACTGGGTCTGCACAATGCATTATTGAGGTAGCAGGAGCTACCAAGGCCCCTATGCTAAATTTTGATATCCTATTCCACATCTTCTGGTATTGAGTGCCACTTCTATGGGAGTGAGAATTCCTCACTGTTCTTTCCCTAGTCCCTTGGTGGGCAAAAATCCCCGATCAAGCATCTGAGTACTGACTAAACCATTAGGACTGACAAGCAACGCTCCCATATTTTTCAAAACATCTCTACTCCACAAATTCACTGGCCATCCAGAAAGCACATGAGGCTTAAAAAATCCAGAATGACCTTCTTAATCTTTCAAATGTAGAAAACTAGAACTTTGTTGAGGGGATTTACGCTGCCCTATACCATGTAATTCTGTGGCTGCAGGAAGGAGGCAATGTACCTTAGCAATAACAGATACATCAGCTCCAGTATCTAAAAGCCCTTTAAATTTATGCTCATGTATTATTAGTTCCATTTCAGGGCGTTCCTGACCTATATTTTTTAAATCCAATTGGCCAAATCAGAGAAGACAAATCACCAATTTGCTTGGGGTCCCTTTTGCAGGATGTGGCCTGAGAAGCAGAATTAGCATCCTTATACTATTCTAACTACCTGAATTAGCCGTGAAACACATTCTTTTTGTTTTTTGATTAATTTTGAAGGGATGACATTGATAAAATTGTCTTCCGTCACCTTCTAACTGGTTTTCTTTGTACCCTCTCCTCCCCCAACCCCCTCCCTCTCCTTCCCCGCACCCTGTAACCCCAACACTGTTGTCTATGTCTCTGAGTCTCATTTTTATGTCCCACCTATGTATGGAATCATATAGTTCTTAGTTTTATCTGATTTACTTATTTCGCTCTGTATAATGTTATCAAGGTCCATGCATGTTGTTTTAAAAGATCCGATGTCATCATTTCTTATGGCTGAGTAGTATTCCATAGTATATATATACCAAAGCTTTTTAATCCACTCGTCCTTTGATGGACACTTGGTCTGTTTCCAGATCTTTGCTATTGTGAACAATGCTGCCATAAACATGGGGGTGCATTTCTTCTTTTCAAACAGTGCTATGGTGTTCTTGGGGTATATTCCTAACAGTGGTATAGCTGGGTCAAAAGGCAGTTCGATTTTTAATTTGTTGAGGAATCTCCGTACTGTTTTCCACAGTAGCTGCACCAGTCTGCATTCCCACCAGCAGTGCAGGAGGGTTCCCTTTTCTCCACATCCTCACCAGCACTTATTCTGTCTTGTTTTGTTGATGAGCGCCATTCTGACTGGTGTGAGGTGATATCTCATTATGGTTTTAATTTGCATTTCTCTAATAATTAGTGATGTTGAGCATCTTTTCATATGCGTATTGGCCATCTGTGTGTCCTCTTTGTAGAAGTGTCTATTCATTTCTTTTGCCCATTTTTGGATTGGATTGTTTGTCTTCCTGGTATTAAGTTTTACAAGTTCTTTATAAATTTTGGTTATTATCCCCTTATCAGACGCATTGTCAAATATATTCTCCCATTGTGTAGGTTGTCTTTTTATTCTGTTGTTATTGTCTTTAGCTGTGCAGAAGCTTTTTAGTTTGATAAAGTCCCATTTGTTTATCCTGTCTTTTATTTCACTTGCCTGTGGAGATAAATCGGCAAATATATTGCTGCGAGAGATGTCAGAGCGCTTACTGCCTATGTTTTCTTCTAAGATGCTTATGGTTTCACGGCTTACATTTAAATCTTTTATCCATTTTGAGTTTATTTTTTTGAATGGTGTAAGTTGGTGGTCTAGTTTCATTTTTTTTGCAGGTAGCTGTCCAATTTTCCCAACACCATTTGTTGAAAAGGCTGTCTTAATTCCAATGTATGCTCTTACCTTTTTTGTCAAGTATCAGCTATCCATAAAAGTGTGGGTTTATTTCTGGGTTCTCAGTTCTATTCATTGATCTATATGCCTGTTCTTATGCCAGTACCATGCTGTTTTGAGTACAATGGCCTTGTAGTATAACTTGATATCCGGAAGTGTGATACCTCCCACTTTATTCTTCCTTTTTAAGATTACTGAGGATATTCATGTTCTCTTTTGGTTCCATATAAATTTTTGAAATATGTGTTCTATATCTTTGAAGTAAGTCATTGGTATTTTAATCGGTATTGCATTGAATTTATAACTTGCTTTGGGTAATATAGACATTTTAATGATGTTTATTCTTTCTTACCATGAGCACAGTATCAGTATATGCCTCCACTTGTTCATATCTTCCCTGATTTCTTTTATCAATGTTTTATAATTTTCTGAGTACAAGTCTTTAATCTCCTTGGTTAAGTTTATTCCTAAATACTTAATTTTTTTGGTTGCAATGGTAAAGGGGATTGCTTCCTTAATTCCTCTTTCTGACAGTTCATTGTTAGTGTATAAAAATGCCTCTGATTTCTGAGTATTAATTTTATATCTTGCCACCTTGCCGAATTCATTTATCAGGTCTAGTAGTTTTTTGACTGTGACTTTAGGGTTTTCTATATATAATATTATATCATCTGCAAATAATGATAGTTTTACTTCTTCTTTTCCAATTTGGATGCCTTTTATTTCTTTTTCTTGTCTGATTACTGTGGCTAGGATTTCCAGGACTATGTTGAATAAGAGTGGTGAAAGGGGCACCCATGCCTTGTTCCTAATCTTAAGGGGATTACTTTTAATTTTTGCCCATTGAGTATAATATTGGCTGTGGGTTTGTCATAGATAGCCTTTATCAGGTTGAGGTATGTTCCCTGTATTCCCACTTTGCTGAGAGTTTTGATCATGAATGGGTGCTGGATTTTATCAAATGCTTTTTCTGCATCTATTGAAATTATCATGTGGTTTTTCTCCTTTCTTTTGTTTTTGTAATGAATCACATTGATTGATTTGTGAATATTGTACCAGCCTTGCCTCTCAAGAATAAATCTCATTTGATCATGGTGTATAATTTTTTCATATATTGCTGGATCCGGTTTGCTAATATTTTGTTGAGAATTTTAGCATCTAAATTCATCAGGGATATTGGCCTATAATTTTCTTTCTTTGTGTTGTCTTTGCCTGGTTTTGGAATCAGAATTATTCTTGCCTTATAAAAGGGGCTTGGAAGTCTTCCTTCCTCTTGAATTTTTTGAAATAGCTTGAGAAGAATAGGAGTTAGTTCTTCTTTGAATATTTGGTAGAATTCACTTGTGAAGCCATCAGGCCCAGGACTTTTCTTTGTTGGGAGTTTTTTGATAACTGTTTCAATCTCATTTGTTGTAATTTGTCTGTTTAGGTTTTCTGACTCTTTCAGATTAATTTTTGGAAGATTATATGTTTCAAGGAATTTGTCCATTTCATCTAGGATTGTCTAGTTTTTTGGCATATAGTTCTTCATAGTATTTTCTTATAATATTTTGTATTTCTGTTGTGTCAGTTGTTATTTCTCCACTCTCGTTTCTAATTTTATTTATTTGAGTCCTCTCTCTTTTTTTCTTGGTGAGTCTGGTTAAAGGTTCGTTTACCTTTTCAGAGAACCAGCTCCTGGTTTCATTGATCCTCTGTATTGTTTTTTTAGCCTCTATGTCATTTATTTCTGCTCTGATCTTTATTAGTTTCTTCCTTCTACTAGCTCTGGGCTTTACTTGCTGTTCTTTTTCTAGTTCTTTTAGATGTAGGGTCAAGTTGTTTATTTGAGCTTTTTCTAGCTTCTTGAGGTATGCCTGTAATTCTATGAACTTTCCTCTCAGGGCTGCTTTTGCTGTGTCCCATAAAGTTTGAGTTGATGTATGCTCATTATTGTTTGTTTCTAGGATTTTTAAAATTTCTTCTTTGATTTCATTGTTTACCCATTCATTATTTAATAACATGCTATTTATTTTCCAAGTGTTTGAGTGTTTTTCAGTTTTTCTGTTGTGGTTGATTTTTAGTTTAATGCCATTGTGATCAGAGAAAGTGCTCGATATGATTTCAATCTTCTTAAATTTGTTGAGACCGTTTCTGTGCCCTAACATGTGGTCTATTCTAGATAATGTGCCATGAGCGCTTGAAAAGAATGTATATTCTGCTGTTTTAGGGTGAAAGATTCTGAAGATATCTATTAAATCGAGTTGATCTAGTATGTCCTTTAAGTCTGCTGTTTCTTTGTTAATTTTCTTTCTTGAGGATCTATCTAATGATGTTAATGGGGTATTGAAATCCCCTACTATTATAGTATTGCTGTTGATCTCACCCTTTAAATCCATCAAAGTCTGCTTTATATATTTAAGTGCTCCTATATTAGGTGCGTAGATATTTATAACGGTTATATCTTCCTTTTGGATTGCTCCCTTTATCATTATGTAGTGACCTTCTTTATCTCTAACTATAATCTTTGTTTTAAAGTCCATTTTGTCTGATATAAGTATTGCTACCCCATCTTTTTTTTCATTTCCGTTTGCGTGAAATATTTTTTTCCGTCCTTTTATCTTCAGTCTGTGTGCATCTTTTGATTTAAGGTGTGTCTCTTGTAGACAGCATATGTATGGGTCCTGTTTTCTTATCCATGCAGCTACCCTATATCTTTTGATCTGATCATTTAATCAATTTACATTTAAGGTTATTATTGATATGTAATTGTTTATTGCCATTTTATTCTTTAAAACTGTATTCCTCTTTTGCTATATTCTTTTTCTCCTTTGATCTGTTAACAACAGGCTCCTTAGCATTTCTTGCAGCCTTGGTTTGGTTGTAGTGAATTTCTTGAGGTTTTTTTTGTCTGTAAAGCTTTTTATTTCTCCTTCAATTTTAAACAATAGCCTTGCTGTATAAAGTAGTCTTGGTTGTAGGCTCTTGTTCTGCATTACTTTGAGTATTTCTTGCCATTCCCTTCTGGCCTCAAGTGTTTCTGTTGAGAAGTCAGAAGTCATCCTTATGGGGGCTCCTTTGTAGGTGATAGTCTTTTTTTCTCTAGCAGCTGTTAATATTTTCTCTTTATCAGTTAGCTTTGGTATTTTAATTATGATGTGTCTTGGTGTTGATTTCTTTGAGTTTCTCCTTAATGGAGTTCTCCGTGCTTCCTGAACATGTGAGATGTTTTCCTGCCTTAATTGAGGGAAGTTTTCAGCTATGATATGTTTGAACAAAGTCTCTATCCCTTGTTCTTTCTCTTCTTCTTTAGGAACCCCTATGATATGGATGTTATTTCTCTTCATGTTGTCACAGAGCTTTCTTAGAGTTTCCTCAGACTTTTTGAGTCTCTTTTCTTTTTTCTGCTCTGCTTTGTGCCTTTATTTATCGTGTCTTCTAACTCACTGATTTGATTCTCTGCTTCATCCATCCTGCTTTTAATTCCTTCCATTGTATTTATTTCAGATATTGTATTTGTCATTTCTAATTCCTTTTTATTATTTCAATGTCCTTTTTTTATATCCGCTATCTCTTTATTTAGGTGTTCATAATGACCATCTATTGTTGTTCTAATATCTTTGAGCATCCTAACAATCGTTATTTTAAACTCTGCATCTGGTAATTTGGTTATATCTGATTCATTTAGGTCTTTTTCTGGGGACTTCCCTTGGTTCATTTGTGTTGCATTTCTCTGCTTCCGCATTTTCTCTTCATGGGAGTGGCTGTGATCACGTGCTCGGGTGCACAAGCCTTGATGGCCTTGGCCTTTGCCCTGCCCCCATGGGTGGCATTATGCTCGGGGCACTGGAGAGCACCTTTGCCCAGCTGTGAGTCTCCACCTGTTTCCAGGCTTTTGCCCCACCCTTGCAGGAGAAGCCCGCTTGTGGAACGGCTGCTAGCCTTGGCTCTACCAGCCAGGCAGTACTGCATGCCCACGCTCAACTCAGTAGCGGAATTCAGCCTGTTCTGGGCTTTTGGCTCCACCCCGTGGGAGGAGCCGGCTCCCAAGTCAGGCCACAAGCCTCAGTTCTGTGGGCAGGGCACGCTGTGCTCCTGTGTCCTTGCTCAAGGGGTGGTCTCCACCCGTTTTGGGGTTCCTGCCCTTCTGCAGGCTGGATTACAGGCTGCTGGCAGCTGGGCTTGACCGCTTTTGCACTCCTACTCCTCCCCAGCCGGGAAAGACTGAGCTCACACGTGAGCCCAGTGGTGGCCACCCAGCTTCTGCCCCAGCCGAGAGAACGCGCCTCTGCATACCACTGCCTCCCGCCCTCTGGCA
The DNA here is from genome assembly GCF_036850765.1 of Saccopteryx bilineata. NCBI lineage: Eukaryota > Metazoa > Chordata > Mammalia > Chiroptera > Emballonuridae > Saccopteryx > Saccopteryx bilineata. The sequence continues at coordinate 217,212,183 of NC_089493.1, read as the reverse complement.
AGCCCTCAGCCGTGTGGGGTGTGGGCACTGTAGCTCCCATCCTAAGACTCCCTAATGTAGACCCGAAAGCTCCCTCCTTCTAAGCAACTCTGCTCTGAGTGCGGTGGGAGAGCTTGTTTGGCTGCTCTTCTGCTTCCCTTTGCTGGTATTGCTGTTTCCGGGGGAAATATTCACTTCAGATTTGGGGAGTGACTCATCCCAGGGGTTAGGGTGGCTGTCTCCCAAAATATTTCTCCCTGTTCCTCTTAGATTACACTCTCTTCCTGCTACTCTGGCATTCTCCTCTCTCCCCATCCCCCAGAGTCCCGGGTGAGTGGTTATGAGAGAGGTTTTCTGTGCGGTCCCTTTAAGAAGAATCCTGGGTCTGAGAAATCAGTCTCTTTCTCACAAACAGTATCCTGACTTGTTTCCAGCTAAATACTGTCCTTACGCCTCTTCTGGGCTCTGGGGCTGCAGGCTGGGGCTTTGTTCCTCGGGCTCAGGATCCTCCCCTCTCTGCTAAACTCCCTTCTCGCCATGTGAGTCTCTTCTGGCTGCCGTTCACTCTGGGGAGCTGGGCAGCCCTCTCCCCGTTTCTGCTTTTCCTACCAGTCTCGGTGTGGCTTATTCAGTGTTCCTTGGTTGAAGAGTCCTCTTAGTTTAGTTCATAGTTGGTTTTTCCAGATGATAGTTCTTAAAATTAGTTTGTAATCCACTTTGGTTCTGGGAAGTGGGAGTTGGTACGTCTGCCTACTCCAGCGCCATCTTGTCTTCTTATTTCCATTTTTGTTTAAATAAGTTTTAGGACTAATATTGAAGTTTTCAATTACATGACTTTCTGAAAAAGATAAAATTAAGGAGACAAAAAAAATCAGTTGTTGCTGGGGGTTAGGTGGAGAGAATGATGACTAGGTAAAACAAGGATTTTTACTGCAGTGGAACTATAATATCGCAGTATGGTGGTGGATACGTCATTATACGTTTGTCAAAATCCATAGAATATACAACACCAAGAGTGAACCTAATGCTGTGAACTTCGGGTGATAACGATGTGTTTGTGTAGATGCATTGATTCTAACAAATGCACCATTCTAGTGGGTAACATTGATGTGAGAGGCTATCATATATATGGGTAGGAGTGTATGGTAAATGTTTACCTTCCTCTCAATTTTGCCATGAACTTAAAACTTCCCTAAAAGTAAAGTTTATTAATTAAAAAAAAATGAGCTTTATTATAATTTAGAAGTTTCCTAAAGAGTCTCAACATTATTTCTTGCTCTTAAGATCCAGGGTTTGGCTTCTGGCCTTCTTTTATTTTTCCAATGTCAGATTTTTAAATATTCCACAAACTATCCATTATCTTTCTTTAATTCTTTTTAATGCTTAAGTTATCCAGAGTTGGATTCTGTTGCTTGCAATGAAAGAAACTTAGCTACATATCTACACCCACTCATTTATATTTTATGGCTTATTTTTTGAAAAAGCATTTGGCTCACAATTATAGTCACATCTTGGCCAAGTACAAGGAAGCTTTAAGGCTATTCAAAACCAACTGAAACTTCTACACACTTTGAACATAACTTTTCAATGGTATCAAAGTTAAGTTACCTTTACTTTTCATAAGCTCAATAAGAACATTAGAAGTTATAACATTTATAGACATACTGTTAAAAAATACTATATATTTGGTATATGTAAATTTTGCCTACAGAAATGACAGTTCCATTTGGTTCAACTTATTACATACTTTATACTTCTTATTTTCATTTCTGTGTTCTCAGGAGTTATCTGTGTAGGCAATAAGATGGGTGAAAGGGTACTCATGAAACTATAGGAAAAGAGGGAAGGGTGAAGGTAGAATTTAGGTAGGAAGAGATAAAAAGTGCTTAAAGAAATAGCCAACTGAAGGAGAACAGTGAAGTGAGAAGTGGAGGAGAAGAAAATGCGTTCGATGTGTCTTAGCATTTAGCACAATGCCGGGCATAGAACTGGTGCTCAGTTAATGCTATTAGCTGGATGATTTGACTGCATATATGGTATTTGAGATAATCAGGTTTAAAAAGTATTTTCTGAAGTCACCTACTTTATATAATCAGAGTGGCATAAGAAAGGACAGACTTAGGTACATGTCTCCACCCAAGCAATTGATTAAGAATGGTGTGGGCCAAATAAGTTTGTAAAATTTGTGTTATTTGGTTTTGCTCACTTTTATTGTTAAAAATGGCACTGCCCACGTGAGTGGCTGTTGCCTGGGTGATATGGCTAATTACCTTCATGCTTGGGAAGGGGCTTGGTTATGCTAATGTGTGCTGGAGGAGAGATTGCCCCACCAAATAGTTTTAAAAGTAGGAGCTAGAAGGCTATTTTTAGAGGAGGAGACCACGCTGTTCCAGGGCAGAGAGGCCACGTAGTTGGAGGGTAGGAGATATTCAAGATGGAGGCATTAGAGGGGACTGAGTGAGGCTAGTGGGCCTTTGATTACGGAAAAAACTAGAAAGATTCTCCTGGTTGTGGAGCCAGAGAACGTGTGAATGGGTTTTGGTGCTGTGTGTTTGTTTTTACTCATAGGCCCATACATGTCTAGAATAAAGGTAATGGCCCACCATTTCTTTGCTCCATTGTTTCATTATCGTCTGTCTGAATCAAATGGCAACCTGCATGGGCCAAGCGGCTGTGATGGAGGCTGCAACTACTGGACTTACAAGTGGGTTGAAAGGTTTTCTTTTCTCTTGTGTCTGTGAAGAAGAGAGAAGGTGAGGGCAATAAAACATCTTTTCACCTGAGGGAAAACACCTGTAAGTTTCTGTGAGAAGCTTTACAAGTGAAAGGAAACTGATGGGCTTTGCTTCTCATTTGCTAACACTGCAGTATTGGGACAAGATCCTAGATATCACAGCAGAACTGTGGGTGGCCTTACTTGCAAGCACCTCAGAGATGTGCTCAACTTGTAATGAAGCCATGAAATCAAATTTTGCTTGGAAACTGCCTGGCTATATGGCTCTTTGAAAGTAAGCATGTCACAGGCATTTCTTTCGAGCACAACAGCTTCTTTGGCCATAACTAATACATTCTTTACACGGAGACCAACTTGACTGAGCACTGATATGGGTAGGAAGTGCTCCTGGAGTGAAGACATTTCAAAGATGCTAATACAGTGGCACCACGCAGAGGGCATTAATCTTAATTGTGATTTCTTCTCATTGTAACAGTGGAAAGGCTTCTAATGTGCAAACCTTGTTACATTAATCACCTCGGTAATTTAGAGGCGCAGTGTGATAAAGGCAACAAATTTCTCTACCTTAAGGCAATTTCCCATATGTTCTAGAAGTTGGGATTTAGAGAAAATAAGCTCCTTGATGGACTTTTGATCAGCTTCAAGCGTACTATTTGAATTATTCACTTCATTAGTCAAAAAAAAAAAAAGTCCTAAGTAGCTAATAAAGTGTGTTTTGATTTTATTTATTTATTTATTTTTTACAGAGACAGAGAGAGAGTCAGAGAGAGGGATAGATATGACAGACAAGAAAGGAGATAGATGAGAAGCATCAATCATCAGTTTTTCATTGCAGCACCTTAGTTGTTCATATGTGCCTTGACCTTGGGCCTTCAGCAGACTGAGTAACCCCTTGCTCAAGCCAGCAACCTTGGGTCCAAGCTGGTGAACTTTGCTCAAACCAGATGAGCCTGCGCTCAAGCTGGCGACCTTGGAGTCTCAAACCTGGGTCCTCCACATCCCAGTCCGATGCTCTAGCCACTGTGTCACCACCTTGTCAGGCATGTGTTTTGATTTTAGATAGTATTTATTATTTACATGACTGCTTTGGATACTCCTTTTATATCTTTTAAGCTGTCATTACACTGATGGAATATAATACTATATTTATTAATTTGGAGCAAGAAGCTATAAATACTGTTCTTTATTTACAACCTTCTGCTATTTTAAAATTTTAACTTCTATTGTTTGGTAAAACAGTTCTATGAAGATTAAAAATTGTGAGGAAAACGCTTAAGACAAAATGTCCTAATAGATACAGATTTTGCCTACATTTAACTTCTTCCTGTCTGTATATGGAAAAGTACATTGAAGAGGAACAGTGACTTTCCAGAATGTTTTAAATTTGGACCTAAATGCACATGGGTTATGCCTACACAACTACAACATTAGTACTGGCAGGTGGGAGTGACAAAGTTGTAGGTGGCACTGTTTTAATGCTAGAACGAGATGCGCCAGAGGAAATGCACAATTAAAGCATTTGCTTTAACTCTCTGCTGCTATTTTAAGGAAAGAAATGGATTCTAAATGTTAACTTTGATTTGCTTTTATTAAATACTGATGGGATATGTCTGGACATTTCATAGCAAGACGGATAGTATGGAAAGGTCTAAGGGTTCACAAGAGGATGTTGTCACCATTAATTGTGGACCCGTATCTAAACCAACTTGTAATTAATTTGGTAAAGGTTATATTGCTAGATTTCTAGTGAGTTCTGCCTGAACTATGGATATTGGTTCCAGGAATACCTAGATTAGATCTATAGCCCAAGTGGGGAACTTTTGTTCTGAACTCAAGAATGCCACAAATCAATATTATATTGAATGAGTCTTCTCACTACTCTCCCATAGTCCCTGGTTTGGTATTTTGGGAAGTTATATTAACGCCTTTGGAGACATTGATGCTATATCTATATGAGACAAGTGTTTTCCAATTATATCATATCATACAATGTTATGTAGCTCTATTTCAGTTTGAATTGTGCTTATTATGTATTAAAAACAGACAAAAATTCACTGGGAACAAAAGAACAATTTAAAAATTAATCTATGCTTTGTGTTAGAAAATTTGAAATATCAAACAATTATATTTCAAAAGTTTAATATATATTTATATGCATACATATACTATAAGCATCATGCAGAACTGAGATTATATCCTCTAGTCTCAGAGAAATGTAGAACCATTTAAAAAATCACAATTGTATTATTTTTCATCCTGAAGGATTGTTGACATTATAATTTTTTTTTTTACAGGGACAGAGAGAGAGAGAGTCAAAGAGAGGGATAGATAGGAACAGACATACAGGAACGGAGAGAGATGAGAAGCATCAATCATCAGTTTTTCGTGGTGACACCTTAGTTGTTCATTGATTGCTTTCTCATATGTGCCATGACCGTGGGCCTTCAGCAGACTGAGTAACCCCTTGCTCGAGCCAGCAACCTTGGGTCCAAGCTGGTGAGCTTTTTGCTTAAGCCAGATGAGCACGCGCTCAAGCTGGTGACCTCGGAGTCTTGAGCCTGGGTCCTTCCGCATCCCAGTCTGACGCTCTATCCACTGCATCACTGCCTGGTCATGTGACTTTATAATATTTAAATGTTTGTTTAACACTGATTTTTCTCAGAAAACCAAGGTTTGATTAAGTGCCATATCCTTGAAAGAGAGGTAGAACATTGTAATATTTCCACATGGCTAAAAGTTTACATGACATCTAGGTAAACTTACACTATTTATTAATTGACAACTTAGATTTCCCTGGTGAAGAGAAAAATGACAACTCTGGTAATGGAGTAATTCATTAAGATAAGTGGCTATCTAGTGTCCAACTCAGGGGTCCCCAAACTATGGCTTGTGGGCCGCATGGGCCCCCGAGGCCATTTATCTGGCCCCTGCTGCACTTCCGGAAGGGTTACCTCTTTCATTGGTGGTCAGTGAGAGGAGCACATTAACCATCTCATTAGCCAAAAGCAGGCCCATAGTTCCTACTGAAATACTGGTCAATTTGTTGATTTAAATTTACTTCTTTATTTTAAATATTGTATTTGTTCCCTTTTTTTTTTTTTTTACTTTAAAATAAGATATGTACCATGTGCATAGGGATTTGTTCATAGTTTTTTTTTATAGTCCGGCCCTCCAGCGGTCTGAGGGACAGTGAACTGGCCACCTGTGTAAAAAGTTTGGGGACCCCTGGTCCAACTGTACAGTGGTCATTTCCCAAATATATTTATTTTGTAAAAGTGGTTTACGTATAAGTGGCATTCTTTGTATTTGCAAGGAAGAATACCATTTTCTTTTTTCTTTTCCTCCTCTTTGCCCCTTTCTGTCCCTTACAACCTCCTCTATCTTCATACTTGTCTGTCTTTCACAGGGTTTGACCCTGAAGGTGATCTGAGCAGAATATTCTGTGGCCTTTGTTTGCCATCAACCCTTAAGAAAATTTCCTTTCATGATGACCTATCTACCTAGGCACTTAATTGAAGTTGCTTTTAATGCAGCCTCTTTTTCTTTGCTATAGCTCTCTGGAAGAGCTGTAATGAGTAGGTCCCTATTCTGTTTACTTGGTCTTGGCATAACTTTTGATATTTGGAAATATGAACTGATGCTTATCTGGTCACATTAAGAAATATTGTGCAACAGACGATTTGGTTCTATTAGGAATGCTTTGAGAGAAGATGAGGTAAATGAATAAAATATGTCCCTAAATACTGATTCTTGGTTAATAATGGGGCCAGAGAAGCAAAGAACATCAGTACCCTCAGTGGCTATAGTAGGGGCTTCTTTTCTCTGCAGTGCAAAAAGCAACCACAAAGCCAGAGCTCCACTGTGTGGAAGAGAAAGTATTCTTACTATCCAATCCAAGGCGGAGTGTGAGCAACTTAGGAGCTAGCAAAAGGTTGAGGGAAAAAGGTAAGTGCTTTGGCAAAAGGCTTGGAAACAAATACCATATTATAGTATTGATTATTATATTATATTTATTATATTATATTACATTTATTATATTATATATTAGTCTTTGTTACACTATATAGTTTTTGTTATTGTACAATAATAGTAAAATAGTATACATTATATGCTATTTATTATTATAAAATTAAGTAGTTTGTCAAAAAGTGTTATAATAAAATACTGTTTCAATATAATGGTGATATTATTATTGTACTCTTATATCTTCACCCTGCTGCCAAATATGTCCAGGAAATTTTTCTTTTTCTTTCTTTCTTTTTTTTTTACAGAGACAGAGAGAGAGAGCCAGAGAGACAGACAGGAATGGAGAGATGAGAAGCATCAATCATTAGTTTTTCTTAGTGCATTGTGACACCTTAGTTGTTCATTGATTGCTTTCTCATATGTGCCTTGACCACGGGCCTTCAGCAGACCAAGTAACCCCTTGCTCGAGCCAGCGACCTTGGGTCCAAGCTGGTGAGCTTTTGTTCAAACAAGATGAGCCTGCACTCAAGCTGGCGACCTCGGGGTCTCGAACCTGGGTCCTCTGCATCCCAGTGCGATGCTCTATCCACTGCGCCACCTCCTGGTCAGGCTGCCCAGGAAATTTTTCTATGTAATGTAGAACATACTTGGTCCATGCATGTAATTCTGATTTAAAATAGAATGAGAATAAATTGTGTGAAAGAATATGCCAATTTATAACAAAGGAATTGTAGATTTATTTAAAAGAGGAGCACGATTGGTTAATAATATGGTCTTGTTTTCCCTCCTCCTGTCTGCTGTGAGAGCAGAGCCCTTGGCACTTGGTTTTTGGCTTAGTCAACCCTATTTATTCTATCCTGTCATCACACTGCTTTGCTGTTGCCCACAGCTCAGCTTCACGAGGAGAGGCGAGCCCCCACTCCCACTCTGCGCTATCTGCCCAGTGATTCTGGTACACATGTCCTGCACACAGCTGCTTGCTTATTCGGATGCTTTTTCTAGTGACTGGTGCTGGCTTTCACGCTTTCTTTGATGAGTATTTAAAATGTTTTCCAGAATCTTCTGAGCTCAATTTTATACCAGTAACCTTTCATTCCCTCTTCTGTGCTTTTTTTAAAATTGATTTTAATTTATTGTGTTTACATAGATTTAAGTGTCCCACAGAATACATCCCCTCATCCCCATGTTCCCGCCAACATCCCCTTTGCCCCGGTCCCCCAAATGCCCTCCCCTCTTTCCTCCACGATTTGCTGGCCTGCTCTCTATAACACTGTGTTATGTGTATATAATTTCACTAATCTCTTTCCCTTCTCTGATCCCATCTTCTCATCCCCTTTCCCTCTGACCGCTTTCCCTCTGGTCCCTTTGATCCCACCTCTGCCTCTATTCCATTCCTCAGTTCACATTGTTCATTGGATTCCTCAAATGAGTGAGGTCATATGATATTTGTCTTTCTCTGCCTGCTTATTTCACTTAGGATGGATGGACCTCCTCTGGCTTTTGATATTTTATACCCTTTCCTTTATTAAATTTTTCCATCTATTTAAAAATAAAACCAATTTAGCAGCAGATACAGGGTTTAGGTTTGGAGGCCACCTTGTTTCTGCCAAACTTGCAGGATCCTGCAAATGTCCACAAGTGTTAGAGCCAAAGAGACATTTCCAACTCAGAGCATTTCCAAATTCAGCTCTTGAGAAAGTGGTATGCACTTGGGGGATGCTAAGAATGTAGGCGCCTTGATATTGTTGAATAACTTTGGACTGGTTGATAGAATAAGATGTCTACTGAAAATGAAGGATGGAGTGCTTGGCAACTCTGGAGGGTGATAAAGCTGGGGAGAACACAGGAGAAAGCATAATAAAATTAAACCAAGAATTGGAAAAAAGATTACCAAACACTGTTGAAGCCTGAATAAGGTTGATAAATATTCAGAATTGATCCACATGTGGAAGGAGCCAAGAAGTAGGAACACCTGGTTAGGTAATAACTTGTGGGTAGGTGATGGGGACAGGATACCCTTTCTGTGGCTGCTACTGAATCTTTGTGTGTGGGAATGAAAGGTGACTATGACATATCCTCAAAGAGTAAATAATATTTGTTGTATTGCGCACTGAATGACTGTCATCAAAAAGCAAAGCCAAGTACAAATAACTGCAGTTCAGAACATGGTTCAGTTAATGGGAAGGCCAGAAAAGGACTCTCCATATGGGGCCAAAGTTATTAACAAAGACAGATCCTCATGAAGAAGGCTACAAGAAGGGTTATAAAAAGGTGGGGCAGGAAAGACTCCAAAGCTGACGAGTGGAAAACTGCTGTTGTTGACTCATTGTCGGCAATTCTTGTAAGTTAAAAGCAATTGGGGGGGAAAACGTAGTAGGAGTTTGTAGAAGCCAGTCCTTGTGGCTGTCTGACTTCCTTTAGAAATGGTCTATGGTCTCAGGGCAGATGAAAGAGAAAAGAATAGTGTAGAATTTTAGGCTTTGGAATTGGCCTGGCAGGTAATTAGAAAGGTGTTTGAGGTGGAGTAATTGAGAAGATCACAGTGGGTTAGAAAGGCCATGTTAGATAAAATGAGGCTCTCACTTTCTAGGAGAGACTAATTGCTAAGAAGTAATTGTCATGAGGGGGGGTAAACGATGTGTAGGCTGTCATGGTATAAATTCTGAAGTAAGTTCTAATGACATACTATTATCCTTTAATTTAGAATAAGCCCTCTAAAAATCACATTCAAAATAATTTGACCATTTTCTCTGTTTATATTTCAAATGTTCATTTTTTCCCTTTATACTGTAAAGGAAGCTTGCAGCATCAACTTTTCACTCACTTTTACAGTGTAATACGGCTCTGTGAGAGGTTTAAAGAAACGATACATGTGAGAAATGTACTTTTACATTATTCATGTAACAGTCATGAGCTAGAAGAAATCTTACATTCCTGATACACAAGGAGCTGTGTGACTATAGCTAAAATGACTGACCAGTCCAATTTGATGTCTGCTCAATGACATCCCTGGGGCAGTACATGAGTGAGAACCTGGAATCCTAAATTTATCATCATTGTAATATTAAGGTGAACTAGAACAAATCATATTTTATAATTTCATATTCAGTTTAACCACAGCATATAGACATGGTTTATTTTAAACATAAAGAATATATGTGGAAAATGTCTAGTTTGTGTGCTCATTGTAACTAGCCCATCTGTATAATTCAGAAATTAGAATTTCCTGATCCAAATATAATTATGCTACTTGTGTAGATTAATGATTTAGATTATGAAACATGGTACTGTTTTTCACAAACTCTTACAGTGAAATTTTGAGCTATGACACTGACTTTTTGTTGTTGTCAAAACAAGTGTGGACCACAGATAAATGGACAAACTACATGTCTAAATGCTATTTTATGGACAACGTTTAAAACTGACTGTCTACAGCCTATCTAAAGGACAAATATGCCTGTGAAGGAAATCACTGATCTTTAAAGGTCATTTTTAGTCTCTCTATATAGGAGATAAAGTAATATCCCTTAGGTTAGAAAGTGGCAAAGATGTTAACAGTTTAACATGGTCTTAAGTGGCAAAGGACAAATTTGGACTAACTCTATTTATGACAGTTAATGAACACATGGGTTTTATCCATCATGCACACAGGCACACAATACATGCTCCCCAACTAAGAATGACTCGACTTGTGTAACCAGCTAAATTCCTCTGCCTGCTAGGCCTATATTTTCTGCTTAATGCAGATAACTGGTAATCCCTTCCCAGGTGCCTGCTCTTTGTGTTTTCTACAGACTTTTCATCCTCAGTGGCCACCTGGTTTATATTTCTTTTGTTTGATTCCAGTTCCCATCTCCCTCAGTTCTGAATAGTTTTGCAGAGATCAGCGTATTCTATTTCTTGCTGAATGCCTCACTTTCTCTGAGTTACATTTTGTTGTTTTTGTACTCTCATTTAATGTTTTTCTTGTCTCTTTTTCTAATTAACTCCATCGTTGCCTCCTTCATTATGCTTGTAATGAGGTCAGGGAGGTGTTCTAAAATTTTTACTTTTCCCATCTGCTACAGGGTTCCAATTATTTTTCTTTGTTGTTCTAAAAAAATTTTTTTTAGCTAAGCCAATAATATTTTCCAATAAGGCTAACTCTAGGATGGCCTCTTTTCCTTCATCAGTTCACATGAAAACTTTTAAGATTATTCAGGCTCTCAGTGGTGTAAAAGGCATCATTTTCTCTAGCATAGAAATGGAGTTAGAGACAACAACAGTTGAGCTACACAGAATATTTAAATATCTTCTGAAAGAGTGTGAAGTCTGTTCTTCCAGATTGCAAGTAGATGCAGGTGAGAAAATTCAGAAAGACAATTTTATCCACACTTGGACGTGAAGGGTATGTAGCTAACACAACAAAATGAATTTTAAAGGAAATTTGCAAATAATATATTTTAAGGAAAAAGTTTCTTAACTTTAGTATCTTGCTCCTGGAGCATTATTTTTATTTAGAATTTTTCAGTTGACTTTGGTTAGCCATGGCTAAGGATTAAACCAAGCCCCCACCACTAATTCATATGTTGACGCTCTAATCCACAATGTGACCTTATTAGAAACAGGTCTGATAAGGAAGTTTAATAATAAAGGTTAAATGAGGTCATAAGGGTGGGGTCCTAATCTGATAGTATTTGTATACTTTTAAGAGGAGGAAGAGAGACCAGATCTCTCTTTTTTCATAGATGCTCTGAGGAAAGGTCATATGAGGACATAGTGATAAGGTGGTCATTTGCAAGCCAGGAAAAAAGTTCTAACCAGAAATTGAATCCTGCCGAAACCTTAATTTTGGGCTTTTCAGCCACCATAACTGTGAGAAAGTAAATTTCTATTGTTTAAACCATTCAGTCATGGTATTTTTCTATGGAAGCTTGAATAGACTACAATAGCCACTGAAAAGCCAGTAGCCACACCATCATCAGAGCCGCCTGGCCCATGCAGGTTTGCATTAGATTCAGACAGATGGTAATGAAATAACAGAGCCAAGAACTGGTGGGCCATTACCTTTAATCCTAGCTTGTACCCAGCAGGCAAGTAAAAATACACTGGGCTCCAAAACCCGCTCATTCAGTGCTCACAAAGCTACTGACTTATTCGAGTTTCCTAGGATCAAAGTTTTCTAGCTCACTAGCCTTATTCACCTCTGTTCGCCATCTCCTTCTCTCTGCACAAACTTTGCACAAGCTGGCTTCTCCTTCAACATTCTGCCATCTTGGCTGCTTCTCCTCTCCTCTACGTGGACTTTATCTGTTCTCCTCTCTGCTCTCCTTTTAGAAAGTAATACCTCTTCCCCGGAACAACGTGATCTCTCTTCCTTTTAAAACCTTTTGGTGTGAAAACCCTCTCCCAACACATATTAACATAATCACGCCCATCCCAAGCAAGAAGGGCAACTGATATTATCACCTGGATGATGGGCATCCACATGGGCAGCGCCATCTTTAACAAAGTGGGCATAATATATTTTATCTGCCCAACAGCCACTAAATGTAATTCTTTTAAAGAGAGAAGTATTCATGTAGTTTGTAAAGAAGACACAAGATTATATACATTAAGACCTCAATTAAAAAGTATGGGAGAAATTGGATCCCTTATATGTTGCTAGTAGAAATATAAAGTGGTATATCCACTTTGAAAACAAGTTTAGCAGTTGGTCAAAATGTTAAACATAGATTTATGTAATAACCCAGCAATCCAACCCCTCAGTATACAGTTGACCCTTGAACAACACGGATTTGAACTGCCTGGGTCCACTTACATGCAGTGTTCACTTCTTCTCAGTGAACAGCCATAATGTTTTGGATTTGTGGTCGGGGTCCATGGATACAGAGGGCTGGCTGCATGCTTTGCTCAATAATATTTTATATTGGGGGATTGGGTATCCATGGGGATCCTGGAACCAATCCTGTGTGGATACTAAAAGACAGCTAAATTTGGGGGAGTCAAAAAGTTATATGTGAACTTTTGACTGCGTGTGGGGGACAGGGGGTTAGTGCCTCTAACACTCATGTTGTTCAAAGGCCAACTAACTCTATGTATACCCAAGAAAAATGGAAATATACATCGACATAAAAGTTGTACGTGAATGTTTCTAGCAGCATTATTACTAATAGTCAAAAAGTGGAAACAACACAAAACATTCACCAACTGATGAATGGGTAAATAAATTATGGTATAGCAATATAATGAAATATTATTCAACTATAAAAAGGTATGAAACACTGACATATGCTATATGGTGAACTTTAGAAACCTTATACTATGTGAGATATAGATCACAAAACTATATATTGTATAATTTTATTCATATGAAATGCCCAGAACAGGCAAATCTATATAGACAGAAAGTAGATGAGTGTTGCCTGCAACTGGGAGTTGCCCCTGGAGGAAAAGAGATGGTTGCTAATTAAATGGTAAGGGGCATGCGTTTCTTTTGGGGATGGTAAGAATGTTCTAAAATTAGATTGTGGGGATGATTACACTACCCTGTGAATATACTAAAGAATATGAATTGTACATTTTAAGTGGGTACATTCTGTGGTGTATGAACTATATCTGAATAAAACTGTTAATAAAGTATACACACCCATACCTAAACACCTGCAAGGGACACTGCAAGGAAATACATCAAAATATTATGTTTATTGTGGAATCAAAATCAGAGATGAAAATAAAATATCAAGATGCTTTTCATAGCCAAATGAATGAGAGAAGTTGAATTGCTTTAAAAAAAGCATTATTGGTTAATTTCTGGGCTGTAGAGAATGAGATTTTTTATTTTTTATTAAGTCACACTGCCCAAAATTGCTTAAAAAGTGACTAATGAATTGCCTGAAGTCCATGGCAATCATAGATTTATTTGTCTGCCAAAAATCTGGTCCCATTCATCTGCTTGTAATGGAATGATTGAATATGCATGTTTAAGGTTCTCCTAAAGGAAAGTCATCAGGAGGAAAAGTACCAGCAAATAAATCACCTGTTGAATCCACAGTCACATCACCTAATGCAACAGGGATAACACCACCTAAGCCAGGATCAGAAGAGTGGGTCTATGTGACTGAACCAATTCCCGAGGTATGGCAGTCTAGATTCAAGCTAGTAGAATCTATTCTCTTTCCTGTTCATAGTAAGATCTACACCATTATTTGCAGCATCCAGATAGTTTTTGTAGCTTGATATATATCAAATAGCTCATCAAAAAGCTAAGATGATTTTTGGGACTACTCATTGACCCACATCTCCTCCTTTCTTCACTCCTTCAAGTTTCTTTTTTTAAAAAAATTAATTTTAATGGGATGACATTAATAAATCAGGGTACATATGTTCAGAGAAAACATCTCCAGGGTATCTTTTCATTCAATTATGTTGCATTCATGTCACCCGAAGTCAAATTGTCCTCCGTCACCTTCTATCTGGTTTTCTTTGTGACTCTCCCCCTCCTCCTCTCCCTTCCTCTCCTCCCCCCACCCCGTAACCACCACACTCTTGTCCATGTTTCTTAGTCTCATTTTTATGTCCCACCTATATATGGAATCATGCAGTTCTTAGTTTTTTCTGATTTACTTATTTCACTCCATAAAATGTTATCAAGATCCATCCATGTTGTTGTAAATGATCTGATGTCATCATTTCTTATGGCTGAGTAGTATTCCATAGTATATATGTGCCACATCTTCTTTATTCAGTCATCTATTGGAGGGCATTTTGGTTGTTTCCATATCTTGGCCACTGTGAACAATGCTGCAATAAACATGGGGCTGCATGTGTCTTTACGTACCAATGTTTTTTAGTTTGGGGGGTATATACACAGTAGAAGGATTGCTAGGTCATAAGGTAGTTCTATTTTTAGTTTTTTGAGGAACAATCATACTTTCCTCCTTAATGGTTGTATTACTTTACATTCCCACCAATAGTGGATGAGGGTTCCTTTTTCTCCACAGCCTCTCCAACACTTGCTATTACCTGTCTTGTTGATAATAGCTAATCTAATAGATGTGAGGTAGTATCTCATTGTAGTTTTGATTTGCATTTCTCTAATAACTAATAAAGATGAGCATCTTTTCATATATCTGTTGGCCATTTGTATGTCTTCATGGGAGAAGTGTCTGTTCATGTCCTCTTCCCATTTTTTTATTGGATTGTTTGTTTGTTGTTGAGTTTTATGAGTTCTTTATATATTTTGGATATTAGGCCCTTATCTGAGCTGTTGTTTGAAAATATCATTTCCCATTTAGTTGGATGTCTGTTTATTTTGTTGTCAGTTTCTCTTGCTGTGCAAAAACTTCTTAGTCTGATGTAGTCCCATTCATTTATCTTTGCCTTCACTTCTCTTGCCTTTGGAGTCAAATTCATAAAATGCTCTTTAAAACCAAGGTCCATGAATTTAGTACCTATGTTTTCTTCTATGTACTTTATTGTTTCAGGTCTTATATTTAGGTCTTTGATACATTTTGAATTAATTTTAGTACAAAAGGACAAACTGTAGTCAAGTTTCATTCTTTTGCATGTGGCCTTCCATTTTTCCCAGTACCATTTGTTGAAGAGGTTTTCCTTTCTTTATTGTGTGTTGTTGGCCCCTTTATCAAAAATTATTTGACCATATATATGTGGTTTCATTTCTGGACTTTCTATTCTGCTCCATTGGTCTGAGTGTCTATTTTTCTGCCGATACCATGCTGTTTTGATTGTCGGCTCTATAATATAATTTGAAGTCTGGTATTGTAATGCCCCCAGCTTCGTTCTTTTTCCTTAGAATTGCTTTGGCTATTTCGGGTTTTTTATAGCTCCATATAAATCTGATGATTTTTTGTTCCATTTCTTTAAAAAATGTCATTGGAATATTGATGGGAATTGCATTATACTTGTATATTGCTTTGGGTAATATGGTCATTTTGATTATATTTATTCTTCCTATCCAAGAACAAGGAATATTTTTCCATTTCATTGTATCTTTTTCGATTTCCTTTAACAATGCTTTGTAGTTTTTATTATATAGGTCCTTTACATTCTTTGTTATGTTTATTCCTAGGTACTTTATTTTTTTGTTGCAATCGTGAAGGGGATTATTTTTTTGAGTTCGTTTTCTAATGTTTCTTTGTTGGCATATAGAAAGGCTATGGACTTTTGAATATTAATTTTGTATCCTGTGACCTTATTGTATTGGTTTATTGTTTGTAGTAATTATTTTGTGGAGTCTTTGGGGTTTTTGATGTATAGAATCATATCATCTGCAAAAAGTGATACCTTTACTTCTTTTTTTCCGATATGGATGCCTTTTATTTCTTGTCTGATTGCTCTGGTTAGAACTTCTAGCACCACATTAAATAAGAGTGGAGAGAGTGGACAACCCTGTCTTGTTCCTGATTTAAGGGGGAAAGTCCTCAGTTTTATGCCATTTAATATGATGTTAGCTGATGGTTTATCATAAATGGCCTTTATCATGTTGAGATATTTTCCTTCTATACCCATTTTGTTGAGTGTTTTAAACATAAAATTGTGTTGTATTTTATTGAATGCCTTTTCTGCATCTATTGATAAGATCATGTGGTTTTTGTTCTTTGTTTTGTTGATATGGTGTATTACATTAACTGGTTTTTTTTTTTTTTTTTTTTGCATTTTTCTGAAGCTGGAAACAGGGAGAGACAGTCAGACAGACTCCCACATGCGCCCGACCGGGATCCACCTGGCACGCCCTCCAGGGGCGATGCTCTGCCCACCAGGGGGCGATGCTCTGCCCATCCTGGGCGTCGCCATGTTGCGACCAGAGCCACTCTAGCGCCTGAGGCAGAGGCCACAGAGCCATCCCCAGCGCCCGGGCCATCTTTGCTCCAATGGGGCCTTGGCTGCGGGAGGGGAAGAGAGAGACAGAGAGGAAGGCGCGGCAGAGGGGTGGAGAAGCAAATGGACGCTTCTCCTGTGTGCCCTGGCCAGGAATCGAACCCGGGTCCTCCACACGCTAGGCCGACGCTCTACCACTGAGCCAACCGGCCAGGGCTACATTAACTGTTTTTCATATGTTGAATTATCCTTGAGATTCTGGGATGAATCCCACTTGCTCATAATGTATTATTTTTTTCAATATGTTGTTGTATTCGATTTGCTAGTATTTTGTTTAGTATTTTAGCATCTATATTCATTAGAGATATTGGTCTGTAGTTTTCTTTTTTTGTGCCATCCTTACCAGGTTTCGGTATGAGGGGTATGTTGGCCTCATAATATGTGCTTGGAAGTATTGCTTTTTCTTCAATTTTTTGGTAGACTTTGAGTAGACTAGGAACATTCTTTGAATGTTTGATAGAATTCACTAGTATAGCCATCTGGGCTTGATCTTTTATTTCTGGCGAGGTTTTTAATAGTTTTTTTCTATTTCCTCCCTGCTTATGGGTCTGTTTAGGCTTTCTGCTTCTTCATAACTCAGTCTAGGAAGGTTGTATTATTCTAGGAATTTATCCGTTTCTTCTAGATTGTTGAATTTTGTGGTATATAGTTTTTCATAGTATTCTACAATAATTCTTTGTTATATCTATGGTATCTGTGGTGATTTCTCCTCTTTCATTTTGGATTTTGTTTATATGAATTCTTTCTTTTTTTTCCTTGATGAGTCTTGCCAAGGGTTTGTCAATTTTGTTGATCTTTTCAATGAACCAGCTCCTTGTTTTATTATTTTTTTCTGTAGTTTTTCTGTTCTCTATCTCATTTATTTCTGCTCTGATTTTTATTATTTCCTTTCTTCGGCTGGTTTTGGGTTGTCTTTGTTCTTTTTTTCTAGCTCCTTAAGGTGTGAAGTTAAGTGGTTTACTTGGGCTCTCTCTTGTTTGTACATATAGGCCTGAAGTGATATGAACTTACCTCTTATTACTGCTTTTCCTGCATCCCAGAGATTCTGATATGTTGAATTGTTATTTTCATTTGTCTGTATGTATGTTTTGATTTTCTAATTGATTCTTTTAAGTATATTTTTAAAAAATTCTATATTAGATATACTTTTTAATCACCAGAAAATTAGTATTATAAATAAAATATAAGTTTTCAACTCTCATGCCCCAGGCAAGATTATTCTCAGAGGTTTCCTAATTAATAATAAATCCACCTTTACTCTCCTTTCTACCCATTAAGAGTTTACTATGTGCAGTGTTCTTTGCTACATACTGGGAAGACAAGCCAAATTAAGTATTTAAGCTTCCTGAGGACAGGAACTTTATTATTAACTGCTATAAATAAAGCCCTCAAGTTGGTGTATGAATAAAGGCAAGATTGTTTCTTTGTTCATAGGTGCCACAATCTAGTTGGGGAGGCAGATATTAAACAGACAAGAGTCCATTTTGATAAGCGTAGAAAA
This sequence comes from Saccopteryx bilineata, assembly GCF_036850765.1. Classification (NCBI taxonomy): domain Eukaryota; kingdom Metazoa; phylum Chordata; class Mammalia; order Chiroptera; family Emballonuridae; genus Saccopteryx; species Saccopteryx bilineata. The sequence goes on along the minus strand of NC_089493.1, from coordinate 217,194,124 downwards.
TGGTGCTGTCAAAGGGTTAGGACGCAATTCTCAGGGTAAGGCATTTAGGACAGTCTTCTTACAGAAAGCAATTTCTAATCTGAGTCCCAAAGAACAAGTTGTGAGAGGCAGAGAACAAATTCTAGGCAAAAAGGGTAGCACATATGTACCAAGGCCGAAGGTGAGCTGGAGTGTTGTTTATTCAGGAAACTTCAAAATCTATTGTTAGGTATTTTTGGAGTGTTGAATAAGTGAGAGTTGTAAAGAGAGGTGAAATTGGAGGCATGAAGAGTACAAATCATAAAAAACCCTCTGTGTTGCTGAGAAGTTTCACATTTGTCTTGAGGCAATGGTGAATCATTAGTAGGGTTTTAGATTGGGAGGGTGACTCCATTGTATTTATACTTCTCTTAGTATAGAAGAGTTCTTGTTTCAGTTTCATTGTTACAGTAGATATTTACCTAGAGACTAGCCAGGAGTAAATTGAAAATAAAAGGAGAATGAGGTTTGCTGGTCTTCAAGCAGCAATTTTATTGCTTCTTTCTCTAGTTCCATCATCACCTCTACCTTGTTGAACAGGAAGTTGGAGTCCTTGGTCAGGAAGAAAGGGAGACACTTAGGCTGGGGTTCTAGACTTGTTTGGCAGGAGCAGAGAACTCCAACTTTCATGGAGCTTCACTCTGAAGTGATTTTTCTGAAAGCTGTCCTTACTTTGAAGTGGCCAGAAGCTCCAGCTGAAATCTCCAGCCCTTTCCAGATCTTTCCCCCAGCACATGTGGTCTTGTCTTCCTTATGTGATATAGTCACCTTATCTGAGCTTTTGATATTTTGGAGCTCTTACCTGACATCTGACTCTTAGTTAGACTCATAATTGATTACTCTGGACAATATTTTAATCCCATCTTGTATTTAAATTTTATAGTATTTCAACCCTATTTTCTACTCTCCTAGGTAATAATGGCACTATATTTTCTATATACTTTGACCAGTATAAACAAATTCTGGCTTTTAATCTTAAAATATTTTCATATAATATACAATGTGTCTATAAAGTCATGGTGCACTTTTGACCAGTCACAGGAAAGCAACAAAAGACAATAGAAATGTGAAATCTGCACCAAATAAAAGGAAAACCCTCCCAGTTTCTGTAGGATGATGTGGCAGCATGTGCGCATGTGCAGATGATGATGTAACACCATGTATACAGCGGAGCAGTCACAGCCATGCCAGTGGAGATGTGGACAGTACAGAGGAAAGTTCAGTGTGTTCTGTGGCTCGCTAAATTAGAATCCGTGACCAAAGTGCAACGTGAATATTGGGTTATGATGAAGCGCCACCACATAGGAATAACATTACTTGGTGGGATAAGCAGTTGAAGGAAACTGGCAGTTTGGTGGAGAAACCCTGTTCTGGTAGACCATCAGTCAGTGATGAGTCTGTAGAGGCTATACGGGATAGCTACCTAAGGAGCCCTAAAAAATCTGTGTGTGAGCCCACATCAAACTGCACTGAATAGGTATGAAACTGGGTGAGTTTTCCTTTTATTTGGTGCAGATTTCACATTTCTATTGTCTTTTGTTGCTTTCCTGTGACCAGTCAAATGTGCAGCATGACTTTACGGACACACTGTACCATGTTCCAAACCACAGCTAAACAGAGATGAAGTCCCTAAATGCTTTCATGTGGGAAGGGGAGGATTCAGTGTGGAGAATGGATTTGAAGGATACTATTTCAGTTACCTACATGGGGGATAATAGTGGCCTGATCTGACCTGATAGAGTGGCAGAAAGGAGGAAAATAGTTAATGTATAGGCAGCAGACATGATAATATGAAATGATGATAATAATAATACAGAATACTTACAAGCTGCTTTATTCAATGCCAGGCATTGTATTATGTGCCTCACCAGGATCATCTTATTTAATTTCTTTAATCCTCACCATAGACTTTGTGAGTTAGAACTTCATCACTGATTCAAACACATTAGACCTTGACTTAGAGCACACTTCACCTCACCTTCTGAGCAGTTTGGTCAGCATATTGGTTTCTTTTTTTTTTTTTTTTTTTTTTAGCATATTGGTTTCTATTAGTCCTATCAACATGACTTATGTCTCCTGATTCATGGCCTTTGTGTATGCTGTTGTTTCTGTTGGGAATGTTCTGCACACACCTTCCCTTCTACCCCCAACCGAAAAGCACTTACATAGTTAACATATACTGTTAGATCTCAGTTAAAAATGTCTCCTCCCCTTGCCTGACCAGGCGGTGGCACAGTAGATAGAGCATTGGACTGGGATGCAGAGGACCCAGGTTTGAGACGTCAAGGTCCTCAGCTTGAGCGGGCTCATCTGGTTTGAGCAAAAAGCTCACCAGCTTGGACCCAAGGTTGCTGGCTTGAGCAGGGGGTTACTCAGTCTGCTCTAGCCCCCCGGTAAAGGCACATATGAGAAAGCAATCAATGAACAACTAAAGTGCCACAACAAAAAACTGATGATTGATGCTTCTCATCTCTGTGTTCCTGTCTGTCTGGCCCTATCTATCCTTCTCTCTGACTCACTCTCTGTCTCTGTTAAAAAAAAAAAAAGTCTCCCCCTCAAAGAAGCCTTCCTTGATCCAAAATCCAGGTGAGATCCAATTGTTTCATGATCTTATAGCATTATGTACCCCTCTTTTCAACAATAATCTGTTATAAATTTATGTGTGCTGTGTGTTTATTTGGTTCATTGCTATTTCCTACACTAGATTGTACATTTGTGAGAATAGGGACCATGACTAGGTGTCAGTTTCATGTGTTTATTTATTTTTGGTCATAATTATCTTCCCAGCACTTAGCACATTGCATGGCATACAGTAGCCATTTAATTAATATTATTTGGCTAGTTTGTAAACTTGGAGATTTTTACTTCCCCCTGCTTACTTTTGAGATTCCAGTAGTTTACCATTCTTGTGTTACTACACCTATGTTTTCCTTTCCCAGTACTTAGAGTGACCATGAGCTCTCCAACAACTAATGGCACTCAGAGTTTTCCTGAGTCTAATAGTCTAATAGTCCTGATACTATGGTGACTTCCAACTTCCATCTGCCTGCTCACTCCTCCCTGTTACTAGCATTGCTCTGATCAGAACAAAGGCTTTTAATTTTGGAGATTCATGATCAGACACTGAGATGTGTGCCTTTGAGTTGACCACTATTCAAGTCAAAACCTGGAGTAGTTATTTTTGAGAAAAAGGCTGGGAAATGATCAAAGGCTGGGAATTTTTAGTGCAAATGAGAGTTAGTTCATGCATTTTAAAGACATGACATTTATGATATCAGAGAGCAGGATGAAATTGCTAATGTAGAGATTGAAGTTCAAGAAGATAGTAAAAGTTTCAGCTTCAAAGACAGAGGGGACTAGCAATTTGATTGCTTCTCTGTCTGAGAGAAATTTAAAAGAAGACATTTCTGAATTGGGTTTTCAAAAGTCAAGAAATTACAAAATTGAATCTAATTTAGGATTTTGATTATGTAAACATATTCTGTGTGTCTAAAAGGGAAACGACAAGATGAATTTTTTTTTGAGGTAGCAAGATTATAAGTGAATTTTTTCTTTATTTTGATTTACATTCATTCATTTGTCATATGCCATATATAACATTTTTCAAAGAACTTCAAATCTTCTATAAAATTCTAAATTATAATTGTTATGTATCTACTATGTGTTGCATTCTTTCCCTAGTACATCATTTTAGTTATTCCCAATGACTAAACCCAAAGAGGAAGATTTTGAACAGGATAGAAAGAATGATGGACATTTGCTCCAAGTCTTGTGCCTGGTGAGAGGGAGAGCTGGGCTTTGAGCCTTGCTGTATCTGACTCCAAGCTTAGTTTTGATTCATTGTTCTACTCTGCCTCTTTGTAGAGTCATTTGAACAATATCCTTAAAGACTTTCCAAAGACACTGTTGAAGTATTTTGTTGATACTTTGTTACAATTAACTAATTACTTCAATAAACATTAAACATTTGCTCTCTGCCATTGACTGTTCTGACTTCAGGATGAACAAAGGTGGATACAATGGGCAAGGTCCTTATTCTAAGGTTATCTAGTAGAATGAAGATAACTTCTCAAAATAGCAAATAAGAAAGCTATGAATTCACAGTGAGTAGAGAATGAATGTTGGTTATCTGATGGTAACTAATTACTGGACCCTAGAAGCTATTTATTTAGTAACATAATGTGAAGACCTCTCTGAGGAGGAAACATTGAAGCTGAGACCCAAATGCCAAGAACGATTTCAACAAAGGAGCAAGCTTTTACAAAAGCTCTGTGCCAAAAACCAGCATGGTATGTTCAAATAATGGAAAGAGAACGTCAATATGGCTAGAGTATAAAGATTGGAATGAAATGGGGTTAATGTAGGTTGTAGCTGCATCATGCATGGGTTTATAAGACAGAATAAGGAAAATGAATATTAGTATAATGGACTAGGAAGTCAGTGGAGAGTTTCAAGTAAAAAAGATGCTGTGGGAAAAATGGATGATAGGGGAGCAAGAGACGAAAGCAGGGAGATGAGTCAGGAGGCTGTTGTGATGTAGGCTTTCTCTGCTATTGGAAAGGAGAGCATTCTTATGAAACCTTTCATTAGCTCCTATGGCATAAAGTGAAAAATCAATTACCATTGTTTTATATGGAAAAAAATTTGAGCATTCCCAGACCCCCCAAAAGACCTACCAAATCATAGCAAATATACTTAATTATGTTCAGTTTTGTGCTAAGTGAAACACCCTTACGAGCTCCCTTAAGCTTTTCCAATACCTTAGGATACTTCTGCTAATGGATAGACAAAATAAATCAAAATAAAGCACAGACGCTCACAGGCACAGTTCAAAGCTATGCTGGTCTTATGCTGAGATGCTGAGGATAGTTCTCTGGGAAGGAGCCTGGTAGGGCCACTCTTAGGTGCTCGGGGTGTACATGCCTCTATAATGCTCCCTGAAAAGTGAACACTGAAGGCTGTTTTCACTTCTTTTTTTGTATAAGTGAAAATCTTTAGATAGCTTCTGGTTAGTGAAAATAGGTACTGAGATGGGTCCTGAGGCCTGTCTAACAAGTTTCCAGGTGACTCTGCTACCGACTCCCCAATGGACAAAGGTGTTAATCATGCGGCTAAAGGGGAAAATTCAGAGCGTTATTTTCAACAGAAATTGCTGATGAATTTAGGGGGTGGGAAAAGAGAAGAATCGATATGTAGGGGAATTTTAGGCAAGTAGGCGAGGGCTTATGACTGAAATGAGGAGGTCTCAGGACAGAGCACTTTTTGGTACAATAGGAGTGAGGGAAAAAATGAGATTGTATTAAATGAAGGGAAACATTAAGAAGACATTTCAATTTATCCTGGATTGTATTAAGTATAATTTTATATGATTGATTATGGTGATCTAAATCTTTTCAGTGCGGCAGGAAAGCAGGGATGGTGGTGGTGCGAGGGACATAACTAGGCTGGCCAGGTCTCATCTAAGCATTGGGGCCAGAAAGGGGCTGGAGCTGATGGGACACAGCAAGGCTGTTGGGAGGTGAAGTGGCTGAACCAAATTACCTCAGAAATAAGTATGGAAGACTCCATACGACAGGATTGGCCGGTAGTTTTGTCTAAGGCATATGAGCTGTAAAGTGCTTTGATGAAGTAGGGAAATTTACAGGATGAGTATCAAAACAGGGACCTGTTTATTAATAAATATAAAATAAATATATGTGATAATAATGACACCTAATCATACTGAGTGCATAGCTTTTAATAGGCATTGCTGCATGCTTTTTATAGATTAGCTAACTGAACTCTTACAATGAGGAGGACTCCTTGTTTCCTCTGCTCTCACAACACTCTGGCACCAAATGTGTGGGTTTCTCCACATCAAACTGCTCTTTGTTTCTTGGAGGGTACTACTGGAGACCCTGTAAGTTAACCCAATTCTGACCTCACCAGGTTAAGGGTTCAGTCCCACGAGATTGTTTCCCACTTCAGACACCAATAACAAATTCCAGTTGTCACATGTAGTTCTGACTAACCTGCTATAATTTGAAGGTCCTCACAACCTTCAGAAAGCTCTCTGAACTCCTTTGCTGTGGCTTTTATGGAGGTTTTATTATGTAGGTATGACAAATTAAATCATTGACCATTATTGATTAACTAAACTTCCGTCCCTCTTTCTCCACCCCAGTTGGAGGGCGGTGGCCTGAAAGTTCCAGAACTCTAATCAAATTATTGGTTCCCTTGCAACAAGCCTTCCCATCCTAAGGGCTTCCAAGAGTCACTCATTAGCATAAACTCAAGTGTAGTTGAAGAGGCTGTTATGAATATCAAAAGACACTTCTTTTACATTTTCTACTCTTGAGCTCTTTTAGGAGCCAGGGTCAAAAACCAAACATAGTGAAAGATGATCCTGTCACTTTATTCAATTAGGAAATTACAAGAGGTTCCGAAGCCATTGAGGCAGACCAAAATGTATATTTCTTATTATGTCAAATTTCACACCCTTTAAGAACCATTATTTCCCCAATTTTATGGATGAGAACACTGAGTCTGAGTATAGCTTAACTAAAGGCACAGAGCTAGAAATGGTGGAGCTGGAATTCACACTGGGGTGCTGTTGAATTTTAATGTATTTTAGAAGGTTTTAATCTATACACACTTAAAACAAACATTTTATTGGGGCGAGTAAGTAGCTTTTATTCCCTAGTCTATAAAATTTTAATGTCAGGTTTTTGTCAGTACCCTCCTTGTGACATTACTTCTATTGAAAAATCTAGATCCAGCTATAGCCTTTCAGTTGATACTCCTCTTCCAGGAATATAATTTATTATAAGCTTGAGGACTGTTTGCATGATCTGTGCCTAAAAACAGTATCTTTAGCACAAATTAGCCAAAGTTTATATCACTTTTTTTTGTGTGTATGTGTATGAATACATTAATCATATGTAGGAAAGTGTTAAATTTCCTTGAAAAGATTTTTTTTTTTTGCTTCTCAAAAAAGGAAAAAATCCTCACATTCTGAGATGCCAGGCTGTTTAATCTACTTCCCCTTTCTTTCCCTTTCCCTTCCTTTTTATTTTCTTTCCTGTTTCTATACCCTCACCTGTTTTCTGGGAACATAAGAAGTAAACACAAAATGGCCCAAACACATGACCCCTAAAAGCAGGGGGTTGGGAACCTATGGCTCTTTTGATAGCCGGTTCTGGCTCGCAGACAAATCTTTAATAAAAAAATAATAACGTTAAAAATATAAAACATTCTCATGTATTACAATCCATTCATTTCCTACCGCTCATGTTCATGGTTGCAGGTGGCTGGAGCCAATCACAGCTCTCCTCTGGGACACCACCAAATTTTTATTGGATAATGCGTAACATACACGGGTCATTGTATGGCTCTCACGGAATTACATTTTAAAATATGTGCCGTTCATGGCTCTCTCATTCAAAAAGTTTCCCGACCCCTGCCTTAAAGATAGATGTGCCTTTATTTTCTGCACTTGCTTCATATACCTCCCTCTGCTTTATTTTTACACAGCACTCTCTTGAGCTTTGGCTGCTGGCACAATCCCTCATTGTCCCTTACACAGGGACAGAATTTGACAGGCTTGCTTAGGGGACCAGAGAGATAAGAAAGATATTTTCTTAACACATTAAATTTCATGGGATAGTTTTTCTGCCCAGAGAAGCTTTCCGGGGCTGTTCATTTGCTATTTTCCCCAAGTCTCTAAATGAATTATTTATTTGAAAATTTGAGAGACTGAACAAGGATGGAAATATTGAGGATTCCATGACTGAATATAGGGTCCTTGAGGGCAGGGAGATAGATAGGTTTTATTAAAGAAATAGATTATTTTGCAGTCCTATATTATGCGATATAGTCATTTCATAAGTACTGTTTTTTAATTTTTTAAAAAAATTTCATAGAAACTGTTTTGCAGACTGTGCAGCAAAGATTGCAGAGATACAATATGTTTTATCCCTTGCTGGCTGGCCTATGTTTTCTCTAGAAGGGACTTCCAAATGCACCTTATGTGTATAATTTAAAAAATAATTAGACTTCATTGTGTGAATTTTGGGCTTTGAAATAGTGTTATGGAAATGTAAACATAAAGCAAAAGATGTATTGAAATGAATTAAGTGGAAAAACAATAAAATTCTGAGCTGGTCAAGTAAATAGAGAAAAATATGATATTATTAGGGGCTGAAGAGGTACTTCGCAGAAGTTCTTGTTTCTAAACATTTGTCTAACAGGACTGATAGGTTCCCAATATGTTGCCATTAGCTCTGAGGAGTCCCTAATGTAAATGTAATCTCCTGACAGTAGCAACAAGTTGTCATTAACAATTGATATTGAAGATATCTGGTATTTAGTTACAAATAAGAGTTAGTAAGAATGGGGTCTAGGGTAAGTTGGAGCAGGAATGGAGTTAAATCATTTTCATGGAGGTACCTTTTCATGGAGATGGACTAAGAGGAGTGAGAGGAAAATATGAAAGAAAAACTGCCCATGCTGGGCATCCTGGATCCCCCATTCTGAGGAAGACTCACTCCTGCTGACCTGGAGGTGGCGGGGAATGCAATTATACGATATGACCCAGCCTTTCTTCTCTGGCTAAAAAGTTTATCTTGGTTGGGAAGCTGGAAAGGGGGTGGTGAATCTGAAATGGGCAGCTATTCCATACAGGATCCAAGGACCTGTGGCATGGCCCAAGACAACAAGATGAGTTGGATCAGTTAGACTCTTCATTCTGGTTATTTGAATTAAATTAATGGAAACAAATCAAGCTGAAAGTGTGCTGTGGTGTAAAGTTGGCAACATGGCAGGCCATAAGAAAACCAAAGTTTTTAAGAAGCTTATTTTTTGAATAAGCAGAGGAAGGCAGTAATTAAGACCACCTACCCCAGAAGAGGCCGAGGCCAACAGCAACTGGTTCTTTAAGCCTGTGTGGATAATCTCACAATAAACTTCTCTTCTTCTAAGATGGCCTGTGTGGGCCTCTGTTGTAATCAAAGGAGCCCAACTAAAATACTGCCTGCTTAATTTTTGTTTAGGTTGATCTTGACAGAAAATACTAAAGTATGTGAACCTTATACCACTAAATTTCTAGAAGTGTATAATATAAGAAGCAGACTGCTATTTAAGAGGAATGCATTAACTTTGATATGCTCATTGGCCATCTAATTTGAAAACTTCCCAGCCCATTTCAGTCTACTCAGCTCACTTCCTTCTCTGACCCAGTCTTGTATGAAGAGGCTCTGAGACTATGCATAGGTTAATTAAAAAAAGGGATGACGCCTCTTTACTTAGAGGAATGTTAGTAAGTGCAGGGAGACAACTATGAAATTATCAGTTGTGCTTGATCCCATCAAATAGATGTGAGTGGAATTTCATCCAGATTGAGGTCAATACTACCATTCAGTAACACTAGAATCTTCTCAAATTGAGTTTATTAAGACATTTTCTTTCTGGATTAATCTATTTTAAAAGTGTATCCTATAGAAAAGTCTACCATAGCATCATTCTTAACATTTTGGTTTCCACTAATGATTAGCTCTACCACAGGAGATGAAGCATAAATAAGAGCAAAAGATTACAAACTGAGATCAATTTTTTTCCAAACATGCTATGTGTGCCTTGGCAAAGGAAATGAGCATATTAAGACAAAGCATATCTAACTTAGCAGATAACTGGCTTAAAGCTGACCCCCAAAAGACTCCTGTTGGACAGATCAGGCAGATAAACTTAACAGTAGTCTCCTTGAAGTTAGGGAGACCATATAACACTGGGGAACAAAATCTTTGTTGCATCCAAAAAACACTTGTTCTTACCTAATTCGAGTGTGCTGATCTCAAATCTGACATTAGTTTTTCTCTGTAAGCTATAGTTTTTTTGCAATTGAAGATTTTAGGTTTTCATCTTATTGTAAAATTTTCAACATTTAATTTAACATGATGAAGTAGAATGTCTTCTTGGGCATCATCTTTGTGAAAATATAATAATTTATAAAATGCAGTAAATACATTAATACACTAAAAGATATGATTGCATAAGAATTTTGTCTACGATTTCAAAATAGAACATACAAAAACACTTATTTTAATCATAAGATTTGTGCAAAACTTATTTAAATTCTATTCAGGCAAAAATTTGCGTTTGTAGCTCTTGCATTTGTGTACTTGTAGAAGACAATCTCGTTTGCTGCTCCAGCAATAGTCTGCTCATCATTAACAGCTCCAAGATTTTCGGGAAACTTATCAAGGTGACTGTTCAGGAAGTGAATCTTAATGCTCATGTTATATCCAATGTCGTGGAAAGCCAACAGCAACCTTTGAACCAGAAGTTCATAGTTTTCTGCTTTTTTGTTGCCAAGGAAGTTCTTTGTAACTGCCACAAAGGACTGCCATGATGCTTTCTCTTCCTTATTCATCTTCCTGGCAAATTTTTCATCATGTATGAGGGTTCGAATTTGAGGTCCATTGAATACACCTGCTTTTATCTTCTCAAAAGACAAGGCAGGAAAAGCAGAAATAATATGTTGAAAGCATTCACTTTCTCTATTCAGAGCCTGAACAAACTGCTTCATTAAGCCAAGTTTGATGTGAAGTGGGGGGAAAATGATCCTGTCTCAATTAACTACAGGTTCATTCACAATATTTGCATCCCTAGTTCCAGAGCTTGACGTTTTGGCCACTCCTTCTATGTCCAGTGTTTCTCCCAAGCTTGGCTGTCCCACAAACACAGAAAGCAAGGATACTTCATGAAACCTCTCTGTTTGTCCTAGCAGGAAATTTACCATTTTAAGATCCACACAAATGATCCAGTTATGCTCCTCATACTTCAGAAAGTCAAGAACAATTTTTATGTCATTCTTACTAAGTCATTCAATTCGGATTGGCTAACCTGCTGAGGGGTTAATGACTGCTTGGCATCAGAAGAAGACCCTTCAGATTCTACAGCCATTTCCTCATGCATCTTATCAAAATACACTTGATCACCGTGTTCACTTTCTTTGTCCTTAGAAGAAATAAAACCATTGAAAACTGGAACCGGGAGTGTCTCAGAGTGTGGGATAGGTTGTATTGCTGAAGGAATATTAGGATATGTGATCATATGCCGTTTTTTCTTGCTGATGCCCTTTGTATGGATCAGACAGAAATAACAGTCACTGCTGTGGTCCTTAGGTTCACACCAAACCATGAGAATACCAAAAGGCATTCCTTTGCATTTTCCTTTTGTCCAGTCACAAAGCATTTCCTCACAATTATGACACACAATATGCGGAGCCCAATTCTTGTCTTGATCACCAAGGGGAACTTGAAAATAGGCAATATATGCACGTGTCACAAATGATGTAATATCGCGCCTTTGACGTTGAAGTGTGTAACAGCCACATATATAACAGAAGGTGTCAGGACTATTCTTACATTTATGCCTACTTGAAGAAGCCATGATTTAATCTTAAAACAAAATAAGAGGGTGTTTTTATCAGATAATAATTTTTTATATTTAAAAACAACTACAATTATGTCAAAGTGATGTTTGTAAAACACTAATTGCCTTGTGGTTATGTTCAATCCAAAAATCATTGCCCTTTAACTCTAATTTAAAAACCTATGCATGCCATTAACTGTAACAAAATAAATTAAAATTGCATAAAAACTAGAGCATGCACCAAAAAACAGATTTCAGATTTGAAATCAGCGATGAAGAAATATATAGAAACAGTTCTAAAACCTCATACAACAGAAAATGAAAAAAAAATTTGTTCTTGTGTAATTTATCATCTAGATTGGGACACTTTTAAGAGTGGTAGGGACATTACTAATAATTACACTAGACTAATAGATATGAACTAGAAGTTTTGTAGGACACTGGATGCATGGTTGCCTTATAAGAAAGCCAATTCACCATTTCCTCTGTAAAATTTCTTTTATATAATGGCCAAAGAGCAAAAAATGGAAAAGCCTAAACTTAAAAAGATGAATGTGCTAAAATCCAGGTCCCTTTTAAGTGCATACTGTTAAAATGACTTTTAAAAATCAACATAGCAGGGTGTTTATCTTTATAACCATAATCGCCACTTTTAAGGGAGCCAACTTAGGCATTCAGGTGCTGCCTTGGAACTTGATCCAACTTGAAAGCAGTGTACCACCAATGTTGCTGTGAGGAGTCTTGGTTTCTGGGGCAGCATGAAGGCTTGCTGGGCCCGGTCACATGAACTGGAATTCAATTTTTTCCTTTAAATTGAGCTAAAATTCATGTAAATAAAATTCACTATTTATAGTTTAGTGGCTTTTAGTACACAATGTTGTATAAAAATCACTATTACCAAGTTACAGAACACTTTCGTTACCCTGAAAGGAAGCCTCATAACCATTAAGGAATCATTTGGCCCCTCCCTCTCTCCTCAGCCCCTGGCAACCCCTAACCTGCTTTCTGTCTCTATATGTTTGCCTTTTCTAGATATCTTATAAAAATAAAGCCAGTCAACATATGACTTTCTCTATTTGACCGCTCTCAGTGAAATCTTTTAAAATTTCATTCATGTAGTAGCACATATCAATTACTTTTCATGGGTGGCTAATATTCTATTGTATGGCTATACCATTGTTTGATTATCCATTCAACTGTTGATGGACATTAAATTGTTTCCACCTTTTGGCTATTTTGAATATTACTGTTATGAACATTCATGTACAAGTTTTTGTTTGAACACCTGTTCTTGCTTTTTTTTTTTTGAAGGGGTAGTATATGTCTAGGAGTGGAATTTCTGCATTATATGATTATTTTATGTTAAACTTTTTGAAAACCTTAGAATTAATTTTATTGACAGGACAGCTATGTAGAATATTTTTAAGGAGGTCACCCAGGAGAGGAAGTTGGGATTAACCATTTATGTATAGGACTATTTTCGCAAAAGATTGAGGCCCGAAGGTGTATATCACTCTCTAACACTTAGTTGGGATACATTTGTCTGATTATTTCTAAGTTAGACAGACTTAAAAGAAACACCTAAAACCCACACCATCACTGTACCCATGGATTTATTTATTCAATAAAACAAAGTAAGAAATTTGGCAGTAGTCTTTGATTAATAATTTTCTGTGGATTCTACACTTCTCTTGGTGATACTGAATCTCTTTTATTTCTAAGATTTTAAAAAATTTACCAACCTTTAAAATTTATAAAGGGAGATATCACAATGTTTTTTATTTAGTATTTGCCAAGCACCACTATCTTTTAGATGAACTTTTAATATCTGAATAACAGGTTTTTTCATTGTTTTGATAAGAAACTGCTAGTATTGAAAAAAAATTACCTTAAAATACAGAATATAAGCACACTGCTTCCCCCCTCTTCTCTCCTTAGAAGTATTATTCTTATCTTTATAAGATATTTTTTATTGTTTTTCCCCATGAAATGGTTTACTTACTAGAAATAAATATCTTCTTTGCATCAGAACAGAAGAACCACCTGTCTTTGGTAAGCTAACAGAAAGGAAAATCTGTCACTCTATTTTACCAGTATTATTTCAGAAGTTTGAACAAAGCGTTGAACTAATTTCTAAAATTAAATTTAGAATTCTGTAATTACTTTGGTTGTTTTTGGATGGAGGGGGTCCAAGAAACAAGTTTTATCCTAGGTTTTCAGTTTTTTTCAAATAATGAATGGACCTGGAATACATAGAGGTAGTTATCCATGCAGTCACCACCCATTATGATTAGATGGTGGTTCTGAATTGTTTCCTAGCTTCACAAAGCCTGTAACTCCCTGCCTTTCACAATGTTCACTCAACAGATTAATTATGTATTACCAGAAAAGATATTATATAGAAGTGAAAAATTTTGAACTCACATGTAATGATTTCTATTCTTTATAAACTAGTTTTTTTGGGGGAGGTTGATTTACATGAACTATTTATAATCATGATTATATAAGGTTCAGTTAGTTATATTTTTATACTCTTTTATTCCAACATGTCAGGTGGAAATATTCTATACTCTGTCTTTTATCAAGAGAATTTTGAATATTGTTGCCTTTCCATTATTGTGGTATTTATTTTACAAAACAAATTAACTTTCCATTTATGTTCTCAAGTAGCACACCTTTCTTTGATTAAATAAGACAATTACAATTTTGCTTCATTAAATTTCAAATGTCTGCTGTGTTATAAAACTAGCAAGTCTATAAATAATAAAAATTCAAAATTGTAATTAATAAAATGATTAGAGGCAATGACAATGAGAGGAATGAATTAATGAGCAAGAGTAGTTAATATTTCATATAGACAGAAAATGTACACCACACCTTGGAAGCCTTATAAAGATGTTGGAGGTGAGCACTTTGGTCAGATAATGAATTTTTATCACTTCAGAGATCTAGGCTAGTCATATTGTGTGTGTTTTTATGGATAATAATTGTTTTTATTTGACAGAATCAATGCTGGAACACAGATTGTAATTTGTTCAAGTTTTTTTTCAGTTTGTTCAAACACTATCATTGTAAACCTTGAGGTCTGAACATAATACTTTGGTGTTCAATGTTGGAAAGAAAATAATTAGCAAAGGAAAGTTGCCCTGAAGTACCAGACTTTCTTGACTGGGAAAGAAATAAAAATAACCAGGAAGAGCAGTAGAGGGGCTGCATCTGTTTTACTTTTTTAAAAACCACATCCGATGGACCCGTTCATTAAAATTCCAATGTGCCTGTGCTTAATTTCTGTGAAGCTGCATTGAAGTCTATTAGACTTGGAGTGGATCAGGAGAGAGGAAGAGGGGAAGGGAGAGACTGAAGGAGAGTGTCCCCATTCTAAGTGTCCGCATGGGTGACACTAGATGATATCTGCTATGGGATTGTAAACTCTCAGGCATAGGAATATATTTTTGAACATCTGAGATACTACACACTGAAAACACCAAGAAATAAAAATAATCTCTTCACACTTCTCAACTGGCTGTTTATCAACTTTTTCGTTTCCCACATGTATGCATAAAGTGTCCCTTCACAGCCAGAAACCCTGTGGTGTTTTTTGGCTCTGATTTGGACAGTAACTTGCTTATTTTCAGAGTTAATGTCAGGAAGCAAAGAAAAATGTAGTCCATTAGTGTGTTACAATATGTAAAGAAAACAAGATTGCTAAATACTGCCATCCCCTATACTTTTCGGCATTTATTTAATCCTTTTCATATCAAATAAAACAGCCTCCAGCTAATAAGGTTGAAATAGTTAAATCTCTCAGTGTCTTAGAGACTGACCCACTTATTTAAACCTTTTGTAAACCTGTCCTTTATCAAGCAACTACCAAAGGAAAACACACACACACACACACACACACACACTTAAATAATCACACAAAAAATTTAATATTGACACTTTCCTACTTTCTTTCCTTTTCCCCTCTAAGGGAAAAGCAGTGTACAGTTATATTTTCTCCATGGTTGTGTATATGAGAGTGTGACTGTATGTACCTGTACAGTTGTGTGTGTGTTGCAAATTTAACAAGCAACCACAATAAAAGATGAGTAAAGTGGGTTTCTGGACCAAAAGGGCATGATACAGAAACTTGCCTTGTGGTTTATCAGGTTCGAGTTTTAAAATTGGTACTGAGTGTGAATAATATTGCTAGTTTACAGATGAGAACTAAGCTAATTACATGCTATCTGTCACAGAGATGTGAGGACATGACGGCTACTAAAGCAGGCTCTCCCTTAGATAGGTGATGCTCCTGCCAATGTGATATTTCAAAAGCAAAATTAGTGCTAGCTTCCAAGCCAATAGTTCCGAAGAAATGTTTCCTTTTACTCAGAACAATTAATCAAATTATGCCATCCTAGAATTCAAAGGTATCTTCTCTCTGTTCATGTAAAATCAAATAAGTAATATATCCGATGCACTAAATACATATATGTATGTTTATATAGGTATATATGCAGTTATGCACTTATTCTATACATGTTGATACATGGCTAGGAAATACTCTAGCAGAATACCCTTGTAACCAGTAACAGTGCTTACCTCTTGGGAGCTGATTTGAATTGGTGTGATGTTCAAGTGGGGCTGTAGAGTTCTTTGTAATGTTTGTAATTTAATGCAAATGCATAAATGTGTCATTTGGGAAATTAGAAATTAAAATAATTTGAGAAGTTATCTTTTCTGAGCTCTTGCTCTTCAACAGACTATCTAAGCTATTTAAGACAGACTGTTATCTTTCATTCTTTTTTTTCTTTCTTTCTGTCTCTCTCTCTCTCTTTTTCTCTCTCTCTCCCTCCCTCCCTCCGTTCCTTCTTTCCTTATGAAGTGAGAGGCAGGGAGACAGAGAAACAAACTCCCTTATGTACACCGACCAGGATCCACCAGGCAAGCTGATGCTCTGTTCATCTGGGACTGCTACTCCATTGCTCAGCAACCAAGCTATTTTAGCTCCTGAAGCAAGACCATAGAGCCATCCTCAGTACCCTGGGGCCAACTTTCTTGAACCATTTGAACTATGGCTGCAGGAGAGGAAGAGAAAGAGAGAGAGAGAGAGAGAGAGAGAGAGAAGGGTGAAGAAGCAGATAGTCTCTTCTCCTGTGTGCCCTGACTGGGAATCAAACCTGGAACATACACATGCTGACACTCTACCACTGAGCCAACTGCCCAGGGTCCTGTTATTTTTTTACTCAAAATTGTTTGCTGATGGAGCACTTCATTCCTAGTCACACCTTGGGTTTTTCAAAACCCCAAGGTTGAAATTTTTCCTTTATCTCTAAGCTAAATTAAGAGAACAGAAATATCTCTCAACATTTTTTTTTTTTAGTTCTGGGTTATCTCTCAACATTTTCTTTTAGTTCTGGGTTTTTTTCCCCCCATTAAAGACTAGTATAAGTGATGAATCCTGGGCAACATATCATAAAATAACAAGAGAAATGCTGAAAAATTTTAAGAAGTAATGTAAACATTCAGGACCATTAGTATCCCTAATAACACAGGTTTATTTATGGAATAAAGTATAAGAGCAAGAGTAGGAACAATACTAGATTGTGTGTATATAAAGACATTAGTTGTAAATATTATAATCCAAAAGAGCAAGCTGGCAGGCAAAATACGCAGAACAGGTTAAGAGTTGCGCAGTAAGGTTTTTTACTTCCATCCTCATAAGTAGCAGTTACCTTCAGGTAGCGGCATTTTTATTTATTTTTTTTTTATTTTTATTTTTTTTAAATAATTTTATTTTTTTAATGGGGTGACATCAATAAATCAGGATACATATATTCAAAGATAACAAGACCAGGGTATCTTGTCGTTCAATTATGATGCATACCCGTCACCCAAAGTCAGATTGTCCTCTGTCACCTTCTATCTTGTTTTCTTTGTGCCCCTCCCCCTCCCCCTTTCCCTCTCCCATTCCCCCCTCCCCCCCGTAACCACCACACTCTTATCAATGTCTCTTAGTTTCACTTTTATGTCCCACCTACGTATGAAATAATGCAGTTCCTGGTTTTTTCTGATTTACTTATTTCGCTTCGTATCATGTTATCTAGATCCCACCATTTTGCTGTAAATGTTCCGATGTCATCATTTCTTATGGCTGAGTAGTATTCCATAGTGTATATGTGCCACATCTTCTTTATCCAGTCATCTATTGACGGGCTTTTTGGTTGTTTCCATGTCCTGGCCACTGTGAACAATGCTGCAATAAACATGGGGCTGCATGTGTCTTTACGTATCAATGTTTCTGAGTTTTTGGGGTATATACCCAGTAGAGGGATTGCTGGGTCATAAGGTAGTTCTATTTTCAGTTTTTTGAGGAACCACCATACTTTCTTCCATAATGGTTGTACTACTTTACATTCCCACCAACAGTGTATGAGGGTTCCTTTTTCTCCACAGCCTCTCCAACATTTGCTATTACCTGTCTTGCTAATAATAGCTAATCGAACAGGTGTGAGGTGGTATCTCATTGCCGTTTTGATTTGCATTTCTCTAATAGCTAAAGAAGATGAGCATCTTTTCATATATCTGTTGGCCATTTGTATTTCTTCCTGGGAGAAGTGTCTGTGCATATCCTCATCCCATTTTTTTATGGGATTGTTTGTTTGTTTGTTGTTGAGTTTTATGAGTTCTTTGTATATTTTGGATATTAGGCCCTTATCTGAGCTGTTGTTTGAAAATATCATTTCCCATTTAGTTGGATGTCTGTTTATTTTGTTATCAGTTTCTCTTGCTGAGCAAAAACTTCTTAGTCTGATGTAGTCCCATTCATTAATTTTTGCCTTCACTTCTCTTGCCATTGGAGTCAAATTCATAAAATGCTCTTTAAAACCCAGGTCCATGAGTTGAGTACCTATGTCTTCTTCTATGTACTTAATTGTTTCAGGTCTTATGTTTAGATCTTTGATCCATTTTGAGTTAATTTTAGTACAGGGGGACAAACTGTAGTCCAGTTTCATTCTTTTGCATGTGGCTTTCCAGTTTTCCCAGCACCATTTATTGAAGAGGCTTTCTTTTCTCCATTGTGTGTTGTTGGCCCCTTTATCAAAAATTATTTGACTATATATATGTGGTTTTATTTCTGGACTTTCTATTCTGTTCCATTGGTCTGAGTGTCTATTTTTCTGCCAATACCATGCTGTTTTGATTGTCGTGGCCCTATAATAGAGTTTGAAGTCAGGTATTGTAATGCCCCCAGCTTCATTCTTTTTCTTTAGGATTGCTTTGGCTATTCGGGGTTTTTTATAGTTCCATATAAATCTGATGATTTTTTGCTCTATTTCTTTAAAAAACGTCATTGGAAGTTTGATGGGAATTGCATTGAATTTGTATATTGCTTTGGGTAATATAGCCATCTTGATTATATTTATTCTTCCTAGCCAAGAACAAGGTATATTCTTCCATCTCATTATATCTTTTTCAATTTCCCTTAACAATGGTTTATAGTTTTCATTATATAAGTCCTTTACATTCTTTGTTATGTTTATTCCTAAGTATTTTATTTTTTTTGTTGCAATCGTGAAGGGGATTATTCTTTTGAGTTCCTTCTCAGTTGTTTCATTGTTGGCATATAGAAAGGCTATTGACTTCTGAATGTTAATTTTGTATCCTGCGACCTTACTGTATTGGCTTATTGTTTCTAGTAGTCTTTTTGTGGATTCTTTGGGGTTTTCGATGTATAGGATCATATCATCTGCAAAAAGTGATACCTTTACTTCTTCTTTTCCGATATGGATGCCTTTTATTTCTTTGTCTTGTCTGATTGCTGTGGCGAGAACCTCTAGTACCACATTAAATAAGAGTGGAGAGAGTGGACAACCCTGTCTTGTTCCTGATTTAAGGGGGAAAGCCTTCAGTTTAGTGCCATTTAATATGATGTTAGCTGATGGTTTATCATATATGGCCTTTATCATGTTGAGATATTTTCCTTCTATACCCATTTTGTTGAGAGTCTTAAACATAAAATTGTGTTGTATTTTATCGAAAGCCTTTTCTGCGTCTATTGATAAGATCATGTGGTTTTTGTTCTTTGTTTTGTTGATATGGTGTATTACGTTAACCGTTTTACGTATGTTGAACCATCCTTGAGATTCTGGGATGAATCCCACTTGATCATGATGTATTATTTTTTTAATATGTTGTTGTATTCGATTTGCTAGTATTTTGTTTAGTATTTTAGCATCTGTATTCATTAGAGATATTGGTCTGTAGTTTTCTTTTTTTGTGCCATCCTTGCCTGGTTTTGGTATGAGGGTTATGTTGGCCTCATAAAATGTGTTTGGAAGTATTGCTTCTTCTTCAATTTTTTGGAAGACTTTGAGTAGAATAGGAACCAAGTCTTCTTTGAATGTTTGATAAAATTCGCTGGTATACCCGTCAGGGCCTGGACTTTTATTTTTGGGGAGGTTTTTAATGGTTTTTTCTATTTCTTCTCTACTGATAGGTCTGTTTAGGCTTTCTGCTTCTTCTTGACTCAGTCTAGGAAGGTTGTATTGTTCTAGGAATTTATCCATTTCTTCTAGGTTGTTGAATTTAGTGGCATAAAGTTTTTCATAGTATTCTACAATAATTCTTTGTATATCTACGGTGTCCGTGGTGATTTGTCCTCTTTCATTTTGGATTTTGTTTATATGAGTTCTTTCTCTTTTTTCCTTGGTAAGTCTTGCCAAGGGTTTGTCAATTTTATTGATCTTTTCAAAGAACCGGCTCCTTGTTCTATTAATTTTTTCTATAGTTTTTCTGTTCTCTAATTCATTTATTTCTGCTCTGATTTTTATTATCTCCTTTCTTCGGCTGCTTTTGGGTTGCCTTTGTTCTTCTTTTTCTAGTTCCTTAAGGTGGGAAGTTAAGTGGTTCACTTGGGCTCTCTCTTGTTTGTTCATATATGCCTGAAGTGATATGAACTTCCCTCTTATCACTGCTTTTGCTGCATCTCATAGATTCTGATATGTCGTATTGTCATTTTCATTAGTCTGTATAAATCTTTTGATCTCTGCACTTATTTCTTCTTTGACCCATTCATTTTTTAAAAGTATGTTGTTTAGTTTCCACATTTTTGTGGAATTTTTTTCCTCTTTTTTGCAGTTGAATTCTAGTTTCAAGGCTTTTTGATCAGAAAATATGCTTGGTACAACTTCAATTTTTCTGAATTTGCTGATGTTGTTTTTGTGGCCCAACATATGGTCAATTCTTGAGAATGATCCATGTACACTGGAGAAAAATGTATACTCAGTCACTTTGGGATGAAATGTCCTGTAGATGTCTATCATATCCAGGTGCTCTAGTGTTTTGTTTAAGGCCACTATGTCTTTGTTGATTCTCTGTTTGGATGACCGATCTAGAGCCGTCAGCGGTGTATTGAGGTCTCCAAGTATGATTGTATTTTTGTCAGTTTTTGTTTTAAGGTCAATAAGTAGCTGTCTTATATATTTTGGTGCTCCTTGGTTTGGTGCATATATATTAAGAATTGTTATGTCTTCTTGATTCAGTGTCCCCTTAGCCATTATGAAATGGCCATTTTTATCTCTGAGTACTTTTCCTGTCTTGTAGTCAGCATTATCCAATATGAGTATTGCTATACCTGCTTTTTTTTGGATGTTATTTGCTTGGAGTATTGTTTTCCAGCCTTTCACTTTGAATTTGTTTTTATCCTTGTTGCTTAGATGAGTTTCCTGTAGGCAGCATATAGTTGGATTTTCTTTTTTAATCCATTCGGCTACTCTGTGCCTTTTTATTGGTGAGTTTAATCCGTTTACATTTAGTGTAATTATTGATACTTGTGAGTTCCCTATTGTCATTTTATATCTTGCTTTCTGTTAGTTTTGTGTCTTGTTTGATCCTTCTCTTTCGTTTTTCTATCTTTTTTTTTATTTGGTTGTATTCCATACATCTTTCCTCTGTTGCTATCTTTTTTATCTCATGTGCTTCTGTGGTGGTTTTTTCAATGGTGGTTACCTTTGAGTAATGAAAAGGGTCCCTACCCTGTTCATTGTAGCGAACTATTTTGTGAGTACTTTTGCACTCCATCGTCCTTTACTACTGTTAATCTCCATCTTCTCCCCCTCTTTCTTTTTGTTGTTGTCAAAGTTTAAATTTGGTTTTATTGTGTTCTTCTTGGAGCTTTTACTTGTGGCTCTGTTTTTTTTTTGTTCTTTGTATCTGATTGGAGAACTCCCTTTAGTAATTCCTGGAGTGGGGGTTTTCTGATGATAAATTCCCTCATCTCTTCTGTATCTGTGAATGTTTTTATTTCTCCTTCATATTTGAAGGATAGCTTTGATGGGTATAGGTTTCGTGGCTGAAAGTTTCTCTCTTTCAGGACTTTAAATATTGGGGTTCACTCTCTTTTAGCTTGTAGAGTTTCTGCTGAGAAATCTGATGATAATCTAATGGGCCTTCCTTTATATGTTGTATTCTTCTTTTCCCTGGCTGCCTTGAGAATTTTTTCTTTGCTGTTGGTTTGTGTCAATTTCATTATGATATGCCTTGGAGTAGGTTTGTTGGGGTTAAGAAAACTCGGTGTTCTGTTTGATTCTTGAATTTGAGGCTTTAGTTCTTTCCACAGGCTTGGGAAGTTCTCATCTATTATTTGTTTGAGTATGTTCTCCATTCCATTTTCTCTCTCTTCTCCCTCTGATATACCTATTATTCTTATGTTATTCTTTTTGATGGAGTCAGATAATTCTTGTAGGGCTATCTCATTTTTTTTTAAATTTTGAGTCTCTTTCTTCTTCTCTCTATTGTGCCTCAAGTTGCTTCTCTTCTATTTCACTAGTCCTCTCTTCTATCTGACCTGTTCTATTAGCTAAGCTTGTTACTTCATTTTTCAGCTCGTGAATTGAGTTTTTCATCTCTGTTTGATTTGTTTTTATAGTTTCAATTTCTTTGGACATATATTCTTTGTGTTCATTGAGTTGTTTTCTGAGCTCCCTAAATTGCCTTTCTGTGTTTTCTTGTATATCTCGGAGGATTTTTAGGATTTCTATCTTGAATTCTCTGTCATTTAGCTCCGAGGTTTCCAATATATTAAATTTTTTCTCCATAGATTTTTCCTCATCTAGCTGTGTTACCTCTCTTTCTTTTGTATCCATGATATTTGATTTTCTCTTCCTTAATGGCATCTGAGGGTGGTTTTGTTGATAGTATTAATGAGATTTAATAAAGAATAAAAAGTTAAAAAAATAAAAAATTAAAAAGAGTTGTTTTTTTTTTTAAAAAAATTAATAATGAAATAAAGAAAAATAAAATAATAATTTTTAAAAAAAGAAAATTATTCCCCCCCTCCTTTTTTCCTCTCCTCTCCCCTTTTTCTTGAGAAAATCTTGTGGTGAACTGTGAATTATAACAAACAATGCCTGTGATGGAGGTCCTGAATTGGGGAAAAGTAATAAAGGGGCAAAAAAAAAAAAAAAGAAAAAAAAAAAGGGGGGGCGGTATGGACCCACAAAAAGCAAATAAGGAAAAAATTTGGGTCAAGAATAAAATGATTTTCTTTTAGGTGTTGGTGTTGTCTAAGAGTTATGATGAGAGGAATAAGAGAACAGAAAAATGGGGGGACAAATTAAAAAAATACTATTTTATTTAGTGGAACAAGAACTAGATAAAATGGAGAGCCAGGGATGGGAGCACTGCTAGTGAGTTAAAAAGGTGAAGTAAAAAACCCCCAAAATGCCATAAACATAAGTTTGAGTCCCAGATAAGATAATTTGTTTGTTATTGAGGTTTGAATGAGAGGAGATGTAAAGGAGAAAGGAAGAAACTAATATAGAGGGAGAAAAGAAAGAGAGAGAGAGAAAAAAAGAGGGAACCAGTAAAAGAAGAAAAAAGAAAGGAGAGAGAGAGAGTTAAGGGTTTTGGAGTGCAACCTTCATAGAGAGAAAGGAAGAGGAGAAAAAAGATAATGGGAGATGTAACACTTATGGGTAGTGTAGTTCAAGGAGAGGAGAGAGTAAGACCGGCAGAGAGTTAATCGGCCAAATTGGAGGAGGAAAAAAAGTATCAAGAATGAAGATATGAGAAACAAACGAACAAATATAATAAAATGGGATAGGTTATAAAGTCTGCAGATTATTCTTGATTTTGAGAGGTTATCTTCTTGTTTTTTCTTTTCTCTCCCTCTTCCTGGTCGGTGACTCTGTACCCCAGGTTCTGCCCCTTTGGCACGCTCAGGTAGAGGTTTGCAGTTGATAAGTCTCTATGGCAATGTCATGTATTGTGCTTTAGTCTCGTTGGGAGTCACGGCTCATTAGCTTTCATAGGCTCCGACAGTGAGAGAGTCCGTGTTCCTGGAGCCTTTCTCCTAGTCTTTCCTTCCTCAATTAGTAGCCTGATAATCCAGCTATGGGGTTGTTGCTGCCTCTGCCTGGATAGTAAGAGGTTCAAAGAGCTGGCAACTCCCCACTCTATTTCCGCTCAGCACAGGGCTCTGGGTAAGGCTCAGTCAGTCAGAGCTGCTAGCATAATCAGGCGGGCTTTCCGCCCACTCAAAGACCTCTGGCTCTGCCACTCTGTCCGGTAACACAGGCGGGCACCCACTTCCGGGGTGCTTGGAGGAAACTCTCATTCACTATCTGCGCGCGCAGACCAGGATATCCGGCCAGTAGTATCACGCTCTGAGTGAAACCCCCAACCGCATGGAAATTTGCAGCGCTGGAATTCGCTCTTGCTCCGTCCCCGTGCGCGGCTTTTGCAAGGCGCTGGGGCGGCCCGAGATTCCGCTTTTGCCCACACAAAGGCCCCTGACTCTGCCCCTCTGTGCGATAACACGGGCGCGCCCTGCCGAGGCACTTGGAGGTATCGCTCACAACCTATCTGCGCGCGCACACCAGGATATGAGGCCGGCCGCGTTTTCCTGAGTGAAACCCTCACCAGCACGGAAAATTTCCACCGTTGGAATTAGTTCTCGCTCCCTCTCGTGCGCGGCTTTCCCAGGGCGCTGGGGCTGCCCAGAGATTCTGCTTTCGGCCCACAGAAAGGCCTCTGACCCTGCCTCTCTGTGGGGCAACACGGACACCCACTTCTGGGGCTTAGGAAGAGATCTCTCGCCCACTAACTGCGCACCAACCAGGAGAACGGGTAAAATGGCTGCCCCGCTTGTCTTTCTTTGTTTGGGTTTGGCGCGAGTGTTAGCTTGTATTGCCCGGCTTGCCACAGGAACAGTTTTACCTCCGCTAGGATCTCCGTGCCACAGCCTGGTTCGGCCTTTTGCTCACGGCCTGGTTGTATGCACCCCCTTTGCCCGCCTCAGTTTCTATATTCACAGTTACCAGAGAAAGCCGCCCTGTTTAGGTTAGTGAGGAAGGCGGAGCATTTCTTACTCCCTATTTCCTTCAGGATTTGGTTATATATTTAGCCAATTTTTCACTTGACCATACCTTCGGGTGTATTGTGAAGCATCTGGAGGCTCCAAGTATAGGTTTTTCTGTTTCTGGTTGAAGATCTTGTTGAGTTTTGGGGGAGATTTATCGGTATCGCTTCCTACTCCGCCATTACTCTGCGGCATTTTTAAAATAGGAGTACAATAATACAAGGCCGTACTTATGTAATCAAAATAACCCAAACCCTAGGCTCTTTATGCAAGGACAGTCACCTGGCTTTTCTCTGCCAGGTTAAATGAAGACGGACTCAGGAGTCTCTGCACCAGATTGGCTAGTACTTGGAGGGTGAGGGGCAACCGATTTCTAGTTAGTCCAAGAATTTCAGGGGTTATACAAACCGAAAGGAAGCCCTTCCCCAACAACACTCCCACGTACAGATGGACCTTGCATCAGCTTTGGGCCCTTGACTGATGCCCGTTTTCTTTTCACTGGCTGTTTTGCTACTGTTGTGCTCTGGTCTTCCTCTATCTGCTTGGCCCTGCAGCAGCATGCTTTCCTGGGGCTCACTCATGTGGCATTTCAAAGGAGGATGGCTCTGGACCCTCAGAGGCACACAGTCCTGAGTGATTCTCAGTGGATTCTCAGTGCCCAGTCGCCCCCTCCCCCATCAAACTGCTTTCAGTTTATTCTTCTATTCATACTTTTTCCTGTTCCCAGATTTGGAGGCACACTGTGGCGTAAGCTCAGCAGTCCTGCTCAGAGCTTTTACTAGTTTCACTTTCCACATGCCCTCCCTCCCCCATCCCACCTCAGACTCTCTGTCCAGTTCTGGGGGTAAGAGAGCGAGCAGAGATGAAAGACTGGGCTGACTCTCCCAACACTCCTGTCCCCTACTATAAGAGAGAGCAGGCCCGGATAGAAAGGATGGAGATTCCAGTGAGAAATGGGGACCTCTTTACAAGGCACAGGGATCACCTTGATGTGGCCCCTGGTTTGTTCTGATTTGTGTCTTCCGCTGGCTCAGAGCTGGGGGTTGCAATGTCTCCAGCTGACTGAGGAGAAGAATGTAAGGGTACTTGTGGGGGTCCACAGTCATCATCGAAGCCAGCAGCTGCCACGATGTTGAAGAATGTCTGGGGCTTTGTGGGATGCTGAGTTGGTTCTGCACAGCCAGGTCACATTGTCACCCTTCTGGAACATCATAGCATATAGCACACAGCCTAGGGACCAGACACCAGTCTGCTCATTGATGACACAGTGGCTCTGCGCAGAGAAGAGCTCCAGGGCCAGGTAGGAAATGGGGTGTTGCTGGGCTGCGCAGTCCTGCAGGGCCAGAGTCTGGCTGGAGCCCTCCGCCAGGATGCATGCTTGATTCATGGAACCCATGCGCATTGAAACTGGTTCCTTCTCATTTCTAGGCAAGATATTGGTGGGCTTCAGGTCCTTTGGGCATAACCCTGGGCATGAAAGACCTTAAGGCCTCTGCAGATACCCCAGCAGCAGCTGAAGGATTTGATGTTCATTCAAGAAGTTGCCTTTGTGTTTGAGTCTTTCCATCTTGTCACAAGCGTACCTCTCTTTAAGAAGGATAGCAGCAGCCAGGCCTCACATTTAGTGCCCGGCTCCCTCAGACAATAAGCCATGAGGCAAGGATGTTGGGGTGATGGCACAGATGATGCATGGCTGCTTCTTGTTGGGGCTCCTCCCAGTCCTGCGGCTCATGACACAGGATTTGTTTCAGGGTGGGGAGTGTCCATTATGTAACCCCTCTACTAGGTCCACATAGCTGAATCCACCCTCGCCTGGTTTCTGGGTGAAGGGGTAGTGCTTATTGTCCATGATGCGAGTTCCTGGACAGAAGATACACAGAGCGTAACTTGGACTGGCTCACTCAGCCTCCTCAAGGAGGGACTGAGGTTGCCAAAGGGTTTGCTCAGGAGAGTGGGCTCCTCCAGATGATGCACTGGAGGCCCGGAGGATCATGAGTGCCCAGCCTTTGTAATCACACACAGCTCTCCTCTGAAACCCCATTGCTGGGCCCAGAGTTGTTTCAGTGTCTGCCCATTGTGAGCCCCACAATAACTTTAACATCTTCCCACCCATCAGACAAGGGTGTTGACTTCTGCCCCAGGAGTTTACATTCTGGGCCAGACCTTGCTTCAGTCTTTTTAAAGGCCCTTTCATGTATTCGACTATACCTGCTTCTGTTCTCTGGATTAGCACCTTGCTTTCCCTCCTGTTTACTGACAACTCTTACTGCACCCCTGATTCCTGGCTACTTGCTTGCCTGCTTTGCTTACTGTGCCGGCTCCCTGACTACCACTGCCCTTTGTCCAGAGGAACGTACGAAGATCTTTCTACTATAGTATCAAACTGTTCAATAAGAGGAACATCTTGAATTTCTAGGAATTGAGAATTCTGGGGATTGTGTCTCATGAAACAAATAATAACTAAGAAGAATGAGATCACTTATTTTTTAAGTTGTATAACCAAATAAATGAAGAGTTGATTCATGTTGAAAAGAGCTTATGTATAAAAGCACAATTTAACTATCTTCAACCCCTTTTTGTTTTTAAATTTCTTACCATATCAGTAGGAAAAAAATCTCATTTATTACAAGCCTGACTTATACCATGATGATCACTAGTTGGGATACTAATGTGACCACATCATAGTATGAGCAGATCACCACCTCCTTTAGAAAAAAGTAAAATTACAAATATGCTAAAAAACCAAAAGCCATTAACAATTTAACAATGAAATGTCCATATTATTTTAGAAACACTTATATAAGCTCAAAACAATGGAATGTATTAAGAAGTACCAGCTTTATATGTATATTTTGTAAATGACTTCATCTAAGACATACCGATACAATTCACTGGGAGGATATTAGCATCAACTTAGACTTGGTGATACTGCCTCCCCTTTGCCTTGAACTCTGCTTAGCTGGCTTCGCTTTGCCTGGGTAGTAATTAAGGCTCTTAGTTCAGATAGCTTGACACGGTTGCCACCATCCCTAACAACTATCTTGTTTGGGTCTTTTTTTAAGCTATAGGTAGTGATCTTGTAAGGCTTAAATATTAACTAGTCTTCCTTTTTTTTTGTAGGCTCTTGGTTATGTTAGCTTGAATCTATACCATACCATAATGCTTTATTCGTATCACAATATCCTGTGATCCATGTCTCTCTTGGAAAAGCTACTAAACCCAATAAACGAGGGGAAACGGCAATTATTAATTGGCCATGGAGCATATTTTCCTTTTCAGATCTTTGAATTCTGCTTTTTTAGCAGATCTGTGATAACGAGGCAGTGAGGCTTGCACAGCTGTGGCTTAAACTCCAGTAGTTTTGTCAAATTTTATTTTTTTAGGAAATATATTTCACTTCTGACATTTAAGAGACTACAGCTTTGAAGAATTCACACAGACCTTCTGTAACCATTTTATTTTGCTAATGACCTAAATTGATCTCTGTAATTTAAAGATAATAATATTATTTGATTGTAGTAACTAGATACCAAATGAATTTCTACACAAATGAAATTCTGCATAATCCTGGGTATAATACAACTGCTTTGTGTCAGCTGTGAAATCACACCGTAGAGCTGAAATGAGCAGTGGGAAGGATGCTGGAGTCAGTCAGCATTTCCTGATGTGAGTTTTAAGTTGGACTCTTTGCAAAACCTTGGGCAAATCACTTAATTTTTTGGGACTCAGTTTTTCACCTCTTGCCCTGATAGAATAAGGTTATTTAAGGTCTCTTCCTGCTCTTCCAGCTCTAGAATCTGAATCCCACCAAATTGATTTTTCATAGTCAGTAGAACATCTTAACAAAGCTGCACTGTGAAATATTTGACAAGCATTAACAAGATTGAATATATTTTAGTCATTTCATACTCTGTAGGAAAAAAGAACATTTAAGAACTCCCCCCATCCCTATTCTAACCCTCACACATGACTTGTATTTCTTTAAATTTAAAACATTTTACATTTGCCAGTTACTCTAAACTGGTTTTATACTTCCTGTGGTAAGGACAGAGAGAGAATAGTCCAACCTGTAATTTCAGAGGGCATGTTGTGCTTTATAAATTTAATAATGAACAGTGGGTGGGGCTGGAGATTTGGATCAGTTTAGGTGGTATATAGTCCAGACTATACTAGATTTATCCTTGATAAACAGGATCATGACTTTTAGTGAGATTTCTTTCCCCTTGGGGGTAGAGAAAAAAAAGAGAGAGAGAGAAAAGCAAAACTGCCTGCAATACTACAGCACCTGCTTTATTAAAAACTCCAGGGAGGCTCCTTATTAATCTCTGAAATACAAGATCTTACTGTAAATGAAAGATAGAAACCAGTACTCTCTGCATTTGTGATATGCTTATTTTATACTTTGTAGAATTTTATAAGTGCATATAGAATCTTAAGTTCTACAAAGAAAGTTCACATAGTCCATTAATAAAGATTCTTTCATGAGACAAAATGTATTCATTATTATTGCCTTTGCATTTCTAGAGCCAGTGTAAGATAACTGTCTTAAAAATATCTGAGAGGAGTCTTTAGAAATGGATAAAATTGACTTGCTCAGTACACCAAAAAATATCTAGCTTTATTTTTACTAAGGGATAAAAATAGTATATGCGCATATATTTAAAATGAAAAAGTACAAATAAAAATGCAGTTGTAGTGCAGATAACCTGAATTAATAACTAATATTTATCTGCCTTAGAATTCACATGAGGCTAGCTTTTAGCCATAATAAACTTTTTGTCAAATGACCTCTGAGTTACAGTACTTAACCTCACTTATTATATTCTTTTAAAATACAAAATATTTTTGGAAGAAATAGGCATTCTACTGTTTTATAAAGAAGAATCATATTCTCATAGCTTTTCATTCTAAAAAAAATAAATCTTGCTTGCCATTCACAATGTTTTTTTTTATATTGATAATTAAAATACTAAATAATTCAGTTTACTATAGATAAAAGAAAATCAACTTTTGTTAAAATTCAGAAATTTCAAAGCATTAAAGGATTGTGGTAGACAGAAGATGTATTTTATTTAAACCTGAAGAAGGTATGAGAAAGGAAGCACCTATCAGGAAAGATTTTGGAGATACAAGTACATTAATGAAAGGCCTTGGTGAAATGATGGTGAACAGGAAGTTTTAATTTAGGCATGTGTAAGCCCAGTAGACCCTGGGTGCACATGCAATCATGATAAACCTATGTTAATCTTATTTTTTTGTGATTGATTGATTTACCTAAAAAATGGGGAATAGTAGAAAAGTAAATATAAGGAAGAAACAGTGAAATCTGCTTGGAAACCATTTATATTTGAAAATCATTTTGAAATAAAAGGTTATTTTTCTGAAGTAGTTTAAGTAAAATACTATAGCAGATTTTAATATAATAACTTACTATAGATCCCCAGTAATAGGAATGTTATTTTTTTGGAGGGAGGACACTTAATATTCAGAAAAGTGCTATTTTATTTATGGAATGAATTGGAGTCAAACTTATTCCACAAAATCAAAGTTTTCTAGAAAACCAATAAGAGGAAAATTTATGTAGAAACTTCATGGAAAAGGTAATTATACCTTAATAAAATGGGGAAAATAACACAAAAACATTAAGGCTTATATATATAATTAAAATGGTTTTTTTTTATTGCCACCAGTCACTTTCTTTTTTCAACCAACACTATTTTAAAAACAGTAACAATAACCTATTTTATTTTATTTTGATGATTACCTTTATAAGAGTCATTCTTTAAACCAGGAAAACGGGCAATGATATTACAACTGTGAGACCAGAGTATTGAACAGATTTGTTAAAATCTGTGCAGTGGGCTAAGGAACAGCTAATGCCTGGGTGAAATTCCTCTTGAATATACTCCTGCACTTCTGAGCTGGTTCTTCAAGCACTGGTGATTTCAACTTCACTTACACAGGGGCTCTTTCTATCTAGTTCTTATGACCTAAATTTGCTAATACTATAAAAGCAACAATAAGTTACATTTCAATTCATTATTAGGTTTGTGGTTGCTATTTTATTTTAGAGATTGAAAAGAAGGTAACCTGTGTTGGTCTAAATATTGATAGCTGGTGGGGACAGGCAGGAGGCAATAAGGTTGTCTTCTCTATAGTTGGTTGCTAACTAGATTCTGTTAGACTTTAGAAAATGCAGCTCAGAGATTATCTTCCACATAGGCAAATGATTATGGTAAGAGATAATGAAAATGGGCAGCTTGGCAATAATAGAAGTGACACTCTCTTTACTATGGCTTGAGAGATACACTAGGGAATGCTTAGAGAATAAGTGAAGAAGCAGAGGTTTCTAAGGGTGGAGAGAATGAGAGAGAAAGAAGAAGGGGGGAGACAGAAAGTGGAGGAGAGGGAGGCAGAGAGAGAGAGAGAAAGACCTTAAAGCTTTGTCTGGTTCTTTTTCTGTGTGTCACAGAGACAGAGAGAGTCAGAGAGAGGGACAGATAGGGACAGACAGACAAGAAAGGAGAGAGATGAGAAGCATCAATTTTTTATTGTGGCACCTTAGTTGTTCATTGATTGCTTTTTCATATGTGCCTTGAGCAGGGGGGCTACAGCAGACCGAGTGACCTCTTGCTTGAGCCAGCAACCTTGGGCTCCAGCTGGTGAGTCTTGCTCAAACCAGATGTTCCCCTGCTCAAGCTGGCGACCTCCGGTCTTGAACCTGGGTCCTCTGCATCCCAGTCCGATGCTCTATCCACTGTGCCACCGCCTGGTCAGGATTATCTGGCTCTTTTACACTGGGTATAATTTAATATTGCTGATAAGTTGGCTTGGGATAGAGAGTCACCTCAGTAGCCATAAATAATCTTTTCAGTGTTTAGTGCCCTACCAGGCAATCTGGCTCTGGTACCTTGCCTTTTATTTTTTGTTTTTAAATTCTTTCTGTGTCCTCTTAGACTTTTCATACTGTAGGTATTATCCAACCCTCTATTATAGAGAGGACAATAAAGAAATGTGGTATTAACTTGAGTTTGCTTTGCTCATCATTATGAGAACATTTTTTAGAACTAAGATAACAGTAGATTACAAAAATTGGTTTAGAAACTAGTAGTTCTCAAACTGTGGTCCCTGGACCAGCAAAAGCAGAAAAGCAGTATTTCCTGGGACTTGCCCAAAATGAGAATGCCTCCTTAACCACAATACTAAGTCAGAATCCCTTGGAGTAGACCCACAATCTATTTTAACATGCCTTCAAGAATTCTGTTGTATGCTCAAGGTTGAGAAGAAATGTCTAGGGACCAGGGTTTTTTGTTTTTTGTTTCTTAGTTTTACCTTCTTGTAGACATTAAATCTCGGTAAATTTGCTAAACTTTTCTGAGTCTCTGGTTCTCATGCTTGTAAAATGGAAGACGATCAGCCCTTGGCTAGGTAGCTCAGTTGGTTAGAGCATTGTCCTGACATGCCATGATTGCAGGTTTGATCCCTGAGCAGGGCATGCACAAGAATCAAGCAATAATGGCATGATTAAGTGAAACAGCAAATAGATGTTTCTCTCTCTCTCTCTCCCTTCTTCTCTAAAAATCAGTGAATTAAAAAATTAAAAAACAAATAAATAAATGATGATCAAAAATAAACCTTCCAGCTCTAACATTTTGTGAATCTGGGATCTAATTACTGGGTGAAAGAGAATGTGTTAAAGAATAGCAATGCCTAGACATCCAGCTGCAAAGATAAACCTCATATATTACTCCTTCCATATGTTTAATGTACTGTGATCTTTCTCAGTCTTTATTAGTTCTGTATCTTTCTTACAGTAGTTACTATAAAATAAAATGAGCCTACTAAATAACTCAAGACCAATTTTATTGTAATGAAGTAGAATACATTATAATGATTTTACTTTTAATTGTTGAAGATGACACAAAGCATCAATGATATTATAAAATGAAATTTAAGATAAACATCTTTCAGTTTGATGGCTTTCCCCAAATTCACCATAAACTGAGCACTCAGGAAGTACATAAGTAAGTCTGGATGTAATAATAGGGTGGTATTACATTATATTAAATATAAACTTATTCAAAATTTAGAAAGTGATAAACAGTTTTTCATAAGGATCTGCTAATGCACACTCTGTAGCCCAGTGGAGATTAGTTCGTTCAAATGGTCAAAGGGCATATGTTTTACTTGCAAATTTTCTATTCTCTTTAAAGGAAATTTCAAATGGTAGTCTGCTTTTCAGATTATTTGAAGGCAGGCTACATGATTTGGAAAGCTATAGCTTCTATAGAAAAATGCTAAAATCTATGTCTTTGTAAGTATTAGATATAAACGTGAACATTTGTATCATTTAAACGGGGATCTGGGTCTGCTCTAAGACCCTAGATACTGAGATGTGCAGGTGTTGGCATTTTGTGTATTTGGGTTATATCAATACTGAAGACACGTTAACCTCCTTCATCTCATTATTGAACTAATCTGAGATATGCCAATTTTTAAAAGGCATTCCAGTGATACATTGGCCTTGACTAATTTGAAATAATTGGGTAGAGGATTCCTTATGATAAAAAGAAAAATTAGCTCATCAGACGTATGTGACCTAAGTATGAATTGACTTTCCTTGTCTGTTTTGGTTCATAATCTCATTCAATTGGGTTGAATATAATATATACTTGGTTGCTTTGTTTAAAAGGCTCTCTCTCTCTATGCTTTTTTCTTTATAAAATTAAATACTAATAATTGTAAGCTAGTTTATGATACCATGAAAGCAATATGAAAATTATAGTGTTTTATTGGTGTTTTTCTTATATCTTGGTATATATAAATCAGGAAATTACTTTTTTACAATATACTTGTAAATGAGGTCTTTGAATAGCTTTATATAATATTATATAAGACCAACTTCAATACAGAGTGACTTCTAAATTTTGTACAAAGTTATCATGTAGTGTCATTTACAATGAATACCAAATTATTTTATTTTAGCTTTGGTCAAAGCTTAATTCTTTGTGTCAAAACCTGTTGTTAAAAATATAAAAAGAAGACAATAAATGGTCGGGTTTTATTTTAGCATGGCAATGTCATTTGTCCAGGAGGGGGAGCTCTCAGTCCGCATGCAGCAGAGCAAAGCAGACAGTCTAGTATCTTTTCTGCTGCTTGAAAATTGTCTGACAGGAAAATATCAACACAAACCATGCGATTTGCTGCTGGAGCACGCTGGACCTCATCTGCTTAAAAAGATGCATGGATATAGTCATCACAGTTCATAATTTAATAAACTGCTAAAAAACCCACACATTTCATTTTAGCGACTTTGGTCTCACAACTAAATTCAAATTGCTACAAAGACATTTGAATTTTGCACTAATATGTCATGAGCACTGCACCCATTGCAAATTAATGAGTCTCTGACTAGCACTGTGTATTTGTCATTTGAATTTATGCTAATGCAATAGGTCTCCTGATGATGCTGATAGTCCATAGCAGCTGCTGGAACCACAGAATGCATGGGCACTTCCCTTCGATTTTATACTGCTGCCCACTTTCTTGGCTTTTCTGGTCTGTCACTTAGGCAGTGATCCTGTAGCTGGTTATAGATAGGGCTGCTAATTATCTTTGACATTACACTGTTGGCCTGACCCCCAACACTGAGCAGAAGTAATGTATCAGTGTTGAGAGAATTATGTACATCATATGGTGACAGCCTCAGCCCAGCAGGTCAGAAGCAGTTCATTGAGAATCAGTGATATTTACAAAGGATGTTGGTATGGAAATTGGTAATATTTTTCAGTGATATTGTGTAATGTATATCAATAGATCAATCTAAAAAAGTGACTGTAATTTTTGTGATCACAATGAACAGGATTTGTACATGTGTGCAAAAACAGAGGGTAGTACTTCCATTTTACCCCCTTTCTATTCAATCTGTTGCAGTCTAAATAGTCATGACAATACTTCATGGTTATGAGGGTGTCTGAGCCTTCATTATGGTTGTACAAATTGCCTGTTGGTTGAGACATGGTGATACCATTGGATTTAGTGCAGGAATTGTTGGCCTAAGGGGTGTGTGTGTGGGAAGAAGATGCACAAAAAACCATTTTCATGGGAAGCAAGTCAGTGACAAAAGGTTCCCAGTGTCTGCTGTTATTTTCATTCCCCAAGTCTTAATTATAAAATTAAAATGTTTTCTTAGACTACTCTTTGCATCTGACCTGCTTCTAGAATGAAGAATGAAAGTATGTAGAGTTTATTTTCATGGATTCTGGAAATTAGATTTAGTGTTTAGAAATGTCATGGGAAAATTAAACTAAAAACAAAAGTATACTTTAGACTATGCACCTTTTGAAAATTATTACTGAATTTAAGAAATGTTCCTTTTTTTGCCCTCAGGACTAAAGGAAAGCATACGAACTTTTTCTTTCCAATAAAAAAGAGGAGAAACGAACAAATGCACACCCTGGTCAGTAGCATTGCTAGCATTCAGTTCCTTAGTTTATGAAAGAAGCCTAGATAAGTAGGGGTCAATTCTTGAATTATCTCCAGGGGAAAAAATTACAAGGTATATAGATATAATTATTTGTTAAATGATTTCCAGAGGATGAAGTATAGAAATAAAAGTAACCTATTAATCTCAAATAGTGCCCGAGAGCAAGAAGGCTCTTTTCTTATGAAACTCATAAAAGGAAGAGGATTTTTATCCTCACTCCACAGCCTGCTAAGCTGCTCAGAGCACCAGCCCCAGGAGACAATTCTATATCTTTCTACCTGATGGGACCAACCTGAGGGTTAAAGGGCCTCTCTGGAGAAAGAAACTTGACTGGGAAGGCAGCGCACAGGCTCTTGACTACAGCGCCTCCGTTTTCCATCGAGGCGCTGCGACGTTTTTCACTCTCCTTGTAAAAAACTTTGAAATGTAAACTGTTTCGATTGATGGCTCCTTCTGGCCCTGGCAACTCTTTTTGGTAGCTGGTGCTCTTTCTGTAATACTTGTTAAAAATGTCTCTGTAGCAAAGATGTTGTTTTTTATGTGATTTTTTTTTTAAGTCAGCGCATGTGTGAGTACAGACAGGCTCTCATCTTGCGTGGCGGAGACTGGCAGGTGAACACCTACTCCTGTTGTCCTTATTCATTTGCAATACTTTAGTCTCTTTGAAAGCTGTTTTCAGTCTAAACTGTCAGTCCTTTTCGAATGTGGTCCCTCTCCCTGGGAATGACTTCTCAGAACCAGTGAGAAACGCTGTGGCCTGAAAGTCCCTGTCGCAGCCCCCAGACGAGTCTACACTGCCCCACCGTTCCCCAGCAAGGCTACCCGAGGGCGAATGTAACAGACCAAACATGCTTCTAAGTGATCATGTTTTAGATCTGCCTTTAAACTACATATGCAACTTTCACCATCATTCACAATCTGCTGTTGGAAATTCCATTTTTGGTCAATCATCTATGAAATGACTGCAAGTGTGATGTTTTACATTCTTGTAATATTCTTAAACTACATCCATGTGGAAAGAATTTAGATAATAAAATAGATCAATCTGCTTAAACTGATTGATTTAGATAGTGAAATAGGTCAAACTACATAAGCCAGTGTGAAAAACACCCATTTTCATTAAATGTTGACTGCTTATATTGATCTGATGGTTAAATTAATTTCTTTATCCTGTGCTATGTAGAATCAGGTTCATAAGTTATATGTTCTTATTTGTTGAAGACTTATTTTCCTTGGATCATATTGGCTGCAGTGTACTATCCTCTGTTTTGCTGCAGTTGCTTTTTGGAAAGATTGCACTGCCTTGCATGCATCACGAAAAGGAAAGCCCTGTGACCTATTTCGGAGAGGAGCCACTTTCTACTCTACTGTTTTGCCCTTTGAGTTCTCCCGCTTGCCAGACATTCTACCCACCAACAGCACATTCTGAGGCAGCCAGGCTGCAAATCAAAGATGTGACTTGCAACTGTTAAGGCAGGCACTGACTAAGTGTATGATCTCAAGGTCAAGGAAACTTGCTAGCTGTAGTTTTCTTCAGCCAAGTGGTTGCTCAAGTGCTCAGAGATGCTTCTTCCCCCCATTCTCTCTCTCTCCCTCTCTCTCTCTCTCTCTCTCTCTCTCTCTCACACACACACACACACACACACACACACACACACAACTTCATAAGCACAAACGCAAGGTTAGACTGGAATTATCATACTCTTTATTTTCAGTTTTTAACATTACTGGCAAACAAGAAACATGTAAAGTTGTCAAACAATTCTCAATACTTTTTTTAGTAAAACTATTTTTTTATTTTTACTTTCAATATTATTTTGTGTTAGTTCCAGGCGTACAGCATAGTGGTTAGACAACCATGTACTTTAGCAAGTGTTCCTGATATTTCTAGTACCTACTTGGACCAAACATCATTATTACAATGTATGGACAATATTCCTCATGCTGTACTTCATATCCCCATGGCTATTTTGTAACTACCAATTTGTATTTTTTTAATCCCTTTACCTTTTTCACCCAGTCCCCAAATGCCTCCCCTTTAGTAACCGTCAGTCTCAAACACATTAAGTTATTTATTGGAATACAGTTAAATTAACCCCTTCTAAATCAATATGCTTATAATCTAGTGTGAAAACAAGATTAGAAACAATATAAACAATATGATGTAGGTAAACATAACAGGTGTAAACAATATAAAATTATTCTTTTGTATTAAGCGAAAGTGCTAGGTAATATTTACTTCTCAGAACAATATTCTTGATTTCTCACATATAATTCTTATATTCTTTGTTTTTTGGAATGTGTGGAAAAAAGCAAATAAAAAACTAAATGACAGAATGGTTTGCAAGGTCAGTGCTTAGACTGCTTCTCTTTCTCAACCCTCTTTTTCTTTTTTCTTCTCCTTAGTCCCACTAGAGGCCTCAGACCTACATTGAGACCCTATCCCCATTGCCATGGACAATATCTGAGCCAAGTAGAAACCAAACAAAGGGTAAGACCAAAGAGTAGAAGTCCTGGGATCATTGGCCTTTTCCAAAAAGAATACAGTTTTCAGTAAATCCTACCCTAACAAAGCTTTCTTTCTTTATAATAATGGCTTTAAAATTTATTAAACAGAATGATGGCAATTCACTTTCAGGAAGGCCTTATTATTCTCACTGATAAAGTAAAGATAAATTTATAAAAATGATAAACAACTAGATAATATTTAAGAAACCATCTAAAGAAAAAATTCTCTTTTCTATGCTTCCAAATGACAGTGTTATAGAGTTTTAATTTTGATTACTTTAGGGTCCTGGAGACTAATGCATTGTAAAAAAAAAAGATCCCTGGAAGTACTTACCATATTTCCCTGTGTGTAAGATGCTCCCATGTATAAGACATACCTTGATTTTGGGGCCTGAAATTTGAAAAAAAAAAGTATCATATAAAGTTATCGAACTCAAGTTTTATTCATCATAAAATTCATACAACTCCTCATCACTTTCAAAACTCCCATCCATTAGCTTGTCCTCATCTGTATCTAATGACAAATTACTCTCTAACAATGAGCGCAAAAACAAGCGTAAAAAAGCGGGAAATGCAAGTAAAAAAATCTACAACCACTGTATAAGATGCACCCAGTTTTTAGACCCCAAATTTTTTGAAAAAGTATGTGTCTTATACATGGGAAAATATGGTAAGTTAAAATACATTCTGAATTTGATTAAAAAATACT
This sequence comes from Saccopteryx bilineata, assembly GCF_036850765.1. Classification (NCBI taxonomy): domain Eukaryota; kingdom Metazoa; phylum Chordata; class Mammalia; order Chiroptera; family Emballonuridae; genus Saccopteryx; species Saccopteryx bilineata. The sequence continues at coordinate 217,155,649 of NC_089493.1, read as the reverse complement.
GGAGTCTGACCAGGTAGGTGGTGGCAGAGTGAATAGAGCATGAACTGGGATACAGAGGACCCAGGGGACCCAGGTTCACTGGTTTGAGTGCAGGATCATCTGGCTTGAGTGCAGGCTCACCAGCTTGAGCACAGGGTTGCTGGCTTGAGTGTGGGATCATAGACATGACCCCATGGTCACTGGCTTGATTCCAAAGGTTGCTGGCTTGAAGTCCAAGGTTGCTGGCTTGAGCAAGGGTTCACTTGCTGTGCTGAAGCCCCTCTGATCAAGTCACATGTGAGAAAGCAATCAATGAACAACTAAAGGAGACTAAGGAGCCACAATGAAGAATTGATGCTTCTCATCTCTCTCCCTTCTTGTCTGTCTGTCCCTATTTGTCCCTCTTTCTGTCTCTATCACACACAGAAGAAATACTGGAAAGAAAATAATTAATCCAACCTGGTAAGATTTTTATTTTATGAACTAAGATATAAGTAAGGAAAAAGAACAAAACAATGAGAGAGAATAGGGAGTGGGGCATATGGTAGGAGGAGAAAGAGGGAATAAATGATTTAAAAATTATAATTATTGTTGTTATTGTCAGAACACTTAACATGGGATATACTCCTTAACATCTTTTTCAGTGTACAAGACAGATGATTAACTATAGGCAATATGTTGTATACCAGATCTCTAGAACTTCTTCATCGTGAACAACAGAACCTACATGCCAGTTGAACAATAGCTTCCCATTCCCCCTCCCTCCATCCCTGACAATGACCATCCCACTCTCTGCTTTTATTAGTCAGCCTTAAAAAAGAAGGAAATCCTAAATAAAAAAAAAAGAAGAAGGAAATCCTTCCATATGTAACAACGTGGATGAATCCAGAAGATTTTATGCTAAATGAAATAAGCCAGTCATGGAAGGACAAATACTGCATAATTCCACTTACAGGAGGTATGTAAAATAGTTAAGAAGCTGAGAAATGTTTTAGGGAGTGGAAGGGAGTGGATATGGAAAGAGAAATTGAGTATAAATCACTTCTCTTAAGTACCTCAATGAATCTATGGTATCATCTTACAAGTTCTTTAGCTAAGTTTTCTTTCCCTAAATTACTCACCTTTCTGCTCCAGGCACTGGATGTAAAATTAAAGATTTTTGAACTCCGAAGGTACAGAATGAGTATGTATCATCCTAGTTATGTATTCAATATAAGGGAGGGGCAGTGACATTTTGAAACTTAGACATGCACGGAGAAGACACAAATGATTGAAGTGAGGAAATGTGAGACTATCATCTAGCATTTATTTAATGTCACTTGAGAGAGCTTTGAAAATCATAAACAAGAAAGGGAAATGAAAATACTGAGAATAGTATTTGAACAATGTCGGCAAGGTATAATAATAGGGCATTTGTAGGGCCTGGCCCAGTTCACTAGGGACATTAGAATACATTTTGACAGTCTTTAAAACCTAGGAACAGTGTTACATGTGAACTAAGGCCCTATAAGGGAAGATAGCTGATTCTAAAAATATGATTTGAGGCCTTTAATTTTTTGTTGGATGACTAGCAAACTTCACATTTGCAAGCCTGCAAAGCCCATGTTGCATTCCTTGACCTCTTTTTGTTGTTTGGAGGGCCCAATTTAAAGAGTACGGTCTCTGCAGGCCAGACATGTAAGAAGTGCATGCCAAGTGATTTATTTTACTAGAATATTATAATCGGCTTAGTAGGACTTGGTAGCTTAAAAAAAAAAATCAAACAATATTGAAAAACTGTCTATGTTTCTGCATCTTTAGAAAAAAAAAGAGCCTTCAGAGTTCTTATCTGGCACTATGAAAATAGACTCCACAGAGGAGTCTTCCCCTTCATCCTCCCACTCCCCAATTTAAATCAACTAATTAAGAAAGATGCAACTAGAAGGGAGTGATTAAGTCATTAATTTAATCATTGTCATACTTGTGAATATGGACTTGTCCCAGAGTTATGAGGTTAATGAATTCAAGTATATTGTCAAAACTAGCTATGGTTTTCAAAGAGGAGGATTTTATGTTTTGTAGTTTATATGCTTAGAAGTTAGCATTTAGCTGTGATAAGACATGACATCAAAATAAGTTATTGAAATTGTGCTTAAAATGATGATTAGAAGAACATAAGAATTCCTCTTTATCATTGTTGCTGATATCACTGCTATCTTCAATGCCACTGCCACCAGGAAAACCATGATCTCATGGATAATTTCATCTGGGTAGCTGGGAATTGACTTGCAAGGGCATAAGGCTGTCTACATACAAGGATGTTCGAAATTCCTCAAATTTAGTCTTTGGCCATTTCTTATTATTACGAATGTTTTATAACAATTTTATGCCTGATATATTCTAAAAATTCCTAAAAACATGTCTTCAAATCAGCTCTCTTTAAAGCCAGTACTTACTTTGTAATCCTTCAAATCTAACAGGCACTGAGCTTGGTGTAGTGGATCCAGTGCTCAACAGAACAGACAGCACCTGTCCTGGCAGGGCTTACAACCCAGGGAGATTCAATCGATAAGTGATACAAATAAATATCTAATTAGGAATTCTAATCAGTATTGAGAAAAGCACAGGAATTAATAAGAGATTATCATCTCTTATGATGGGAACTGATTTAGATTAAGAAACTTTTCTAAGGAAATAACAATTATGTTGATAACTGAAGAATGGATCAGGAGTTACCCAGTGAAAGGTTGGGAAGAAGAGAATTTCATATGGAGATAATAACATTTGCAAATGTACTGAGGCAGGAAAGAGCTCGGCACTTTGAAAACAGAAAGAAGTCACATGTCCCTTCAGGGTAGTAAGAGACAGTGGGTGATGTCAGACGAGATTGGAGAAGACAGGAAAAGGCCAGACAGAGACTGCTGACCTGATTTAGAATTTGAAGAGAAATAGAAAACTACTGAGAAGTTTTAGAAGGGTTGTTGTGACCAGCCTTTTGTTTAAAGAAGATAACTGTGGTTATTTGTGAGAAATATACGGGAGTAGGAAACATAGTGGAAACATGAGAATAAAGGTCTAGGTGAGAGAGGATGGTGCTTCAGAAAAGAAAGTAAAGATGAAGAGAAGGACATGGATATAAGATATAATTTGAATTGATAGATTATAGAGAATGAATAGATATTGAACTGATAAGTAGACAGGATAGATTGGATGACTATTTTTTATTGATTTTAATTTGTTGTGTTTACATAGTTACAAGTGTACCCCCCGAATATATCTCCCTCCCCGCCTTGTTCTCTTCCAAGATGATCATGGTTTCATGCCTTACATTTAAGTTTTTATCCATTCTGAGTTTATTTTTGTGAATGGTGTAAGGTGGTGGTCCAGTTTCATTTTGCATGTATTTGTCCAGTTTTCCCAGCACCATTTGTTAAAGAGGCTGTCTTTACTCCATTGTATGCTCCTTCATCGAATATTAGTTGATCATAAAAGTGTGAGTTTATTTTTGGGTTCTCTGTTCTGTTCCATTCATCTATATGCCTGTTCTTATGCCAGTACCAAGCTGTTTTGAGTGCAGTGGCCTTGTAGTATAACTTGATATCAGAAAGTGTGATACCCCCCAGTTTATTTTTCTTTTTCAAGATTGCTGAAGCTATTTGTGTATTTTTTGGTTCCATATAAATTTTTGGAATATTGGTTTTATATCTTTGAAGTATGACATTGGTATTTTAATAGGAATTGCTTTGAATTTATAAATTGCTTTGGCGAGTATAGACATTTTAATGATGTTTATTCTTCCTATCCATGAACACCGTATATGCTTCCACTTGTTTGTATCTTCCTTGATTTCTTTTATCAATGTTTTATAATATTTCTGAGTACAGGTCTTTAACTTCCTTATTAAATTTACTCCTAGGTACTTTATTTGTTTTGTTGCAATAGTGAAGGGGATTGTTTTTTTAATTTTTCTTTCAGATAGTTCATTGTTGGTATATATAAATGCCACTGATTTCTGAATATTGATTTTATAACCTGCCACCTTGCTGAATTCATTTATCAGTTCCAGTAGTTTTTGACTGAGACTTTAGGGTTTTCTATGTACAGAATCAAGTCATCAGCAAACAATGGAAATTTTACTTCTTATTTTCCAATTTGAATGCCTTTTATTTCTTCTTGTCTGATTGCTGTGGCCAAGACTTTCAGAACTATGTTGAATAAGAGTAATGAAAGAGAGCACCCTGCCTTAATCCTGATCTTAAGGGGATTGCTTTTAGTTTTTTCCCATTGAGTATGATGTTGGCTGTTGGTTTGTCATAGATGGCCTTTATCATGTTGAGGTATGTTCCCTGTATTCCCATTTTGCTGAGAGATTTGATCATAAATGTGTGTTGGATTTTATCAAAAGCTTTTTCTACATTTATTGATATTATTGTCTGGTTTTTATCCTTCCTTTTGTTTATGTGATGAATCACATCAATTGATTTGCAAATATTGTACTAGCCTTGCCTCCTAGAATAAATATCACTTGATCATGATGTATGATTTTTTTCATGTAGTGTTGGATTCGATTTGCTAATATTTTGTTGAGAATTTTAGCATCTAAGTTCATCAGAGATATTGTCCTATAGTTTTCTTTCTTTGTAGTGTCTTTACCTGGTTTTGAAATGAGGATTATATTTGCTTCATAAAAGGAGTTTGGAAATTTTTCCTCCTCTTGAATTTTTTGAAATAGCTTGAGAAGGATAGGAGTTAGTTCTTTGAATATTTGGTAAAATTCGCCTGTGAAGCCATCAGGCCCAGGACTTTTGTTTGTTGAGAATTTTTTGATAACTGTTTCAATCTCTTTTGGTGTAACTGGTCTGTTTAGGTTTTCTGATTCTTCCATATTGATTTTTGAATGGTTATATTTTTCAAGGAATTTATCCATTTCATTGAGGTTGTCTCATTTTTGGGCATACAGTTCTTCATAGTATTTTCTTACAATCTTCTGAATTTCTGCTGTTTCAGTTGTTACTTCTCTCTCATTTCTAATTTTATTTATTTGAGGTCTCTCTTTTTCTTGGTAAGTCTGGTTAAAGGCTCATCAATATTGTTTACCTTTTCAAAGAACCAGCTCTTGAGAAAAAGATGGCAGCAGAGTGGCCGGATGCACAGATGCCCAGCTCTCATCACCAAACTGGAATACAAATCAATTTAGGAAAAATCAGCATGAAAAACCAACTCTGAACTGCAAGAACGGCTCTCAAGAAACAAAGGAGCAAAGAGGAAATCACAGGAGTCATAGTAGGGAGCCCCTGAACCTCCTCTGCTTCCCAGAATGGAGGGGGTGGGGTGGGGCTGAGAGCCCAGAGAGGATCTCCGAGGGAGGGGAGCAGAAAATATTGCTCACAGCCACTTGCCTGGCGACCAGGGAGTGAGGTGTGTTGAAAGGACCAGCTTATCTCCCAGGTGGAGAGGACAGGGAGAGGGACAGACTGTGAGGGGATAAGGAATGCAGGAGAGGAGCTAAAAGGGCTGACTCATTCGTGCTGGAGGCGGCCATAGCTGGGGGAGGGACTGAACCTTTCACAAAATAGAGCTGAAGTGCTTCCAGATCAGAGACCTCCGGACATCTCTCCAGCTCCAATCAGCGCAACAAGACACAGCTGAAAACAAGAAGTGGGGAGGAGGGGCAGTAACTCAGGTCCCCATGGAGATCTGAGATACACCTCCCCCTACTGAAGCTGAGAAAACACCCTGCCCCCAGTGAGTCTAGCTGGCTAAAGAGGCCTTCAGAGTCTCAGGTTATACCCACTGCATTCCTGGATACAGTTTCAAGGAAGCCCCCTGCTGAGATCAGTAAACAAGACTATCACCTGATAAGAAAACAAACAAATCAAGACTTCAAAGCTGCCCAAATACAAAAGTGGAATACAGATAACAGCTGATACCAACCCAAGAAGACCTAGAAATAACACAACTGAAAACTGGAGGCTGACAACATCAAGCCTAGACTCAACCAACTCTACAAATAAAACAACAAAAAAAAAGAGGATGAGAAGACAAAGGAGTGCAATCCAAATGAAACCACAAGAGACACCTTCGAGAGATGAACTGAGTGATATGGAAATAATCAAACTTCCAGATGCGGAGTTCAAAATAATGATTGTAAGGATGCTTAGGGATCTTAGAACAACAATGGAGGGGCAGTTTGAAAACCTAAATAAAGAAATGGCAAGTATAAAAAAGAATCAGTTGGAGACGACAAATACAATATCAGAAATAAAGACCACAATGGAAGAAATTAAAAACAGGATAGATAGAGCAGAGGATCAAATCAGCGAGTTAGAGGACAACTGGAATGAAGGCATGAAAGCAGAGAAGAAAAGAGAAAAAAGACTCAAAAAGTCAGAGGAAACTCTTAGACAGCTCTGTGACAACATGAAGAAAAATAACATCCGCATCATAGGAGTTCCTGAAGAAGAAGAAAAAGAACAAGGGATAGAGACTTTGTTCAATCATATCATAGCTGAAAACTTCCCTAAATTAATACAAGAGAAACTCTCACAAATCCAAGAAGCACAGAGGACTCCATTAAAGAGAAACCCAAAGAAACCTACACAAAGACACATCATAATTAAAATACCAAAGCTAAACGATAAAGAGAAAATATTAAAAGCTGCAAGAGAAAAAAAAGTTATCACCTACAAAGGAACCCCCATAAGGATGACATCTGACTTCTCAACAGAAACACTTGAGGCCAGAAGGGAATGGCAAGAAATATTCAAAGTAATGCAGAACAAGAACCTACAACCAAGACTACTTTATCCAGCAAGGCTATTGTTTAAAATCGAAGGAGAAATAAAAAGCATCCCAGACAAAAAACAACTCAAGAAATTCATTACAACCAAACCAGTGCTGCAGGAAATATTAAGTAAGGGGCCTGGTGTAAACAGATCAAAGTGGGAAAAGAATGCAGCAAAAAAAAAAAAAAAAAAAAAAAAAAAAAAAAGGAATACACCTTATACACCTTTAAAGAAGAAAATGGCAATAAACAACTACGTATCAATAATAACCTTAAATGTAAATGGATTAAATGATCCAATCAAAAGACATAGGGTAGCTGCGTGGATAAGAAAACAGGACCCATACATATGCTGTCTACAAGAGACACACCTTAGAACAAAAGACACACACAGATTGAAGGTAAAAGGATGGAAAAAAACATTTCATGCAAACGGAAATGAAAAAAAAGCTGGGGTAGCAATACTTATATCAGACAAATTGGACTTTAAAACAAAGGATATAGTAAGAGATAAAGAAGGCCACTACATAATGATAAAGGGAGTAATCCAACAGGAAGATATAACTATTATAAATATCTATGCACCTAATATAGGAGCACCTAAATATATAAAGCAGACTTTGATGGATTTAAAGGGCGAGATCAACAGCAATACTATAATAGTAGGGGATTTCAATACCCCACTAACATCACTAGATAGATCCTCAAGAAAGAAAATTAACAAAGAAACAGCAGACTTATTGGAAACACTAGATCAACTCGATTTAATAGATATCTTCAGAACCTTTCACCCTAAAGCAGCAGAATATACATTCTTTTCAAGTGCTCATGGTACATTCTCTAGGATAGACCACATGTTAGGGCACAAAAGTGCTCTCAACAAATTTAAGAAGACTGAAATTGTATCAAGCACTTTCTCCGATCACAACGGCATGAAACTAGAAATGAATCACAACAGAAAAGCTCAAAAATTCTCAAACACATGGAAACTAAATAGCAGGTTGTTAAATAATGAATGGATTAAGAATGAGATCAAAGAAGAAATAAAAAAATTCCTAGAAACGAATGACAATGAGCATACAACAACTCAAAATTTTTGGGACACAGTGAAAGCAGTGCTGAGAGGGAAGTTCATAGCACTACAGGCACACTTTCAGAAGCTAGAAAAAGCTCAAATAAACAACTTAACCCTGCATCTAAAAGAATTAGAAAAAGAACAGCAAGTAAAGCCCAAATGTAGTAGAAGGAAGGAAATAATAAAGATCAGAGCAGAAATAAATGACATAGAGGCTAAAGAAACAATACAGAAGATCAATGAAACTAGGAACTGGTTCTTTGAAAAGGTAAACAAGATTGATGAACCTTTAACTAGACTCACCACGAAAAAGAGAGAGAGGACTCAAATAAATAAAATTAGAAATGAGAGAGGAGAAATAACAACTGACATAACAGAAATACAAAATATTATAAGAAAATACTATGAAGAACTGTATGCCAAAAAACTAGACAACCTAGATGAAATGGACAAATTCCTTGAAACATACAATCTTCCAAAAATCAATCTGGAAGAATCAGAAAACCTAAACAGACCGATTACAACAAATGAGATCGAAACAGTTATCAAAAAACTCCCAACAAAGAAAAGTCCAGGGCCCGATGGCTTCACAACAGAATTCTACCAAATATTCAAAGAACTAACTCCTATCCTTCTCAAACTATTTCAAAAAATTCAAGAGGAAGGAAGACTCCCAAGCTCCTTTTATGAGACGAGCATAATTCTGATTCCAAAACCAGGCAAAGACAACACAAAGAAAGAAAATTATAGGCCAATATCTTTGATGAATATAGATGCTAAAATCTTCAACAAAATATTAGCAAACAGGATCCAACAATATATGGAAAAAATCATACACCATGATCAAGTGGGATTTATTCTGGGGAGGCAAGGATGGTACAATATTCGTAAATCAATCAATGTGATTCATCACATAAACAAAAAGAAGGAGAAAAACCACATGATAATTTTAATAGATGCAGAAAAAGCATTTGATAAAATCCAGCACCCAATCATGATCAAAACTCTCAGCAAAGTGGGAATACAGGGAACATACCTCTACATGATAAAAGCCATCTATGAGAAACCCACAGCCAACTTCATACTCAATGGGCAAAAATTAAAAGCAATACCCTTAAGATCAGGAACAAGGCAGGGGTGCCCCTTTCACCACTCTTATTTAACATGGTCCTGGAAGTCCTAGCCACAGCTATCAGACAAGAAGAAGAAATAAATGGAATTCAAGTGGGAAAAGAAGAAGTAAAACTATCATTATTTGCAGATGATATGATATTGTATATAGAAAACCCTAAAGTCTCAGTCAAAAAGCTACTGGACCTGATAAATGAATTCAGCAAAGTGGCAGGATATAAAATCAATACTCAGAAATCAGAGGCATTTTTATACACCAACAATGAACAATCAGAAAGAGAAATTAAGGAAACAATCCCCTTCACAATTACAACCAAAAAAATAAAGTACCTAGGAATAAACTTAACCAAGGAGAATAAAGACTTGTACTCGGAAAATTACAAAGCATAGATAAAAGAAATCAAGGAAGATACAAACAAGTGGAAGCATATACCGTGCTCATGGTTAGGAAGAATAAACATCGTTAAAATGTCTATATTACCCAAAGCAATCTATAAATTCAATGCAATACCAATTAAAATACCAATGACATACTTCAAAGATATAGAACACATATTCCAAAAATTTATATGGAAGCAAAAGAGAACACGAATAGCTTCAGCAATCTTAAAAAAGAAGAATAAAGTGGGAGGTATCACACTCCCTGATATCAAGTTATACTACAAGGCCATTGTACTCAAAACAGCCTGGTACTGGCATAAGAACAGGCATATAGATCAATGAAACAGAACAGAGAACCCAGAAATAAACCCACAGTTCTATGGACAACTGATATTTGACAAAGGAGGCAAGGAAATACAATGGAGTAAAGACAGCCTCTTTAACAAATGGTGTTGGGAAAATTGGACAGCTACCTGCAAAAAAATGAAACTAGATCACCAGCTTACACCACTCACAAAAATAAACTCAAAATGGATAAAAGACTTAAATGTAGGCCGTGAAACCATAAGCATCTTAGAAGAAAACATAGGCAGTAAGCTATCCGGCATCTCTGGGAGCAATATATTTGATGATTTATCTCCATGGGGAAGTGAAATAAAAGACAGGATAAACAAATGGGTCTATATCAAACTAAAAAGCTTTTGCACAGCTAAAGACAACAAGAACAGAATAAAAAGACAAACTACACAATGAAAGAACATATTTGACAATACGTCTGATAAGGGGTTAATAACCAAAATTTATAAAGAACTCGTAAATCTCAACACCAGGAAGACAAACAATCCAATCCAAAAATGGGCAAAAGAGATGAATAGACACTTCTCCAAAGAGGACATACAGATGGCCAACAGGCATATGAAAAAATGCTCAACATCACTAATCATTAGAGAAATGCAAATTAAAACCACAATGAGATATCATCTCACACCAGTCAGAATGGCACTCATCAACAAAACAACACAGAATAAGTGCTGGCGAGGATGTGGAGAAAAGGGAACCCTCCTGCACTGCTGGTGGGAATGCAGACTGGTGCAGCCTCTGTGGAAAACAGTATGGAGATTTCTCAAAAAACTGAAAATCGAACTGCCTTTTGACCCAGTTATCTCACTTTTAGGAATATACCCCAAGGACACCATAGAATGGCTCGAAAAGGAGAAATGCACCCCCATGTTTGTGGCAGCATTGTTCACAATAGCAAAGATCTGGAAACAACCCAAGTGTCCGTCAGAGGACAAGTGGATTAAAAAGCTTTGGTACATATATACTATGAAGTACTACTCAGCCATAAGAAATAATGACATCGGATCATTTACAATAACATGGATGGACCTTGATAACATTATACGAACTGAAATAAGTAAATCAGAAAAAAAACTTAAGAACTACATGAATCCATACATAGAAGGGACATAAAAATGAGACTCAGAGACATGAACAAGAATGTGATGGCAACAGGGGTGGGGGGAGGGGGGATGGGGTGAAGAAGGAGAGAGGGGTTGGGGGAGGGGAGGGGCACAAAGAAAACCAGATAGAAGGTGGCAGAAGACAATTTAACTTTGGGGGAGGGGTATACAGCACAATCAAATGTCAAAATAATCTAGAGATGTTTTCTCTCAACATATGTACCCTGATTTATCAGTGTCACTGCATTAAATTTAATAAATAAATTTAAAAAAATTTAAAAAAAGAACCAGCTCTTAGTTTCATTGATCTTCTTTTATTGTTTTTTTTTAGCCTCTATATTATTTATTTCTGCTTCGATCTTTATTATTTCCTTTCTTCTACTTCCTTTAGGCTTTACCTGCTGTTCTTTTTCTAGTTCTTTTAGATGCAGAGTTAAGTTGTTTATTTGAGTTTTTCTTGCTTCTTAAGGTATGCCTGTAATGCTATGAACTTTCCTCTCAGGACTGCTTTTGCTGTGTCCCATAAATTTTGAGATATTGTATGTTTATTTTCATTTGTTTCAAGAAATTTTTTTATTTCTTCCTTGATCTCATTGTTAACCCATTCATTTTTTAATAGCATGCTATTTAGTCTCCAAGTGTTTGAATGGTTTCAGTTGATTTCTAATTTCATGCCATTGTGGTCAGAGAAGGTGCTTGATATGATTTAAATCTTCTTAAATTTATTAAGACTTGTTTTGTGTCCTAACATGTGGTCTATTCTAGAGAATGTACTGTGAGCACTTGAAAAGAATGTATATTCTTCTGCTTTGGGGTGAATGGTTCTAAAGATATTTATTAAATCCAGTTGATCTCGTGTATCATTTAAGGCTGCTGTTTCTTTGTTAATTTTCTGTTTGGAGGTTCTATTCATTGATGTTTGTGGGGTATTAAAATCCCCAACTATTATAGTATTGCTGTTGATCTTGCCCTTTTTGTCCATCAACATCTGTTTTATATATTTAGGTGCTCCTATAATAGGCACATGTATATTTATAATAGTTATATCTTCCTGATGTAATGCTCCTTTTATCATTATGTAGTGACCTTCTTTATCTCTTACTATAGCCTTTGTTTTAAAGTTTATTTTGTCAGATATTAGTATTGCTACCCCAGCATTTTTTTCCTTTCTGTTTGAATGAAATATTTTTTTCCATCCCTTTACTCTCAGTTTATATGTATCTTTTGTTCTGAGGTGGGTCTCTTGTAGGCAGCATTTGTACGGGTCCTGTTTTCTAATCCATGCAGCTATCCTATGTCTTTTGATTGGAGAATTTAATCTATTTACATTTAAGGTTATTATTAATATGTAGTTGTTTATTGCCATTTTATTCTTTAGATCTATATTCCTCTTTTTCTCAATTTCTTTTATCCTTTGTTCTTTCTACAGGAAGCACCTTAACATTTCCTGCAGTACTGGTTTGGTTGTAATGAATTCCTTGTGTTTTTTGTTTGTTTTTTTTTGTCTGGGAAGCTTTTTATTTCTCCTTGAATTTTAAATGATATTCTTGCTGGATAAAGAAGTCTTGGTTGTATGCTCTTGTTTTGCATTACTTTAAATATTTCTTGCCATTCCCTTTTGGCATCAAGTGTTTCTGTTGCAAAGTCAGATGTCATCCTTATGAGGTCTCCTCTATAAGTAATTGACTTCTTTTCTCTTGCTGCTTTTATTATTTTTTCTTTATCTCTTAACTTTGCTATTTTAATTATGATGTGTCTTGATGTAAGCCTCATTGGGTTTCTTTTTATTGGGACTCTGTGATTCTTGAACTTGTGTGACTTTTTCCTTCATCAATTTAGAAAAGTTTTCAGCTATGATTTTTTCAAACAAGTTCTCTATCCCTTGTTTTTCCTCTTCTCCTTCAGGAACCCCTATGATGCAGACGTTATTTCTCTCATAGTGTCACAGAGTTCTCTTACAGTTTTCTCAGACTTTTTGAGCATCTTTTCTTTTTGCTGCTCTACTTCTATGTTTTTATTTTTTGTCCTCTAATTCGCTGATTTGATCCTCTGCTTCTTCCAGCCTGCTGTTGATTTCTTCTATAGGAGTTTTCATTTCTGATATTGTAATTGCCATTTTGGATCGATTCTTTTTTATGATTTCAGTGTCCTTTTTGATGCTTGCAACTTCTTTATTTAGGTTCTCATTAATTCCATCCATGGTAACTTTGAGATTCTTAAGCATCCTAGCAATCATTATTTTAAACTCTGCATCTGGTAATTTGATTATTTCCATCTCATTCATGTTTTTTTGGGGGGGATTGCTTCTTGTTGATTCATATGGCTTATGTTCCTCTGTCTTCTCATTCTTTCTGTGTGTGGTTTGCAAGCTTGTTAGAGTTGTGGGTCTGAGGTTGGTTTATGGAATGTGGCTTCTCTTCCAGGACTTTATTTCTCAGCCTCTACTTGTTGCTTGGATTTTAATTCTTCTTAATTAGTAGAGCTGCTTAAAAGTCTCAATTTCCCTGCTGTTTGTTTGCTGAGTCCAGCAGGAAGCATTTGTGTTTGCTGATCATAGCAGGGAACTTATATGTTTGCTGATATCAGCAGGGGGCTTCTGTGTTTAGGAGGGGAGAGGTGGACTTATTTTTTTTTAGTTGAAACTGTATCCAGTAATGCAGTGGGTGTGACTTCTGAGATTCTGAAGATGTGGTCTGCCTAGTGCCTCTCTGGTGGCGGTATGAAATGGGACGTATAGCTTGGGTCTCTCTGGAAACCTGAGTCACTGCTCCTGCCCTTTACTTCCTCTTTTCTGAACAACCTTTTATGCTGATCAGAGCTGGAGAGGTTTTTGGAGGTGGGTTAACTGGTTCCATGCTTGGCATGTGCAGGGCAGAGGGAATAACCCCTTCCCCAGGTATGGCCACCTTGGCTGTGGAGAATGACTCAGGTCAGCTCAGACTCCTTTCCCCATCACCGTTTTTGTCTCTGTGTCTTGATCTCCCCTCTCTCCTCATGCAAGACCAGTCCTCTCAGCCCTCCTGAGCCCCAGGCAAGTGGTGTGAGCAATATTTTCTGCATTGGCCTTTTAAGGCTGCACTTTTTTTCACCAGCTGCTTCCCACAGACAGAACTTTCCCTTTTCTCCCCACTCAATGCTGTCAGGTTGTCTTCTCCAGTTCCTGGGTTTCTAGCCTGGGGTTCTGGTCCTGGGACTGAGGACTACCACCTTTCAGGGTTTCTCTCCTTGCAGTGGGAGCCCTTCTGGACCTTCAGCCTCAGATTCCCCTCACTTGGGGGAGCCCCCACCATTCCCCTGAACTCCCTACTAGGATCAGTGTAGATTCTTCTGGCTCCTTGGTTTTCGAGTCCTGTTCTTTTAGTCCAAAGTTGGTTTTTCATGATGAGTGTTCTTAAATTAATTTGTGACCCAGTTTGGTCATGGGAGGTGGCAGTCTGCATCTGCCTGCTCTGCTGCCATCTTGGAATCTCCTGGATGACTATTGAATAGTGTGTGGTAGAGAAGGGTTTGGGGAATCTCATTTGTCAGAGAGTTCCCATTCTACTAACAATCCACAAAATGGTATAATTCCATCCTTAGAGAAGTACTGCACAGGGCAGCCATGTGGCATGACTACAGGGGCACACATTTTCATATACTTGGTGTCCTTTGGAGTTGCACAATAATGCAATGGCCCTGGGGCTGTGGAATACTAAATGTACTTTGTCGCCTGTAAAGATCATAAAATCAGATGTTCTTTGCATTGAGGGCTCCTATGTATTGTTATGCTCTCCTGAGGGGCTACTGGGGACTGGAGAGGGTGCCCTGGCTTCAGATTGTATCAAGACACATTTTGCTAGTTGGTCTGCCTGAAGCAGGGATACATTAAATAATTCACTGTGGAAAGGTTGCTGTTTTGTAATTTTTATGCCTGGAAGAGCTATCTTCTAATTAGGTACTAGTAGTAGCTCTGTTTCCATTAGTCAGACATTACATGTGTACCACAAAGTCACCTCTTAAAGCCATAAAAGATGATGGTAGACAGGGCATTAGCAAAAATGTTTATAAGTTGAAATGAAATAGATAACAGAGGAAAAGTGGCAATAGTACTAAAAAAAGAATCATCTGTCAAGGTAGGGAGATTCGGAATCCAAAGCTTCTGGCTATCATTTTCATATCTCAGATATTTTCTCTTGAGTAGAAAAAATATTTAAACAAACCACCCCTTCATTATCACAGACTGCTTTCACCTTGGAATTCTAGGTCCCTATTGTTCATTCTCATGTTCACAGGCACAAATCATTCTTATTGCTTAGAGACTTTTCCTTTGCTGATAGGAAATAAGCCAATAGAGAGAGTACACTCAGAGTGTACCCTCCTTTCCCTTTCCCTATGTTCTCCAAGTCTCAAGGGGGCACAAGTTTAGATCTCCAAACTCTTTTGACTTCTGAGTTTGATAGGTCTCTGAGTAAAAAGTTGAGGTATCTTGACTAGAGCTTTAAAATTCAAAGTATTCAAATTTTGACTTTAGATCCCAACCATTCAAAGCAAAATAAAACATTTATTTTACCCCATAATTACTCTATCTTATTATTATGACAAATATACCACCATCAACCCACTTGCCTAAGTCAGAACCTAGACATTTTTATAGTCCCTTTCTCCTCCCTTTCCTTCTCGCCCTCAGCTGGTCTCTAAGACCCATCTCTTGAATCACCTTCTTCCTTCCATATCCATTGCCCGATTACAACAGCTAGAATAATTTTTCTTAAATGCATATTTGATCACTTTATTATCTTGCTTAAAATTCTTCAGTGATATTTTATTATCTTCAAGTAAAATGTAAATTTATTGGCAAGTCAAACAAAGTCTTTAATAACAACTCAATCACCTGTTTATCTCTTTTCATAACCTGCCGCTCCCAGTTCAGCTATACCAAAGGCAGATTCTCACCAACATGTACTCTTTCATAATTCTGTGACTTTTCAAACTCTTTTCTTCCTGGTTCTCCCTGTCATCTCAATCTTCTGGATAACTCCAAATCATTCCTTAAAACTTAGATCAAACATTACCTCTAATAAGCATTCAAACAGCCTTTGTCTCAGACTCATGCACCCCCTCCCCTGCTGGAATAAGGGTTTTTTTCCTTGCATTCTGTGCTTGACTCTACCATACTATTTTATTGTGTTGTCTCTGTTGGTTCACCTTTGTGTGTGTAGCTCATGTGTGTAGAATATTGTCTAGGAATTTGGGCTTTGGAGTTATACAGACCTACTAATCAAATGTGTTACAGGAAAACTTTGGTTTCTACATCTATTATGATGGGTTATTGATTTAAAAACATAACACAAATAAACTACATAACTGTACATGGTGCATAAAATGTATGCAATAAGTATTTGTTGCTATTATTTTGTATTAGGAGTAGTATCTTTCATCCTTAGTTTCTAACATGGTGTGTATTACTTAGTAGATGCCAAGTAAATGTTGGTTGATTCAATAATTAAGTCTATACTATACTAAGTCTATAAATATATTTTTAATTTTTTGGTTTCTTTAATGCTTTTCTGTATTACTGAGTTCTATCTTCACACACATTACACCTTAACCTGTAGTTAAAATCTACTTTTACACACTGCTTTTTATTTTATTCACTAGTGCCTTTTAGGGAGAATTGAATAAAAAAATGGCCATGCTGTTGGCCCTCCATATCCAAGGTTCTGCATCTGTAGATTCAACCAACCACAGATGCTGAGGACCGACTACACCTTTTATATAAAAGACTATAGCACTGTGGATTTTTTGTATTTGTGGGCAATCCTAGAACCATACTCCCATAGATAACAAGGGACAACTGTATTTCACAATTGGATCGATTTGGTGAGCAGGAGAATAATAATGTATCAGAAAAATTTAAGGATATTTGGGGAGTGAGAGTGACACTGGATTTTCTATTTACTATATTGTGAATTGAGGTAAAAAAAAGTTAAACATAGAGGAGATTGACCCAAGAAGGAAGAGTTAAGGATAAGGGTTTTACTTATAAAAATGGAAATCTTATGGTTACAGTAGAGTACTCTGAATGTGTCTGGCTATATTTGGGTGTGAAGTGAAGGGATAGTCTGACACTTTTTCTGTTACTGTTTTTTGTATCAATTGAGTAAAAATACTGCTTATATTTTGTCAATATAACTCTTAAAAATTGGTCTTTAGAACTGAAAAAAATGCCTTGACTCTTTATTTTTTATTTTTTTTTTATTTTTAATGGGGTGACATCAGTAAATCAAGATACATATATTCAAAGGTAATATGTCCAGGTTATCTTAAAGTTCAATTATGTTGCATACCCATCACCCAAAGTCAGATTGTCCTGTCACCCTCTATCTAGTTCTCTTTGTACCCCTCCCCCTCCCCCTTCCCTCTCCCTCTCCCCCCTCCCCCCGTAACCACCACACTCTTGTCAATGTCTCTTGGTCTCAGTTTTATGTCCCATCTACGTATGGAAAAATGCAGTTCCTGTTTTTTTCTGATTTACTTATTTCACTCCGTATAATGTTGTCAAGATCCCACCATTTTGCTATAAATGATCCGATGTCATCATTTCTTATGGCTGAGTAGTATTCCATAGTGTATATGTGCCACATCTTCTTTATCCAGTCATCTATTGATGGGCTTTTTGGTTGTTTCCATGTCCTGGCCACTGTGAACAATGCTGCAATGAACATGGGGCTACATGTGTCTTTACAAGTCAATGTTTCTGAGTTTTTGGGGTATATACCCAGTAGAGGGATTGCTGGGTCATAAGGTAGTTCTATTTTCAGTTTTTTCAGGAACCACCATACTTTCTTCCATAATGGTTGTACTACTTTACATTCCCACCAACAGTGGATGAGGGTTCCTTTTTCTCCACAACCTCTCCAACATTTGCTATTACCTGTCTTGTTAATAATAGCTAGTCTAACAGGTGTGAGGTGATATCTCATTGCAGTTTTGATTTGCATTTCTCTAATAACTAAAGAAGATGAGCATCTTTTCATATATCTGTTGGCCATTTGTATTTCTTCCTGGGAGAAGTGTCTGTTCATATCCTCTTCCCATTTTTTTATTGGATTGTTTGTTTGTTTGTCATTGAGTTTTATGAGTTCTTTGTATATTTTGGATATTAGGCCCTTATCTGAGCAGGTGTTTAAAAATATCATTTCCCAATTAGTTGGCTGTCTGTTTATCTTGTTATCAATTTCTCTTGCTGAACAAAAACTTCTTAGTCTGATGTAGTCCCATTCATTAATTTTTGCTTTCACTTCTCTTGCCTGTGGTGTCAAATTCATAAAATGCTCTTTAAAGCCCAGGTCCATGAGTTTGGTACCTATGTCTTCTTCTATGTACTTTATTGTTTCAGGTCTTATGTTTAGATCTTTGATCCATTTTGAGTTAATTTTAGTACAGGGGGACAAACTGTAGTCCAGCTTCATTCTTTTGCATGTGGCTTTCCAGTTTTCCCAGCACCATTTGTTGAAGAGGCTTTCTTTTCTCCATTGAGTGTTGTTGGCCCCTTTATCAAAAATTATTTGACTATATATATGTGGTTTTATTTCTGGACTTTCTATTCTGTTCCATTGGTCTGAGTGTCTATTTTTCTGCCAATACCATGTTGTTTTGATTGTCGTGGCCCTATAATAGAGTTTGAAGTCAGGTATTGTAATGCCCCCAGCTTCATTCCTTTTCTTTAGGATTGCTTTGGCTATTTGGGGCTTTTTATAGTTCCATATAAATCTGATTATTTTTTGCTCCATTTCTTTAAAAAATGTCATTGCAATTTCAATGGGAATTGCATTAAATTTGTATATAGCTTTGGGTAATATGGCCATCTTGATTATATTTATTCTACCTAACCAAGAACAAGGAATATTCTTCCATCTCATAATGTCTTTTTCGATTTCCCTTAACAATGGTTTATAGTTTTCATTATATAAGTCCTTTACATTCTTTGTTATGTTTATTCCTAGGTATTTTATTTTTTTTGTTGCAATCGTGAAGGGGATTATTCTTTTGAGTTCATTCTCAAATGTTTCATTGTTGGCATATAGAAAGGCTATTGACTTCTGTATGTTAATTTTGTATCCTGCGACCTTACTGTATTGGCTTATTTTTTCTAGAAGTCTTTTTGTGGATTCTTTGGGGTTTTCGATGTATAGGATCATATCATCTGCAAAAAGTGATACCTTTACTTCTTCTTTTCCGATATGGATGCCTTTTATTTCTTTGTCTTGTCTGATTGCTGTGGCGAGAACCTCTAGTACCACATTAAATAAGAGTGGAGAGAGTGGACAACCCTGTCTTGTTCCTGATTTAAGGGGGAAAGCCTTCAGTTTTGTGCCATTTAGTATGATGTTAGCTGATGGTTTATCATATATGGCCTTTATCATGTTGAGATATTTTCCTTCTATACCCATTTTGTTGAGAGTCTTAAACATAAAATTGTGTTGTATTTTATCAAAAGCCTTTTCTGCATCTATTGATAATATCATGTGGTTTTTGTTCTTTGTTTTGTTGATATGGTGTATTACATTAACTGTTTTACGTATGTTGAACCATCCTTGAGATTCTGGGATGAATCCCACTTGATCATGATGTATTATTTTTTTAATATGTTGTTGTATTCGATTTGCTAGTATTTTGTTTAGTATTTTAGCATCTGTATTCATTAGAGATATTGGTCTGTAGTTTTCTTTTTTTGTGCCATCCTTGCCTGGTTTTGGTATGAGAGTTATGTTTGCCTCATAAAATGTGTTTGGAAGTATTGCTTCTTCTTCAATTTTTTGGAAGACTTTGAGAATAGGAACCAAGTCTTCTTTGAATGTTTGATAAAATTCGCTGGTATAGCCGTCTGGGCCTCGACTTTTATTTTTGGGGAGGTTTTTAATGGTTTTTTCTATTTCTTCTCTACTAATAGGTCTGTTTAGGCTTTCTGCTTCTTCTTGACTCAGTCTAGGAAGGTTGTATTGTTCTAGGAATTTATCCATTTCTTCTAGGTTGTTGAATTTAGTGGCATAAAGTTTTTCATAGTATTCTACAATAATTCTTTGTATATCTACGGTGTCCATGGTGATTTCTCCTCTTTCATTTTGGATTTTGTTTATATGAGTTCTTTCTCTTTTTTCCTTGGTAAGTCTTGCCAAGGGTTTGTCAATTTTGTTGATTTTTTCAAAGAACCAGCTCCTTGTTTTATTAATTTTTTCTATAGTTTTTCTGTTCTCTATTTCATTTATTTCTGCTCTGATTTTTATTACCTCCTTTCTTTGCCTGGTTTTGGGTTGTCTTTATTCTTCATTTTCTAGTTCCTTAAGGTGTGAAGTTAAGTGGTTCACTTGGGCTCTCTCTTGTTTGTTCATATATGCCTGAAGTGATATGAACTTCCCTCTTATCACTGCTTTTGCTGCATCCCATAGATTCTGATATGTCATATTATCATTTTCATTTGTCTGTATATATCTTTTGATCTCTGCACTTATTTCTTCTTTGACCCATTCATTCTTTAAAAGTATGTTGTTTAGTTTCCACATTTTTTGGGGTTTTTCCCTCTTTTTTGCTGTTGAATTCTAGTTTCAAGGCTTTATGATCAGAAAATATGCTTGGTACAACTTCAGTTTTTCTGAATTTGCTGATGTTGTTTTTGTGGCCCAGCATATGGTCAATTCTTGAGAATGATCCATGTACACTGGAGAAAAATGTATACTCAGTCACTTTGGGATGAAATGTCCTGTAGATGTCTATCATATCCAGGTGCTCTACTGTTTTGTTTAAGGCCACTATGTCTTTGTTGATTCTCTGTTTGGATGACCGATCTAGAGCCGTCAGCGGTGTATTGAGGTCTCCAAGTATGATTGTATTTTTGTCAGTTTTTGTTTTAAGGTCAATAAGTAGCTGTCTTATATATTTTGGTGCTCCTTGGTTTGGTGCATATATATTAAGAATTGTTATGTCTTCTTGATTCAGTGTCCCCTTAGCCATTATGAAATGGCCATTTTTGTCTCTGAGTACTTTTCCTGTCTTGTAGTCAGCATTATCCGATATGAGTATTGCTACACCTGCTTTTTTTTGGATGTTATTTGCTTGGAGTATTGTTTTCCAGCCTTTCACTTTGAATTTGTTTTTATCCTTGTTACTTAGATGAGTTTCTTGTAGGCAGCATACAGTTGGATTTTCTTTTTTGATCCATTCGGCTACTCTGTGCCTTTTTATTGGTGAGTTTAATCCGTTTACATTTAGTGTAATTATTGACACTTGTGAGTTCCTCATTGCCATTTTATAGATTGCTTTCTGTTCGTTTTGTGCCTTGTTTGATTCTTCTCTTTCGTTTTTCTATCTTTTGTTTTTATTTGGTTGTGTTCCATACATCTTTCCTCTATTGCTATCTTTTTTAAATCATGTGCTTCTGTGGTGGTTTTTTCAATGGTGGTTACCATTAAGTAATGAAAAGGGTTCCTACCCTGTTCATTGTAGTGCACTATTTTGTGAGTACTTTTTTACTCCATCGCCCTTTGCTACTGTTAATCTTCATCCTCTCCCCCCCTTTCTTATTGTTGTCACAGTTTAAAGTTGGTTTTGTTATGTTCTTCTTGGAGCTTTTACTTGTGGCTTTGTTGTTGTTGTTTTTTTATTCTTTGTATCTGATTGGAGAACTCCCTTTAGTATTTCCTGGAGTGGGGGTTTTCTGGTGATAAATTCTCTCATCTTTTCTGTATCTGTGAATGTTTTTATTTCTCCTTCATATTTGAAGGTTAGCTTTGATGGGTATAGTATTCGTGGCTGAAAGTTCCTCTCTTTCAAGACTTTAAATATTGGGGTCCACTCTCTTCTAGCTTGTAGAGTTTCTGTTGAGAAATCTGATGATAATCTTATGGGCCTTCCTTTATATGTTGTATTCTTCTTTTCCCTGGCTGCCTTGAGAATTTTTTCTTTGCAGTTGGTTTGTGCCAATTTTATTATGATGTGCCTTGAAGTAGGTTTGTTGGGGTTAAGAAAACTTGGAGTTCTGTTTGCTTCTAGAATTTGAGGTTTTAGTTCTTTCCAGAGGCTTGGGAAGTTCTCATCTATTATTTGTTTGAGTATGTTCTCCATTCCATTTTCTCTCTCTTCTCCCTCTGATATACCTATTATTCTTATGTTATTCTTTTTGATGGAGTCAGATAATTCCTGTAGGGCTATTTCATTTTTTTTAATTTTTGAATCTCTTTCTTCTTCTCTTTGTTGAGCCTCAAGTTGCTTGTCTTCTATTTCGCTGATCCTCTCTTCTATCTGGCCTGTTCTATTAGCTAAGCTTGTTACCTCATTTTTCAGCTCATGAATTGAGTTTTTCATCTCTGTTTGATTTGTTTTTATAGTTTCAATTTCCTTGGAGATATACTCTTTGTGTTCATCGAGTTGTTTTCTGAGCTCCCTAAATTTCCTTTCTGTGTTTTCTTGTATATCTCTGAGTATTTTTAGAATTTCTATTTTAAATTCTCTGTCGTTTAACTCCAAGGTTTCCAATATCTTAAATTTTTTCTCCATAGATTTTTCCTCATCTCTCTGTGTTACCTCTCTATCTTTTGTATCCATGATATTTGATTTTCTCTTCTTTAATGGCATCTGAGGGTGATTTTCTTGATAGTATTAATGAGATTTTATAAGGAATAAAAGGATAAAAAAATAAAAGTAAAAATAAAAAATTGCACAGTTTTAAAAAAAATAATCATTAAATAAAGAAAATTAAAATAAGATAAAAATTTAAGGGGAAAAAAAGGGAATAATTCCTTCCCCTTCTTTTTTCCTCTCCTCTCCTCTCCCCTCTTTTTTGAGAAAATCTTGTGATGAACTGTGAATTATATTATACTAAATAGAACAAACAATACCTGTAGTGGAGGGCCTGAATTGGGGAGAAGTAATATAGGGGTAAAGGAAAAAAAAAAAGAGAAAAAAAAAAAAGAAAAAAAAATACAAGAAAAAAATATTTATATATAAAAAAGGGGGGAGCAGTATAGACCCACAAAAAGCAAATTAGGAAAAAATTTGGGTCAAGAATAAAATGTTTTGCTTTTAGGTGTTGGCTGACTCAGAGATATGATGAGTGGAATAAGAGGGAAACAGGAAAAAAGGGTGGAAAATTAAAAAATTACTATTGTATTTAGTGGAATAAGAACTAGATAAAATGGAGAGCCAGGGATGGGAGCACTGCTAATGTGTTAAAAAGTTGAAGTAAAAACCCTCCAAAATGCCACAAACTTAAGTTTGAGTCCCAGATAAGATAATTTGTTCGTTATTGAAGTTTGAATGAGGGAAGACGTAAAGGAGAGAGTAAGAGACTAATATAGAGGGAGAAAAGAGAGAGAGAGAGAGAAAAGATGGAACCACTTAAAGAAGGAAAAAGAAAAAGGAGGAGAGAGAAAGAGAGAGTTAGGGGTTTTGGATTGCAACCCTCAAAGAGAGAAAGGAGGAGGAAAGAAAAGATAATGTGAGATGTAACACTTATGGGTAGTGTAGTTCAAAGAGAGGCGAGAGTAAGACTGAGAGAGAATTAAATGACCAAATTGGAGTAGAAAAAAAAATCAAGAATGAAGAAAAGAGACACAGACGAACAAATATAAGATGGGATAGGTTATAAAATCTGCAGATTATTCTTGATTTTGAGAGGTTGTCGTCTTGCTTTTTCTTTTCTGTCTTTCTGGTCCGTGACTTTGTACCCCGGGTTCTGCCCCTGTGGCATGCTCTGGAAGAGGTTTGCAGTTGATAATTCTCTATGGCAATGTCATGTATTGGGCTTCAGTCTCGTTGGCAGCCAAGGTTCATTAGTGTTTATAGGCTCCAACAGAGAGGATCTCTCACTGTGAGAGTGTTCCTGGAGCCTCTCTCCTAGTCTTTCCTTCCACAATTAGAAGCCTGATAATCCAGCTATGGGGTTGCTGCTGCCTCTACCTGGATAGCAAGAGTCTCAAAGAGCTGGCAACTCCCCACTCTGTTCCCACTCAGCACAGGGCTCTGAGTAAGGCTCAGTCAGTCAGACCTGCCAGCATAATCAGGCGTGGCTTCCTCTCACTCAAAGATCTCTGGCTCTGCCCCTCTGTGGGATAACTCGAGTGCCCACTCCTGAGGCATTCGGAGGAATCTCTAGCTAGACAGGTCACACTTCGAGTGAAATCCCTACCCACACGGAAAAGATCGAGCTTTGGAATTGGCTTTCGCTCTATCCTCGTGCGGCTTTCCCAAGGGGCTAGGGCTGCCTGAGATTCTGCTCCTGGCCCGCTCACAGACCTGCTCCTCTGTGGGAAAAACACGGGCGCCCACCTCTGAGGAGTTCGGAGGAATCTCCTGTTCACTCTTCCTGCATGCGCACTGACCAGATTTTGAGGCTCAGGCGTCCGGGACGCCTCTCACTCCAAGAAAGCCCTCTGCCCACACGGAAAAGTTACTGGGTTGGAATTGGCTTTCGCTCTGTCCCCGTTCGGCTTTCCCAGGGCGCTGGGGCTTCCGCTCCTGGCCCGCTCACGGGCCTCTGATTCTGCTCCTCTGAGGGAAAACACGAGCACCCACCCTTGAGGAGTTCGGAGGAATCTCCTGCCCACTTGCGTGCGTGCGCACTGACCAGATTATGAGGTTCACACGGGACGCCTCTCGCTCCGCGAAAGCCCTCCTCCCGCACAGAAAAGTTCCACCATTGGAGTTGGCTCCAGCTCCCTCCCCGTGCCCGGTCCCCTCAGGGCGCTGGGGCTCCTAGGAGATGCTGCTTTTTGCCCACACAGAGGCCTCTGACTTTGCTTCTCTGTGGGTTAGCACGGGCGGCGCCCACCCCTGAAGTGTTCGTAGGAATCTTTTGCCCACTAACCACGCCAACCAGGAGATGCGGAAAATGGCTGCCCCACTTGTCTTTCTTTGTCTGGGTTTGGCGCGCACGTGTTAGCTTGAATTGCCCAGGTTTTTCCACGGCTTGGATCTCTGTGCCACAGCCTGATTTGGCTGTACCGCAGCCTGGAACTATTCACTCCCTATGCCCGCCTTAGTTTCTATATTCTCAGTTCTCAGTGAAAGCCATCCTGTTTGGATTAGAGAGGAAGGCGGAGCATTTCTTACTCCTTATTTCCCCCAAAGTTTGCCCATATATTTAGCCAATCTTTCGCTTGATCCTACCTTCGGGTGTGTTGTGAAGCATCTGAAGACTCCAAGGATAGGTTTTTCTGTTTCTGGTTGAAGTACTTGTTGAGTTTATGGGGAGATTTTCGGTATCGCTTCCTACCGCGCCATCACTGTGACGTCATTCTCCGACTCTTTTTTTTTTTTTTAACAAAGATGAAGTACAGTAGATGATTGTCTTTTTATTTAAAATCTTTCTATTTTTAAGTAAGCATATTATTTGAAGCTAGAAGGTCTAAGTGTTGCACTTTCTCTTTACTCACGGACTAATCTATTCCATGGTGCAGAATCATTTGGCAAATTGTGATCCCCCACAGTTGATTTCCAGCTTAAGTCTCCTGATAGAGAGGAAATACACTAAACTTGCAGTTGAAAGATTATGCCTTGAATACTAGCTGTGCCAATCATAACTGTATGAATGCTTAGGAATGTTATAACTTCTAAATCTCAACTTTCTTATCTACAAAATTTGAATAAACAGTGACTTATCTATTTCCCTTATAGTATGGTGGTGATTGTCAAATGCCATAATATGAAAATACCTTATAAATCCAAATTCCCCACACAAATATGAAATGATATAATTTTGTTTTTTAAATAAATCATCTTTAAATAAAGGGAAAAATTACACTAGAGATGCTTTTGAAGCCTATTGTTTAAAAAACAACCAATTGGTAGAAACAAAAATAATATCCTTATGTAGTCAATGAAATCATTATTCTGTTTCTATAATTTTATAACTAACTCTGATTGTGTGAACCATCCAAATGACTAGTTTTATGTTAGTTAATTCACATTTCCTATTATTTTTTAAAAGCTTTAATTTTTGTTAATTTTATAGAGGAGAGAAAGAGAAAGAGAGTGAGAGAGAAGGGGGAGGAGGAGCAGGAAGCATCAACTCCCATATGTACCTTGACCAGGCAAGCCCAGAGTTTTGAACCAGTGACTTCAGCATTCTAGGTTGACACCTTATCCACTGCACCACCACAGATCAGACTAATGCACATTTTCTTTCTTTTTTTTAAATAATTTTATTTTTTTAATGGGGTGACATCAATAAATCAGGATACATATATTCAAAGATAACAAGTCCAGGTTATCTTGTCGTTCAATGCCACTGCCACCAGGAAAACCATGATCTCATGGATAATTTCATCTGGGTAGCTGGGAATTGACTTGCAAGGGCATAAGGCTGTCTACATACAAGGATGTTCGAAATTCCTCAAATTTAGTCTTTGGCCATTTCTTATTATTATGAATGTTTTATAACAATTTTATGCCTGATATATTCTAAAAATTCCTAAAAACATGTCTTCAAATCAGCTCTCTTTAAAGCCAGTACTTACTTTGTAATCCTTCAAATCTAACAGGCACTGAGCTTGGTGTAGTGGATCCAGTGCTCAACAGAACAGACAGCGCCTGTCCTGGCAGGGCTTACAACCCAGGAAGATTCAATCGATAAGTGATACAAATAAATATCTAATTAGGAATTCTAATCAGTATTGAGAAAAGCACAGGAAATAATAAGAGATTATCATTTCTTACGATGGGAACTGATTTAGATTAAGAAACTTTTCTAAGGAAATAACAATTATGTTGATAACTGAAGAATGGATCAGGAGTTACCCAGTGAAAGGTTGGGAAGAAGAGAATTTCATATGGAGATAATAACATTTGCAAATGTACTGAGGCAGGAAAGAGCTCGGCACTTTGAAAACAGAAAGAAGTCACATGTCCCTTCAGGGTAGTAAGAGACAGTGGGTGATGTCAGACGAGATTGGAGAAGACAGGAAAAGACCAGACAGAGACTGCTGACCTGATTTAGGATTTGAAGAGAAATAGAAAACTACTGAGAAGTTTTAGAAGGGTTGTCTCTCTCCATAGCCTACCTTTTCCTGAAGGCCAAGATCTTCTTAGTGCCTGTGGTAGAAACATGGTGTCCAGCACCTCCTTGAACCATCTCCTTCTTGGTGACTTAAGCCCTATTGTTTCTGCAAAGTTCATTTCTTTCTTACACCCAATCTTAACTGCTAGACCCAACTACTTTGGATATACCAGCTCCTTTTCTCAAAATCTTAGAGAAAGTATTGAGCATGAGATAGGGAACTCAACCATACAATGAAATTCTATTTTGGATATTTACACACTATATGAGCTTATCATTCAAGAAAGGCATGTTGGGTAAACAATTAATAAGGAAGTTTGTGAGGGGATTAATGAAATGAGGTTTATGGCTGGTTTCAGTTTATTGTCTAGTTTCCCCATAGCAGTCTAATTAAAGCACAGATTAGAGAGTGAGGAAGGGAGAGTTGAACATTATCTGAATTAATTTTATGCTGGTAAGACAAATAATTTTCTTACTTCCTCTGGGCTTTAAACTCCATAGTAATTTGACATGCACAGAACAACTGCCTAAATTATGAGCCATTTTTCAAAGAAAATGAAAGGTCCTAGAAAGTCCAGTGGATGTTTTTTTTTAACCTAGCGTGAACTGTGGATGATGTCATCAAATTGAAAGGCTTACCTGTGCCTTAGTTAGGCTAAAAGCCCAATGAATGCCAAGGGCCAGCACAATGTCTTGAGACTGTTGCCAACTACATCACTCAGACTGCTGATGTTGAAGCAAATTCCATTGGAAATAGGCCAGTGTTTTCTGTGTCTCCTGAGGGACTCTAGAGTTTTATAGTGCGTGTTTTTTTATTTGTATAAGCAGCACATTTTCCAATTAAGTGGCAGTTGGTGTGTTTTACTAAGTATAGTTAAGATTTTTGCCTTTAAAAACCAAACTAGCCTGACCAGGCAGTAACACAGTGGATAGAGCGTCAGACTGGGATGCGGAAGGACCCAGGTTCAAGACCCTGAGGTTGCCAGCTTGAGCGCGGGCTCATCTGGCTTGAGAAAAAAAAAAAAGCTCACCAGCTTGGACCCAAGGTGGCTGGAGCAAGGGGTTACTCAGTCTGCTGAAGGCCTGCGGTCAAGGCACATATGAGAAAGCAATCAATAAACAACTAAGGTGTTGTAATGGAAAACTAATGATTGATGCTTCTCATCTCTCTCCATTTCTGTCTGTCTCTATCTTTTCCTCTCTCTGACTTTCTCTCTGGCCCTGTAAAAAAACAAAAACAAAAACAAAAAAACCAAACTAGACTGTGAAATATAACTTCTAAAATTGTGTGTAATAATAATATTGTATATATTATACAGTGCTTAATATGTATAAACACTGTTTTAATTGCTTAACTTATATTTGCTCATTTAACCTTCACAACTTTTTGGGATTAATTTCTCTTATAAACCTCAATTTACGTATCAGGATATTAAGGCAAAAGTAGGTTAAGTAATTTTCCTAAATTACACAAAAACTCAAGGTTATACAAAAACCTTTAAACAAAATTTTGTTTCCTGGAAGAGTCTGACATAAAATTCTACAGAACTCTATAAAGGCTGATGTTTATAGGTGTTTGTATTAGAAAAGACAAAAAAGTCAGGAGGTGGGTACCTGATTTAGAGACTTATTGAGTTGAGATTTAGTGACCAGGACAGAAGAGATTGGAAGACAGATGGCAGTGTAGAGGGCAGAATAGAAACTGTAGGAGTGACAGGGAATTAAAGATACAGTGCATATATCTTTTGAAATTTTATGGGGCTAATCAATATATAAAGTAGTAAGTAAAGGTGGAAAATGAAATTAGTTGAGGAAAAGCAAGAAAGGTTAATTTAGGAAACTTGTGTGGACAGAGTCCAGTCCTGATGCTGACCCATGCTTGAGTTGGTCAACGAAGGCTATTTTGATGTTCCATAGAAGAGTCTATTGAAACCTTGACTGAAAAAGATTAAATTACACTAGCAACCAAAGAGATCCTGATACAAGTGATTCTGTTCTTGGATTGGGGGTGTGGAGATAGGGACAAACTGTTGAGGAATTCATCCAAACTATGAGACACATGTACAGCATTCAGTAACTATACATTAAGACTGGTTAAGAATTGTCTAAAAAATGAGGAAGGATCAATTGGATGCAAAGATAGTATCTTCTTTTAAAATGCCAACATTTAAAAATGCATACAGGAATTTGAGGGGCTATGGTGGATACATTTTTTCAGAGCTCAATCCTCTCTTTGCCAATGTTCTCTTTTTACGATATATATATTTGGTAATGTTGCCTTTACTTTCCTGAAATAAATTCCACAGGTATTACAAAATCAACAATACTACAGATTTTAAATAAAGGAAAAATTAAATTAAAAGATTAATGTTAAAATGGTATGTATTTCTATATGTTAATATTCTGGCGAAGCAATGCTAGAAGGCATAATGAAGTAGTCAGATGTGTGCCCTATATGATAAGTTTCAGTGGATTTGATGGTATAAATGCACACTGATAGACAAAGTTGTGTTAAAACAGCAGCCCAAATACCATGAGTAGTGATGCTTTCAGTGATATGAGTTTTCCAGAATTATGAACAACTATAGATATACTTTCAAAAAAAATAAAATACCATCCTCGCTCACTTTTCATAGTATTGTAGTTACATTCCTTGGATACTTTGGATAGCAATATTGGATAAAGCATACTCTATGTTTACATGTAAAAGAAATTTAAGTTGAGGGGTTTCACCTAATTGAATGTATAGCATTGTATTCTCAATTCAAAAGAGAAGCTGAATAATTTTCTGTTGGGCAAGACCTCTAGCACCCCTGGGCCCCATTCACTAAATGCTAAAAGCACCCTCTATCAATTTGTGGCAACAAAATAATTTCCTGATTCAATTTTGGTCACTCCTAGATTTTAGTCTGCAAAAGCATTTTAAAAATTAGGCTCTGATGACATTGTCTCAGGATGATGAGAACATGGTTATTTTCTTTTTTAAAACTCATCACTACCTTGCCAAGGCCATGGAAAAGCAAAACTGAATGGTTTAAAAAAACAGTGACATTTATTTCTCATAATTTAGTCAGTTGGTTGGGAAGTTAATTTCTGTCAGTGCCAGTTTGAAACTCCCCAGTCATGGGGACATTTTAAAATTTACCTGGCAAACTTCTACTTTGCAAATTTCAGTTTAGATATCACTTTTCAGGGAGATATTTTTTATTTAATTTTATTTATTCATTTTTTAGAGAGGAGATAGAAGGGAGAGAGAGAGAGGAGAGAGAGACAGAGAGAGAAGGGGGAGGAGCTGGAAGCATCAACTCTCATATGTGCCTTGATCAGGCAAGCCCAGGGTTTCGAACCGGCGACCTCAGCATTTCCAGGTCGATGCTTTATCCACTGCGCCACCACAGGTCAGGCCAGGGAGATATTTTTTTATTTCACACACTAGATTGAACTCCCCTCATAATACTCCCATAAGCATTAATTTCCTAACACTAACCACACTTCTCATTGTTTGAATATTTTTACTGTCAAGCTATGCATTCTATGAGGGTGAATCTTATATTTTGTACATCAGTGTTTCCTGGTTATCTTGTCCCAGATAGTTAAAGAAATGTTTTTACATTACATTGCATTGAGTTGATATGAAATTCAATTTGTGGATCAATTGCCAAAATAAAGTGACCTAATAGTTTTAGAAAA
Organism: Saccopteryx bilineata; assembly: GCF_036850765.1. Classification (NCBI taxonomy): domain Eukaryota; kingdom Metazoa; phylum Chordata; class Mammalia; order Chiroptera; family Emballonuridae; genus Saccopteryx; species Saccopteryx bilineata. The sequence continues at coordinate 217,125,137 of NC_089493.1, read as the reverse complement.
TGATTGTGGATTATTTAAAATGCTATTATATCAACTAAATTAAAAAAAATTTTCCTTGGAGAGTAAATAAAATAAAATTATCAATCTGTAGAAAAATATTCATACAACATAATATATATTCACCCTTCTATAAGGCATTACATCATTACATTCTTCACTAACCTACTGGTGGGTGCTTATAATCTTCTGCAAGGATGCTTTGCATTCTTATCCATATAAATTTCTAACCATTTTCTATCCTGTATTTATTAAGTACAAACTCCAAATCGTGAACTTGGGTTGGGTCTTCATCCATTTGTACTAAAACCTTGGATCTCTTTCCCTACTAGAGATGTAGCTTCAGTTTGGAGTCATCCTTTATTCTCATTGCAGCATGCTCATACCTTAATGGTTGATGCCTGACCTTCCTCTCATTTTGTCACTCACCATCTATGCCTGATCTGCACAGATGTTAGTCTCAGTCCTCATCTATGCATCAAACCTGTGTTTGGTCCCAAAGCCTGAAGGACCTGTGGCACCCACAAAATTGGGTGAAGGAATGAATCTTTACCATTATGGGCTCTCCAGCCAAATCATGTTGTTTTATTCATATGAATAATTCTTTTACATATTTTCTTACCACCAATTTCTGAGCTGCTCACTACTCTAGAATTATAGCTTTGGGACTCTAGTTAATATAAAGTCCATTTTCTTCTCAGTTTCTTAGGATTCAGATCACAGAGGTTTTTTTTTTTTTTTTTAACAGGGACAGAGAGAGAGGGATAGATAGGGACAGACAGACAGAAAAAGAGAGATGAGAAGCATCAATCATCAGTTTTTCGTTGTGACACCTTAGTTGTTCATTAATTGCTTTCTCATATGTGCCTTGACCGCGGGCCTTCAGCAGACCGAGTAACCCCTTGCTGGAGCCAGCAACCTTGGGTCCAAGCTGGTGAGCTTTATTGCTTAAGCCAGATGAGCCCGCGTTCAAGCTGGCGACCTCAGGGTCTCGAACCTGAGTCCGCCGCATCCCAGTTGGACGCTTTATCCACTGCACCACCACCTGGTCAGGCATCACAGAGGTTTTATTGCACTATTAATGTTAGCTTAAGTAGTGCAAAATACTTGAACTAAGAATGGAGGTCTCGCTCTGAAATACTATAGCTTTGTTATATTATTTCTAGAGTCCCTCAAAAATGCCGTATAAGAAATTCTGAAATTTCTCTAAGGTTACTTCTTTGTGTGTACCCATGAAAACTCCATAAATTGTTGTTTCCTCTCTGCTTCTACTTGGTACAGTATCAATTCTAAGATAAGAAACTGTAATCCAGGAGGGTAAGGTGGAATATGAATGTTTTTATTTGCATGCCTGTTTTACACATGCTTAATCAGCCTTGTAGTTTGAATGAGTGGTAGAAGCAATGCTATGAATTGAGCAATTTTGAGATATTTAAAACATTGTGTTTCTTTCAAAATTGGCCATGTCTTTTTTGATTTTCTTCCCACTCTGAACATAAAACAGGTGCACCAGCAATAGTTGGCACAAAGTGAAAAAGTTTTTACATTGAAGACTGATCATATTTTGTAGTTCACTTTATCTTAGTCATCACTGTTGATTCAGAGATATTAAGTATGGTAATAACTCAAAGCCAAATTAGTCAAAATTTGGCCAGCACTAACCATGGTTTGCTTCAACTCTGGGAGGAACTTGCAAAAGGCAATATTGATTATATCTGGGATATGCCAGTTTTAATTTGACATTCTGATTTTTTCTTTTTGTTTAACTTAGAAGCAGATTCTGCTTTGCTCTGTTTGTGAAAGACAACTGGATGAGTGAAGATTATTACTTGAAATAGGACTAGCAATTTATCTGAAATTAGAGGCAACGAGAAAACAATAATTACTTTTTGCTCATTCTGACTCAAAATGGGTGGAGGTTAAGAATATTATTAGACAACATTATCTAGGTAAAAAAAAAAGACAAAAAGAGTGAGAAAGCCAGAAGTAACACTGGAGAGGAAAATTAAAACAAATATGATTAAGTACTTGAAAGATTTTAAATATAATATAGAGTGATGAAAAAAGGTATAGAAATTATGTCACCATAAAAAATAATTGGGTACTAAAAAAATGCAGAGTGAGTTGATATATAGAAAGTGGGTATTTTAGGAGATTTCCAAGATGGCAATGGAGTAGGCAGATGCTCCAACCGCCAGCACCCAGGACAAAATTGGATTACAACTTAATTTAAGAATAATCATCTTGAAAAACCAACTTTGGAATAAATGAACAGAAGTCTATAACCAAGGATCACAGCAGAAGCCACATTGAGACTGGTAGGAAGAGCAAGACACTAAAAGCACTGCCATGCTCCCAGGAGTGAGCAGAGGCTGAGGGGCCAGAGGAACTCTCACTGTGGGGAGTGTTGTCCTGAGAGGGGAGAGCCCTAAGCCCCAGACCCAATGCTGCAGCCTGGTGCCCCAGAGCCTAGAAGAGGTGCCAGACAGCATTTGGTGATGAAAAGAGCCAGGTTTCTTTCTGCAAGAAGAAGACAGGAATTCTTGAGAATGCAGGCTTCATCTTAAAGGGACAGCACAGAAAATCTTGTTCACAGCCACTTACCTGGGGCTCTAGTGGAGGGAGAGCTGAGAGGACTAGATTTGAGTGAGGAGTGTGTGAAGAGGAAGCCCAGGGAGAGACACTGTGGGGATGGCCACTGGATCCCCTGTGCTGAGTCATTCTCCAATACTGCAGTTACCATCTTGCTTGGTTGGAGCAGTCCCCTCTGCTGGGGAAAATCAACTGCCCCACCCTTGGGAGTCTCTCCTGCTTCACTCTATGGAGACTGGGTTGTTCTCAGAAGCACAGAAGCAAGAGGCCTTTCAGTGACTCAGTTTTCTGTTGTTGAGGCTGGAGCTTTTCTATGTATGTTCCCACATCTATGATTGGTGCTTCTGCCTCCTGGGAGACTCAGTAGAAACTGTCCAGACTGTGGGAAGACCACATCTCTGGGTCTTAGAGGCCACACACACCAGATTCCTGGGGCCACACCCTACTGAGTTCTGTAAGAAATGTCTGGAAAGACTGAAACATGGGGATGAGACACACCCACTATACTTCCTAATTCCTGAAGTAGGGAGTCCCACTAATGTTGTATCCCCAACCACAGCTGCCCAAACCAACTGAGCTTGTAATCTGTAGAGGGGTTGTTGGGGTGAAGTCAGTCTGAGCCCATACTATACTTTTTCTACAGAAGACTCTGTAGGAAGACCAAGCAGTTTCAAGAGGATGTGGAGCAGCTGAAAAGTGGAGGCAAATCTTAATGAACTTGGGACCATTATGGAGCTGCTGTTATCTCTAAGCAGGAGGAAGTTGATCCTTATACACAGATTGGCACCTCTCACACTTCTGAAACATAAGAAATGCAGACACAAACAGTGAACATTGCAGTAGCTTCAGACAGGTAGCCCATAGCAGATTACAAACAATGACTGGCACCAACTCAAGAAGACCTAGAACCAACAAAATTAGTAGAGGTTGTCAGACAGCACCAACCCTAGACTCAGCTAACTACAAAAGCAGCACTCTCAAAGGAGAAGTCCAGCAGGCACCAGACACTGTGGAGAATAAATACACCCAACAGGACAGATACTGCAGAGTGTCAAATACACACGATCAAGGTTGCCCATAAAGCCAGCCAGCCTGGAGATATAACCACACCCATGAAAGGGCCTGACTGCATTCAATAGTCATACACAATTGGAGGGAAAATACTACCTTCAAGATGCATTCCTAGAACAAGAAAATCAGGTGGCCTGGAGGCCAGTAACACTGAGACCATCTTTCTTGTAAAGACACCACAACAAGTTTCAAAGTTGACAGCACTACTTAATACTCAGACAAAATGAGCAGACAAAGAAATACAACCCAAATGAATCAACAAGAAAAATCTCCAGAAGAAAGAACTAAATGAACTAGAAGTAACTAAATGACCAGATGCAGGTTTTAAGTAATAATTTTTAGGATGCTCAAGGATCTTAAAGCAACAATGGATGGTCACAATGAGAACTTAAAAAAAGAAATAGCATGCTACAAAATAGGACATTGAGATCATAAAAAATAAACAGTCAGAAATGACAAATTCAACTTCAGAAATGAAGACTGCACTAGAAGAAATTGGCAGCAGGCTGTATGAAGCAGAGAATCAAATCAGCAATTTAGAGGACAAGATATACAAAAGCACAGAAGCAGAGCAGCAAAAAGAAAAGAGGCTAAAAAAGACTGAGGAAATGCCTAAGTAGGTGGTGGCATAGAGGATAGAGTGTTGAACTGCAATGCGGAGGGCCCAGGTTGGAAACTCTGAGATCGCCAGCTTGAGTGTGGGGTCATTGGGTTTGAGCAAGGCTCACTAGCTTGAGCCTAAGGTTGCTGGCTTGATCAAGGGGTGACTCAGTCTGCTGTAGCCACCCCCCCCATCAAGGCACATATGATAAAGTAATCAATGAACAACTAAGGTGCTGCAATGAAGAATTGATGCTTCTCTTTTCTCTCCCTTCATGTCTGTCTGTTTCTCTCTCTGTCTCTGTTATATATACACACAAAAATAGACTGAGGAAACTCTCAGAGACCTCTGTGACAACATGAAGAGAAACAACATCTGAATCATAGGGGTTCCTGAAGGAGAAGAGAACAAACAAAGGATAGAGAACCTGATTGAAAAAATCATAGCTGAAAATTTCTGTAAATTGATGAAGGAATAAGTCACACAAGATCAAGAAGCACAGAGAGTCCCATTAAAGAAGAACCACGAAATAAGTAAATCAGAAAAAAACAAGAACTGCATTATTCTATACGTAGGTGGGACATAAAAGTGAGACTAAGAGACATTGATAGGAGTGTGGTGGTTATGAGGGGAGGGGGGAAAGGGAGAGGGAAAGGGGGAGGGGCACAAAGAAAACTAGATAGAAGGAGACAGAGGACAATCTGACTTTGGGTGACGGGTATGCAACATAATTAAATGACAAGATAACCTGGACATGTTATCTTTGAATATATGTATCCTGATTTATTGATGTCACCCCATTAAAAAAATAAAATTATTAAAAAAAAAGAAGAACCAAAGGAAGCCTACATCAAGACCCATCATAATTAAAGTACCAAAGTTAAGAAACAAAGAATACTAAAAGCTGCAAGAGAAAAGCAGTTAATTACCTACAGAGGAGTCCCCATCAGGATGACATCTGACTTCTCAACAGATACACTTGAGGCCAGAAGGAATTGGTAAGAAATATTCAAAGTGATGCAAAGCCACAACCTACAACCAAGACTTCTTTATCCAGCAAGGCTATGCTTTAAAATTGAAGGAGAAATAGAAGATGACCAGACCAAAAAAAAAAAAAAAAAACCTCAAGGAGTTCATAACAACCAAACCAGTACTGCAAGAAATGTTAAGGAGCCTGCTATAAAAAGAGCCAAAGAAAAAAGAAATTGAGAGAAAGAGAATTGTGGATTTAAAGAATAAAAGGGCAATAAATAAGCATATATTAATAATAACCTTAAATGTAAATGGATTAAATTCTCTAATCAAAAAACATAAGGTAGCTGAATGATTAAGAAAATAAGACCCCTGGCCTGTGGTGGTGCAGTGGATAAAGCACTGACCTGGAAACACTGAGGTCGCCGGTTCAAGAAAATAAGACCCATACATATGCTGTCTGCAAGAGACTCACCTCAGAATAGAAGATACTCATAGATTGAAAGTGAAGGGATGAAAAAAATATTTCAGGGAAATTGAAATGAAAAAAAAATCTGGGGTAGCAATACTTATATCTGACAAAATAGCCTTTAAAACAAAGGCTATAGTAAGAAATAAAGAAGGTCACTCCATAATGATAAAGGGAGAAATCCAATAGGAGGATATAACCATTGTAAATATTTCTGCACCGAAATATATAAAGCAGATATTGATTGACATAAAGGGTGAGATTGATGGCAATACTATAACAGTAGGGGATTTTAATGCCCCACTAACAATAATGGATAGATCCTTCAGACAGAAAATTAACAAACAGTAGTATTAAATGACACACTAGATTAATTGGATTTAATTGATATCTTCAGAACCTTTCACCCCAAAGCAGCAGAATATATATTCTTTTCAAGTGCTCATGGTACGTTCTCTAGGATAGACCACATGTTAGGACACAATACGAGTCTCAATAAATGTAAGAAGACTGAAACATATCAAGCCTCTTCTCTGATTACAATGGCATGAAACTAGAAATCAACTACAATAGAAAAGCTGAAAAACATTCAAACACTTGGAGGCTAAATAGCATGTTATTAAATAACAAATGTGTTAACAATGGGGTCAAGGAAGAAATAAAAAATTACCTTGAAACAAATGAAAAGTAACATACAACAACCCAAAATTTATGCAACCCAGCAAAAGCAGTCATGAGAGAGTTTTCATAGCATTACAGGTATACCTTAAGAAGCAAGAAAAAGTTCAAATAAACAACCTAACCCTACACCTAAAAGAACTGAAAAATAACAACAAATAAAACCCAGAGGAGGGAGACAGTAGAAAATAATAAATATCAGTGTGGAAATAAATGGTGTAGATGCCAAAAAACCAATACAAAAGATCAATGAAACCAAGAGCTGGTTCTCTGAAAAGGTAAACAAGATTGATGAATCTTTAATCAAACTCTTAAGGAAAAAAAGAGAGAGGACACAAATAAATAGAATTAGAAATGAAAGTGGAGAAGTAACAGCTGACACCGCAGAAATAAAAAGGATTATAAAAAAATACTATGAAGATCTATATGCCAAAATATTGGACAACCTAGGTGAAATGGATAAATTCCTAGAAACATACAACCTTCTAAACTTAATCTAGAAGAATCAGAAAACTTAAACAGACCAATTACAACAAATGAAATTGAAACAGTCATTAAAAAACTCCCAGCAAAACAAAAAAAAGTCCTGGACCAGAAGGTTTGACAGCCAAATTTTATCAAACATTCAAAGAATTAATACCTATCCTTTTCAAGCTATTTCAAAAAATTCAAGAGGAGTGAAGACTTCCAAGCTCCTTTTATGAGGCAAGCATTATTCTCATTCCAAAACCAGGTAAAGGTACTACAAAAAAAAGAAAACTATAGGCCAATATTCCTGATGAACATAGATGTTAAAATTATCAACAAAATATTAGCAAAATTGATTCAGCAATACATCAATTAGATCATACATCATGATCAAGTGAGACTTCTAGGAAGGCAAGGCTGGTATGACATTCACAAATCAATAAATGTGACTCATTACATAAACAAAAGGAAGAATAAAAATTACATGATTATATCAATAGATGCAAAAAAAAGTATTTAATAAAATCCAGCACCCATTTATGATCAAAACTCTCAGCAAGGTGAGAATATAGGGAACATACCTCAACATAGTAAAGGCCATCTATGACAAATCGACAGCCAACATCATACACAACAGACAAAAATTTAAAGCAATCCCCTTAAGATCAGGATGAAGGCAGGGGTGCCCCTTTTCAGCACTCTTATTCAACATTGCTCTGGAAGTCCTAGCCACAGCAATCAGATAAGAAGAAATAAAAGACATCCAAATTGGAAAAGAAGAAGTAAAACTATCATTATTTGCTGATGACATGATAGTGTACATAAAAAACCCTAAAGTCTCAGTCAGAAAACTACTAGACCTGAAAAATGAATTTGGCTAGGTGGCAGGATGTAAAATAAATATTCAGAAATCAGTGGCATTTTTATATGGCTACAATAAACTGTCAGAAAGAGAAATAAAGTAAATCATTTTCTTCACTATTGCAACAACAAAAAAATAAAGTACCTAAGGAATAAATATGAACAATGTGGTAAAAGACTCAGAAAATTATAAGACATTGAAAAAAGAAATTAAGAAAGATACAAACAAGTGGAAGCATATATCATGTTCATGGATAGGAAGAATAAACAATTAAAATGTCTATACTACCTAAAGCAATCTATGGATTCAAAGCAATTCCTATTAAAATACCATTGGCATACTTCAAAGATATAGAACAAATATTCCAAAAGTTTATATGGAATCAAAAAAGAAACATAGTAGCCTCAGCAATCTTGAAAATGAAGAACAAAGTTGGAGGCATCACACTTCCTGATATCAAGTTATACTACAAGGCCATTGTAATCGAAACAGCTTTGTACTGGCATAAGAATTGGGAGACTGATCACAAAACAGAATAGAGAACCCAGAAATAAATCCATGCCTTTATAGTCAATTGATATTTGACAAAAGAGGCAAGTGTATACAATGGGGTAGAGTAAAAGCAGTCTCTTCAATAAATGGTGTTGAGGAAATTGGACAGGTATATGCAAAAGAATGAAACTAGACCGCCAACTTTCACCATTCACAAAAATAAATTCAGAATGTTTAAAAGACTTAAATGTAAGTCACAAAACCATAAACATCTTGTAAAGAACATATGCAGTAAACTCTCCGGTATCACTTGTAATAATATTTTTGTCAATATATCTCCATGGGAAAGTAAAATAGAGGACAAAATAAACAAAGAGACTATATCAAACTAAAAAGATTTTGTACAACAAAGGACACCATTAACAAAATAAAAAGATATCCTATGCAATGGGGAATATATTTGCCAATACCTCTGATAAGGTATTAGTAACCAAAATTTATAAAGAGCTTCTAAAACTCAACACCAAGAAGGCAAACAATCCAATTAAAATGGAAAAAAAAGTCTGACCAGTTGATGGTGCAGTGGATAGAGCATCAGACTGGGATGCAGAAGACTCAGGTTCAAAACTCTGAGGTCGCCGGCTTGAGTCTGTGATCATCCGGCTTGAGCGCAGGCTCAGCAGCTTGAGCGCGGGGTCAATGGCTTTTAGCATGGGATTCTAGACATGACCCCCTGGTCACTGGCTTGAGCAAGGGGCCACTTGCTCTACTGTAGCTCCCTGGTTAAGGTACATATGACAAAGCAATCAATGAACAACTAAGGTGCTGCAAAGAAGACTTGATGTTTCTCATCTGTCTCCCTTCCTGTCTGTCTGTCCCTATCTGTCCCTTTCTGTCTCTGTCAACTCCCCCCCCCCATAAAAAGGGAAAAGCGTCTGAATAGAGACTTCTCCAAAGAGGACATACAGATGACCAATAGGCATTTGAAAAAATGTTCAACATCACTAATCATTAGAGAAATGCAAATTTAAACCACAACCTCATACCTGTCAGAATGGTGCTCATCAATAAATCAACCCAAAACAAGTGCCAGTGAGGGTGTGGAGAAAAGGGAACCTCCTGCATTTGTGGTGGGAATGTAGACTGGTGCAACCACTATGAAAAACAGTATGGCATTTCATCCAAAAATTAAAAATAGAACTGCCTTTTGACCCAGCTATCCCACTTTTTAGGAATATATTCTAAGAATTCCAAAACACTGATTCAAAAAAAAGTTATGCACCCCCATGTTTATTGCAGCATTATTTATGATAGCCAAGGTCTGGAAACAGCCCAAGTGTTCATCAGTGGACTAGTGGATAAAAAAGCAGTGTGGTACATATACACAGTGGAATATTACGCAGCCATGAAAAGAAGAAAATCTTACTTTTTGTGATGGCATGGATGGACCTGGAGATTATGTTAAGTGAAATAAGCCAGGAAGAGAAAAAAAATCATATGATCTCACTTATATGTGGAATCTAATAAGATGAACTGAGGAATGAAATAGAGGCAGAGGCAGGGTCACAGGGACCAGGGGGACAGCTATCAGAGGGAAGGGGCATGGGGCAATGGGATAAGAGAAGGTGAAGGAATTAATGAAATTATATATACATAACAGATAGATACAGATAATAGGACAGCAAATCCCAGAGGGAAGGAGCAGAGGGAGTAAGGGTGAGGGAGACTAAGGGGCTGTAATGGGGGTACGTGTTTGGAGGGTGAGAGTGTTATGTTGAGTGGGATACTTGAATTCATGTTAACAGAACAAATAAAAATTAATTAAGAAAACTAGAAGTGGATATTTTAGAGAAATGAGTCATCACTTTGTGGTCAATATGATGTATAACCCCCTACAGAGGTTATATTCTGAGACAGAGTAACAGGATGTTAAAATGGGACTCTTCTCTCTTTATCTTGACTGAGACTTGGGATGTTGGGAGCTACGTTCCAGAATTAATTATGAGAGTGACCCCTTGTCTGAGAACCAGAGAGATGACTGAAACCCATGTTGAGGGACAAGAAAACAGGATTTTGTACAGATAGTTTTTAGAGAGATCTCTACATTTTGTGGTTGTCACCCCTGCTCAACTAAGAAGTGATTGGATTCTTGTGTAAGATGTTCAACTTACAGAACTAGATCTGTGTTCCTTACAACTGGGAACAGACTGGATTAATGTCTAATTCACAACTCAGTAAATAAAGTCATATTTTAAGGGAAAAGATTTGCATCTGGAAAGTTTATGTATGTACCTCTGTTGGGGGCTAAAGGAGCCTTGTGGAAAATTCAGTAGGAACACTAGTCTGAATTCTTTTAAATGGGAAACTCTGCAAAACAGGTCAGTCTATCAGAATGAGGGACTACAGAGTAAAAGACTGAGGGGTAGGCCACCCAGGTCAGGAGCCACAGAAGGATTAGAGGCAGCAAGTCGGAGATAAGGCACTGACTTGAATAAGGAAATCACATTTGCAGATGTCCAGAATGAAGTCTCTAAAGAATCTATAAAAACACCTATGAGACAATGAGTCTTCTAGGTCTGAGGATCATTCTACCTTCTTATGACAGTCAAGTAAGCACTTTCCAGTCTCCGTTACCTCCCGTTTCTCCTTTCACACATTTGATCCTGAAAGGTAAAAAAATAGCGGCTACTGAGAAAGAGAGAAAGAAAAAAAAGTGAGAAAAAGAAAGGAAAAGATAGATCATATTTCATTACTACAAATAGGTAGCCCATCTGCTGCCAGCCTTAATTAAAGAACAGTGGAGAGAGTCTTACTTTAAAGGGTTAATAAATATATTGGATTAAATATTATAATTTTTGATTGAAGGGATAAAACGAAGATAAGAATTTCTATTACCAATAAAGAGATTAGAATATCATGGGGCCTGCCTGCTTTAATTCAGTGACAGGGTAAAACTTCTCCACAAACATGTTCAAAATGACAGGAGAAGATTGAACTCACAGAGATAACTTTTGATTATGTGACATCAATACTTTTTCAAAGTACTGGCTTTAGAGGAAGAAGTTTTGCTCCTTTCTTGAAGGAGACAGTCCTTTGAAATAGAAGATCTTGAACTTTAGAATTTGTTTTGGTTTAAAATCTCTGATCTGCCATTTCTTAACTATAACCTAGAACAATTTACTTAACTTCTCTGAACTTCATCTATAAAATAAAACAGTAATACTTAACCTTGAAGGTTTGTGAATCTCCAAAGTTATGCTGAAGAAATATTGTTTTTCTCTACCCTTTCCACTCTCCTTCCTAGATAAAATCTGAATCGTTATTTTAAAAAATATACTTCATGAAGATGTCTTGTAGATGTTGTGGGATATGCAAAAACACTACCATAGGTCTTGGCTACTGTTTATGGATACATAACTTTCTCTAAAAAACAGGCTGTAAACATTTTTAATGTGAAGAGTTATGTTGAACATCATACAACACAATAGTCAGTGGAGACTATTCTCTGAGAGATCACTGGCATGGGTTATTAAAGACAGTTGTGGTGTGAGTTGGTTAAGTTCATCTGTATGAGTAAAATCACACTTAAAACTGGATTTGATAGGATGATAACATAACATTCAAGTACTGTAGCCCCCACTTATCCTTGGTGTCACTTATCAGCAGTTAACGTTGGTCCAAAAATATTGAATTTCCCCAACCATTGACATCTTCTGCTTCTGACATCATCATGGCTTAATGATCTAGGATCATCTGCTTTAGATGATCCTGACTCTTACATTTTTCCAGAAGGGCATAGTAACCTAATGATATGTCAAAATGCCTGTGTCATCCATCTCACTTCATCTCATCATGTAGGCATTTTATAATCTCACAATGTGAGAAGAAGGGTGAGCACAGTGCAGTAAGATATTTTGAAAGAGATATTACATTTCTATAGCTTATATTACAGTATATTGGTATACTTGTCTTATTTTATTATTAGCTATTGTTGTTAATCTCTTACTCTGCCTAATATATAAACTCTATCATAAATATTTGAATATATGAAAAAAGATAGCATATATAAGTTTTGGTATTGTCTGTGGTTTCAGGCATCCACTAGGGTGTCTTGGATTGTATCCCTTGTAGGTAAGGGGGGAGTAGTATATGAGGCATAGAATCTATAAATATTTCCAGTAGAAAAAAAATAACTTGAGCAAAAGTGGAAATGGGCAAAGCATAAATAGGGGAGAGAATTAACTGATATTTGTGGTTGAGCAGAGGCCTTGAACAGGTTTGGGAATCTCATTGTAGGAGAAGGAAAGAAGCCAATTAATGGAAGATACTTAACACTTTTGCTTAGTATATATACCATAATTAAGGTGAAGACTCTTAAAGCTTTGGTGGGAAAAAAGCTTGAAAAAATTAATCATGCTTATTTTATAAGATGGATTAGCTGGGGAAAAGACTAGAAACAATGAGACTATTCACAGGTAATAGCTAAATCATGAATATGCTAAACTTGGAAGGTAATATCTGTGAGATTGGAAAAAAAAGGATGAAAAATAATGAATAAAGAACTGACAGGTTTCAGAGAATATGTACATTTTTAAGCATTAAACACAGGCTGTATCCAGTTGAATTTTCTGTGATATTGAAAATGTTCTCTACACTGCATAATACTCTAACCCAGTGGTAGTCAACCTGGTCCCTACTGCCCACTAGTGGGCATTCCAGCTTTCATGGTGGGCAGTAGCAGAGCAACCAAAGTATAAATAAAAAGATAGATTTAACTATAGTAAGTTGTTTTATAGAGACTTATTCTGCCAAACTTTGCAAAAATCCAACATAAAGTACTTGGTAAGTAATTATTATTATATGTTTTAACTTGCTGTAACTCTGCTTTATAAATTTTATAGAGTAAAGTTACTTTTCTACTTTATAAATCACCATTACTGTGGAACCAGTGGGCAGTTAGAAAATTTTACTACTAACAGAGAAACAAAAGTTGGCAGTAGGTATAAAAAGGTTGACTAACCCTGCTCTAACCAATAGCCACATGTGACTACTGGTCACTGGAAATATGGCTAGTGAGACTGAGGATTTTAAAATTGCATTTGATGTTTATTATTTTAAATTTAAATTAAATCATCCACGTGGTTAATGGGTACATTATGGACAGTGCAGCATTTCTTTCACGATGAATTGCAACATCAACACCGGAGTTGATAATTAAATATTTTGAGTATTTTATTGGCAGTGATGTCTCCTAGTCAGTGGTTTGAGTTTGGCACTATTGCTCACTTCAGCAATTAGTGCAATGATTTGAATATTTTATTACATTTTTCTTTGACTGCTTTATGGAAATAGAAAAATGAAAATGCTATTACTAGACTTAATAGATGTGGGTGTCATAAATTAGGTACAATTAAGGGTTAGGTGGGAATTATTAAGTGCCCTGAAAGTGGTAAAAATTCTGTCTCAACTTGTGAAGTCATTGTGGAGAAAATAAAGTTAAATACCATATATAAGAATGAGAATATATTGCAAAGCTTAATTCTGGACTAATTATTTTTATTAGTATTATCATTATCACAAAATTATTATTATTATTATTATTATCACTATCATTATCCTTATTATTTAGCAGCAACTCTTGTAGTGCAATGACATGGAACATTATCATATTTTTTTCACATTCTATTTCTGTTTATAATTTCAACAATGTATATGAAGCAGGCATTTCTTTTATGTATTGCTTCTCACACATTGAAAGTTAATACTATCTTTATTTTATTAACAAAGAAAATGTGACTAATTTTTCTAGTTGCACATAAAAGTATATGACACAATTATATTTTGACCAGATCTAGCTGATTGCCAAATTTCCATTTTTACAAGTAGATCAACATGGGACAAACAAACAAAAAACCCTCAAACTATCATATGCAATAGTCCATGTTTTAACATTTTTAATTTTCTTATTTTTAGATCAGGCTTATTCTGTCACTATTAAAGCTAGAGTTAATTACATATTTGGAGTGTTAGAAACTTGATTAGTTATAAAAGCACAATGCATTATTATCATATTAGTAAATAATATTTAGTGTTTATTAATGAAATAAAATTAATTACTTAAGACAACATATATAATAATTTTTCTCACAGAATGTAATAGAAATGTATCATCTATAAGAAGTTCTACACTTGACAATGACAATTACTGTTTCCTACTTTTTTCTGAGATTAAAATGCTCCTGTTTTTTAAGTTCATGAAAGGAAGTACAAGAATGATTGTTGTTTGGTTCTAGTCCTAAATTGTTGACATGAAACCACAAAACTGTTTGTATATCCTTCCCAAACAATAGCAGCAGTCTTGCTCTGTTTACTTAGGCTTCTGCAATTCAGCCAATACCTACGTACCATTTTTCTAAAATTTAACCAATCCCTGAACTCCATGCTTTTCTCAAACCCAATTCAAGATCAGACTTTTGCCTTGTTTGAAAGACTGTGTTTTACCCTGTCTTAGCCTGCAATAAATTCATCTGTTTCAGATAGTTAAGTGGTGGTCTTTTCCCCAGTATCTTTTTACTGTTTTTCTAGGTGAGTGATGCCCATATACTATCTATAACTAGATTATTTCTTTGGGAACAAATGACCAAGTGGTTATCTCAAAACCTGGTGAAAACATCTGTATTTCTTTGCCTCTCAGTTCCCATCTTCCTTTAGGAAGTACTCAAAAGGACATGTTGAAAGATGTATAGTGTGACTCATTACAACTAAATATAAAATTATAAATATTAAATGTCCTTCTTACTTTGTCTCCTCTGTCTGTTGGGGTTCCTCCAGTACTCACTGAGAAAGGGTTGAACTTTCATAAGATCCAAGACAATTAGAAGTTCTTCCCTGATCTCAAAAAGAATTTGTTAAAAATATAATTTCATTTATTGTATTAAAATATATAAAAGTTATATAAATACACATTCAGTTTTTGATTTAACACTAAATTTCATTTGGATCATGTAATTGTAATTTATGTTACAAAATATTCTTCTGCCATTTGTAATTCTTATTAATTCTGGAATGTCATTTCAGCCCTGTTCCCTCTAGGACTGCCTCTACTTGATGGGGAGTACTCATTCATTGACAGTGGTCTGTAAGTGAAGATATGGAAGTGTGGCTATTCCCTTAGGGATACAAAATTCCTGGACCTGCAGAAATAGGACTAGCAGTACTGACAATAGTTGGCACACTATGATAGCACAGAATATGCCAAATTAAAGTCACTGAGTTAAAATTTGTCTTAAGGTTAAGGGAATACAGACTCATAGACATAGATAAAAGTTAAATGATTACCAGGAAGAGGGTGGCAGGGAGGGGAGTAAAGAGGGACAAATATATATCCCATATAGGTGGGATATAAAACTGAGACTCATAGACATAGATAAAAGTAAAATAGTTACCTGGGAGAAGGGGTAGAAAGAAGAAGATAAAAGAGGGACAGATATATACAGTGACAGAAAATGATTTGGGTTTTCCGGAAGACCTGGAATTCTGCACAGCTATATGGAGGCTGGGAACAGCTGGGAGATGAGTTCTAGGTTAGAAGCATAGTCCTTCATAAGACGGCTTTCATTTCATACACCAGCTACAAATGGAATTAAGACCATTCTCACATCTGACAAGCTAGCAACAAATTCAGGGGTTCCTATTACTCCCTCAGCCACTTGACCACACCAGCTCTTGTCTGGAGTTTTCCAGTGTTCCCCAGAGGAAGAACAAGTCAAGTTTAAGAAGTGAAGACCACCCAACATCATGTGAATAGGAGAACAGGCTCTTGCTGGTTCTTCCTCAGCTGGTGGTCTAAACTGAGAATTTAAAAAGTGATTAGTGGAGGAGACTCTAAGATGGCCATGGAGTAGGTGGACATTCCAACTGCTACCTCCCAGGACCAAATTGGGTTACACCAAATTGGTGAGACACTGTGGGAGATGGCTACCAGAACTCCTGCACTAAGTCATTCTCCAAACTTAATTTAAAAATAATCATCTTGAAAAACCAACTTTGGACTAAACAAAGAGTAGTGTATAACCAGGGATCACAGAAGAAGGCACACAGATGGTAGAAAGGGCAGAGACACGGAAAGGGCTGCCTGCTTCTAAGAAAGAGTGGTGGCTGAGGGTCTGGAGGAACTCTCACTGTGGGGAGGGTTGCCTGAGAGGTGTGGGTACTCAGCCCCATGCCTGGAGCCCCAGCCTAGAGCCCTAGAGCCTAGAACAGGTGCCCACACAGCATTTGGAGGTGAAGAGAGCTGGGTTTCTATCTGTGAGAAAGAGACCAAGCTCTCAGAGATGCAGGCTCTGTATTAAAGGGCCCACACAGATAATCTTGTTCACAGGCACTTACCTGGGGCTCCAGTGAAGGAGGAGCTGAGATTAATAGAGTAGAATGAGGAGAGTGTAAAGTTGGAGGCCTAGGGAGAGACACTGTGGGAGATGGCTACCAGAACTCCTGCACTAAGTCATTCTCCAGTACTGTGGTCTCCATCTTTCTTGGGTGGAGCAGTCCCCTCTGAGTGGCATCAGCCTGGGGAGAAGCACCTGCTTTGCCCTCAAGAGTCTCTCAAACCCTAGTCATGGAGACGAGTCATTCTGAGAGGCCAGAAAGCAGGGGGCACATCAGTGACTCAGTTTTTTGCTGTTGAGGCTGAAGCTTTTTTCCACACACTCTTGAGTCTAAGACTGATCATTCCACCTAGCAGGAGACTCAGTAGAAACTGCCCCAACTGTAGACAGACCACACCTTTGGTCTCAGAGGCCACACCCAATGGACTCCTGTGGCCACACCCTATGGAGGACTGAAAAAAGAAGTCTGGATAGAATGACACCTGAGGCCAAGGGGTAAGCCAAACCCACTACCCTTCCTAATCCCTAAATTACTGTGCTGAGCCCAACAAGCAGCCAGCCAGCAGTAAGAGGTGGCAGAAAGTGGGACTCAGGGGAACTTGAACTTTAAACAGACTTTCCTCAGGCCAAGAGTAGATAAAAGCCAGCCTATGAGTGCAGCTGATATTTACAAAGGTACCTGAGCCCAGCAGAGGCAACTACAAACTCTTGGATCAATTTTGGCTCCAAGAAGGTTGCTAAGGGCCAGTCATAGGCAGTGACCCCCACTTGTCTGCATCAGGTTTCTGCCATGGAAGTCCAGGGCTGGCACATCCAGTGGCCAGATGCAGAGAGCATCAGTTCAGGACCTAACAACCCTTGTTAGAATGGTATTTCAAGGAAGGGCTACTGACAGCTGAGCCAGCTAAGGCATAGAAAATGCCAACACATGGAAACAACCCAAAAACCCTTCAATAGAAGACTGGAGAAAGAAGATGTGGCACATATACATTTTGGAATACTACTCAGCCATAAGAAATGATGACATCGGATCATTTACAACAAAATGGTGGGATCTTGATAACATTATACGAAGTGAAATAAATAAATCAGAAAAAACCAAGAACTACATGATTCTATACATTGGTGGGACATAAAAACGAGACTAAGAGACATGGATAAGAGTGTGGTTGTTATCAGGGGTGGGGGGGGAGGGAAGGGTGTGGGAGGGAAGGAGGGAGAGGGGAAGAGGGAGGTGAAGGGGCACAAGGAAAACTAGATAGAGGGTGATGGAGGACAATCTGACTTTCGGTGGTGGGTATGTAACATAATTGAATGACAAGGTAAGCTGGACATGTTTTCTTTGAATATATGTACCCTGATTTATTGATGTCACCCCATTAACATTAATAAAAATTTATTTATAAAAAAATAAAAATATTGAAATCATATCAAGCATGTTCTCTGATCACAATGGCATAAAACTATAAATCAACTACAATAGAAATACTGAAAAACATTCACACACTTGGAGGCTAAATAGCATGTTTAAATAACAATTGGATTAATAATGAGATTAAGGAAGAAATAAAAAATTTTCTTGAAATATATAAAAATAAACATACAATAACTCAAAATTAATGGACACAGCAAAAGCAGTCCTAAGAGGGAAGTTCATAGTAGTACAGGCATACATTAAGAGTCAAGAAAAAGCTCAAATAAACAACTTAACCCTGCATTTAAAAGAACTAGGGAAAGAAGAGGAAGTAGAGGAAAGGAAATAATAAAGGTCAGAGTTGAAATAAATGACATAGAAGCTAAAAGAAAACACAAAAGTTCAATGAAACCAAGAGATGGGTTTTTTTATTTTTTAATTTTTATTTTTTAAAGCTGGAAACGGGGAGAGACAGTCAGACAGACTCCCGCATGCGCCCGACCGGGATCCACCTGGCACGCCCACCAGGGGCCACGCTCTGCCCACCAGGAGGCAATGCTCTGCCCCTCCGGGGCATAGCTCTGCCGCGACCAGAGCCACTCTAGCGCCTGGGGCAGAGGCCAAGGAGCCATCCCCAGCACCCGGGCCATCTTTGCTCCAATGGAGCCTTGGCTGCAGGAGGGGAAGAGAGAGACAGAGAGGAAAGAGGGGGGGGTGGAGAAGCAAATGGGCGCTTCTCCTATGTGCCCTGGCCGGGAATCGAACCCGGGTCCCCCGCACGCCAGGCCGACGCTCTACCGCTGAGCCAACCGGCCAGGGCCCCAAGAGATGGTTTTTTTAAAAAATGAGTAAGATTGATGATTTTTTAACCAGACTCATCAAGAAAAAAAAAAAGAGAGTGGACTAAAATAAATAAAATTAAAAATAAAAGTGGAGAAGTAACACCTGACACTGCAGAAATACAATGGATTGTAAGAAAATACTATGAAGATATGTATGACAGAAAAATGGACAACAAGGAGAAATTGATAAATTTCTTGAAACATAATCTTTCAAAAATCAATCTGGAAGAATAAAAAAAATCTAAACAGGCTGGTAACAACAAATGAAATAGAAAGTTATCAAAAAACTCCCAACAAACAGAAGTCCTGGACTAGATGGCTTCACGGTGAATTTTACCAAATATTTAAAGAAGAACTAACACCTATTCTTCTCAGGCAATTTCAAAAAATTCAAGAGGTGGGAAGACTTCCAAACTCCTATGATGCAAGCATATTCCTCATTCCAAAACCAGGTTAAGACACTACAAAGAAAGAAAACATAAGCCAATATCCCTGATGAACCTAGATGCTAAAATTCTCAACAAAATATTAACAAACTGAATCCAGCAATACATGAAAAAAATAATATATCATGATCAAGTAGGTTTTATTCTGGGGAGACAAGGCTGGTACAATATTCACAAATCAACGTGATTTATCACATAAACAAAAGGAAGGATAAAAATCACATGATAATATCTATAGATGCAGAAAAAGCATTTGATAAAATTGAACACTCATTCATGATTAAAACTCTCAATAAAATGGGAATATAGGGAACATACCTCAACATGATAAAGGCCTTCTATGACAACCCCACTGTCAACATCATACTCAATGGGCAAAATATCCCCTCAAGATCAGGTATAAGTCAGGGGTGCACCCTTTACCACTCTTTAAAAAAATTTTTTTTATTTTAATGAGGTGGTAATTGTATGAGTTTTTTTTGGTTGTTGTTTTTTATATAAATTTTTATTAATTTTAATGTGACATCAATAAATCAGGGTACACACGTTCAAAGAAAACATCTCCAGGTTATGTTGTCATTCAATTATGTTGCATACCCATCACCCAAAGTCAAATTGTCCTCTGTCGCCTTTTATCTGGTTTTCTTTGTGCCCCTCCCCCGCCCCTCTTCCTCCCTCTCCTCCCCCCCCATAACCACCACACCCTTATCAATGTCTCTTAGTCTCGTTTTTATGTCCCACCTATGTACGAAATCATGCATTTCTTAGTTTTTTCTGATTTACTTATTTCACTCCGTATAATGTTATCAAGATCCCATCATTTCGTTATAAATGATCCAATGTCATCATTTCTGAGTGTCTATTTTTCTGCCAATACCATGCTGTTTTGATTGTCAGCTCTATAATATAATTTGAAGTCCGGTATTGTAATGCCCCCAGCTTTGTTCTTTTTCCTTAGGATTTCTTTTGCTATTTGGGATTTTTAATAGCTCCATATAAATCTGATAATTTTTTTGTTTCATTTCTTTAAAAAATGTCATTGAAATTTTGATGAGAATTGCATTAAATTTATATATTGCTTTGGGTAATATAGTCATTTTGATTATATTTATTCTTCCTATTCAAGAACAAAGAATATTTTTTCATTTCATTTTATCTTTTTCAATTTCCCTTAATGCTTTGTAGTTTTCATTATATAGGTCCTTTATATTCTTTGTTATGTTTATTCCTAGGTGTTTTATTTTTTTTGTTGCAATTGTGAAGGGGACTATGTTTTTGAGTTTGTTTTCTAATGTTTTGTTGTTGGCATATAGAAAGGCTATGGACTTTTGTATATTAATTTTGTATCCTGTGACCTTACTGTATTGGTTTATTGTTTCTAGTAATCTTTTTGTGGAGTCTTTGGGGTTTCCGATGTATAGGATCATATCATCTGCAAAAAATGAGAATTTTACTTCTTCTTTTCCGATATGAATACCTTTTATTTTTTTCTCTTGTCTCATTGATCTGGCTAGAACTTATAGCACCACATTAAATAAGAGTGGAGAGAGTGGAAAACCCTGTCATGTTCCTGATTTAAGGTGGAAAGTCCTCAGTTTTATGCCATTTAATATAATGTTTGCTGATGGTTTATCATATAAAATTAGAAAATACATAGAAAATTCTAAAGTCTCAGTAAAAAAACTACTAGACCTAATAAATGAATTCGGTAAGGTGGCTGGATATAAAATTAATATTTAGAAATCTGTGGCATTTTTAGATACTGACAATAAACTGTCTGAAAACAAAATTAAGAAAACAATCCCCTTCAGTATTGCAACAACAGCAACAACAACAACAACAAAATAATGTACTTAGGAGTAAATTTAACCAAAAAGGTAAGAGACTTGTACTCAGAGAATTATAAAACATTGATAAAAGAAGTCAAGGAGGATACAAACAAGTGGAAGCATATACCGTGTTTATGGGTGAATAAACATTATTAAAATGTTTATATTACCCCAAGCAATCTATAAATTCAAAGAAATTCTTATTAAAATACCAATGGCATACTTCAAAGATGTAGAAAAAATATTCCAAAAATTTATATGGAACCAAAAAAGAACACCACTAACCTCAGCAATCTTGAAAAAGAAGAATAAAGTGGGAGGCATCACACTTCCTGATATCAAGTTATCCTACAAGGCCATTGTACTCAAACAGCTTTGTACTGGCATATGAATAGGCATAAAGATCAATGGAACAGAATGGAAATCCCAGAAAGAAACCCACATCTTTATTGCCAATTGATATTTGACAAAGGAGGGAAGAGCATTCAATGGAGTAAAGACAGTCACTTTAACAAATGGTGTTTGGGAAATTGAACAGGTACATGCAAAAAAATGAAACTAGACCACCAACCTATAAAAATAAATTCAAAATGTATAAAAAACTTAAATGTAAGTTATGAAACCATAAACATCTTGGAAGACAACGTAAGAAGTAAACTCTCTGATATCTCTCATAGCAATATCTTTGCTGATTTATCTCCACGGACAAGTGAAATAAAGGACAGGATGAACCATTGGGACTATGTCAAGTGAAAAAACTTTTGCACCACAAATGACAATATGAACAAAATAAAAAGACAACCCACACAATGGGAGAACAAATTTGCCAGTATGTCTGGTAAGGGGTTAATAACAAAAATTTGTAAAGAACTTGTAAAATTCAATATTAGGAAGCTAAACAATCCAATTAAAAAGTGAGAAAAAGAACTGAACAGACAGTTCTCCAAAGAGGACATACAGATGGCCAAAAGGCATATGAAAAAATTTTCAACATCATTAATCATTAGAGAAATGATAATTAAAACCACAATGAGATACCACCTCATACCTGTCAGAATGGGGTTCATTAACAAAACAACAACACAGAATAAGTGCTGACGAGGGTGTGGAGAAAAGGATACCCTCCTGCACTGCTGGTGGGAATGTAGACTGGTGCAGCCACTGGGAGAAGTGTATGGGGTTTCCTAAAATAATTAAAAGTAGAGCTACCTTTTGACCCAGTTTTCTCACTTTTGGGAATATATCCTAAGAACACCAAATCACTGTTTCAAAAGATATGCATCCCCATGTTTATTGCAGCATTGTTTACAATTGCCAAGATCTGGAAAGAGCCTAAGTTTCCATCAGTAGATGAGTAGATTAAAAAGCAGTGGTACATATACACAATGGAATACTACACAGCCATGAAAAGGAAGGAAATTTTACCTTTGCGATGGCAAGGATGGACCTGGAGATTATTATCCTAAGTGACATAAACCAGGCAGAAAAAGAGAAATATCATATGATCTCACTTATATGTGGAATCTAATGAACAAAGTGAACAGAAGAATGAATAGAGGCAGAGGTGGGATCTCAGGGAGCAGAGGGAAAGCTGTCAGAGGGAAAGGGGAGGAAAGGATGGAATCAGAGAAGGTAAAGGGATTAGTGAAATTATATATATATATATAGATATATATATAAAACACATAGATACAGATAGCAGGACAGCAAATATCAGATGGAAGGGGGGAGGTAGTTAGTGGGAGGGGGGCAAAGGGGGTATAATGAGAAACATAGGGGTGGGGGTGAAGGACTTATATTGATTGGGACACTTGAATTAATGTTAATGCAATTAAAATTAATAAAATTAAAAAATAAATTAAAAAAGAAAATGATTTGACTTTGGGTGATGGGCACACAATGCAAACAACAGTTCAAATGCTATAGAGATGTTCACTGGAAGCCTATGTACTCTTATTGATCAATGCCACCCTATTAAATTTAATTTCAAAAATGAAATAATTTAAAAAATAATAAGCAAATAAGATTGCTAATGTGATTTCTATATGGCACTAGAAAGGGGCAAGTGGCAAAAAAAGGTGTAAATCATGGTTGGGGAATTTCTCCTTCAAATCATGTCTCTTTTTGAAATGTAACTCAATCTGTTTTATCATTGGTGAGTCTATAATGATTACTTCTGTAGGAATAAGCTTTTAGAACCTGTATAGCCAGAGATAGATAAAATATACTAGATATTAATAAGCTGAAGTCCTTATGTATTGACTCATCAGATATAATTTTCACATTGTTAGGAATTTTGGTAGCTAATTACATTGGAACTTGAACTCTGCCATGATGGGAGTATTTACACCAGGGAAATTGACAAATACTACAAATTGACAAATACTCCCTCTCACCTGCCTCCCCCATTCTGTTTAATTATAGTTATCTGTGTCTGAAGAAAGATTTGACACCAGTTTATCTCTTGGAGCCACATGGACCCTATAATGAACTTTTTTATTTCTTTGTGGATAAGGGATAACAGTGGATATGTGTGTTTTCTAACTAGATTGAAGTGGAGTTATTTACAAATTCTAAAATGAAATTTAAAGGATAAGTCCTGATCTAGTCTGCTTTATTTTTCTTTTTTGAATACATGGAGAAACTATAGGTTCATTGGTTTCAGAGGTGGAGTTCTGTTTTCCACAGTGTCTACACCATTTAAAATTCTCACTGACAGTACACAAGGGCTTCACTTTTTTAAATAACCTCATCAACACTCATTATTTATTTGTTTATGATAATAGTCATTTTAACATGTGTGGTGACATATCATTGTGGTTTTGATGTGCATTTCCCTGATGATTAGTGATGTTGAATACCTTTTCATATGCCTGTTGGCAATTTGTATGTTTTCTTTTGAAAATGGCTACTTAGGTCTTTGCCAGTTTCTAATCAATATTTTTCTATTGAATAATATTTTGGATATTTATCCTTTTTCAGATATATTGTTTGCAAATATTTTTTTCCATTCAACAGGTTGCCTTGAATCTTCTGTTGCTTATTTTTTTCTGTGCAGAAGTTTTTTAGTTTGATGTAGTTCCTCACAATTAAAGCTAGAACTACCATATGATTTAGTAATTCCACTTCTGGGTATATATAAAAAATAATTGGAGTTAGTATCTCAAAGAGATATCTGTACTCCATTTTTGTTGCAGCATTATGCACAATAGTTAAAATAAGAAAATAATCCAAATGCCCATTGTCAGAGAAGTGCATCAAGAAGCTGTGATATATATACACAATAGAGTATTATTCAGCATTAAAAAAGAAGAAATCCTACCTTTTGTGACAACATGAGTGGACCTGGAAGACATTATGCTAAGTAAAATAAGTCAGTCACAGAAAGACAAATACTGTGTGATTTTGCTTAAATAAGGAATCTGTAAGTTAAATATATAGGAGCAGAGAGTAAAATGGTGGTTGTCAGGGGAGTGGGATATAGGAAATTCTTGTTCAAAGGATAGAAAGTTCAAGTTATATGAGATGAACGAATAGTAGAGATTTGCTGTATCTATAGTTAAAACATGCAGTATTGAGCACTTAAAATGTTTTTAGGGGGATAACTCTCGTTAACTGTTCTCATCACAAAAAACAAACACCCCTCCCCAAATAAAACACCAAAGGGACACAAGGAAAGTTTTGGAAGTATGAATAGATTTATTATCTTGAAGGTAGTGATAAATCTTGGGTGTATACATATGTTTAAACTCATCAAATTGTATACATCAAATGTGTGCAGTTTTATACCTCACTGAAGCTGTGGAAAAAAGAAGTGAAAGTCTAATGACTACATCTTGATCAACTCAACCTTTCAACCATTTGTCCTAGAATTTTGGTAACTGTTACGAAAATGAAAAATTCTGGGTCTTTGAGCAAACATTACCTCAAGTAATTGCAAAAAATGTTGACAAATTTTTTAAATATTTAGCAGAGTTGACCCCTTCTTTTTGCAGGCCAATCTCCTAGAAAGGGATTCTAGGGTGGTATGAGCATCATTATCATAATTAAGCCTGTAATGATTGTCTCCTTTGTGTCCTACATGATCTCTGGCAACTTTGGAGCCAGATTGAGTCCAGCTATGCAGCAATGAATAAGAGAAACTGTTCCTCATCACTCTGTGGAAGGGTGTTTATGACATTGTGGTGAAGCTGACAGCTGTAGACAAAGGATTAGCTACACTTTTGCAGATTCATCTATACAGAAACATGGTAGTGTCTTATTGATGGGAAATTAAGTTAAATTATCTTTTGGATGAATGGGGTTAGATTTTTTTTTACTATTTTTTAAATTAATTTACTAGGGTGACATCAATAAATTAGGGTACATATGTTCAAAGAAAACATGTCCAGGTTATCTTGTCAATATCAATTATGATGCATACCCATCACCCAAAGTCAGATTGTCCTCTGTCATTTTCTATCTAGTTTTCTTTGTGTACCTCCCCCTCCCCCATTTCCTTTCCCCCCACTCCCCCGTAACCACCACACTCTTATGAATGTCTCTTAGTCTTGTTTTTATGTCCCACCTACGTATGAAATAATGCAGTTCTTGGTTTTTTCTGATTTACTTATTTCACTTAGTATAATGTTATCAAGTTCCCACCATTTTGTTATAAATGATCCAATGTCATCATTTCTTATGGCTGAGTAGTATTCCATAGTGCATATGTGCCACATCTTTTTTACCAGTCATCTATTGAAGGGTTTTTTGGTTGTTTCCATGTCTTGGGCACTGTGAACAATGCTGCAATGAACATGGGGCTGCATGTGTCTTTACGTATCAATGTTTCTGAGTTTTGGGGGTATATACCCAGTAGAGGGATTGCTGGGTCATAAGGTAGTTCTATTTTCAGATTTTTGAGGAACCACCATACTTTCTTCCATAATGGTTGTACTATTTGACATTCCCACCAACAGTGAAGAGGGTTCCTTTTTCTCCACAGCCTCTCCAACACTTGCTATTATTACCTGTCTTGTTGATAATAGGTAATCTAACAGGTGTGAGGTGGTATCTCATTGCAGTTTTGATTTGCATTTCTCTAATAACTAATGAAGATGAGCATCTCTTCATATATCTGTTGGCCATTTGTATTTCTTCCTGGGAGAAGTGTCTGTTCATGTCCTCTTCCCATTTTTTATTGGATTGTTTGTTTGTTTGTTGTTGAGTTTTATGAGTACTTTGTATATTTTGGATATTAGGCCGTTATCTGAGCTGTTGTTTGAAAATATCATTTCCCATTTAGTTGGCTGTCTGTTTATTTTGTTGTCAGTTTCTCTTGCTGAGCAAAAACTTTTAATTCTGATGTAGTCCCATTCATTTATTTTTGCCTTCACTTCCCTTTCCTTTGGAGTAAAATTTATAAAATGCTCTTTAAAACCAAGATCCATGAGTTTAGTACTTATGTCTTCTTCTATGTACTTTATTGTTTCAGGTCTTATCTTTAGGTCTTTGATCCATTTTGAATTAATTTTAGTACAAGGGTACAAACTGTAGTCGAGTTTCATTCTTTTGCATGTGGTTTTCCAGTTTTCCCAGCACCGTTTGTTGAAGAGGCTTTCTTTTCTCCATTGTGTGTTGTTGGCCCCTTTATCAAAAATTATTTGATCATATATACATGGTTTCATTTCTGGGCTTTCTATTCTGTTCCATTGGTCTGAGTGTCTATTTTTCTGCCAATTCCATGCTGTTTTGATCGTCGTGGCTCTATAATATAGTTTTAAGTCAGGTATTGTAATGCCCCCAGCTTTGTTCTTTTTCTTTAGGATTGTTTTGCCTATTCGGGGTTTTTATAGTTCCATATAAATCTGATAATTTTTTGTTCCATTTCTTGAAAAAATGTCATTGGAATTTTGATGGGAATTGCATTAAATTTGTATATTGCTTTGGGTAATATGGCCATCTTGATTATATTTATTCTTTCTATCTAAGAACAAGGAATATTCTTCCATCTCATTGTATCTTTTTCGATTTCCCTTAACAATGGTTTTTAGTTTTCATTATATAAGTCCTTTACATTCTTGGTTATGTTGATTCCTATGTATTTTATTTTTTTGTTGCAATCATGAAGGGGATTATTTTTTGAGTTCGTTTTTTAATATTTCATTGTTGGCATATAGAAAGATATGGACTTTTGTATGTTAATTTTGTATCCTGCGACCTTACTGTATTTGTTTATTGTTTCTAGTAGTCTTTTTGTGGATTCCTTGGGGTTTTCGATGTATAGGATCATATACTTTGCAAAAAGTGATACCTTTACTTCTTCTTTTCCGATATGGATGCCTTTTATTTCTTTGTCTTTTCTGATTGCTCTGGCTAAAACCTCTAGCACCACGTTAAATATGAGTGGAGAGAGTGGACAACCCTGTCTTGTTCCTGATTTAAGGGGGAAAGCCTTTAGTTTTGTGCCATTTAATATGATGTTGGCTGATGGTTTATCATATATGGCCTTTATCATGTTGAGATATTTTCCTTCTATACCCATTTTGTTGAGAGTCTTAAACATAAAATTGTGTTGTATTTTATCGAATGCCTTTTCTGCATCTATTGATAAGATCATGTGGTTTTTGTTCTTTGTTTTGTTGATATGGTGTATTATGTTAACTGTTTTACGTATGTTGAACCATCCTTGAGATTCTGGGATGAATCCTACTTGATCATGATGTATTATTTTTTTAATATGTTGTTGTATTCGATTTGCTAGTATTTTGTTTAGTATTTTAGCATCTGTATTCATTAGAGATATTGGTCTGTAGTTTTCTTTTTTTGTGCCATCCTTGCCTGGTTTTGGTATGAGGGTTATGTTGGCCTCATAAAATGTGTTTGGAAGTATTACTTCTTCTTCAATTTTTTGGAAGACTTTGAATAGAATAGGAACCAAGTCTTCTTTGAATGTTTGATAGAATTCGCTAGTATAACCGTCCGGCCTGGACTTTTATTTTTGGGGAGGTTTTTAATCGTTTTTTTTTATTTCTTCTATACTAATTGGTCTGTTTAGGCTTTCTGCTTCCTCTTGACTCAGTCTAGGGAGGTTGTATTGTTCTAGGAATTTATACATTTCTTCTAGATTGTTGAATTTAGTGGCATAAAGTTTTTTATAGTATTGTACAATAATTCTTTGTATATGTATGATGTCCATGGTGATTTCTCCTCTTTCATTTTGGATTTTGTTTATATGAGTTCTTTCTCTTTTTTCCTTGGTAAGTCTTGCCAAGTGTTTATCAATTTTGTTGATCTTTTCAAAGAACCAGCTCCTTGTTCTATTAATTTTTTCTATAGTTTTTCTGTTCTCTATTTCATTTATTTCTTTTCTGATTTTTATTATCTCCTTTCTTCACCTGGATTTGAGTTGTCTTTGTTCTTTTTCCAGTTCCTTAAGGTGTGAAGTTAAGTGGTTCACTTGGGCTCTCTCTTGTTTGTTCATATAGTCCTGAAGTGATATGTACTTCCCTCTTATCACTGCTTTTGCTGCATCCCATAGATTCTGATATGTCGTATTGTCATTTTCATTAGTTTGTATATATCTTTTGATCTCTGCGCTTATTTCTTCTTTTACCCATTCATTTTTTAAAAGTATGTTGTTTAATTTCCACGTTTTTGTGTTTTTTTTTTCCTCTTTTTTGCAATTGAATTCTAGTTTCAAGGCTTTATGATCAGAAAATATACTTGGTACAACTTTAATTTTTCTGAATATGCTGATGTTGTTTTTGTGGCCCAACATATGTTCAATTCTTGAGAATGATCCATGTACACTGGAGCAAAATGTATACTCTGTCACTTTGAGATGATATGTCCTGTAGATGTCTATCATATCCAGGTGCTCTAGTGTTTTGTTTAAGGCCAATATATCTTTATTGATTCTCTGTTTGGATGACTGATCTAGAGCTGTCAGCTGTGTATTGAGGTCTCCAAGTATGATTGTACTTTTGTCAGTTCTTGTGTTAAGGTCAATAATAGCTGACTTATATATTTTGGTGCTCCTTGGTTTGGTGCATATATATTAAGAATTGTTATGTCTTCTTGATTCAGCATCCCCTTAATCATTATAAAATGACCATTTTTGTGCCTGAGTACTTTTGATGTCTTGTAGTCAGCATTATCAGATATGAGTATTGCTATACCTGCTTTTTTTCAGATGTTATTTGCTTGGAGTATTGTTTTCCAGCCTTTCAATTTGAATTTGTTTTTATCCCTGTTGCTTAGATGAGTTTCTTGTAGGCAGCATACATTTGGATTTTCTTTTTTAATCCATTCTGCTACTCTGTGCTTTTTTATTGGTGAGTTTAATCCATTTACATTCAGTGTAATTATTGACACTTGTGAATTCCCTATTGCCATTTTATACATTGCTTTCTGTTAGTTTTGTGCCTTGTTTGATTCTTCTTTTTCGTTTTTCTATCTTTTGTTTTTGTTTGGTTGTATTCCATACATCTTTCCTGTGCTGCTATCTTTTTTAAATCATGTGCTTCTGTGGTGGTTTTTTCAATGGTGTTTACCCTTAAGTAATGATAAGGTTTCATACCCTGTTCATTGTCGTGCACTATCTTGTGAGTACTTTTGCACTCCATCATCCTTTGCTACTGTTAATCTTTGTCCTCTCCTCCCCCTCCTTTTTTTTGTTGATGTCACAGTTTAAACTTGGTTTTATTGTGTTCTTCTTGGAGCTTTTACTTGTGATTTTGTTTTGTTTTGTTCTCTGTATCTGGTTGGAAATCCCCTTTTAGTAATTCTTGGAGTGGGGATTTTCTGATGATATATTTCCTCATCTTTTCTGTATCTGTGAATGTTTTTATTTCTCCTTTGTATTTGAAGGATAGCTTTGATGGATATAGTATTCTTGGTTGAAAGTTCCTCTCTTTCAGGACTTTAAATATTGGTGTCCACTCTCTTTTAGCTTGTAGAGTTTAGTTGAGAAATCTGATGATAATCTAATGGGCCTTTCTCTATATGTTTATGTTGTATTCTTCTTTTCTCTGGCTGCCTTGAGAATTTTTTTGTTGTTGTTGTTTTGTGCCAATTTCATTATGATGTGCCTTGGAGTAGGTTTGTTGGGGGTTAAGAAAACTCGGAGTTCTGTTTGCTTCTTGAATTTGAGGCTTTAGTTTTTTCCACAGCCTTAGGAAGTCTCATCTATTTTTTGTTTGAATATGTTCTCCATTCCATTTTCTCTCTCTTCTCCCTCTGATATACCTATTATTCTTATGTTATTCTTTTTGATGGAGTCAGAGAATTCCTGTAGGGGTTTCTCATTTTTTAAAATTTTTGAGTCTGTTTCTTCTTCTCTCTGTTGTGCCTCAAGTTGCTTGTTTTCTATTTCACTAATCCTACCTTCTATCTGGCCTGTTTTTATTAGCTAAGCTTGTTACCTCATTTTTCAGCTTATGAATTGAGTTTTTTCATCTCTGTTTTGTTTTTTATAGTTTCAGTTTCTTTGGTAATATATTGTTTGTGTTCATTGAGTTGTTTTCTGAGCTCCCTCAATTGCCTTTCTGTGTTTTCTTGTTTACCTCTGAATATTTTTAGGATTTCTATTTTAAATTCTCTGTTATTTAGCTCCAAGTTTTTAATATATTAAATTTTTTCTCCAGAGATTTTTTGCTCATCTATCTGTGCTACCTCTCTGTCTTTTGTATCCGTGATATTTGATATCCTTTTTCTTAATGGCATTTGAGGGTGGTTTTGTTGATAGTATTAATAAAGAATTAAAAGGTAAAAAAATAAAAATAAAAAATAAAATGGAATAAATAAAAATTATTTCCTCCCAACTTTTTCCTCCTCTTCTCTCTTCTCCCCTTCTTCTTGAGAAAATCTTGTGGTGAACTGTGAATTATATTGTGTTAAACAGAACAAAAACTACCTCTAATGGAGGGCCTGAGTTGAGGAGAAGTGAGAAAGGGGCAAAAAAGGGAGTATGGACCTACGAAATGCAAAAAAGGAAGAAATTTTGGTCAAGAATAAAATGATTTGCTTTCAGGTGATGGTTGACTTAGAGGAATAAGAGGGAAACAGGAAAAAGGGGAAAAAATTAAAAAATTACTATTGTATTTAGTGGAGCAAGAACTAGATAAAATGGAGAGCCAGAGTTGGGAACACTGCTAGTGAGTTAAGAAAGCAAAGTAAAAAAGCCCCAAAATGCCACAAAGAAAAATTTGAGTCCCAGATAAAGTAATTTGTTCATGATTGAGGATTGAATGAGAGGAAAAGTAAAGGAAAAAAGAAGAAACTAATATAGAGGGAGAAAGAAGAAAAAAAAAAGAGGAAAACACAAAAAGAAGAAATAAGAATAAAAGGAGAGAGAGAGAGAGAGAGAGAGTCAAGGGTTTTGGAGTGCAACCCTCATAGAGAGAAAGGAAGAGGAAAGAAAAGATAATGGGAGATGTAACACTTATGGGTAGTGTAGTTTAAGGAGAGGAGAGAATAAGACCAGCAGAGAATTAAACGACCAAATTGGAAGAGGAAGAAAATAGTCAAGACAAGAAGTGAAACAAACGAACAAATATAATAAAATAGGATAGGTTATAAAGTCTGCAGATTATTCTTGATTTTGAGAGGTTATCTTCTTGCTTTTTCTTTTCTCTCCCTCTTCCTGGTTTGTGACTCTGTACCCTGGGTTCTGCCCCTGTTGCATGCTTAGGTAGAGGTTTGCAGTTGATAAGTCTCTATGTCGATGTATATATTGGGCTTCAGTCTCGTTGGCAGTCAAGGCTAATTAGCATTTGCAGGCTCTGCCAATGAGAGAGTCCGTATTCCTGGAGCCTCTCTCCTAGTCTTTCCTTCCTGATGTTCCAGCTATGGGGTTGCTGCTGCCTCTGCCTGGAGAGTAAGAGGCTCAATGAGTTGGCAAATCCCCACTCTATTCCCACTCAGCACAGGGCTTTAGGTAAGGCTCAATCAGTCAGAGCTGCTAGTATAATCAGGCGGGGCTTTGGCCCACACAAAGACCTCTGACTCTGCCCCTCTGTCTGGGAACATGGACGCCCACTCCCGGGAGAAATTTCTCGCCCACTCTCCACACTTGCTGACCAGGAGATTGGGCCAGATGGCTGTCCCAAGTGCCTTTCTTTGTCTGGATTTGGCGGTAGCGTTGCTTGTGTTGACTGGGTTGCCACAAGCACAGTTTTTCCTCAGCTTGGATGTCCGTGCCACAGCCTGGTTTGGATGTTTGTGCCACAGTCTGGTTCTATTCACACCCTATGCCTACCTTAGTTTGTATACTCTCAGTTCCCAGTGAAAGCAGCCCTTATTTAGTTTAGTGAGGAAGGCGGAGTGTTTCTTCCTCCTTATTTCCTTCAGGGTTGATTATATATTTAGTCAATTTTTTGCCTGATCAAACCTTTGCATTTAGTGTAGAACTTCTGCAGGCTCCAAGGATAGATTTTTCTGTCT
This sequence comes from Saccopteryx bilineata, assembly GCF_036850765.1. Classification (NCBI taxonomy): domain Eukaryota; kingdom Metazoa; phylum Chordata; class Mammalia; order Chiroptera; family Emballonuridae; genus Saccopteryx; species Saccopteryx bilineata. Next base: position 217,092,593 of record NC_089493.1, on the reverse strand, counting down.
CTGGTTGAAGATCTTGTTGAATTTTGGGGGAGATTTATCGGTATCGCTCCTTTTGGCGCCATTTCTCTGATGTCATTCTCTGGTGTTAGGTTTTTAAGGCTCTTTTCCTTTTGAATTTATTGCTATATTCCAAAAAATTATTATTTGGTGTTGGTTTAATTTCCCCTTACAGTTTTTTTTTATTAATATATTGCATTGTTTCCATCTCTGGCTGCACAGTGGAATCACCCATGGAGATTAAAAAAAAAATTCCTGATGCCTACCCATATCCTTGAATGATTAGATTTGAGAACAATTGAGAACCACTGTTCTGGAATATAAATTTTTGATGAGGTCAATATAACTTTAATTTTGTGTCATCATTAAGGAATTAATTAATTTGTAATTTGATTGTCTAGCTATCACATTTTCATATTGTTCTCTTACTTTTTTTGTGTACATGAAATATTTTTTATCAGATGACACCTACTAGATAAACTGCTATTTTGCCTAGGACATCAGTTTTACAAGCTGTAAGTCTGATTAGCAATTGTACGTGCTTTGTTTTCCTTGATATAAAAAAGAACCTATTAAGACATCAGCATATCTGAGAGAAAATATGCTTTTAATATTTAGGTTTTTATTATTCACTTTAAATAAAAACTATCAAACTAGACATGTATCTTTAAAAAAAATAGAAATGGGCCCTGGCCGGTTGTCTCAGTGGTAGAGTGTCAGCCTGGCATGTGGGATTCCTGGGTTCAATTCCTGGCCAGGGCACACAGGAGATGCACCCATCTGCTTCTCCACCCCTCCCCCTCTCCTTCCTCTCTGTCTCTCTCTTCTTCTCCCACAGCCAAGGCTCCATTGGAGCAAAGTTGGCCCGGGTGCTGAGGATGGCTGTGTGGCCTCTGAATCAGGTGCTAGAATGGCCCTGGTTGCAACAGAACAACGCCCCAGATGGGCAGAGCATTGCTCCGTGGTGGGCGTGCTGGGTAGATCCTGGTTGGGAGCATGTGGGAGTCTGTCTGACTGCCTCCCCGTTTCCAACTTCAGAAAAAAAAAAAGAAAAAAAAAGAAATGAATCCATATTGGTAATAATGAATCTGACTTTGAGAAGAAAGCCAATCAGTCAGGGAGCCTTAAGGAGTTTTCCTTATTGCCATTTACCACAGCCAAGGTCCCAGAAGGAATATTAAGATTTGACTCCATCTGCTGACCTCATAAGAGATATAGCTCTTGTTTAAACATGGTTGCATTGTTTTTTTGCATTTGTTCTGCTGGCTTTTGCAGCAGTTTGTTGATTAAAAAATATCCTTCAAAACATGAAGTAAAATAAATGCCATGTTTTGGTGACGGGTATATACCAAACTAGAGGCAAATTCACATGAGAAAAGTGCTCGACAAAAATATTTCATCTAAGATATTTTCCATCTGAGTTCCTTCGCATTCTGTTCCCACCACATTCTCTGAATTGCATGTTGGAAAAGCTGAGACTTTTAACTTATGCTCTGAAAAGTACTGGGAACTTGGGCACTGAAAACCAGGTCACTTTTTTTTTTATTGCTGTCTTTCTGCATGGGTTTAATTTTTTTTTACATTGCTTATGTAAGGGAAGAACAAAGTTAGGAAGAATTTACTTTAAGAACTGTCAACTACCTCAGTTATATATTCCCATGCTTGTTACTGACAAATTATATAGATGAAGTGATAATTGCCTTTGTAGCCCTAATTTGGGTTATACATGTTGCAAGTATAATAATATAGGAAGCTTAATATTGTATGTAAGAAAATGTTCATTAACAGCACATGTGCCAATCAGCAGAGACCAATATATTTTATTGAGAACTCATTGCCTAAATTTTGGCTGTTATCAATATTGATTATTTATTTCATGCCACCAATGTGTTTGGGTCTCTACAGTAAACATAAAGTTTCTTAAGTTCTCGACATCAATATTACATCTTATTCAGCAGGACTATTTGGGCATGAAATGAGCATGTTGCTTGATTCTTCTTTATATTCTATCACTTTTTAGTAAGAAATTAGCATAAAAAACCTGATAAAAATTGAATACATCAATAAGAGTTAGAGGAGGCTGCATGTGAATCACAAGGTATGAATAATCAGGAGGAAATTCCTACAATGGTTCTTTTCATTCTCCCTCCTGAAATGACTTTCCTCTGACTTCTCCTCTGGCTCTTTCCTCATCTCCCAGGTCACTCTACAAACAGATCACCTCTTCTGAGAAGACTTCCCTGACCAACCTAATCACAAAAGTCTCCCCAGCCACAACTCTGTATCCCATAGTTTGTGTATTTTTTCTCATAGCTCTTATTACTATCTAGCATTGCAGCATATGTACTGGTTTATATAGTTAATTATCTGCCTCTCCCATGAGGATATAAGCTCTATTATATGATAAATTTTATTTATGTGGTTCATTGATGTTTCACTAGCACATTGGATAGTGTCTGGCACATTGAAAGCAATTTATAAATATTTATTGACAAAAAGTAAACTTTGTTAAAATGATACCAATTTGGACAATAGCCCTTTATCTTTTTACACAATATCTATTTATTCTCAGAGGTATTACAATAATTTGTGCTAGCCTTCGTAGATGAGATTTCATTATTCCCTTCCCTCCCTCCCTCCATCCCTCCTTCTCTCCCCCTCCTGCTGGCCATTCATTTTCATTCTTTTAAAATGTGGAAAGGAATTTCAAGTTAAGTAGTAAAGAATGTCCAGCTTTTACTTACTTTTTATCTAAATGTCAAATATAAATCTTATGAGATCAGATGTTTTCATGGGTTTTCTGTTATGTCCAAGCTATATCAAAACAGATTGAAGAAACAATTCTTGCAGATTATTTTCCATTCTATTACTTTTAGAAAAACCTGAATGTACATGAAGACTAAATATCCATATTTATTTTTAATATTAAAATTTGCTTCTTGAACTTTAGATTATTTTGTGTCTGCTCAGGTCAGAACAACAGATTGCACTTTCATTTTTGATTTATTCAAAATAGAGTGTCAGTACAGTGAAAAGCAAAGTGTAGCTAAATTTGGTTCCCATCATGAATCATTAGAATACTTAGACAGCCACATTGTCACTGGCTACAAAGTCGATGGGAACAATTGCATAGGATGAGTTAACTCTATAAGGACAATCTCCTTGGAATTCTGTAGGTAAAAATGTTTTCTTTTCTTTGGGGGGGGGGAGATGGAGATAAATTGCTTACATAAAACTTCTCTTCTTTCTAAACAAAGTCTGTAGAAGTCCAAACAAAATAAAAGAAATTGGTTGCTTATATAAATGTACACTATAAATTTATAGCAAAAGCTTAAATTATTTGAATGAAACAAGAAAAAAAGAGAAAGCAATCATAGTTATTTCATAAAGCCTGTTTCCAGCATAACTGACATTGATTTATAGTTTATATGTTTTTTATTACATTCAATTATATTTTTTATTTTTTGCTATGTAACAATTGGTACTGGGATATCAAATTTACTTCCAACTACATAGATAGAGTTTTAGACATGAATTTGGGTGTTTGTATTTTGATTTCATAAATTAGTGTAATCATAAGAGAAAGTACCTTAAACAGATTAAACTATTAGTTTTAACCTTTGGATATAGGCTATTGTAACCTCTGATATACTACATATGTATTGTTGGTCCCAGCTCAAGAAAGAAACCCAGGACAAAAGAATTTTGTGTAATTTGATGCCTTTTGCTTTTGACCCACTATTGTTTTAATGTGACTCCTGGCAACAGAAAGCTTTGATGAACTTTGTTTATGCTACAACTGTTTGATATTCACATGATAGAAAATGAAATTCTCCAGTTTCAAATAATCTGGGCTTCTTAACCTTCAAAAGCTCAGAAAAATTAATCAAAATATAATACTTGTTCACCATCAGTATTAAGCTTGCATTTCTGTCCTTTCTGAAGCCGAGAAAATTGGATATAAATTTAGATAGTTAGGTTTATACAACCAAAGCAATTATGTTTGTGCCAGGCAGTGTTTACATTTGTAGATCTGTTCAGTTTAAAATTGACTCATGGCTAAATTATGAATGTGACAGCAGCTTAGAATTTACAAAAAGAAAATTTTGAACCATTTCTTCCTGGTTGTAGCAAAAGCAAATTTTGTCAGGTTTTTTTGTTTTTGTTTCTGTTTTGGTAGGCATGGTACAACAAGAATATAATAAACAATAAAATGAACCATTTATTTTACTAGATAACAATGTTGAGAATTTGCCCCTCAGGTGACTGAGACCCTCACAGCTAGACCTGCTGGGTGTAGACTGAACCTTGGTTACCATCTGGTCTGGCTACAGACCCCTACATCTGGGCTAGACTCCTAAGTGTCCACTCCCAAGACATCTTGGCAGCTGCTGCTGCACCTACCTTCTTCAGTTCCATAACATTATTCTTAGCAAAAGCAAAGTGCACAGTAGTAATTTGATACAAATACAAATTATGCAAATTCATGCTTGGGGTCTATAAAATATATCTGGTTTATTAAAGAGTTTTAACTAAGTAGATTATTAACATTTTAAAATCTGCCTTCAAGCATACTGTTAAGAATCTTTGTCTGGGTTGTGGAGTCAATAGACACATGCTAGGCAAATTGATAAACTTTTTGGGCTGATTCACTTTAGTTCCGTTAAAACTTTTAATTCATTGCCTGGTTTGAATCGTATCACCATCCCTCCTTCCAGGACAGCGTTGGCCGGAAGTGAGGAAAGGTGTGAGGTCTGTCCTTTCATTTTTCTCATTCTAGCTGTTGAAAGGAAGGGCCTCACACTTTCTGTCCTGAATGTCTTACCTCCCCCTTTATGCTAGAGGTACCTCCTCTGTCATTGCGGGAGGGAGAGAGAGAATGAAGGGGAAGGGAAAGTGTCTCAAACTGGTTCCCACTGAGTTGTCCCTGCTTCTCTGGTTTACATTTTACTAGCTCCAGCAAGGCAAGCAGTTGGAGGCTTCCCTCTGAGGTCATGTGTGTAAGCTTCTTCAGGGAGTCCCAGGGAGGGCTGCCTCCCTTACTCGGTCTTTCCTGCTGTGTAGGTTCAGGGTTGAGTGATGGTCACGTTCTTGGGTGGAATTCAGTTTAGATAGCTCCGGCCCAGCTATGCACTGTAGTGTTTTCTCCAATCGCTGAAAAGTGGTGTGAACCTGCCAGCTGTCCTCACCCTACTGTCCATCCCTGCAGTTCTTTTTTTTTCCTCTTGAAATAAGTACTTCGGGAGATTCAAGAGCTATCACACCAAAGAGTGATATATTCATCTCTGTGTAGCCTTCTCTGAACTTCACAAGCGATTCTTCCTCATTTGTTTGGTAGTGGGAAGGCATTCCTTTCGCCTCTCCATGAGGAGACAAGAAAATTTTTTCTCAACAAATGAATTGTGCAGCTTTGACTCCTGTTCCTGGCCATGGTAATATAGACGACAGAGACAGTGGTAGGATGGCAGTAGTCAATTGGGTAGCATCCCCTTTGCTGACTCTTAATAAGCCTTGACATTTGGAAGTATTGTATTAAGCGCTTGCTTTTCCTTAGCTTTGAGCCCTAGTTGCTCATTTTGAGATTAGTTGAAAATCCAACATCAATAAAAAATCTTAATAAAGTCTCATTTTATGTTCAAAATTTGAAACATGAAACAATGACATATATATATATATATATATATATATATTTTTTTTTTTTTTTTTTTTTTTTTTTTTTTTTCTAACAATGCTACAATTCAAACCTGGTGGGTCAAGTAGACCAAATATTGAATATGTATTTTCTTACTTCTGCCTGGAGGTGACATTTAACTTTAAATAGTAGTACTCCTTCCTATCCTTTAATATGTGATTATGTGAGTGTTGAACTGTGCAAATTTTTCAGTCATCCTGTATGTAAAATGTGAACAATATATATTTCTGAAGCATCATAAAAATTATAGTATAATAGAAACCAGTTCTCTGTGATGTTTTATATAACTAGATTCCAATGAAATAAGCATTTCAAATGTAGTAATTCCCCTTTTGTGTGGCCCTACTGATTCTCTGGCTCCAGCATCAAAATTAATACCATTACTGGTGTGAATGGCAATTATGTCTATATGCTGATTTAAATATTAATTTAGAAGAAAATCTATTAGATATATAACTTTCTTACATTTAGTCTTTGTCCATATCATTTTAGGGCTTTAAATAAAAACAAAGAAGTAATTTGACAAAGAAGGTTTGATATATTTACATGAGATTTATAAGATAAAATTATAAGAGGATTATTTCTTACCCATGAGTGGAATATTTTTAAGAAATGATAAAATATTGGTGGGTAAGGAGGCTAGAAAGCTGATTCAAGGTGAAAGCAAGTCAGTGATGTTTTGGCCAGTGATAGAAGGAAGAGGATAAGAGAAAGAACACAGTAGACAGTCAAGACCTATAATCTGGGTGTGGGGAACAGGTGGGAAGGGAACAGAACTCATACAAATTATAAGAAATGTCAGGGAACTTATAGAGAGATACATATGTTGTTGAGACATAGGAAACAGGATGTCTTCACTAATAAGAAAGGTTCCAGTGGGTACTATGATACATCTAGTGCACCACCATTACATATATGTGTGATATAACATACATACATATGTATATCTACAATATACAGTTATGTTTTTATATTTTATATTCTTCATCATGTTATGATTATATAAAAGAATAGAATAACAAATGTGTGTGCTTAAACACCAGTGTATGGATTATACTCTCTTGTTCTATCTGTGTGGGAACGTGGCTCCTTAATTTACACTCTGTGTGTGAGAGAGGGAACATGGAGTCTCTAAAGTAGTTTCCAGGCCTTTGTCTTAGCTCTCTGTGGTGCTAAAATGGAGTTGATGTAGTAATCAGTACCATATCAGCAGCTAGCTCATCATAATTCCCCCTCCACTGTAAAAGGCTATTCTGGTTGCAACTTCAAATTTCCCCTGCCTCACACCTCTTTGGACCCTAGAGATTCCTAGAAACTCTTGTTTCTTTACACAATCATCTCTGCCTTTTGTACCACTTGGATCCCTGAGGCTAGTTCAGAGGCATGTGGCATCTCTGGAGGGGGGGTGCAGGTGGTGGTTGGTTAGAACTGGGGTTCAGTTGCCTAGTACCTGGCCATAGAGCCAGCCTAAAGGAAGGTGTGTATTCAAGGGACTGTGCCTGCTGGGCCTGATCTGGGTGGGATCAATGTTAGGACGATGTTTATCACATAGTGGAGGTGCTCTGCTTCCAAGGATGGCTGACCACTGTGGTGGCACACTGGATAAAGTGTTGACCTGGAATGCTGTGGTTGCCGGTTCAAAACCCTGGGCTTGCCTGGTCAAGGCACATACAAGAAGCAACTGCTATGAGTTGATGCTTCCTGTTTCTTCCTCTCTCTCTTTCTCTCTCCCCCCTCCCTCTAAAAATCAATCCAAAAAGATAAATAAGTGAATAAATAAAAGCAGAAGCCTGGTTAGTACTGAGGAAGGGAAACTAATGAGGGATAGAATTGAAATGGCCCAGGAAACCAAAGATGGCCCTATTTATGAGAAAGGAAGGGGAAAATATGATCAGTGCGGGGCACTGGAGTCCAAATGTGAGTATCTGAGATCTCTCTTATGAGTCCCTTACACCAAGTTTAGGGTAGAAGGACTATTGTTTCTAGACTCGACCTCCTGACTGAGGAAATAAGACCCCAAATACCACCAGGCTTTGTTGAAATGATCATAGGACCTGAGGGGTTGAAAGGCAGTACATTGCTGAGCAAAGCTAGGAAGGCAGGAACCAACTTTGCCCTTTGTTATCGCTCACAATTGGGCTACAGGCATCTTCAGAGAGCAGAGTCCAGTGTGTTTGTCTATTCTCAATCTTTACATCTAACTGAAAAGCAAAGATTTTTAAGTTTGTATGAGGTTTTCTAACAGCACATACAGTGTTTCTGAGAAGGAGGCTGGAGATGTGGGGAGGGCTATGGCTCAGAATCTAGCAAAGATAAGAGGTTTAACTTCTTTAGGTCTGGGACTTCGTATCTTTAAACAAAAAGTGGAAGTGAATTCAGAAGCACCCACTGGTTTCTTTTTTCTTTACTTTTTTCCCAGAGGTTAATTTTTTGTATTTTATTATAGTTGGTATCTAGATGGTATACTCTGAAATGCTCTGTCTCATAGCTTGGAAGGAAGAGGATTTGCAAAAATAAATGTGCAAAAGAAAAAACTACAAAGAAAACTCATGACAAAAGTATAAACACTTGCATTTTATATTTGCAAATGACTCAAAAAGTAATAAAACCCTTTATGGTATTTCCCCAAATGAAACTGAAGTCAAAGCTTCTCTAATCATGTCTGTCCGTAACTGTATCCTCCAAAAATTTCACCAGGAATCTTTGGTTTTCCCTACAAAAGAGATGGGCGTATATTTTTGGATTAATTGTACTGGGAGGAAAAATTAGTTAATTCTCTGTATAGTGAGTGAAAATTGGAGGCTGCTGTAAGGACACATGCACAGAGTGGCATGCCAGGACTGCGTGCAGAGAAACTCATACGCCTGGGTTCAGAGTTTGGCCTCAGGCCAAAGGCTGCAACTAACAGGAAAGTGTCAGCATCTCAATATAATTGCATGTCCCAGAGCCTATTATTGCACTAATAAAAATGCTTTTCAATAAATCTGAGAAAGGAAGAGAAAAAAAAAACATCAGGAAGAAAGAAATTGCCTGAAATATTTTATTATATTTAATAAAATTCTCATTAATGGAAAGCGTAGCTTTCTGCTAAATAAGTATGCTTTATTTTATTTTATGATTAATTTGATTTGGGAGAAAATGCAAGAAATACTTTTTTTTCCAGTTCACTTTCTTTAGGGAAGAGTAAAAGTCAAGTAGGCATCACTGTAGGCAAATGTTCTCTCAAGGAGAGGGAAGAGGCAGGAGGACCGTGGCACTGGAATCCTAACTAACAATTATGTCACTGATGTACTGAGTGACCTTGGGCAAATGATTTAACCTCTCCATCCTCATATGTAAAATGTTAATGTTTCATGCTTATAAAAATCTTTGAAATAAGAAGAATGTCAAAGGTATTTGACATATGTACTATTATTTATAATGGGCGCAATAGAGAGCATACATGCCCACTAACAATGATCTTAATCACACACAGCAGCATATCTGAGATACTTTCCTCTTTTGGCATATTTCATATAAATAATTAATATTTGAAACACTCATGATAAAACCACCTGGGTATCCTTATAAGAATAAGCCTGAATAATGCTAGAATATGAATGTAATCTATAAAGATTTTTCTTTTGGGATTTCTATAAAACAAAGAAACACAAATAAGAGGATAATCATAGCTAAATTTTCTTGCTCACTTTTGAAGGATATGTTCACAATCATAAAGGGAAGGAAAAAGAAAGAATATTATTTTATTTTAAGCTTCTACCATGAGCCAGATATTTATAAATACATTGCTTTTTCTCTTAGTGTTTAGCAAAATTTCTGGCACATAGTAGGTAATCAAAAATATTTGTTGGGTAAATAAATGCTTCTCTTTTTAATTTTTAAAATAACCGTATAAAACAAACATTATCTTCATTTTACATAACAGAGTAATTTTAAAAACGTCTAAATATTTGATTATGAGCACAAGATTAGCAGATGGCAGAGCCAGAATTTGAACACTGGTCTGTCTGACTCCAAAACAAATGTTCTTAACAGGACTTTGGCAGTATTTTTATTAATAGAGGTTATGATTCCAAAGTTTATCAATTATTATGATGGATTTATTGAGTGAGAACAAAATTTACACCATGAGATCATCCTACTTACTTTGGACTCAGAGAATTTGGTTAGCACTTTTAACCTAAGAAAGTGTGAGAGAGAGGAGGTGCTGAATTCTTCTCTCTGGTGGAGAAGCTTGTTAGTTGGCATGGCTGATGTGGGGTCCTGTGACCAAACTGAGCTACAAGAGCATTTCTCCCGCACTGTCATGTATATAAGGAACCGATGAATGGAAAATGTATGTCATGAAAGCAAGACAGGCTCAGGTACTGTTTATGGTGAGCTGGGAGATGGGGAGGCTGCGAGGAAGAAACAACAGGTAAGTGGGAGGTGGTCTGGGCAGATCCTGGAAGGAACTGCTGCTCCTGGCTGAGCTTTTCTGTCCTGACTACTTTAGTAAACGGCCAGGGGAAAAGAATTCATTTTACCCACGAATGGAAGAGTGCTGTTTTTGCTGTTGTGCTGTCATCACTTATTGCCTCTCTAGTCCCAAACCATCCTTCTTTTCCTCACTTTGTACTATTAGAGTTGGAACCTGTAAACATTTTTCTCAGTCACCTGGCACAATGTTAAGCTTTGTTGGTAGAAAGGGATGGAAGGATAGCGCAGGAGGAGAGTTCCACTTGTTTTCTCAGTTTGTTTTTTTTTGCTCCCAGTCAAGTTTTGCGAACACTCCAGGGGGTGGTTTCCCAGTAAGTTTAACCAACACTCCAAAGGGTGACTTCCTGACCACTTTTCCCAGTAGCTTCTTGGAGAGTCTTATCAGAACCCCAGGGGTCATTTGTGTGGTTCCTATATCTCATCCAGACCATGATGAATGGTCTTCCCCTCACTAACTTGCCCTCAAAAGTAGAGCCTAAGGCAGAGACCTAAGTGAGGAGTAGTTTATTTGGGAATGTCATCTTAGGGAGTCAGAGACAAGGACAGAGGAGTGAAACAGGAAGAAGAAAGAGCCGTGCAACAACATGTTCTCAAGTTGATTATGCCAATGGGCAACTGGTGTTTCAATACCCTGGCTGAGCTTTTCTGAGGAATCATGTAAAATATATCTCAGAACAATAAGGGGAAGAATGGAGAAAGCATTTATCCATTGGCTTCTCTGTCCCATTGTACAGTGTCAAGGCCTGTCTGATTGTGTCAGCTTGGAAGGGGTTGAAGCTTGCCTAGAACTGATTGCTGCAACAGTCATTGGAATAAGAGTTGAGCCAACATATGTGTAAATTGGTACATAAAAGGTGTGTAGTATAATTGCCAAAATAAAAAGAAGATATATAGCTAAAATTTCAGGATAAGGAAATTAAATTAATAACTAAAATACGTATAAGCTGCAACTTGTTTCCTTCATAAGGTATCTAGATCTAGTAGGGTGAGGGTGGGTGGTAGATGAGCCTTGTATGAAATAAACACTAGGCAGACTGTATGCAGTCGATGTTAAATTATGGCATGCTATGTAGCAATTTACTGGGAGACATGTGTCTTACTGGGCAAGAGCCCCGCTGGTCCAAGAAATGTCATTATCTCTGCCAAAGCCAAGAAGTCATAGATAACTATGGCAAAGAAAAGGAAACATTGTCAGAAACTCAGGAAATATTCAAGAGAGAGGTCAAGTTGCTAACAATTTAGTAAGCAACTTAAAGGAAAGGCTAGAAAATGAGTGTCCCAGAATTTTTATATTCTTGGCGCTGTGGATGGGATTAGAGAAAACGGTGACGATGGGTGAATTCTGATACTGAATGGGGAAAGTTATGGAGGAAGAGGAATGTCCTGTATTCTATTTGGCTCTTCAATAGGCATCTCCTGGTCTCCTCCTATCCTCCATCTACCTTCTATCTCAACTCAGTGGGAGAGGGACATTTCCTAACCTCATGCTCATAATTTTCTCTCATTCATATCCTCTGATTTTTTCTATGACTGGTTTTAACTTATCATCTCCATTTTCTAACCTGTGAGCAAATATTAAAAGTCTTGACCATTATTCAAAAAATATATATATATTTTTTTAAATTTTTTTAGTTTATTTTGTTCATTAGATTCCACATATAAGTGAAATCATATGGTACTGTCTTTCTCTGATTGACTTATTTCACATAGCATAATGCTCCCTATGTCCACTCATGCTATTGCAAATTTGATTTAGATGCCTTCAAAAGTATTTTTGAATTTTTTATTTTAGAGAAATATTTTGAGAAGATTTAACATTTTTGAATTCCAGGAAGCTGGAAGTTTATGTGAATCACGAAGTAAGGATATATAATTTTCTGCAAAATGGTTAATTTTTCTAAACAATGTAAAGATTAAGGGTGGAAGAAGTTGGAAATAAATGTTGGAAAAAGAAGTAAGAGTCGATATTTATTGAATTGTCAGGTTTCATGTTCATTTGATCTGCTTACAAATGCTACCAAAAATGCATGATCTTAGATATATCTGTGGCTGAAAGCTAAGTGCTGAGGGACATGAGCAACGTGCTTCCGTCACCCCGATTTCCCAGGATCCTATGCCCACACCTTTTCTTCTTTTTCTGTGACCCTGTTGCACATTTTATCTGTAGTTTGTGTGCTTTCTGGCTGTATATGGCAACCAGTATCATATGGGAAGATATCCAAAAATGTTATTAAAAAACAGCAAAGTGCAGAAGATGCTCCCATTCATGTTAATAAAAAGTACATATTCTTACATAGTACTGAAATTTCAGAAAGTATATAATAAACTGTTAGTAATAGTTTCCTCTGTGACGGTGTCTGTGATGGAAGGGAGTCATATACACAGAGATATACTTACCCTGTTGTACTGTTTAAGTATTTTACTATAAGCAAGTATTAACTTGGCTAAAAAAATAGTTAAATGTAGTAAAGATGACATACTAAAATAACCTTTCATTTCTGATGTTTTTAATAGATTAAAACTTTAAGAAAGTTTTCAAAGTATTAAATCTCCTTTTAATCATTATTTTGTAAACAAAAATTTTATGAGTAACAGGCCAGTTTTTTTTGTTTGTTTGTTTGTTTGTATTTTTCTGAAGCTGGAAACAGGGAGGCAGTCAGACTCCCGCATGCGCCGACCGGGATCCACCCGGCACGCCCACCAGGGGGCGATGCTCTGCCCATCCCGGGCGTCGCTCTGTCGCGACCAGAGCCACTCTAGCGCCTGGGGCAGAGGCGAAGGAGCCATCCCCAGCGCCTGGGCCATCTTTTGCTCCAATGGAGCCTCGGCTGCGGGAGGGGAAGAGAGAGACAGAGAGGAAGGAGAGGGGGAGGGGTGGAGAAGCAGATGGGCGCTTCTCCTGTGTGCCCTGGCAGAGAATCAAACCTGGGACTTCCACACGCCAGGCCGATGCTCTACCACTTAGCCAACCGGCCAGGGCCAGGCCAGTTTTTACCTTTGTTATAAGAGCTTGCCAGTTTGGTAAAGTAAAGATATAACAGGTTTGTTTTTTTTTTGTTTTTTTTTTTTTTTTTTTTACTTTGTTAAGTAAAAACTTCACCAAAGCTGTTAATTCTCCCAACTTGGAAGCCAACTTTCATATCTCCTACATTATAGAAACCAATACTGGAGATCCTTAGTAATAATGATCTATAGAATTAAGTTTCCATTTGATTCTTTTTTTTTATAGTTATTAGTACTTGTAACAGATTTTATCATTATTTTAAAATTTATTTATTGATTTTAGCCAGACATGAGGGGGGAGAGAGAGAGAGAGAGACAGGAACATGGATCTGCTCCTGTATGTGCCCTGACTGGGGATCGAACTGGAAACCTCTGTGCTTCAGGCTTGTGCTCCAACCAACGGAGCTATCTGCCAGGGCTCCATTTGATTCTTTAACTCATTCTTACTCTAATGTTGTCTTTGAGAATTTCAGAATAATTTGTGAAAATTTTAATAGTTGTATGAAATTTCATTATTTTCTGGCTGAAGAATTTGAAATTTCATTTAGGCTAATAGACTTGTTCAGAGAGGTCATACTGTGGGACATATGGTTTAAAATTCAAAAGGTACCCATTTAAAGGATAAAAAGTGTTATAAAGTACATCCTATACAACAATTTCTTAAAAGGCAGAGAGGGGGACTGAATATGCGGTGATCGATAATGTAAACAGGAAAGAAAGAAAAAAGCTTCTGTTCCTATTCACAACAATAGGAAGGTAATTTGCAGTGTATTTCCAGTACAAGACGTACTTAAAGCACATTTGGCAACACTTAACAGTAAGTGGCAAATCATTATGTCTCTCAGTACCCTGAACACCCTCATCCATCCGGTGCTGGGGCATTAGCACAGTTCTGTGGCTCTCTCTGCTCGGCAGGTCTTGCCAGTCTTTTGATTTTTGAATTTTGTCTTAAATCAACTGGCGTGTTACTTAAAAGTTGTTACTTAGGCATAAATGGAAGTCTTTGGTTTCATTCCTAGTAGAGGAAAAACAAAATTGAGATAGCTTCTTGTTTTACCAGCATCCATCCTTCTTTCCCCTGCCTACCCCTCTGGTCTAGTCTCCATTACTGATTTCCCAATGGGCCCCACCCTCTGATCTCTAGCTAGAAAATTCACCATTTCTTAGTGGAGTGGAATTTCCTGTATGATATCCATCTAAAAATAAAGTTAGAGGAAAAGAAAGGAAAGGAAGTTAAAAAGGTCAAAAGGAATGCTCTGGGGGACATTTCTTGTTCTCAGAAGTGGTAGATTAGCATTTAAAGCAATAAATGAGAAGGCAGAATAGGAATTTATTCAGGTACCCTTTTAGACTTCTTTCTTGTTCTTTTCCCACAATTTGAGAACTGGTAGGCAACAAAGTATGTTTTAACCAATCCCAAACCATCACTACCTATGAACAATGTGCTTAACACATTAGTGAGGCTATTTGTGATCAATTAGAGAAAGTTTGTATGTAGTGTTGTGAACAACTTTATCTTTATTCTCCACATTTGTGAACATTTGTTGAACAATTGTACATCTGTACCAGCATTAGGCTGGATCTTGATTGGTACTTAAACATTTTAGAATATTTAAAGGAGAGATATAATAAAGATAACCTTTAGCCTGACCTGTGGTGGTGCAGTGGATCAAGCGTCGACCTGGAACGCTGAGGTCGTTGGTTCAAAACCCTGAGCTTGCCCAGTCAAGGCACATATGGGAGTTGACGCTTTCTACTCCTCCCCCCTTCTTTCTCTCTCTCTCTCTCTGCCTCTCTTCTCTAAAATGAATAAAAAACAAAATAAATAAACACATAAAGATAACCTTTATTAATATGTTTTACCATGGTTTAGGCACTATTTGAGGTACTTCACACATAATAATTCATTCAACCACCAATGAGGTCAGAACTCTGAATATTATTTACAACTTAGACAAGGAAAATGAGGCATAGAAAGGTTTAGTAATTTGCCCATAGTCTCACAATAGATGAGTGATCAGTATTGGGTTCCAGGCAGTCTAATTCTAGAACTAGTGCTCTTAAACATTATATAATGCAACACAATCTCTTTTTTTTTTTTAATTTATTTATTCATTTTTATTAGAGAGAGAGGGGAGAGAGAGAGGGAGAGATAGAGAGAGAACAGGGGGAGGAGCAGGAAGCATCAACTCCCATATGTACCTTGACCAGGCAAGCCCAGGGTTTTGAACCGGCGACCTCAGCGTTCCAGGTCGACACTTTATCCACTGCGCCACCACAGGTCAGGCGCAACACAATCTCTTGATGAATATAAAGAATTATAAACATAAGAAAATATTCTTACATGATATATGCATATTTCACTTGCTTGGTTTATATATTACATCACAGAAAATCAGAGAGAAGAAAAAATTTAGTAAGAGAGTGGTATTGAGAAATAATACTAATTGAGTAGCTACTAGACTCCAGGCATTTACATGCATGAAGAGGCAGAGAAATCATCTGGATGTTTTCATTGGCAAGGGGTTATCAAACTTTTGCTCTAAAGGTATAGATAGTATTTTAGGTTTTGTGGGCCACATATGTCTCTGCTTCTCTTCTCCCTTTCTCCTTCCCGTCTTCCACTTTCTCGTCTTCCTATACCTTTTTAAAATACAAATATCATTCTTAGTTTGGAGCAGTACAAACCAGATTTGGCTCTTAGGTCACAGTTTTCCCACTCAGCCTCAAAACTTCAGCTGAGTTTTCTTGCTTAGGGGTTAAAAAGGTAGGATAACCTTCTGGGTACAGTTCCTCAGAGTTTTGGTTCCACCTCACTGAGGCTCACTGAGATCTCTTTGTACTGGATTTGTCCTCAGGCTTCTTCCTTCATCTTTATAAGATGTCTGCGTAGAACAAGTAGAATTCCATGCTCTCTTATTCATATCTGAGGAATGACATTTTGGGGAAGATGGGCCTATGCTCACAAACATAAAGCACAAATCTGGAGCGTCACTCTGATTGGACAATTTTAGCATTATCCAAATTTTAAATGAATTCCAGAGACTAGGGATGTCCCGCACTGGTTAGTTTAGGTGTGAGTTGCGGGAGTTCTCATGGATTGTGAGAGATAAGAGAGATAAGGTCCTCTGTGGCTCCAACTTATTAGTATAAAATGGGTCCTGAGATTTTTTATTTTTAATAAGTTTTCAGGTTATATTGACAGTTTTTGATCCATGGACCAGACTTTGAGTAACACAATTTATCTTAAACAGCATAACTACCAAAGAATGAGGTATTGATATGATAAATGTTGGGAAGGTAATTACAACACCTAGACATTTTTAGAATTATATTTTCTATAACTGTTACAAATAATGCCTGTGTAATGTGTGAGCTAACAAACATATGATATGAATAATAGCTGTTGTCAAGATTTTACAATAAGCAAGATTTTTATCATAATAAAGAGAGGAAAATTTAGGGCCCCTATGCTGATGCTGGGGAGGTATGGAAAGGTGGAGCTAGATGTGGGAGAGAAAGCCAGAAAGAGAGAGAAATATGTGAAAGACCTTCTATGGTCACACTTGTAAGTTATTGTGAAAACTGAAGTGAGACTGATTATCATGTGGAGTATATAGCAAAGGTAAAATCTGAGGACACCAGAGTCTGAAGACCAAGGATGCCAACGTGTGTTATTGTCTCAGGGATTACATGGGGGACCCCTTACAGGTACCGGCTTAAAGGATCAGAGAGTTCTCACAACCCTGGGAAAGCCACCCAGTTTTTATATCTCAGCTATACAAGCATTTTGTTAATCACCCCAGCAACTTTGTGGATTGGGTAGTATTATTCTCGGTTTTCCCTAAGATATTAACCTGCCCAGGGTTTCACAGAAAACAGATTAGAAATTTGAGTCCCAATGGTCAAACTGGAAGACCTATATTCATTTTATTACACTAGTCACTTAATAAAAATTGAGGAAACAAACTCAAAGTAACCCTTTGAAAGATGATATAGTAAGTGGGTCCAGTGGTGGGTTGAGAATTTATACACGGGAGAGGTTTGGTTGCAGAAGCCTGTTTGCAGGTCTGCTCTGGCTAGAGGATTGTCTTGAGGCTGTGTTGACATAGCCTGCACACTAGTTTTACTTAGGTCACATGTTTATTTGAGGTGGTTTTTTGGGAGTTAACTAAATCCCCTCCAATCCACTTTTTTATGCTGTCCCTGTGTGGGACCTCAATACATAATAGGGACAAAACTGAGCTTTTCTTTTGCTGTTTCTAAGGAACCTCAAATAGAAAAAGCACTGTAGTATACACTTTCTGTTACTCCTAATTTTATAAATGAGGAATCCAAAATCTAGAGATTTAAGTGAATTCTGTAGGATAACACAGCAAATTAGCAACAGAGTGATTCCAAGGACAGTTAAACCCAAGTGCTTAGAGAGAGATCAGTTTCTTTAGTTTGTGTTTAAAGTACAAATAAAAATTAAGACAATTGATTCAAATGTTGAAGTGTTGAAGTATTCTGAGGCTTGTGGAAGGTAGAATATTTTAGATTTGGAATTTTCTTTCTCCATAGATGCAGTATCAGGTGAGACATAATGGCTTTCAGTTTCTCTTCATATAGTTTTATTATTTTTGATTTATAATGTTTTGATTATATTATTAAAATTTTGAAGATTTGGTTAATGTTTTATCAGAACAATGTTCCTTTTCTTTAAATACTTAGTTTTATATTAGGAACCACATTCTTAGTTATGACTAATACTACATACAGAGGACAAATTTTTGCCAGCAGAATGTGTTTATGAATTTAGGTTAAAATCAATAAGAGGTTAAAAGAATCACTGTATATAAGAATTCTTTTCTTTTAATGCATTACTTAAATTAAATGACACATGTGTCTATGTTGTTTTGATTTTTAACTGTCAATTATATCACTGTTAATTGCCAATAGGGTCTTACTATAAAGAGTCTTTTAAAAAATATTGAAGAATAAATTCATCTGAATTCAGTATCAACTCTGCCTTCTATTAGGCTTTTAGCCAAAATATGACTCAATAGGGTGAATACAGTAGCTGGAGCAATATAATAGCTTCATCCTTGGAAATCCTTTGGAATAAAATGGTAACCACGAGGGCAAAGGGGCATGTCTTCACAACAGTGCCTTTCATTGGTGCAGACGGTCAACTAAAGGACAACACACACTATTACAGGCTAGATCTATAATTCTAATGGCTCAACTATTTGGCAGGAAGCATCATATACATAAAAGGTTCTGAGACTGAAATAAAAAATATTCATGTTACTGAAATCTTAGTTCCCTAGAATAGAAAAAAAATAGACAAAAGACAGATTGCAATAAGAGAGAGAAAGAAGGGAAGGGAGGGGAGTGGAGGGGCTGGAAGTTGTTGTGGTTGAATTGGACTTTGGTAAGGTTGTTCAAAATTATCTTCCTCACAGTTTAATTATATAGTTTGAGTTCTGTTATTCCTCACTTTTCCATACTCATCACCAGAATAAGCACAGTACTGATTCTACTGGCTTGAAGTGAAAAATCATATATGCTCTCTTCTAATATATCCTCTAAAAATATGCTTTTTTAAGAAAAAATTTTGAAATAGGGGTTCTTGTTTTTCATAATTAGGAAAAATCTGCCCACTTATTTCCCCCCATATATATATATTAAAAGCTATAATAAATGAGAGCACTGCCTTGCCAGTAATAGGGTATTTATTTATAGAGCATAAGTACAATACTTGTGTGTGTGTATGTGTAACAGAGACAGACAGGAAGGGAGAGAGATGAGAAGCATCTTCTTTGTTGCTGCACTTTAATTGTTCATTGACTGCTTTCTCATATGTGCCTTGACCAGGGGGCTCCAGCAGACAGAGTAACCCCTTACTCAAGCCAGTGACCTTGGGCTCAAGCCAGAGACCTTCAGCTTCAAGCCAGTGACCTTCAGCTTCAAGCCAGTGACCTCTGGGCTCAAGCCAGTAAACCTTGCCCAAACCAGATGAGCCTACGCTCATGCTGGCGACCTCTGGGTTTCGAACCTGGGTCCTCCGCATCCCAGTCCAATGCTCTATCCACTGCGCCACCGCCCCGTCAGGCGAGCATAAGTACTTTTTATTGAAGGCTTTAGGTCCCAAATATTCATTTGTATAACTCCCTAGTATATAAGAAGATAAGTATAGTAAGTTGGTCAGTAATGCTATGGATAGATAATTTAGGGATTATTTACATTTTTTAATCTGTTGATTTAGTTTCAAGTCTTATTTTCTATAGAATCAAATATACTGCTCACAAAAATTAGGGGATATTTCAAATGAATAAGAAGTGATAAAATATTCCCTCATTTTTGTGAGCAGTATATAATTCATATGATATTAATCAAGTATCAGTTTCACAAAATAAATAAAGGGCTATCACTTTAAAACTTTTTCCCTGGATCTAAGGCTGGATGTTTCATATTTCTCCAGATCCTAATGCACAAGGTTTTCCTTCTCATTCCATTGTATGCTAAAGAGGATCAAAATATGCTACTTCAAAACACACCACTTCTGCATAAGGATTATTTTGAGTTGAAGGCAGTTAAGAAACTGCGGACATGAGGAGGAGCTCTCTGCACTTCCCTTTCTACCTAAAAGCAGGACATATATTTCCCTTTGTAATGGCTTGTCCCCCTCTCCTCTCTTGTACCAGGAAGAGGAGCACAACCTTGTCATGGGAGGCAGAAAACTAGCACCTTATGAACACAACTCTTCTGTTAGTTTCCCTCATATATTTACCTTCTAAGAATATACTTCCCATAAAAGCCTAAATTCCGTCTCTTTTGTCTTGTTAGGTTCTCTACAATTTATCACCCTTTGTTAAGACCTTATATACGGCCTCAATTCTAACCACTTTTTTGGGGGGTATTTTTCCGAAATGAGAAGCAGAGGTGGGGGTGTGGCAGACAGACTCCCGCATGTGCCCGACGGGGATCCACCTGACATGCCCACTAGTAGAGGGTGATGCTCTGCTCATCTGGGGCGTTGCTCTGCTGTAACCGGAGCCATCCTAGCACCAGGACTAACTTTGCTCCCATGGAGCCTTGGCTGTGGGAGGGGAAGAGAAAGACAAAGAGAGGGGAGGGGTGGAAGGGTGGAGAAACAGATGGGTGCTTCTCCTGTGTTCCCTTGCTGGGGATCGAATCTGGGACTTCCACATGCCAGACCAATGCTCTATCTCTGAGCCAACTGGCCAAGGCCTCTCTCTAACCACTCCTTTGCATTACTCATCACTGTGTTTACCTGTGGCATGCTTATTATACTTGTAAATAAACTCAGTTTTTCTCTCCTGTTAATATGTTACAGGGGTTTAATTGTAAGCCATGACACTAAACCTAAAAGGGTAGAGAAGAAGTTTTTCCCTCTACAGTTCCTATCTGGAAGACTCAGATTTCTATTGAATATTAAATAAAAGAGTTTATTGCTTATTTGTAATGGAGAGCTCTATGTGAGCAGCCTGGCCAATATAATACTCAAGTTATGACATATTGATCACTAAATATATAGTTTTAAATTAAAAACTAAAATAAAAGCTTAGTACTATATTTGGTTAATTCAAAGACCATATATAGGGAAATGATATATTTACATATTTTATGCTAAACTTTTTGCATTTCCCTTTTCTCCCTGTCCCAACTGGGAACTTACCATCTTGATTATCCTTTTCAATAAAATAAATTAAAGCATTTACTGAAAAGACAGTGCCTCAGTGATTCTAATGTGAAGAATGACATGTGGATTAGTAGTTTGGAGATCTGGTTCTGTTTTACTCCTTCTGATGGATCCAGGAAACTGGGCAGTTCATGTGTGGATCTGGAGATTAGGGACAGGATTTGTATCCAGGAATAGGGTGGTAGTGGTAGGGGCTAAATTTCAAGTGGATGAAGCAGTTGACAACCAGGAATTCTACTCAGGAAAGCAAGATATGTAGGGGAAAAGGAAGTAGATTGAGAATTTAAATTTAAGAATTTATTTAAACTCCTAATTTAAATAAGGAGTTCTGAGAGTGCAGAAAGTGGAGTGGATGAGAGGGAGGCTGTCTTGGAGAATGATGGAGAGAAAAGTATGTCTGTGACTTGGAGCAGTGTGCTAAGTTAATATAATGGGTTTTAAGCAGGGATGACACAGGCCAATATGAGTCATCAAACATCATGTCCTATGTGTTTCTGGCAAAATTTCCCTTTTCATGAACATTTATCATTTCAATTAAGCTTTCATCTCTATAAAAACAAGGTTACTAAACCTTACAAACTTCATTCAGCGATTCAAGTTGATTTTTGATAGGACTCCTTTTCTTGCTAAATTCAACTTGTATCGTTAAGATACATTAGAAATACAGAGGAAATTCTGAGCAGACTGAAATTTAGCAGGTAAATCATAGGTCTAGTATTTTGTAAAGGAATATGCATGTCAATTATAATTGTCTAGGAGAGTATTTTCTAGACGAATAGTTGTATACAGTGAAACATACTCATTGAGAATATACAGAGTACTTTAACTCAGGACTCCTCAGAATTTATTGTACTAAGTAATATCATATTCAGCATTGAAAAAATATATTTATTGAGGTAATTCTCTTCTTGAAGTTTAACAAAACTATTAGAATCATGTTCACTCAATATGGATCAAGAGAAGATAAGAAATAATTTTCCAAATTATATTTCTTCCACCCATCCTAGATTTATAAGAGAAAGCATCAGGAGGATAAGTCCAAGTGTTCAGTGGTAAATTACCTGGCTTACTGAGGTATAACAGGCATCTCAGATTGCTATGTGGAAGAGTGATTATTCTTTTCTGATTGGTCATCTGTATAGGTTCAAAGGCTGTTTCAGTCAGAAAGTTGTTGGGAAGTCTGACTCTTAAGATCTCAAGGTCCCACCTTCTTGGGCCAGATCATTTTCTTCCATTTGGTCAGTCACTAGAGATGCTAGAAATTAGCACTGTTCCTCAGTTGCAGACCTTTTTTTCCATTTTGCCACAGAAAGGGTCTTTGATTTGTGTTCTGATGGGTAAAATTGTTTTCTAACCCAGGAAGAGGTCGACACTAAAGCAGGAGTGAAAAAGGAATACATTTTTCTCTAAACTCACACTGATAGTCAACAGACGAATAATTCTCTACTTGGGCATTTCCTCCAGAAGGGCCACTCAGTTAATTCCAAATAAATTTTGCTCTGTGAAGAAACACTGCTAACAAGAAGCTATTGCAAGGCTTGGCTCTTCTTCTTTGCCCCTAATAACAATAAAGAAATGCTACTGGCTGAATACAGTTGGACAGTTTTGTATTTAAAATGTGATAAAATAAATTCTCTCTTATGCCTAATTTAGTGGAGGTCTAAACCTTGTTTATTGGTAAAAAATGTAATCTACAAATTATAAATATGTGTTTATTGACATGCCCAAGAAAACATAGTCACATATTACTTTTAAAAACATGAGATTTAACTAGTGGGGAAAAAGGTTAACCCTCCACCTGCCCTCATTCCTTTAAAAAGTAAAGACTGTGTTTAAAATCCTCTAACAGCTTATCTTTTATTGGTAGCTGAAAGAAGTCTGAAGGAGAGGTGGATACTTTAAAAATAAAAGGAGCAACATGAAGAGGTGCTCATCTTTCTGAAACCCCTATTGTTCAGTAATGCCTAATGTTAGACACTAAAGGTTTGCGTGTTCATCATCATATTTTATTGGAGTTGGTAATAATTTACTTATTATCTGCAATGCATTTCTGAAAAATATTTCTCTTTCCATTAAGAATTTCATTTTCAGCATTTGCTTGTCAGTTAAATCCTCACATCATTAATATAACTTCTCATCATAGGGAAAATTGAACATTCATGCCTATCTCAAATCACTGTTATTTTGGCCTCTTGCTTTTTTTTTCCTCCCTGAAAGTGTAGATTGTTAACCCATCACTTTACAGCTAAAATTGTTAAATTTCCTGAGATTGATTTGGTTTGTCAATATAACTTAAAATTTTGATCATTTTTCTATAGGTAGTAATTTCTGCTTTTAACCTTGACCAGGTTCAAGTCATTTAGGCTTTTGCTCTTTTCTAGTTACTTTATGAACTCCTGGTTAATGTTCCAGGTCCTAGAGTCATGGTATTTTAACCCTTTATTATGAGCATTATCTGCTTGTGTGCATGACAAAGATAACATTTTAATGATGATCATCCTCTCAAATGTCCAACCTCCTACAAGGAATTAATTTTCTTGGCTAAGAGACACTTGAAAGATATTTCTAGGTGGTTAACCTTCACTTAGGTGATCTCTCAAGCTCCTTCCAACCAGCAGATTCTAGGGCTCTGTTTGTTGATTTATTTCACTTTAAGTGAAATAACAATGATGAGGCTAACCATCAAAACATTTTTTGAGGTCACAGAGTACATTTTTCTTAATCTGTATTGTGACAGGACAGAGTTTCTGTCTTATTCCCCCCCGTACTGGTTCATAACCATCTGCCTTCTAATGTCAGGTTCAAATTTAGCTAAGATGTTAAGAAGAGGCCTTTAGTAATATACCT
Organism: Saccopteryx bilineata; assembly: GCF_036850765.1. Taxonomy (NCBI): domain Eukaryota; kingdom Metazoa; phylum Chordata; class Mammalia; order Chiroptera; family Emballonuridae; genus Saccopteryx; species Saccopteryx bilineata. The sequence continues at coordinate 217,068,867 of NC_089493.1, read as the reverse complement.
CAGGGGAAAAGAAGAGATGATTCTTTTGCATGATTACCCACAGGAACTATGATAATTCTGAGAACTGGTGACCCTTGGCATTTTAAAAATCTGCTTAATTCTAAATCATAATCATTGAATGAAGCTTTCCTCCATCTCCTTCAGAAGAAAGACCCAACCCTAAGGAACAAATAAGCAAAACTTTATTTTTTAAAAATTTTAAAATAATTTATTCTGTTTATAGAGAGGAGAGAATGAGAGATGGAGAAAGAGAGAGAGAGAGAGAGAGAGAGAGAGAGAGAGAGAGAAATAGGAGGGATAAGCAGAAAGTATCAACTCCCATATGTGCCTTGACCAGGCAAGCCCAGGGTTTTGAACCGGTGACCTCAGCATTCCAGGTCAATGCTTTATTCATTGTGCCACCACTGGCCAGGCTAAGCAAAACTTTCTTAAACTAGATGAAACATTGCCAACTAGTGCCAAGTTTAATAGAAGGAGATATGAAGGTAGTCCAAGAGGTGGGGTGGATGTTGGTTGGAAGCAGACAGGTGTTCAGGAACTGCAGGAACTTGTATGTTATGGAGGAGATGGGGAAATAAAGAGACAGAGAGGACACAAGCCCTCTGTAGAGCAATACTGTGCGGATTACTGGATATGACTTGAGCCTGAATATCTTTAGGGATTTTATGTTTATTACTTAGTTAATGATATTTTGATAATGAATTGTATAGTTTTGGCTTTACTATGAGGGCATATGGTTTTATTATGAGGGCATAATAAGGAGTCACATTTTTAATGTGAAATTTATATTCACTTAGGAGGTGTTTGTGCTAAAGCAGATACGATGTCAATGATGACTGTCAAGCTTTAGAATGTAAGCTCCTAAAAAGTAAACATTCTACAGAATATACTATGTATTTACAAGACTCAGTCAATCCAATTCTCCCTTTGCATACTCCCTGATTTGACACATGTTGTTTCAGGTCATACTTAGCCATTTAATGGTTGACTTATTATCACAGAGTTATAGGAAGAAGCCACAGGGCAAGAGAGAGAATAATTACTATTAAATATCAACAGTAATTTGGGCTTGTTTTCATAAGTTGTCTGGTAAAGGAACATGCCAGCCCTGGGTTATCAGTATGAATTAACGGTAGCTTCTTGTGCTGCTGGCCAGAATCATTTACATTGTTTAGCATACAAATTATTATGGATAATATTTTCGATATAGTAGAACTTGATTTATTCATATCACTAATCTGCAAATCCAATAATTCTCAAACTAACTTTAGACATCTCTCCTCTCACTAAAGTTTATTAATAGCAGAGAGCTGTTATGAAATCTCTTACTACAAAGAATTCATTACTTCTACAAAAGATGCTAGAATATATATATTGGTCTATTACCAAATAATCTAATAAAAATTAAAATGCAAGTCTATATGTCAGGTAGAAAGAGTAGTACCCTTTTTTTTGTGATATAATATCATAGCAGTTTATTCTGTCTGTATGCATAGAAAGTACTCTTATTGAATAATGTCACCCTGTTAAAGTTAATTTTCTAAATAAAATTTAAAAATTTAATGAAAAAGAATAAAGTATTTTTACTGGTTAAATTGCTTTGGTCTTTAATAAGGTTTTTAATTAGTAAGGTTTTTCATTAGTATGACACAGTAAAACTATAGAAGAACTCTTAAATAGACGAATTCTGTTACATCACTAGTAACGTTCAGCAAAAGTAGGAAGAATGACAAATGTCTCAATGGTTTGAACAAATGTAAGATTATTACTAATGTGTCTAATGTTTTATAGTTCATAAAACAGTACAGACTAAAAGAGGGTTCAAAAAATCAAAATGCAATAAAGTTTCCGTATAAATGATGAGTTAACTATCTGGAAAAAGAAAAAGAAAAAGAAAGCAACAGGCCAGAATAACAGTGATTTGAGCTAAGCATGAATATTCAGTTCTGCTTATAATGAGAAGTTACATTAGTTATGTGAGGATTTTACTGATAAGCAAATGCTAAAAATGAAATTCTAATGAAAAAACCCATTGCAGATAATAAGTAAATTATTACCTATTTCAATAACACATGATTACTGCATTCCAGCTAATTCATTATATGCTACTTGAGCTTTGGTTGAACAATAATATTTCTATATAGCTCAATTCAACAATTCACAATTTGAGTGTCTACTATATGTATTCTGCATATACATACACTTTATAAGTGCTTCCTAAAGTTGAAGGGACATAGTAAACTAGTCTTACTTACACCTGAGAAATTTAAAAAGCTTTTGGCAGCTAAATAGAAGCCACATCTAGGGATCTTGACAAAGTACTTTTCTTCCTTTCATTATAACCAGAAGAACTTAAAATTTAAAAAACAGATGTAGAACTCTCAGTAGGAATGTTTGCTGGGGACTTTTAAATAGGGATCTTTCCAAAGGGGAGCTCTTGCAGCAAGAGGTTAGTGTCTGGTGTCTGCAGTTGAGGTGTGGCCCTCAGCTTCTGGCCAAAGAGAAGGGACTTTCTATGACAAGGGATTGGCATTCAAAGAAGCTTGGTAGGAGAAATTCTGGAAAACCTGTGAAAATGCTCATAGGAGAAAGAGTCAACTTTAAATACCCACATGTTCTAGAAAGTATGATGCCATTATATCTTTTTTTGCTTCAGTGCTTTCAACCACAGAGGGGCCAGGAACTATGATTATCCAGCCCATGGATGTATAGATACCCTAAGATGAAGAAAGATAGATAGATGGACAGAAAGATAGACAGACAGAAAGAAAGGTAGATAGATAGAAGACAGACAGATAGATAGATGATAGGTAAAGATAATCTTTCTTCCTTTATTGAGCTAACAGACTCAACTGGGAAAATAAAAAGTTAAATAAATTTATTGAGACATAAGTGTTTGTGATTTGGAGGATTTCTTTTTCTAGAATGATGGAGAATATATTCTTTCGCATATTCCTCTTATTAAGTAGAGCTAAAATCCTTGGACATTATACATGAAACAAACTTAAGTAGACTCTGAACATTAGTGAGAACAAAACCATGCCATTGTTCATGTTCTGTCCTCTGGCTTGAATGCTGTCTTTGCTTGGAGTACTTATACACACAGATATATACCATCTTATAATTTTTAAGACTCAATTCAATATTTACATTTTCCAGAAACCTTCTTTGACTCTCTTAGGCTAGGTCAGGTTCTCATCCTCATGCTTCCCAAATTGCTTTATCTCTTAGACCAGGGGTAGTCAACCTTTTTATAACTACTGCCCACTTTTGTATCTCTGTTAGTAAAATTTTCTAACTGCCCACCGGTTCCACAGTAATGGTGATTTATAAAGTAGGGAAGTAACTTTACTTTATAAAATTTATAAAGCAGAGTTACAGCAAGTTAAAACATATAATAATAATTACTTGCCAAGTACTTTATGTTGGATTTTTCTAAGTTTGGCAGAATAAATCTTACAAAACAACTTACTATAGTTAAATCTATCTTTTTATTTATACTTTGGTTGCTCTGCTACTGCCCACCATGAAAGCTGGCATGCTCACTAGTGGGCAGTAGGGACCAGGTTGACTACCACTGTCTTAGACTGTGCCTATAGTATAAAGAGAGAACTGGATTAAATTATCTTGATGTCTTTCAAGCTTTCTTTTCCTATGAACTCAACTTGTGTCACCTGGCATCTCTTATTCATTGTTCATTCAAATCCAATAAACAGTAGTTAATTGCTTCTACATGAGAATTATATTAGGGACAGGAGATGCAAAAAAGAGTGAGGTATGGCTGTTGCCCTTACCTACCTCAAAGTACTGTATATGAATGACTTACATTCTGTATTTATGGTCAGATGAGAAAAACAGGACAAGACTCTCCTGAGTAAATTAGCAACTTGATGACACTGTGTTAGCATCCCAATGAGCCCTGGAGAACTGCTATTTTGCTGAGTCATGCTGTGGGAAGAAGACTCATACTGGAGCAGAAGCTTTGTGTGGTCAGCACATGCATTCCACTTGCATCTTTCTGAATATATGAAACCACAGAATTTTAGAGTCAGTTTGCGCCAGTTAATTTGTCCTGAGAATTTTAGCAGTAAGATTTGCTACTATGAGGCATTTGGAAATCTGAAGTTCCTCAACAGCACTATCCACAGCATAATAAAAGAGCATTCTGAAGAGTGAGCAGCAGGATTTATGGCAATAGTCAGGTGTAAAGTCAGAACTTAAAATTTTTCTATCATTAGAGAATCACACTGCTAGCTTTCTACCATCATTCCCTCCTTCTCCCTTCTTGATTCTGATCATTACTCTGGTTTGTTGTTGTTATTTTGGTTGTAAAGGATTAGAAAATGTTGTAGGAACTACAGAAGACTGAAATTGCTTGGTATAATGCCTGGTCCTTTGTAATATTAAACAATCAGTGTAGAGAAACAAAGAAAGGGTGTCTCTGCAATTTTGTTTGATATCAAAAGAATCCTTAGAAGACAAATTAGAGAAGCAATGCAGCCTCTCTTTTCATAATATGACAAAGAACTAATTCAGCTTCTTTAACAGAAACTCAAGGAAGCCCAATCCTTTCAAAAAGCCTTTATATTCAATGTAAAGGAAAATGTGTCTTCAAATCCTAAGAGTTCAGCTTCCACTAGTTTCAATGGGAGCTGTACATTCAGAGCCAAGGGCTAATTTTGGTCTATGTGTTTCCCCAATAAGTTCTCTTGGGTAATCATTTTAGCTTCAGCAAAGTGTTTCCTCTAGCTATAAGAGCCAGTGTTTAAAAGTTTAAAGCAATGCGAATTGGCCAAAATCTAAATCAATATTCTGTAGAACAAATAAAGAGAAAAGAGATTTAGGCGGCAGGCACGTGGTATGTGCTCCAATTCCCTGGTAGGCAGATCAAGGAGGTTTCAGCAAGAACTTGAAAATAAAAGAGCCTAAAAACAGATGTTAACAAAACCAATTCTCTTTCCCTTGGTGAGAAATGACTGCTTAGGTTTTCAGATCAAGACACTGGGGTCATGAAGGGAAATACAATTGTGTAGTGTTAAGTGAGATTTAAAGGGTAAAAAATATTTGGATCAATAGGCAGTAGCTTATTTATCTTTCTTGATGCCAATTATTTTAACAGCTTGTCCAGACTTTGTTTAGCTTTTGGGTATATTACTTTTGGGTATGTAGTAGTTTATATGGAAATTAAATGGTATGAATGCTGTGTTTTCTCCTCTTCTCCACCTCCCTTTCTTCTTTTGATTCTCCCTTAGAAGTCTCTTAGGACTAATATTGTGGGGAGGACAGCTTGCCTGTTGATCCTAAGGGTTCTGAAGATTACTTACTCCCTTTTGTCCTTTGAGAACCTTGAGTGATTCCAGCTTCAAACTGATGACTAGAAGGAAACACTACATGAAAAGATCATCCAAAAGCAAGTTTACCACAGGCCCAGTTTATCATAACATTTAACTATAATGGCTATTTGAGATGTCATGGTAGGAGAACAAACCATAGAAATACACAGTCCCTTCAATTTTCTTTTCTTTTTTCTTTTCCTTCTTTTTCTTTTCTTTCTTTCTTCTTTTTTAAATTCAGTAAGAGAAGAGGAGGCAGCAACAGACTCCCGCAAGTGCCCTGACTGGGATCCACCTGGCAAACCCACTTGGGGGCGATGCTCTGCCCATCTGGGGTGTTGCTTCATTGCTCAGCAACTGAGCTATTCTTAACGCCTGAAGCAGAGGCCATGAACCATCTTCAGCACCCCGGACCAACTTTCTCCAATAGAGCCATGGCTGCAGGAGTGTAAAAGAGAAAGAGAGAGAGAGAAGTGTGAGGGGAGGGGTGGAGAAGCAGATGGGCACTTCTACTGTGTATCCTTACTGGAAATGGAACCCAGGACATTCACATGCCAGGCCAATGCTCTGCCACCGAGCCAACTGGCCAGGGCTTCAATTTTATTTAAAAGTGGGTTTCATATACAATGATTTAATTGCTGAGATAAGTACATTTTATTATGAGGAAAATGTACCTTTTAAGAATATTTTACCTGAACTCTGGTCGTGCAGTGGATAAAGAACTGACCTGGAATGCTGAGTTCGCTGGTTTAAAACCCTGGGCTTACTTGGTCAAGGCACATATGGAAGTTGATACTTCCTGCTCCTCCCCCTTCTTTCTCTCTTCTTTAAAATTAATAAATAAAATCTTAAAAAATTCATAATAGTGGTAGCCATAAGAAAAATAAATGGAATTTATAGAGTAATTTATGTTCCAGAGCATATTTTTATACCTCTGGTTTCATGAACTACTAATGCAGTTTAAAAAGGCATGCCCCAGTTTTTTTCAAGATGTGTTCTTAATAGGTAGGTATAAAAGTTCAAATAATTTATTTTTTAAAAAAGTGAAAAATGACTATACAGTGAGAAAAAACTAAGGAGGTCTGAATTACAAAATAATTCAGTATTAAAATAGTGATTTATATATATTTTCTCCAATTTAAAAAATGAAAGAAAAATTCAGTGATTTGACTTCAACTTGCAGTAAATATACTATAGCAATATCTCAGGTAATAGATCTTCCTTGAATAAGTAAGGGTCACTGACTCATTGGAAAGGTATCATATTTACCTTCCATTCTGATTCCTCTGTTCTTTCTATTTTATTCTTCTATGGAAACTGTGAGAGTTTCTTGATTTTTTTTGGCTCTATTTTGAGATACTAATACACTACCCAATGAGAAAATGCACAAGAATATGTTATTTTTTGTTTTAGATGATATCTCATTCCATTTTCAGAGAATAATTCTAGTAATTTTTGAAGCTTTTTACTTCCCATTTTTTACCTCTCAATTTGTAAGCTGTGTTGAGAGTTATGGAAGCCATACAACAGTGTCAAGTTCCCTCTGTCTTTTGGAGGAGTTTCTTGCCACACTAGGAAGAAGGAGCAGATATACATGAAAAGCTAAATTATAAGGTAGTGTTTGTCTGGAAAAGTAAAAGTTAGTAAGAAAACCAGAGGAATTCTTCATGGGGGACTGAAATCACTATTGAGATGTATATAGATGTTTCTAGAAGATTTTGATAGAGGGAATGGAGAAAGCACTGATGCAAGGGTGGGCTAGGGAGTAGAAGTAAGAGTAACAGAAGGAGGGAACAAGCACCATCACTTAAGATATAGAGGCAATTGTAATGAAAGTGTGCATGAGAGACAGAGGTCAGTTAGTCTGCTGGTTAGCTTGAAAGAGAGGAGCTAGTGAGAATGGTGGTGAAAAAGATTGGGACCCATCTCTGCAAACAAACCATTAAGTTATGGAGTTTGAAAATTCTTGGCAAGATGAGCAATTAAGGTTTTCTGGGAAGGGACAGGTCTTGTTAAACACTCGCAAGATAGGGTACTACAATGAATATGGTAGGTACCCTTTTCATTACTTACTGGTAACCACCCTTGAAAAAACCACCACAAAAGCACATGACTTAAAAAAGGTAGCAACAGAGGAAGGAAGTATGGAATACAAACAAACAAAAACAAATGATAGAAAAACAAAAGAGAAGAATCAAACAAGATACAAAACTAACAGAAAGCAATTTATAAAATGGCAATAGGGAATCCACAAGTGTCAATAATTACACTAAACATAAATGGATTAAACTCACCAATAAAAAGACACAGAGTAGCAGAATGGATTAAAAAAGAAAATCTAACTGTATGCTGCCTACAAGAAACACTTCTAAGCAACAAGGATAAAAACAAATTCAAAGTGAAAGGCTGGAAACAATACTTCAAACAAATAACATCCCCAAAAAAGCAGGCGTAGAAATACTCATATCTAATAATGCTGACTACAAGATAGCAAAAGTACTCAGAGACAAAAATGGTCATTTCATAATGATTAAGGGGATGTTGAATCAAGAAGACATAACAATCCTTAATATATATGCACCAAACCAAGGAGCACTAAAATATATAAGACAGCTACTTATTGACCTAAAAACAAAAACTGACAAAAATAAAATCATACTTGGAGACCTCAATACACTGCTGACGGCTCTACATTGGTCATCCAAACAGAAAATCAATAAAGATATAGTGGCCTTAAATGAAACACTAGAGCACTTGGATATGATAGACATCTACAGGACACTTCATTCCAAAGTGACAGAGTATACATTTTTCTCTAATGTACATGGAACATTTTCAAGAATTGACCATACATTGGGCCATAAAAATAACATCAGCAAATTCAGAAAAACTGAAATTGTACCAAGCATATTTTCTGATCATAAAGCCTTGAAACTAGAATTCCACTGCAAAAAAGAGGGAAAAAACCCACAAAAATGTGGAAACTAAACAATATACTTTTAAAAAATGAATGGGTCAAAGAAGAAATAAGCGCAGAGATCAAAAGATATACACAGACAAATGAAGATGAGAATACGACATATCAGAATCTATGAAATGCAGCAAAAGCAGTGATTAGAGGGAAGTTCATATCACTTCAGGCCTATATGAACAAACAAGAGAGAGCCCAAGTGAACCACTTAACTTCACACCTTAAGGAACTGGAAAAAGAAGAACAAAGACAACTGAAAACCGGCCAAAGAAAGGGGATAATAAAAATCCGAGAAGAAATAAATGAAATAGAGAACAGAAAAACTATAGAAAAAATTAATAGAAGAAGGAGCTAGTTCTTTGAAAAGATCAACAAAATTGACAAACCCCTGGCAAGACTTACCAAGGAAAAAAGAGAAAGAACTCATATAAACAAAATCCAAAATGAAAGAGGAGAAATCACCACGGACACCGTAGATATACAAAGAATTATTGTAGAATACTATGAAAAACTTTATGCCACTAAATTCAACAACCTAGAAGAAATGGATAAATTCCTAGAACAATACAACCTTCCTAGACTGAGTCAAGAAGAAGCAGAAAGCCTAAACAGACCTATTAGTAGAGAAGAAATAGAAAAAAACCATTAAAAACTTCCCCAAAAATAAAAGTCCAGGCCCAGACAGCTATACTAGTGAATTCTATCAAACATTCAAAGAACACTTGGTTCCCATTCTACTGAAAGTCTTCCAAAAAATTAGAGACGAAGCAATACTTCCAAACACATTTTATGAGGGCAACATAACCCTCCTACTGAAACCTGGCAAGGACGGCAAAAAAAGGAAAACTACAGACCAATATCTCTAATAAATACAGATGCTAAAACACTAAACAAAATACTGACAAATCGAATACAACAATATATTAAAAAAAATAATACATCATAATCAAGTGGGATTCATCCCAGTATCTCAAGGATGGTTCAACATACGTAAAACGGTTAACGTAATACACCATATCAACAAAACAAAGAACAAAAACCACATGATCTTATCAATAGATGCAGAAAAGGCATTCGATAAAATACAACACAATTTTATGTTTAAGACACTCAACAAAATAGGTATAGAAGGAAAATATCTCAACATGATAAAGGCCATATATGATAAAGCATCAGCCAACATCATATTAAATGGCATAAAACTGAGGACTTTCCACCTTAAGTCAGGAACAAGACAGGGTTGTCCACTCTCTCCACTCTTATTTAACGTGGTGCTAGAAGTTCTGGCCAGAGCAATCAGACAAGACAAAGAAATAAAAGGCATCCATATCGGAAAAGAAGAAGTAAAGGTATCACTTTTTGCAGAGTATATGATCCTATACATCAAAAATCCCAAAGAATCCACAAAAAAATTACTAGAAACAATAAACTAATACAGTAAGGTCTCAGGATGCAAAATTAACATACAAAAGTCCATAGCCTTTCTATATGCCAACAATGAAATATTAGAAAACGAACACAAAAAAATAATCCCCTTCACAATTGCAACAAAAGAAATAAGATACATAGGAATAAACATAACATAGAATGTAAAGGACCTATATAACAAAAACTACAAAACATTGTTAAGGGAAATCAAAAAAGATACAATGAGATGGAAAAATATTCCTTGTTCATGGATAAGAAGAATAAATATAATCAAAATGGCCATATTACCCAAAGCAATATATAAATTTAATGCAATTTCCATCAAAATTCCTATGACATTCTTTAAAGAAATGGAACAAAAAATCATCAGATTTATATGGAACAATAAAAAACCCCGAATAGCCAAAGCAATCCTAAAGAAAAAGAATGAAGCTGGGGGCATTATAATACCTGACTTCAAACTATATTATAGGGCCACGACAATCAAAACAGATTGGCAGAAAAATAGACACTCAGACCAGACCAATGGAACAGAATAGAAAGTCCAGAAATAAAACCACATACATATGGTCAAATAATTTTTGATAAAGGGGCCAAGAACACACAATGGAGAAAAGAAAGCCTCTTCAACAAATGGTGCTGGGAAAACTGGAAAACCACATGCAAAAGAATGAAACTTGACTACAGCTTGTCCCCTTGTATGAAAATTAATTCAAAATGGATCAAAGACCTAAATATAAGAACTGAAACTATAAAGTACATAGAAGAAGAAATAGGTACTAAACTCATGGACCTGGGTTTTAAAGAGCATTTTATGAATTTGACTCCAAAGGCAAGAGAAGTGAAGGCAAGATAAATGAATGGGACTACATCAGACTAAAAAGTTTTTGCTCAGCAAGAGAAACTGACAACAAAATAAACAGACAGCCAACTAAATGGGAAATGATATTTTCAAACAACAGCTCAGATAAGGGCCTAATATCCAAAATTTACAAAGAACTTATAAAACTCAACAACAAACAAACAAACAATCCAATAAAAAATGGAAAGAGGACATGAACAGACACTTCTCCCAGGAAGAAATACAATTGGCCAACAGATATATGAAGAGATGCTCATCTTCATTAGTTATTAGAGAAATGCAAATCAAAATTGCAATGAGATACCACCTCACACCTGTTAGATTAGCTATTATCAACAAGACAGGTGATAGCAAATGCTGGAGAGGCTGTGGAGAAAAAGGAACCCTCATTCACTGTTGGTGGGACTGTAAAGTAGTGAAACCACTATAGGAGAAAGTATGGTGGTTCCTCAAAAAACTGAAAATAGAACTACCTTATGACCCAGCAATCCCTCTATTGGGTATATACCCCCAAAACTCAGAAACATTGATACGTAAAGACACATGCAGCCCCATGTTCATTGCAGCATTGTTCACAGTGGCCAAGACATGGAAACAACCAAAAAGTCCTTCAATAGAAGACTGGATAAAGAAGATGTGGCACATATACACTATGGAATACTACTCAGCCATAAGAAATGACGACATCAGATCATTTACAACAAAATGGTGGGATCTTGATAACATTATATGGAGTGAAATAAGTAAATCAGAAAAAACCAAGAACTACATGATTTCATACATTGGTGGGACATAAAAACAAGACTAAGAGGCATGGACAAGAGTGTGGTGGTTACCGGGGGTGGGGGGGCACGGGAGGGAAGGAGGAGGGGTGGAGGGGCACAAAGAAAACTAGTTAAAAGGTGACGGAGGACAATCTGACTTTGGGTGATGGGTATGCAACATAATTGAATGACAAGATAATCTGGATATGTTTTCTTTGAATATATGTACCCTGATTTATTGATGTCACCCTGTTAGCATTAATAAAAATTTATTTTAAAAAAAGAAGTATTTTAGACAAATCAACCTGGCAGGAACACTTAGAAAGGAGTTAAGACTAATATCTAGAGAGAGCAATTAGAAGCCGGCCCCAGGAAGTCAGGCATTAGGTGATAAAGGTCTAGACTTATTCCAAGCCATGAACAAAACCCACATATTTCTGTGTTTTGGATACATAAAATACCCTAATGTTCCCTAAGAGTCCATCAATCTCAGTAGCTTTATACAACTGGGACACTTAACAATTTGCTGTAGGGAATATAGATGTATGTACATTACGAACTAAATAAATGAACTGTTATGGAGGCCAATTTAAATGAAATGTAGGATTGCACAGACTAGGAAGAGCAGACAATTTATATAATCCTTGAAGACTGTCAGTAAAAATTACTACCTTATCTAGGAGGGGAAGGATTTTTGGAGTCTAACCAAATTTGCCTCAGTTGTATCCTCCCTACTTTTCTCAGGCCTTGGTTTTCCACAGATTAGTACAGTCTCTGTTGCCCACTCCCTGAATTCCTTCAGTGGACTACTTGTCAATGAATAAAGACTTCGTGTTGCCTTTCCTGAGAAAGTGAGCGAACAGCCAATCGGTGTGCTAGCTTACAACTCGATTAACTGGCAGCACGTGGCTTCTTGTTTACTTTTCTGGGGCTGTTTGGTGACTAAACTTCATATCTGTGGTAAAAATAAACATGGTACTTCTCAGTTTATTTCAATCCATTCAGTACTCTTGTGAATGGCTTCCTGTAACCGTGACTCCCTTTAAAGAATGTGTAAAAGAGGAGGAGTAAAAGGGGCAGTGGAGAGGGAGGATCAGTCTTAACCATGAACTATATGACAATTTTCTAAAGCATACTGAATGGCAACTTTAGTTTACAGAGAAGGGCAGCGATAGCCTTAGTGGCACTCTAAATGTAGAGGTGTTTATTTTCCTGACATCTAGGTTTCCTTCCCATTCTGTCATATAAATGCAGTCATTTTTATGTTTAGACTTCACAGGAAAAAATCAAGTAGTAATTTTTCTCATTAAGATGGAAGAACCGATTCCTGGCCATGTTGGTTTCATCTTTACTTCATAAACATACCAGTAGGTGTTGCTATGCTAGCACTTATGTGGGCTCTATAAAAACTAACTGGTCACTTTGAGGTGAGTGGGTTCCCAAATATTTCTAAATTTGTGTATTCCTTCTTAAAGATCAAAACTCTGCCACCAAATACTGAAGGTCTGATGGGATTATTTTGACTGCAAAATAAGTTTTTAAATAAAGGAGACCTATTCTGCCATGACCATTCACAAGACTGGAAAATAATTCCATTGACTTTCCAGTAGTTAAGATATTTTGGGTTTTAGGGGAGCAACCAATTTGTGTAAATAAAGAAAAAGATTAATTTTCTCCTTCACTCTTCCTTATTTCGGAACTTCATTCATAGTACAGATTATTATCACCCCAGTGACTTAAACCCACACTTTATAAAAGGGGTATGTCTCTCTGCCTGGTATAAGCCTGCATTGCATACATAAACTTCGGAATATACTTCTGTTTATCAGACACACAAGTGAATTTACACAAGACCCACAGTTAACTCTTCACAATACACTTCAGCCTCTCAAGTACGTTTACATTAAAAAGTGTCCTCATATTCTTACGTGTAGGCAAAAACAAACGGTTTCCTTGTGTTAACCTCTGTAACCCTGCTGCCTGTACTATTAGGCAGAAACAACAGACGCTACTACTTCTGTGTTTGACTTAAATTTGCTAAGCAAAAATTAAAAACTTAGAAAATAAAAATAATTGCAATTTCTATATTCAAAAATGAAGTTCTTACAATTAAAAAAAAATCTGGTAATTGATTCTGAGGCAATAAACCAACCTTTCAATGTGTGCTTTGATGGAGAAAATAAAAAAGAGTGTGCGTACATTATACTGCTTTTGCATCTGAAATTTCATCAGTTGTACCACATATGTGAAATTGAACAGGGAAAATCTGTCAGAGCTGCTTTTTTCTTTTTTAATTGTTAAACACAGCAGAAACCTATACACTTCAGATGAAAACTTGTGCTTTGATCTGAGAACATTGTTTAAAGGATGTAAATGTATATTCTGATACACAGTGAAAGAAAAAAAAGAATAAAGCTCTAGAGGAGCTGGGAGAATAGGCTGGGGGAAATGTGAAAAATGAGTGGGAATGTGAAGCTGTTACATATTTGTTTCATAGTTGCAACTATTCAATAATATGAAGCAATAACAGTTTATTGAGCCTTTAACAGGTAGGATCAAATCACATGAGCCAAAGTTAACATGGATTTTTCTATAAATTGCTTAGTGCTCATTTTAAACTAATCTTTAATAAACCAGAGAAGTTGTAGAAATCTCTTAGCTCTTTCTAAATGGCAAAATAGTAAAGAATTTTGAAGAGTAGGGTTCAGAGAAAAGTAAACTAAACATTTTTTTCTGTATTATTTTATAATGAATTTTTATTGATTCTTATAGGCATATGATTTGCGGTTTATGATCTTTTCCCCTGCCTCCTTTCCTCTTTCCCTTTTTTCCTTCATGTAATTCCCCCCACCTTTCTCAGTGGTATCATTTGGCAGCAATGTTAGTACACTACTCACAAAATTTAGGGGATATTTCAAAATAAATAGGAAGCAATAAAAATCCCCTAATTTTTGTGAGCAGTATATATGTAAGATAGCTGAATGAGATTACACAAGGTGAGGGGAAAACACTGAAACAGTTTTCTCTCTGTAGAGTTTCATTATAGAAATGCTCTGAAGTCATGGGTGGTGAGTGTGAAAATGTAGAGATGTAGATTGGTTGCTAATCAACTCATGTTTGTAGTAACTGGAGATGTAGAATTCTAATCATTCTCTATACCATCCTATGGAAGCTGGGATTAATTCAGCTAAATGGCCCATGCTACAGACTTCACTCTCCTTCAAGTTGGTTCTCCCTTCTGGCGAGAATTTTTAATCAGAATTTCCTACTATTTAGCAACTAAATTAAAATTTGTAAATTGTAGGAAACTGTACAATGCAATGCATATATCCATAAGAATTAAAATTATTCAGAGCATTCCATGTAATGAACATTCTAACATAATAATAACCCTGTTAAACATTGGTATGGCAAAATAATATGGTTAGATATAGCATAAAACATAAAGGATCAGTTGCCTTTATTTTTGAAGAAAAGATTCAAAAGGTAGATACTTTTTCTCAAAAAATGTGTTGATTTAAAAGGAATTAGGTATAAGATTTTTAAATAATTATTAATTATATTTATAAACTGATTGCTTAATATATACCAGATGTCTTGCTAAGCATTTTACATACCTTGTTTTGATTAATATTCACAGCAATTTAATGAGCTATGTACTGCTATTACTCACTTTTTGCATATCAAAAACTGAGACTCAGAAAGGGTAAGTAACCTGCCCAGGGTCACACCACTGCTTAGTGCTGGAGCTAGGGTGCAAATTCAGGCATACCTGACTCTAGACTTTGTAGACTTTGAGCTCTTCGCACTGTGCTATGTCAATATTATCACAATATACTTATATTTTAGTTTTAATATTTTTACTTCTTTTATATGAAGTGTTTATCTTAAACTATGATCAAATCAAAGACATAATTGAAAGTTGGCATATTATATTTGTTGGACTTCCTGCCCTGTAAAGTCAAGCAGGAATATGTGAAACTTTGAAATAGTAAGTCAATAAAATGTGAAATTATGAAAGATTAGGGTAGATAGGGATAATGGGAGAAGGCTTTCTGAAGAAAGTGAGACTTTTAACTGAATCTTAAACAAATACAGACGTGGTTTGAAGTTACCAAGATAGATTGATAGAAAAACATGAAAATATTACTCAAGGTGAATGAATGGCTATCAGGAAAAAGTGTGGTAAAACTAGCTCAACATTTCTCAACCATCGTTGCACATTAGAATCATGTAAAGTGCCTGTAATGCCATTGGCCAAGGCCAGGCAGGATCCCATTGAGTCTGGGCAGATAGTAGAGAACTGCAGAGCTGAAAGCATCAGGCCATACCTGTTTATTGGAGGCTTGCAAAGATGGGTGAGTGAATAAATGACAAAAGGAAAATAGCTAATAAACAAAGGAAAATCTGCTATTTGCAGTGAAGTGCAGAGGAGCAGGGAAAACCGCACCTCACCATGGCAGGAGAGCGATCTGGGAGAATTGCCACCCAGGGAAAGTGCCTGCAGCCTTACACAGACCACACACATGTGGCACTGCTATGCACCCATGCACCAATCAGGCAAAGTGCTTGCAGCTGGTAAACCTGTGAGCAAGCCTAACACAGCTGTTTGCCCCACAATACCATTCAAAAATATAGATTCCTAGGCCTCACTCTTCACTGATTTTAAAAATCTTTGGTGGAGAGATTTGGGCAATGATATTTCTTAAAAGCTCTGAGGAGGATTATAATATGCAGCTGGTGCTAAGAATCACTGCTGAAACTGTATTGATGTATTGGTGTTGGGGTCAAGTAGGAAATAAAACTGGGTAGTCATGATGCATCCACAAAAGATGGCAAGATTCTGATGTTAGGCTTGATGACATAGACACATTGGTATAACTAAAGATTTCTGAGCAAAAGAGGTTCATTCAATTCAATTCAGTTAATAAGAACTGAAAGTTCAATGCAAGGTACCATACAGGGACATGATAAGATGAACAAATCTGATCTCTGCTCTTTAAAGTTTCATGTATGTTGTAGGAAGTATACTGGGAGTTGTATTAAAGCACGCACATGTTAAAGACCATAATAGAAATGCAGAAGTGTTCTGAGATCACTTAGGAATATTCTATTCAAGGTTGGGACTATCTGAAGATTTAAAAAAGGAGATAACAATCATTTGAATTTTGACCTGAAAGTAAAATAGGATTTTTGAGAGACACGCGTAGAGCATTCTTGGTATCAAAAGTGATGAATCTCAGAGACCCAAAGCTTATGTGGGTGAGGGCAGGATGGTGGAGGTGGGAAGGAGCTAGGTGAGAAGGGAAAAGAACCCAAAGAGGAAGAAAGGCTGTGAGGCCACAGTGAGTGCCAAAATGTTCCCCTGCAGGTCACAGTGTGGCTCCTGACGCTGTAATGGATTCCATAGTTGTCCTCCAAGAAGACTGCTTAGCAGCTCAGGATGGAAATGAAGTATAGCTTAAGATCAGGTGATGGAGAAAAAAGTAAGAGAAGGAAGAAGCTTCTACTGCTGGATGTTCATGTGTTGTAAAGGATTATGTTGAATTTGCCATGCATTCTTATGACTACCTTGCTCAAGGTCGTTTATTAGTTGCCTGACTCCAAAACCTTGACTAGAATCAATATACCATACAGCAGTAGCTCTTAGTCTCAGCAAGTATCAGAATGACCTGGAGAGCCCAGACTGATTTAGTATTATGGGGTGGGATCGAAGAATTTACTTGCTAACAAGTTCCCAAGTGACAATGATGCTGCTAGTCTAGGGACCACATTTTGAGAACTGTTACCTAGATGGTCTGGTTTGAGATGTCCAGAAGTCATGTAGTTTTAAAAAGTGTCCCTCAATAACATTAATGGTGTCCTTCAATAATATTAAGGAGAAGCTAGTCCTGATAACCCCTGATCTTGATTTTGAAGAGCCCTGAATGCGAATTTGACTTTATCTTGGCACCACTTCACAAGTAAGAGGAGTGCTGATGATTATATTTTATGAGTGGAAAATGAATTGGTAGTAGAGAAACTACCAGTAGATATAATCCTAGATCAGGGGTATTAGACGAGGGGACACACTGAAAATTGAGTCTCACCCTCTCTTTATCTTGTACACTAGGGTCAATCAGATATTCCTAAAACACTGCTTTTATCCACGTATTACTCAGGTGTTTACAAAAGCTCCCAACAAACTGCTGATCTCAGTAACCTGGTCTCACCCTTCCTTTCAAGCTGTGGTTTCGATCAACACTCTGAGACCAACATTATGCTTTTGCTTCTTCATTTCACCTTGATGATTTTGAAGTATACTCTCACTCCTTCAGTTCTGCCAAAAAATCAAAACAAAATTAAACTTAAAAAAACAAAATAAAAATTAACATCATATGATACAAAAGCAAATGGCATGGAAAACCTGATTAATACTTAACTCTGCCCTGTGCCCTCAAGCCCCAGTGGTACTTCCCAAGGAAAGCATCTTTAACCCTGTCACCTAGTTAAATCTCTATACTGCTATTTTGTGATGAGCAATTATAGAAACTACTTCCTGACCTGAATGCAGGATATAGGCCTCTTACACTCCTTATTTTCCCTCTCTGTCCTCTCTCTATAGTAATATATTAATCTGATTTGACTAGTTTTTGTTAGATTATTTGATTAGTTTTCAGTTTTCATTATTATGACTATATGACTGTTGTTCTTTCCAAGTCTAAGTAAATCACAATTCTTATTTTAATTTTTAATACAGATTTTTCTTTTCTCTAAGTTTTGAATGTCTTTCTTTTTTCTTGCCATAGCTTCTTTTTTAATAACACTTCCCTTATTTTTCAAACCCTTTATTATATCAGGCATTTTTTTTCAAATGTTTAAATGTTTTTAAAATGTCCCCATTACTTAATCTTTATCTTTTTCTTCCTATGTGAGATGGTTATCACAAAGTTTGCTATAAAGTGGTAACGTAGGGACTTCCTGCAATACTTTTCTGGTTTGAGTTAAGGTTTCTCTTTGGGTTTACTTTTTTGGCTCCTATCTTTTGGATTGTGCCCTCCCTTTACTGAAGCACACCCTCAAATAACTAACCAAGAACGAGTATGTGACAGAATAGTTGTCTGAGTTTTTGCATGTCTGATATGTCTTTATACTTGACATTTTTATTGATTGGCTAAATTCTACAGAAGTAAATTCTGACAATTATTTCCATCATAAATTTGAAGACATTGCTTTATCTTTCCCCACCCCATTCTCTTTCCTCAATGTTCAGTATTATTGAGAAGTGACATTCTAAATTCAAATTTCTCTGTGGAAAAAAACTGTATATTTCTTTTTTTTCAGGAAAATTTTAGACTTTCCTATTTTATATAGGGTTCTGAAATATCACCAGGCCAGGGGTTGGGAAGCTTTTTGGCTGAGAGAGCCATGAATGCCACATATTTTAAAATTTAATTCTATGAGAGCCATACAATAATCCGTGTACGTTATGCATTATCCAATAAAAATTTGGTGTTGTCCTGGAGGACAGCTGTGATTGGCTCCAGCCACCCACAACCATGAACATGAGCAGTAGGAAATGAATGGATTGTAATACATAAGAATGTTTTATATTTTTAATGTTATTATTATTTTTTATTAAAGATTTGTCTGCAAGCCAGATGCAGCCATCAAAAGATCCACATCTGGCTCGCGAGCCATAGGTTCCCAACCCCTGCACTAGGCCATCCTTGGCATGACACTTTTCATTTATTTATAACATTTCTGTTCTTTTAGTATAGTATTGGAAGCTGGAACCCAATTTTGTAAACTTTGGAAATTTTATTTTACGTTTTTCTTTGATAACTTTTTTCTCTCCATCTGTTCTTTCTATTGTCACATGTTGAACACATAGATCACTCCTTTATATTTTGCATAGTTTGTGTCAGACTTTCTTTTTTCTTTAATTTTTATACATATATTTTCTTTCAATCCATCATTTAAAGTTTTTAATTCATTAATCTATTTAATTTTCAAGAGCTCTTTTTTTCCTCTGATTATTGCTCTTTTATACACCTTGTTTATATGTTATAGACACAATATAATAATTAAGGGGTTTAAAAATGTTTTCAGTTTTGTTTTCTTTGTGGTCATATATTTAGGTTGACTTTTACTTCTTCCTTGCATCTTGCATGTTTTTTTATTTGATTTGATTTGATTTATTAATTTTAGAGAGGAGAGAGATAGAAGGAGGGAGGAGCAGGAAACATCAACTCCCATATATGTACCTTGACCAGGCAAGTCCAGGGTTTTGAGCTAGTGACCTCAGCATTCTAGGTTGAGGCTTTATCTACTGAACCACCACAGGTCAGGCTCGCATGTTTTTGTTTTTTTTTTAAGTCTGATGTTGTTATATTTAGAAGGAAAACCTTACAAACTAAATGGGAAATCTGTGTTTTTGGGATGTGGTTCATGATTGGAAGGGATTACACTTGGTTGGAGAACTGACATTTATGCTAGAGAAATGCTGTTTCAGAATGGGGTGGTCTTTCTCTAAACTCATTCAATTTTTCTAGAGGGAAAACATTCATTCTTCTTCAAAGGCCATAAAAACCTAGTCACTATTGTTTTCTCTAGTATGTTGCATGAGTCTCAAGTTAATGGGGACTAATACTAGATCTCTTTATTAGCTATATTTTTTGGGGAAAAGCTTTTTAAATCTGTGGTTTTGTCCACATCTGTTATTCATCTATCTGCTTAACATCTTCCATAATGTTACTGAAGTCTCTTGTCTGCCCATGGACCCTCTCTGGGTCTATGTTCCCCCTGGACAGTGTGGGTGGGATCTTTGGTGGGTATTCTCTCAGTATGATTTGCTCATTGTTCCTGAATAAGTAGTACTTATTATAGGTTCATAACTTTCTGTTTCCGTATAACTATTTTAATGAGGTCTTAGGAAGAGCACAGTAAATTTATATATACAATCTCAACCTGCAGGTAAAACTTAAGGCCTAATTGAATACTAAATTCTTCTATAAAACCATCTTTTCTTGACTTCCTTATCCATTCTGATTTCTCTTCACAATTTCTATTGTAATAAAGTCAATTTTTATATACCACTTATACTTCTTTAATATTTTTCTGTATGTTATCTCAAAATTTTGGCCAAATTATGGATTATACTTATTTTGAACTCTCACCTCCCCAGCACCAATACTTATGTTGACAAGTAGTGGATGGCTTGAAAATAGTTGTTGATTAATAAGATCTAAGAACTGAAGAAAAGATACACACATGAGTGGTAGTGGAAGCCTTGATTACTTGGTAAAATAAGAGCAATATTGGCAAAGATAGAGAAATTGGAAATGGAAGCCAGTGAGTAAATATAATGAACATTTGCCAGCCCTTTTTGTTTGCACAGAGCCCTTGGATATTTTTTCTAGTTTGAGGATATTACCTGTACTTACCTTATTAGTCCCTTTCCAAAGCTGAGAGCAATAAATCACTTTTCCATCATCCCTTGCAGATATGATAGTCATGTAACTGAAATATCATCAATTAGATGGCCCTCAGTAAGACTTCAGTTCAGAAGTGAGCAGTGGGAAAAAGTAGGCACAATGAGTAAGTCAATTCAGGTGAAGGTGGTGGCAGAGACACCTGGCATTATAGGGCAGCAGTTGAAGAATATTTGGTGTCATGTACTGGGCTCCTGGGGCTATCTATGTGGAATTTTTGCTGGATAGTCCCTCAGTTCAGTTTAGGCATTGATATTGACTTAGTAGCCTTCAAGCCTGACCCTTCAGTAATCCTGGACATTTTATATGCATTCTGTAAGAATTTCTTTGCATCTGTTTGCATTTAAGAACACTGAATGATAAAGCATATAAGGAAAATTATGAGAGTGTGAAATGAGGCAAACAATAAGACAGAAATAGATATTATAGTTTTTTTGAAACATGCAAACATATGTAAAAAGTAATCCAAGAAAAACAGGTCTCTTAGTATTCCAGGGTATATATGTACCACAGCATTTTTATTCACTCCTCTGCTGTAGGGCTGTTTCCAGATCTTGGGTATTGTAAATAATGCTGCAGTGAACATAAGGATGCAAATATTAGTTTGAATTAGTATTGACAAAATGTTTAACCAAACTAAGAGGACAATAGGTAAGTTTAATATTAACCATAGTAAAGGAAAGAAAAGGAAACATGTAGCTTCCCATTTCATAGTAATGTGAAAATTGAAAGAAACAGGAGTACTGGTCTAATCTGGTTGTGGAGTAAAATGCTTTTATAAATATATACTCATCTAAGCCTGAATATTTGCGAACTCTTTGGGGGATTATGTATATTCTTCCTTTAATTTTTGTCAGGTACATATTGGTAGTAAATTATGTAATTGCTTATTGAGCTTCCTTTCTTTTTTCTCCCAATTACTTGGCACTGCATGGAAGAATCCATGCTCTGAGAAAAGGCATGTGCTTACTCTCCTGTTACCATGTGTGAGTTGGCCTTAATTAAAGCAGCCAAGGAAATTCCTTGCTTTGGTTTGAACTCCAGTCCCTACTATTGTTGAGGAAGACTTGGCTAACCTGTAAGAGAAAAAAGAAAGATGAGAAGCTAATATACATTTAGGTAGGGGAATATACTAGGGGGATATACTAGGTAGAGTATGAAATGAAAGTAATTATAAGGAAAATAAATTTAGTTTAGTTTTAAGAAAGATGAGAAGCTAATGTACATTTAGATAGGGCAATGTACTAGGGGGATATACTAGGTAGAGTATGGAATAGGAGTAATTATGAGGAAAATAAATTTAATTTAGTTTTGAATATGTTGGGATTTCGAGGGTAGTGTGGTAATGAGGTATGACTGGAAATATGAAGTTGAAGCGTACGTGGAAATTTATACCTATAGATGAGAATCATTGACAAGAGGTGATAATCAAAGCCAGGGTAACTGAATCTATTTTTGAAAGGAAGAAAAGAAGAGAGGCAGAACAGAGGACCTGGTACTGAACATAAGAGAAAACCTTTATTAAGTAGTATTGGAAGAAGAATAGCCAAGAAAGAGAATAGAATAATCAGATCAGTAAGAGAAGAAACAGAATGGTGTTTCCATGAAAATTGAGACAAATTAAAGGAGAAACTTTCAAACAGCCCAATGGTACAAAAGGATGAGATCTTCAAGCACTGTGTTTTGTATCCCATGATACATGGGCGAAGCTTAATAAATGTATGTTGGATGTATAAATAAATAGCCCAAGAATATCCAGATCAGGAAAACAGAGTAGTTATCTTTTAAATTTTTAATAGATTGGGATGAAGCAGATATAGGTTTTAGGTATTTAAGGACAGCAAGAGAATGTAGGCTTAGAGGCAATTGATCTAAAAACCACATGTTTGAAAAATTTCAGCAGAAAATGTAATAAATAAAATAAGAAACTTATCAGAGTGGCAGAAGAATCCAGTGAAGGTATTTTATAAATTGGAATAGACTTTTGTGTGACTAAGGGTAAGGGAAGGAGACAGTAGAAAGAAAGAGATTAAAAATATTGTAGAGTAATTATTAAGGAAATGCATATATTTAAAGTCTTATATGGGAAATTAAAGAAACAGAACTTACAGATGTATCTCTTTTGCTATAATGCCATAAAAATAATTTACTTCTAGTTTACTTCAAGTTATAGTACAGTGTAGAACATTATTAGACTATTGAATTTGAAACTCCATCAATCCTCATTCTCATCTGTTCTGAGAACAGATCTCAGAACTATTTGATCTTAAAGTCTGATATGGATTCCAGCATAGGCAAGAATGAGGATTATTAGCCTATTCTTGGTCACTTTCTTTTTGGTTTACTTAATGAAGTGGGCAGTTCAAAATATGTACATGAAATATGTAAAGGTTAAAATGAGTAGATGTAACTTCTAGGCTGATGGCATAGTGGATAGATCATTGGACTGAGATACAGAGGACCCAGGTTTGAAACCATGAGGTCGCCGGCTTGAGCACGAGCCCATCAGCTTAAGTGTGTAGTTGCTGGCTTGAGCATGGGATCATTGACATGACTCCAAGGTTGCTAGCTTTAGCCCAAGGTCACTGGCTTGAGCAAGGGGTCACTCACTCTGTGGTAGCCCCCCTGGTCAAGACACATATGAGAAAGCAATCAATGAGCAACTAAGTAGCCACAACAAAGAATTGATGCTTGTCACATCTCTCCTTTCCTGTCTGTCTCTCTCTCTGTTTCTCTCTGTCTATGTCACACACACACACACACACACACACACAAATGAGTAGATGTAACTTCTTGATGCTCCCTTTGTATCAGCTGAGGTACAGGCTAAGCTGCTACAACAAAGTGGACCTAATCTATAGTGTTTTAAGAATAATAGAAGTTTATTTCTCTCTCATGGAACATATGAATGGTACAGGGCTGTCAGGCTAGCTCTGTCACCCAAGGTTGCTCTAGTTGTCACCATTTCACAGACAATTATTAGGACACAGATAATTAATTCAAAATCAACCATCTATTGAAACGTGATTCCAAAGTTGTAGAAATCCCTCCTACAGGCCTGTTTAATCATGTAAGCACACTTAGCTACAAGAGAGGCTAAGAAGTAAGTAGCTGGGTTCTCATTGCTGTTGTTGCATTTTAAATTCTTTGGAATCTTGGATAAACATTCTCCTCATAGCTTTAGTTAGGTGTTTCAGACAGGAGAACTGAGGCAATGAAACAGACAAGCAAAATGAATACTTAATGAAGCATCATACTACACTGAATAAATATGAGAGTGATAAAATACACATTTACAAAGGTATCTATTTAAAATGACAATTTGGGTGTCTGTGAGTTTCTACTATAAGGCATTTTCAGCCAGTGTGTGTCTCTTGTCTCTGGGCAATTAAAATTATTCAGCATCAACATCTTAGCTCTGGGATCTAAGAAGCATTCGCTGATAGTCTGATGCAGAACAACTACTTTTCCCTTTGGTCTATTCATGCATATTTCAATTGGCATTAATGTAAAGTACCTCATGGGCTCTCTTCTACATGAAACCCTTGTTCTCAACTTGGCAGCAATCCTGGCACTAGGTTCTAAATGGTCATTCTGGGTTGGTAAATCAGCTCTCCTCAGCTGATGGCTCTAACAATGAGGAGATTGCAGGAGGCAGGTGGTATTGTGAGGCCTAATTCTGTTGACATTAAGTGACAATTCATATTTGCTACAGGATCAGTAAACTGCACTGTTTTAAAACAGGAAGTCCGAGTTAAAAGCTGTGTAAAACCATTATACTGTAGCCAGCACTCCAGGCTTTTCTCGTTAGGTCATTTGGAAAAAGATGACCTTTTAGTTTCTATGCCTCTTTGCTGGAAACACATGTTTCTAATTACCATTTACATTTTACTTTGCCAAAGCTGTTGACAAGCTGAGCCTTTTCTGTGTGTGCGTGCACGTGAGTGTGTGAGTGTGTGTGTGTGTGTGTGTGTCCACGCACACTCTATGAAGTTAATAACATTTCTGAGCTCTGCATTGGGAAAATTAGAGAAGATGGAAAGAATGTGTACAGTAATTGTAACATCAGAGCAACCTAAAAGACATGGGGATTTGAGTGAAGAACACATTTCTGATGGCCCCAGTGTTTCAGGCCCACATGACTGTAACTTTGCTTTGAAATCACTGTGTCAATATTTTTTCTGTTTGGAGCTGACAAATATTAACATACTGTCTAAAATACAAGGGAGAAATGAACTTTGGTCCACACTGTTACTAGAAACATAAATGCTGGTTATGCTTGAAATTTTGTGCGGGACCAAGACCAAAAATCTCATGATTATTTTTTAAGGCTCACTTGTCCTTCTGTATGTTGTTTTTGGAATGTTTACAAATGCAAACAAATACTGTCTTCTACTGATCACTTCTTCCAAAAGAAGTTCTGACTAAAGGGACTACATGATTATCTACTGTTCAAAAATATATTCCATGTTTTAGGAGATCGCCCAAGAAGCGAGGCATTTCCTAAGGCTGGCTTTTCCACTGGCTTCCTTTTCTCTTTGGGCAAAGTTTCTCAATGTGCTATCAGAATCTTCATCTGAAATCATAAAATCACAGTGCTGGCAGGACTTTGAGACGTCTTCTAGCTCAAGGTCTGCCTTGAGGCCTTTCTTAACTTAAACTCTCCCAGAATATAATGGTCTCTTCTTTACTGAATTTCTCAGGAGGGAGACTTGACAAGGAAGGATGGTACTATCTAAATGTTTAATATATAAATTACTCTGGCAGTTTGAGGAAAATGTATGGAAGATGATTTGAAATTTATTATGAAATTGCTAATAATTTATTTGATTCAATTTTCTCTTAGAAGTTCTGTAGTGGGTAATGATGGCTCTCTAATGGAGCAATTCCAAGTTTGAAAGGCAGTCAGTGTGTGACAGGGGTGGGTGACCTGCTGAGGTGCCCTGAACTGGAGCTCTGAGCAGCATAGCCTGGGCCAGGTCCTGGTGACGCTATCCTATAGGGGAAGGGGTTTCTTGATTTAGACACTCTGAAATCTTCTCGTTTTCTTCTACTGCTGTGATGATCCTAGAAGATTTGACTTTCCTTCAACTCTTGGTTGGCAACTATTTACTATGAAGATATTTATCAATAATTAAAACATCAATTAAAATGTCTAAAAGAAGGCATTTTAACAGATGGTAGAGGTGAATGTTGTTGTCCTGCAGGCACTCTTACAGTTGAATAGCTGGTTATGTTCATATTCGTGAGATGCCATGAGATTGGACTCATCAGACCTTCACGTACATGGACTATAATTGACAAAAATCCCTTAGTTGTTGCATTTATTGCCATGTTTTCACCAAGCCCACACTTTCAAGCCGACAACCAAGCCAAGCAGGGATACAAAGGCATACTCATTCCTGGGAGACACACAAGTCCTCTGACAGTCAACTTTTGCTAGTGGACTTCCCACTGCCTTGAGAAACTTCCCTTAGGTTGTTGAGTAGTCTAGGAGGCTTCTTGTTCTCTTTGCCTCACTCAGGGTGTGGTTTGCACATGGATGTCACCACTGTCTCAGTCCCCTTGGCTTTCTTCCCACTTTTTATTACCTGTACTTTCCCTAGTGAAACCCTTAGCTAGGAAGTCTTTATTCCCTAAACACAGCAGACACTAGGCTGTCGTGCTTTACAACACTTCTTTTGAAGGCTTGAGGTTATTATAAGAGAATAACCATGTGAAAAAGGAACACTTACTACTGCTTCAGTTATCACCAATTCTAGTTGCAGTCTGCCATGCCCAGCATAGGGAGCATCCCTTTGATTATCTCTCCTTAGCCCTTTGCCCATGTTACATTGCTGGGGTCATTTTATCTCCTTTACAAGGGAATCTCCTCAAATCATTTCTTCCTGGAAATCTGAGCCCTTTGTTCTTGCCTTCTTCTTTATTTCTCACCATAGCCAAAGAATTTAAGTGGAAGTTAACACCACACTGCTTTCTCCAGAGATGCTGTTTGTTTGCAAAGGCATCTTTTGGCCTTAGAGCTTGAAATTCCCTATTTCTGACTAAGACTTTGACTTTGACCACTAAAGTAATTTCCTCCAAACATGAAGCACTATTTCTTTAAAATTGCATATTGCTTCCACCCTCAAAGCAAGGATTCTCATAGTTGTAACTATCGACATTTTATACCTGACCATTTTTTGATGTGGGAGATTGTCTTGTGCATTGTAGGATGTTTAACAGCAAGCTAGTAGCACCCCCTCTCCGGGTCATGATAACCCAAAATGCCTCCAGACATTGCCAAATGTCCCCTGGGAGGCAGACTCACCCCTGTTGAGAACTGCTGCCCTAAAACAATAGGCACAAACAACAGGAGCAACTTTTAAGACAGCATTTTTGCATGTATCCGGATGGCCATTAACTTTACATTAACTGTAATGTTAACCCAAAAAGGTAAAGTCCAAGGAAGACTGTGTGCATTTCTGTACGCATCTGTGTGTGACTGTGTATAAGCAGTTTACCTCTAATATGTTCGTTAGGAATGAATTGGTCTATCATCTGTACAATATTATTGACTAATTCAGACAAACACTGAAAATTCCATAGTCTCTGCTAAATCCACCAAACAGCCAAAACATTGACATGTGTATAGAATTATATAATATCTTTCAAAGGTAATGAAAATCTACTTTTATCTTTACTTGTTGTATTTATAGTGAGAAACTTGCTTGTAAGACATAGGTGCGTGCCTTTTCAAGATCTTATCTCCTGGATGCATCCAAGATGCCTGCACTCTGTGGCTATCTTTGTGATGCATGTTATTTCCGGAGGTAGATTATACCTGAAGGGAATGAAGGCAGAGTCTGCTGCAGAAAGTGGCTGGGCATTGATTTTCTTTGATTATGACACATCACTACTGTCTACTTCTTTGTAAAATTTCCCTCACTCGGTCTTGGTTGATGTGTCAGCCTTGCTGGAGAAACAGTCTATTGCTAAAGTGGGTCACAGTAGTCCTCTGAGCTTTATCCTTCATTTTAGTCTGACTCCAAATGGCAAACAGTTTTGGGTGTGGCTATTGTGATAATTGGGTAGAAGTGAAGCTCTGTTTTCCTCCTTGGGTCTTTGTAGATTAGTCCTGGAACAAGAATTGGGCAAGATATGAAATTCTTATTTGCTATGTAGGTTTTTCCTGATGTATTTCATTCTTCAATTTATATAAAATATTTTCTCTTTTCCAAGAAATTCTATGAGAAGTATAATATTAATTTTTTAATTATGGTATACTTTCAGTATTATTTTGTATTGTTTCAGTGTATAACTTAGTGGTTAGACAATCATATACTTTCCATAGTATTTCCTTCCAACCCCAATATTTTTAGTATCCAATTGGTTCCATATATAATTATTGTAATATTGTGGACTATGTTTTCTATGCTGTGCTTTACATCCCCGTGACTATTTAGTAACTACCATTTTGTACACCTTAATCCCTCATGTCTTTTTCCCAGTCCCCCAACCCTCCTCCCCTCTGGCAACCACCAGTCTGCTCTTTGTGTTTATGAGTCTTTTCACTTTGTTTATACATTTATTTTGTTCTTGAGATTCCACATATAAGTGAACTCATATGGTATTTGTGTTTCTCTGACTTATTTCACTGAGCACAGTACTCTTTAGGTTCATTCATGCTGTCACAAATGGTAAGATTTTATTCTTTTTCATTTTTTTTGTTTATGGCTGAGTATTATTTCATTGTATATATATATATATATATATATATATATATATATATATATATATATATATATACCCAAGTACCCATCAGTAGGGCAGTTATTGATGGGCACTTGGGTTACTTTCATTTCTTGGCTATTGTAAACAACATTTCAGTGAACACAAGGGTGTATATATTCTTTTAAAAAGTGTTTTGGTTTTCTTCAGATAAATCCATTATTTAAAAAAAATGTTTTAAATCTTTTTATTTTTATTGATTGATTTTTAGAGAGATAGGGAGAAGGGAGACAGAAAAAAGAAGAGAGAAAGAGAGATAAAGGGAAACATTCATTTCTTGTTCCACTTAGTGTGCATTACTTGGTTGCTTCCCATATGTGCCCTGACCAGGTGATCGAACCTGAAACCTTGTTGTTTGGGGATGATGCTCCAACCAACTGAGCTAAGCAGCCAGGGCCAGATCCATGATCTTTTGAGTAAATCATATGCAATGAAGCAATTACATAATGATGCAGAGCAAAAATAAGACTAAACATCTAAGTAAATGGCAAGCACAGCAATTAGTGTCAGAATTTACAGAATGAGATTATTGTTGAGGGTAAATTTAATATAGAAAGTGTTCCAGGATGCTTTGGAACTTGGATATCAATGGGCAGAGAGAAGATTTTTTGCAACACATACATTGGGTGTGTGCATGTGTTAAAATAGTGTGAGTTAAAGGTTAAAAATGGAGTCAAATGCTGTTGGGGAAGTGGCTCTGAGAGAGGAGATTGTGGGAAGAACTGGAGGAACAATTTGAACAGGTAGAAATGGGACCGTCCTATGGTATTTAGTTTTGGAGCTTTGGGAAGTTCTTACAAACTTTCCTTCTGCAGCTGCAATGACAGTAGAATAACTAAGGTCTAACAGGGTGGTACTCACTGTTTTAAAAACCAGTTTCATTTAAAGATCATCACAAGAAAATTTTGTTTTACTAAGAAGGAAAAAACAGTTGATTTGTTAAGGCTCTTCTCTAAAAATGAGCAGGGACATGTGCAAAGCATAAGGAATCCCTCTTTTGAGAGTGATATGCATTAAAAAAAAAGTAAGGAAGGACCCAAGTCAATGTTCATGAACATTGCAGGGCATGGCTTATCTCACAATGCCAAATATTCTGTACTGTCTGTTGTAGAAATTGGCCCCACTTATAAGAGGTAGAACTAGAATATTAATGTTTATACATTCTTGATCTTAAATTGTCAGGCTGATTTTATAGAAACAATGAATGTTGGCTAGCTTGCTTTTAGAGTTTTAGATCAAGTTATCTTAATATGTATTATTAGCATTAGGAGTGGTGGTGGATTATGAATTTTAGTCTTTTTATTTTCTTTCTCTTTAAAAATATGGTTGCTTTGAATTTTACACTTGAAAACTTGGGTTCATATAATTTCAAAGGAGTCTGAAAAGAAGTTTAAGTTCCAACTTAAAAAAAAACATAAATCTTACTTCAAATCCTTACCTACGATAATGCTTTAAGAATGATACTAAACTGACTACAGAATATTATTTATTTAAACACTGCCTGGTTCCAAAAACAGTTATTAAAAGAAGTTGGTTAGTATTGAGGAACCTTCTCTGAGGCATGCTTTTTTTTTTTCAATAGCTCATTATATTTAATGAGTTCACAGTGGAGACAATTATTCAGATTATAAAGGTCAAGAGCTGGAATATTTTTGAGGCATATGGGGGGGGTGAGGCAATTTTTTGTCTGTTTTTTTTATCTTTGCACCTAGATAAGGTAAAGGGTTGAGAAAGAAAGGGAAATAGATTATTAGACATCTCTGTTTAAGTACAGATGAAAGTTTGATAGTGAGTTCAACCCACTTCACAGGCACAAACCTGAGGAATCATTCGAAGTGGACACTGAGGACAAGATGCCTTCCTGCATGAGGAGTTCTTTGTTCCCTTGTTGTTGTTGAGAACACTGGGAAAACCATCACCATCCAAACTCAAGGTGTGGCAGAAAGAGTAGGGGAATTGGAACCAGACACCTGGATTGCATTCAGTAGCTGGGGGACATTGGATAAGTCATGGAGATTCTCGCACCAGAATTTCCTCTTCTGTTCATTGATGCTCCTCCTCTCAAAAGTCCCTTTCCTTGTTTCATTTTTGAAAGCTATGCTTCCAAAATTCTCTGATGTTTTCTGTTTTATCATAAAATTTATGAGACTTTGCACCTATCTTTGTATGTTTGTCTGTATAAAAATTTTTTTCTGAAGAGACTCACTTTATGTTTTCTACCTTTATTGAAATATAAGTGACATATAATAACATTTTCAATATATTGATTTGATGCACTTGTCTACTGCAAAATGATTATAACCATAATATTAGTTAACACCTCTATCATGTCATATAATTACTTTTCTTTTTTTGTAGTGAGAACATTTAATCTTTACTCTTTTAGAAATTTTCAAGTATAAAAATAACATTTTATATTAATGAGTCCAGGGGTTGTTATGATAATATGGGCCTCTCTTGTTCTGCAGCTTCTACAACCCCTTGTCATATAATAATGCAACCTCAAAGTTTGGGAGCAGAGGATTAAACACTGTGAGCTCTTCCTTGCTCTTCTCAATCATAATAAAGTAGATTATACTGGAGTAGACATAATGCCAAGACTTCAGTAGCTTAAAATAATAAGCTTATCACTTGCTCATAGCAAACAATTCCCACAGGTCAGCCCAGGAGCTCTGCTCATTCTCACTCAGGGCCCAGGCAGAGGAAGGCTCCATCTCTGTGCTTTCATGACCCGTGATGGGAAAGGCAGTATAGTGCAGATGTGGTAAATTGTTCACTGGCTCTCATAGCACTCACATTTCATTGGCCAGAACAAGTCACAAGCTCATGCCTAACTGCAGAGAAGAATGAGAGAATGCCATGCTACATGGTTCCAGATGGCAGAGAGCCAGAACGATGTGACAAACAGGACTAATGATTACCATGTCAGCTAAAATCAGGGGCAGGGCAGAAAAAGGTGCCTAGGAGATAAGGGCAATTTTGAGGTGTCACCAGAAAATTACCAGCTGCCCAAAGTCGAGTGGAATAGAAGCAGAAGCAAGATCAAAGAGACCAGAGGGAAAGGGGAGAGAGAAAGGGGATGAAAGTATGGGATCAGAGAAGGGAAAGAGATTGGTGAAATTATATATACATAATACAGCGTTATAGAGAGCAGGACAGCAAACCCTGGAGGGAAGGGAGGAGGCTGTGTGAAGGGGAGGGGGGTAAGGGGAATATTGAGGGGAACACGGGGGTGGGGGAATGTACTGGGTGGGACACTTGAATCTATGTAAACACAATAAATTAAAATAAATAAATTAATTTAAAAAATGAACTCACACCATGAACTCATGACTAATTTGTGTTCACCTGTGCTAATCACAAACGTGCTTCACACTCTCACTCTACAAAGAGTATATGAGATCTTGAAGACTACAGCCATGTTCCAGTCCTGCTTCCCTAAGATTACTTTCAGATACTACACTGATTGGAGTTCTGGGATTTTTTGATCCTATAGGTTGTACATGACATTTTCCTGCCTGGCTTTTTCCTTCAACTGTTAAGCATAGCCACAGTCTCAGGTTTTTACTGGTATAAAAGGGCTACTTTTCCTTCAAGTTCTTAAAGGGCACCTCATTTTTAAAACAAGAAGACATCACCCCCCCTTTTTTTTTTTTTACAGAGACAGATAGGGACAGACAGGTTAGGGAGAGAGATGAGAAGCATTAATCGTTAGTTTTTTTTTTGTTGCAACATCTTAGTTGTTTATTGATTGCTTTCTCATATATGCCTTGACCGCCGGCCTTCAGCAGACCAAGTGACCCCTTGCTCGAGTCAGCAACCTTGGGTCCAAGCTGGTGAGCCTTGCTCAAGCCAGATAAGCCCACGCTCAAACTGGCGACCTCAGGGGTCTTGAACCTGGGTCCTACACATCCCAGTCCGACACTCTATCCACTGCACCACTGCCTGGTCAGGCCCCTTTCCTTTTAATACTAATGTTTTGCTCCACACAGAAGGAGGAAGGACACGTTGCTTCAGAGGTGGGCTAGAGCCTAGAGGCAGTCAACCAAGGTTCCTTTCAGTTGCCCTGGGTCTCTAGCTCCTGGTTGGGTCATAGCCAGCTGCCCTCCCAGTTTTTCACTTCTTTTTCCACCAATAGAAAATCTGTTGATCCCTCAGGGAACACTTTCTGAACACATTGATTGTAACATGGTTCCAGTTACTACAGAAAATCTGAGGTAAATCGAGCCATTTTTTCTTCTTTTTTCTTTTTTTTAGATTCCTGGCATATTAAAAATTAAAGTAATGCCTAAGAAGGATTATAGAAATTGTGGAGAATTTAAAGTTGTTGGGTGAGATGCTTCTTTTTAAAACTTTTGCCACGATAACTATGCAAGTTAAGGTATAATCTTATTTGGAGATATTTTTTTTTTTTTTTTAATAATTTTATTTTTTTAATGGGGTGACATCAATAAATCAGGATACATATATTCAAAGATAACAAGACCAGGGTATCTTGTCGTTCAATTATGATGCATACCCGTCACCCAAAGTCAGATTGTCCTCTGTCACCTTCTATCTTGTTTTCTTTGTGCCCCTCCCCCTCCCCCTTTCCCTCTCCCATTCCCCCCTCCTCCCCGTAACCACCACACTCTTATCAATGTCTCTTAGTTTCACTTTTATGTCCCACCTACGTATGAAATAATGCAGTTCCTGGTTTTTTCTGATTTACTTATTTCGCTTCGTATCATGTTATCTAGATCCCACCATTTTGCTGTAAATGTTCCGATGTCATCATTTCTTATGGCTGAGTAGTATTCCATAGTGTATATGTGCCACATCTTCTTTATCCAGTCATCTATTGACGGGCTTTTTGGTTGTTTCCATGTCCTGGCCACTGTGAACAATGCTGCAATAAACATGGGGCTGCATGTGTCTTTACGTATCAATGTTTCTGAGTTTTTGGGGTATATACCCAGTAGAGGGATTGCTGGGTCATAAGGTAGTTCTATTTTCAGTTTTTTGAGGAACCACCATACTTTCTTCCATAATGGTTGTACTACTTTACATTCCCACCAACAGTGTATGAGGGTTCCTTTTTCTCCACAGCCTCTCCAACATTTGCTATTACCTGTCTTGCTAATAATAGCTAATTGAACAGGTGTGAGGTGGTATCTCATTGCTGTTTTGATTTGCATTTCTCTAATAGCTAAAGAAGATGAGCATCTTTTCATATATCTGTTGGCCATTTGTATTTCTTCCTGGGAGAAGTGTCTGTTCATATCCTCTTCCCATTTTTTTATGGGATTGTTTGTTTATTTGTTGTTGAGTTTTATGAGTTCTTTGTATATTTTGGATATTAGGCCCTTATCTGAGCTGTTGTTTGAAAATATCATTTCCCATTTAGTTGGCTTTCTGTTTATTTTGTTATCAGTTTCTCTTGCTGAGCAAAAACTTCTTAGTCTGATGTAGTCCCATTCATTAATTTTTGCCTTCACTTCTCTTGCCATTGGAGTCAAATTCATAAAATGCTTTTTAAAACCCAGGTCCATGAGTTGAGTACCTATGTCTTCTTCTATGTACTTAATTGTTTCAGGTCTTATGTTTAGATCTTTGATCCATTTTGAGTTAATTTTAGTACAGGGGGACAAACTGTAGTCCAGTTTCATTCTTTTGCATGTGGCTTTCCAGTTTTCCCAGCACCATTTATTGAAGAGGCTTTCTTTTCTCCATTGTGTGTTGTTGGCCCCTTTATCAAAAATTATTTGACTATATATATGTGGTTTTATTTCTGGACTTTCTATTCTGTTCCATTGGTCTGAGTGTCTATTTTTCTGCCAATACCATGCTGTTTTGATTGTCGTGGCCCTATAATAGAGTTTGAAGTCAGGTATTGTAATGCCCCCAGCTTCATTCTTTTTCTTTAGGATTGCTTTGGCTATTCGGGGTTTTTTATAGTTCCATATAAATCTGATGATTTTTTGCTCTATTTCTTTAAAAAACGTCATTGGAAGTTTGATGGGAATTGCATTGAATTTGTATATTGCTTTGGGTAATATAGCCATCTTGATTATATTTATTCTTCCTAGCCAAGAACAAGGTATATTCTTCCATCTCATTATATCTTTTTCAATTTCCCTTAACAATGGTTTATAGTTTTCATTATATAAGTCCTTTACATTCTTTGTTATGTTTATTCCTAAGTATTTTATTTTTTTTGTTGCAATCATGAAGGGGATTATTCTTTTGAGTTCCTTCTCAGTTGTTTCATTGTTGGCATATAGAAAGGCTATTGACTTCTGAATGTTAATTTTGTATCCTGCGACCTTGCTGTATTGGCTTATTGTTTCTAGTAGTCTTTTTGTGGATTCTTTGGGGTTTTCGATGTATAGGATCATATCATCTGCAAAAAGTGATACCTTTACTTCTTCTTTTCCGATATGGATGCCTTTTATTTCTTTGTCTTGTCTGATTGCTGTGGCGAGAACCTCTAGTACCACATTAAATAAGAATGGAGAGAGTGGACAACCCTGTCTTGTTCCTGATTTAAGGGGGAAAGCCTTCAGTTTAGTGCCATTTAATATGATGTTAGCTGATGGTTTATCATATATGGCCTTTATCATGTTGAGATATTTTCCTTCTATACCCATTTTGTTGAGAGTCTTAAACATAAAATTGTGTTGTATTTTATCGAAAGCCTTTTCTGCATCTATTGATAAGATCATGTGGTTTTTGTTCTTTGTTTTGTTGATATGGTGTATTACGTTAACCGTTTTACGTATGTTGAACCATCCTTGAGATTCTGGGATGAATCCCACTTGATCATGATGTATTATTTTTTTAATATGTTGTTGTATTCGATTTGCTAGTATTTTGTTTAGTATTTTAGCATCTGTATTCATTAGAGATATTGGTCTGTAGTTTTCTTTTTTTGTGCCATCCTTGCCTGGTTTTGGTATGAGGGTTATGTTGGCCTCATAAAATGTGTTTGGAAGTATTGCTTCTTCTTCAATTTTTTGGAAGACTTTCAGTAGAATAGGAACCAAGTCTTCTTTGAATGTTTGATAAAATTCGCTGGTATAGCCGTCAGGGCCTGGACTTTTATTTTTGGGAAGGTTTTTAATGGTTTTTTCTATTTCTTCTCTACTGATAGGTCTGTTTAGGCTTTCTGCTTCTTCTTGACTCAGTCTAGGAAGGTTGTATTGTTCTAGGAATTTATCCATTTCTTCTAGGTTGTTGAAATTAGTGGCATAAAGTTTTTCATAGTATTCTACAATAATTCTTTGTATATCTACGGTGTCCGTGATGATTTCTCCTCTTTCATTTTGGATTTTGTTTATATGAGTTCTTTCTCTTTTTTCCTTTGTAAGTCTTGCCAAGGGTTTGTCAATTTTATTGATCTTTTCAAAGAACCAGCTCCTTGTTCTATTAATTTTTTCTATAGTTTTTCTGTTCTCTAATTCATTTATTTCTGCTCGGATTTTTATTATCTTCTTTCTTCGGCTGCTTTTGGGTTGTCTTTGTTCTTCTTTTTCTAGTTCCTTAAGGTGGGATGTTAAGTGGTTCACTTGGGCTCTCTCTTGTTTGTTCATATATGCCTGAAGTGATATGAACTTCCCTCTTATCACTGCTTTTGCTGCATCCCATAGATTCTGATATGTCGTATTGTCATTTTCATTAGTCTGTATAAATCTTTTGATCTCTGCACTTATTTCTTCTTTGACCCATTCATTATTTAAAAGTAT
Organism: Saccopteryx bilineata; assembly: GCF_036850765.1. NCBI lineage: Eukaryota > Metazoa > Chordata > Mammalia > Chiroptera > Emballonuridae > Saccopteryx > Saccopteryx bilineata. The sequence continues at coordinate 217,032,542 of NC_089493.1, read as the reverse complement.
GTTGTTTAGTTTCCACATTTTTGTGGGATTTTTTTCCTCTTTTTTGCAGTTGAATTCTAGTTTCAAGGCTTTATGATCAGAAAATATGCTTGGTACAACTTCAATTTTTCTGAATTTGCTGATGTTGTTTTTGTGGCCCAACATATGGTCAATTCTTGAGAATGATCCATGTACACTGGAGAAAAATATATACTCTGTCACTTTGGGATGAAATGTCCTGTAGATGTCTATCATATCCAGGTGCTCTAGTGTTTTGTTTAAGGCCACTATGTCTTTGTTGATTCTCTGTTTGGATGACCGATCTAGAGCCGTCAGCGGTGTATTGAGGTCTCCAAGTATGATTGTATTTTTGTCAGTTTTTGTTTTAAGGTCAATAAGTAGCTGTCTTATATATTTTGGTGCTCCTTGGTTTGGTGCATATATATTAAGAATTGTTATGTCTTCTTGATTCAGTGTCCCCTTAGCCATTATGAAATGGCCATTTTTATCTCTGAGTACTTTTCCTGTCTTGTAGTCAGCATTATCCAATATGAGTATTGCTACACCTGCTTTTTTTTGGATGTTATTTGCTTGGAGTATTGTTTTCCAGCCTTTCACTTTGAATTTGTTTTTATCCTTGTTACTTAGATGAGTTTCCTGTAGGCAGCATATAGTTGGATTTTCTTTTTTAATCCATTCTGCTACTCTGTGCCTTTTTATTGGTGAGTTTAATCCGTTTACATTTAGTGTAATTATTGATACTTGTGAGTTCCCTATTGCCATTTTATATCTTGCTTTCTGTTAGTTTTGTGTCTTGTTTGATCCTTCTCTTTCGTTTTTCTATCTTTTGTTTTTATTTGGTTGTATTCCATACATCTTTCCTCTGTTGCTATCTTTTTTATCTCATGTGCTTCTGTGGTGGTTTTTTCAATGGTGGTTACCTTTGAGTAATGAAAAGGGTCCCTACCCTGTTCATTGTAGCAAACTATTTTGTGAGTACTTTTGCACTCCATCGTCCTTTGCTACTGTTAATCTCCATCTTCTCCCCCTCTTTCTTTTTGTTGTTGTCACAGTTTAAATTTGGTTTTATTGTGTCCTTCTTGGAGCTTTTACTTGTGGCTCTGTTTTTTTTTTGTTCTTTGTATCTGATTGGAGAACCCCCTTTAGTAATTCCTGGAGTGGGGGTTTTCTGATGGTAAATTCCCTCATCTTTTCTGTATCTGTGAATGTTTTTATTTCTCCTTCATATTTGAAGGATAGCTTTGATGGGTATAGTATTCGTGGCTGAAAGTTTCTCTCTTTCAGGACTTTAAATATTGGGGTCCACTCTCTTCTAGCTTGTAGAGTTTCTGCTGAGAAATCTGATGATAATCTAATGGGCCTTCCTTTATATGTTGTATTCTTGTTTTCCCTGGCTGCCTTGAGAATTTTTTCTTTGCTGTTGGTTTGTGTCAATTTCATTATGATATGCCTTGGAGTAGGTTTGTTGGGGTTAAGAAAACTCGGTGTTCTGTTTGCTTCTTGAATTTGAGGCTTTAGTTCTTTCCACAAGCTTGGGAAGTTCTCATCTATTATTTGTTTGAGTATGTTCTCCATTCCATTTTCTCTCTCTTCTCCCTCTGATATACCTATTATTCTTATGTTATTCTTTTTGATGGAGTCAGATAATTCTTGTAGGGCTATCTCATTTTTTTTAATTTTTGAGTCTCTTTCTTCTTCTCTCTGTTGTGCCTCAAGTTGCTTGTCTTCTATTTCACTAATCCTCTCTTCTATCTGACCTGTTCTATTAGCTAAGCTTGTTACTTCGTTTTTCAGCTTGTGAATTGAGTTTTTCATCTCTGTTTGATTTGTTTTTATAGTTTCAATTTCTTTGGACATATATTCTTTGTGTTCATTGAGTTGTTTTCTGAGCTCCCTAAATTGCCTTTCTGTGTTTTCTTGTATATCTCGGAGGATTTTTAGTATTTCTATCTTGAATTCTCTGTCATTTAGCTCCAAGGTTTCCAATATATTAATTTTTTTCTCCATAGATTTTTCCTCATCTAGCTGTGTTACCTCTCTTTCTTTTGTATCCATGATATTCGATTTTCTCTTCCTTAATGACATCTGAGGGTGGTTTTGTTGATAGTATTAATGAGATTTAATAAAGAATAAAAAGTTAAAAAAAATAAAAAATCAAAAAGAGTTGTTTTTTTAAAAAAAAATTAATAATGAAATAAAGAAAAATAAAATAATAATTTTTAAAAAAAGGAAATTATTCCCCCCCTCCTTTTTTCCTCTCCTCTCCCCTTTTTCTTGAGAAAATCTTGTGGTGAACTGTGAATTATAACAAACAATGCCTGTGATGGAGGTCCTGAATTGGGGAAAAGTAATAAAGGGGCAAAAAAAAAAAAAAAGAACAAAAAAGGAAAAAAAAAAGGGGGGGCGGTATGGATCCACAAAAAGCAAATAAGGAAAAATTTGGGTCAAGAATAAAATGATTTGCTTTTAGGTGTTGGTGTTGTCTAAGAGTTATGATGAGAGGAATAAGAGAACAGAAAAATGGGGGGACAAATTAAAAAAATACTATTGTATTTAGTGGAACAAGAACTAGATAAAATGGAGAGCCAGGGATGGGAGCACTGCTAGTGAGTTAAAAAGGTGAAGTAAAAAAACCCCAAAATGCCACAAACATAAGTTTGAGTCCCAGATAAGATAATTTGTTTGTTATTGAGGTTTGAATGAGAGGAGATGTAAAGGAGAAAGGAAGAAACTAATATAGAGGGAGAAAAGAAAGAGAGAGAGAGAAAAAAAGAGGGAACCAGTAAAAGAAGAAAAAAGAAAGGAGAGAGAGAGAGTTAAGGGTTTTGGAGTGCAACCCTCATAGAGAGAAAGGAAGAGGAGAAAAAAGATAATGGGAGATGTAACACTTATGGGTAGTGTAGTTCAAGGAGAGGAGAGAGTAAGACCGGCAGAGAGTTAATCGGCCAAATTGGAGGAGGAAAAAAAGTATCAAGAATGAAGATAAGAGAAACAAACGAACAAATATAATAAAATGGGATAGGTTATAAAGTCTGCAGATTATTCTTGATTTTGAGAGGTTATCTTCTTGTTTTTTCTTTTCTCTCCCTCTTCCTGGTCGGTGACTCTGTACCCCAGGTTCTGCCCCTTTGGCACGCTCAGGTAGAGGTTTGCAGTTGATAAGTCTCTATGGCAATGTCATGTATTGTGCTTTAGTCTCGTTGGGAGTCACGGCTCATTAGCTTTCATAGGCTCCGACAGTGAGAGAGTCCATGTTCCTGGAGCCTTTCTCCTAGTCTTTCCTTCCTCAATTAGTAGCCTGATAATCCAGCTATGGGGTTGCTGCTGCCTCTGCCTGGATAGTAAGAGGTTCAAAGAGCTGGCAACTCCCCACTCTATTTCCACTTAGCACAGGGCTCTGGGTAAGGCTCAGTCAGTCAGAGCTGCTAGCATAATCAGGCGGGCTTTCCGCCCACTCAAAGACCTCTGGCTCTGCCACTCTGTCCGGTAACACAGGCGGGCACCCACTTCCGGGGTGCTTGGAGGAAACTCTCATTCACTCTCTGCGCGCGCAGACCAGGATATCCGGCCAGCAGTCTCACGCTCTGAGTGAAACCCCCAACCGCATGGAAATTTGCAGCACTGGAATTCGCTCTTGCTCCGTCCCCGTGCGCGGCTTTTGCAAGGCGCTGGGGCGGCCCGAGATTCCACTTTTGCCCACACAAAGGCCCCTGACTCTGCCCCTCTGTGCGATAACGTGGGCGCGCCCTGCCGAGGCACTCGGAGGAATCGCTCACTACCTATCTGCGCGCGCACACCAGGATATGAGGCCGGCTGCATTTCCCTGAGAGAAACCCTCACCAGCACGGAAAATTTCCACCGTTGGAATTAGTTCTCGCTCCCTCCCGTGCGCGGCTTTCCCAGGGTGCTGGGGCTGCCCAGAGATTCTGCTTTCGGCCCACAGAAAGGCCTCTGACCCTGCCTCTCTGTGGGGCAACACGGACATCCACTTCTGGGGCTTAGGAAGAGATCTCTCGCCCACTAACTGCGCACCAACCAGGAGAACGGGTAAAATGGCTGCCCCGCTTGTCTTTCTTTGTTTGGGTTTGGCGCGAGTGTTAGCTTGTATTGCCCGGCTTGCCACAGGAACAGTTTTTCCTCCACTAGGATCTCCATGCCACAGCCTGGTTCGGCCTTTTGTGCACGGCCTGGATGTATTCCCCCCCTTTGCCCGCCTCAGTTTCTATATTCACAGTTACCAGAGAAAGCCACCCTGTTTAGGTTAGTGAGGAAGGCGGAGCATTTCTTACTCCCTATTTCCTTCAGGATTTGGTTATATATTTAGCCAATTTTTCACTCGACCATACCTTCGGGTGTATTGTGAAGCATCTGGAGGCTCCAAGTATAGGTTTTTCTGTTTCTGGTTGAAGATCTTGTTGAGTTTGGGGGGAGATTTATCGGTATCGCTTCCTACTCCACCATTACTCTGACGTCATCTCCTTGGAGATATTATTAAAAATCTAAATTTGTCTTGTTTTGAATATGAAGCTTATGCCAAATGGTTCTCTTGGCTCTCCCATCCCCACTCTCTTCATTTTAGTTCTGATAGTAGGTGCAAAACATTTTGTCTGCTCTTGAAACACTGAAAATCAACATGGGTAGTCTGTATTAAAAATATAATACCAAGACTATTACAGGTGGGTATGTAATTAAGTGCTTAGTTTTCAGTAGAGACTGTATTTATTTTATTATTAATTTTAATGGGGTGACATAAATTAATTAGGGCACATGGGTTCAGAGAAAACATCTCCAGGTTATTTTGACATTTAATTTTGTTGCATTCCCATCACCCAATGTCAAAATGTCTTCCATCACCTATCTGGGTTTCTTTATGCTCCTCCCTTTCTCTCCCTCCCCTTCCCCCAACCCCTGTAACTACCACAATCTTGTCTATATCCCTGAGTCTCATTTTTATGCCTCACCTATGTATGGAATCATATAGTTCTTAGTTTCTTCTGATTTACTTATTTCACTCCGTATAATGTTATTAAGGTCCATACATGTTGTTGTGAATGATCTGATGTCATCATTTCTTAGGCTGAGTAGTATTCCATAGTATATATGTACCACATCTTCTTTATCCAGTCATCTACTGAAGGGCTTTTTGGTTGTTTCCATGTCTTGGCCACTGTGTACAATGCTGCAATGAAGATGGGCTGCATGTGTCTTTACGTACCAGTGTTTTTTAGTCTTGGGGGTATAGTCCCAATAGAGGGATTGCTGGGTCATATGATAGTTCTATTTTTAATTTTTTGAGGAACCACCATACTTGTGAATTATATACTATACTTTCCATAATGGTTGTACTACTTGACATTCCCACCAATAGTGAATGAGGGTTCCTTTTTCTCCACAGCCTCTCCAACACTTGTTATTACCTGTCTTATTGATGATAGCTAATCTAACAGGTGTGAGGTGATATCTCATTGCAGTTTTGATTTGCATTTCTCTAATAGCTAATGAAGATGAGCATCTTTTCATATATCTGTTGGCCATTTGTATTTCTTCCTGGGAGAAGTGTCTGTTCATGTCCTCTTCCCATTCTTTTATTGGATTGTTTGCTTGTTTGTTGTTGAGTTTTAAGAGTTCCTTGTATATTTTGGATATTAGGCCCTTATCTGAGCTGTTGTTTGTAAATATCATCTCCCATTTAGTTGGTTATCTGTTTATTTTGTTGTCAGTTTCTCTTGCTGTGCAAAAACTTCTTAGTCTGATGTAGTCCCATTCATTTATTTTTGCCTTCACTTCCCTTGTCTTTGGAGTCAAATTCATAAAGTGCTCTTTATAACCAAGGTACATTAGTTTAGTACTTACATTTTCTTCTATGTAATTTTTGTTTCAGGTCTTATATTTAGGTCTTTAATCCATTTTGAATTAATTTTAGTACAAGGGGACAAAGTGTAGTCAAGTTTTATTCTTTTACATGTGGCTTTCCAGTTTTCCTAGCACCATTTGTTAAAGAGGCTTTCTTTTCTCCATTGTGTATTGTTGGCCCTTTTATCAAAAATTATTTGACTATATATATGTGGTTTCATTTCTGGGCTTTCTATTCTGTTCCATTGGTCTGAGTGTCTATTTTTCTGCCCGTACCATGCTGTTTTGATTGTCCTGGCTCTATAATATAATTTGAAGTCAGGAATTGTAATGCCCCCAGCTTCAATCTTTTTCCTTAGGATTGCTTTGGCTATTCAGGGTTTTTTATAGTTCCATATAAACCTGATGATTTTTTGTTCCATTTAAAAAAATGACATTGGAATTTTGATGGTAATTGCATTAAATTTGTATATCACTTTGGGTAATATAGTCATTTTGATTATATTTATTCTTCCTATCCAAGAACAAGAAATATTTTTTCATTTCATTGTATCTTTTTTTATTTTTCTTAACAATGCTTTGTAGTTTTCATTATATAGGTCCTTTACATTATTTGTTATGTTTATTCCTAGGTATTTTATTTTTTTTGTTGCAATCATGAAGGGGATTATTTTTTTGAGTTTGTTTTCTGATGTTTTATTGTTGACATATAGAAAGGTAATGGACTTTTGTATATTAATTTTGTATCCTACGACCTTACTGTATTGGTTTATTGTTTCTAGTAGTCTTTTTGTGGATTCTTTGGGGTTTTCGATGTAAGAATCATATCATCTGAAAAAAGTGAAACCTTTACTTCTTCTTTTCCGATATGGATGCCTTTTATTTCTTTCTCTTGTCTGATTGCTCTGGGTAGAACTTCCAGCACTACGATGAATAAGAGTGAAGAGAGTGGACAACCTTGTCTTGTTCCTGATTTTAGGGGAAAAGCCATTTAATCTGATGTTAGCTGATGGTTTCTTATAAATAGCCTTTATTATGTTGAGATATTTTCCTTCTATACCCATTTTTTGAGTGTTTTAAACATCAAATAGGGTTGTATTTTATCAAATGCCTTTTCTGCATCTATTAATAGGATCATATCATTTTTGTTCTTTGTTTTGTTGATATGGTGTAGTACATTAACCGTTTTACATATGTTGAACCATCCTTGTGATTCTGGGTTGAATGCCACTTGATCATGATGAATTATTTTTTTAATGTATTGTTGTATTCGATTTGCTAGTATAATATTTTGTTTAGTATTTTAGCATCTGTATTCATTAGAGATATTGGTCTATAGTTTTCTTTTTTTGTGTTGTCCTTGCCTGGTTTCGGTATGAGGGTTATGTTGGCCTCATAAAATGTATTTGGAAGTATTGCTTCTTCAATTTTTTGGAAGACTTTGAATAGAATAGGAACCAAGTCTTCTTTGATTGTTTGATATAATTCACTAGTATAGCCGTCTGGCCTTGGACTTTTATTTTTAGGGAGGTTCTTGATAGTTGTTTCTATTTCTGCCCAGCTTATGGGTCTGTTTAGGCTTTCTGCTTCATAATGACTCAGTTTAGGAAGGTTGTATTGTTCTAGAAATTTATCCATTTCTTCTAGATTGTTAAATTTGGTGGCATGTAGTTTTTATAGTATTCTACAATAATTCTTTGTATATCTATGATATCTGTGGTGATTTCTTCTCTTTCATTTTGGATTTTGTTTATATGAATCCTTTCTCTTTTTTCTTTAGTGAGTCTTGCCAGGGTTGGTCAATTTTGTTGATCTTTTTAAACAACCAGCTCCTTGTTTTATTAATTTTTTCTACAGTTTTTCTGTTCTCTATTTTTGCTCTGATTTTTATTATTTTCTTTCTTCTGTTGGTTTTGGGTTACCTTTGTTCTTCTCTTTCTAGTTCCTTAAGATGTGAGTTTAGTGGTTTACTTGGCCTTTCTCTTGTTTGTTCATATAGGCCTGTAGTGATATGAACTTCCTTCTTATTACTGCTTTTGCTGCATCCCAACGATTCTGCTATGTCGTATTGTTATCTTTGTTTGTCTGTATGTATCTTTTGATCTCTGCGCTTATTTCTTCTTTGACCCATTTATTTTTTAAAAGTATGTTGTTTAGTTTCCACATTTTTGTAGGGTTTTTTTCTTCTTTTTTGCAGTTGAATTCTAGTTTCAAGGCTTTATGTTCAGAAAATATGGTTGGTACAATTTCAAGTTTTCTGAATTTGCTGATGTTATTTTTGTGGCCCAACATATGGTCAATTCTTGAGAATGTTCCCTGTACACTAGAGAAAAATGTATATTCTGGCTCTTTGGTATGAAATGTCCTGTAGATGTTTATCATATCCAATTTTTCTAGTGTTTCGTTTAAAGCCAATTTATCTTTATTGATTTTCTTTTTGGATGAACTATCTAGAGCCGTCAGCGATGTATTGATTTCTCCAAGTATGATTGTATTTTTGTCGGTTTTTGCTTTTTGGTCAGTCAGTAGCTGTCTTATATATTTTGGTGCTCCTTGGTTTGGTGCATATATATTAAGAAGTGTTATGTCTTCTTGGTTGAATGTTTCCTTTATTATTATGAAATGACTGTTTTTGTGTCTGATTACCTTTGCTGTCTTGTAGTTAGCATTATTAGATATGAGTATTGCTACACCTGCTTTTTTTGGTTGTTATTTGCTTGGAGTATTGTTTTCCAACTTTTCACTGTGTATTTGTTTTTATCCTTGTAGCTTAGATGTGTTTCTTGTAGGCAGCATACAGTTAGATTTTCATTTTAAATCCACTCTGCTACTCTATGTCTTTTTGTTGGTGAGTTTAATCTATTTACATTTAGGGTAATTATTGACACTTGAGGGTTTCCTATTGCCATTTTATATATTGCTTTCTGATTGTTTTATATCTTGTTTGGTTCTTCTCTTTTGTTTTTCTATCAGTTGTACTTGTTTGGTAGTAATCCACACTTCTTTCCTCTGCTACTTCTTTTTTCAGGTCAGGCTTCTGTGGTGGGTTTTTTTCAGGGGTGGTTACCATTAAATAATAGAAAGGATACATATTATGTTCATGGTAGTACATTATCTCATGAGTGCTTCTGCACTCCATCCTCCTTTGATACTATTAATCTTTGTGCTCTCTCCTTTATTTTATGTCACAGATTAATAAATTGTTTTTATTGTGATCTTGATGGAGCTTTTACTTGCACTTCTGTTTTGTTTTGTTCTTGGTATCTGGTCAGAAAACACCCTTTAGTATTTCCTGACATGAGTGTTTTCTGGTGATAAATTCCCTCATCTTTTCTGTATCTGTGAATGGTTTTATTTTTCCTTCATATTTGAAGGATAGCTTTGATGAGTATAGTATTCTTGGCTGGAAGTTTCTTTCTTTCAGATCTTTAAATATTGGGGTCCACTGTCTTCTACCTTGTAGAGTTTCTGCTGAGAAATTTAATGATAATCTAATTGGCCTTCCTTTATATGTTGTATTCTTTTTTTTTTCTGGCTGCCTTGAGGATTTTTTTCTTTGTCATTGGTTTGTGTCAATTTCATTATGATGTGCCTTTAGTAGGTTTGTTAGGATTAAGATAACTCGGTGTTCTGTTTGCTTCTTGAATTTGTGGCTTTAGTTCTGTCTATAGGCTTAGGAAGTTCTCATCTATTATTTGTTTAAATATGTTCTCCATTCCATTTTCTCTCTTGTCTCCTTCTGATAGACCCATTATTCTTATGTTGCTCTTTCTGATGGAGTCAGACAATTCCTGTAGGGCTTTCTCATTTTTTTTAATTGTGAGTCTCTCATCTCTAATCTCTGTAGTGTCTCTAGTTGCCCATCTTCTATGTCACTAATTCTCTCCTCTGTCTTGCCTGTTCTATTAGCTAAGCTTGTTACCTTGTTTTTTAGTTCATAAATTGAGTTTTTCATTTCTGTTTTATTCGTTTTTGTAGTTTCAATTTCCTTGGTGATGTATTCTTTCTGTTTGTTGAATTGTTTTTTAAATTCCCTAAGTTGCCTTTCTGTGCTTTTTTGTATATCCCTGAGTATTTTTAGTACTTCAATTTTAAATCTCTCTCATTTAAGTCCAAGATTTCCAAGCTATTGAAGTTTTTTCTATAGATTTTTCTTCATCTATCTGAGCTACATCTGTCTTTTTTATCCATGATATTCAATTTTTTTTTGCTTAATGACATTTGAGTGTGGTATTATTAATAACACTGATAAGAGTTGATAAAAATTTTTTTTGAGAAAATACAGTGAAAAACTGAAAAAAGTGGAACAAATACTGCATAGAATGGAGGGGCTGAGTTGGGATGAAGTGATAAAGAGACAAAAATTGAAGTAAGAACCCACAAAATGCTACAAGGAAATAATTTGGATTAAGAGTAAAATAATTTGTCTGTAAATAACAGTCAAATGAATGAAATAGGGAAAGAGAAAAGAAGAAAAAGAGAAAAAATACAGTGAAAAATGAAAATTATATTGTATTAAGTGGAAGAAAAACTACATAGAATGGAGAGCCGGAGTTGGGGGAAATGTTAATGAGGTGAGAAGTGGAGTAAAAAGCTCACAAAATGCAATGAAAAGAAAAAAATTGAATCCAGATTAAAATAATTTGTTTGTATCGAATGAGAGAAAAAGTGAAAGAGAAAAGAAGAAACAAAAAGAGAGAAAAAAAGAAAAAAAAAGAATGGAAAATGTAACACCTATGGGTAATAAAGTTCAAAATTAAAAGAGAATAATAAAACAGGAAAAGAATAAAATGTCCAAGGTGGAAGAAAAACAAAATTAAAAAATGAAAGAAAAAAATGGAAAAAGTTATAAAGACTGTGAATTTTTTCTGGTTTTGTGAGGTTATCTTCTTCCTTTTTCTTTCTTCTCTCTCTTTATGGCCAGTGGTGCTGTACCCCAGGTTATGCCTCTGTGGCACTCAGGCCGAGAGTTGCAGTAGATGTGTCACTATGGTGATGACATAAACTAGGACTCCATCCCATTGGTAGTCAGGGCTTGTCAGCATTTGCAGGCTCTGACAATGGGAGAGTCCATTTTCCCTGAGCCTCTCCCCAAATCTCTCCTTCTTGAACCACAGCCTGGGGTCCCAGCTGTGAAGTTGCCCCAGACACTGCCTGGAGAACAAGAGGCTCTAAGAGCTGCCAAATATCCCCTCTATCCCTGCTCAAAGCAGGGTTCTGGGTAAGGACTTGCCACCAGCATAATCAGGCAGAGCTGGGAGCTGATTGACTTTCAGGTGTCTTTTTTGAGCCTCTGGGCATGTCTAGTATGCCTCAGCACTCCACGCATCTACTCTCCCCAGGCTTTGTGCACTTTATAATCTGTGTCGGCTGGCAGGAAGAAGCCCCAGTCACTGCCTGCAGAGCAAGAAGCCTTTAAAGGCAACAATTCCTTCCTCCAGGTCCGTTCAAAGCACAGCCCTGGGTATGATAGCTTTACCAACTACAGCCACCAGCTTAGGCAGTCAGGGGAGTGATTGACATCTAGTCAGGCTCTTTCCTAAGGTTGCTCGGGTATGTCTACTTAAAATTTGTCACAGCGCTCCATGGGTCTCCATGGGTCTGCTCTCCACAGGCTTTTCCCTTGTTAAGAAGCCTACAGCCCAGCCCGTCAAACTTCCACAGTGTTCTCAGAGGTCTGTTCTGTAGGACTGTGCTTTTTTGCTTAAGTTGCAGCCCTGGGAAAGAAGGCTTTGTCAGCCAGAGCCACCAGCGTAAGCCAGCCAGGCAGTGAGCAGACTGTGGGTTAGGTTCCTTTCAGCATTCTGCGTGTCTGCTCCCCAGAGGCTGCTTACAGGCTATCTGCATGCCCTTCCCCCCACCACTTCCAAAGATCTCCTTCATGGGAGTTTGCTTTCTAGCCTGTATGGCTGGCGGAGATGCCCTGCCTGGATAGGTCCGGGTGTAGGGAAGCCGGCTCTGGGTACTTTCCACGCTATGTTATTCAGGAAGCTGGGATTATACAGAAACTCTGGTCACAGCCCATGCAGAGGGCCACTACTGACAGTCTCTGACCCAGCCCCTCCATCCGGGAATGCAGGTGCCCATGCCCAGAGCGCCAGGTGGATCCACTTGCACACTGTCCATGCTCCCCAATTGGGAGACCAGGAGTAAACAAAGCCCAAAGCTGCTCTGGTATGAGTCTCTGCAAGCAACCCCCTCCCCCACCTCTGCTGGGGTTTGCTTCTGGCATTAGCTCTGTGTTGGCAAACTAAAGCAGAGCCGTGGGCACACTCTCTACTCTCTGCCCTTGCCAGCTTATTCCCTCTTCCCCAGCCCTCCCTTCCTCTCAGTTCCATGTGAAAGCAGCCCTTCCTCAGGTCAGTGAGGAACGTGGAATACTCCGTTCTCCATCTTATTTCCTTCAGAGTGGATTATATATTCAGCCACCTTTTTGCTCAATAGTACCTTTGTTTGATGTATGTGTATTTCAGATGCTCCTAGGATTGTTTTTCTGTCTCTAGTTGTTGAACTTGTTGAAATTTTAGGGAGAGGTATCAGGAGCACCCCTCATGGCGCCATTTCTCTGACGTTAAGACTATGTATTTTTAAGAGTCCAGAGAATGGAGGGATCATTGTATATATGTAGACTATCAGGAGTGGTTTCATGGAAAAGTTGGGATAAAAGAATAAACAGATTTTAGAAACAACAACAATAACAACACCACAAAAACAACAAAATATTGACTTCCTCTTATACATTTATATTAAAATAAAACTGGCTCTACTTTCCCAGTTTTATTTGTTAGTCCATCCTCAGCCAAAAAAGCCCTGGATCTGAGCTCTTCTGAAATCCTGTGTAATTTAAGTCCTGTGTTGCTGTCCCTTTGAAGTAGACTAATATGTGAACCAACAGCCACTAGGAATGCAGATTTTGAGGGCAAACAATGGACTTTGCTTACTCCTCTCTCTGAGTCCAGGAGGGAGCTAATGACTTTCTTTTCTGGGCATGCAAAACCTAGCAGGAGATGAGCGTTATGGTTGGCAGAGGGGGCGCAAGCAAGCCTTCTGGAGGGGCTTCTGAAGCTCTCGTGTCTTTGAAGAGAATTAGAATACCTCATGTGGAGCTATTCTGAGCATGGTCAGACCAGTTCTACAGAACATTCTCCCCCTAGTGAGGCTGTGAGCCTCCCTACAGCTTCCTTTTTGTACAACTGAAGCCCAGGGAGCACAGCCCATGGAGTCACCAAGTCTGCACGAGCAGGGGAGAAGAGTTACCTCCCACGGAACCCTGCTCCTGCGGTGGTGCTGACTGGAGAGGGCCTCCTCAGACTGAATTTTCTTCTCCTCTAAGAGCATATATATTTTTTTCTTTTTAAAACTGGAGTCCAGTAGTTAGAATTTTTGTTTGAAAATGAATTCTTAGACTCTGGTTTTAGTTAGAAATTTCCATAGGGAACAATAGAACTATGTACATTTCTAACTTAAAACTTTGCATTGTTGATGAAGTCTTGAATATAACAAGACTAGGCAACCCAAACATCTGTTACTTTCAATTTTTTCTCCCTCAACTTGCAGCAAACTTGTGGCACTAGTCTTGGAATGTGGGCACTGTCTCTGATCAGTATTTTGGGAGGCTTTGCAATACACAAGAAAATATAGATAAGACTCTCTGCTCAGAGTTTGTAATGCATTGCAGATTGTACTGTGGGTTTCTGAAACAACAAAAAATTGTGGTGGGTTTTAAAGCAGTTTGGAAGAACAGCCGGCTCTTTGATTTTGGGTATTTAAGTTAGTATTAGTCACAAAGGAAAGCATAAATTCAAGATTTGTGTCTCCCTCTGATTACCACACGTCAAACTACTTGACATGGAGACAAAATTGCATTTCTCTGGGGAGAATGCAATGCTATTTTGATGATCAAATGTACTGGAAACAAGGGTCCCTGTTAGTAATATTGAGTGTGGTGCCAAGAAGTTTCGGCCAGCCTGGCTGTGTCTCAGCGGTGGTGGCTGAGCAGGGTGGCTGTTGCTGCAGCTCTGGTGGGGAAGGTGGTCTGGGCCTGGTGGAGGCGAGGGACAGAGTCCCGACATGTTTGGAGCTGGGGCATGGAGTGTGCTAGCTTCCTGGGCCATGCTACTGAGTCCTAGAAAACTGGCAGCTCGCTGCGCATAGCCCCAGAAAGCCAGAGACTTGGCATACCTTTGTAGTTGGTAAAGGATACACATCCTGGAAAAACAATATCTATATGCCAATGTTATTATTATTATTATTATTTTCTGACAAAGATTTCTTAAAATTAATATGACATTGAGGTGCTTACTATTTAATAAAAGTGCAATTACACTATAATCTGTCAAGAAATTGTCATCCCGCTCAGTAAATTAAAAGCCATTTTCTTCTGTTTTAAAATTTGCCCTTACACAGCTGTGTTGGGCAGCCTGCAGCCTGGTGGGAATGAGGTGGTGCTGGAAGACCATGCTGGGTGAAAGGGCTTAGCTTCTACCCTCCTGCGTTTGATAGTTGGGTCTATGAAATAAATGGACAATAGGCAGATTAATAAGAAAAAAGCTATACAAACTTATTACTTTTTAATAGTATGTGCAAGGGACATCACAGGAAAATAAATACCTCCCTAAATGGTGAGATTTGAAATCTTAATAGGAAAGAGGGAGGGGAAATGTAGATTACTTAGAGAGAAGTGATGAATTTTTAGGAAGATGAATGAGACATTAGAAAAATAGATGGGAGGCATGATAGTTTGTGACGGTTTGTCTGGGTAGGGGGTGTACTTTTGGTTTTCTCTCCTGTGAAAAGTCAGTCTTCCCTGGTTGATGAAATTCCTGGGAAAGGGATTAATTGCAATTGAGTTCCTTTTGGAAGATCTGTCTTAAGGCAGGAGGGGGCATTCAGAGAAAGCCTCTGCATTTGCTGTTTTTCAAATGCTTCAGCTTAAAATAACCAATATATCAAAGAGGCATATTTTGGGGTGGCAATATCTAGGCTTTTTCAGTACCCAAAGTGTATCAGGCCATCTGCAGTGAGGTCCTAGGCTAGAATGAAGGAAGATCAAGTGAGCAGGGTGAACTGGCATTGTATTTAAAGAACAGAATATAGAGGTCTTTGTGTTTGAAGTAATTCTGTTGTTACCTTCATTACCATTATAATCTTTAACATCAACATTTATAGCTTTTGTGTGTAAAACCTGCACCAGAAGATAATTTCTGTTGCCCTGAGGTCATTTTACCTGCACTGTCTTCTTGCCCTTAGGCTATTCTCTTGGCATTGCTCTCACAGATCCGTTACACAAAAAGTGTGGGAGTTAGGGATTTTGACTCCTGTGCAGTTGAAAATCTATGTATAACTTTTGATACCCTAAAATATTAGTTGTCCCTTGGTATCCACAAAGGATTGGTTCTAGGACCACCATGGATACCAATATTCATGGATGCTCAAGTCCTTTATATAAAATGGCATAGATTAATGAATAGTCAGCCCTCCACATTCACAGACTCCCAGCCTCTGACTGAAGATAGTAGAGGTATTCAGTGTATAAGTGGTCCTACCCAGTTCAAAACTGTGTTGTTCAAGGCTCAAGTACACATACACGTTTATACATATACATAGTAAGTAAATTAATGTATGGGCACCCAATAACATTTTGTTGAATCAGTTAATAAACATGCACTGTAGAATGTGTGTGCATACACGCATACACACTGGCGAGTAGATTGTTTGGTCTGTGCTCTGTACATGCAGGCAATGAGAAGTTTTCTTCTGTTCCTGAAGTTTTATTGTGTATCATCAGAGATTTTCTTTTCAAGATAATTCCTTTTCAAAAACTTTGAACAAAATTTGCACAGCAATTTAGACTTGCCTGTAGGTAGAAAAAAGAATAATTTTTACACTTTTCAGAAGTTTTGACTCTTTCACATGTGGGTAATTCTATGAGCTTTCAAAGCAAACACTTCAAATTTCCTATTCTTTAAAATAAAATGATTAAAAATGGTGCTATAATGTTTGTATTTTGTGTTTTATAATTATTACTTTATATATACATTTATATATGTGGATAATCAACATTTAAATAAAATTTTAATTGATTAGTGGCTTGCCTTTTTGGTACATTGTTAAGTCTCTGAAATCTACATGTATTTTAGGCACAAAGGAAATAACCGTTTTTGAATCTCTGGAAAATCCACTTACGTGCTTTTAGCTCTGGAAAATTTTTATTTTATTTTTGTTAAGTAGGCATTTATTTTAAGTTGAAAAATAAAGCAAACTTTGTTTCCAAAAGTATACTTTGTAATATTACCTTCAACTTTGTGCAGTGGGGACTGGGTTGCAATCTTCCTCACCCTATCCATTTTTACCCAAATTTAGGGGGCGTTGTTCCTTTATGTAGGGTACAGTATGTCCAGATAATTTAAAATTGTATAAAACTCTATGGAAGGGATTAGAATTCTCTCTCTTTGAAAGTGAAATGCCTTCTACTAACTGGTAAAAATAAGCCTTTTTTTTTTTGTATTGGGAAAACTTTAGTGGTTCTGAAAAGTAGGAGGAAAAATCTCTCACACAGTCTGAAAATACTATGTTTAAGAAAATTAGACAACAAAATTGAAAAGAAGACCCTGTTTTAGGATTCTAGTGAAATCTAGAATGGCCTCCTTATATTTTGGGGGGAAATAAATAAGCTGTAAGACAGTAAGACTTTCAAGATATAAATAATAAATACTGAGTTTCAAGTTATGAGGTATTCAATAATACTAACTATCTGTAGTTCAGTATTATGTGCAACCTGGATATTAAGGGTTATTTTAGAGCATAATGGGAAAATATAATACACAGGCAAGATATTGTTATTACATAAACCTCATGTCTGACATTCCCTTACTTTTCTGTGTAGAATTTATAGCTACAGTCTTACTATAAGCAGCAGAATATATTCCTGTGCCTGGGTATGTCCCAAAATTATTTGAGATGGGCCAACAAACTTGGACTATAGGCTAACACTGGCTCACCACTTGTTTTCATAAATAAAATGTTATTGGACACAGTTATGCCCATTTATTTAGGTATTGTATCTGACTGCTTTTGGGTTTTAAACAGCACAGTGAGTAGCTATGGCATACACTATGTGTATGCAGAGTTTGTTTTTGCAAAGTGAAAAATATTCTGTCCCTAGAGAAAAAAGTTTGCTGACCCCCAATCTAATATATCAATTTTATTTTCTTTTTTTCCCTTTACTAATGGTATCACAGAAAACAAAATAATGTATATTTATACTACTGTGACTAAAGGCCAAAACAAACAAACATTATCCCCCCCGAAAAGAAGTCCTTACAAAATTTAAGAAGTACTCATATAAATTAAATTCATAGGCTCTTGATATGGGCTCATTCAAATATGTTGATGTTAATGAAAAATTGTATTCTGTCAGACAGCACATGAGAAAAGAGGACTCAGGTATGAATCAGAAGACTTACAAGCTCATCTCAATTTTGCTGTTCTCTAACTCAGAAGTTGGTGAACATTTTTGGTAAAGGGTAAGATAGTAACACTTTAGGCTTTGTGGGTCTTATTTTATTTTATACAAAACTGGCAGTGGGCTGGACTGGTCTGCAAACCCGCAGT